>NC_090710.1:22570000-23820000 GCF_040954835.1 Lepisosteus oculatus | reverse complement strand
AGTAACTGTATGTTATTCACTTTTCAATTTTCATTTTCAGTTCACATACCAAAATAGTAGCATTCATTAAGTGTAACATTATATGAAATCAAATATCACCTTAACAAAACTGATTTTCTTAATTCCATAGATACAAGCTCTTTGTTCCTTTCCAAAATATTCAAAATGGAGAATGTAGTGTGATTTTTGTATACCATAAAATTGGTAAGTAATAGTATAGTAAAGTATAGTAAAGATTAATCATTCCACTAATTAACTAAATAGCTGAAGTAGCTTAATTTAATTTAATCAAATCAAAACTTACTTTATTTACATTTATAGACAATCTTTAGCCATTGCCATTATAACTCTTCAAGAAATAATGATTTAATAGATTGAAATCATATGATTTTATTTCTGTTTGTTGCTCCCATAATCTATACTTACGAGATGGGCTCATCTTGCAGTATGAAATCCCTCTGAATGGTCACTCTTTGGAAACTGACAATTTGGAGTAATCAATCAACCCTAACCTGAATGTCTTTGAGTTAGGAACAAGTAATAGGTTTATTCCATGCTGAAAAGAGAAGAAAAAAACACAACGTTTCAGCTGTGGAGTCTTCTTTTGGTCTGTGAGAAGTAGTAGATCATCAACAAGAAAGATAAAGTATTAACAGAAGGCTACAAATATATTATTAAAACACAGGTAAAATTGTCTCCTTAATATATTCTTACAATTACCACATTTTAGGCCATCTTTTGTGACATCATAATAGAACAGTAAATCAGATGCTGTTCAGTTTGTTTTTTTGTGATATATTATATTTTTTTGTGATATGTCCAGTGCATTTTTTAATAGGAATTGTTCTTTTCTGCAGAACTCAATCTGGTTTCCAGGGTGACCTCTAATCTTAAATACTACTTTATTAATATAAACTGCATACCATATATGCATTAACAGTAAAGGCAAACTTTGCTTGATCAAGCAAAGCTTTGCTTGTAATGAAACTAATACTCCTGTTTTGTAGTGGAGAACTAAGACTGTGCTATTATGATCAACTAAAATAGGCATTATATACTGTGCAGTAACATTCTTGTACCCTAGAGATATTGTATGTCATGCTTTTTTGATTACCACAATGATATAATCCTGTTTGAAGTGTCAGAAATGTATACATACTCTATGAACTGCTCTTTCAGAAACTCTAAACAAGTGAATATAAGACTCTATTATGAAAAGAGAGTGCCTAACAAAATGCCAATTCAATTAAAATTCAATTAAGGAATAACTTTTTTAAATGAACACTAATACATGTTATTCTGATTTCTGTCAGTAGTCATTTTCATTTAGAATTTTTCCTTGTAATTTCTGCCAAATTACAAAATGAATTATTTTCTCAGAGTTTACCATCTTAACATGCCTGGAGAGCAAGAGCCCTGTCTCAAAAATCACTTTCCAAAACATAGATTAACATTCACCTGTACCACTAACAGAACAATGGAATGACATCCTACATGTATGAATAAATAATGTTAAAAACTAATAAGATCTCCAGGAGAAAATGATGATTATCTTTAATCACTAACCTTCCCAATAGCGAGCCATATTATCCAACACCTTCATTTCTTATAAAAATAACTATCACACACAATATAGAAATGATGAAAAGAAAGGAGGATGTAATCAGGACAGAATGCCAATTACCTCATTACTTGTCATAGCACATTGTAACTGGAAATTGCTTCTTTCAGGTTTTGTTTGCTCAGGCAATTACAATAAACTCTCTGCTTGACATGTTGTTTGCACAGATGTAGAGCATTAATAAACATGAGTACTAATCTGAATTATTGAACCAGTTGCAATAATTCCTACAATGGATTTAGACTAAGACAGACAAAGCTAAAGTATCACTGGAATTCCTGGTAAAAAGCACTGTCACAGTTTATCATACGTGAAATCCTTTAATTAAATGTATAGCACTGAAGCATGCCCCACACGTATTTTTTTTTCTCTAAGCAACATTTTTTAGAGTTTAAATCTGTCCAGTAAAGTTTTCCACACAAAATATCCGATGTTTTTATAGTGGAACTATGAGACATTTTAAGAAAACTATTGTGTTCTATAATAATAAAATGTAATTGATAACATTCTAAAAAATAATTTAAATAGTTAAATAATTTACAGGTGGACGTTTTGTAGTTTACATATAAGCAAAAATATTACTGCATGAATTCCTAATACTTTTCTTTCACACATATTGAAATATCAAAGAGAAATACTTGTAATAATTTAAGAAAATGCCCTATGTCTATTTATTAGAAATATAGAAAACATACTGTACCTAATGTTCTCAACAATTCAGGCAGAGTGTTCAAGATATTCAAATCGATACCATTGTTTTAAAATGTGAAAGGGGTAAATGGTTTTCATTGTATTGTAATATTATAAATACATATATAAAATCTGTGATTGTTTTTTAAATGAAATGCAAATACTGAGCTACTTGCCCTGTAAATTTTGCAATCTATAAATAGTAAAGCAGTTATATTATGCGTGCTTCTAATTGATATGGAAAAAAATATATAATTATTGCGAGTCATGAACTGTAAATACACATACAATAATGAATAAATATATCACACATGTGAGGAGCCAAAAACATTGGAGCACAATAGTTTACTCGAAGTACTGGTTCTATAAGTCAATAAGAAACTTCCTTTTTTAAATAAAAAAGTAGCTACAGAAATAAAAAAAATGGAACACAATAAGGATAATTTGTTTTTAAAGTAGAGTAAGCATGAAAAGACACCCCCCCCCCCACACACCAATATAATCTCCCTCTGCGTTTTCTGCCAAAGATCCCCAAAAAAATAAAATTAGGCAGTTGTGGTAGAAGATCTGAGCCATGCAGTAAGGATTTGACAGTATTAGCAAGAGAGCTTCACAATCCTCCTACACCACACAATGCCATGCATCCAGAGCTCCCTCTTTATAAGTATGTTGAAATCATCTGCTACGGTGTAAATCACTGTATTTCTCCAAAGGTGTGAAGAGATTAGAAAAGAAGTCTTCTTGGTATATGAAAGAATGGCAGAGGGAAGGCAATAGCTGCACATACTGTACAGTAGGATGTGGAGGAGGAGGTGAATGATATATGCAAGGTGCCTGTACATAAAACCTGTATGATCATGTTGACGAAATAGCACCTTAAAAGGGAACTGCAACACTCTTCTTGTATTTCAGGGTTAGAAAGAATTGCTAAGCATTGGTAAGTGCATTTCAAATCACAATGAAAGTAAAATGCACACAGTAACATGCAGAATCTGCCTTTAACATCACAAAGTAGACAACATTTTCAGGTATGCGCAATGCCACATTCTGAGATTCAGAATAAGGCAACAAAACATCCACTTCCGTGAAGCGGCCTTTTTACATTTAAGCAAGCAGGCTTTGAATACATCTCTTTAATCCAGTAGAAAAATTGCTCTTGACTTTGAGACTATTTTGCCAACAAATACAACTTACTTATTAAATCTTCATGCGGATCACGCTGGAACATTTCTGTGGTGAAATGCCTGCTCCGCAACCTGTACTTATTTGCTTATACATCGCATTACATTGGTCATTACAGTGATTAGAGAGCAAGAAGGGCCACTTCACGTCACAATTTGCACAAGCTCTCACTATCGCCTGTGGTTAGACCAGTGGTTTGCGACAGCAATGAGGGCCATATAGTCCTTTTTTAAAAGTTCACGATTTTGTGCTTAATTTAGAATTTGTAAATCTTGTGATAACGTCAGGAAATTCATTTTGTTACCAAGAATTAATAAAAGGTCTTTAGAAATGGGGACTGCAGTTCTCCCTTCATATACTGTACAGCCTGATGTCTGAGAAAAGGGGGGAATAACTCAAAGTGTGTTTTTTTAGTCTTTTCTCAATAAAAGAGATATCTGACATTAAAAGCTCTCTGTATGTCAGGATGTATCACTTCAAGGGAAAATGGACTTAAATGGGGCCAAACAGTCAAATAAAATTCAGGAGGGATGGCATTAATGTCAAGAAGATCACCCTCTGGGGCAGTAGGTAGGAGGTCAAAGTACTGTACATCAGAAGCGCTTATAGACGGTTTTGAAACACGGGTGCCCCCCAAGGCTGCTGTCTCTCACCAAGTCTGTACTTCTTGTATGCTAATAACTGTGAATCTACTGCTGAATCTGTGAAATTAATCAAGTTTGCAGATAATGCTACCCTGGCAGGGCTAATAACAAAAAAAAACTATGAATCTCTGTACAGGAAGAAGGTCATTGCTTCGGTGAGCTGGTGCAACTCAATATAAGTAAAACCAAATAGGTAATCTTTGATTCCAGATGTGACAGCAATGAATTACAACCCATTGTGATTAATTATCAGATAGTGGAGAGGGTACAAACATTTTCTCAGGCAGCTCAGAAAGTCTGGAGTGTCTCAGAAAGCCATGTTCCATTTCCACAGGGTGACAGGTGAGAGCATGTTAACTTTCTGTCATAGTCTGGTTTGGTTTGGGAACTTAGCCACTAAAGTGAGAAAAAAAAACTGTCCGTCATGTACAATCTGTTGAATTTATAAATGCAACATATTTAAATCCAAAATCTCTAAAGACTATCACTGCCCACTCTCACTTACTATAGCTTTTCCCTTGTTTGAACCTCTTCCCCCTGGAAGAAGGATAAGGTACAGTATATCAAATCTAGAGTAGAGTTGTTGCAAAAGAGCATCTATCCTGTGGTTATTTGTTTTTACTTAGATTGAGATGCACCGGCTCACCAAAACAGTGACCTTCTTTTAACTCAACACTGTTATGAAGGTATGTACTGGTAATTTTGCAGAAGAGTGTTTATGTTTGGCAGGTTTGGAAATAAAGTTATTTTCTAATTTGACTTTGACTCCATCCTGTCCCAAGCTACCTCCTTCCACACAAGCAGTGATATAGGCAATCCTAGTACAGCTGCCTTTTCAGGAGAATGACCGAGTAAATGAAAACTTTGGAGAAACCTCTCACCAATTATACTAAAGGTAATAATAAATAATTTAGAACTGTAAAGGTGTAACATGAAGTTTGTCTGGGTGAGATCTGACAGCAATACATCCTGTGCCTACTGTATGTAACTGCAGGAATATCCTGTGAAAAGTCTCAAGGCTAGTAAATGGATGGGCTGAATACCATTATAATAATGGTTCTACCTATATCCTGAGTAACTGCAGTAAGAGTTTTGCTAACAGCCTATAATTAACATTGTTTGTTTCCTTATATACAATTGGTACCACCAGGCCCTATAAATATGCCTGTGGTACATCTACCTCTTCAATGCTATTAGTAGTTAACATTGACCAAAGTCTTTTCTTATCCCCATGCATGTTGTCATTTTCTTTATCACCTGAAATTAATTTAACACAACAGACTCCTTACCTATTGCACAGTTGCAATAATAAAATCCAGTGAAAACAATTAGTGTTATTGCCTGCTATTCTTGCCATTCTGGATGTATCCATGCTTACATGTTTTCTGCTATATTTATATCTTGATATCAATATACTAGTATTCACATTCTAAAAGTATATCAGGCTATCCTATTCAAATAGTGTAAAGTGTTCATTCCCCCTACAATTCAAAGTAAAATAAATCAATCAAACAATCCTTTAAAGACTTTGTCCCCTCATATCAACAAAATTCTACAAGTGTTTTGCTACCTGATTTTTCCTTAGGATCACAAAGAGCTAATCTCACAATCATTCCAAAAACTAACATCAAAGCTATTGGTCATTAAAACATGATTCTGATTCACATTGTTAGTATAAACTATAGTGGCAGAAGGACTTTTAAAGTCTTTTTTGCTTCAAGATATTTTTTTCTTTTGCATCCTCTGAAAGTACATGTGATAAGATTATTAGATTTAAGGGTACTGGATTTAGCAAGACAAATGTATATTATACATTCTAAGCATAAAATGACAAAAGTAAAATAAAATTATAGCATGTTTTATCATTAGCTTATAGCATATTTATGAATTGCTGTTGGGTAAATGTTTCACTAAAGTAAGTTTCAAGAATCACCCCAGGCTTTAAATAAAATAAAACTCAATTACAAGATATTTAGTTCAAAGAACATTTTAACAAATATTGTACTCAGAATGACTGTACAGAAGTGCTCAAAGTCATAAAACAAAACAGGAAAATATTTTCCAGAAGAAGTCTTTATTGGAAATTCTACAAGGCACAAAATCTAAACTGGAACAAGAAAAATCTTACAATCAGTTAGACATTCCAGAAGACAAAATATGAAAAACCGATGTAAATGTGTAATAGAAAAAAGACATTTAGGGATTTTATTTCATATAGTACTGTACAGTTTTTAAATAATATATTGTATTGCAATGCTATTTCATCTTGTAATCAATACAGGCATTGCTGTCTTCAAATAAAATGCTGGCATACACAAAGTCACAAAAGAAGGAGAAACCATAATGTGGCACCCATACGTAACCCACCCTTCAGACCCATGAGATATATTTCCCCCAAAAAAATATACTTCCAACCAATGTACATGAGTTGAGAGAATATCTACAAGTAGAATGACAAATGTAGTAGCACATTTTTTAGTACATTTTTAGGGTATGATTTTCAAAAAGCATAATAAAGGCACAGGAGACTACTCCAGAAATCAAAAAGATTTTTTCTACTTTGATCACCTTCTCTCATTCAATACGAAATTATTGTGCAAAGGGGCCAGCTTTAAGGAATATGAACAAAATGGAAACATATAATAATATACACAAAACCAGACAGAAAATGAAGTGTATTTTGTCAGTTCTTTGATTACACATAGGTTTTATGTCTGCTGAGCATGCTTCTAAAATTACTGTGACTTCTGAAAATAGGAAGTATGAGGCCTCTGCGATTTCACCTTACCTTGGAACTACAATATTCTTGTGAAAAGCTGCAGTCTCATTTATTCCTCAGAACTGAAAGAACAAGCTAGAAATGTGCTACCAGTTTAATTAATTTATACAGAAACATGCACAGTCTACTTCCAAACATATAGTGTGTTAATAAAAGTATCAAATTTAAAGTGTAACACATACATTAAAGGGTGGTCTTTCATGCTTCTATTGGCTTGGATGGATGAGACAAAAGTATGCACGGACAGGAGATGTCTGTTATTGATTAAGCTTTACAGGTCACTGATTTTGCTTAGGGAACACTAATTATTTCCCACTGGGGAACGTCTTTGAAAATGAGACTACGTAAATGTGTCCAGACTTCTTTGAACAAGAGAAAAACCCCAGAGAACAGTATTGGTGAAACAGTTGGTGAAAATCAAGAAAATGAAATAAAAAGGACTTCTTGTTGGATTAGTCAGTAAGTGCAGTACTTAGGGAGCATTTACACCACATTATTGAAGATACATTTAAGCATAGTTTAGCACAATATAATCTAAAAGAAAACAATATGTTAATTAGGCCTAAAAGAGCAAGTGTTGAGACCAACTAAGTAATCATGAGCTTGAAGTAGTATAAAAAACCTTTTTAAAGATGTTGCAGGCCTCAAAGACTGGAGTTTGATACCCCTATTTCAACTCATAACAGAACTAACCTGCATGAAGCAGTGAGTATAAGTAATACATGTACAAATAAAGAATAAATAAAAAAATAAACCAACTATAATACAGTGTATTGTCACATGTAGATACACCAAATATAAAAAAATGTAACATGACAGTTAACATACAGACTGGTAGATAAACAAACTTGTAAATCATGTTAGTTAATAAGTTAAGGAAAGCCTCCATCTTAGTAATAACAGAGAACTTGATATGTTATATAGGCCATGAGGACAGACTATTACCACAGTATCACAGATGGGGCTCAGAACCAATACAAAGTTGTAATCTACAGTACATGCTATCAGCAAACAGATTATAAAATGAGATTTTAATATCTCTGCCTGGCTGTAACTGCAGTCTTAACTAAAAATACATGTAAATACTTTTTGTTCTTTATTATAGTTATTTCATATTTCAGTTTTTGTGTCAACTATCCCAGAATCTCATTCCATAAGTCTCTGAAATCAAGTGAAATCAAGGCAAAAAAAAAACAGGTGACTGACTGCAGCAGGTGACTTCCTTTAAAATAAATAGAAAAAGTTATTGGTATGTCTACTTAGTTCTACTACATCATCTAATGTAAAACTAATTAATAAGTAAGAACGAGCTCCCCATTTGTGGGAATGAATTATGGAGTCATTATTTTCCTGGATTATGCCAATTTGCTCAATCGGCATCTTTACAGGACTAAAATAAAAACAGTTTGGGGGAGTTTCTATCATTTAAGAAGAGGCTAGATCATAATACTCAGATCAATAAGATGTCGGCATGAATTCAAGCCCTTAACCAGCCCGGTACCATCTATCCTTTCCAAGATAATGCAAGATGTTTATTGGGACATCGTTCCAGGCAGACATGGGTTTGGACAATGTTAAATAATCAACATGTTGGTACTTTACCCCATATTTTACACTAATTTAAAACAGTATTATCAGTAGTAGTATAGTAGTATACTGCAGTCCCATAATTTCATCTCTTTGATAGACAATTACCAACCCACCCCAAATATATTAAATTTCCTCATCTCATTGATGTCTTTCCTCCAACAATTTATAATTAAATGCAGTTGCAGCATATTAAAATCATCACTGCGGTGAGATAAGGGTTTGTCTATTTTGCCATTCTTCAGAATTTCTAGCTACAGTAGTCTGATTTCATATGTACAGCTAATTGATAGTAGAGAGGCAATGAGGTATTCAGATACATTTGTGAATTACTATATTTTCTCTGTAGTCAAGTTTATAATTTACAGAGAAAACAATGCAAAAGCAATTGTAAAGATAGATTTTTCCAAACAGACCACTCACAAAAGACTTCTGTATCTTCCAAATTGGATGTTACAGTTCAGATTGGTTGGAATAAGTAGCATATTTGAAATTGTCAGCATAAAGGAAACTTTGAAGAAAACACTACATAGAAAATGGTGGTTTGAGTTAAGTGCCGCTTAAATTTCCTTTTAATAATGGAAGATTTTGACATATTTCATGTTTATTAAAATCCCTGGAAAATGCTTTAGTGAAAGGCAATGGGAGTAAATACACTCTAGTCATTTCTTTTGAGTTTGCAAAGAGCAGTTTCACAGCTGGTTACACGGCACTGGAATTCTATTGAAAGAAAATTGAATTAGCCAGAGTCTGCTTCAGTATTAATTTACAGTCAAACAGATGTACAATAACGTTGCGCTGTAGTTATTTTTGCTTCCTGCCATTCATTTTCTTATGTTATTTGCACACTGAATAGCAACAAGTGTAAAGTATCTCAGTGTGATAAACCTCACTAAACATTAATTAGATTGCATCTTATCAAAACATTGAATAATATTGTATTATGAATCACCACTCTAGATTCTATTCTCCCACTAGTTTAATGAATTCTCCTTTACCAATGCATCTCATTTGTTGAGAAGCCTGCACTCACTTCTCCTGAAGAGAGTTTAAATAACAGTATTGACACTGTATGTGAGTAAATATTAGGGTATTTGAAATCAAGTATCATGCTGGCTCTCAGACATAACATTGCAGAAAAACTTAAATCCTTAACAACATTGGATAGAAAATATCAAATATGATTATAGATCATGAATAGATCGAGATCATGCATGTCTATTTGTATGGGAAACAAAGCAATAAATACTTGCAAAAACAACAAATTTGCTGGATAGCATCTTATAATTAAAAGCAGGCTCCATCTACCTTAGATTGAGCTCTTTGTGATATTTCAAGATTCCAAGCTATCACCATGGTACTTATGGTTTCCTACACCACATCCTGACTAACAAATACCTCATGAGATGTGCAAACCAGGTAGATACACTTCCCCACTGGTCATATCTGTAATGTTTCAAAATGTCAACACCGTGCTTCACTAAGCATGATACAGAGAGGTGCATATACCACACTGTTTCTTATTTACTGTATATTGTGGAGAATTGGCCTTAATCCTGGTTTGGCGAAGGGCATAGACTGGGCAGGAGGTAGGAATGCAGCTTCACAAGGCAGGGGGTTTATTGCCCTTTGGGTTACAGGTATGTGTTAGACACTTAAGAGATAAAGAGGGGAATAGACCCAACGTTGAGAGAGAAAGCGGGAGAACGCAACCTCTCATACAGTAGCTTGCCACGTGTTCCAAGGAGGGAGAAAGTTAGGGGTCCCCCTCGATATAGGGTGCTGAGGGGAGGAAAGGCTTCCAGAGAGCAAAGTCAGGGGTAACAGCACAGCCCAAGGACTGGGGTGAAGTGCAATGCTAAAATATTTTAAAACTACCATAATCCATCCAAAAATGTTCTGTTTTATGGAGCACCCTCAGTAAATCCAAACGAACACAGGGAGGAAAGAAAAAATCCACATAGAGAGCATCCCAAGAATTGAACCTGGAGCTCATTTCAAATATTCCCAGGATTTTAGTATTTTCTATAGTACAGTATAATGCTTATTCTGTCTTGTTATACATTGTTTTTTAATCTTTTTGTCTGGTTCTCAACTGAGCGATCTTCTGAACACTTTATTTCATAACTCATTGTGGCACTTGAATGACAAGACCTCCTATTAAGGAAAATTATTATTTTTCTCTCCATGCAACACTGCAGATCACAATATCAGCTGAATGTGAGTATTTGACAAGTAAAAATGTAACTGTGGCAGTGGTGTAGTTTATTCTGTTCTGTGTACAGTATTTGCACATTATGTTGTTGTTTCCTTATGGCATTACAGTGAACTTTTAATCCTCATGGGAACTGCTAATACAGCAGCACCTTGAAAGTAAACATTTCAGTGAGAGCAAGTGTGTAAATACCATTATTTAGACATCTTCCCTGATGAGGTTCACCTCACAGGATTCATGTTTTAAGTCTTCTTAAATTTGCATGTTTTTTATGATGACATTTAAAAATGAGAATCCAGTATTTACCAGTAGCATGATCACAAGTATGGTATCTCATTAAGGCAGAAAATAAGCAGATCAGAACAATCATTAATGTAATTCAGTCAGCATGGTTTGAGTTTAAACAAATGCACACACATGGATACTGTATATAAATACAGAGTAAATCCAATCAGCACAAAAGGAAATTGTACTACGTTACTCCAGATTTAATTAAATAAAATCACGGTCATTGAAAGGTAATACAATACTTGGAAGAAAGATTTAAACTTTCTAGACTTGTGTAGATCCATGAACAATAAAGGCCTCTTTCACTCAGAAGACATGTATTAACTGAATATTAGTAACCATTTGAAAAATCATTATAGATAGAACCCAGGCAGTTTTATAATGGATCTACTGGAATCTTGTATTTGCTTGTTACATCGGATAATAAATGATCACAAACATATAGTCCAATACTTTGTGAATGGTGATGGTGATCAAATTTTCAGAACAGAGAAATTCTGTCATACACACCAAATACTGTTGTTCTGCTTTCCCTTTTCCACCATGCAACAAATTAGCTTCCACTTCATCCCTGCTGGACTTCATCACCTATCTAAATTCTGTCAAAACAGAGAGAAGAAGTAACAAGTTTTGCCAAAGCAGTGATATTCAGATACCACGTCTCATCTTCCGCAAGAACTGCTGATCTCCTCTTACAGATAAACTAGATCTTAATTAAACACATTTCCAGCTGTGCAAGTCAGTAGGCAGATGGATTCATGATTCCTGGTTCACTTTTACTGCTTTTCTTTATTTCTTTTTGAAGAATGGAACATGAAAGCAGTTTTGGTTCAGACGTGGCCCAATATCATTACTTAAACCTGACAATGTTAATTAAGAGCATCACATGTTATTTTATACCACAAAAGAAATTTAATTTCATTAAAATCCAATTTTACTTGGACAGTATCAACAAAGAAGAAAAAGTAATTGCTATTTGAACATGGGTACCTTTGTTCTATTTTCATCATGTGAATAAATGTAATCATAACAAAAAAAACAAAGGAAGCAGTGCAGGTCTCTGAGTTCTGAGATTTTATCTTTTGATGGATAAAGAAAAGCTTCAAACTTATGTTAAGTTCCTTATGCAGAAATTCAATTTTTTGTTTTATTTCTTAATGCATATGAGCACATCTTGCAGCCTTGCGTGTATTCAGTACATTATTTATGTGTTTTCATAACTTATGTAGTTAGAACCAAAACCAATTCAAGAAAATCCTTACGGTGCATATTTATACATGTTGTGAACAACTTCCTAATTTACCTTTCTCGATATATTGTTAACTCTTTTTCTTAAAGTTTAAATATTGGGCCATCAAGATCAACACATTGTCAGTACAGATTCTAAAACTCTTCTTCCACCTTCTCCTGAGATTTGTCCCTGTTTATTGAATTTTCTTATCTTAAATTTTAATTTTCTATTGAACCTTTTAAAGTGTTGTGCAATCAGTATTCTGCTAGGTCAGGTGCATCTTATGCTGATACTAATGCTATAAAGAATTAAGTACATGCAAGTATGCATACAACGACAGTAATGTGAAGAAAGACTTAATTTGAAAATACAAGCCTGAAAGGTGTCTGTTAGTTTCTTTAAGCATCTGTGAAGCAATCGAAGCTTTTGTGCTTAAATGTGAGAAAACTGTTGTACATTGTGCGCTACACAATTCAAAGAACATATTGTATAAGAACATTCTGTATAAATACAGAAACCGTCAATTAAAATTAACAAAAAAAAAATACTACTGCTCACAATTTTAACCAAGCACATACAGAAATCTTTATTAAAAGCAATAAATATTGATGATCAAGCGCATCCGCATCCACATTCAAAGGCCTACTTCTGAGGGAATGTATTATTCTTTTATATGATAGTTTGCTATATAACTAATTCAAGATCATTTATAACACTGTGCCAATCATCTAATATTGGATTTTTAAATGGATAAATACAGCTTGCTCTCACCACAATTTCAATGGTTCACAATGGTTTATTCCCTTTCAAGAGCAATTTTGCAGTGTTGGTAACCAATCAGCAATGGTCAGCAATATATTTAAATGACATTCATAATAAAAAATATTTTTTCATTCTCAAAACTACAGATACAGTATGTAGCATCACTGATCTGATCAGTACAAAGATGTTCATAAGTGCAAAATAAGCTTGAGAGGACTTTGATTGAATGGGGATACGGGATTAATTATCTGGACCAATATTTATTTTGTTGAAGTCTGGTCAAGCACATTACCTTTACATAGAGCTTTTAATGTTTACCGATAAGTTAATAACAGAGTTATTATATATTTGTTTGCACCTTATTTGTAATTATTTTTAAATTGATAAGAGTGCTGTAGATTCTGATTAAAGTAACTGGATTTTGTGCTGGCCTGCAAAATATTACATTTGTATTATTTGCAGAAATGGGATGTTTACATTCCAACACAACAGAAAACAAACAAAAATGTCTGTAATTGAAAGTGTTTCAGTGGCCATTGCATGTTAGTCTTTGCATTCTATACATATTGATTGCTTCCCCTGTTTATGTTTTTATCTATTGATTTTTCTGTCCACCATTTCAAATCAAAATGCCTTATTGGTGTTAGAAAGCCTAAACTTTTAGTGTAAACAATATGTTATGTACATCAAGACAAGTTTTATTCTTTAAGCAAAAAGAGAATATTTCATATTTCCCCTCGGACCATCAAACCAATCAGGAACTCCCGCCGTAACAACCGCATTCCTTTGGTGCTTCCCTATCACCCTAACACACTTCCTATCCCCAGGACTATTAACGACAACTTTTCCATCCTACAGGATGATCCCTCCATTGGGGCCCTCTTTCCTGACCTCCCCCCCATCATCTCATATCAACGATCACCTAATCTGCGCAATCTTCTTGTTCACAGCTCCCTTGACTGCCCTCAGCAACCATCCACACCAGGTACTTCCCCTTGCAACAAAGCTCGCTGTATCACCTGCAAGTAGACATCCAACAACACACTCATTCAAGGCCCCTCAGGACAATTCCGGATCATCTAGATGGCATCTTGTACCTCCAGCAACCTTATTTACTGTATCTCTTGCAGTAAATGCCCAGTTTCTCTCTATATTGGAGAAACAGGAAGGAGACTTGGAGACCACTTCAGAGAACACATCAGGGCTGTGAAGATGAAAGATCTCTCCAAGCCCATTGTTTCTCATTTCACCTCTGACGGCCACGACCACTCTAATCTCTCCGTCTGTGTTCTCAAAGATGGTTTTCCAAACTCATACATCAGAAAGACTACCGAAATCAAACTTATCCTGCAGCTAGGATCACACTTTCCCCCTTCTCTTAACGACAGACTACTATTCTACTAAATTTTCTCCATTCATTGGAAGTTTCATTTCACACCTTTTTACACCTATCCTGACTTTACCTCTTGATTGGCCTCTCTTTCTGTCCCCTGATCCTGCCTCTAACCCCTCCTCCCTCCCAGCCTTTGTTCTCCCACTTCATTACCTTGGCCTACTGCTTTGTCTCTCTCACACCTGAAGAAGGCTCCATGGCCGAAACGTTGTTTTTTCTCTTATTTTTTTCAGCATTGAATAAATCTATTATTTGTTCTATTTCATAATTGGTTTAGCCAAAAAAAATGTTCTTGCTTGTGCTGGTTACTAAATCTTGAAATTCATCAGGATAGTTGAAAACTCTGAAGGCTGATTATCAGTTGCTACATCTGTTTATTCCAAAATAAACAAGAACATAGCTCCTTTGCACAAGCAACAATGAATGCTGTCTTTCAATTCCACCTTCAGTGTCAGCACTCAGGTCTGTCAGATCACAGGTCATAATGAATTTTTAAAAAAAGCTGAACCCTATTGATACAGCATAATGCAAATGGGGATATGGGGAAAGAACAATATTTTGCCATATAAGAAATGAATGAAGAAGTGGTTCATGCAGTTTTGCAAATCGACAATGAGTGGAAGTGGAAATAAAATGCTGTTTGATCACTGACAATTTTATGACTACGCAATAACTGAGAAAGAGAGACTTTGATAACAATTGGGCTAGGCCCTGTTATCTGTTCTGTTAATTTTCTTTCGAAGCATAAGAGCTGTCTGCAAAAAAAAATAACAGCAATTAAAAATTTTATACTACATTGCTGGTATGCTTAATTTCAAGGAATATGTTTAATTCTTTGTTTTTGTAATTGATTGGACATATTTCATGACAAATCAGTAACCTTGAAAGAGAACATTAATTAGTATTAATTTTTGTTATTCTTTCACATAGAATTACTATATCCATAGGTGACATAAAATAAGAATAATTGAAACACAACGGGTGCAGTTGGTTCAAATATTGTCAGGATATATGATCGTAAGACTAGGTGGAGTAAAAACCGTTTCTCATCTCATCAGATCAAATATTAAGCTAGAGAGAAAAAACAAATGTTCCAAACTACAGAAGAACCTTTATTTTCTGGTGAATCTATTAACAGTAAGTGAACTTCATTGTTTTAAAGTTAAGGAAAACTAGAGATAATAGCTTGCACTTTCCAATGCAAAAGTCAAAAATCAAATATTACAAAATTGTAGTTTTATGTGCAACTTTACCTCACCTTGCTTACACTATGTTATGAGAAAATTATATTTATTAGCAGATCTGTAAAAACGTCTAAACTATTCCAGAAAAAATAAATTGCAATGCTGTAAAATTGAATATATTTAAATAAATTTGAACCAGCATTTATTTGCATCTTGAGGTGAGCACATCTGTTACAGAGTTTGTGTTATTTTATTTTTTTAATACAGTTATTTGAAAATTGCATCCGGTTTTTGAATATATCACAATGTAAGGAAACACATGCCAGGCAAGAAACTAATCAGACTTAAGCAATGTTACTTATACATCTGAATGTGCTAATGATTTTTTTTTTTAAAAATGCATCCTCTCACCTATCAGTTTATCTGTATTTTAAAATAAACTGTATTTTATTCCAACAGAAAACTTTAGAATGACTAGAATCAACATCAAGTGGACATGAACCCACGATTAAATTATTTAGCAAACACATTCACATGCAAATGTATATTTAAATTAATTAATTTCTCCTGAACATTTTCAATGTAATGTTGAAGAATAAGTTTCTGGAATTTTCCATTTCACGCCAAATGCACAATTTGGTAGCTGTCTTTGATCTAAGTGAGTTAATAAAAAGTTTGTAAACACGTTATGGTGTTTCCTTGGAGAATGTTACAAAAACTGCCAAAGGCAAATATAAGATTCAGGTGTCAATTAAAGGATGCTTTCATAAATTAGGTTTTTATTTGGCAAGTCAAAATTTGATTTGGATATTCCAGGTTGATGCCAGTTTATGTTAATAAATGTATATTTGTAGGGGTTTTGTTAGTCTTGATATACAATCTTCTTGATGGATTACATAAATTGAAAGCCTGAAAGGAATTTATTCACGGGAACAGGGTGTTAGTTGTGTATTCAATAATTAGAAGCTTTTATAATATCTTCTCCTCCCCCAAAAGTTGCTTTTCACAGCTACGGTTTTAACTATCCAGAGACAATTCATCATCTGCAATGTAATTTGTTTCATCTGGTTTTAATATGTTATAGATGAGCAGTTGTATGTCTTTCCTGTTAGAGCATTACAAGACAGGCCACTTTTACATTAGACTGGTACTACAAGAGATACCTGTGGTGTTCTTCATGGTTCATGGGGTCCTAATTTAAATGGGAAGTTGCACATATTTCATTGGAGCATTTGGAAAAGCCAGCTTTCACAGAAGGATGCAGATGATGGACTGTTCTCTATGCACAGCTGAACTGCTCTAAATGTGTCAGGAAAGGTTATGGATCGTTTCATTCAGCCATCATATCCAGCCTGCTGTTTGTACAAATCACAGTGCGGTGTCACTGAACAGAACATTTTTGACAGAGCACTACACAGGGAGGAGGACTTCGCTTAATGTGAGCTTCCTTCCAGAATGCATAGAGCCACCTCAAATCAGCTCTTAAATTAGACAAAACTTTCTGCCATATACATAAATACGTTCAGGCATCATTAAAATGGAGTCAGGGTTTTTCTCAAAAAAAGAGAGAATGGGAAATTTAATGGGAAATTGGAAAATCTTCCCAGTAAATGCATCATTTAAAAGCGACATATCTGATGTGTTTTCATGAAAATACACCACTGAAACCTGTAGTCATCTGTACAACCATTGCAACCTTCCCCGTTTGCCTTATCGGACTGGAAACTACCCATAACTGTAGAGTACAAGCTTAGTGCAGCCTTCCTAACCAGCAGATCTTGGCATTCTTTATAGTCCCAAATTATTTCAGAGTAGTTTCCCACCAATGTGTCAGGTTTATGCTTCTAATTCATCTTATATCAGAAAAAAAGTTGCCTATTTACACCAATATGGAAATATTTCAGGTAGGAAGCTGCAGGTACCTGAATGACAATGTAATCATTGTACTTACCTGAAAATTATAATGCAGTGATATTTCCTTACAAGCATTAGTCAATGCACATACATTACTGCAGTTAAAAACATTAAATGAATTGAGACATTTTGATCTTTAGCACAATGTTGGAGTCTGGTGATTTCTCATGCATGGGTCCAGGCTCAGCAGATTTTAAAATTAATAAATTTCTGGGGGTTTAGAGACCCTGCAAGCACATGGATGATGAATAACTAAATACTAAGTGGTAATATGTTATGCAATACATATTTATGAATATATTCCTCACCTGTCCCTGATTCAGACACAACCATTTAACACAACACAGAAGAGCCCAAAACAAAAGGGTATTTACAGTATCCCTCCTGTCAGAATAGAAATCTAGTATCAAAATACTGTATAAACCTGGAAAAAAATAATTCAAAGTACTTTGCATGTGCTGTAGCTGTAATATGAAAACCAAGAATTATTTCGAGAACGTAAAATGTAGATCAACTCAGCATTCTGCTGTGCCAGGTGAATTGAGCTGAGGGAAGTCAATGTTACAATTTGCAATAATAAAGTTCAGTTTTTATTTCAGGCATAAATATTTCAATTTTCTAGTTATACCTGACAATGTAGCATGACATGTTAAAATATATTTGCTTAAACAGAAGAATCTGTAGGTGGTGATGTCAGTACACTTTGCCAAAGTACAGAATAAGTGTTTTTTAGGTTAACTATACATATAAAGTAGCGCAAACACTCAGAACAGCCATCACTATTAATTATATATAAGCAAAAAAGCTTCACTATTATATTTCTTCTACTAGAACTTTGCATCTCTACCCTTGGCACACAGTTTGATGTTTTTTATTTCTGCTATATTTAATCATTAATGAAAACGTCCTGTGACATTCTTCCTGAAATCTTCACACTCCTTCCATATTTTATCAAGACTATCTAGAGTATCTACACTATGGGTTTCTATTTTTTTTAAGTATTTCTGCAGTGTATTGATTTTGTTGGTGTTGACTTTTGGCAACACACTCTTATCAGAGAACAAATGTACTAGACAAATGTTGTGGACCTAATTAAATTTATCTAGACAAACTAATTTGTTCTGAAATTCTTTTGTTTTTGTATAAAATAGCATATCTGGCCATTGGTTGGTTATACAAGTTTATATATAGTATAAATCAACAAAAATGTCTGGAAGAAGGAGTGAATGCAAAAGTAATTTATTGTCCACAGAATAATATGGAACATTGTATCAATACAGTAATCATTCACCTCTTAATGCGCAGCGTAGTTGCGTGTGACTACGGGTAAGTAAATATTTACTTAAGAGGAGCGTCTCACTTCGTGTTACATCAACAAAACCACACAACCTTTACAGAAAACCTTTTATCAATCAAAAAGGGACAACTGGTGCTTCAAAAAAACATTTTCAGAACCAAAAAACAGGTAATTAATCAAAAAAATTATTGTGCGCCGCGTAGTCACATGTGACAACGGTCTAAGTCAATATTTACTTTTGAGACATGTGCCATATTTCATTGTTTTTTACCAAGAAAACCACAATACCTTTACAAAACCTGTTATCTACCAAAAAAGGACAACTGGAGCTTTATAAAACCGTTTTCAGAACCGAAAAACAACAAGGCAATCAAACACAAAGAAGCTTTTTATCTGATGATGCACTTCCGAACTACATCGATAAGTAATCCTTAAGTGAGCAAAACATGACCGCAAAAGCAAAAACCAGCAAAAAAATTATATATATATCCCATGTTTTTACCTTATTCTGAAGTACGATATATATCCACAAATCATTAATGAACTGAAGGTTATTGGCTTTGAAATTGATATTTGAAACTGGACTGCCTGAAATAAGGTGATCTGATTGGTAAAAAAAACAATTCAGAGCCCTAAGGGGGTGAGACTTCCTCTAGAAGCCTCAGGCTACATTCCACTTGACTTCTAGCTGTCAATCATTGACTCAGAAGGGGTAATCAAACAGTTTCTTATCAGTGGTCTTTTTTTTAAGTCTAAAGGTTTTTATAGAAATTGGAATAGCTTTTATGTTATTGCTTTAAATAATTTTTATAACTTATTCTGAGATGAGACATTCCATTCCAGGTCCAGTCTTCACAAAACATTATGTAGAGCTTTTTCAAATTGATCAATTTGTCCCAAAGTTTTATCCAAGCTAGTAGATACGTAGGACAAGGCTTTTTCAGCTACCTGACAGGCCTAGAATTGAAAGGCCTGACCTCTGAAGACCAAAACAAGTTTGTAGTTTTTTTTCCATGTTTGTCTGCTGAGTGGACACATTAAGAAATAAATGTGACCGTTCACACTCAAATCCAAGGGGGTTAGCTTCAATTTAAGCCCTGAACCAGGCTCCTGCTATATTCTGCTGCAGAGATATAACAAAATGTTTAAGGGGAGGAAATTCCAGGCGGACATTGGCTAAGAGGGTCTAGGACAGTAATCATTAAATTAATTGCATATAGGCTAATGTGTTGGGAGATGCATTTAAAGCAATTCTCAGTAATTCTAAAATATAATTCTGACTGTAGATGTAACATTATATTTAACAGACTGGATGATCTTGTCAGGGATGCTATTCGCAACAGGTCAGGTTAGTCCTCTGTACCTTGTACAAACTGCATAACTTTACATTGTTTACAAGAGAATCAATGAGACTGAAGGACAGCACATTCGCTATTATTTTATCACATATACCCTGCTGAACCTTGAGATCCAGAGCAGTAAAGAAAGGAAAAGTAAATAAGTTTATCTAAACTATCTTCAATAAAGAAAAATACAATACAATTGTAACATTATGGTACATACCCAATGGGAATCCTTGTTTCCATGAGAGTTACAGTATTTCATTTTAAACCAATGGGACATTGATTTCTGTGTTTGTTTTCCTCAAATCTACCTTCCCTTAAACAGTTTAGAGTTGCCATTAACCCTTGACTAGATCCCAATTTAGAGCAAATAATTCATGAGTGAAAATTGTTCTGAGTATAATTTATACAGTACGTACTGTATCATAGTAGTAGTATTTACTCCCATGACTGGGTCTCCCTGAAGGTTTTGCTCCCCATGGATCCAGAGGACTGGCGTCTGGACCGTCAATGGAGCTGCCCAGAAAATGATAAGACTTGACATTAAAAAGTGTAGTTGTAATGTAATTACAAAAGCAATACAGACAAAGTCCTGCAGATAATGGATATTTCACATAACTTTTCTAATCCCCATAAATTAAAGATGGACAGCCACTTATTGTAAATTGTTTTCCAGAAAATTGTCACAGGATTGCAGGTGGTCAAGCATACTGTACAAAGAGGCAATGATTAATGAATTTAATGACCTACCACTCCACGATAAGAAACAAATCATTGTTCCCCTTCTCTCAGAATAGGAATTCTTGATTTCAAGAAGTCCATTGTGATATCATAATGATTTTTTGAGCCAGATGAAGCATCAGTAAATAGTTCTCGATTGAATTGAAATTGTACAGGTCTTCTAGTGCAATGTGCTACATTAAGGAGTGGAGAGCATGATATTTCATGCATGAGAACATGAAAATAAGGACAGCCATAATGTATAATTAAAAACCATATGCAACTCTGTGGTATTAAATTAGAAAATGTTTTAACTGGACCTTGAGAAATCAAAATTTTTACAGTTTAGATGAAGTAGCAATAAAGCAATGAGCTGTTGTTAAATAGTGCAGCAATTGCTGCTTATTTAAATTCCATTGATTAATTTATAAATAGCATAAAACTCCCAATCAAGGAAAACGAACACTACTTAGCAAATATGTTCATAAAAAATAAACATGACCTTAATCCACTGAAATTGTTTTACCATATTGGTTTGCATGGAGCATTATAAGTAATAGAGAATCAGAGCAAAATGATCATGCATGATTTAGCCAGTCCCTCTAGGTCTCATCCAAAGTGGTTTGAGTCTTTCACATCAAGCACAAAGGGCACATTTCCCACTGTCTAATTTTTGGCCTAATTGACTGAGTAACCACAGGGAAATGAGAACTGCTGCCTTTCCTTATTTTGGTTGGTATTATCCTGGAAGGTTCTTGGTCTTGGTCTCCAGTCTGGTAATTTAAATTGAAGCTTTTACACAAAGTAACAGGATCCCTTTTATTCAGAACACATTTCTGGAGCTATTATTTCAAGTCAAAATGTACTGCAATAGCTTTCTCACAACACAGTTTTTCATCTCTTTAGTTGGTAGATTTTCATTTTCACAAGATTTTCTTCTTGTTGTTTTTTCACTTCTATAATTGGCTTTTTTATGGTCTGAGTGGTATACACTTTATTCATAGACATTTTCTTCCGTTTCAGCTCCTGAACTCTGTACTGTAATTTTTAAGTTGCTACCGTCCTCATGGTGACATACCTAACCAGTTTTCTCCTTGTTTAACTGTTCAGTTTGGAGGGATAGCCTGGTCTAGGCAGTGTCTGGCTGCCTTCCACTTCTTAGTCATTAACTTGTTCAAAGAGACATTAAGGGTTTTTGAAATGTCTTTATAACTATCTCCTGGTATGTGTGTTTGATTGCTTTATCCCTGAGTTCTTTTGAAAGCTCCTTGGTCTTCATAGTTGAATATGTGCTTGAAATGAACTACCTGAACGAAAGATCTTACAGTGATTACTCAATAAGCTAATTTTGTGCACCTGTTTAGGTATGGTTCAAAAAAGGGTTTGTATAGTTATGCAATCATCACTTTTCTATTTTTCTTTTATATTATCTATTGACTTTTCTTTCTTTGAGGTTTTGTTTTGGGTATGTGAAAAAGCTTGCGTAGATGACAGATTAATTGGTAATTCAAAGTCAAACCTTTAAAACAACAATGTGAAAAACGTGCAAAGGTCTGAAAACTATTGCAAAGCACTATGCATCTTAACATGTTTTTAAAGAAAAAAAGAAAAACGTATAGGCCGAAAAAACAATACCACGAGTCTGAATACACAGATTTCTTCACATTACTATGATAATTCAACATAAACTATACTGGAACATTTGATATATGATTAGATTGAAATGCAAGGGTATAATACTCAGCAGGAAAAAAAAAATCTAACACTGTAATGGGAAGATAGGCTTCACATAGATTTATTTATTGTCTAATCTGTTTTATAATACAATATTAATATGTGATTAATAAGTTAAAACGTATTATTAAAATAGCTTATCTGACAAGGTCTGTTCTTTACTGTTTCGACCAGACCAAGCCTTGGCATGTTGGTTTTCTAATGCATGTGCATTCATGATTACCAGTGGTGTGAAACACCCTCTTAAACATGTTAAAGAGATTCATAATGTACATTTTAATATACAACATGAATACTCCCCTTTCATAGTTGAACTCTATTTCTGATTACCTTTGCAATTTAAATTTTTAGTGTTGACTGAGCTAATGCTTTGAGTGTTACTCTTTGGACCATGTGACAAACCCTTGGCTGTATCATAACAGGATCTTTAAAAATAGCAGGTTTGGACCAACAATCACACCAAATACAAACTGTAATACAACAGTAATACAAAACAGAATACAACTGTAAGGTTCTAAAAACACTGTAGTGCCACTATTTACATAGCAGGGAATTTCAAAAGCCACAACCTAACACTGAAACAAACCACTCTCTCTCTGAGATACTTCACCTTGTGACAAAATGTTTAGAACACTCAAGTTCTTTAAGTACCTGGTCAGTCCTTCTGTCCTCCAGGTGAGTCTTAAACCAAGTATAACAAATAAAATGCATTTTATGAACATTATTAGCTGAAAATCCATCCATCCACTTGTGCTGGTTAGGGCTCTGGAATTATTGAAAATCTCCACACATAAATTTCGATAAAATCCTATTTTCCGTCCTACTCTTCTTTTTAACTCTTCCTATAGTACAGACCCTGGAGTATTATACTATCACACATTGGATACTCTGTTATACTCCTATGAGAAAGCCACACAAACATGGTGATAGCTCAGATTCAGCAAGGTATTTATTTTAATAAACGTCTCCTAAACCTACAAGATACATAAAAACAAAAATCGCATTATTCATTCATTTTCTAACCACTGCATCCAATTCAGGCTTGCGGGGAAGCTGGAATCTGTCCCAGCAAGCAATGGGCACAAGGCAGGATACACCCCGACTGCAACAATAGTCCATCACAAAGAACACACACAGACATAAACATGCACACACTCACACCAGGGCCAATTTTCCCAGAAGTAGTAACCTACCAGTATGACTTTTGACTGTGGTGTGGGAGAAAACTGGAGCACCTGGAAGAGTCCCACACAACCATGGGGAGAATATACAAACTTCACACAGATACAACCCCAGGTCTAGAACTGAACTCAAGGGCCCAGCACTGCATGGGAGCAGTGCTAACTATTGCGCAATCATCTTCTATCATTTAATTATGTTAAATAATATCATTTTAAAAGTCAAAGTACTTCAGATATGTATTATTTTTTATTCTAAATTTTCATTTAGAATAAAACCCTTAAAGAGTATTTAAAAAAAAGGTGATTATCCAGTTGAAAACTGTAAATATTTGGCAATGCTGTTCAATTGCTGTAAGGTTTCAAGTTATACAGTACATTTACCTTTTATGAGCTTCAAGAAGCTGGATAAATCAAATCCTAATAGCACTAAAAACTGATCACACAATGCTAAACCTGTTGTCAAGGTTTAAAATCCCCTTTATGTGCATTACAGATGCTGTCATAAAAGATGTCAAAAACAGGAGAAAATTGAATTTGTTGTGTATACAAGTATCTGCCAGATTTAATACTGCATGCATGTTTTTTGATCTAAGAAAATAAGGAAAAGAATCTTGCTGAAGCAAGAAATCTATAATTCTCAAATGCCCAAATCCAGGTGTAGAAGCTTTATTTTTTTATTTTACAAGATATGTTTTCATGTAAAGAAAAACCTATAGGTCTGACCTCCTCAAAAGATTGCCTTTGGCTGTCCGCAGATTGCTTGTTTTCAATGGCTTGTCCTGAGGGAGTGATCCAAATCAAACCATTATAAATTTTTCAATACTTCTTCATGCTCTTTAGACCTCTTGTTAATACACTTGCTTCTACTGCCAGGCAAATCCAGCATGTTTACACTTGCTATGTGGTTATCATTTTAAATAGAACCTTATATTCAATGAGAGAAGTATGAAATCCTCTTCACATTGCATAATAAAATATTTAGCATCTACTCATTTTAATGCTCCACTTTTCCAGGAGACTGCAGCATTTTCTGTTTTCAGCTGTTCCCTTTCAGCTAGCATTTGTTAATTAAAAAGCAGATCTTTCCTAACTTTTTGACACAAACACTATTACATTTAAAGAAATGTTAACCTTGCAATAAGACTCAAAAAATAACCTTGAAATGAAATGAAAAGTAAAAACAGACTATGCATCTAAACATCTGGCAGCCATCTGAGGTACCTGGACCTTGGCCAACAAGGCTCTTGAAAACTGAAAATGACTTCATTATGAAGAAATAATGATCACATATTCTGGTTTGAACTGAGATACTTTACCTTTCCTTGATTTGTTAAAGATACAATCTATATATTTTCACTACCAATGATTTGTTAGCAATCCTTGAATTCAACTATTGGTGAATTATAGAATTAGATGATAAATTTGTCAACATATTTCTGAGAGATATGTTCATATATAGGTATTATTAGAATATCAAAAGCTAAAGAAAGAAGTGCATTTTTAGAGTTTCAAAGATAGCATTGTGTCATTAAAGTACAGTATGTTCATGCTGTTAAATGCATATTTACAATGATGGTGAATGGATTGTTTTGAAGATTAGCACACTGTTTTATGAAGATATATTGTACAAATGCTTTTAAGAAGAAATCAATTCAGTGTTAGCTTTAGGTGCCTTTTTATTATATGCTTTTATAGATGACGGAGATCATAGAGACAAGATCCCACTTAAATCATAGTGGTACTGTTCTTCTTTGGCATAGTTTAGACTCTCCTTAAACCTCAGCTCAGAGTAACTTTCTGTACACGGATTTGCCTGGAGCAGTAAGGAGCATGGATATTCCTGGAGAGGGTTATCGTCACTCAAATTGGCAGCATGCATGCAAACTAGTGAGGAAAATTAAATTTAGCTGTTTTTTTTCCTACTCCATGTAGCTAGGGTTTGAATAAATAATCTCAAAGTCATATGATTTTTTTCAATATGTTGATTTAAAAGGAACAGTACTGGTAACCCAAAACTCTTTGCTGGAAATGACAAAAAAAGTGAACAAACAGTTCAGATTCACTTCTTGCGAAATGGTAATGCATTACTTAATTCTGTCTGTCTGCAGGTAATATTGGAATGTTTAAACTTAAAAATCTGTTAGGTGTGTTTGTAACAAAATAATTCACACTGTTAGGAGACTGTTTACATTGAAGCTCACGAGGATGGTTTTAGAAATACCATAAAAAACAATGGGACTTTAAACTAGCAGGTCAGATGCAAAAACCACCTTAGGTTAAAATGTCCCCTTAAGTAATTCCTGAGGCTAAGGCTATTGTGAAAAGCAGCTGAACACAGTGAGGTCCAACCACTTTCACCCAAGTTCAAAAGGGCAGGAGCTCATGCACAGAAAATGGGTCTCTCTTCAGGTTCGACAAGCAATAAAATCACAAAGCCATTAAATGTAAACAATATGCTGGCATCAATGCCAATGTAATCGAATAAAACATTCCATCTTTTCTGCAGTCTGAGGCATACAGTACTGTACCAATTTAAAAAGGCCTGCAACCTGTTGGTTTTACAGTATATCACATAGAAAGCAGGTGGGTTACCTTTGCAACTCCTAATGTAGGAGTTACTTCAATGTAGCAGGTACCTAAAATTCTATAGAGAAGGAATTGGATTTAAAAAATCCAAATTAAAATACCAGAGAAGATTCTTTTAACACAAGATTTCTGAACACAACTTTTTAGGATTCTGTGACATAATATATGCTTGCCTGATCACACATCAGTATATTTTTCTTTTAATGCACAATGTCTCTCCTACCAGATTTACTTACACACCTCAGACCTCACCATTTGCCAGTCAGGAGTTACTTGTCCCTAGTCCCTACAATACAAGCAGGGAATTTACATTCAAATATCCCCATGGGCTCATGAGGCCAATTCTGAAGAACGACCATAAGAATGTTACTATATTTAAATGAATAAATAAATGTTCTTAAACTCATTATCAATAAGTACCCATTTTCTTAGGTGCCAGGCTTTATAATTGTGACTGGAAACTCCGTTTCCAGAACACCTGGCACTCGTGAGGTATCCACATGAATACATACCGCTCACACACAAATGCAAACACTTCACTATCTAAACAAAGGCTATAACTCTGGCTTCCAAGGTAAACAAACTAGTCTGGTATTCCGGGGATAACTTTGCTTGCTCTGTGGGTGCACACACAGAGTAAAGTAAGGTTGTTCCCGTATTATCAAAATTAAACATTAACTCAAACCGAACACCTGTTTTCCTTTGTTTTAGAAGTGAAATAAACCAAATTGGTGACCAATTGACGCCTTTCAAATAAATAAGATGTTTGGATTTCTCACCTGCAAAATGGTTTCTCCCGCAAACCTGTAGGACCCAAACTTTGGCATGGCAACAGGGGCTGGTTTAGTAGTGCCTGTTTCAGGATTGCACATGCGTGGATTGATTTGTAAGAAGATACCATTAAGAGGGGGGTAGTATTTTTTAAACAATATTTACAGACATTAAAGTAATATGATATTTTATTTTTGGTAATAATATGTTGATTGTTTAATTGTGTACTTAATGAAGAAATATGTATATGAGAATTCTGATCATTATTTTGTCAAATTATTTTTGGTTTTATAGTGGAATATTCTAGGGGGAGGAGTTTAACCTAGAAAAGGAGCTCTTCGAGATGGATGGGGGGCAGATGAGAGATAGGAGAAGATTGGAAGGGGGGTAGAATAGTAGCTGCCTACAGCAGTCTATTTGAGAACACAGTTCCTCTTAATAAAAACCATTGCATGTCTTTGCAATTGTGGCTGTGCCATCGTTATTGTTGCATTCTATCTATGCCTCTTAACTCTTCAAGGAGGAGACTGTGACAATAATAAAAGCTTGTTCACAATTATTATGGCAGACTTTTTTTATCTCACCAAATGGCTTAAATTCACCATCATTAGCGACTATAATAATAACCAGCATCTTTAAAAAATCATTGGCTTATTATAGGTAACTTCCTTAGTAGTTCTTTTTTAATATATGCAGTAACTGGTCTTAAGTGGTCATTGATTTTAAAGTATATTATTAAGCAAACACACAGTATGTGGTGGTGTCAGCATTAGAATAAAAATGCAAAGTTAAAAATACCTCTTTCACAACAAATTCAAGCCTCTAGAAGTCTGTTTCCTCTATAGTCGTAGTGACTGGCAGAGGTCGTTCCAGATCTCAAAAATAAACTTCAATCATTTATTTTTAAAATGTTGTATTGTAGTAAGTACAGTGTTAGTTAGAAAATGTATTTTCAATTAAACAACAATCAAAACTTTTTGTGTTTTGATTATGCATACATTTTCTCAAATCCTATCCAAAAGAGAAACCTCATTTTTCTTTGGTCTCCAGCTCTATTTTGCATAATGATTTATCTTCATTGCCGATGTACTTTTTGTTGTTTAATGCACTTCTGCCTTTAAATGATATATAATTTAAAATCATCCGTATAATTAGATATTATTTTTGATACTATCAACTCTGGTTTCTCTTCATCTCGTACAAATCTTTTGCCTTTTACTAAAGATTTCCGTGGAGAGGAGCATGAATGAGTTCCGTGCGAGTTTTTTTTCTCCTTGCCTTCAGGTGGGGTGCAGTTGGACTGGTCAAGGATCTGCGCCTGTGGCTGAAAGGTTGCTGGTTCGTTTCCCGCAGCAGGTAGAGGAATCCTACTCTGTAGGGCCCCTGAGCAAGGCCATTAATCAACTGCTCCAGGGGCACCATATAAAAATGGCTAACCCTGCACTCTGACCTCAAACCTCTCTCTCTGTCTTAGAGAGCAAGTTGGGGTATGTGAAAAGATAAATTCCTAATAAAAGAGTTGTATATGGCCAATAAAGTGATCTTATCTTAGCTATTGATTATTCAAAAGTCTGTCAGTTTTTCTATTAGGACAGAAAAAAGAGGTAGCCTCAGAGCTTATTCAGCTGTGGTACTCAGTACCTAAGTTAAAAGAAAAAAACCTAGCAAAGATATTTAATATTAAAATGTGCTTTATGTAATTATGTCTGATAATAAGAGTCACAAAGTTCTATTTGCAAGAAGCATAGCAATTAAAAGAGGCTGCTGTAATAAATTAGTAACCAAAAAGGTCTCCCAGACACAAAATTTATTTAGTGACCAGACAAAACTTACAGGAAGGCACAACATATATTAACAGTAAGTATTAAGTATTAATTGAATAAGATGCATTTCCAACCCATTCACTGAGACATTCTTTGGCTGTGTCCCAAATGCCGAACTTAGCCCTAAGACTTTCTTTCAAGACCAGACTTCTGTGATTTAGAGAAGGTGTGGACTCAAGGTGTGCAAGCATTCAAGGGTGCACTCTTATAAAACATGTGATTGTTATGTCACACAGGGAAAATGCTTTAACACTGCTTCGCTTTCAATGGCTAAGTGCACACTGGCAGAAAATTCTTTAATTTTTTTTTTCATACACTGCTCACTGTTTGATTAAATTGAATGTCATCTCATCCTTCCCCACACAAAAGTAGTGACATAACATGTTCATTCATGTTGAGCAGCATCAATTTAAAACAGGCGAACTAAATAAGGAAAACTTGGCAATAACGCTCTCTGTTTATTCAGAGCTTTGTACTCTGTCTTTCATTGTACAAAATACACTATATAAATGAATATTCATTAGTCAAAATGGGATAACGAAATAACAGCTTTATGTCAATACTTTGTACCTACTGTAGAATACGTATGAATGTAAACTAACCTAATGAAATTTTGGTTTTCCATAAAATATTATGAGTTTTAAAATTGTAAAAAAGTTATATTTTACTAACACTTGAATAATTCATTTCCCAAGGCAACTTCACTATGCTTTGATAGGTTAGAACATGAAATGTCACCATTCAGCAAGCCATTTGGGGGTAAATCCCTTCAGTGATGTCTACATTGATGCAGACTTATGAGAAGGGTGCATACTGTATAAAGGGCTCATTTGGGGTGCTTGTGAGCACACTTGTGAAACACAAATTAGAAATGGGACAACATATGGCCTTGCAGACATGGGTGGGAATCTGCAAATGAGGGGCATGAGACCCAATGTCAGCATCACTACACATATGAATGAACTTAAGCTCTGTTTCCAGGGTGCAGATTAAACTGCTGAGGATCTTTTTCGAAATGTGGAATGCGCTTCTTGGAAAACTCTCCAGTTTTTCTCAGGACATTGACAGCTCAAATCCCAACATTTTGAAGAACTTTCAAAACATTGGAAAATCCTTGTTGCAGAGTTTGGAGTGTACATGCAAGAACTGGCATCAGAATTTCAGGATTTCCAATGTTCTGGCCCAATTTCTTCCCTTTTCTTTTCTGATTAAAATAGACAGCTACAGTATGATACCAGCAACATGTATTTTTCAGTGTCAGTGGAGGAATGTTGTTGATTTTGAACTATATGTTTTCTCAGTATTCGGATCAACATACCTGTACTAACATGTATTTTCCCACATTAAGTTAGTTCTTTGTCCTACCATAGCAGAGCTGGTGGACAACTGCACAGTCTCAGAAGCTTGCATGCTGATTAAAGTGTCAAGCTACAAGCCTGAGATTAAAGAACTCCGTAAGGGTAAAGCTCACACTAAAAGATAAGTTGTGCATATTCATTTATTAGGTTTTTTATATATTTTTGTATTCATCAAATTTTTAGTTAGACTATTAGTGGCATTAAAAATGTATCAATGGCACACAAAACGCAAATGGCGTGCAAAACAAATGCATGAACATGTGCCTTCTGAGGAGTTGCTGACCCCTGTTATACAGCAACATATAGGAAGTGCAGTGACAACTTGAGAAGATTGGCGTGAACATCACTGATGTCACCTTGATCCTGCAGGAGCCTGGCAAGTCTTACCATTTATTCTGGGATATGGGAGTCCTGGCCTACTTTTTCCAACCCTACAGTACCTCCAGCAGAATTAAGTGAACTGTACAAGGGAGCATTGAAAGCAGCTTTTTGGGTCAAATCTTTGAATTGCTTAAAAAAATTAAGTTTACTTACAGTACACAAGACTATAAAGCTCTGTTGTTTAGATTTGTTTACTGGAGACAGACATTTACCTCTGAGGCTTTTCCATATGGACTTTGTTAGACTGATTGATATCAGATATTATAAAGACAAGCTTTAGTATGTATCTCCAAGCTATTAATTCCTCTATAGATGAATTCTTTCTCCAGTGCCCAGATGCCTTCATGATTTAATTAATTAATTGTGGACTCGTTCTCATACGGTGCAGTTGATAAGTATAAGTTAAATTAATCTACCCAGATATTCTTAACTTACACCTTTAAATATATATTACTTCATTAAAAAAAACCTTGAAAACAGAACACTTATATAAGTTGGTACCATGTAGTACCAGTGTGTACAATTTGTTCAGTGTGTATTTAATGTAAGCAGGACATTCACTTTTCATGCAGTTGAGTTATGGAATTCTACTTCATTATCAGTGCTTTTTATCATTAAATACTGCATTATTATCATTTGTTCTGGTACTGAAATGTGTCTTATAGCCCTCCACAGTGTAAAATTAACTGTAGAGGAAAACATCTGTACAAGTACAATTAAGTTTATCTAAAATATACTGTGCCCTTCAAATATATTGGGGGCAATAAAGTCACAAACTGTTGCTTAACTGTTTCCTTTACAGTTAAGTAATTAGAATTTGTGATCCTGAAATTAATAGGAAAGATCACTGCAATTGAATATACATTTTTGGGGTAATTCCATGCATACATTTGATCTTTTCAGAACAAAAACCTACTTTGTGCTCAACCCAATGCTTTAAAGTAACTATAAGTATTGGGACACATAAGTAAATGTCAGAGTGCAAATTCTGTAATTGGTTTCATATCCTTTTGAGGCAATAATGAAGCCTGTGGCCCATCGACCTTACTACGCCCTTTGTGTAACCACTGGAGATACTTTTTCAAACCTTTGGCATAGCCTCTGAGTTTTTTCTCAACTTATTTTTGTTTTAAATATAGTATAACTCTAAAAATTCTTAATCTTTATTTATAAAATTGTGAGTCATAAGATTATTATTAACCAGGTGAAAATAAAACCAAACTTCGTATTAATAAATGTTCATATCTCAGCTTTCTGCAAGATGTTTATATTTTCATAAATTATTCTTAATCATAAATGCTTTTAATTTACCTTTAACTAGACATCCAGTGAACTATTTTTGACTTTCTGGCATATTTTTTTCTGTGGGTACAAATCCATCTATGACTTTGACGTATTTGAGTCTACCATCACATGTACTCTACATGATTTCCTTTAAATGTGAAAAAGTGGTTGTTCAGAATTATAATAACATTACTTTAAATAATGGTTTAACTTGAAAAAAGCCTGAGCATCAGCTGAGAATTCTAACACCAGTTTGCAGGAAGCTGTATTTAATCCTACATACTCAACCCTGTAACACCATTTTACCACTGTAGTCATTGTATATGTCTTTTAGCTACATACTCAGGATCAGCTCTACGAAATGATCAGGTTCGTATCAACAACCTGCATGTTTATCTTATATTTCACCCAAGGTATTTTGTTTAAATTTTGGCAAAAAATCTGATAAACTCAACTCCTTAGGCACACCAACACTATTTTGAAAAAAAAACATCTCTAAAAAGCTCTGCTGCACTGTTCCTCCTTTTAGACAACATATTGGAAAGTTCAGTAATACTGATGACTTCAAGAGACAAAAGCACTGAAATTGAGAAAGGTGTTTAGGATATTGACATAGTGATAGAGTTGCAGATGTACTAAGTTTTACATTGCAGCATAAACAGAATTAGCATTGGCAGATGTAAGTGGGCACAATTACAAATGTCCCATGTGCAAGGAGAAGAGGTATTCAAGTTGACATTTGTGATTTCCATTCATTTACTGTATGCATACAAAGAAGCAGGAGGTTTATCACTATGCTAAGGTTAACAAAATGCCCTTGTGTAGGCAAAGCCAAAATATCTTGAGTCCTGACCCATAAGTACCATAAAGACAGGAGCACTTGGGTTGGCTTTGGAAGAAAAAGGGAGTCTAAGACTTTTTTGCAAAATCTGTTTAAATGTAGAGTTTCTCAGGCAAAGTATGCTGCAGAGAAATGCATATCAATCAAATTTTTTACTTTAATTAAATTATTGTCTTACCAAGTTCTGCTTTGCTCTGTTAATTGTTGTTGTAAAAGCTTGGTCTTTCTTTTCTTGAAATGGCAGACATTTCTTTCCACAGTAATAAACAAGTGACACAAAATAAAAATGTATTGCGACTAAATAATGAAAACAGTTATCAATAAATATCTGTTTATCACACATGAGCTTATATATTTAGTACCTGCTATGTATTTAGCATGCTAACATATTAACCAATCACTCTGTCAGATCATTCTCATAAATTAATGCTTAATGCATACAGTATTTGAGTGTTAATAAGTTATTTGCTATAGATTTTTAAGCTGTCACTTGCATTCTTATTTTTATGAAACAATAATATATATTTAGAAAGCTTCTTTTACACATTTTTCTTATGCATTCAAATTGTGTTGTAAAATACTGTTACAAGGTTTATGTTGTTGACAGTATATTATGTGTCACACCAGAAGCTGCCATTTCTTTCTGCATACCAACAGAAAACCTACTTTCTGTATGCTACTGTGGTCTGAAAGGAAATTAGTTATTTTACCCTAAAAGGTGCGGCTTCTCAATAGATGTACTGGGCTTGCAACTGTGTCATAAGTATATAATTAAAAAATAATATTTTTGTTATTAATGCATCTTTTCAAATCTCTCTACACATATTTTGATGAACTTATTTATGTTTAAACTTACATGGCTTACCAGAAAAGTAAATGTTTAGTATAACTAAGTATACTGTAGATATACAATAAATGTAAGTGACTAAGCCATAACAGAACTAAAATTTAAAAATCTGACATTTATTTATATACTGTAAAACATTTTTTTTCTGCAATGCTTATTTTAACTAAATAACTAAGTTTAATCCTGCTGAAACAAATGAGATCTAAATGATACTTCATCAGATACTGAAGAGTTACAAACACATAAAAACATGATTGGAAGCTGAGTTTTTATTTTAATAAGAAGCCTAGAAATGCACAAGAATGGGATTGTCTTTTAAAACCACGTGCTTCACATCTCTTACAGATTCTAGACACTTTAAACATTTACACATCCCAGCTATGTTGTTTTTTGTACTCTTGATTTCAAGAGGCCTTTGAAGCAGATGACAGACAATGAGAGGTTGGGCCTTTAGAAAAAAATCTTTGTGAAATGAAATGTTTTGAATGGTCATCAGATGTCAACAATTAAAACAACAGGAAACTGCTCTCTGGTTTTCCACAAGCTGAGTTCTCGCTGTAAATATAATACATGCTGTGAAAAATACACTTAAGGTGTAAAAAAATACAGTACACTTAAGGCATAATACATGAAATGTGTTTTATGTCAATCACACCTTTTGCATTTGGAAGCTGCAGTTTATGTGAAAAAAAAGATCCCAGTAGCTCAAGAATATCACTGAAAAGACTTGCACTGATGGTGTTTTTGGCATTCTGTATCTCACTGCCAGGTGAAGAGAATTTTTTTTTTTGCATAAGAAATAACTCTGTAACATTGAAGCTGCAACCAAATAATAGAGTTTCATGCCAAAGCTATAAAACTTTTCATTATTAAATTGCTTTAAGGAAGTTACATGAATATTTAGAATAAGCTGTTTCTGCCTAGTCTTATTCTATTTGTAAAAAAAACCCATGGCACATTCTGTAATAGTTCTTGTGTTAAGCCACTCCTATTGTAGAATTAAACTAAGGGCCTAGAAGTCTGAAATCCTAAATGGGCACTGTAGTCTGCTTCTCTTTCAAAATAAACCTTGTCAAAAGATGGCAAAAGTGATTTATGAGCTTACTGCTGTGGTGTAAATACGAATTAGAATAATTAATGGTGCTATTTTTTGTTAAAGTGCAAAACATACGGGTTACTCCCTTGCTTGTTTAATCTATCTGAAATAATTAGAAGAAAATCCAGAAAGAGCTTTTATTTTTTCTTCATGCCTTTTGCAGGTAACATAATGAAGTGGGGCCTGAGTAAGCCAAGCACTTTAAATGATCTACTGTTATGTTTAACACCCCTTTAAAGTTAGCAATATTAATGAAGTTTTTTTTTTCCTGGCACAGACTACCTTCCCTAACCCTGAAAATTGCAATACATTTTTCTTCCCAAAATATTTGTGTCAACTATTCATCAGCAAGTCAAGTAAATCATGCGTCTTCAAGTGAGGATCGAAAGCAATTACCATTAGCAACTATCGTCTGCAGACGATCCTTTCTGCCCTGTGCCTGAATCTCAATGATCTCCCAAGTGTGCCCATGCAATTTAACAGCAAGATCAATACACCAGAGCAGTTAGCAGCAACGACTCCCTTCAAGTGCTTCACAAAATGCGCTACATTTTCTCCACCGAATAAATGTCAAAACATTCCACCAGCTACAATTCTTAGGAGAAATTGTTCTTGTGAAACATTATTGACATACTTTAACCCACATTTCCAGCTTCCTAGGAGGAAGTCAATTCTCATTTGGCAAGAGTCACATCGACATGTGGCCCCCGCTGACTTTCTCTGTCGGCCTGAAAACTGTCAAGATCTGGTGCAGGGGATTCAGGTGTCAGAGGTCAGCAGCCTAGCAGTGACCCAAGGTCAAGGTGACAACAGGCTGTCTCATGAGGCTTGCATTCATCTCTAACATGGCCTTGAAGCCAATCAATGCTATTAAAAAGTCTGCCTGTCTTGCAGACTGTGCTACCTGATCTATGAGCTTTCTTCCTCTTTATTTCTTTTCTTTCCAGTAGCTTGTGAAACAGCTGTAAAAGGCAAGCTTAAGCTTGACATTGAGACTGCAGTTTCTTTTCCCAAATAAGAAGCTCCTGTGTAAACCAGGAACTTTTAAGAAATTAAATCTATAATGTTTGAACAATATTTTATTAAGTCAGCGCTCTTTATATTTACATTGGTGCATCTAAGGTTATAGAATTGCATGAAGCAATTACACACATGACCAAGTTGATAGCCACTGAAATAGCTAAAGCTTTTATCATCCCTTCAGGAGAGTATTGCCAATTCTATGTAGCCCAAACACTGATGTAGTTTGCATTTCAATTAAAAATAGAAAAATCCTACTTTGGGATTTTTTGTGTTACAAAACAGATTTGGAAGTAAGGAATATAACAAACCGATGTGCTTTAAGGTAGACAGAAAGCTATGTGTTTGAAAATAAACATCCCAAATTGAGGTTTGTTTTTGCATCATGAATTATAACCATGCAAAATGTAATTAGGAAATGTTTACATAACATTTTGAATAAAGCAAATGTAGTAGTGACACATATACAAAAAACAAGACATTTGTCAACTTTGTGAAATCAATAAAAATAAAAATAAAAACAAATGTGTCAGAAAAATGTAATATTTATGAAACTATTACAAAATACAAAGGTTACCTTTAAATAAAGCCAAAATGACACTTTAGGAAATATTCACAAAGAAATATTTCCCATGGATTTTATTATTATTATTATTATTATTATTATTATTATTATTATTATTATTTATCTGGGATTACTGGGTTTAGTACTGGTAGGTTCTACAGTATGTAGTAGTCCTTGTGAAAAACCTGTGAATTCTATGAGATCAATATAATTGAATGTCACATATGTACAGAAAAATGTTTGCTTCCTCTTTGTTGTTTATGTAAACGTTAGTCATCAGATATTTAATATCCGATAATTAACAAATTAGGATGTTTTGTGAGACACAGTCAAGATTAGCATAATATTGATTGCACTATAGCTTACAACTATGTGATGTGTAATATATATCTCACTTACTAGGTGCAGCAGATTAATTACAGTGTTTCAGAAACTATTGGGTTTGGATTGGATGTGAAAATGTAGCATGATTTATGCTTTGGCACCGTGTTACTGAGATGTATTCACACACACGTAGGTTAGTTAGGAAAAGTTTACATTTTGATAGCACTTTCGTGCTCTTCTAATTTTATTCAGAGTTGGAGCCTATGGGGATGTCAGCATCTCATTTGCTGACAGTGCAAAGCACTTCAATTGTAATTGTCCCACAAAACAGAGAGAGCAAGGAAAAGTAAAATTTTACTGAAGGATGTGGCAATGTCACCTCTCATGATCTGCCATTTATCACAGGATAAACTGAAGCTCACATAATAAGGAGTATCTGTTCCCTCATTGGCCTTTTGACCTCAGTATATGCAGGTTACATTTTGCCGCAGAATTGTGCACTTGTTGTCTTCTTTCTAACAGTGAGTTATTGGTCAATGCGATAATCAATTTTAACATGCAGCAACTTTATCAACAAAAGAGTGTAGCTTTAAACTGCAAGTTGTATTCTTAAAAATTGAGAAAATTTTCTCCCATGGCTACAACAGATTTTTTTTCTGTGGTACGTGGAAGAAACTATTTTTAGGAAATGTCACCATACTCTAGCCCTCGTACTTTTTAAGTACAGCTCGAAGGAGACAATCATATTTGCATTTTCGTTTTCTTGCTTTTCATTTTGGCTTCACATCTTGTTAAAGTGTTTTGCATTTCCATTAATTTATTTCATGGTAATTAATAGTCAGAAGAAGCGCACTTGATTCACACCTTGTCTTCAGCCATCACCGTGTATAATACTCCTTCCTGTTTCACTCTTCAGAAGCTGCATTTGATGGAATCTGTAGCATAATAGCCTCCAACCTCAACTCTTTGGCTGCATGTTATTTTCACTCTGAAGACGAGTCTGTCAAGTTACTGCGAAAACCGACCAAATCAATTTCAGTCTGGCCTCACCTCATAGACGTCACTGTTCTTTCTCATGGGGGGGGTACTAATGTTGATCCCTTCTTTTAAAGCCTTATTTGTACACAACATTCAGCAGATGGAGATCATAGGTTATGGCTGAGGTTAGGCTCTAGATCAAAGTATAGACCAGTTTTTATTTGTTTTCAAATTCAGTTATCTTTTAAATTTTATGTTCAGATATTAGAGAAAGGACATATGTAATTCGAAGATGACTTCTTCACAGGACCAGGACTGTTGGTGTGGAGTTCATATTCTCACCCCATCAACACATGGGTTTTCCGTATTTACTGGAGGTAATCTGGCTAATCACTTAAACAGAACTGCTGAAATATTAACTTTGCCTCTGTATTAAAATCAATATTTAAATTATAGTGAACCATATGATACAGTACAATATTTGTGTTTTATTCAGGTAATCCACAGCATCAGCAGCTTGAACAATTAAAACACATGAATGTAACCACAAACGTACAGTGCACGTAAGTACAGTGCATAGAAAGAGATACACATTTCCACTGGACAAAAATATAAAAAGAAAATATTTCTATGCTACATGATATATATAAATTACATTTTAAATTCCAACAGTATAAAATACACAAGCAGAAGATACATTTTTTTAAAGGAGATCCTGGTTCATATAAAAGCTGGAGAACAACATCCTGTTAAAAAGTCAATGTTTTTGTTTCTTTAGGGAATATACAATGGTAGGGAACTACTGTAACTTTGTGCAGCCTGAGGGCCTCCTGTTTTACCAAACAGAAGTAGTGGACATACTGCATCCCTTGGTAAAGAAGTACTGTATAATGTTCGTGATTCTCTTTACTTTTATTTACCATTCCCATTTCCATATGGAAAATAAGGATTTACTGGGGAGAAAACGACGGAGACATGAGTACTGCTGCTGCTACTTGAATGCATGCAAATGAGGATGTTAAGCACCAATAATGACCTGTCATATATTCATAGGCAACTCACGGAAGTCTGTCAAGTCCTGAACAGATGTAAAAATCACAAAAAATACCATCGTGGCATGTTGTATATAGCAAGGTACTGTATATCTGTCAAAATGCCTCAGCGGGGAAAGTACTCTATACTGTATAAGTATGCTTATTCTCAGCCATAAATGCAACATTATTTTGCAAAAAAAATGAAAGTCTAAGTTTAAACATGTTACTGTTTAAGGCAAATAAAAGGAGAAAAAGGGACAGAAAAAATGAATAACTTCACATTATTTAATATTTTGTATTATATTTACAGTTAAAACAAAAACACAAACTAAATTAGCTACTAATCATAATACTAATCATTAACCACGTCTTCATTACTGAAAACCAAACTTTGTACAGTACCAGTACTTAAAGAAACAGTGGGTTTCTTTCTGTCTCTGTCCCAGCCACCTGGTATGTGCTTTGATTTGTGGTGAATCTACATCAGCCCTGTTACCATGCTGTGTTTGTATGCTAATTTCAATTTTTTACCTACTGTACGTTTGCATTTAATTACTTTATTAAATTGGGCATTACACACCTGGTATAACTACAAGGAGTGAACTGCATTTACCACACATTACATGCAAATTACCATCATTTAGGTTTTTGACTCAAAAGCTTTTGTTTCTGGCAAAGATGGTTTCCTGCAACAACAAAAACTTTTTGCTTAGTGGTCTTCTTGCCTGGGTACTTCTGGTAAAGTGTAGCGGAGTGACAGCTACAGTAGATGCACTAATTAGGCATCTCGGGGACTAGGATTTCACCAAATACGTCTATGAGAATATGTACCAATAGCATCAAGTACACAGTCAACTGTGTCCTGAATGATTAGCACAAATTACATAATAAATTAAAATAGAAAACTGTTTTGTATAGCCAAAATATCTTTATATAACTTTATTTTTATCCTAAAGGGATGGAAATGTATCTTTGGCATAACCATAAAAACTAAAATAACACTCAGGGCCTTCAGCAAACAGTTGAGAAGGGCTGAAGGTGTGGATAATGAGAACCAAAATATTTTGTATTTCAGTGACCACTGAGTGTTAGTTCTAGGGGTAGCATATTCTATCTGCTTTTATTTGAGTAATCCCATATCTCACATCATTTCACAACTGGCAGAGCGATGTCTGGGTAGAGTTGGGATAACTCAACAAGAGTCCCCTTGGCTTTCCGGAAAACAGCAAGTCTAGTGTCCTGCTGGGTATCTGTGAACCTGCAATGACATCAGAGAGAGATGTGTCACAGCTCCCATCATCAGAGGTACCGATCTTGTAAAGCACTGTGGAGCTTATAAATGGCTCCTGGAGAGCATGTTGGGAAAGAATGTCTATGCGTCTCATTCTCTTCTAAACTATTACAAGAGTCATTGGCATATACAAACAAGGACAAATTCCACATTACAGGTTCTTTTTTAAAAAGAACATAAAAATGTCAAAATAGCTTCACTAAGCTACAGAACCTAAGAGCTCAGAAATAAAAAAACACAAGATAGAAAGGGTGTTGAGACATTGACAGGCTAGCAGATGATAAAATAAATAGGAACAAGAAATATAATATCTTCTCTTTCTACTGTGTTAGTTTAACACTTTGTTTAAATGTTCCAGTAGCATGTGTTCCTTGGCTGAATCAAAAGCAAACAAAATATTGACAACAAACCTAAAATATTTTATGAAATGCCAGCTTTATCTGAATGTGTTGGTATTATGGCAACTGATCATTTTCACGATGCATTCCATATTCTACTGTATACAGTATGTATACTTTAATATGCTTTCGTGGCTAAATTGTGATGCTGTCTTTTTACCAGTTGTATAATCAAATCATCAAAGACTGTTCTTTATTTTTAGCACATATGCTAATATTGTTTTCACCTTATTTAAAACACTTTCATATACTGTAGATGTTAGCATATCACAGGGCAATGGGAAAACGGGAACATTTACCGTATAGCCACTGATCAAACCCACTGTAGTTAGTGAGGCTTTAGGGGGTGAGAAGAGAGAAGAGCACCCAAAGAAAACCCAGGTGAACATGGGGAAAATATGCAGCCTCCACACAGACACATGTCTGAGGCTGGGACCAAGCCCAAGAACAGGAATTGTATGGCAGAAGCATTAACCTCTATGTCATAATGCCACTCAAAAAATGTTTAGAATTGAGGAAAAAATGTTTAATCACTCATATAAACCCTTGAAATATTGTTGCCATTATCAGTTAAAGTTTCTAAACGTCTAACATAAAATACAAATTTCTGTAGTCACTCAAAATTATACACCTCGCACAGTATATTTATATGACACTAGTAGAACCTGAGGAACTCTGTATACATTATACAGTACACTACAGATAGAGATTTCTTTATGTGCAAAAAGGAACTTTTGTTATTGGTCATTTAAATAAAACGTAGCTTCATCAGGACTGGCTGTGACAGCATGTTTTGATGGTCTCCACTGACAAGAAGCAAGCCGAGAGCAATTTCTCCAGCCTGAGCTGGTGCTCAGATGAGCTGTAGCCTTCCTCTGGAAGGTGACAGCAGGAGGCTCAGTAGGTGGTGAAAGGAATAAGTGCAGAGAGCGCAGCATCCCATCACAGGCTTCTTTAACCGTAAAATCTGGGAATTCATGCTCAACTGAGCAATAAGGAACAGTGATGAAAGTGCGATGGCAAATCGGAGTGGCTAAAAGTGCACATTTCAGCTACTTTTTGTGTTTTCCACTTTCCTGCTTTGTACATTTCAAAGTAAAGAGTGAGGACTAAGACCCCCAAGCCAACAGCACATTCTACTCTAGAGTACAAAACGTTCTGTATTCCTTGGAATCTTTAATAGAAACAGATTTGCTGTCAAGTCTGGCTTTTCTGCAGTGCAACCTGATGGAGCCTCTTCCAGTATAAGCAGTAGACAGCTGAGGTGGAATATAATAAAGTTACCAATAAGATGAAGTTCAGTAAAATAATATTAAGAAGAGATGGTTGTACTATTACTCTGTCATCCTAGGAACACTGGGCATAAAAATATGTCATAGTACACTACTTTTCTACCCCAGACTGCTGTTGTCACCATTTTCTTGTTAGTGAATAACAACCTGGATGGGACACCAGTCTATTGCAGTTACCCCTTCCATTCTTCACATACAGTAAGTTTGAAAATGATTATTTCAAGGTTCCTCCCAAAACATTTTTTCTTTAAATGAAAAAGTATTAAAATACTGTGTATGGTTTTAGATTTTTTTGACCCAACAGGTTATTTTTACAGTGTATTTTGTTTAATTTTTAGAAAATTGTAAAAGGATGTTTGCCCTTTAAAATACAATAATGGAGGTAATAAGGGGGTTGACATAAAAAAACAGTATCCAAACCTTGTTGCCTTGGTCTTTAGCAGTGTTTAAAAAAGGGTGATTCTTTGTTTTTCTCCTTTGCAAACCCTTGAGAATGTCTTTCTGAGATATTGAGAAGAAAATGACTTCATTAAGATTTTGCTAAGAGCTGTGTTTCTTTTGTTTACTTTTCAACTATTAGATGTATAAACCAGGACCTTTTGTAATTGTTGTTCTTGTGAATCTGGGAGTTACTGTACATGACAGTCATGCTGACAAAGGAATATTGATATCATAACTTAAGAGAATGTTCAGCAACGAGCAGTCAATACTTTTCATGACCAAGGTTATTTCACTTTTTCAGAATTTCTATCACTGGTGTTTTGCATTTTCAATGTTATACAGGATGTTTGTGTCACATTTCACTTTATTGTATATGTAATAAATGCTTAGGCCTATTCTGTTAAAATAAATTAATAGATATGTTCTTAAAATAATAAATAGTTCAGGGTTACAATGATGAGTGCATTAAAAGTATTACTATTAGTGATATTTTCAAAATTATTAGATTTCAGAATTGAAAAGCTTATTATACTACTGTCTCTATTCTAAATAAACCATAGAAGCTTCTACAATTCCATATATGTTACTGGATGTACTGTTTTTTACATACAATGTGACACAAACATAAATAATATTCACATAAAAGAACCAATTTTCACAAAAATAGGCCGTGTGATGGGTGTGGAAGAAGCAAGGATTAAAAAATGGAAATGTGATTAAGTAGATTTATTTAATCACAGGATTTTTAGAAAGCCATGGTTGACCTTTTGTCACGCCCTCCTTCTCTGTCCTGTCCCTAGTTTCCGGTCTGCTGTCCTTCCGGTCCCTCTCTTTCCCTTGGGCTATATATTTCCGGGTCTAACACCTCCCTAAGCATTGACGTTCGGATGTCCTGAGACCCGCCTAGCACCAGGGTGCCCCACGTCCGCTCCCTGAGGGCATAGGTTTCTATACGGCATTCCTGAACTCTTTGCACTAATGAGCCGGAGCCTTTTTCCCGTCTCGCCGCTACGCATATGGGTCTTTTTCCGCTCTCCTGCTCCCCACGGTTAGTCCCTTTGGACGTCTGTGACACTTTTGATATTAAACCCATGTACTGTAGCTATTGTCTTAAATCCACTGTTTTGGAAGCCTAGGGTACAAAGCGGGCCTGAGAGCATGTATTGCATGTCATGAACAGTAATAGAAGATGCAAGACTTCACACAGACTTATGCCTAGTGCCAGATCCAAACACACCACCATACAGCCCAACACTTTAATAATACATTACCTTACATTACCTTTGCTTACTGCCCTGTTTTTCTCACACCTGAAGAAGGCTCCACGGCCAAAACGTTGTGTTTTCTTTCTTCTCTTTTCAGTATGGAATAAACCTATTATTTGCTCTTTTGCACTTTAAAATAATGACCACAAATTACAAAGTAATCCTGATCCAATATCACAGGAATAGCACCTGAATATTATAAGTGTCTTATGTGTTTTCAGGGCTTCGTTTTTAAATTCAGCCTCATTCATACTATTACTGCACGTCTTGAAATAGCCACATATGTCATGTCCAAGGAAATGTATCTTACGAGATCTTAAAACAGATCCTTATATTTTAAAAATAAAAAAAATGTTATAGTGTCTTCTAGAGATTAATATTAAGCTATGACAAATTAAAGGATATCTAACCACTGCTTCTGGTAATGCAAACTAAAATATTCTCATCAGAAGTGCTCTCTTTATACCAGGGCAATGAACAAAGAAAAGACGGAGCATTAACTACTGCTTCAAAGTCAAATACATTGGCAAATCCCTTATGCTTCAGTTCTAAGTTTTTGTCCTAGCTTAATTGATGATTCATGATGATTTAATAAGATCAGTGTCCAGACCAATCACATAGATAAGTGGTTCTCAAACTGAGGTCTTTAGAGACATTCCACGAGGTCTTTAGGTCAGCCTGTTAAAGTTACATTTCAGGAAAAATAAAAGAGTCAGCATCCTCTGCACTATAACATGTAACAGCAGTTTCTTTTTTACACTTTACTGAGTTTTCAATGAAAACAATTAACTTCGCAAAGGATAAATGAAGGATTCTTATGCACTAACAGTACACCATACACATGGATACAGATTTTAAGTTTTAAATTATAACACCAGAAAAAAATGGAAAGGGTTACTGACTTTATATTGACTTAATACTGTTTCCACCACAATTTTAATTTAATTTAATTATATTAATTGTTTGCACTCATCATTGATTTATTTATATATTATAACTATCCATCCATTTTCTAACTGCTTTACCCGATACAGCATCGCAAGAGAGCCAGAGTCTGTCATGTAATGGGCCGGAGGAAGGATACGTCCTAGATGGGATGTCAGCCCAATGCAGGGCATACAGAGACAGTAACACACAAACACACTCTCACACACAGACTCACTCACACTCGGGACAGTTTTCTCAGAAGTCAGTATGTCTTTGGACTATGCAAGGAAACCAGAACACCAGGAAGAAACCCTTGCAAACATAGGGATAGCATACAAACTTAATCCCAGGAACCCAGGGCCCCAGTGCTGTGAGCTATGAATGTTGGGAAATAATGGTCTAAAGAATCATTCGTACCCTAGAGAGCCTTTAATCAGCAAGAGTTGTTGCTTGTCTGAAGTCGCCAGTAACCTAAAAGGTAAGATTATAACTAATATACACATGCACTGTGTGTGATGTTGGCCCAGGAAACACTGGAAGTTACTACAGAAGAGCATTAAAACCTTACAGAGAAAAAACACAGAGGTCAACATGAGAATTGACCAAAGCTGAGAATTCTCTCCTGGATTTGGTTCCTAGGGCGGAATATTTGGCAGTCACTCAGGAAAGAGAGCAACAGTCTACTCCAAGACAAAGCCAAGGAAGTACACTTACAACAAAAGACAGATAGCTCAACAGTTAGAAAACACTCCTCATTTATAAAGAGATGTGGTTGTTACAGGAACTGTGGGCATCAGCCAACTATGAGGTGGGAGAAAGATAAGAATAGTATTGTATCGAAGTGTCACAGGGACTGGAAAGAAGAATGTATGAGAATTATCCTCTGCCAAAGAGTAAGGAAGAGCATGGAGTTAGAGCACTCCATGTATGTGCAAGCCAAAATGAGAAAGAGTCTACTTCAAGGTGAAGCTATGGCAGGCTAACACCCCTAGTGTCATCAGGAAGTTGAGAGAATACCAAACTGATGGTGACCAAGGAACAGCATACAGTATTTGAACTAATAAAGCATTTCTTTTGCCCATCCATGTCAGTGTAATAGGAAGGGTGGTTTTCTCCCCTATGTGTGTGTCATGGAGTGTCTTTCAGGACTCTATGCAGACAGCACAATCTGCAGAGGAGTGAGAAAACACAGGGAAAAAAGACTAGGATAGGGACTGGAAGAAGAACAGGGGTCCAAGGTGCGCTGGTGTTCGGGGGGGAGTGTTCCAAGGCACACTAGTCCAAGGGAGTCCGTGAGAATATCCAGAGCAAGCCAAAGTCCAAAGCCGGTTGATCCATCCTGACAGACAAGGCAAGAGTTAAAAGCCAGAGCGGGATCCGGCAAAGGGTCGGGGGAATAAAAGAGGGTAACAGGACCAGGCACTCCCAGTCCCGGACCCGGACCCAGATGATCAGGACGCCGTTCTCCTGGACTCGCTGGTAGGCGGGCTTCCGGGCATCCATGATCCAAAGCTGAGCCCAGATGGGCAGGAACGTCTGGCTTTTATAGCACGAGGGCAGGAACAGGAGGCAGGAGCAGGAGATCGAGAATAAATGAGGAAAGGCTGGAGCGTCCTTTAGAGGAGGGGCTTACGATCATGACAATTAGTAGCTCTGAGGGAAAAGCAGCATGAGGAAGAGTAGGAAAAAAGGCAAATACCATAAAGAGAGAAATGGTAAAAATAGAACTGAGGGAGTAGAGTTTAGTTTTCTTATGGAGCAGATTGTCTAGTGAGGTAAGAGTGGTCATCCATGAAATACTGTAGGGAAATTCCACAGAAAGAAGAAGCAGATTCTTTTCCCTCCCCAGGCTCCACACCAGACCAGCACATAGTGAAAAATTTCTGTCCCCTGGAAGGATGATGAACATATTTCTGACCCAAGAGGAGGTTACCAGGGAGCATTTACAATGAGGCAAGTTATCATGAATAGTCCTGAGGGGACTGTACATGAGTGTAGAAGTACAGTTTTGGATGGCAGAAAATGAACAACCTCCCAGGATACGAGAAGCTTTTCAGAGCCATAGGTAAAGTCCAGACTTTAGGTCAGTTAAAAAAGTATGTAAAAAAATGGGTAGGTGCGGAACTTTAAGTCATACGTGCAGATATTTCCTAATTGTAGTTATGCCACTATGCAGAGTAGTAGTACCTTTCTTCTGACTGAATAAGTAAAAATAGACAATGATACCATATTATTTAGAAATTAAACACCATTGATGTAATGTTGTGCTTAAATAAACCTTTGGGGGACATTTCAAATAAACATTTCCCATGACTAATTGACACATTAAGAGTGAAATAAGTAAAAACAGCTTTAAACATGTTTTTGAACTAATAGGTTTTGGGAATAGCATATCACATTGTCTTGATGGCAAAATACACTGTTAAATAATTCTTATTTTAAAAACAGAAGCAGCTATGCATACGTGCATACTGTATAGATAATGAAAGCATCATTTTTGTGTATTTAGTTTATATACAGTACATCATTTTTTGTACTTGACAACTTAATTTTATAAAAAGGATATTGTTTACCATCACTGTTGGATGCTAGCAGTATGAAACATGCAGGACTAAATGCATAAAATACAGGACATCAACTTGGTGAAATACGTAGAAAAGCTCAGAGTAGTTACTGGAACATCAAACAAACCTCCTCCTAAGCAAACAGAACACACACCTACATACTGTATATGAAAGGGAAAATAATAAAGAAAAACTTTGGAAGAGCATAAATTGCACCATTCCCCAGTTTTCAGATTCCAAACTACTGAGCTAACACCACCCCCTATAGCTTGTTATCAGGAATGCTGTTTAGTTGTGCTAACATCTGTGACTCAGTGTTTACTTAGGAAAAATATGTTTGCAGAGGAATCCTAGACTGTAACAGATTAATAGAAATGAGGAAACAAAGACAACGCTTAAGATAAATCAAAATTAAATGGAAGTAAAAAAGTCATAGACGTATAACAATTACTGAGATTTTTTCTTGAACCAAATAATTTGAACTGAGAATCAGCTTCATAAATATTTTTATTTTAATTGCGAATTATGAAAAGGGGAAATTGTGAAAATTCTCGTTTTCTCCAGACATTATGGAACTGTGTCCAAGGCAATTATTATAACAAAGAAGTATTTTCATTTTTAATACAAAACTCTCTAAACAATTTTAATGGTATTTCTAATTTTAGTATTATTTGAAAAAAAAAACGTCTCATAAACCTTTGATCTACCTGTGACAAGACAACAGTACGCACGGTTACGAAAACAAAACAGAATTTCAGAAATGTAGACATTAATGTATTTTTTTCACTTGTTCTGGCCTTAGTCTTATATATCTTAATTTTTTTTCCAAATATTTTTAACCACCTCTGTTTTTATATACAAAAATGTTAATGAATGTTAAGGCCTCATTAAAATGTTTTATTCATAGATTGTTTTACTATAAACCAAAGACCAAACCAAAGATTTGTTGATCAAAGCATGATCTTGTCAATAGTTACCTGTCACTCTCATTTTAGCCAGAAAGCATTTCTTTTCATAAAATGTGCATACAGTGAAACATCATGGGAGTGATCTAAGGCTTAGTATGGATAAATATATCCTTTGTAAGTGGAAAGCAAAAAGCCCTTTATTTCTTTTCCTCAAAAAGTACTGGAGAAAGAGGAAAAAGGTAAGAAGATAAAGTAAAAACCTGGAACTATGCCATATGTTTTTACTCATGGAACAAAAAAAACAGCAAATTACAGATACAGGCAGCCTGCAGTATGTAGAAACTGCTGAGGCCAAGTGTACTTCTATAAAAAAGTTCCAGTCTCTAACAAGGTAAGCTATACTCTTTCCTGCTAAACATAGTTGATTGACTTTGCAGAAAGTTTCTGTAATGCTAAACATTCTCCTAATTGAATGTAACACTTACACGTTTATTTGTTTTATACTGAACATACTTTTTAATTTGTTAATGTTATTTAATTTTATTTGTCCCATTATACAGTAATTGTATTAGATGCCATGATTGTTATATACATTGTGGTCACTGAGCAGGGTTCTTTTCCCACAACTAGCCAAAATGAGTGTTATATCTTTGTGCACGTGTTGAATTGATTCCAATGAGATACCTGTTCAGGTAGTGTTTTCATTAAGCTGAGGCCAAAAAGATGAAATTAGTCATAAAAGGTTCTGATTTTCAAAGAGAGAGAGGAGTATTTGGATTGCATGGAGTTACAGTGAAATAGATGACTGAGTGAAAAACTGTCATGATCGTAATCCCTCCTCTTAAGGGCGCTCCGGCTCTTTCACATTTTAGTTGATTATGTGCACCTGCCCCCAATCCTGCCCCCTTATTTAAGCAGGGTGCTCTCACTACTCTGGGCTCTGCATTGGAAGACGGACGACCAAAGGCCTACCACCAAGTCGCCCTACTGTACGTCCATGACTTGAGGGCATAGGCCTCCTATCTGCGTCCTGACCCAGCTGAGTCCGGGGCTCAGAGTCATCCCGTTTTTATTCCCTGTCCTTTACTGGATCCTGTTCTCGTTTTTAACTCTGTTTTGTCCCGTCTCGTTTGGATCACCCAGTTTTGGACTTTTGGACTTTGCCCTGCACTTCCCCCCTGGACCCCTTGGATTTGTTCGCCTTGGCTACACCCCCCGAGCACCAGTTCACCGTCGTCACGCCCCCCTGTCTGTCAACCCCTCCTGATCCCCGTCCTCTCCTCCCCATCATCCTTCTCCACTTACTTCCGGATTATACCGTCTGTATAAGGTCCAGAACTCCACTTGACGGGAGCCTGGACCGGCTCCCGTTACAAAAACAAGTTGTCATGATTTGTATTCTCATTTTTTTCTGGAATTTTTAAAATTTTTAAAGATGTATACCCTATTTTTATTGAAATAATAGTTTACATTTAAAACTTCTTTCATTACTTTTGGTAAAACTTTTTCTGGGGGGATAATAATACTACTATTCCATGCTGAATGTTTCTGTGCATCATCAACTGTGATCATCAATATGCTGGACCTAGACTGGATCTAGACTTTGTGAAAATACTGTACAGTGGTCATGATGATGTCCTTTTTTATTTCTGCATGGGTTATAAAATTTAAAGGGGCTGAATCATCTGTTAGATTTTCCATAATGGAGATTGGCATTTGAAATTATATTAACAATGGAAATAATATCAGTTCAACAACAAATAGATTTTCCTGTAGGATCGTAAAAAGGGGAAACTGCCCTGAGAGGGAAAGAACTAAAGCTGAATTGATATTTAAAGTGCTCGAGGGGTTTTATGGGGATAAAACTCTAGCTTTGGTGCTTAGATCTACAATACATTTTAATTGTCAATGGAGCTCTGGGATAGGGCGTCAGTGGGTATTTATATTTTATGTGTGTAAGAAGTGTTCTATAACTTGAGCTCAGTGACCCCTGAGGTGTTGCTCCTCAACAAAATGAAGATGGATTTTTCTCTTGTCAGAAGGGCACCAAACAATCTTGAGTTCAAGCTTTTACTATTTGGTAGCAAGAGGAATGCTCTAAACAGAAAGACAGAAGACATATGGGCATGTTGTCAAAGGCCTGTGGACCTTGTAGTCCAGACTGAAGTAACAACATAGGACCTGGGAGAGAACATTTTTGTTGTTTAATCGAAGCTTTGCCTGAGGCTGGCAATATTCAAATTGCTAAGTCCCTTAGCACTGTTAAAAAAGGCAGTATGCCTATTTGTATTTGGAATGAAAAGTCATTCCCTGTCCAGTTGAAGAAGCACAAGCAGTTGCCAGTGGTGTCCTTGGCTGATTCAATTAGTCCTGGTGGAATATGTTTTGCTCAAAAGGGTTTCAAATCATTAAAAAAGTGATTTGTATTGCAATCCAACAAGACACATCCACAAGATGGCAGTGGGTGAGGAGCCATTGAAACCCTTCTTCAGTAGTGGACATTCTGTATGTGTTATGTACAAGGAAGACTATAGCTGTACCTCCAAAATCCATCATGCAGTTCCGACAGGTGACACTGCTCCCATTAGAGAAAGTCATAGCCAAGCCAGTAATGATGTATCATGAAAGAAGTGCATGGACTGCTCCTGTTGTGCAGGTGAAGAAGAAGGTTGGGACGCAGTGATTCTGCTTGGGCCATGATAAGCCAAACTAATCGATTCCTAAGGATATTTTCGTCATTCAGAATTTTGAGGAATCTTTGACTGTTTGAGGATAACTACTGTACATGTCTTTTGAAAAGAAGTATGTATGTATAAAATTTGTAATAACAGAAATGCTATATGTTTGCCCAATATATATATGCAGTATTATACATATATCTAGTAAACTAGTATGTACAATTTGTGGTGCTTGCCACAATACAAAATTTTGTTTGCTGCAGTAGAGCATGTATATTCCTCTTAAGGTTTTACAGGATATTTTAGTTGATTCTTTTCAGTTTGCTAACATAATAACTCATCCTTAGAATCTGCTAAGGTTCATATGTAATGTCCAGGAAAACCAGGGACTTGGACTCTGGTGTCTGAAACTACATTTGAGAGAGTGGAGCAAACTTTAAATGGTAGTAAAACAGGCTGGGGGCGGCCTTAGCAAAGAGTTAAAAAGGTGGAAGATTGTTTATGTATCTTTTGATAAAACAAAACTATTCCAGGAGGCACAATCCACTCTTTGGTATAACTGGCTAATAATTGTACCCTTTTAATGCCACCAACACACACCATCTCATGAAAGAAGACACCTAGTGATCCTGAAAATAGCAGTGACTCAATTGAAAGGGAAAGTGTCCTATCTAGATACAATAAAGCTAGATTTAACAAGTGCTTTGAACTCTTAGAGTTATGAATTTCTGAATTAAAGATACTGTCCACCGAAATTAAACAAACTTTTAAAATAGCCTACCCCTTTAATTTTCAGACACATAAATATAATTAGATAAATCTTTTAGCCACACCAAATGAGACATAATTGTGACTGGCAGGCAGACTGAGGTAGCATTTGGAACACTGAAGGCCTTTCTATAGTTTGAAAGCAGTGTTAAGATCGTTCCATAATCCTTAGCATTTTCCTCTTCCATCATTGTAGATTGGATCTGTTAATAAATATATAATAGCACAGTGGAGAAAATTACCAAATGCATAACAATCGCTCTGAGATTAAGCCTTGGTTACAGTTAATTCATATGTTTCTCCCCTATCAGAAATTCAATAGACTAACCTTAAGAATTTAATTGATGCTGCCAAAAGGATTACAAAGCCGTTGTTCAGTGGAGGCAGGGGACAGCTGATTATCAACAGAGTAATTGTTAATTGATTGATGTATCTCCTTACCTCTCTCCATAGGCCTTTTATAAAGTGTTTTGTTTGCGGTGTGCAGCTCTGTACAGCTGGACAGCACATTACCATAGATCTTTTTAGTTTTAGTGTTATCTGCGGGAAAGAAACAAAAGCCAGCTAAGTGTAGTGGTAGGGTCAGTAGAGTGTGAAAGACCTTCTCTTCACTGCAATCCATGCAGATGTGAGCTTTAAGTAGTGTTATATACATTTGCAGTAGCTTGTACTTTATTTTTATTTTCTTTTTAATGCCCTTTCAGTGCAAGAACAGCTTCTTTAAGATGGTTATAGATTGTTACCTACTGTACATATGCAAAATGTATAGCTATAAAACATATATCAGGTGAATGTGAATGAACATTTTGCTCAATCACAGCCCTACTGTAAATATAGGTTTTGGTTTACCCAAAATATGGGATTTATAGGTTCAGAAAAATTAAATGGATTCAGATCAGCTGGCGTTAGGTAATTAAGTTAGTCCTCTATCATGGATCTCAGGGAACCTGTTTGAAATAGCTAGTAAAAAAAGTTAGTACGGTATAGTGTCAGATACTTTATTTAGACACTGTAGTTTAGTTAGTGCATTACAACAGTTTTTTGAACAGTTATTAGAATTCCCATTCTGATTACTGTTATTAACAAAGTACAAAAGTATAATTCAATATAAAAAGTATAATTTGACTGAAAGCTATTCGATTGTGCCTTCGGACACAGACGTTTTAAAAAGACAAATGTCTCACATCCAGTTTTAGCTGCACAGAAAGTTTTAATGTTTAATGTTTAATGTAATTTTGGCACACTTAGTGGAAGGATTCATTTATCTCATTATTTTTTCCTCTTTGGCTGTGCTTTTTTAGTTTTATTTTCGTCATGTTGGACATCAGCATTCATATTGATACTCTGATCTCTAGCATTTTCTTCTACTGTTCAATGTAACATCTTGTGCTGTCTCCACTCACCTCATCACCTTGTGTCTGTTTTATGGATCCTCCTGAGAATGACATGTTGACCACATATGTTTTGCAGCGTTTTAGAAATACAGTATACCAGTACTTGTTCCTATGCATTTCTGCCAAACCGTATTGCTTCTTATCTTAGCATTTGATGCCTACTGTACCTGTAAGAACTGCAGAAGACAATCTTGCATATCATTTTCGGCCATGTCTTAATACAACATTAGGAAGCTTAAAATAAGATGTGCTTTATTAATTGCTAGTCTAGAACACCTGGCCAGTCCGACAGAGACCTACACATTTTGTTAAACAATGCCGAATCATGTGGATTCTTGAAAACAGAAACACAGACTAGTCTTAGTTGCTAAAAGAAATAGCCAGCTGAGCAAATTTCTATGACTGCATGTATCTAAAAGTAGCATAACACAAACCGAAACAATTATACCATTATCCCTTCTGTCTGCTTTTACAAGAGTAGGCATCATTTTTTCTTCATTTGGTGTGAAAAAGCTAAGTCTTGGATTTACAATACAGGGAATTACTCTGGGTATTTAAGCTATTTTTGTTCTGTTAAGCAGCAAACAGAAACCTGTCAAAGCTGCCAAAGTCTGAGATTCTGGCAACACTAGGATGGTCATCAAGTGATTACATGGTGACTTGGCAGAAAGGAGAAGATCCTGTGATTAAGTATTGCAGAGTTTTCTTTAGAGGCCCATGGTATGAAATTATGCTGGCATTCTTTTTGTGATGTCAGTAAGAAACAATGTGATGAAAAACTTGGATATAGGATTGTAAGGAATGAAAACAATAGGTATATGAATGACCCAGGACTGATGGTTTTAGAAATTGTTCAACAATGAAGCCATTTTAACAAAATATGCTATTCAGTACCCTAATATCTATTTTACATGTGTACATGCAGCAGTAATTCCTTTCTCTATGGCATCTGTTTCTAGCTTGCCTCCTTCTGCTGTTTCTGTGTTTTAGGGAAAGCAGAATGTATTGAGTGCTTCTAAGAAAAGGGAATATTACCAGAGTATTAATTTGGATACAGAAGGTCTCAGAAGACTAAATGGAAAGACAGCTTTGCATTTTTAACATGTTGGATTAAGATTTATTAGAACTGATCGGGTGAAAAGTTTGTCTTTTAAAAATAAGATGTTCTTTTTCTCTTGAGGTGTGATGTATTAAATGGCTACCAATCAGATGGTATTTGTTAACAATGCACTGTTTTAATAATGTAATAGTTCTGTACCTATTTATATTGTTAGTATTTGTATAAGACAGATTGCTTGGGTTTAGAAATAAGTCTCTAATGTATTCTTGTAATTTCCCTTGATGAAGAGTTCGGGGGTATGCCTTTTTTTCTTTTGGTTTGCCTGTTATTTCTAAAACACACTGAAAGTGTATCAGTGCTTTGTTGAACCACAAATTACATATTTTTTGCAATGTAGTATGTTTGAGGTAAGACCATCTCTAATGTTTTGTTATTTAAACATGTCATTAAATCTCCCATCCTTTGTTCGATATCAGAAGCCCCATGAGTTCTACAGAGCCTTAAATAGAGGCACACACAATACATCTGCCACAGAGCAGACAGGTGCTGTTGAACTTTACCCTGTTGGTCTTAAGTCACATCAATTCATCCTACAAAATCCCACTACAGGTTTAGCAGTCGTAGTATCCTACAGAAAAGAAGCACAAGTATAGGCATAAGATTTTATTTTTCAAACAGCACTTTAAAAATCATATTGAATCATTGCAGGACTGCAATATACAAAGAACTTTCACTGTAATGAAGGAGAGTTAAATAAACAGGGATGTTTGGAGTGAGGCGTTGTTTTTTGAGAACATTTTTTTTAGATCATGAAATGTCTTTAGCTGTCTGATAATTGTTATTAGAAAACAATAATAACTATATAATAATAATTATGTAATTTGCAATGTTGTTTAGCCTATGTTTAATACGTGGTGGTTAATTAAAAGCAGACTTTAGTCATCTTAACTTCTTATGGACATACTGTTCAATAGGTTAAGGAATTAATGAAAAATATGCTATTTAATTTGATGGGGAAATCTTTAATTTCAGTTTCAGAAATGTGTTTATGAACAATTCCAGAATTATGTTTAACATTTAATTTCGAACCTATCTGAATTTATAATACAATGCAGAAACTTTAGAAAAAAATGTTTTGTCAAGTGTATACATTTCTTAAATAGAGCACCACTTTTTATTAATTATTTAGAAAAATCTCTCTGGAATTTGAATTCATGATTTAGATTTACATTGTATCCCTCATGTGATGATACTTACAGAAGTGTTTATCCAAGAAAAAAATACAAATGAAATATTTTCTTACAAAAGTCTCTAGATTTGCTTGTAAATGTAAGAATTAAGTCAAGAAGAACTATGTTTTAATACACAGTGTACAGGGTTTCTCTATTTACCCCATTTTATAGTAATTAGCTTCTGTTCTGTATACATTTTCAATTTCCTTGTTAGAATATTCCACAAAATAATGTATATTGTTAGGTATGAAATTTACTTTCTGTAAACTGCAGAGACTTAATAAACAGGGAAGCAGTTACAACACATTTAATTTGGACATGAGAACAGGGCTAAACTGAAGGGAAGTCCCTTCTGGAAACTGGCACACACTTACATAAATCAGTCAACATTTGTTGTTAAGTTGTGCGATACAAAAACAAAACCACATATTGTCTTCAGTTTTGATCTACAGTATATATTGCTGCTCAAGAATTAATTCAGAGAAGAGCATTGTTGAGTTCAAAGGAATGTCTTACAAAAAAAACCTTAATATTTGAATTCTTGAACAGACAAGAATATGATGGAAAAAATGTTTAAACTCCTGTTTATTAACCTGCACAGTGGGTAGGGTACATTGTGTCCTTTTATATAACTTTAGTTGACTCTTTCCTCTTAAATAAAATGTAGTATTTATTTCTTACTAGGAAGGAAGGTGATCCACTCTGAATCATTTTACATTTCTAAGATTTAGAATAATTGAATTATTAAATATAAAATTATTTGAATATATTACATTTATATATTAAAAGTTTATCTTTAATAATTTTATTATTATTATTTATTAATTGCATTTCATGTGCACTTTATGGATTTATTTTTCATTTAGCAGTTTTCCTCAGCGGGAAATGAAGCAAAGTAATAGTTCAGGCAGGAAACTCCCTTTGTCAGTGACACTAACATTCATCATATCACATTGTGGCTTTTCTTTTTCATGTACAAAAGAATAATAATATCACTCAAAACCCCTATCATCTCCAGCACCTCAAACATCCTTTAAATATGATCCAATGCCTAATTTCACCCATGTGCAAATGTGAAATTCTCAGCTCTTCAAACATTATACATTGATTAGATACGCAATACCCATTGTGGCTACTGACAATCAGTCAACATCATATGACATCATATGCATGTAATTAGGAATAATTTGATATTTTATAAACAAAAACATCCAATGATTGTCAAAGAAAAGATGTTTAAAGGTATATCTAAAATTTAGCTGTGTGTTTACAATCACCAACACTTGTGACTCTAAAATATAAAAAACCGTATTTCACTGTTAGAAAATAAAATATCTAAAAGATCTGTGCTGTACAGATATGCTTACCCCTATAGATGTCTTATTATTTTGAATGGATATAAAGTTTTAGTCATGAGAATTATATTGCTGAGAGTCATTTACTGTATGTATCACTGTAAGTGAAAGAGGAATCATTTTAAAGACAAAAAAAATGTTTAAACTATGTAGACTTAAAATGTGAAAATCTCATTATTCCAACCCTAAAATGCTCTTACTATTATGATGCAGAGTTTTAGGGGAGTGGAATGGGGGATGTGATCTTTTTTTTAAATTACTGCAGGCATCACGACATTCTTGGAAGCTTTGCTTAATGTACCTTTTTTAACATCATGTCACATTTTAATTTGAGATTATATTGTAACAATGCTTTATTCACTTATGAATGCAAAAATTCAAGATTTTGTCTTTGTTCATACATAAAAAGCTCATGGTGTGAAGACAATGTACTCTTTTAAGTTCACATCAAGGCTGATCATAGTTTTTTGATTGTGTTCCCTCGTTTTTTGCAATGGCCTTGAAGAGGTGGTATGAAATGAACTGCTATTGAACTACATTCAATTAGTTTGACAACAAAGCTTAATTTTAAATAAAGGTAACCTTAGGAGATTTTGCCTTTGGGGAAATATATATTGAGGTATTAATTTCATATTTACAGCAGGATACAGATGTAATTAATAGTGACTTGATTAAACAGATATTAAAGATATTACTCTTTCAAACAAAAACAAACTTTATATAAGGCACAAAGAAATCAAATTTTTAATATTCTTGATACTGTCATCACGTTCATAATCCAGTGGTCTTCAGCACTACTGGGAAGTGTGGAACTTGCCAATAACAATGAGGTGGTTTAGTTCTGTATTTGCGTTTCGTTCAGGCTTTTTCTGTTTGTCTATTAATGAGCATTGTACTGTACTGTAGATCCCTGCATAGCACCGTTTGTCTTCCATGCACCGAAGAACTGGGGATGAAAACAAAACTCAAATGCAAGAATATCATGGGCATCATGAGCACAATGGATCGTTTGCATCAAGGGTGGCACAGTGCGTTGGCAGTGAGAGTAGTTGCCAAGCAGCTCTAGGTTCCTGGGTTAAATATAGGACTGGGATGCATTCTTTGTGGAGTTTGCATGTTCTGTGAGTGCTCTGGTTTCCTTCTTCTTTGACATGCTAACTAGATCAGTGGGTCTCTCTAAAATTTGTCCCAGTGTGCTGAAGCACCTGTGCCCTGCAGTGGGCTAGCATCCCATTGAGGATGTAATCTCACCAGGCATTTTTTGCATTAGATGGCTCCACATTCTGATGCCAAGTGGAGCCAAATTCTGGATTCCTGCAATACCAAGTACTTTATACTAGGCATGACAAAAACCGTTATCAAGATGAGCACCACGAAACAGTTACACAGAACATAAAACCATGGTTGAAAAACCATAGAGCTTATTGCATTTACAGTATAGTACACTATATTGTAGCTTAAGCCTTTTATACTCTAAGACAGTTGATTGTGTTTGGTTTTAGAAGTTGCTTCATTTAATATATTAGGAGCACGTAACTGGCCACCAGATAAACACATCTAAAAACAGCAATGTGGATTTAAAAACATTCACTAAACAATTCACTTTTCTTGTTTTCAGTTCTCTGAATCAGACCTCTGTCTTCCATGTTTTAGCTGCAAAATTACTCAAGTAAATTTTCTTTCCAAAATGGATATAAAATCATGTATTGGTACCGTATGCACATAATTCAGTTCTATCAATATTTAATTACTTTTGCAGCATTAATCTCATGGAAAATTCATCTTTTAACCAAGTTACAGCATTAATTTGTTCTCCTTTCTTGTTTAAGGCACCTCCTTGTCCAAGTTTATTGTATATAATGCTTTCAAAAGCAATAAAAAGTACTTTATAATATATAATATGCACATTAAACAAAATAAAAGAAAAGTATGAAACCAAAAAGACAAAACAGGTACAGCAAATCACACAGGAATCCTATCTGATAATTTGAGGCTTTAGGTTAGATTTCAAAGGACCTAATACTGGCTGAGTCTCTGAATTCTTTCGTGCAGAAATTCATCAAGATAATGACTGAAATGATCAAGATTTACTCAGGAGAATATTTCTTACTTAATAAGAAAATTAAAAGCACTTGCTGGGAACCAGACTTTTGTAAACCAAGAAATATGTAGATACAGATATTACTGAAAAATTGTTTACATTACAGTAAAGAATTGTTAAGCACTTTCAAATGATTGCCATGCAACTTTGTTGCTTGTTTTCAACTAAGAGGTGGTTCAATCCAACATAATCCAAATATACCCTTTTGAGGTGATGCTTGCAAATTTCAAAACACACATATGCCCTACTTCAAATCAGAGAGTTACAAGCACAGTACAGTTCATATTTCCACTCCAGAAAAGATAAGAAAGAAAAAGAAATGAAACACAGTAAGGTTAGCCAAGCTTAACATTTTAATTAAGATTTCTTTACAACAGAGAACAATGCTTTTCTGAAGCACATTGCAGAATGGAGGTAAGTCATTGGCCCACAAAGCAAATACAAATTTCACAGTTAAATAAATAAAATAATGATTACATTTGATGGTCATGGGGGACATGTTTTTAGTAGTATTCTAATTAAAATACATCCTTCAGACAGCTTGTTTCTACACTTTCCAGCAATGAACCATATCTGATTTGTCATTAAGTAATTATGAATGCTAATGCAAATAAAGCACCTTTCAAACAGAACACTACTTGCAGAAATTAATCATACGTTGCGCTGGGAGAACACAGCTGCACGATGGTCACTTTAGTCATACAAGCAGATATGAAAGCTGAGCCATTAATGATGTCTTGGGGATTTGACAGGGATGGAATTCAAAGTATGCCTTTTTCAGTGTCATTTTTATGGATTAATAAAAAAAATCAGCCTTTTAGTATTTTCTAGAATAAGCTTAAGAGTTTCCAAGCAATTATATGAGAGGGGGTTTATATAGTTACTGTACACTGGAGTTTTTCCATTGTAGAAGCACACATGCATCTTTAGATGTCAGTTCCTTCTTTAATTATGTACTACACATTCTTATGGTCTGTGACCATGATCACTAAGTCACCAAATTTCAAAAATGTTTATTATATATGTACAGTATATATTTATATGGCTTATTGTATACAAAACTAAAATTAACCAAAAGAATAAAAAAGAGGCCTTAGTTTTTTTTTCTCACAGTTAAAACTGAGAAGAATTGTTGAATCAAATCATGTTTTTGCTGAGCTGATGACAATATGTCATTTACATATGCATTAAAAATACTGTACACTATGTTTCAAAAGGACTCTAACACTCTATGCAAACACATTTTAGAAAGATAAATTATATGGATTATATATGTTGTGTAAATGATTTTGGTATGATACTGAGTAACGGATCACTCTTGACAGACAATGATTCACTCTCGTGACTTTTGTTGCATTACAACTAAATGAAAAGAAAACTGCCTGGGTACAGATGAGGAGATTATTCAATCTGTAGAACCTTACGCCTGGTAAAAATCAAGACAGAAAGGAGCAAATATGCTCCACTTATCTAGAGAACAATGCTTTTGTACTATAACAGTGTTGGAGGATTGATTAAATTACCTCAGGTGAACTTGCCAGCGATTTAGTCAAGTCCAATTTAGTGATGAATCAAGGTTTTGTGCAAACTATGCTGATTGATATCAGTGAGTATGGTACTAATGAGCATATGAATAAATTGATTATGTACAGTAAATGGAGAGTTCCAAACGTCATGCTCTGTTCAGGGGTATCTAATACCTACAGAACTTTGCTGAGTTGAGGGTCACCTGACTGCATGGTGCGACATTGATCAACCTCACTTGCAAGCCCTTCTGCCGGCTCATCCTGACAAGAAACTCCACCAGACCAACCGTCCTCATGTTGGTCATGTAACAGCAGTTTTCTTGTGAGATGAGAATGATGCAGATGTTACCAGCTCTATCTGTGAAGAGCAAATAGACAAAGTTCACCAATCAATTCAGCTTTGCCATCTCCATATCTCAGAACTTTTGAACGGTTCATTCAAACTGAAGACCAGAGAACAAAGGAATGGGAATCTATTAATCTATAATCTATTGCAACCAACCGCATTGACAAGCACCTTCCAGTGCATGCCCCTGAGGTGTCTAAATGGAAGGGTGATCAAGCTTCTGTGACTAGGTCAGGCAAAGGCAGTTAAACTACTTCAGGGGAAAATAATACAGTAATCGGAATTAAAAATGTTTAACGAGATGCTTTGTTAAGTAAAATCTATTTTGTTTTCTCTAAAAATAAACGTTTACAAAATACGCAGTCGAGTATTACAAAAACCATGAAAACCACATACAGTAGTTTAGTTCTCAAAACATTGTTAGTTCTTGTTATTGTTTTTTTTAATGAATGTGTTACATTTATGGTGGTGGAACAGTGGCACAGTGGTTAAGATTAAGGTTAAGTTTGTATGTTCTCCCTGTGTTTGCATGGGTTTTCTCTGTGTACTCTGGTTTCCTCCCATGACTCCAAAGACACACTTGGCTTCTGGGAAAATTAGCCCTGGTGTGTCTATGTGTGCCATGCAAAGGCCTTTTGTCCTATCCAGGGTGTATCCTGCCTTGCACTCATTGCTTGTTGGGATAGACTCTCGCTCCCCTGTGATCCTGTATTGGATAAAGCAATTAGAAATGGATTAATAATACTGCATTTATTATATAACCCCCTGTATTAAAATGTTATGATATTTTTATCTTGACAATACATTTGCTGTAGCACTTTGTTCATTATTTAAAATATAGGAAATCTGAATAGAAATGAGCAGTTACTTATGCTACCTTTTGTTTCCTTATACGACCTACATGTACAGTATATTGACATACTGTATACATAGAAAAATATATACTTTTTAATACCAAGTTGCAAGCTTTTGAAATTTGCTCGAATATTAAAAAAAATCCCGAGATGGATTTTGCAATTATAATGAAGCACTCTCTAAACGAAAGAAAGCAACCAAAAATAGAAACAGTAATAAATAATAATTACAACTTAATCTTTCAAACCTTAAAAAAATGTTTACCATTCTAAGGTTGTTTTCTTATTTTCTTGGAGTGTCTTCAAAAACTCAATTTACCTGTTTAGTTAATTGGATCTTTTTATTTTTATTTAAAAGATCTCATTTTAATTGCCAAAATATCTGTACAGTGCCATGTCTTTCACAAAAAGGTGATGGGATAGCTTTTCACAGCTGAAGTGAATTAATGAGAGCTGAATGCTTTTTTTTTCAAGGATTTTTAAGATGTCTGCTTTTCTTCATAACAGCTAAAAATGGAAGGTTAGTTTAAATCTCAATGGATCAATTAACAGAGGGACCTGTCCTTCAGTGGAAGAAGCTGCATTTCGGGATTTGCATATCAGTGAAAAATTACAAAGCTGAGATAAATACAGGACCAATAATAACTCAACACAGACTTGGCTCCGTTCCTAGATTTTCTTGGCTGTTTGTCCTAATAGAGTGTCTCCATGGCACTCAGGGCAGGGAGGCTATTAGTAGCTGTCAATCACAAACTAGCAGTAGGTATCAGCAGGAGCAGGCTGAGAAGAGAGGCTGCCTTCACCCTCCCATCACACTTATCCTGGGCAGCGAAGTCATTCAGGTCAAGTGGCTGAAAAGGACAGGTTCTCCTTCCCTCAGGAGAACAGGACCTGTCCAAGACAACAGCCCAATCTGGCTAGAGAAAGAAGAGTTGATAATCCCGCTTGACAGCATTGACATTCAAAACAGAAGAGATAGGAAGGGGAGAAATCATCTGGAATCCAAACCTTAGACATTTCTGGGGAAAAAAAGGGTTCTTAGAAGCTAGAAATTGTGTGGAAAGAAAATGAAGCTAATTCATTATATTTCTGGTGAATTGAAGTAAAACCCTGGATACCTGGTTATCAATGAAACCCTGGTGTTTTTTTATTTTTAAATTCACACCAGAGTTCTGTTGAAAAAAAGGCTGATGTAATTCCTTGTGTAAGTCATTTTCTAGGTTATGCCTTAAAAAATACATTTACTTAACGTTTAGAGAGAATCTTTATTTATGACAACACAACTGAAGAGGATTCCACTGTACAGTATAAATACATGATGCCCTATTGGGGGCAAAAGTGAAACTAACACAATTATTACAATCTAGAAAGATAAGAAATCTGAAAGCTTATGTTCATCCGAAATGGGATACATAAAATGTCTAGCACAGAGGCTGCTGTCAGGGTCCTTATATTGAAATTTAGTACTGGCTCACCAAGACTTTTTCCAGCATCACTCCGATTTTCTTTTGAAGCCTCCCACACAGCTGCAGGTACTGTATGTAATCCTGTAACAACATTCGATTGCTTCCAAATTGCTTCTCCCAGCTTTCTCCAGACAAGGTTCAACATGAGCTGGTGAAAAGAACACTTGTGCTGTAACAGAATAAAACTGTTTTCTCCTCTTTTTTACTTTATGAAAACCTCTTTTTGATTGTCAGGTTATGTACTATCCCAGGCATATGTTCTTTCTGCAGTATTTTTCTGTATTCCAGAGACTCTGGCCAGTCTGTCTGAATCTAAACAGCTTTTTTTTAAGTGATTGGGATTCTGTTAACTATTGTTGTGTTGGTTTGAGATTCCTTTAGTGCAGATTGGGTGTGTCATAAAACCTTTCCTTTGCTTCACTTATCAAGTAATAAAATAATACCTAAGAAGCAGATTCCAGACTATATGTATAAGATACCTTGGTAAAAATGTTTCAGGATATAAATAACAAATTTCAGTATATCTCTTAATAATCGGATTTTGTCTTTTGTGCAGTATTTTTGTTTAATTTGCACTACTGCAAATAAATTAAACTTATCCTGGCACCATCCCCTGACACTTTCAAATGTAAACAAATTAAATGCTGTTGTATTTACTATAAAGTACTTAGGAGGTAACCATGTTTAATATGGAGAAAGTAAATACCTAATACAAAAAAAGGCTCAATAAATATAAATGTGTTCCTCTAATTTATTTTTTCTGTTCTTCCAACATCTGATGTTTAATTCTGTCTTGTTTAACTCACAAGATAAAGACATTGATAAACACTGACTTCACCTTGATACATTTTGGATTTGTTAATACTTACAAATAATGACACACTGAACTAGTTATTTTATTGTACTCTGAGAATAAAAAAGCTATTGTGATTCATTTGGTATCCAAGCATGATTGTTTCAAATCATGATTGAATTATAAAATTACACCCCTGCTGTTTATAACAGTTAGAATAATAATCAAATTACTAGAGAGCAGTTCCTTTTGGATAATGTAAAACCATGCATTAGTATACATTCCAGGATTGTTTTTTAATCATCTTAACTGATCTGCAGGCGGCAATTAAGATGATATAATTCTGCCAGCGCTTCACAAAATGGAAAATGATTGTTTAAGATGTATAGTATTTTTTATACCTGAAATTCAAAGTGACCGATACTACATTTCATTTCGCTGGGTAAATAATTTTTTCCTAAAAGTGGGCAGACATACATTTACTGATTTGTATTTTAAACTGAGTGATACACCCTCAAAACATTGTAGTACTCTAGAAAATGGCTAATGATACCCTTTCAGTTCCATACTGTGGGAAATAGCACACATTTTGCAATGTTATATACTGAGTACATTCAATTCATGTTTTTAATTATTATTACTGCCACCTCTTGATTTACTGCATAAATTATCTAAAGTTATATATGCCCTTTGGACAACCTCTTCTGAGCCTGCATTACTATGCCTTATGGCAGAAGCAATACATTTCCATTCTCCATTGCCTTTACCCTCAGGCCTCTTACTGTTAATGATGTGTGAGCTTATCGACTTAAAACAGAGATAAGAATGTTTTGTTTTCAGTTTTATTTTCACAGCCTTTGGTAAGAAAAGAGCCATATTCATTTATTTTAATTGTAAGCAAGCAGTCTCTAGTGCACCAGAGTTTAGTTAAATGCTATGGTGTATTACAATATGTAAACATCCCACATCACAGATCCTAAGGCAAAACAATCTATAGTTAATGCTGATTTTTTAAATAATACAGTGCTTCCAAATGATAATCAGGAATTGCTTTCAATTTTCATCATTAGCTCTATCCCTACATGGTTTCTTCATTTGCACCCTAATGTTTTAGGGCTAAAATTAAAACCTTTCCTGACTGTATCTCCTTTTAATTAAATAAACCAATTAGAAAAAAAATCCTAATTACAATACACCAAACATTTCAACCTGTCATCTTAAAATGGGATTCATTGTTATTATCGAAATTGTGTTAATTGATATCTGGACAATATTTTTGAACACTCTTTTGAACACATAATTTTCCTTGTATGTTGTGCGCTTTTGTTCGTATTATGGCAAGTACCTTTTTTTTGCACAATCCAAAGCATTGACTTTTAATGAAATCTCCTTTCCACAATGTGCCATAAATAATACTGTGGAGTTACAATAATTACCTTTGTAGTCTCTCCATTAAAAAATAGGCAATCAGGTGCTAGTTTATTTTAGATATTGTGTAAATCAGATTTTCAGACTGCAGCTTTCTTGTTTAGAGAGGAAGATAATGTATACAACAGTATGTTATAATGAATAAGATTAAACAATCTGATTCTATAGTTCTAACTACACACTGTTAAGAAAGATAATTTGTTTCTTTGAATGAACCATATCATGGAACTATGAGTTTCCAGATGTGAGAAAATGCCGGCACACTTTTGCTGTCACTTCACTATCATGCTTTTAAGAACACAAGAGAGTTTACAAATAAGAGGTGACTATTTGACCCATCTAGTCCATTTGATAGTCAGTATCCAATCGATGCTTGAAATTGGCTCTTGAAAGAAGCCAGAGGACAGTCTTCAACAACATACTGTATCTGAGTAGCTTGTTACATATTTCCACAACCATCTGTGTAAAGATGTGTACCATTGTCTGATTGAAATACACCTTCATTTCTGAAAGTGCAATTTCCACTTATGACATCTGGATCTTGTATGATGGTTTACTCTGTTTTTATAGTTTTATATTTTCACTATTATCCTACATTTGATAACTTATTTCTTTATCTTTTACACAATCTCCTAAGCAAGCTCAACAATCAACTAGAACCATTTTTATTTAACCTTTTTACTGATATTCTAGCCTGATTCCATGATTTTATCGCTGTCTGCTGTGGGCCTCTGTTCTTCAGTGAATAGGTTGGATTAGCTGAGATTGTTGCCTGTCTCTGTGATGTGTGCTGTTAGATCCCAATGGTGCTGCCTGCCAGTTTGGTTTGACTCCTCACTGTGAAATGAATCCAGCACCTTTGATGGATGATTTTGTTTCCTGATACTTATGACGTTTTCTGGCTTGGTTCACTTTTTGAGCTTCATGGTGCAGGTGGTTCTGGGTAGGCTTAGACCACTGACATCCAGTCCTGGTATATTTCTGCCTGATCATGACTGTCTATTCTCTATCCCAAAAACTGTAACATGCTGTCTGTTAATTTAAGCTCTGTTTGGTTAGGGTAGTAAGGACTGGTTTACCAGTCATTCTTTCACTTAGGATCTGGTCAAAATAAAATGAAATGCTTGTTAAGTTAACAAAAAAGTAACTTAGCCTTTGCTGGTAATTCTGGTTAACTCTAAATTTTCTACTACGTTTTCACCTGGGTTTTCAGTATTACTAACACGTTTTCTCCAACCCATGCATTTGCAGTATATGACTTCTATGTTTTCAATATGATATACGTTAGATGTAACCAATTAGGGGCAAATTGGGGCAAAGCCAATCTGTGTGAACTTAGCATCAAGAAACCGGAGAGCAAGAACACGGGACTAAGCTAGAGAACGGGGCTTTGATCGGAGCTGAACTCGACACCGCAACCCAGAGCAGTGTTAAACCAGCCCTGAAATATCCCTGAATCCTGAACCTGGATGAGCAAAATGGTAATTGCCTGCAGGTAATCTAAGTCTCCTGTCAATTGGTATCCATGGCAACTGGCATTGGTGATGGGTGGGTGGAGTACAGGCTGGCTGCCATGCCATGCCAATCAGGACGAATCTGAGAGTGCCACCCTCCCCCATCTTAAACATCGATTTCTGGACGATGCAAAACACTATAACCAAGCACCAAGCTCTGGAGTCAGGCAAATTAAGGGGGTAGGGAGATCTTGAAAGCAGTCCATATGAAAAGCAAGAGAGGTGTGAGGTCAGCATAGCCCTCACTGCCTCCCCCACTACCAATAAAGAAGAACCAGAGACACAGGAGGTTGGACCAGGGGAGCAGGATACACAGAAGATTTGTCAAGGGCAGAGAGGTTGAAAGGATCTTCTTCCAGATGGTGAAACTAGCAATCTTTGATGGGTGAAGCTTCAGGGAATTATTCAGTGGGGAAGTCAGGAATGTGATGTGATTCTGTGGAGCAGTCAAGGAGACAGTGTAGGGTTGGTCCATGGCTTTTTCTTGAAGAGAGTGGTCATCAGAGGCCGGAAATTCAGGCAGTCATTCTGAGGAGCAGTAAGAAGGGCGATGAGCAGGTCGGTCCTAGGTGGGTGGAGCAGAGTCCAGCTGCCACACCATTACAGAGCAGCAGCCAAGGCAAGACATAGCATCCCCTCCCCTTTCCATTACTAGCAAAAGGTCTATGGCTAGATTTGGCAAATTCAAAACTCCCTCAGGTACAGAAGTGCCACTTAGTGTAGTTTCTTTCAATGTGACCCTAAGAGAAGTGATTGTTAGTGAAGTGTATTGTATATTTTTCTTATTCTTCCTCCTCTGGTAAATAAATGAACTGCTGTCTATGACGGCAGTAGGTATCTTCAATGTAGACCACACCTCCTACAGTCTTGACAACAACAAAGGTACCTGCTCATAGTTAGCTTCTCTGCACTTTGTCCATTTGTTACTACAGTAACCTTACTGCTGAGTTCCTGAAATCTGGTCCTACTCCTTTTTGCTTAAGGTCAGCTACTGTCACACTTGTTAAAAAAATAAACTGGGCCTACACCCCATACCATTTAACAACTACCATCCCATTTCTAATTTACTTTTGTTCTCAAAAATAAGTATGGAACAGGTAGTGACAGCTCAATTACAATTTCATCTTGCTTCTAATGAGCTTTTTGAACATTTTCAGTGGGGGTTTAGCCGTAGACACAGTAGTGAGAAAGCCATTATTATGGTGCTTAATGATTTGCTGATGACTTCTGATTCCAGATCACTTAACAATATTCTTCTTGTGGACCTAAGTGCAGTTTTATATACTTTCAATGATTACAGTTTCTTCCAGTTGTCAATTTGATTCTTATTTCCAGCCAGGAACCAATCTGTACTGTACAGTATATTTTCATATACAGATTGGTATATGATGATGGGTATACATCATGGTTTTAAATCTGTTGTTGTCCAGTTTACTTAAGATGCTGAAAAAAGCTCTATAATGATGATATGATGATGAAATATATTTAAATGTAAGACCAAATCAGGCACCACTACTGTTTTTGTGCTTTACATGTGTCTGTCTGACGTTTATGGAGACCACAACTTTCTTCAGTTCAACTGTAACAAGACTAAGGTTTTGGTTGCAGGCTTTCAACATTAAGTTGTCACGATCACTACTCCTCCTCTTAAGGGCGCTCCAGCACTTCCTTGTTCTGCCCCATTACCTGCACCTGTTTCTTATTTCCGTTCCACCTTAAAAGCCAGACGCAGACGTCACTCCTAGTTCCTCATTGAATCCCGCTTCGTGAGAGCCCGGGGTCCAGCTGCGTCTGGCTCCGTTATGTTTTTAACCCCCTGTTCCTGATTCCCCCTGCCAGTCCCGACCCGGGTCCTGGCTTTTATATTGGATGGATCGTCTGGCATTGGACTTCTCTTCTGTTTTGGATTCCCCGTTTGGACTTTGTCTTTGATTGTTCGCCCCGGACTCACTTCCCCTGGACACCTGCTCACCTTGGACACACCCCCCTGTCGCCATACCCTTCTCCTGCATGATTTTTTCCCTACTGTTTCCTCACCATCCGGATCGTGTTGTCTGCATAGGGCCCGAAAAGAACTGGTCGTGACATAAGTATTGTTGTTGGTTGATGGAAGATATAAACCCTGGTGTTAATTTTACCCTGCTGTTGTTGTTGTTTGAAGCATTTGTTAAGAATACCACAAGCTATCTTCCCAATGTGTGACAATGTTTGGGCAGACATTGAGGTTCTCCTGCTCACATACAAGGCTCTCAATGTATACAGCTAAGTTATCTTAAGAACATATAGAACATATGTAATGGAGAACATATAGTCCAGATCTTAAATCTGAAACCCGCTGATTCAGACCCTCTTACTTCGCTGAAGACAAGACTTCACACAATTGGCAAACAAAACCTTCTCATGTGCAATACATATCGATGGTATTCACAGTTGAAATCCACTCCAATCCATTAAGACTGCAACTGTTAACTTATTAATCCTATATTTTCACTATAATTGAGTTTTCTTTTTGGTTTTACTAGATCAATTGTCTTTTTTCTCTTTACTTTTTGCTTCTGTTATGTGGATGACAATATTGCATAGTGCATGGAGTTATGTTAAATGTCTCCATGAACAGAATGCTCAGATATTTATAATTGTTCCATAATTACTAAATCACACCAATTCCATTTAGCCAATGATGCTTACAAAAGATTCAACGACATTAGTGTAGTTTATTGTGGCACAGTTACATATCCTGCAGCTTCCCTGGGTATACTGTAGTTTGCTGGACACACCAATTTGTTCTCAGCTATTGTGAAATGGGATCCTTTGGCTCCCTTCCAAAGCTCGGGTTTAATTTGCATATCTTTGTTATCAGGTTAGGTTCTCAGAACATACTGTGGGCTATCACACCATCTGCACCCAGATCCTCACATCCAGACACAAATTAAAATTGAACCTGTAAAATTTGCAAGGAAACAATAAGCACCTTTTTATCTCATTCTGCCTCCGTTCATTTTCAAAAGGGAAACTTGCTCAGAAAAGGGTTTTTTATTAATTAGACTGGCATCAAGCTTGCATACATAAAAAGTGTTTCCTTTTTTTCCTCTTGTGAAGGTTTTTATATTGGCATAAAGGGGGTCTTTGAAGATGACATTCAAATTGTGACATTTGCATTACCTTTTTCTTATTTTGTTGCTTAAAAAAAACTCAATTTTTGCCAGCCTTCGGTATATCACTAAATTGATATGGATCTACAGTAACTTAAACTTGCATAATTAATTTAAGCTTTTAAACCCAATCCATAATTTCAGTGTTTGTAATAAATTCTGTAGCTAAACCTGGAGCTAAATTCAGTTACAGCCTTGTTGTAAAGGCTTTAGGTCATTAAGTTTTTTCATGTTGCCAGCCTTCTTTGCACACCCTAGCTGATTCAGACTGAGGTGATCTTGATCACCTGAACATGTGTGAGTCACAATTCACAGAAAAAATAGACGACTACATATACAGTATGCTGAAGGATTAGTCCAGCCCAAACCTGTCTTTTAAACTCTGTGCAAACAGCTGCATTCAAATCTGACTTATCAGATATTGTAATAGAGTAACATTCTTGGAATCTCATTTAGATTGCTTTTTACTTCTATATTTTAACAGTTTTCGCTACCTACATTCATTTTAAAATAGACTCTTGAACATTGTGTAATTAATATGAACTAATCTTTTTTATTAAATACAATGCAGTTTAAACAGATACATCTATAATATTATTAATAAATCCATTCATCCATTATGAGTAAGCCAGTTATTCCTGGCAACCCAGGGCCTGTGCTGAAAGTTAGGGTACAAGGCAGGACTACAGTGACGGACAGGATGTGGTCATGCACAGGGATAATTTAGAGACATCAAATAACATAACCAGCATGTCATTTGGAAACCAGAGCACCCAGTGAAAATCTGAGTGAATATGGGGTGAAGAATCAAGTTCCACATAGAAGGCCTCAGTCCTCGGGAATACAATATACAGTATGTTACATATTACAGAAAAATCAAACAATATTCGAAAAATTATATTCACCATTTATTAATTTGTTTTCCTTTTATACTTTGAAATCATAGTGTATTGTACAGTATATCAATACTGTACAGTATATGCCTGAAATTTGCTTAAATACTGCACATGCAGTATCTGTGAATGTGTTGTATATTTCTCTGCCATGTGAAAAAGTTGTGTGCTCAAGGACTTGTAGGAGATTATTGACTCCTACATGACACATTCTTTGCAAGAGTGAAAGACATTTGAAAAGATGGAGCACTTTTCGTGTTACAGTATATTAAACATGCTATTCAATAGATATTTTGATTCCTTTATATTTAACAGTGTGGTATGAATACAGATTTGAAGATTGCAATATAGAGATAAAGAGGTAAGAATATTTAAGGAAGGTAACCATCTAGATCATTTTTTTGTTAGCAGCTAATTGATCTGAGGATCTCTTGAAGGAACCCAGGCCATCATTTTCAGCTTTGTCAACATGGCTGTGCAGTTTGATAAAAGCGTTCATGTCTATTTCCACGTACCTGTAAGAGTGTTCTGAATTTATTGCATTTCAAAAAGAAAAAAGAATAATAAAATTGGTTAACCTTCAGGAAATATCAAGCATCGATTCATTGTAAAATATGCTTTCATAAGATTTATTGTCTATCAGTAGAGGACTTTTTTTTTGCAAGGCTGCAAATACTCTACAAAGTAACCTTAAGGATTTTACTTCTTTACTTGTCAAAGTTATGATCTAAAATCAGAATAATCCATCATCGTGGCACATGAAAAATTATAAAATCTACTTGGGAGAAAATGTGTTGCTAAAATAGAAGAGCAAAATGCAGTTTGACAAAGGCATTCTAAAGTCAGCATTTAATAAAGGGATATATATACAGTATATGGGTCAGTAATAATAATAGGAAAAAGAGGAATCCACAGAATAGTATGCATACTTACAGATTCAGGAATAGTAGCAGAATGTTAAGGCATTTTGAGAAGTGTTCTGTGCCTTCGGGTCTCTAATGGAGCCCAGCTCTTTATGTGGACTTATGTCACAGGTTTTCTCACCATTTTCAAACAGAACAAGAAATTTGGAATGGCTACACATTGATAAATTATGAAAACAGCAATCTCATAGTTTATAATCAATTAGTTTGTCAAAAAATTAAATACATATGCTGAAAATGATCATATATACTGTACAAAAACCTCTGACATCGTAAGGAAATTATCTAGGATTAATATCTTTAAAACGCTTTGAAAAAATGTTGCAAAAAGATTATTTCTAAACCATTCCATCGAAGATTTATTATCTTTATTATATGTGTTATATAGAACGGTCCAACACAACAACACGACAAAAAACAGACAAAACATCACCAGTAAAGAATGTAGTACAACAGACTTAAACCAGAAAAGCAAGTAAATTTAAATTGCTTGAAACTGAGATTGCAGTGGGGATGACAAAAGTCTTGAGTCTATACCTGTTACATCTGGAGCATAGAGGTGTCTCTCAGATGAGAGCAGTTTTGATTCACATTGGAGGATGTGAGCCACACACCACATACTGTACTGCTCCTGGCCTTCTTTGGAACCCTCTGTTTGTAGAGGGCATTTAGATTTATTTTATCTGCCCCAATGATTTTGCTACTTATGTTTAATAATTTTCCATTCCTAATCCATTCTAATTAAAATGTAATGCTGCTTTGACTAAGAATATACTGTACCTTGCCTTGCAAAAATACAAAGTGGTACACAACTGATGTTATAAATTCATATTTTACTCAAAACCAGAATGTTTAAACTGAAGTAATCTAAGAAAAAACTAAAACTGAGATATGTTATTTACATCTCTGGTTTACTCCCACAATTCAAAAATATACTGGTAGATTTATTTATCTAGAAATATTTGCCCTGGTATAAGAGTATGCCCCTTTGCTCCTGTCTGTGAACTGGTGTCCCATCGAGGATGTATCCTGCCTTACACTAGTCACTTGCCGGGATATGCTCCAGTTCCCTTGCGACCTTGAAATGGAAGAAATGGTTAGAAAATGAATGGGTGTTATTTACATAACTATTCAGACATATTAACTCAAAATCTAGTGGAATCACTGTTAACAGCAATTACACTGGTGAGTCTTTTTTGGCAGGTCTCCACCAGCTTTGCACTGGCTTGTTGCAATATCTATCCTGTCTTCTTGGCATATTTACTTACTGTAAGTTCTTCAATTTGCTTGTACACTGGGACTTTAACTGCCCAGAACATTTATTTCCTGTTCTAAAATCACTGCGATTTTGATTTAACCTTGTGCTTTTGGTCAGTTTCCTCCTGAAAAGGGATTGTCTCATATCTAGGTCTGAAATAGGTTCTTCTATATGATTTGTCAGTATTTTGCTTAATCTATGTTGCCATCAGTCTAGATAAGCTTCCCAGTCCCTGCTGATAAGAAAAAGAACTTTAACATAATACTGCCACCATCATACTTGATGAGTGAGTGACCCCCATTGTTGGGTTTGCGGCAAATTCAACATAGTGCAAAGTGTAACAATTTGCATTTAGACCAAAAAGTTTAGGATTTTTCTTGTCTGGCCCCAAAACAATTTGTCAAATATTTGGAGTATCACTTTCCTGCAAACCCCTTGCATTTTTTTTCTGTTCTGTAAAGCAACCTTTGTGGATTGCTTGATATTATTGATTTCTCCCATCTAGCCAGTAAACTCTATACTTACAGTACTTCTTTCAAAGTTGCCGCTGGCCTCACGGTGGCATCTCTAACCAGTTTCATTTTTGTCTGGCTGCTCAGTTTGGAGGAGCAGCTTAATTTAAGCAGTATCTGGGTGCTTTCCACTTCATAACCATAGACGTCACTGTTTAAAGAGATATTAAGGCCTTTGTAATATTTTCACACCCTACTCCTGATTTATGTCATATTACAACTTTACCCATGTGTTCATTTAAAACTCAGACAGAGGTCACTCAACTAATCTGTGGCTTGTTATGGTAATTTTGTGCTCCAAATTCTTTTTTTCATTAATTATTAAGTGAATTAATTTAGGTTTGCCACAGTAAAGGGTTTGTATAATTATGAAATTATAACTTTTCCATTCCCATTTTCCATTCATATTATTATTTCATACTAATGATCTAGCTTACTCGTTTCCTTAATTTTTTTTTAGGTTTGAATGTGTGGAGTTGGTTGCGCACACACAGTAACACATTAATTGCTACTTCAATGTGTCATGACTACAAGCTTTAATGCAACAGATTGTGAAAACTATGCAAAGGTCTGAATAATGTTGCAATGCACTATATAATAATAATAATAATAATAATAATAATAATAATAATAATAATAATTGCTTACACTTACTGTATATAGCGCAAGTTATCGCAGTATCAGAACACTGAACAATAGATTAAAAAACAAGCAATCCGCATCATAAACACCTCAAATTAGCACCTGCACATATTAGCACCAGAACTTTAAGGTACTGCATTGTTTGCACTATGTCCTGTTGGCTGTATTCTAACGTCTATTGTCTAAATTTATTGTCCATGTCTGTCATTTGTGCCTATATTTTTTTTCTCTAATGTTACTGGGTACAGCTGAACGAGTAAGCATTCCAATGCACTTGTTGTACTGTATACGGCAAATAAAGAAATCCTGAATCCTGTACAGCTGGGAAGTTTCCAAAAACTCTGGAGCACACTTTCAACATTCCAGCAAAAGTGCATCTACATGAAAAAAAAACATACACTAGCACATAAAAATAGATGTCTGGAAATCAATGAGAAACAATGACTTCATAGACCAATTCTATTATATATGTCTGAATATACTAAACAAATCATTCAGCTCTGTTTTTCTCAAATTTGAAAAATATATTCCATGAAATTTAAGGTAACATATTTAAGACTTATGACAAAAATGTCTAACTTATGTATGCAAATGAGCTTCACTGGCAGGGAAGATTAAAGTGTTCAGCTATTTGCATGTGAAAATGATCCGAGTTCAATTTAGTAAACATTGGTATCACTGCACTTAGACTGTATGACAGGCATTTAAACAATTTTTAACTGATCACATTGAATGAATTTAGTGAAAAGAGTGAGGAATGATGTGTAAAATTCATTCAATGTAATCAGTTAAAAATTGTTGAAATGCCTGTCATACAGTCTAAGTGCAGTGATACCAATGTTTAATTTATTTCACATTCAAAATTAGAACATAAAGCTATCTTAAAACAATCTTTTTTTAATGTATACAGCCTAGTATGGGATCAAAATGTACAATTATAAATGACCACAAAATGGGTGTGTAACTATTTTACACATTTGGCATCTAAAACTATGCCAGTTCCTAAAACTGTATAACTTGGAATGTAGCATGATTCAGTTCTCACCAAGACATTTTGTGAAGCCATGCATAGCAAAAACATTTTCTGAAAACACAAACTAAAAAAAAACAACACTTGGACAGTCACCATTTCATTTAGGGTACAAATACAAAAAAAGTTCAAAGATAGAAAGCTGCCTAACTGGAATGTGTGCTTGCCAACAAACTCCTCTTACTGTGATCCTTATACCAACACAGGAAGAAAGGGGGACTGCGCTTGCCTTCCTATCCAAAAATCTAACAAGCTCTACAGTCCCTACAACAGAGTCAGCATTGAATTAGCTGCAAGGGCTCTAACATCATCAGCTCACAGGCACCCACCAAACTATAAGAGTCCTTTCTGTGCTGCCAGCCAAGGATAACGAGACTGACCTAAACCTCGGTGATTTGTTGTGTGTCACCATTTGAAAGAATTTTGGTCATAGTTCACGTGCCCTTTCAAACCACTAGCAAACACTTTTCCCCAAATATAGCCATCTGTTACATTACACTGATATATTTACTGTGCAGATTATACTGTACAGAGCTTGTTAATGTACAGTACTATACTGACAGCATAAAGAATGGATACAATACACAATGGGAAGGCATTAAATACAGATCTTATAGAAAGGAACAAGTAATAGGTTTATTCCATGCTGAAAAAAAGAAAACACAATGTTTCGGCCATGGAGCCTTCTCCCAACTGAAGAAGGCTCCACGGCCGAAACGTGTTTTCTTTCTTCTTTTTTTCAGCATGGAATAAACCTATTACTTGTTCCTTTGCAGCCTACACATGCTGATGCAGCTACCCACCTGATCTTATAGAAAGCCTACTCTCTTTCAAAATGTTCCACTTTTTTTAGCCTTCTAGACTGGAATTGAAATACATTAAAAATAAATTTCAGAATTTTGGTTAGATCCTAATGAATGTGATTGGGGGATGGAATATGTAGAGCTTATTTGGCGTCACTCTCTAAACTGAGGGAACGGTACTCCAGCTGTGAGAATGGGGCTTTTTTACAAACAATTCAATTCTCATTATGATTGACATCTCTCCAGAGCATCTGAAGAAAACCTACATGAACAAAGGGATACAATACAAACTCCATGCCCATTACATCCCAAGAATTGAACCCAGGGCCCCAGAGTTCCTTGCCCCAGAGAGTACCAAAACCTTTGGGATACCTGTGTCTCCTGGCTTTTGCCAGCCTACATGTTTTAATCACAGGCAAATTGATAGCAGTTTTCTATTTGAGGCCTATTTTTCATTTGCTTTCAGCTTTTAGAAAGTTGCATTTGATTTGTAATTGGTATCAACCCTTTACTAATTAATTTCAGAACTGCTCTTCTTCAGGTTTGTTAGCTGAAATGTGACCGACTGAACTTTGCCAAAGAAAAAAACAGTCACCCATTGTGCGAGTTTAGACATACAGAAACAAGGTAAATAATTATTGAAGTGATGCTTTTTTGAGTGTTACAACCCTTGTGCTTAAGGCTTTTTAATTTTATCTAATGCAAGTGTAACAGTTCTGGGGGTTCCCGCCCCTGTCTGGGTGTGAACCTGGGTCTCCGGTGTCACGCAACAGGGAACGTGCCGGCTGAGCTAAAGGAGAACTCCTCCAGCCTGGGCGGCTGAGATCCCTCTCATAAGCAGAGGCGCATTTGTTATACAAACAAAACCAATCACCTCACCTAAGTAATAAGGGGAATATTCCACTTCCTTGAATTCCATTATACTGCACTTTAAAAGTAATATCTTAAATTCATAATGTTTTAAACCCTGTGGAATCTATTCAGGTGTAGTCAATCATGTTTTGCAGCGCTTGTTGTATTTAAAATGAGGAGAATTGCTTTCTAAAATCTATTACATTTTACCATTATCTTTCGTAAAATATGTTCTTTATTATGTTCTGTAATATTTACTAGGGAGTGAGAGTGTTTCTTCAAGGTTTTCAAAGGCTCTTCTTTTCTTTACTCACTCAACTTGTAAACACTTAGTTTCCCACAGCTCTGACAAGCATTTTACCAGTTTTCACTGATATCACTGTTTTTATCCTTGTTTAATCTCTTTTAACTATTTTACTACATTGTCAATCATAATCTCTGTCACTATATCTCATATTGATCACAATGTCACACAATCAAAGCATTCCACAGCAAAATGACCCTTCTATTTGTGCACAGTGTTACCTTCTTCTAAATTATATCTTTTAATTTATCATATTTATATGTATTTCAAACATATACCTAAATAATCTACATAGCAAGTATGAAACAGTGTGAGCATGTGTAAGACTAAAGACTACCCAGTCTGGACTGAAGTGTGCAAGGTGACTATGGACAAGTTGCACTTGAGTTTTGGAAATTCAGCGCCTATCTTCTTTTTTCATAAAGAAGGATATGTTCCTTTGTTATTTCTTTAACAGTCAAGTCCTATTATGTTTAACAAAACCCCATATGGGGCCTCTGTCACAACATCGCAAGATATCCTATTGAACATCAAGGTGGAGTTATTGATTGAAATAGTTCCTTGTTAGTTCCTTGGCAAAGAACATTGCCTCTGGCTTCAATGGAACAGCTGCCCTCTTCAGACTTCTCTGAGCCATTTACAAGTAAGTAGCTCAACTCTTGGAGATAGGTGTTGCATGCATTTATTGTCAAACTATTTCCACAGTGTTATAATGGCAGGACATAGAAAACAAAGAACTATCAAGTGATTACACTGAGGTGTTTTACTTGGGCTGAAATAAGTATTATTTCAAAATTGAATCTTCTTTCTGTCACAACTATCCTTAAAGGCAATGCAGGGACTGCAATGAAATTACTGTAATTTGTACAATGGTCACATTGGCTATACTGTATATCAAACATGCCTTTTATTGAACCTGAAGCAATCTGAGGTGGGTTCTACCCAATTAGGAGTTGGACATGTGAACACTTTCTAATCTCTGTGAAAATAATTATATAATATAAAAATATACACATTTCAGGTAAACATAACTGAAACGCATTTCAAAATAGAAATGAATTATTACAGTCTCATCCGAAGTACCTCAGTGTTGTGTTGGTCTTCTTGCTTTTATTAAATAATGTTTTCAATAACAGTAACTAATAGCTTATAAGAATGAACTAACATCATATGTCTGAAACCACAATATTGATGAATATGTTTCAGAATATTCAAATGTTATACTATTTATCTTTAACTCAGGGATGATACAAACTTCTGAATGGAATGGCTGAACCAGTCAAAATGCTCTGAGTCTAGGCTGGACTATGTTTTCCATTGTCTCCCAGTGGAAACGCTACCACTGTAAGATCCTAGGCACCTGAATCTTCTGTATTGCAGGATTTACAATGTGTCAAAAGATGAATTGCTCGGTGTGTGGGTCAGAAGAGGCTGTTTGAACTTCCTCACCCCTCCCCTCCCATGTACAGAGGTTTATGCTGTGAGCGAAGATGTAAAGACACAACTGGCTATTCCAAATTGTGAGGGGATGTAATTATAATAAAAACGTAACTGGAAAATAATTGCCTGCTGCCATCTTGTATTTTTGTCCTGCCTGAAAAATGGATTGTGTCTACCTTAATTATGCACATTACACGTATTTAAACACTCAAATAGAAGTAAGGAACACACAATGTGTATGGCTGGTTAGCTAGGGAGTATTACGAATAATTTCCTTCAACAATCTTTGGCTCTGACATGCAGTGTTTATTCTTCAGAAGGCTTTGGATTTCATCCTTTTTTTGACAGCAGTAGTACATGCCAGCGTTCAACATGGAATCATTTATGTGGGTTCCACATATGTCTTTGAATAACCTTCTCAGATGGACCTGAATAATTGATCAAAAAAACAACTCATATAAATTGGCTAACAGCATTCCTTCAAAAATCGTGTAAGTGTCAATAATGTCTTTTTCATCAGAGTCCAATAGGATATGGAGGAAGACAGTTCTTTCAAGCTGTTTTTATAAATATGTAAGACTGACCATGAGTTTGCAATGTGCGTACTCTGATTATGATTAATGACATGAAATTTAGATGGCTCGTGTTACTCTATTAAAAGCAATGTGTCATATTCGCAATGATCTTGGTTGATTTATTTTTTTTTATGATGGAAAAGGATGTTGTAATGCTTGTGCTAACCTACAGCTGTCTCACTGGGACAAATATTGCTGCCTTTGAGTTGATTCCCCTCAGACATCTTAATGTTTTTTTTAATATTTAGGGCTGATACAGAAATATTAATAATTTGTTTGTTCTCTAAAAAAACAATGGTATATCTCTTCACAATTAAAAAATCTAAGTTTTTTTATCAATAAAGATGAGTTACAGTATGTAGCTCATTTGCCAAGCGTATCGTGATGACATGGCTATTTTTTTATATAATATTTTTACTGTGGCTCTTTGTCCCTGAGAAGGACAGAAGGACAGAAATATGTAACAATCCATGAATTTAGTGAACGTTTTTAGTTGTTAGTTGAAGTTTGTATCGTTGGCATTAAGCATTTTTTAACAGATAATATTGTATGTTTCAACTTCTTTTTAATTTGTATTGTTTGATTCTCTGGTATTTTTCCTCTAAAATTTCTAATATTTGTAATACCAACTAAATTTTAGAGAAAATTAAGCTTTGCTACCTAATTTGACTAAATGCTTTATAATGAGCTCCTATCAAGATACTGTATAGTGTTTCCTTTAACAAACATAATTATACATTTTCAAATCAATTCCACGTATAGAATGACTGACCATTTACTTCAGTTTTTTATCCAAAGCCAACAAAGGCTTTAGTCTGCCTGTAATGTGAAACATCTGACTTTGCAGCTAAATAACAACTTTTTCAGCAGATCACAAAACATATAAAGTACAGAAGCACATACCTACAATTCCTGGAAGAAATGGGAGTTTGATTCATATTAAATTTCTTATTTTCTAGACAACTGTAGTGGTCTGAAGAATTATTGCTATTATAATTTAAGGATTTTGATCTAACAATTTGTTATTATATGAAATATATAAAGAGATATATTTAGAAGTCTTAATGTTTCAGAAGGAATTCTGAAACAGTTCGAAATTAATAATACAGTTCAATTGAAAGGAGAAGTATTTTCTTTTTTAGAGGCTTGAAAAATTAAATGGTAAATAGAAGTGATTTTTAAGAGTCACATAGAATACACAGTACCTTATTTTTAAACAAAGAACAAAATGAAGGGAAAATAAAAAAGATAAGATACTAAAGATACCAAATGTCAGTAAAGATACTAAATGTGACTGGGGTTCTCCAACGCTAAACCAGATCTTAATGTAGTGTCTTGTAAATTTTAATAAGCACAGAATATATTAAAATAACATAAGCATACTTTCAAACAAGACAAAACAAAATCCTTCGGTTGTGTTATGATTTTTTTTATGCTCCAAATATTTCAAAATCTCCCAAAATACTTCTATAATTTGCTTGATATAAATCAATGCACTTTCAACATACTTTATATGAAGTCACAGCTTGGTCCATTTCAAGACATTTTTGATGTTATTGCAAAAGTAGTCTCCGATTAATGAACCAAAACTGACGTTGACAAAGTTAAGGCATACACCTAAATGTGTTTATAGAATGCTTTGGCTTTTCTGTCAAAGCCTGGGTGTTTTTTTCTAGGTTCAGTGGGCAGCTATATGGAATTCTGCTTTTTTTTAACCCTCCTACTACATTTTATTGCCTGTTCCCACCACAACAATTTTGTGAATGAATCCGTGCAGATCCAAGGTCATTATAATGTTAATGTCTGGTTATTGACAAAAGATATGGGGGAGGGGAGGAAGTCCAGCACTGCTGGTGTGGAGCATCTCTCCTACAGATGACTTCCTTTTTGACAGATTGACTGCTGAGTGAATTCCTGTTTTTGGTCAAAGGCGGAGAGCCATGGTGTGTCTGCAGCAGTAGTATTGCTTCTGATGCATGAACATGACATGCCTGATAATATTCCTTTGCCATGGCAACAACAAACATAGGGCCAAATTCTGTTAGAGTGACTCTGGCAGAAAGTCAAACATCTAAAGCTGAAAGGCCCAGCCAACATCCTGACAAAGGACTTTTACCATTATGATAAAAATAACTTTAAACTGTCAAGTCGGTTTTTGTTTACTCCTCCAATTTTCTCTGCAGCTTTGTGTTTATTTATTGCTCCCTTTAAAAATGATGTCATTAGAAAAGCCCTTGCCAGCGATGGGCTTGACATTGCTTTTTGCTATATGTCAAAAAAGAAAATAAAAAAACAAATAACATACAACAATGAGACGGAAAATTTGATGCACTTTTAATGCTAGCTGTGGAAGTAACAATGAAAACATTTACATTTTTCGTTGTAATTTTGACATTAAAGAGGAGATTGTAAAAGTGTGCAAGATAAATATAGATAAATATACGACTGAGAACAACATGAGCTGGAAAGTCACTAGTGTTTGTTTCACAGGCCTTGATTTCACATGTTGCTGTCAGCAGCATGAATTGGTGCTGTCTGGTTAGGTATGGTGTGACTCGAATAAGAAGGATTCTCATGTCATCACACAATGGTTGCTCCCTGTGATTGTGTAGATTGTGAGGGCCTTCCTAAAGGTTCAAGTGTCAGCAGATGCCAGTTCATGTGTGATGGTGTTGGGCTTGATAACTTAGTCAATGACTCTATACAGTCTTTCAGTTCACAAAACCTACAGCAGTGAGGAGAGTTGTATACAGTATCTACTACAGACTTAAAATTGAAAAAAGTACATTAAAAAATGTCAATACAATAGCATATGTTAGAATTATGTGTTTTGTCTTATGCAGATACTCGTAATATATGGTATTTTCATGTCCTAAATCATTGAATATCAACATGATGGAAAAAAAAGGTAGGTAGTTGATGTAAAACTGGAGAGACAACATTTAACACAATATTTTTAAATCATTTTAAAGCATCTAAATGTGAAGTCCCACATTTCTGGAAGTAATTTTAAGGATTTAATTTAAACAGCACATCTAGGAAGACTTGTGAGAAAGGAGCAAATTTGTCTCAGAAATGAAAAAGGCTATAGGAACCAATTTTCTGGTTCACCAAAAAATGTTATTTTTCCAAGTGTTACAAAATAACATGCAAAACAAAAAAACAGCAATTCCACCCCACCCTCTCAATGATGCTCCTCTCCAGGTTTCTGCCTCAGGACTTCCAAAATATGATCAAAACAACCACAATGGAACCCGCATACAAAGGCTTGGACTGTGTCAGCAGCTCTCGAGTCCTCTTCTGTTCCCCCACTGGCACCACAGATACTAGCAGTTGAAGGTTCCATATAAATAATATCAATATGGGCAGGATCAAGTGATGCCAGAAGAGGGACCACTGAGGCTCCCAAAGCAGAGCCAACAGCTTTTTTGCTTCAGTCGCCCCAGTCATCTGTTTCTGCTACTGGAGGTCCAGATTACAGTTACCATCAAAAACTGTGGAATATGGAAATACGTAATGCACAGTCAGGAAGCGCTGTGTGTGTAATGTTTCAATATGATCTTTGCATTACATGTGCAGTGGCAGAATCTAGCAGAGATCACAACCAATCAAATTGAACACACGGTTATTACAAAAACCATATGGCAAGAAAATCGAGACAGCTTTAAGTGGTTGTCAGTGTATTAATATTACACTTCCCCTTTTATATATTTTTTTTCTGGGATATAAAGACAAACTTACTCCTAAAGTATTTAAACGTCAGGTGATCGGCAGTTTACGTTTAACATAATACATCTTTAAAGTAAAACATGATAAAATCAACCACATTAATGACTCAAATCATGATCTGAATGTGTATATATACAGTACATTTCCATTTGTTTAATTTTGGAATAAAATATGGATTGTTTCTCTGCTCCAAGAGGTAACTTAAATGAAAGCAGCTGTATACAGCAATAGACAATTATGCATAAATCAATGCAGATCAGAAAATTATTGATGTTTGATTTTAATATGGATGGAACATTTATGGTCTGAACAAGCGGTGAAAATATAAATATAATGAGCTCCTGTAAAAATTATTTTGTCATTTCTTGTAAAAACAAAGGTACTTTTGACAACTTTATTTACGTTTGGCATTTAAGCTCACCGTCAAACAAAAGTTCAAACTCAACTTTGGTAAACTAGACATATTTCTGAGATATTTTCTTCTGAATGTACTTTTTCCTATTTTATTGGAAAAGGGTTTAAAGGGATAGTGAAGTTTTATGCTTTGAGATGCTTTGGGTGTAAATAGTTGAATGGTATTTTCATTTCCCTCATTTGTAACCACTCTTTTATTCTTAGTATAGGAATGTGATTTTCTACCTGCATGTACAGGTACGATTTCTGATCACATTTTTCAAGAAAGCTCAACAAGAACAACCAACAACAAAATAAATCACCTTTTGGTGCTAAAAATGGCAAGATCAGATGTAGTGTTTGGCCGTATGTCGAGTATTTTTTACAGTAGTTAATGTAAACCAATTTTATTTTTTCCATTACAACAGTTTCTGTGAAGAAAGAAACAAATAAGGCCTCTGATCCTCCACTATGTGGAAGTGCATTTAAAGCCGTGAACTGTAGGCACTTTTTTGCACAAAGAGTTGTGGGACTATGGAACAAGCTATACAGCCAGATTGTTGAAACTGCTGTCCTCGATTCAGGAAACAACTGGATGAGATCCTTGTGTTAATTAGCCACGAGCAGCCAAATTAGCTAAAATAGAGAGACTCATCTCTTCCTTAAATGGTCTCCTTATGAGCCTTATGCTCTTGTATAAATCTATTTCAGTCTATTTTCAATCTCCAACCAACCTTGTGAAATATAATTTAATTTCAGTTAGCTCCACCATCAAAAAGATTATTTTATTGAATTGACATTCATATGAGAGTCAGCATAAATAAAGATCAGTTGTGAGCTACAGTAGGTAACACAGGTGCATTATTAGTCACTACTAATCACAAAAGTATATTAGTCACACACTCCCCAAACATGTGTAGGTAGGTACCAGGTAGACTGAGTGCATCTCAGGACCTGCTTGCTTCTTGTGGTAGTTTAAAACGGATTAGCTAATGTGCAAAGCATGTAGTAGAAGAAAGAAATCCCCAGACTTGTCCCAGACTACATTCAAATCAGGACAGCCAGCTTATCAAGTTTTCTATATGTAGGTAATTGATTATATAGGAATAGGTCATTCCGTATAAAGGTAAGTGGGAGAAACTTATTTTAGACAAGAGAAAAATGTCAAATAGAAAAGAACCAAGACATCTTGAACAATCAAATCAACCATTGAGTAAAAGGTTAAACCAATGTCCCTACTAGGTTTTAATTATAATTTCAACCTTTTAGCATCCTGTACTGTACTGTATAAACTGTATCTTGTATGTATAAATATACTGTATATGGGAAATGGTCCATTTAAAATAAATCATGAGGCATGGCTAGCAACTCGTGCATGAAAATGTCGATTTTCGTTAAGTACAGTCTTTGTTATGTTACTTAGTTTGAAAACAATATCTAAGATATATGCAAAGGAACAAGTAAAAGGTTTATTCCACGCTGAAAAGAGAAGAAAGGAAACAATGTTTTGGCTGTGAAGCCTTCTTCGGGTGTGGGCTACGGATGCTGACACAGCTACCTACTTGAACTACTCTAAGTTATATGTTTATTTGCGTATTTTTATATTTTTTCCTGAAAAATATTTTTTTTAATTGACATGCTGTGTGGTGGTTAGTTCTATTCCTCAGAGTACATAAAATGTAAAATACATCAGCAAAGACTGCTTCTGTAACATGTCTTCTGTCCAACATCCTTGGCTAGAAGCTATTTAATTGCTTCCAGCCTGTTAAGGCCTGTGTAAATAATTGTAGCTGTTTCTCAACTACCTCTGACCTTGCAATCTGTAAATTTGTAGTAGACAAACCTAGAATTTTCAATATTATCTCCATTTTAAAAAAGCAAAAAAAAAACAGAATTCGTTAAGTTTATATCTTCCAGGTTACATTTCTTGTTTCTAATGTAAATATACACAGCTTCCATAGATACAAATATAAAATATGTTATTTCATAGTTCTGTACAATTGTATTATATAGTACTTTTTTTTCTGTATTGCTTTTTGGGGGGGACATCTGACCTAGAAAGAAATGTAAAGAAAATGGAGCACTGAAACAACCCCATCTCCACTGTACAGTACACTGCAGTTTGGGGAAGGCTGTTTTTTTACTCTGTCAAGATGAGCTCAGTTTATTGTAGGAAAAATCATTGATAATTAGGCCTCAGCAAATAATTTATATGGAATTATTTTTAACCTCTATACCGGGTTATGTCTTACCAGGACACAGCTGGCTCACACTCAGGGGATAATGATTTCCCACCTGAGTTCTGGATCTAAGGCATGGGGCAGAAAGCAGGTAACAGTAGCTCAGATGATTGCTATGCATTTCTACCACTGTCAAGAACCTTGAAGGAACCACCATCTCCTACCATCTCCTACCCAGGGAAGAAGTGGGGAAAAATTGGTTACTGTTACGTCTTAGTGTGTGGTCCATGTGTGTTTTGTTGCTATGTTCCACACTTCCTGACCTTGATTGTTCTCCCTCCCCCATTAGCCCATCATCATCATTGTTTCCCTGTGACGTCATCATCAATCAGCTTCTCAACCAATCAGAGTGCAGCTTATTTAGAATATATAGTAAGTTTGAGGTTTTCAGAATGATGGGGCCTTTCGCTTGACTTCGGTCCCGCTTGGCTCAGCTTTGGTTTAGTTTTGCTTCTTGTGTGTTTGTTTTCATATAGCTTTGGCTTTGTTGGTTTGTGTTTGTCTCCTCATACTTTCATTTGTTTGTGTGTTTTTCCTTGTTTCGCCATTACCTTGCCCAGACGTATTGGATCAACCTCTGTGTTCTTTTGTACCCTGTTACATGTGTCTACTATCGTTTTCCCTTATTTGTATTCCTAGTTCACTTGCGTATTTGTGTGACCTTTTGTGTAAAGAGTTAGTTTAGGTTGTTGGGTACATTCTACACACATAGTTGATCTCTGTATTAGTAACACTAGTTAGTACGGGTGAGTGCCGTTTGTCTAGTATGGTTTTGGATAGTCAGTGAAGGTTAGCTAGGGCGTTTGAAGACGCTGAAGACCAGCTCCATTTAGTTTGTTGTTTTCTTTTCTATGGCACCACTCTAGTTCCCTACCCCTAGACACTTGTGGTCATAACAGTTACGATATGTCTGTCTGCCCACTGTGACCTCTTCTGCACCGCAGTAGAGTGATCAGCAATGGGGCACTTTCTGTCACTTTGTTCAGTAGCTGATGGCTCACCATTCCACTCTGATAAGATCTTACTCCATGCTTAGATAAATAAATATTTACTCCATGCAAGTAAATAAGTGAGCTCAGTGTGACTACGATGATTAACTCTTTTTTTAAGATATTTTCTTGATTTACACTGGCCTAGCAAAGGTAAAGCTTTGTAGTTATGGCATTGTCTGAAAGTACAAAACTGCCCTTTATGAAAAGGACTTTTAAAGCACATGCACAGTATGTTTGAGGTCTTTAGTAGAAGAATAGAATTTGGTGAACATCAAAACCCAAGAGCAAATGTAACACAATGTGATGAATACACATACAGTAAGTATGAATTGAACATAACGTAATATACTATAAATTGCCTGTTGTAAGATATTAGGCCTTGTGTCATATCATTTGTAACAATAGTTCACCATGGGGGATCTGGAGGCATGGGAACAGACAGTGCAGGCTTGATAATCATGATATTTGAAATCACAAAGAATATGTGTGTAATTATAATATGTATTGTATATGTATGTAAAATGTGTATAATTATAATATTTGATAATTATAATACAATCACAAAGTCTATAATGTATACAGTAATATAATCTAACAAATAATGTAGTTTTCTTTCTATATTTGTATTGCACTGATTAATCTTATTTGGAAGGAATAATAAATGTAGCAGAGATCAGATTACTTGCTCCTTCATTCCTCTAGAAACTCATAATCCTGGTAAAGAGATCATTTGCAGTGTTAGATTATCTCATTTATGAAGAAAGTCTGAATGTGCTGGCATTTATCAGTGAAAAAACTATGCAAACCCCATGTCCTTTTTCTACCACTCTTCCCTATTGTTCTTAATACATGTTAAATAAGACAAAATAATACCAGCTGAAAGGAATGGTTACATAAGAAGTAAGCTTTACTTGAACTTCTTCATTTTCATTCACAAATACTGTATGTAACAACCATCATTATTGCAATTGAAATTGCAAAAAAATGATCCATAGATATGTGTGAAAAATTAGTGTTGAATTAATTATGAATAAAAATGCACAAGTAATTAAATATTGTTTACCATTCTACGAGTCATGTGTCTTTCTTATGACAAAGCAACAGTTTTAACTGGGTGGGAGCATCCACATGAAAAACAAGCGCTACAGTGTTGTTTGAATCAAATGGTCAATAGATTAATAGGAAGACTCAATAAATTCTGTTGTTGCAGTTCTGTTGCAAGAAAAACTCTTAAAGTCATCCCAGAATTCCTGATTGGCAAATATATTGCACAACCACAACAGACTGATTCCTGACATTCCCGGACTCATGGTTGTCAAACACACTTGCTGTGCACAAAAAGGTGTGACTATGACTAGTTAATGGTTCATTTTCTTTGCAAAGCACTGCCACTTTTAAGTTATTCAATGTAATAGATCCCTGCAGCGCTCATAATAGGATAATTTGTTCTAACAATAATAAAACAATTGATTATATGGCTTTATAAAGCAGGTTAATCAGATAACAAGTTAAGACCCAGTTTCACTAATTAAAGTCAGGTGTAGGGTTTGTTGGCTGAGCAGTGTATATAATCCTTGTTGCACCGTGGGAATGTGGGTCAGGGGTCAATTTAAAATTAGTTAAGCATGATGGGCAGTGCTGAACTGTACAGGTGCTCCCGCTTTCTGCCAGTCTATCATTTCCTGCTGCAGACACCCAAAGCCAAAAGGTCACCGACATGAAACTATGTTACTTGTTCCTGCAGTTCCTTGTAAATCTGCATTAGATTAAAGATGGTGCAATATGAAACTCTGATGCAAGGATTATATTGAAAATATAAAAGAATGGTTTCCTTTCAGAAACACAATAGGCATCCATTGATTTATATCTGTGAAATAACAGATGTTATACTGTAGGTTCTTTTACAAAAATAGATTCATTTAGTGTGAAAATGGTTGACTTTCACATCCATTTGCTACCTAATGTATGTGGATGACCTCGTATTAACACATTCTATTGTAAAATGTGCATTGCTAATTTTTCAGTATTGAATTATCTGTATAATGCTTTTTAATTAATTAATGAGGACACTAATTCTTATCTGGTTTTAAGTGCTTTTATACCCATGGCATTTGACATATATTGGAATTATCATTAGTATGGGTGAAGATATAAATACTGCACAGGAAACAAGGGTTTTAATCATCTTCATAATATAAAAGACAGAGCAGAAAAAAGTAAAAAATTAATAGAAATATAAAGTAATATGTAGACTTCATAATAGTGACGAGTAAAACCAGATAATATCATATTCACTTCCAACACCGACAAGAATGTACAAGAAACATTTTTTATTTTCTTTTATAGACATTTTGTCAAATATAATTCTTATTCAAATCTTAAATGCCATATTTTTGTATTTAATCAATAATAAATGTACAATGTACAAAAAATCTTCTTTTTGCATGCAGTATGTCACATTTTTGTTCATGAATATAAAACATGTGATTTAATTACACAGATTTGGTTTATTTCAGGTGTAAGTGACAAATCTGCAGAGACAATCATGACTCAACTTTTTAATGATCAAGAAATAATTAAACTTAAAGTAATTGTGGTTGTGTATCTGTTATGACATGCTCAGTTTTTCATTCTCTCACACTATGAAGTTTATAAAATAAATTAAAATGCTAATGTTTTAGAAAGCACTAGAGTGACTGGCTTCCACAAACTTAAAGAAATCATTTAGGAAAATCCTACGATAATTTGTGTAACTACTGTCTGTAGAATATGAAGAGAAGTTAATGTGTACACCAATTTTAGGTTGAACAATTTTTCTTTCATTCCTTTTTAACATTGTAGTGAAATTTCTACTTTAATTATTTTAAGGTAAAGGTTCAGATCCACTATCTTGATGCTTAAAAAGTAGTTTTTCTTACAGTATACATTTGCCTATTCTAAAAAATATTAATCCAATAACCGTTTCACACACTTCAGTAGATATTGTGTATCTGAAATATCAATATAAACATTAAATGTGTGTTATATGTGCTTTGAAATCTGTCATCCATCTACACGACCATAATTGTATTCCAGTCTTTTGTATAAAATTGTTGAAACTCATACATAACAAACTTCTATGTTTTCCTGCAAAGGAAAGAGGCCCATTATTAATACATACAAATGCACAACAGTCTCATACTCCCTAATACTGTAAATGTGCTGTATATTGCACAATTTATTCTTGAAAGAATGTGGTAATATGGAATCAAAATGTTAAAAATAAACTATTTTACATACATGTGGCACACATTGAAATGTTCCTATCAGCTGTGTTTATCTTGTGGTTGATATCATAAGGTGATGCGGAAATCTTGATAGAAGCCCAGTCTGTTATAAAACAGAAAACCAAGTTCATTTTAATGGATTAAGGGACAGTGATAAAAAAAAATCCTTACGCACACTATTGCTGTGTGTTTGCAACAGCTCTCTCCAGAAACAAAAGTTTCTTTTTTAAACAAACACCTTATTAGCAACTGTGAAAGTAATATTTTTTAATTAATATTTCCTTCATGTTCATTTAACAAACAAATCCAGTTTAGACTACTACATGTTCTGTGATTACAGGCATAAAAAAGATGAATATTGAAAGTGATGTAACATTGACTTTTGTTTTACTTACAATTAAAGTGGTTTCATTTCTAAAAATCAATTGTCAATTTTAAAAAAGCAGAAAATATAGAATATAAAACAGACTATTAAATAAACTTTGCAGAAAAAGTAAATTAAAATTAATAAACTTTCTGCTTAATTCAAGGGGGACAAAAACATTGCCATATCAATTTTCCACACAAAAATTAATGAGGGATCAAAAACTTGGAAGGCAAAGCAGAATAAAAGGTATGTACATCCATTCACATTCTAGTGTTTTCAGCATTTCTTATTACTGCACACAGGGCTCGCGTTGTTTTCAAGCATGCCATGGACTCCTGCAGCTCCAGCTGTCATGTGTAATTAAACATTTGGCCTCCACAATTACTCTGCAGTGTACATATGCCAGCATTTCAAGCCTAGAATATGCATTTCAAAGAAGAATAATTCCCTGAAAGTCCTAAATTGACAGGAGCAAAGACAGCCTGAAGGAAAGTAGTTGGAGAAAAACTGTAAGGTCGGGATCTAATGATTAAAAAAAGGAACTTCAAGCAGAACCTCAGCCCCCTGACTAAACCAACAGGAAAATGAGCCGCAGTTGGCAAGCAGGTTCATTTCCAGGGACTCCAATTTAGGAGCTCTCTGTCCACATTCAATCCGATCGATGCTGTAGTATCTTGTGTGGCATTTGACAAAATCTTGAAAACATTTCATAATCAACACAATTTTTGCACTTGGCAGAAGTTTCCAATTTACTGTTGACTGAGGAAAAGTTAAAGTAATCCATAGAGCTGAAATGTAAGTAACTTTGTTTCTTAAAATTACAGCAAAAGAAAAAAAAAAGCCTTCTGGAAATGCCAGAAGATAAGGAGGGTCTATTATGCAACTGGCCTTGACATTTCATTTTTTGGGAGACTAACCTGCTGTAAATTTAGATGTATTGTTTCCAGTGATTTGAAAAAAAAAAAACAGTTTTACATAAAGAACATAAAGGGTACAAACTAAAGGAGACCACTTGGCTCAACTATCCTATTTTGTTGCCGGTACCTAATTGGTGCAAGGATCTGAGCCAGCCATTTTCTGAAACAATCCAGAGCATCATCTCTGCCAAGTGAGGGAAAGAGCAGTATGGGAGGACATGAATTCTGACCAAGGCAGCCAGTGAAGACTGTGAAAGCTGACAAAATACTATTTAAGCACCAGAGTTTTTGTAAAAGGAGAATCTTTACCACATCAACAGATCACCAATCTAACTATAAAAGATGGGTTTAATTGAGTCAAGTGAGTGCACATCACATTTCTGTTTTTGTTGGTAAACAAACCTCTCCAGATTTGACTATTCTGTTACAGCCTTGAAACTGTAGTTGTTTCATGTTCCTGGAAATGAAGCTTTAATCACACAGCACTGCATGAGGTTGGCAACATCATGCTGTGCTGGTGGGAAGACATATTCCCTTTACACTTGCAGTAAAAGGTGCAGCAAAAACTATAAGAAAGTAAATGAGACTGACAGACTGTGAATATCATTATCACGAATTTGGAATGCATTCAAAAGTAGCTACTCTTAAGATGACTAATAAAGGAGATTAAAAGTTCATGCCATGAAACCTACCTAAATAATTTGCAACTCCTAACTTTAAATTTAAAATCTTCAGTCTGTCCTTCTATTCTGTAATTAGTATCCAAATGCTATGTATTAAAAAGTTAACTCTCAGTAAATTAAAGGAGATTCACCGAAGTCAAAGTCTCCTATTGAGATACTATTCATACTAATTGCTTAGGCACACAATGGATTACAGTTTTTAGAAAAGAGGGTGGAAGATCACCACTTGTGATACAATGACTCAGAAGACCTTCTCACATACAACACCCTAATCGCTTGATGAAATTTTCTAGATTTATATTTAAAGATTTAGTCAAACAAAGACGTCTCAATAATAAAATATGAGTTCTACAAAATATGACTATCTGTTCTAATGAGATAGTGTCACCTTCTTGTAAATAGAAATAGTCCAGGTTCAAATTAGACCACAATATTATAATAATTAAACACCAGTGATGAATTATTTACAAAGATATTTTGGGGTTGTTTTGGTGGCCCCTGGTGGCAGAAGCCTGATCACTACAGTCTTTCTATGAGAATGCAATTTTAAGCCAAATAAACATGCATATAAATTTGTAACCATGAGCCAGAGAAGTCTGAAAAGAATGAGAAATTCCCTTTATTAAAGAGCTTTCCCATTAATATGTGGATGGATTTCACTCATCAAACATCATTATCTATTTATTATTATTTATACCTTTTGAAATGATATTTTGTCAGAAACCTGTGACAATCGGTAAAACCTGTGACTAATGTTTTTACTTTGTAATGTATCCAGGCTAATTCTCATGCTATCATTTTTTTTTTTGCTATGGGAAAAAAAGGTATTGGCATGATCCAAGAGTCTCGTCTGAAACGGCAAGATGTTTGTGGATGTGCTAATGTGTATTATAATGTGGTATCCTCCTTTACTGCACAGCATCAAATACAACTCATTCATTAATTGTATTACAAAGGTATTTTTGAATTTCTATTTTGGGGCCATGGAGTGACTCACCCCCTACCCCCCTCAAAAAAAATTAAAAATTGTATTGTTGTGGCGGTTACTACAATAGTTATTTCTAATTCTACTCCTGGATAAGACATAATGTGAACTTATTGAGTTTGATAAGATTCTGGGAGCAGAACTGAATGTAGTTAGGAATTATATACTAACTAATGCAATGCTTAATCTCTTGCATCTACAGTATTTAGAATGCGCATGTGTGATTTAGATGTAATAGATATACTGTATGGTGTGTGTTTAACCCCTTAGCCAAGAAAGATATACATTTTACTCCAGAATCAATTATATTTTGCCTCCTACACTTTTTTACCCTGCAGTGCACCATGCTGAGATACTGCTTATGTTGCTACCAGATCACTGTGCCAGTTTCTGCAGGTTTGTAAGGGATACACTGGCACATGCTGCCTGTTGACAATTTAAAATCCCATTATTAGAAAACAAGACATTTGAAATGCAGTTTCAGGCTGTATCAGAGGAGCTTCTTGTTTATAACCTTCAACAAACCTGGTCTTGTTGTATCTATGAGAGACACTCAAAAGCTTCAGCAAAGGTAACATGAACTGCATAACTTCAGGCTTGGTAAAATTATTAAACTTGCAACCTTGCCTTTTCTTCTAAAGCATGCAGAACAACGAATGTTTCCTGAAGCTATTGAATTGGAAATAAACTGTGTTAGAAAATAATGAAATTGACTGCTTAGACATTCAAGATGAATATTTACATGTAGATATACAGTATGAAGGATTATTATTTGCAGTGAGCACAGCAGTTTACAAGCTACTGGACTTTGTGGCAGTAAACACTTTGTAAATATGACTCTGTTTTATAGATTGGACCTTTTGATGATCTGATAGGGAGAATTACATGAACATGTAGAATTAGAACATGTAGTTTTTTTAATCTCCTAATTTATCTGGTCTTTCTCCTGCAGAAATGGCTGCCCTGGAGGCACCTGCAATATACCCCCTCTCTGAGCTGAAGAAGGTGGGTCTGAACTTGAGGAAGGGCAAATGACCTGATACTGATGGAACTTGAGTTTGTCTGATCTGTTGGTCCAGGTTAGGTCCTGTTCTGCTTCAAATGATGTTTTCATTGAGAAACCTTCTTTATATCTATATGGTAATACTGTCACTATCCCTATTATTGACAAATGACAATAATCTAACAATTTGTCCAAGATATTGTCCCATGTCTTTGATTTGCTCTAATGCCAAGGTCAATGCCATGGTCTTGGAACAAGTAAAGGTGTATTCCATGCTGAAAAGAGAAGAAAAGAAACAACTTTTCAGCTGTGGGTCATTCCAACTGGAAGCCTCCTGTATATTTCAACCACATTACACAACAAAATCAGACAAACTGATCAAAGGGCGTCTGAGTCCTCTACCACATTAAACTCCTGGCTGCAGACACTGACTCCTCTGTATTATTCTGTGTTGTTTCCTTTTGAGGAGTTTCTATATTCATATGAAAAGGGAAGGAACCACATGTTGACTTCTTTAGTCTGCTGTGGTCTGTCAAACTCATGATCTGCCTGTTTGGTTTAATCCTGACACCCCTGTAATTGGCCATCCTTTTCAAGAAAGTTTTGTCTCTCCATAAAATCAATTATTGAATTTATACTAGTTTTTATTCTTTGTAGATTACATGTTGTCCATATAATTAACCACTCAACTACAACTTGGCATTAACATTAAGATTAAGAATCTATCTATTCTCCTATCTACGACAACCATAGCCTCATTACAGGTGATTTCCAATTATTTTCCCTCTTAAAGAGATTAAAACAGATATTTTGCCAGTAGCCATATCACCCTGCAACTCACAACTAGCAACCCACTGAAGCTAAGCAGGTGTGAGCCTTGTCAGTACCTGGATAGGAGACCTTCTGGGAAAAACTAAGGTTGCTGCTGGAAGAGGTGTTAGTGGGGCCAGCAGGGGGCGCTAACCCTGCAGTCCATGTGGGTCCTAATGCCCCAGTATAGTGACGGGGACACTATACTGTAAAAAGGTGCAATCCTTCGGATTAGATGTAAAACTGAAGTCCTGACTCTCTGTGGTCATTAAAAATCCCAGGGCATTTCTCAAAAAGAGTAGGGGTGTAGCACTGGCGTCCTGGCCAAATTTCTCATTGGCCCTTACCAATCATGGCCTCCTAGTAATAATCCCCATCTATGAATTGGCTTCATTACTCTGTTCTCCATTCTACTAATAGCTGATGTGTGGTAAGCGGTTTGGCGCACCATGGCTGCCGTCGCATCATCCAGGTGGATGTTGCACATTGGTGGTGGTGGAGGGGAGTCCCCATTACCTGTAAAGTGCTTTGAGTCGGGTGTCCAGCAAAAACGCTATATAAGTGTAAGCAATTATTATTATCAATGAAGATGGTTTTAACTACAAAGTCAATACAAGATTTCTGGATCCTCTTTCTTTTTTTCCCACTTACATCTCCATTCTATATTCTTTGGGTTCTTAAAAGCAAAAGAAGGACTTGCTTCCTCTCTTTTTCAGTTAAAATGTCATACAAATCTGTATAATAAATGATGACTCCAATTTCCTTTTATAACAGATAATTGATGAGCAGGTGAAATACACCCTACAATCCTTCAAACTCCATGAATTTATGCCAGTTTCCACATAAATATTCAGTGTAATGTTCAAGGAATCACATACTATAAATAAAGTCAGGAAGGTCAAACCCAGATTATTCCCACTTCTGCTTTCCTACCTGGTTGTATAAATATCTTAACTCCAAAGCACTCACTCATGCATTTTCACTTGCACCCCATCACCACCCTTGCAGCAGCTCCCTGGCTTATTCCTGGTGAAACAAGGGGGTACCAATACTTTCATTCCTATAGTCAAACTTCTATTTCTTAATAAAAACTTTGCCAATAAAACAATTAAGTGAATTAGTTGTGATGACCATTGTGCATTATCTAGGATTTAGAACAAAACTATATCCAAGCTTTGGGAAGGTGGGACTGTAGTCAGTGTATTTACCTTTACATTCCTGACACACATTCCAGATAACAGCTACTGTAATTTGCAAGAGACTAGAATTTAAGAATGATATATAACATAATTTGTTCACTGGTTAAAGAGGATGCACCAGCTAAAGTGTAATTAGACTAGTTGTAGTGTGCTGCAGCGTGGGCCAGAGAATAGCAATACTCACAAGGTTTCATCGGACTCTGAATGATGTGGATTTCTAAAATAATCTATTTGGCAAACATGATGAAGACTATAGATAGTTGAGGCTTTGGCAACTGAGCCGCTTAGTTTGTACAGAAGCCTCTTGTGTGAATATCGTTTCTCTAAGTATGTCTTTTATTGTATATTTCATGGGAGGGTATTGTGAGGCTTGTCAACTGCACTGCGATTCCCATGCCAGCTGGCTTTTACGATCAAGAACAATGCAAAATCTCTGCATAATAGACTGTTATGGATTGCATATTGTCAGCAATATTTATGCCAGTCTCACAGTATCTGCTGCTTATTAAATCTGTTAAATCCACATTGCTTTTTCTTCTCATTTTAAAGAAGGCAACTCTAATATTGTCAAACAAATGGAAAAAGCACCAAAAAAAGAAAATATTTAAAAAGTCAGACCTTTGTGGATAAATGTGTTTAATGATTGTAAGCTAGATCACATTGGTTTCACTTAATATGCCCTTGAAAATATGCATGCTGAAAACGTTATTGAATACAATTAGCGACGGGTCATGCAGTAATGTGATATGGCATGGCCTTTATTGTTTGAGCTGCTGTAGCCATGTGGATAATCTGAATGTGAGGAGAGCATGTCACATCTTCTCATGGTTGGAAATTCATTGCATCACTTGACCACTTTTTCTGGCTAACATTTTCACAAAAGATTTTTGACTTGGCACCTTCCTCTGAGGAGTTAATTTATCATTTTCTTTCAGCACCTGACTAAGATCTGTTTCATATAGAATGAGGATTTCCTACCCCAGTACTTAGATTTGTTAAGTTCATAATTTTATATGTGTTTTTAAATATGATTAAAGTTTTTATTTACTTACTAATTTAAAATTTAGCAGGCAACTTAACATTAACATTCATATTCACTGTTTATCTTTAGGATCCATTAGAATACCAGGACTTTTGAAACCCTTAAATAGATGTCATAAAGATTGGCTCTATCCTTTATCATTGAGACATTGAGACAAAGCAACTGGCACTTATCCTTTTCAAGAGTTTGTGATTTAATATAGTTTACAGTTTTGTTCATTTTATTTTCATAAAGCTTTCAAAGTATTGGGGATTTGTCATTTTCAGAAAGCAACATACAATTGTCAACCTTTTGTGGACTTATCCTTGTAATAATGTACAGTATGTTCCAGCAGGAGAGACATCCCTCTTGCTCTACAAAGTAGTACATTTCTTATACAGTATCAAGTAAAATGTGTTATATCAAATACTAAACATATCTGAAAACCAGAGTCTAGTAATTCCAACTGCAGTTTCATCATTCTGTCTGTTAATCCCTGGACTCAGCTATCCCGTTTGGTCTGAAGTGGAATCATCATTCTGTGCTGTGCAAAGCCTTCTGAATGGATGCCTAATGCAGTCAAAGTGCCGAATCTGCAGTGTGTGTCTTGACAAGAAACGTATTACACGGAATAAACACCTTGACCCTTTAGCATACCAACTTGTTTTATAGTATTTAACAAGTTAAATGTTACCATAAAATATATAAACTTCTTTTTCCAACTTTTCAATACTTGCTCAAAAATAATGCACCATGGTTTATGCTTCTCTTACATACTGATTTTGTTTACAAGAAAGACTTCTATACAAGAAGGTTTTGCATTTACAGTGCTTTATTTGCTTAATTAAATAAAAAAACAATATAGCACTAAAGTGTAAGAGCACTGCAAATGACTATAATGTTGAAGAACATGAGAATATAAACATGAAAATGTGTCTCTACCAGATAATTCAGGAAAACAACTAATTTTGTCTAAAGTAGTTTTGCTGATAAGATAGTGTGATGCCGCAGGGGTGTGTGGTCAGCATACATGATCATCCTGTATGTAGAGTTTGAGACAATGCACCAGAAGGCATAAACAGATTGCAATGGGAGATTTATTTACACACATGATATTTGATGAAAAAATAAAGCAAAGGAAAAAAAAAACTATCTCATGGGTGGAGGTTCTAACTCACTTGTTGTCCTTACTAAATATTGGGTGCAGCTATTCCATCCTGCACCCAATAAGGGTGCAGGATGGAAAAATAAGGAAATGTAAAACTCTGCTTGAAAGAAAACTATCTTCCTCTGTCTGTTTGTTTTGCCATTTGGATTTTTCTTGTTTCCTGGCATATATCTTCTTTCTTTTGTACTCAGTTCTTCTGTTCTACTCCTTTTGTTTGTTTTCAATTTATCTTAGTTTTCTGATTCTTACTTTTGGTTTCACTTTTCTCTGTCATTCCCTTCTTTTTAACTAAGCCTCATTTGGTACTTCTCTCCTACACAAAACAATACTCAACAAACTGTTGTATTCCATGTGGGTTATCTCCAATAGTATAAATTTCCATCCATAGTGCAAACTTTCACAAACTTAAGTTTTACGAGAAGGTCATTTTTACTCACAGGTCAGCATAGAGTTAATGTTGTCTTCTATTTTTAATATTCGCTCACGCTTATCCAGTCTCCAGGGGACTAATCTGGTCTAGAAGAGGGCACATACCACCGTCTTACATCTTGGATTCTGTCAGGGGCCACCACATTGAGGTCAAAAACATCAACAAAGTCAATGACCTGCCCAGGAAAGTTGCATCCTTCCCAGACCACACCCCCCGGGACATCACAATAGCTAAATGTGCTTCCCAGGTATCCACCCAGGTATTCATCCTCTTGATACCCTTTGTCTAAATTTGACCTTATTGCTCCTGGGCTATTTAAATATGCAGTATGTATCTTACATTCTCAATAGAAAACTGGGTTATGCTTATAGCTCTTGTGGCCACTGTTTTGCCTTGCCTATGTAATACAGTACTTTTAAAATAGTCTTTCTCTACATACATTATGTTTTTCAATTTTAACATGCATATGCACAGAGAATATACTAAGGTAAAATATTAAAAGTCTTGTTTTATGAAGTAATTTGCAGATGCTTTGCCTAAATTCAGGTATCACGCCTTAAACACTCTTATATTCAGTAGTTTCTATAAAAGGAAACTGAAACAAATCCATAGAAATAGATTTAATATAATCTGTTTTAACATTTTAGAACTCTGAAAGTTCTGATACAATGTTGTCCTCTGTAATTATTTGTTAACACTCTTCATAAAAAATTGACAGGATAATAGCGGGCTGTTCCTTTTCTGAAGGATACATTGTGTCAGATTATTTATTTATTCATATTTAGTATCACGTTCATTTTCCATCTGATACTATGCATGTTCATAATAAGAGAATGTTTCATCAGAAACCAGCAATACACTGTTATTATGTGTAACATATAATCTCCCAGATCAAGGGAATGTTTTCTGTGCATGTACAAAATAGTGAAAGTAGATATGACAGTATTTACAGTATTTTAAATCAGTTGCTCTCACAGTTGTATTTTTTCTATACAAAGATGAATAAATACTATGATGTTAAATATATAGTACTTGTGAAGTATACTACTAATATTTTGAATGAAGGCAGCAGTAATGAGAATCCTCTACAAGCTATAATTTATAGTATTATTTCTTCTTAATGTAAGGTATAAATATATAATATTTCACAGCACTTATGAGTCAGTCAGTGACTTATCCCTTCAGTAGTCACAAAAAATCTGAGTGGGACTAAAAGCCATAATTAATCTTTATATAAATATTACTATTTTATATTTAAGTATTGATTTACTGTATTTTAGTTTCTGCTTTATTTTCGTATTGTGGGCTTATTTTATCTACTGTCCTCAATTCAATAGTGTAAAAGTGCATTAAACAGGGAGTGATGCAACTGCTTTCTATATTTTGGTTTAATTATGTATTGATTTGCAGAAGAAAATGTTGAGCTGTCATATTGCTTGTATTATCCATAAAATTACAATCTCCTCAGCATCTGAATAATTTACACCTTTTCTGTGGTGAGTACAGTATATGTTACCTTGTTGAGGTGTGTAATCTGAACAGGTTGATGCATCTTTTCAATCTTGTTTACCAGAGTCACATCAGAAATAGATGGGAAACAGAACCTTCACTCAATCACAAATGCAACAAACACTTCAAACCTATGATCAGCACACTAATCAGCACTCCAGGCAATGAGCACAAGAGAAACTCCTCAACGTAATCAAACAAATAAACTAAATTAATGAACAAAAATTAAGCTAACAAGAACAACACCATTTCCCAAAGCCCTTTCATGAGAAAACATGAAGGTATACTGTATATTGATAAACATCCCAAACCTAATCCAGTATTTTAGCTATAAAAATTCTTCCTTTGACAAATTTTACATACTGTATCCTAGCATGGACTGTTTTTAAAGATTGTCTGCAAATCTGATATTATCTGTAGGTGGAAAATACATTGAATTTACTACTTAAAAACAAAAACCTGATTTCTAATGGAAGGTATTTCTGTAGCCTGTGTAGGCTGGGTTTGAAGCTCTGAGGTGTCTCTTTTCTCAGGTTTCTTCTCTTCTTTTCCATAAACAGGTGGCCTTCTCAGAAGAATGTGCAACATTTTAATTTGAGTTAAAATGTTGGTAGACTGTAGTACAGCCAATTATAAACTTTTTCTGATGTTAATTTTTACTTTGTCATTCCTAATCAATATTGAACTAAATCCCAAACTAAACTGCTGATACTATATACTGTATACTTTATTTTCTTGAAAGGGAATACCACCTAATGTCTCATTAAAATGTAATTAATAGAGTGCAGTGTGTTCAAATCTGTACCTCCTTTGCATGGTTTCATTAGATTGGCTCCAAGACACATTAGCCAATTGTTTGATTATTTAAATTTTAATTATTTAGAATATATTACTTTTATTTATTCCTTATTATTAAAGGTTATTATGAAAATAACCTGCTTTTGGCTTGTATCTTTGTATACATGGTTGATACTAGCTTACTATCTGCTTACAAAATCATGCAATATACCCCCAGAAAATATTGTAATCTGTCTTAATGAACCCAGTTGTGAAATAACTTTTTGCAATGCCTCTAAGATTCCCAGAATCTGTAACTGAGATTCTGACAAATATGCAACACATATGACTCATATGACACATGAAAGTAGACACTTTGTGCAAATTGTTCTGCGATTCTTAAACAAGTTCCCCAATCATGTTGCTAAAGCAAGTGTCCTCATTTCTTTCTAGGACTGGCTGGACGTTGAAACAACTGAATGCAACAGGGTGAAGCCAATAAATCTGGTATTTTTAGCTTGATTGTCAAACAATACTGAATTATCCTTGCTTTAAATATAGTAACTAGTGCCCTTCTTGTTCTTTTTCTCTGTAGTTTACAGTACTGTGGGATGAGTACCCATAACACAATTTATAAAGGTTTTTGTTATTGTTGCTCTGTCTTTGAACATGTACAAAAAATCTAATGCTTTTAATGTTATATTGTGACACAAAATATTACCATTAGTGTTGTGGCCTTTCAGCTTTTGGGTCCTGGATTCGACTCCAAATGGGTTCATTTTATGTGGAGTTTGCAGGTTCTCTCCTGGTGTTGTTTTCTGCAGGTGTTCCTGTTTCCTTTCTCCTTCCAAAGACAGGCTCGATTAATTGGGATGAACAGGAATGCCATCTATGGTCTAGTCCTGCCTTTTGGAAGATGCTTCTAGGACAGCTTCCAGGTTGCTGTAGTCCTCACCAGCAATAAATAGATTTTAATAACATAAATTAGATCTTCACCATACCTTGTTACACCTTCCTTAAAAAACCTTATTGAGTTATCTCAGTGATAAAATCAAGCTACTTTCATATTAAAAGTAAACATTTTTTGCAAATCAATTTTGTGGTGTAGGCTGCAGTGACCTATCTCAAATAATGTGCACTATACAGCCTTTAATCTTTCTGAGCTTTTTATATGCAAATAAGTTGCTATTTCTGTTTGTGCTAGTTATGTTAGATGCTGAATTGCTCTCAAAGTTACAAGGACAGTGGTGTGCAAACAGCTTAACAGCAATTATCCGTACATTTGAGTGCTTGCAGTTTCACCCGAATGCAGTCAGATGACACTTTTTGTGTTATACTCTGGGTGCAGGAGCAATGAGAAAGCCAACAGTGTCAGCACACTACTCTGTCCTTGTTGTATTATTCCTGTTATAGAGAGATTCCTTCTTCTTGGAAAACAAAGCCCAATGCAGTGAAACTAAGGAAAGGATTCTGCTAGTACTCTGTGAAGTGCTTCTGCAAAATATGTTTTAAATGTCTTTAATTACACCTTAACTTGGCAACAACTACCTGGTTAACTAATCAATAATAAAACTAACAGACTGTCATTTTGAAAATCTATTTACACCTCAGTCCACTACCTTTATTAAGAATAAGGGGTTTTCTGATGAAGAATGGATGGATTGATGGAATCTTAGCATTGGATTTACATTTTTATATCTTCCACAAGAACCCATGCTGTAATGATATGCTAATTCAACTGTTAGACTTTTGCTGATAATTAAATTGCTGTCCCTTAAATGCAGTCCCTACAAATGTAATCTTGAATACATGTGGTTTCTGGAGCTGATGTTGTGTCCAATGAGCTTTCAGTATGAGTGCTGTCCAGTAACTGTACTGTAATTGGGGATCAAACAAAAGCAAATGTATCATGATAAATTACATTATAAACATCTTTTTCTTAATTTATAATTTTTAAATGCCCTCATTAATTAGTTGTCAGACTCATTGGAAATGTAGCCAGAAATCAATGCAGTAGATGTGTCGAGTCCATAGACAGTAAGTGTTGATCAAAAAGATAGACTTGTGCTGGATGTACTGTAAAAAGAAAATAAATATTGTTTTGCTTTAGCTATAGTAATTTAACATGAATCCATTTGTGTGATGCTGTGAATCTGTTCAGCGATATTTTGAATGAATACTACAGTATATACTGAATAAATACCCTTAAATGTTGTAAAGCGTGCTTTGAAGCAGTTGCTTATAACACCCTAATATAAAATAAATTATTTCCATTTTCAAAGTGTGCATTATCTCCTCATGCTCTACTATACAGCTTGAAAAAGAAAACTTATCCCCTTAACGGAGCATCAATACATGTAGTGCAGACTTATGGTTTTATATTGTTCCAGCTTTAGGTGAGAAGTGTCTCTTGGCTTTAGATAAAGTTTGTGACACTTGGCACAGTAAACACTTCTAGCTTCAAAGCTGAGAGGATGTTTGCTGAGGTCTGGCAGTTCCCTTGAGCAGAAACATCTGTAAAGTTTACCTTCGTATAGCTAGGGAAGTTTTGCATTAATGATTGTCAAGGACCAGTACAGACACACAATATAAGATCACATTAAGAGCACAGAGAGGAGGATGAACAAGAAAGAGAAAAAGCAGAGAAGGCAGAGGAGTCTGGAGGAGCTTTTGCCAAGTGAGAGCCCCTACTTAGTGATCATCCACACCAAACACCAAACCTGACTGGAGCTAAGTATTTGAACCTTGTTAGAGAGAGCTTACTATTCTGTGTTTTTAGGGAACTTGGGTTTCCTGGGTAAAAGATACCTCAGTAAGAAACATCTTTCCTGTTTAGGGTGCATTTTTATGGATAGGGACATACAGTAGGCTCCCATTTATTTTGTGGCATCCGGGCTGCAGTGTGAAAGATTTAACAACAGATTGCATTGTATTTTGTTAGAAGGCAGCTCATTTGTTATGTGGCCTCTGTAGGCATTAATTAAGAGTGTAATGCTTAGTTGCTGTCTGGGGTTTTGGGTGACCAGAATGTTAGGCTTCTGAAATGCCTTGATTGTAAATACTGTACATAGAGTAGCTTGTGTGTTTTGTAGTGTGATGTGTAGTTTGTGTCTTCTCATTGTAATAAATATTTGTTTAACCAAGTGTGTCTGGATTATCACTGTCACGCCCTGTACACCTAGAGGGCGCTCTGCTTCTCTCCAGTTCCTAGTTCCCTGAGATTATTCAAGTCTTTCCGGAGTGTCTTGTTGGCTCAGCTTTGAGGGCCCGAATGTTGTGAGACCCGCCTATTACCAGGTCGGCCCACGTCCGTGGCCTGAGGGCGTAAGCTTCTATACCGACATCGTCCGACCCCCTGCGCCTGGGCTAACCTCAGTGTTGCCCCTTTTGCCGCTTAGGGTTTCTACTGCTCTCCTTGTCATTCCACGGCTTGCCCTTCCGACATCCGTGACATTACTCCTTTCACCAAAGCTGTTCCAGAGAACAAGGAATTCACGCACCTCTAATTGTACCAACCACTTGGGCATATTTCTAGAAAATACTTACAAGTTGGAGGTTATAAATAATTATATTTATAATAATAAACCACTCGGTCAAATCCTGATTTTCTCCATTTTCTATAACTCCCCATTTGAAACAATATTTTCATGCCAGATTTAGCAAGACCCTATTAAGAGATCATACTGTAATTGTATCATAAAAATATCAAACTATTTTATTTTACTAACTGCCAACTGTGAGCACACGCAGTTGTGATACCAAATAACTCAATATGTAGTCAATGAGGTAAACAAAAAACTTTCAGAAAAGAAATGCTCTCCTAACATTTAATCAGCAACTGTCATGAAAATGTTTTAAAAATGTACATGTTATGTCTGTCAATAATAGTCTATGAGGGCTTAACAGCAGCATATATGTTTTTCTCTTTATTATATTTTAACAAGATGTCCACATGCATGGAATATGCTTGTTTAAACAATATCAGGACAGCCTCATGAAAAATCAACTAATTAGTTTGGTTCTAACATTGCACTCAAACTTCCTCCCACATACTACAGTAGGAGTTTTTTTTTTTGCAATTCAGCACTATCGTCCACTTTGAAGTTTTCACATCTGAGAACTCCATGAATTATTCCAGTTATTAATTTTTTTTAATGGAGAAATCCCCACATAAAAAAATGAAAAGGACATTGTAGGTTAAAACCTGATTAGTGAACTTCTGTTTCCTCCAGTTATGCAGGTGTTTGATCTACAAAGGTCAAATAAAAATAGGGGTCTGTTACCAATATGTTTATGAAACCAAACTGTAGGAGCTCAAGAGGCTAGGCAAGTTTAAGTTAAATATAGTGCACTGGCCATATACAGTAACTATATACTGTAACTCATAGTGATTGTGATACAATTTGGCTACATGAAACTGAGAACATGAGCATTTCAAATGATTTGTATCTAGACTTAAGAAATATCTGAAGACAGCACTTGTGTATCTGACTTCTAAGAATGCATTTACAACAATTGTTCGAGTGTTGCTTTATAATCTACAGTATTATTTGAAAGCAAACAAGGAAAGTGAGACATAAGTCATGATATTTGCATCAATATAAGAATCAGAAGACTCTGCGCATGTTCTGAGGAAGAAGTGTTCATCTTCATTCCTCTCGTTTTCACATGAATTCATTGCTCTACTCAAGTTGTTCGGGAACTGCCAAACCCAAAGTAGACGTACAAATGGACAATTCCAATTTTTAAAGAATAAAAATGAAAAATAAATATGAAGTGATCATTTGACAGTGTTTTCAAACATTTTTACTGCAATTCTACCTTCCATTTTTTGTGAATGTTTTAGGTGAGCACTGAATCTGCACAGAGCACAAATGTGAAATTGTATACTGTATGAGCAACATCCAAACATCTGATTAGAGAAGTTTGCTTTGAAAGAAATGTGACACTGACATCATACACAGAAAATGCAGTTTGCAAACAAGAACTTTTGTAAACAGTAGGCTGTTATGATGTATCGTAGGATATGATGTATCATAGCAATACACAATCACATATATAATACATTTTTTTTTGAAGCCATGATACCTCAAGGTGTCAAGTAAATTCTTTGCTAGTGCAAATCTATAAGAATAGCCCTTGACAAAATTGTTAAGCATAAGCAGTGAGTATTTTGAATTAAAATCAGTGAAAAAGCATTAACTACACCTATCAGTAATACTGCCTCCTAAGGGGAGTTATTTTATCCATTTTATATTTCAGGTTATTAGTTATGAAACTATCCCTCCCATCCATTTTCTAGCCATTTTATCTAATTCAGGATAAAGGGGGAGCCGGAGTCTGTCCCAGAAAGCAGCAGGTGCAAGATAGGATACACCCAGTTTGGGAAATGAGTCCATTACAGGGCACAAAAAGACTCACATCAGGGCCAGTTTCCCCCGGGGTTCATTATCCTACCAGCCTGTGTTTGCACTGTGGGGGAAAACCCACGTGAACACAGGGGAACACATACAGTACCAACTCCACACAGATTGCACCCCAGGAATTGTACGTAGGAACCCCAGCACTGCAAGGCAGCAATAGCAGCTACCATACCACTATGTTGGCCATTATGTAACTAGGGAAAATAAAAAACTACAGCATACTGAAATATAAAGCTGATGCAATTTTGAAGTTACATATTGGTATCCCTTTGCTATATAAAGGCAATACAGTAGTGAATTCTGTTCCAATAGTAAGTTAATGTAAAGAAAGTTTAAAACTACTTTTCACTTGCAAATTTGATCCTACATTAAATGTTCGAGGTGTGGTAATGGCTGATAAAATATCCCCATGGGCTATATTACCAAAAGGAAATTCTGTCTATTGAATGCCAGGACTAATTTTCACTACAAAAAATGGAGGAGAATCACAACTCCTCTCTGTAAAAACAAAAGTAAAAAATCTATTCTAAAAGTTTCATTCTGAATTTAGAGCCCTTATTATGTGTGTATATGAATATATTAATTGAGCAAGATTATAAAATAGTCCATTAATGTGTAGAAGTGTGGGCTCTTTATTGGTTAAAAATGAAGTGGAGGCATGTGCTTTAATAATGCAAAACCTATGCACAAGTACTGACCACACACTTGACAGGAAGCAAAAATCACATTTAATCAGGTATTGCCATTAATCTTGTTTGCTTTAGCTTTTTACCCTTCATTTAACATGACCGTCTCATAAAATAAAAATAAATGCTTAAACCTGACTTTTGACATCAGGTTGATGAATGATATAAAAACAGAGTATCTTGGCAGTTAGTGCTTTAGTAACTTAATTGTGACTAGGGAAGGTGATAACATCTGGCCAAGTGCTGTGTGAATAGGCAAAGGATTGTGGTGGTTTATTAAAAATTAAGAGAAGTGCATCGTGCTTGCATATTCAAGCAACCACTAAGAGTTGATCTTTTCAATGCTGGTGATTCAGTGGAATGGAATATTTTTATTTCCACTTCCTGTGCTCATTTTTGAGCTGTTCAAGACTGAAATTTGTACCTGCCTGCGTTTTCTGTCGACTTATTAGAAAAATGGGCTAAATAAAGAAAACGTGCTTTAAAGCTTTTCAGCCACACGTTCAAAATGTTTATTAGAAAAACACAATGGATTACCGTGACTGTTTCTTGTCAGAAGCAAATTAGTTTAGGGACTGTAAATGGTCATGTAAAAAGAAGGAAGAGCAAATCTTTAAACTATTTCATTAGTTGATAGAACAACACCTTTTCCAAGTAATTTGACCATAAGCAAAAAAGAAACAAAAATGTGTTTGTGCCTATCTACATTTTATTTCATCACGAGAATTTTAATGTTAAAGAAGATGTTTTGATTCTGCTTTAGAATTTAAGTTTGTTCAGAATTTTTTTTTAATGTGGAGAAAAACTATGAGAACCATTTTGTGTCACTTGGATTATTACTTAAAAATTGTATTTTTATATTTATCGGTGTAACTTTTGTGTCATTTTAGTCTTTAAGACATTATAATATATCTTCAAAATGTAAATAAGCAAAACTTCAATGTCACATGAAATTGAGTGCCAAATTCTAACCAAATTAGCTTTTCCGAATTCTTGGACCTTATTTCAACAAATCAGTCATAACCTTATTTGAAATAATCAGGAGTAACAGGACAGAGACATTGGCAGAAACATCAAAAAAGATGATTATTTTCAGAAAATGTTTAAGTACAATGTAAAACTAAAAACTTCAACACTGATATCGAAGATGACAAGACCACTTACAACTGCTATGAATTGCTATGAAACAAGCATTACAAACAGAATTAAAAAATATTATGTGAAATTGTTTTAACTGGTTTATCTTTTCTTTTTTTTACAGATGACACGCTTTATTACAATATATTGTATATTATTATGTTATAGTCATTTTCTACAATTGTCAGGTTAAAGGGTAAAATTTGTTCAAATGTTAGAACTGTAATTTATTTTTTAGTGCTCTTGTCAAACAGTACAGTACATACTGTATTATGGCAAAATAACAATTTAGCAGTTATTCTCCAATTTATGAATGTTCCAGGTCACTACTGGCCCACAGGCTCTGACAATATAGATAGAAGAAATTCATGAAGCTGTACTTATTTTTTAAAGAGAGCAAGAGGGTTCATGGTCATGTTATGTCCCATAATTATCATTTGGCATTGGTGAGAGAGTCACAAGGGCCACTCCACACTTGGTCAGTTGTAAATGAAGAGAAAGCCTGTAGAACTAATCTACTCTTGGTTACTTAATGAGGTTTGGTGTCCAGTTCCTTTCTGGGAAACAGGCAAGGATCAAATTCCAGACCACTTCAAACTACCTGTGCTACTTGTACCTCAACAGAGAGATCTGAAGAAACAAAGAAACATGAAGTACTCTTGAACAAGTTCTAAAATGAAAACCAACACTTTGATTTCAAATGATTCTTTGACTTCATAATGTGAGAATAAGTACGTTTTTTTCATTATTATTAATCGGAAATTCTAATCTAGAAAATAACTCCAATAAAGAGTTAGACTTGGAGTTTTGGAAGGGTCATACTGATAGAAAGTCCACTTTTAACAATTCCAGGTGAACACTTAAAACTCAGAGACAAAAGAACTATTGAACCCTATGGATGAACTAGACCTCACTCCTAGAGAATTATAGAGATAATTCACCCAAAGAAGTCTCCACAGTCAAAATGTTGTGTTTCTTTTCTTCTCTTTTCAGCATGGAATAAACATTTACTTGTTCCTGAGTTACAGAGATTATCTTCTGGGGACAAAAACATCAGCATCAGTTGCTCAAAGTATATCTAGGGAATAATAATGTTTCTAATTCAGAAAGAATAAGACTGCATATGGTATGGCCTATCGTCACTTTCATTCACTGAGTGTTGGCAAATCAAGAACTGGCTTCATTTACATAATTTACACAATTTACATATTTGCATTTTAAATGTAAATATGTAAATTGTGTTGTTTAGGCTTACTTTCCATGAGCTCTTTAATTGGAAATGTAACTGGAAATTAGTATGCTCAGTAGTAGCACAAAAAAATCTCCACCTCCTTCTGCTACTGTACGTACAGTGGATATTAATTCACCATTCTTTGCCCTGATTCATCCTTCTCCCAGCTTGTTGGTTTGGTTAGTCCCTAAATCCTGTAAAACCACAGAACAAACAAAATCTGAAAAATTCTGATTTTATTGAACAGCTAAACTGTTTGAGCTACAATCATTAAAAATATATCAATAAGGAACAGGTAATAATATTAACTTGAAACAAACCAAGGTTTTTGTATACACAATTAGACCATGTCTTCCTGCCCATCCAACTACATCCAAATGTATTCCCATAATCTGTCTGATTGCGTATTTCAATGGTTTGTGTTTTGATCTGTAACAGATCTCAGAATGAGGCGAAGATGTAAAACTACCAGACCTGTCTGTCAAATGACCAAAGCCACAATTACATGAGTAAATGCTGCCAGATGATTTCATTTCATGTAATATCTATGGCTGTCCATGGCTGTCTATGGCTTCAAGAGCTCAAGTTTCAGTTACTGGAATGCCTAAATATCAATGATGAAGAATCAAGCTGAAAAGGAAAAGCAGTTCCATGAAGTAAGGCAACTTAGTTTTCTAAGTCCCACTACCGAGGAGTATTGCATATTTATCGGCCATTTACTGAGTCAATGAGGTTCAATAGGCTATAAAACAATTAGGAAGGGTTCATCAAATGATTTGTAACTGAGAAGTACAGTAAATGTGATGGCCCAATTAGCCTGTATGCACTTTCTTACATGATTCATAGGAGGATATCCACCAAAGAACCTTCAGGTATTATGTTTGCACAAGAATTTTGTACTTTACATTTTTAAAACTACCACAATAGAAAGAAGGGAAAGGAAAAATGTAATTCAATATTCATTAAGTGGAATGATAAACAGATATTGTTTGCTATGGTAAAACCAAGTATAATATGGGATGAATCAAGCAAACTAGCAAGTCAAATTAATAAATACAGTATAATGTTACTGGTACTCAACCTTTTCTTGGTACTGTATATGGATTTTGACTCTTTGGTCAGGGTGCATTTAAAAGCAATCCATTTAAGTGCATTCCTTGTACATACAGTACAGTGTATGTGATGACTGTAACCCTTGTAACCCCACTTTTCATCACTATAGAAATTTTAAAATAGAAATCTTGGAAATTCCAATAATACTAAATGTTAAAGACACTGGGCACAACCAACATGCAGTTTACGTGCTGATAATCGCAATTCATGCAAAAAAATAATATCGTCCTCTATTTTCTACTCCAACTTTCACTATTACTGAACCATCAAAGCCTTCCTTGATAGATTGCAGACATTATTTGAACTGTTCCTGAAATGCTTTATATGGGGCATCTTATCACCCTTTCATCACCCAGTCTGTGGCTTATGTTCTATTCCCATGAAATCCATGTACACACACTTAAGAACTGCTCCTGAACAAGCTTGCATCTAACTTTCACAGAGCCCCTAGCAGAATTTGAATACGAAAGAGATACTGAATGAAAGGCTTTAATCTCTTCTCTACTGTTCTGCTTTTTTGCCTCTCTTCATCTCTCTCCCTTTTCCAAGTGCTTGTCTGTTTAAGTAAAATGAACACTTTCTGTTTAAAGGAGGTATAATGCCAGAGAAGATGCATGTATAGGCACCAACCGAATGGCCGCCCATGTGAAGCCTCTCATCTCAACTTAGCAGCACTTTTTTGCATTTACTCGTGCTTAAGCTTTTGCAGGTAAAGATTAGTAAAGAGCTCTCCTTAACAAAGCATTCAATCACTTGCAAGTAGGCAGTATCAAATGTGCCCTCCACCTCAAATACTTTGGGAGAGCCTTTCTTCTCTTCCCTCTTTTCCCTGGTTAGCTGAAGCTGCTTTCAAAGAGGGCTCTGTTCTCCAGTCTCTTGTCAATCTGAATGCCAGGAAATGAGCCCCCTTTGTAGGATTAATTAATAGCAGGAGCTGATCGACCAAAGCCTGGTCACCATGCAAGAGAGCTGTAATTGCTACTTTGTGGAAAGGGAAGAAAAAGTTTGGGTTGCAGTTTGAGGAGGGGGTTTAAGGAAGGTGCTTTGAACTAGAGGTTTCAGTGCTCTGGATTAAAGTAAGATGCGAGAAGGCCTTTGAAGTTTGTTAAGAGGTCTAGGAGAAGAAATAAAGTTGGGTGGTAAAATGCTTGCTGGCAACATCAAAAGCTCTTATCACTCTCTCTCACCTGTTGGCACCTAAGGGTGAAGACAGTAGATACTGAGCAGCATCTGTTGGATACAAAATCTTTTCTTTTCTCTCTTTTTTGAAGGGTCACTACTTATTTATATTTTCTTTGGCATTCCAATGCAACTTAAACCTTAAAATCAACATTTTAAAAGACTATTTAAATCAGTGATCATTCTGTGGGCTTTTGCCAAATTTGCAATATTGAATGCAACTCTATTTGTGGTAGATAGTTGCAACATTTACATTTTGTTGATGCACTTGTCATCTCAAAGGCTACTTGAAGAAAGCCATTTTTAGACTTATTATCATATTTTTTAGTTATATCCATATATGTTGAACCAGTTACAATGATAAATATGAAGATTGAGAAATAACTGTCTGAAATCAAGTACTATTATTTGACAAAATAGCAAAGGTGTTCTTGGATTTAATCACATAGAAATATATAATGTAGAAGGAAATGAAAAATGTATGCTCTTTTAAATGTTCAAACACAATGGAACAACTAATACTAGTATTGTATTAAACAGGGACTAAAAATATAGTGGAAAAGAATATCTAAATAAAAATGTGAGTTTTCACAATATTTGAATATTTAGGTCAGTTTAGGTTTCAAACTTTCAACCTTCATATATATATATTTGTTCCATTCATATTAAAGGCATTTTTCACATTAATTGGCTAAAGCAGTAAGAGGCAGGTTTGGTTGTTCAATGGATTTAATGTATAGAGGCATTCAAGTGTTGTTTTGTAAGGACAAGAAAGAAAATATTTTACTTCAATAACTCTGATTTTATTTTCTCTTTATATTTTCATTAATGAATTATAATAAGCAAGGTGCATTCCTTGTTTTCAAAGATGGGTTTATGCAAATCTCTAAAATCCTTTAGCTTATAATATTTTTCTGAGTGGCCGATATAAAGTTGAATAGCTTCATGAACACCCTGTTGTCAATTACATTTTTGGTATGGAACAAATTATTTACTGAAATATGTTGCTTGAATGTTCTATTTAAAATATCAAAATGCTTGACCTTGACCATGCTAATGCTTTTAATATCCTATGGATTTCAATTTCACTACCAATTCCTGAAAGGCCCTGATTTAGATTAACATAGTCATGTACTGTACACTCTTAACAGATGTAAAAACGAATTACTATACATAGGCATCCAGACACAAGATATCAAGAGTTTTGTTGTTTTAGTACTGTAGCCTCACTAAAATATGTTCTTTATTATCTATTTATAGAAAAAAGTACAGCAAAGCATACATTTGAAAAGTAAACTATTTTAAAAATCCATGTAATAATATTTATGTTCATTACCTCGATCACAAATATTAAAGACCACTCTGAATGCCACAAAAACTATGGAAATATGTCTCTGGACATTTTTCATACACTAACATGCATCAATGTCATAGGGCTTTCATGATTTTTTTACAAATTCATTTGATTGAAAACTACTAAATGTGTTTTTTGCATTGGATAAACGATGCTTAAGTGCACGTTTGTTAGTTTTACTATATTCAACCGGGCTGGTTCCAAGGATCTAGGCATACACAAAGAAAAATGGTCACGAAAGCCAGGAGGCTTTATCATTTGCCTTCCCTGGTATCCCATGCCAAATGGGAACAATTGAGATACCTGTACAGTAGCTGGATGAACCACAAATTTGTCTCATCAATGCATGATTTCAACAGAAAGGTCAAGTTGTAATTGTAATAGTAATACTGTAATACCCAGCTGACAGGTCAGAGCACAGAGACTCTATGGCACATTAAACTGCTAGGCATTCTTGTTTTACCACAGCACAGATGTCTATTGCAAGGAGCCTATGGCTGAGATAAACTGTAGGAAGGAGTGATCCATTTCAGGAACAAGTAAAGGTTTATTCCATGCTGAAAAGAGAAGAAAAGAAATACCCAAAGAAGGCTTGTTTCCTTTCTTCTCTTTTCAGCATGGAATACATTTTTACTTGTTCCTTTGCAGTTTATGCATGCTAACACAGCTACCTACTTGAACTACATGATCCATTTCATCCCTCTTATTTCATAATATATTTCTAATCACTTTCTACTATGTATAGATATGTAAAATAAACCTAATTAAAATTAGGTAGAATTAATAGGGAATTCTTCACTTAGGCAGATTTCATGTGAGAAGCAAATTACAGTACATGAGCTTCTAGTCTCTAAAGTATCATGTTTGAGAATTAGGCTTTAGTTAGATATGTTAGAATACAAGTGTGTTCTGAGAACTGATGTATGGGTTGTAGATAGTCCCAAAAAGGACAGGAGCTGTCTTTTTGTTTTAGGCAATGACTTTGCCTGAAAATGTCAGTGTCCTAACTTACCCACTGCCTATTACCCACTGAGTTCAGGTTCACATGTAGTCCTGCATTCTTTAAGTAAGAATAGCACAAGGTATGCCAGGTGAGAGAGAGAGTGTCTTTATTATCCCCGATGGGGGGCAAGTTGATTTACAGCAGCAGTGTTGGTGTACAGAAAAAGTCAGGAACAACAATATACATATTTGCATAGAAGTCAAGTGTTAAGTAACATTATGGCTACAGGTATGGATGAGAACTTAAATCTGTTTGGTTTTGGAGTTGGTGAATCAGTATCTGCATTCTGATGGGAGAAACTGGAAATTATCAAACAAGGGGTGTGAAGGACCGTCACAGATGGATTTTGCTTTACGCAAAACGTGTATGATAGATTGTGGAGAGAGCTGGAAGATCAGTGCCAGTGACCTTCTGACATATTTTTACAAGTCTGTCCGGTTTGTTTTTGATTCTCAGATTCAGCTTGCCAAATCAGCAGATCAGGATAAAAGTTAGAACAGATTCAAGGAAGAACCGATAGAACAAAATCAACAATGAATCATCGACCTTAAAATACTTACGTTTCATCAAGAAAAAAAGACACTGTTATACTTTTTTGAGGATGAGGTCAGTATTGGCTTAGAAATTCAGCTTGGAATCCAGAACAGTCCCCAAGTACTTGTATTCTACTTGTTCTACTAGCTCCACCAAATCTCCCCCAGTGTAGGTTAGGGTGGGGATGTGGGTGTTTTCCTGAAGTCAATTATCATGTGTTGGATCTTGGACACATTTAGCTTGAGGAAGTTTTGTTCACACCAGGTGTGACGATGGGTCCGGTGCTTCACTCGCTTGCAGCAGGCTAACAATGACAGAGTGGTCTGCAAATTGGATTATGTCAGGTTCTGTTAAGTTTAGATATTAACATAATGGGTCTGGATTTTCTTTGAAAATGTCTGTGGCTCACATTACGTCTTCCTCCTAAAACTGTTATTTCTTTTTGTCTTCAGGTGCTCGATAAAGTAGTATGTGTACAATTATGACACATTCTGTTTCAATATGTTGCTGAATAGTTTGAGTATGCAATATAGCTAATAGCAACAGTATTACTCAGTCACTGAGCTAGAATTGGAGCTGCTGTACTAGAAGATCACATTAGGATTTTTGCTGAGTTTCTGCCTACTGCAGGTGCGCATATATCTGAAGCAAGCAACATGTCCATGGATCATGTTAATGCAGTCGAGCAAGTTTTTTGTTAGATGTGCCTTGAAGTTCCCACATTTGCTGAGTAATGTTTAGGACTCATCTGTGTAACCTCCTTTACAATACAACAAAGGAGGAATAAATTATTCTATATCGCGTATTTTCTATTAGATTCTGTCACATAAGGGGGAGCCATTTTGCTTTCCCTTGTCCTGGTTACCTCGATAGAATTGTAAGACAAATGGATTCCAACAAGTATCAGAACATTTTGTACAAAAATGCTAAAAACCTCATGCTAGATTGCAAATGGACATTCCAGAAGGATTACAAACTAAAGCACATCTACTACGTAATGGTTAATCCATGTACTGGATTGCCCATCACAATTTCTAGGCCTACTGTAAGTCCAATAGAACATTATGGTATGAACTAAAGAAAGTAGTTCTCAAACACAACTTGAATAATGTAAAGGACATGGAAAACTTCTGCGTGGAGGAATGGTCAAAAACCCCTATTGATAATGTCCCCAATTGTCTAGGGGTAAAGGGGTGTAACATGTATGATGGTTTTGGATGCAGGTGGGTTTCTGGTGAGGGAACTTAGGAAGCGTGACAACAAGTTTGGTGAAAAGGGGATTTATTTTAAAGTGAATAAGTGACTGGTACGTAATAGGACACAATAACACACAGGGAAAGGGAACTAGTGTGGTGCCAAAGAAAAGAAAATAAACAAAATGGAGGTGGAAAGTGAGGGGAAGCTGACCTAACTAAAAAACAAAACCTGAAACACTCGGTCTTCGGCATCTTCTAATGCCCTAGCTAACCTTCACTTACTATCCATAACCATACAAGACAAAAGGCACTCACCCATCCTAAAGTAGTGTTACTAATACAAAAAAACAACTACTTGTGCAGAATGTACCCAACAACCTACCTAACTACACAATAGTTCACACAAATACGCAAGTGAATTATGAATACAAATAAGGGAAAACGAGAGTAGACACAAGTAACAGGGAACAAAAGAACACAGAGGTTGATCCAATACTTCTGGGCAAGGAAATGGTGAAACAAGGAAAAACACACAAACGAAAGTACAAGGAGACGAACACCAACCAACAAAGCCGAAGCTATACGGAAACACACACACGAAGCGAAACGAATGAAAACGAAGCCGAGGCAAAATGAAAGCGAAACGAAACTGAGCCGAGCTGAACCGAAGTCAAGCAAAAGGCCCCTTCATTCTGAAAGCCTCCAAGTTAAATACTGAAGAAACTGAGTTCTAATTGGTCGAAAAGATCATTGAAGATGATGTCACAACGGCAAAGATGGTGTAGAGATGGACTAATGGGGGGGGGGGGGGATAGCCGAATACAGGAAGTGGCAAAAACAAAACATACACATACATGGGGACGTAACACCAATTTGCACATTTTCATTTATTTATGCAACGGTCAGAGAAAGTACACTTGAATTTATTTTTAAAAACCTGAAGTTACAGTACACAATGTTAACACTGCATTCCTATACTGACACATTCAGCTAGTTTAGTACTGAAAATAATTCCATGAAAGAAGTGAATTATGTTAACAAGACATTGTATTTAAAATCGGTTACCAGTTTGGTTTTGTGTGTTTGACTGAGAAATGTATTAGTTCACAAACTAAGTTTAAAAATGCTCCCAAAGCAGCCATCTGACCTCAGAATTAAATGGAATGGAGCATCAATAATCTTTGCAGAGAGAATAAAAATGTGTTTAGTGTCTTATTCTTAATGTTCTTTACAGTAGATTTGAGATAATTCAGTACAGTACATGGTCACTTTGAAGTTAGATATTTTCTATGCATCACTCTGTGAGCCCAAGCTACATGAGTTGCTGCTTGTCTTATATATATAATAGTTCACCCTATATACTGTACCATCCACAGCCATGACTCCATATGTTCAGATTATGACAGTTTATACAGAATACAGAATGTGACACAGTTTATATTATCCACTGACCACTCATCAAGTACAAGACCTCTGCTCCAGTAGTAAGTTTTGGGAAGTTTATACAAAATAAAAATCCAACACTTCAGTTTTTCAGTGAATCATATAAATGGAAGAAGCTGAGGATGAGTTGAAATCTCAGTTTGTCAGCTTGCACTGTAAGTAAATAAATGTTTGACCAAAGATGCCTGATACCACATCTCCAATCATATTTACTCTGGTATTATCAGATGAAGGAACTGATTCTTAAATATTATATAGATTTGTGTTTCAAATTATTTCTTGTGTTTATATAAAGACTTCATTTTAATACATTCATTAGTCAACACTCCTAAATAAACAATTCTTTATATGATGGGTTGCGGCAATTGCACAGAAACTTTCTTCAAGATAAACCCATACTTTAAATATTCTTCTTCACCTTTCCTAATCTTCTTTTGTCACTGTCCATCTGCATGTTGTTGTTGTGTTTGTGATGCTTCACCTTTTCGTTTAATTAGAATTTAATACACTAAAAAAAATTATCTTCCATAGTGTGAAATAGCCTTTTCCACACTCTTTTCATTGCTGAACATGTACGTGCTGCACATGGAGCTAAAAATATTATAAAGACTGCATAAAAGTTATATAGATTATATTATATATATAATATATATATATAATATAGTTTTATTTTTTAAAGATTTATTTTATAAAGTTATAAAATCTGATAAATTGTCTGCAGTATTTAAAATATTTATAATTGAGATTTTTCATTACCTAATTAAGAATAAGGGCAGAAAAGAGCTGTCTAAAGAGCTTTAGTAAATGTGTACATACAGTACATACATTGTATATGCTATATTTCTAATTTTACATTTCTAATTTGAATGAAAGTTCACAGACATAACGCACCTTCATATTCGATACATAATAGAACCTTGATTTCATGCAATGCCTGTAAAAATTTAACAGTCCTTGAGGCATGCTTGTGCAACACTTTGGAGATATCTTGAAGCCTGTAATTCTGCACATACATCAATTATAGATGACATTCTGCATTCTGTTAGAGTTACACCAATCAGAAAGGGAATCTGCACTCCCCAGGCACTGTTTTGAGTAGTCCGATTACAGGTGTAGCACATACGGCCTTGTTAAGTTTTTTTGGGGGGGTGATGAGGGAATCCTTCTGTTTGGGTTGGGACTGCAGCATTGGCCATCACATCCCTCTAACAATTTCTGTCAGTTCCCAAGAGGTTCTTTAATGAGCCCTGCTGACATGGCCAAAGGCAAGATCTGTATTCTGGCCCACTGAAGTGAAAAGCAAAAGCTTAACCTACTAGGCAAGCAATAATTAATCAGTGTTTCTTGATTCACATCTATTCATCAACAAAGTCAAACTATTTCAATACTTCAGTCACCTCCAGTGTAAATTCAGGATCCACTGCTTTATAAATAGAAATTTAACAAATGGGGCAAAGATAGGACTTTGTTAAGGACAAAGTGCATGACTTTTTGGAAAGGTTAAATTTTTTCCTGAGACCAGGAGAGATATTAATGCAGGAAGCTCTTTGCGTTTTTATCTTACAGTGCGTGAAACACTGAAATAAAAAGAGATAGGTGGTCATGTAGGAGGATATATTAATAGGTCCCAAAGTGACTGTTAGGCACTGTCATTAGCAAAAGTGTTTTAGTCTTTGGGTTTTTGGACTGCTGATTTTTTGAAGAAAATATTTTCCTCAGAGCCCAGTCTGACATGGCTTAAGGCAAGATACAACCTTTGTATGACAAAGGTGAGAACAATAAAATGTGAAGGTTATCACACCTGCATAAGCAGCTTCTTTTTCATGCTTTTTAGCTAAATGTTTTTTTTTATTAATTAAAACAACTCAAATAAATGCAATCAGAATTAATCCAAACAAAAAATAGTCTATTCCTGAGCAACTTATTCCTTATCCTCCCCCCTCCGATTAGCTTTATTTTTAACCTATGATCAAAAACTACAGAATAGGATATCTTCTCTTTGGCTGCCAATACTGTATTTAAAAATAAAAGTGCAATTATTTTGCATCCTTAACTCATCCTGATATTGGTGGTTATTATTATTGATAACTTCAGTAGTAGTAATAGAAATTTGTACACATACTGTACAGTCACCAGAGGTATTTCTATTTACATTTTAAAACATTCAGCAATTCTTGATATTCTTGTAAAGATGTGAAGAAATCTTTGCAGAATAAGTTGAACGTTATGCAAATGTACAGTTAATTTTTTATTATTTCCATGTTGCACATATTATGTGTATGTGGCCTTTGTTTTTCCATATCAAGGGAAAAATACTCTTTATAAATGCATTTGATCATGGTACACTAATTACAAGTGAGACTGTAGAAAAACACAGTGTCATAAAATATTATTGTACTGTACTTTACTTTTTGTTAAAGCTGTGTGTTCCATCAGTTGAATGTTATAGCATACATGTACAGTATGTATAACATATGTAAATAAATGCCCTAGGTGCCTTGATGACAGAAGCCAATTGGTGAAATATAGGTTAGTCCCATTTTGATTTCTTCGTTTGGATTCCTCATGGCCATGTATTTGTATTGTCATACCACTAGAAGTGTAATTCGGGACTGGCAGTACTTTCACAAGTATTGTCACAAGTGAGTCATAGGTTTTTTTAAAAGTTTTTCATCACAGGTGCGTACCCAGGCAATATAAACCTGAAAAGTATTGTGGAAAAGTACAGTGAGTCAAAGTGGAAGTCTGCTAAACCAACACCACGGCACTCTGTTGTAAGGACAGCCATACTTTATTCAAAGTCAAATTGAAAAGTTAGAAGAGAAATGCTTTGAAGTGACTGTTTGAAAGTTATTTAAAATGCTGACTTGCTGTGTTAAAGAGTGAGAAAAATGGCAGTAGAAAATTAACAGAAACCAAAAGGAGTTGAGATGCAGAGTGCACTGAATTTGTTGGAGGAATGCAACTCCAAACAAGTAAGAACAGAAGGACAAAGGAAACAGGACTTGAAATGGCTGAAGAGACAGATGGTGAGAGGCAAGTACAATGCTGAGATAGTTAGACGCTTATACCATGAGGTAGGTTTATTTTAGTTTGTTGTTTTAATTTTCATTTAATAAATAAATAACATATTAATTGCATGGGTGTTTTTTTCCTCCTTTGACCTGCTTACAGTATATTTAAAACCATCTCATACTGCCTCCCTAGTGGCATCACAATATATATTCTCAAACACATCATCCATGTGATCTCACTGGTACAGTAGATATAACAAGATCATGGTTCTTAGTTGTTAATATTTCTAGAGTCTTATACAGTTATCCCTTGGAACCTGTAATTGCCCAAATGTTTTTGGGGGAATAAATGAAATAAATGAAACCGTGAAGTACAAACCCAAAAAGCGAGGGATGACTTTAAAAACATATTGTCCTCCTCACAGTATCTGCATACTTGTTATAATTTACAGCATTTGTTATAATTTACAGCATTTCTAATGATTATATAGGCTTCTAGGAATCTCGGAATCATCATGGGTTAGAACAATTGTGCTCATTGGTATAGTCACACTAACTGGGTCCAATATTATACAAGTTAAATAAAGTTAAAAGTGCTCTATTAAAAAACAATCTCATTACATTTAAGCACAGGTGACAATCACACCCTGTATACATACAGTAAAACCTGAATATTCACAATTTCAACATTTGTAATTTTGCTTATTTGTGCAAAGTTTTTAGTGACCACATTTACAGACCACATGTGTCTATTGGTGGGTTGCACAGTAGGATTGTAAATGCAGACACCATAGTATTGTATCCCAAGGATCAACATCACCTGACCTGCAGTGGTCTTTGTAGTAAAGGCACAGCTTGGTTAACAGTTAATGCTTATGTAGAAATGCATCATGGTTTATGCTTTAGTTATCCATTTTCTGACAGAAAAGCATTAAATGTGCATTTTGTGTAGACCTGGTATACAAATACTACTCTGTTGTAACTGATTGTGTGATACTGTTCAATAAAAGAAAAGTAATTAAGTAACAGTAATTTTTTAAAAAAAGATATTAGTCTTTCATGTCTTGCAGAAAAGGAAAACAAAAGAAATTAGAAGAGAATTAGACTAAACACAAAAGTGAGTTGGTTGAGTGAGTACACTTACTTTCTTATGCGTTATTACTGTTTACTTTAAACTTTATTACAATATAGTAGCACTGCATTTATAATAGTAATAAAAATGATGTAAAAAGACCAGAAAATGTGAATTACTAAGAATTAAAAAATGAACTCTGATACAGAGTAAGCTATAATGTTATAACAATTATCTAATTTATTTGTACAAGCAATTAATTGAAATATAGTGGGAATATAGGTGGAAAGCAATGTTTTTTTACGTTTTCAGTACTCATTTTCATTAAAAATACTTATTACCAATATTTATACTGTACTAACAGTATTTCTGAAGTAGGTAACAGCTATAACAGAATTATTACTATGGAAATGTATGGTTTTGAAAATGCAGAAAAATACACATTTTTCCACAAGGAATTAAGTTCTGTATTTGCAAATTCACCATTCATGGAGTGGAGACAAAGAACTTAACCCTTGCAAATACCAAGGTTTTAATGAATATGACATATGAATATGACAAAGAAGTTTGCAAGAAATCCTCAACTTGAAATGTCTTTATGATGTATGAATCAGCTGGTACTCTACTTTCTCTACTAGAGAAAATATTTCCATAGACGTATTCCTTTCAGAACTAATATCCATGCTGTCTAGCTCTCTGTCCCATGCATGAACAACATGTACAGCCCCTTTAAGAAGATTTTTTTTCCATTAAGAAATTTCTTAAATTTCTTACACTTCTAAATTCACTCATCAATTAAATTATTTATATTTTATTAACCTTGTAATTATGTGCTATTTACACTTTGAAATACACTTTAGACATATTAACATCTAAGTGATTTGATGGATATTATAACAACAATATGTAATTATTACCAAAGCTTTGTGAGTTACAAATATTGACTGGCATGCTGTGAAAAGTACTTCTATAAATTAATTAGTGGTTTATGCACAATTAAATGTTTTCAAAGTGTAACGGCAGTACAATACCAGCAACAGCTCAAAATGCAAAAGTGAAATGGAACTCTATTCTATGGAATCTCAGACCGGAGGTCAAATTATAAGATGATTACAAGAGTCTGTGAATAAAGGGTGACCTTTTAGTCTTTCTTACCCATTTGTTGTTTTTTTCTGCATCTTGGTGAAATTCTGCTGACGAGGGGTGACATATACAGTATAAAGGAATTGCATACTTAGTATTGTATAATTTTGTGTTATGTTAACTGCGTGAGGAAAGTCAAGTCAGTCTAGAAGAATGAAGTGCAAATTAATGTGAAGAATGAACCAGGTAGGCTGCTGAAAGGGTAAGATTTGTAGGAATTCTTGCAAGAAACGATGTGCGCAAGTAGATGGATACCAGGCAAAATAATATGTAAGAGTGGAAGTGAGAAATTATAATTTGATCTACTCCTGAACTTCTGTTTATCAACTCCATTTCAGTAGTTTGGTCAAATTTTAACAATGATGAGGGAGTGTGTGTGTTTAGTCGTTTAGTCGAGTCCGACTCTTCGTGACCTCATGGACTTTAGCATGCCAGACCTGTCTGTTACCAACTGCTTCTCTGAGCTCTTGCAAATTCATATTCATTACTTTAGTAATACTATCTATCCATCTTAACCTCTGTAACCCCTTCTTTTCCCTTCGATCTTTCCCAACATCAGTCTTCTCCAATGAATCCTGTCTTCGCATCATCTGGCCAAAGTATTTCAGTTTTAGTTTTACTGTCAATCCTTCCAATGAACAATCTATGTTTATTTCCTTGAGTATTGACTGATTTGATTTTGGTGCAGTCCAAGGAACTCTCAATTTTCTCCAACACCACAGTTCAAAAGCATAGATTTTCTGACCCACAGCCTTACTTATAGTCCAGTTCTTTCAGTGGCAGAGCTATCAGTGTATGGGTTTTGTAATTCTGGTAAGATATACAATATTTTAGAGGAACACCAATCAGAGAATATTCACTGTCACTTTGAGTAAAAAATACCCACTTAGGATGCAGGTGTTGGAATGCAAGTAAGCAAACAGGTAGCAGTAGAGCTGACAAAGGTTAGATCAGTTGACCCAGAAACAGTAACCTGAAATCAGCTCCATTGACACAGCAGTAGAATAGGAACTGGTAGTGAGTTACTTACTGAAGTTTGCTACAACTCAATGGACGATGATTAATTCCACACTGAACCCCCAAAAGAATAAGCACGTAGGTACAGAATCAAAACCGGTCAAATATAACTACAGTGAGATTGAGAAATGTGTCTCTGATGTAATAGAAACAATAAGTATGTGAAAATATGCACACAATTGAATGCATAGTAGGCAAGTATTTTCTCATAAGTCAGCAGAATTGCGAGGGTACAATTTGACCTCCTCCCAAATGAACTAACAACATCTCCGTTAGTAGCAGGGTGATTGAAAGATTTCATACTTCCATTTCCTGAAAGAGGCAATAGTATTTTATGTGATCATTCCACCAATATTTGTTAAATGACTGAAATCTTGCCAATTTCTTGTATTGTAAGGCACATCTACAAAATGGGAAACGTTAAAACTACTTTTTAAAAAATAAAAAATCAGAGGGTTCTGAAGAGCTATAAAGTTAATACTCTGATATTTGAATCTGTGCCATGTCTCTCCCACGCATTTGCAGAGTGCTGTCTGTGGCAGCACAAATTTGGCCAGGGGCCAACAGAACTTGAGTGTTTTCAACTGACCTAAGATTTCTCAGATTGTGGTTCAAAAACATGTCCTGTTACTGCCCTGGCACTTTGTCTGTTTTGTCTTCTTGGTGCTTATTAGGTTCAATGTTCGTCTGAGACTTGCAATGTGAAAGAAATACCATATGTGGTCTTTATTTATTCTAGTTCAGAGAATGTTGTTCCTGAGATTTTAATTCTGTTTTAATGTGCAATCAATAAGACTATTAACAAAATGAGAATTTCCTTTTATAAAATAAAGCATTTGACAGGGGAGCCTATCACGAGATACAGGTAGCATGGGAAATACACTATTCATAAACCTTCCATTGAGCAGTTGGTGGATAAGTTCCTGAGGGTGCACAATCAGGGCTTGACTAGTAACTGCTATTACTTAATTTCATATACATTCACATACATAAAACACATACTTATGTATTGAGAGCACTCTCAAAATGGATGATACTCACTGTTTGTTTGGTGTTCGTACTTCTGGGATGGGTCAGCCTAAGGTGGCCTAAGAAGGCCAAACCTAACCCCAGTTTTCAAGGTTTATTTATGGAGATGGGAAAAACCACATGCATATGAATTGGAGAAATGGTTTGTTCCAGAGGGGGAGGGGTTTACATGCTATTTAAGCTGGTTCCTCAGCCTAAGAGGGGGTGGTTGTTGGTTGTTGGTTGTTGGTTGTTGGTTGTTGGTTGTTGGTTGTTGGTTGTTGGTTGTTGGTTGTTGGTTGTTGGTTGTTGGTTGTTGGTTGTTGGTTGTTGGTTGTTGGTTGTTGGTTGTTGGTTGTTGGTTGTTGGTTGTTGGTTGTTGGTTGTTGGTTGTTGGTTGTTGGTTGTTGGTTGTTGGTTGTTGGTTGTTGGTTGTTGGTTGTTGGTTGTTGGTTGTTGGTTGTTGGTTGTTGGTTGTTGGTTGTTGGTTGTTGGTTGTTGGTTGTTGGTTGTTGGTTGTTGGTATGTCAGGTAGTGTGATTGAAAACAGAGAGAAAGCAATAAGAAAAGGAGGATTTATCTTTATTTGAAGAATGATTTTTGTTCTTTTTGGGGGGGGGGTTCTGGTGTGGGGGACTGGTGTGGGGGACTGGGAGCACTGTCTGTAAATTACATTTATTTTACTTGAGGGCTTTGCAGTGCATTCCATTGCAGTCCATTCTTTTATAAAATGGACCTACTTTGGCCTTCCTCAGGCTGTTGTGTGACAGAGCAAATGTTTTAGACTTTTTAATTTGAATCCTGTGGGATTTTGTACTTCTTAAATGTTATTAAAAGGCAGACTTTGTATTACATCGTCCTCAAAAGAGGTCAACTTTATTAAACGTCATATTTTGACGCAGTCCAGCAGTCAGCATTTCACTTCTATGAATTCTATGTCTTAAATTCAGCAAAACCATATTGCTTCCTCCTACTAGACATGAACTTGTGCATGAACACTCAGGTAATGATCCAAATGTGCACAAAACAGAATGTCTTATTGACAAGGGGGACATACTCTATGGTTTAACTATTGCAAAAAAACACCAGTGATTGGCTTGGATAAAAAAGCTTTTTTGGAACACAATTAAAATGTATGCAGATAAAAGCATTTTTCAGTGTTTTGATTAACAAAATGAAACTAACTTCTTTAAAATATGTAAAAGATTACAGTGTCTGGTTAAAAAAAAAACATATTGTCATTTGTACTTCTGAAAGATAAATGACTTTGATCAATTTTGAATTTACAGGTCAAATCCACTGGTGAAAAGTTCACAATCTAGAAGTTTGTCTACACCAAAAATCAAATATTGGCTTTTTTTTTCAATTTATAGTTAAAGTAAAAATATCTATTTATATCATTCTGACAGGAGGAGGGGATGGATTTGGCTCAGATACAGTGGTTACTTCCCCTGTCTACCTTGAACAAGAGCCTGGAGGGTCTTTGAGAAGCTTGTAAAGGTGGCAATATCTCTATCAGCAGAAATAGCCTTAAAACAGAAAACACACACACTCAACAGGGTAAAGCAGTGGGAAATTGGTAATGAACCCATAACCTATTCTGACTCATATACATGTTCATTGCCTAAAAAGTCATACAAACCAAGAAACATAATCTTATGTGTTAAAACTAAACAGAATGTTATTATACCCTTAGGTTGCTGGAAATGCTTTGTCCGATATATGTCCCTTAGTGCTTTGCAAAAATTATACTTTTTTATGATGCAAACTCTACATGTAAATTTTATTGTATTCAACTTTTGTTTATTTTATTGAAGACCTATTTTTAACATTTTTAATTTGGAATCACTGATTATTGTTTCTACCCCAACACAATTTGGAATTGCCAACTATTTACAGTCTCTGATCTCCTGCAATGACTCCTACACCCTAGTGCGAAACAATCAGACACACAAGACGGCTCCTTCTAAACCCATCTGCAGAGTCAACATCAAGTCTCCACAATGCCTGACAGGAGAGTTAGTGTTGATTGGAGAAGCTGCATGTCTCTCCCTGATGTCAATACAAAAATATGCCAGGAGTGGAGTCTAGCCACCATATACTTTATTGTATATACTGTACTGCAAAGGAACAAGTAATAGGTTGATTTAATTCTGAAAAGAGAAGAAAGAAAACATGTTCCTGCTGTGGAGCCTTCTTCGGGTGTGAGGTTCCTTCCTTCCTTCCTCACACCTGAAGAAGGCTTCACAGCCAAAACATTGTGTTCTTTTTCTTCTCTTTTCAGCATGGAATAAACCTATTACTTGTTCCTTTGCAGCCTACGCATGCTGACGCAGCTACCCACCTGAACTACATAGTATATACTGTACAAATATGTGATTAAATAGAGTAGTTGCTAAACAGTGATTAAATCTATAAAATGACAGCAACCAAACAAAATTAAAATGCATCATTATAACATATGCTGAGAGACATTAACATCTAAATAAATGTTATTGTTTCCAAAATTACTGGTTGTGTTTCAGTACATGACTAACTCTAATGCAAAGGGCCTCTTTCCTGATGGATCGCCACTTTACACTTCACTTGGACTTCTCAGCAGAAATAAAACTAAATGGTTAAAAGAGACAATTGTACAAAGTATTTTAACATAAAACGGTGGGCAGTCACTCTATCAATCTCCACAAGTGTATCCTGCAGGTTTTGTCATTATAAAAAAGACAAAGAAACCTTTGAGCCCCTTAAAATTATAAATCAGGGAAAACTATGGCTTTAGCAGGGAAGTCACTTAAACCCATCTTAAACAACAGACTCAATTACATTCACAACACATCCCAGTTCTACTTACTACATGCGTAATCTCATCTACAGACTACAGGCTACTTATTCAGAAATTAATTAATGAGTGGAAAGGGACAGATTTTTAATGTTACCTCCAGTGATTATTCTTGCTGTGCATTTTCAGAAGTCTCCTTCCCAGTCGCCACTTCATCCAAGGTCAAGGGGTGTGACTTCACAATGTTCCTCTTTTGGTAGTTAGTTGGAAGGGAAAGGAATCACAAAGTGCACAAAGGCCAATAATGCATTGTTAAATTTACCAGCAGTTGCACTCCTGAATTAATTCCACATAGTAGACTTCTTCCATGGCCTTTATTTTTTGTTCAGTTAAAATCCAGAAGAAACTTAAAAAAATGAAGTACCACTGAGAATTCTGATCTGCATCCCAAAAAAACTCAAGTTCCTTCCAGTGATGAACATAGCTTTGCTTTGGATAAATTCAGTACACATCCATGTAGCCCAAACTAGGCATGTGGAGCATTGATTTGCTGATAGCTTCTGCAGTCCCGCCAGCATGATTGGCACTAATGAGAAAAGTTAGTGTTTTAATGAGAGGTGGAGAAAGCCCAAACCATGGAAGAAAAAAGCTGGAATCTGGAGATTAATATTAAATCTGAAATCGATAAAACAAATAAAAATAGATGTTATTTTAGCATTCGTTGTTGTAAAAAGAATACATGCTTGTAACATGAAACAAACATGGATGGACACTTCTTTCTTGCTAAATATTGCTGTTCTAAAGTAAAGTGCATAAATTAAAAACATGTACAAATTTACAAATATATTTTATGTTGATTATTATAAATGTAGCCATTTAGGAATTCTGGAAAAAAAATATTTCTATAGCCGTGCTAGGTTTAACATTGTGGAAGACCCCCTACTATAAATATATTTAAAAAAACAGCACTTAAATAGGGTCATTTATTGGTTTGCTTTGTGGACACCCTTTTCCAGGGAGACGTTGAAAGTTACAAACAATCAACATCTAATATTGTGGACAAAATATCGTAGATAACACAATGAAGCAAAGTGAACACAATTGACAAATGTTCAATATAGAATATATACTGTAGGAACAGATAACTACAGGTGCAAAGTAAGGGGTAAAGGTATATATGTATTATATTAACATCAATATGGTATTTTTCATGAAAAATACCTGGTCATGTCATTTCATTAGAGCACTCTAACACCTACATATTCAGTCTTGAATTTGAGAAACTAAAATAGAACACTCTAAGTGCAAGACCTCCTGACAAGCCCAGAGGTATTTTTTCCCATGTAAAAGGACCAGTGTCAAGTAAACAAATATCATCTTGGGTGAAAATTCCTACTAACCATTTGTTTGGGTTAAATGTTATTCACATCAATTAACTTTGATTTCATATAGGTATGTGTCTTGTGTTTAGAGGTTTGGGATTAACTTGACTGTTGCTAGTATTTTAAAATGTAGGCACAACACCTATCAGCTTTTGTATTATACTGTAGGAAACAATGAAAAATAAACAATTGATTCCTCTGTCCTTTACTTCATTTCTGTGACTAATTATTACAGAATATTGATTTAGTTATAACAAACGTGTCTACACTTCTACTGTATACTAAAATGTTTTCTGTCTAAACAAAAGTAGGGTTAATGCTCAAGATTTTGTTTAGGGTAGTAAAAAATGAATACATACATCAGTTTTACTATACTGATTATTTTTATTTAATGCAGCTTTTAATTTTTAATTCAATGTCCTGGTGTATGGTTGTGAAGCAGTAATGTACTGTATGTTTTTGAAACTGCTTGTTTTGGCATTGAAGACACTGTTCAGTTAAAACAATAACTCGTATGTTTAAATAAGCACCTGTGCAATACCTTGTGTCTCTATAACGATAGAACATACCAACATTTTGAAAGAATGGCCTTTTTCAATGAGTTATTCAGCTTGAGAAAACATTTTTTTAAATGTTGTTAGTTACCGTATATGCTTCATTTTATTTTATTTTTTCTTCAGGGTTAAATAATTTCATATCAGTTATATCAGTCTCCTCTTAACATAGGCAACACAAAGGCTTGGGCAATGTATTTCAATTCATAATGACCTTTTCCCAGTATATACAATTAAGAAATATGGAAGTAGTTTTGACTGCAATAATTTTTAAAAATCCAATAAAAGATGTAAGATTGTTAAAATAGTTTACAGAACTATAACATTTGCTGATTACTTAGAAAGCCTATATTTATATTGTAAAGTCTGTTAGACTCAACTTTTGAGGTGCTCAGTCTTGGAAACCCCTTACTTTAAAATACATTTTTTTCCTTATGAAACACAAACCCTAATGGGACCTGCTTTTCACAGAAAAGTTTGATATGGCAAATATTAAAAACAAAACATTTGCCTTCAAACCCATTTTGTGACCGAAAATAATACTTACTAAGTTACTTCCAGTAAATACTAATACAGTACTTTGGATAAATATTTAGACGACGTTGTACAGCCATTATTTTCTGACAACAAGCCTCAGACAAGAACCTTAAAATATGTAGAAACCAAGTGCTGTTATTATATATAGGTGGTACCCGTCTTGCTGTTCTGCAATACATTACAACCATCTCCTTTCAGCCTCACTGGCCATATCTCATTTGAATGTGGCTGCACTTAGATTTTGCTTGGGGGCTGTCTCATCAAAGTATCACTGGCTGTAGAAGGCAGCTTGCAGTTGGCATAAAGGATGTGTCAAATTCATGTTGCTCTGCTAATCAGCTTTGCTAAGCCAGATACAGGACAGACTATGTGAAGAAATTTAGAAAATGGCATACAGCATACAGTGTGTATGTGCTGGTGTGTAGCTTCTCAAAGACTTTAAATAAATTCAGTGTTTGGTGAGGTGTTAGTGACCCCTATGGGTAGATATTTGTGAAAACTTGTTTCATCATGACTTTGGATGTGTTTTGAGCTTTTGTTTGTCCTTCCATGATGAACACACACAACTACTCACACAAGAAAATCAGTTGTGCAGACACAAGATAGTGTCCATCCTCAATCTCAGCTCAAAATGCTTAAATGTACATCTTATTATTTTAGAAGGCCAATGCGAGCAGAGAAGCTAGCTTTGTAATCATTTTATATGCATGTGAACAAAAGCGAAAAGAACAACATTGAGAGGTTCCATTTGTGTGAACCTAATATGAACACTTGCCTTTTTCTGTATATGTGTTATTATTAATATCGTTATTGTAAAGTGTTAGGAGGTTTATTTTGCATGCAGGTGATTCATTAATTGAACAGCAGTTTTTCTCTCCCAAAGGGAACAGTGGAGAATGTTTCACAGCCTGAAAAAATGGCAGGATGAAAGAGCTAATAAGTTGAATAGTGGGCAGATAATAACTCTGACAGTCGAGATCCCTGCATATGTATACCACCCTGTCTCTGTCAGTAATCCTGGCTTTGGGGAGCTGAAGTTTCCTAAAGATGTATTAGTGTCTTCAACACATGTGCTCTTGTGCACTTATAATCCCTTTCACCAGCTTCTTAGCTGGTTGCTTTGTATTTAAATTTTTTCTCTCTGACCAACTAAATCCCCTTGGATGAAGTGACAGGAGCTTTTCAGCACCCAGAGCTGGGTGACAGCTGGTGGGAAGGCTTTTGAAAGAGTGCAAAGTGTTGCTTGCTAGCTTTCTTCGAGAACAGTGTCAGGCACCAGCTGAGCGATTTGTAAGTTCCCAGTCAGGCCGCAGGCAAAAGCAGAAGCAAGGTAGGAGAAGTGGTATATTAGACTGCGTTACTGAACAACAACAAAAAAATGAAATAAAGAATAAAAGAAAAAGAAAAATCCATAGTTTTCTGGGTTTGTTTGGATCAGGATGGATAATTTACTTTGTTGTCCATTGTAACATTGTCTTCAGTTTCAGATCATTTTCAAATGCAGCTGTCAGAAAGGGCCTCACTGAAAGGGGTTGTTACCAGGTAAGAACATGGGAATCTTGTGATTTGAAATGACAAGTGACTAGCGAGAAGGTTCCTTACTTACAAAGATCATGTGTCTTCTGCTGAGACTCCATCTATTTCCCACTATGTATCTATCAATCTGCTTAATAAGGAATACTGCTGAAACCCATATGTGCCTGGTTAATTAGCCATAAAATAAAATGGAAACCTGCAAAAGACACAGCTGATTGAAATTATATAACAGGTCAGCTGCTGTAAAAAAAAATGTTTAGTATTTGCTGATGTGTAGGAGATATGCACATACCTCCTCCCCAGAAAGCCTTTAAAATGCTATTTGCCAATTATTATTTGAACATAGTGTGACAATCTGTTCTATACAATTTGATATCACATGCAATAGTTAATTTTTTTGTAATGTACATACATTAATAGTCCTCAACTAACAACTTTGCACACTCTCTGTGCAAGGATGTCAAAAGAATATACAGTTAAAAAATCAGCCTAAATTCATTTCATGCACCTTTCAGATCTTCTTGAAAAAGTACGACTTGTCATTCTTACTGAAAAACCATTGCATCTGTAAGTGTGAACTTCTTTGTTGAGGGTCACATGTTTTGAATACGTAATCTTGTTCACACATACTGTCTGACACAGTTTTACAGATTTTCAGATGCATTTTCTGTTACATCATAAAAGATTGTGTTCACTGCATCCTGGAGCTCATATATTAGCTGTATAGATATAGCAAAAAGGGTTATATTTTTATATTATGTTATTGATTTATTATGTGAAATGGCAAGTCAAAGAAAAAGCGGTTATACTGTATATGTGTTGTGCATATACTATTTATACATACAGTATATTCTGTACACTATAACTGTAAATCTTCATTGGAATCAGTGTTATTAAAGCAAGTGATATCTCGGGAAAACTGTCCACTGCCACTCATTTAAGCTTGCAAGAAAGAACTGAGGTATACTAATAAATGATTTTGAATCACGTTATAAGGAACTTAAAGATATTCTGCTAGATATTCATTGTACATGAAACAACATGAATGCAAACCAAATGGATAAATGTCACAAAATAAAAATGTGCCCCAAATGTATTTATAATAATAATAAAAAAACTTTATTTTATATAGCGTCTATAAAGGTGGCTTCTCAAAGCACTTTACAGAATGACAACAACAATAAATAAAAAGAATACACAAGATAAAACACAATTACAATAAACAGAGGAGACCGTAGATGGCAGAACTTAGAAAAGTAGAAGCAGAGGGGTAAAGAATGGAACCAGTTAAGTAAAGGCTCTTCTAAAGAAGAAGGTTTTGAGTCTGGATTTGAAGGTGTTTAGAGAAGGTGACTTCTCTAAACACGCCCCTTGGGCAGAGAGTTCCAGAGCTTGGGGGCATAACAGGAGAAGGCCCTGTCACCCATACAATGTAGACGGGCTTCGGGGACAGTTTGGAGACCAGAAGTGGAAGAGTGAAAGTTGTGAGGTAGGGCGATAATAGTTCAGACGGGTACTGAGGTGCTAAGCCATGCAGAGCCTTATAGGTGAGCATGAAGATTTTAAAGTCCACACAGAATTTGACAGGAAGCCAGTGCAAGGTCTCCAGGATAGGAGGAATGTGATCACTTGTACTAGACCTGGTCAGGATTCTGGCTGCTGAATTTTGGACATACTGCAGTTTGTTCAAAGTAGATTTAGATACCCCAGCAAGTAGAGCATTACAGTAGTTAATTAGAAAGAATGCAAATGTGTTGATCAGCTTTTCAGCCACAGTTAGTGATAACATAGGGCACAGTCTAGCGATATTTCTGAGGTGAAAAAAAGATGTTTTGACAATATGCTGCACATGTGGGTCAAATTTTAAGCCAGAATCACCATTCTTCTTTAAGCAGAAACGTTATAAAAGTCCACACTCCAAAATAACTAGTAATTCACATAAAATAATTGGTTGAAGATTAATTAAAACAGACTATTTCTTTTAAATTTCTCATTTTAGTTATGCTGTTTATGCAATCTTATAGCACAAGGCCTTAAATTGTCTTGACTGAAACCAGGCACTTTGAAGTAAGTGTCACAGCTTTTTCACAGCTTAGTGCAAGCTGTAATTAAAATTACAAGTGCTAATATCTTTGGAGAAAAGATGTCCATTGTTCTTCAGCAATATTACAGAAGATAAAAGACAATACTGAGCATCAAAGGAAATTATCACTCTAAGCATTCATTATTTAAAATTATATATAATATATATATTGGGATATTTAATAAAAGGTTTAGGAATCATTTTACTTAACCATTAATGATTAACTGTGATCCACTTAGGGTACAGGTGATGAGCTTCATAAAATAAAATAAAAATTAACAGAGAAAAATTATCATATGCCTTGTTTATTAGAAAAAGTTTTCATGTCATCGATACGTTGAAAGCTCAACTAAGTCTACATACTGTTACTCATTATCTGAAGTGTTCTAAGAGCCAGCAGTTTCTAACCTGGCAAAGACCTACAACCGAACAGTCCAGAAATGATAGGACACTTTCTGAGAGAATACAACTCATGAAATCCTTGCCAAGATCCACGTCACCCCTCTCCATCTTCGTAATCATTTTCACATTGCCCTGCTTGAGAAACACCAGGTCACAACAACCCACACATTTGATGTTCTCATGTGAGAAGGCAGCTAAATGGTCACCTTTTAATGTCAGATCACCACAAAGGCATCCAGTGCTCTCAAATTAGTGCATTGATGCAGCAGAATGAGGTGCTGTGAGCAACGCACAAGGTGGACTTGCAAATGGGGGAGCCAAGCTGGCTTTTGTGAAGAAGCAGAGGTTTTGAGCAGACTACTCTGATGGATGTCAGTGAGTGTGATGTGTGATGATGTATCATGGTCTGAGCATGGGTATCTAGCTGCTACAGAACTCCACTTGTAGTGATTGATGGCAACCTGACTGCACAGTGCAGTCAGAGTCCTGGGACCTGACTTGCTGCCCTCACTGCACACTCAGCCTGACAGGATAGAACATGTCCTCATGGTGTACAGCTGTACAACTTCTTGTGAGATGAGAATGTGTTAAGTGAATAGTTCCGTACATGAGCCTTCCTGAACATTTGTCGGATGGGCTTGGCCAACTGTGCAATGTAGGACTCAGACACCGGTGAACAAGAACAGGCTAGAGAGAAAGAGAAATAAACAGCAAAGCATGCATTGCAGATGTGGAGCTGGCATTGCTTGCAGTAGTGGCCACACATGCTACTACACTGTGTGTTTCATAGTAGTTAACAAATAATAATCAGTAATAATAATGAACACTTGTTTAATGAAAATATTAATGCACTTTTCCTGGTAACATTGTTTTGCAGTTATAAGTATCTTTTGATACTCAGTATGCAGTACATCTAAAATGTCAGTATTTCAGTAACCTATTGATCAACAAAAGTACATTCAACACAGGAACTAACCATGCACTGTCTTACTGCACACTTAGACTGAATTATCCTAGTTTATGGATATGTTTGATGTATTTCTTATAAACAGTTCTGTGTCCTCTCTAGTAGTGGACAAATTAACCAGGATTACTTGACAAGCCATAGACTGAGCATCTAAAACAAGTTTGGACATAATCCCATGAAATCCCAAATGTATATAGAAAAAGGAAATTAGGTTTAAAAAGATAATACTAAAATATTAAATTCCAGTAATAGAGTTAGAATACTGAAATCCTTTGAAACATGCAGAGAGTGACTAATAAAACATCAGTACCAAATCAATTCTTTCAGAGCATGTCAAAAAATATGTTGTCTGACAATACACTGAAGAAAAAAAATGTGTACAGTACATTGCATTTGTCACTGAGAAAATCCTCAGGAAGATCAATTTCTGGCAACCGATGACAAAACTAATGTTTTTCAGCTGGAATGAGTTATGGAGTGCAACTCCATTTATTGTTAATGTTTTTATTCAGCTGTATAAGGCAACTGTTCCAACTGTCATGAGGAAAAAACTGCAGGAATTTGTCAGCTAGGCCAACCAAGAACAAACATAAAAAGGGCATGAAATCTATAGTGATGTCTGTCTGAAATATACTGAACAAGTGTGGGAGAAAGAAAGCTATTGGGTTTTGCTGGAGTACTGTATATTCTCCTTCTCACAATTATGTCATTATCCTATCACTTATCGATGTTTATTTTCAAAGACACAAGCCTTATAATGAAACGATCAGTAATGACAGGTAACTAAAATCTATTACTTAATTTCATCCATCAACTAAGTGATGACAAAAGGGAGGTTTTGACCATGCTGTCCTCCTTCAAAGTCATAAAACTGCCACAGCAGTAAACCATAACTATGAATTGGAAGAAAAAGCCCCATTAGAAAGTAACACCCTCTACTGCACTGAAAATCACACAACACATTTCATGCACCCTCAGAATGTTTAAAATGGCTTTACTCACTTTTTATTTGACACCAAGGCTGGCATAATGTACATTTTGTTAAATATAAAAAGCTAATAAATGTAACATTGTAAAAGAGGTCATGCAGCTTAACATGCTTGTCAAATAAAAAGGCATGTTTTGATACAACAGCATTATTAAGATGGACCATGAGACATGTCTGTATATTAGATGCTATAGCCCAGCATGACTAGTTTTCCATGCTCACTGAAAACTATCTACAGAAACACCTTCTGCTTCCTGATATGAATCTGCCTTTACTTAGTTTCAATTTCTGTCCTCTGGCCTTTGCTTGGAATAGTGCCTGAGAATAGCTGAATCATTTACGTTCACATTTCTGGAGACCTTGGTTAAATAAGGAAGAAGACAATTTGGTTTATTGCTTTTTGCAAAAGGCATATTTTTCAATTTAACTCTAAATACTGTTATCATTCTAGTTGTAGCACTTGTACTTTCCTGACTGTATTAATGATGAAAAGAAGTAACAAAGGATTGCCAACGTTTTTTGGTTGATAAACATTTCTTTTATGGTGATACAAAGGACAATTTCTAGTGACCTTATGCATGGACTGGCTACATCTTGTATGACTTCAACAAAACTATGTCTTCTCTTCTGTTTTTCAAACTCGTTTGATGTTTTGTCCTCACAGTTGACAGAGTAATACTGTCATTACCTGATTAGTGGGATGAGCAATGAATGAGTTTGTAAATCTACACATTACATATTAAATACAGAAGTCCATAATTATTTTATTCTATCTACAAAAACACATTGATTCAGAAAAGAAACTTCCATCTACAGTACCTCTTACAATTAAAATCTTACATCAGTCCAGCCCAATCCTATGCTTCTTTCCTCCAGCTGTACCCTACCAAAGGCCTTCACTTCAAGACACACTATCCACCAGTGAAAAAGGATCAGGCTTTCCATTTGTCTTTTGAAGACATTCCATTCAAACAGGAGCTGCCTCCTTCTATGTCCAATGCAGTATTCCAGACCTCAAGGTCAGAGTACTCAGCAGCTGGTCTTCAGAAGCATGTTTTATTTAAATACTATGCATTTCTAAAACTTTGCACCTACTGTATGTTGTCTGGATTGGCATTTTGGGGGGCTAGACTGCCATGATCTACATGAATAGGCATTCAGCATCGGAAATCACCCTACGGCATTTTTTTCTAGAAATGGGTATGACAACAAAGGTTTGGAAAGTTTAAAGGAAAGATCTGGAGAAGGACAAACCACCTGATCCAACCAAGCACTTCTTCATCGTCCTTATAAATAAAATACATCAGGTTTTCCTTCCTGACCTATTCAATTCTACTTATCCTGAGATAAGTGGAATTAATCCATTCATCAGGGTAACCTTTATTTCTGAGATCTTAATTTACATCAGTTTTAAAGTCATTTAAAAAAGTATTCTCATTAAAGTGACTAATAAGTCACATAAAGGTCCCTTTTTAACAGTTTTGGACACAATTTGATCTAAGAACATAGGAAGGGTTAAAAACATGTGGTCATTCACCCCATGTTGGCCGTGGTTGACAGTAGATTGAATTTATCGAAGGACATCACCAAGATATTCCCTGAAAGAAGCAAGGGTCTCGATTTCAACAACATGGATAGGTAGCTTGTGGACCCCAAAAACAAAAGAAAGTACACCCCGTTCTCAATTATAAATTAAATTAGGTTGATATCAAAGCCAGTGAGTCTTTTAGATATCTGAGTCATGTCCCCTCTGTTCCAGATGCTGGCAGCCATGGCCTGGGCGCCACTCTGCTTCAAGACAAGGGAGACAAGCTGAAACTCATGAGGCTAATGGGGCTGGAGAAAGAACGTGCAGCAGGCAAAATGGATTGTAGCAACCAGACCCACAACTTGCTTCAATGTCTCCTTTCAGTGTCACGCACAGCTCGTGACAGGCCGACAGATCAGGACAACCATCCCAACAGTGGAAGCAAAGCTGCTTCCCAAATATAACCGCCACAAGAAGGTGAAAGAAAAGAATGAAAAGGCAAATTATGATTACATATTCTTCTATAATCGGAGTCTTACTGGAATTGCAGCCTAGGCAGTGTGTCAAACACAAGCTGGACGGTGAGAAAAGCTGGAAGACACACTTGTAGTGGTTGTTGCTAAGCCTCCGGAGCCCAGATCCTTCCCTGTGCAAACTGACAATGGCATAATAACCCAAAGGAATAAAGGGCACCTCCAGCTTTTGCCATAGCCAACGGAGTAGCAAGGGATGAAACACAACAACAATGTGTGAGTTGCAGAGCCCAGCACAGAAAAAGATTTCCAAGTGAAGCCCATGGATGGGACAGCTGCTCCTCCTGCAAAAACAGACCAGCCAATCACACCTTGAACGACCTTGAAGAGAACCACTGTAGGAAGAGTGGTCAAACCTGCGGTGAGATTCAGAGACAATGTTACACACGAACAGCAACTGTGCAAAGGGCAGAATAATCTCCTGGGCAGTCTACCCAACAGTCCTAGTTAACACATGTGAAGTGTTGGAGTTGGAAAAGTATGTTAATTTGCAATATTTAGCATAAGAGTTAAAAGTTGTGTTTTGTTCAAACAACAGAAGGAAAATTATGTTAAATGTATATTGTATGTCAAAAAGGTGGGAAGATGTGGTGATATGGAATTGTAATTGGGTAGGAGTTGGTAATTGGGTAGTTGAATGGAAGTGACATGGAAAACGCAAAGTGAAATGTCTTTGTGCTGCCTCTTCAGTTCTGAATAAAACCTTGTTGAAAACCCATTGACAGCGTGGCTCCACATCATGACAAGTCCTGCTTTCTATTTTTTATAAATGCTATTTCACTTTTTATTTATTTCACCTAATTATTTCACTTTTGGTTTATTTTTGAATTGCTGGTCCATTCTGAAAACCTTTGATTGGTTGGAGAAAACCATTACACACAGTACTTCGTTCAGGAAATAACAGATTCCTTTCTCCACAAATACCTGAAATGAAATACTTTATGATGACTTTTTCACTATCACTTTTTTTTCTACAACCCCTTTTAATCGTCTTTGCTCTTCTGCATTTACAGCATTCCACTGTGACTCCAGAAGCACTCGACTCCCATTTGTGTCACAAATTGTTTATGCTGTACTTTTTAAATCATTATTAATTATAACAAGTAGCACAGCAATTATTGTTAACTGTCACTGATGTCCCTTGACAACTCAAACTCGAACTCAAACTGCTACGTTCCAGTTCCTGAAACAGTAAAAAGAGTAAAATCATTTCAAAGAGAACCTGACAGTAACATGGTTTTCACACAAAGATTATTATCTGCCATTTCACTTAGTCTTATTGGCTAACCAAATAAATTAAATTTCATACATATATGTGATTTTAAAAAGTCCTGGTCTCTGTTAAGGATGAAGACATTTCTCAAGAAAATGAGGTATCGTATAACATTGAGAATCATTGGTTAAAATAATAATGAATGAACAATTAGGATTGCAAGACAATATATATACCAATATGTGAGTGGATTCAGTGACATTAAATTCATTAAAAATAATTTTATTTGGTTGTATTGGGTATTGTTTTCATGTTCCATAATTATGTACATTTAATTGTATGGTCAGGCACCTCTTGTCCAGTAAAATCTGAAGGCCAGAGACAAACACTGGTCCCCATGGTGATTTTCCAATCAAGAAAGATTTAGCATTCTCCAGAGAGACCCAAACTGGCCCCCAGTGCTCAATTTAGACTCATGCCTAGGCAGAGTTGACCCCAGACAGTAATTGAACTCATGACCTTCCAATTCTCCTGCCGGCCATGTAAACCTCTGTGCAATTCAGTTATTGCTAAAAGAAAAATGTGTCCCAGACACCAAAGGAAAAAAAAAGCTTCCATTTTGCAAAGCAAAAATATAAAGTCAAGACTTTCCCCTTTTTCTAAAAAAAAAAAACCTTTTCCTAGAAGCAATGCATTACCATTCAATTAATTTCACCTAATACCTTTTTTTCACAGACACAGGCACTGGCTTACTTTTACTTTTTTCATAAAGGAGCCTCACCTCTGCATAGAAATTCAGGAACAGAAGCTCCAGGCACCAAAGACTGGAGCAGTTACCACTTCAAGGAGATGGTGAGAGAGGAAGTGAAGGCTCAGGGAGGTTTACTTTGTATTGGTGACAGTTATTTTCAAAAGAAAATGCTTCATGGGATATTTCTCACCTCTGTATTTGTAGAAAGCATACAGAGCATATCATTGCTTTACAAATTCAGAAGGCTCAACCACGGCTCTCCTAAACACTTGAACATAAAAGAGTTCCACTATTGTGCTTGTTTTTTATTTAAATGTAATAAAGTTTTTCTTTTACTGGTTGTCTCCTGATAAATCCCTTGTATTACTGCAGACAAACGTATGCTATTGACTCGACAAAGCACCATATGTAATGCCAACGTAAACAATAATAAGAAAAAACAAATTATAAGAGGAAAATGTATTAATTGGAGAACAAATGACAGATTTTCAACAATTTCAAACATTAAAATGTTTTTTCTAATAATGTTTTTAATTTAGTTTTTTCTAAGATGATGACAATGGCCTATAGTATACACAATGGCTCACATATACAGTACATAAAATAGGAAGAAAAGTATGAAGAAATGTATTAAATCAGTGTTTTTCTGCTGCAGTGCTTGGGGCTTCTGTTGAGTCTTAGGGAAGTGGAATAAGATGTAAGTGTATAGAATTGTTTTTCAGATGTTTCTGTCTAGCCCACATCTAATTTCATTCTTTATTCTTCAATTGCTATATTTGATTAATTATTTTCCTTCAACACAGTTTAACACACATAAAGTTGTCTGCTTCCTGGGGATTTTACTTGTCATATCTCAGATTGGCACCACTGGAAGGGCACTGGTATTTTGTGGGGAAGCAATTAGTTTCCTGTGCTTTGCACCCTCATTGTCTTGAATCCTTTCACAGCCTTGACACCCTAACATATCCCCTGACTTCCACATCTTGTAAATTACCTGGAAATCTGTTTATTGTCAGCCATGAGCAATAGAACATACAGAAGCTGACAAGTCACTCATCCATTCCCTTTTTCTCCTGTGCTGGAGAAATGTTAAACAACAATAAAAGGAATAACTACTGAGAAGGATCTGGAACTTTTTTGTCTTTTTAAACAGAATTTACATTGTTCTGCAACTTATAAATTATAATCTTTGATTGCACGGTCAGCACAAGTTCTTTCTGTTTGATCAGCACATCTATGCTGTGTTACCTTAGAGCTTAGCAAAGAGGTTTTTTTTATTTTAAATCTCCCATCCCCAGAGAAGAATGAACAATGCAACAATGTGCATAAATGCTTTTTGAAATACTTACACCCCCTTAAATTGGGGAACCAATATATTTTATTGAATTTTAAAGAGTGATCAAATTATAATGTGCTTTAGTAGACTGAAGGTCAGTCAAACAAGTCTTATGTTCCCTGTACTCTGGCAGCACTATTGATGAAGACCTCAGGAAAAAGAATACAGGAGCCCAAGACACTTTGATGGCCTTTTCTCTGTGTAATTATACTTACTCTTGATAACACTAAAGACATGCCTTATTGGTACTGGCATAGACTGCTTTCCTTTTCACCGGGAGATGGATTGTTTCTGTTGGCCTTGATGGCCTTCAAATTATCTGAGCACGGTAAAGAGAGCAGAGTGAATTTTATTTTAACTCATTTTATTTCTAAATTTATTTCACAGTAGCTAGAAGGCGATGACTGCCCCAGTAGTCACGGCAATTGTTATCTGCAGGACTTGATTACGTTTAGGCCTGGTCTCTCATTTTGAGCAAGACACAGTTAATGGGGAGAGAAATGAAAAGTGCATTGAGTCAGAGTGTGTTTGTGGTAATTTGTGACACCTTCACTTTATTCTCTCTGTTGTTTATTCCTTTCCTTTTCGGTACTGGTTCTGGGGAAGAAAAGAAGGAGATAAGCAAATACAGAGAAAGACTGTTAGGGTTGTTAAAGGTAATGAATCTATATCTCTATCTCTCTTGCCATTGTTGGCAATAATTGGAGCAGTGTTCATCTATAGTGTAAAATGCCAGTGAAGCCCATTTAACAAAACACCTCTTTTTCTGTTATTTTACAACACATTTTTCTTTGACAGCATTAGTTATTTTTACTGAGTGTTCCTGCAATGTAAATTATGATCCATTATATAGGTTACAGAAGAAGCCTTGTGAAAAAGAAGTGATATGAAAGTGACAAGATTATGCTGATTAAAATGAGAGAAGGAAACCATTCACAAGGAATCAATGGAAAGACTACGTGCGTTTCAGTCATAAATAATACTGATTTGAGTCAATATTTAGGAACAAAATGAAAATTCAGTAAAATATTTCCTTTAACAGTATTTTGTTTTTCTTTTTATATCATACTGTATGTCCTTTTAATGATTTGATGTAGAAATCAAGAGTTTTAGCTGTTAGCACATGTAAGTAAAACCAATACAAACCAAGACAGTTTGAAATCTACAAAAAGATACTGAACAGGAAATCTCCCCTTCAGAGTTTTTGATATCACATAGTTTTTGTTTTCACCATAATGTAACTGTGGTTTCACTTTTATCTGTTTTCCTAGATTCACAGTCTATTGGTTCAGTATGTTTTGTTGAAAAGAGGCAAAAGATTGCTTTTTTGATAGGTATTTCTTGTCTCATTATAACTGCTTGCCTACCGAAAAATATTTTAGCAGTTACTTGCAATAAATAAGTTGCTGTGCACTTCCAAGTCTTTATTAGCCCTACATAATGAATCTTGTAAACAGGCTTATGCTTATACTTGAAAAAAACAAGCCATTTACAATATTAAAAATATTTAATGTACATACAGTAGGTTGGAAAAGAAACTGTCCAGGAAATCAAAAGAAATGGAATAAAGATGTTTTATGAGAATCTAAAGTGTTAGTGTTTCTTTAGTCCAATATTACAAAAGAGAATAAGAGAGAATTTACATCTCATGAAGCAATGCAGTGACTGAAAATTTACAGTTTAGGTATTATGAGAGGCCATAGATCTAACCAAGCAGGAGTTTAGAGTGCTAAAGTGGCAGTAAGATCAATTCTAAGAAACGCTCTTCTAGAGTGCATTCTAATCGCCATCCATAAGACCAGGCTAACCCAAATTTTTTATGTTTACCTTGACTGACAAAACGCCAGAGATTGTACTGGGGAGTTGTATCAACATGCACACTGAAAAGGAACAAGAACAGTTTAATTCCAGACAGAAAAATAAAAAATTTTTCATCCTTCTTTTCATCAGCAAGTTTGTTACTTTTAAGATTTTCCCTTAATACAAAAAAGAAAGATTCATATTTGACTGTGCATCTTTTACCAGGTCAACAAATACAGTAAATGTCATTGACATTCAATTAGAGGCTGTGTTGAAATCTTCATAAACGGCATAATAGGGTTGTTTGTGCAGCACTCTTAATATCGGAAGTCAATTCTCTGGTTGAAGACTATTCCATTAATGACCTCTACAAACCTGTAGAGTTATTGGTGCTTTTTAGTGTGCTGGAACCCTTCTAGTTCAATAAGCATTATAAGCATGGGAAACAGCAGGGAAGCAGCAGGTTCAATGTGTGATGGACGTTTATTATTTACATGAAAATATATTCCACTCCAGAGGGCGAGAGACTAAAGGAGTCTTACAAGAAGAAGAAATATAAATTCAATCCATAAGGGGATCTGCTTCTAGATATGAATAAGAACTTCAGGAAGGTTATGGATGTAAAAGTATTATTTGACTTCTCTGTGTCATGATTGTAATCCCTCCCCCTTAAGGGCGCTCCGGCTCGATCACTTTTTAGTTGATTTTGTGCACCTGCTCCCCATTCCTGCCTCCCTACAAAAGCCAGGCGCTCACTCTGTTCCGGGCAACGTTCGCCCTATGTCCGCGGCTCGGGTGGCATTCGCCTCCTTGTTTCCAGTACCAGCCGAGTCCGGGACCTGGAGCGCCTGGTTCTGTCCCCCGTTTTCCCCCCTTCACCAGATCTGGTTTTTAACTTTGTCATGTCTGTCTACAACCCCTTTCAGGATTCCGCTCTGGCTTTTAACTTTGTTTTGTTCGTCTTGGATTTATCACCCGGCTCTGGACCTTTGGTTGCACTGGACTTCCCTTTGGACTCCCTTTTGGACTGTTCGCCTGGACCATGCCTCCCGGAGCACCTTTGTCACACCCCCCCTAGTTCCTCTACCAGCCCAGTTCCTCATCTCCCCCCTGTGTGTGTTTACTCCCTTCCGGATTGTATCGTCTGCATAGGGTCCCGGAAGAACACTTCTTAACACTCTGCTCCTGTAGTTTCTAGCTCAAAATAATTTTCTTGCTATAACTGTACACTAGGAAATATCAGGTTGCCATTTAAGTAGTGTATTTCTGTTTTTGGTTATCACTTTAAATCATTTTTAGTCAGTTTGAGATGTCCTCAAAACCCTCTTTTCAGTCAGTAATTAATCTAAGAAAATTCCACTTTCTTAATTAAAATGTTGTTTCTAGCCATATGTTATGCATCCCTTTTTTTTTACATGGTTTCCATGTTATTTCTTGCTTTCATGATGTTACTGCTTGTTGTTTTACTTTTGTGGATGTGGTAGATTCTGATTACTCTTATTTACTGATTCTAGCAAGGGCGTTTCAATAAGGTAACAAGACCTCCCACTGGTGGTAGAATTGTTATAATGATGTAACACCATTTTTTAAATCAACATGAGCCAACCTGAACACACAACTGTAGTGAGTCCGAATTGTTATGCTAGTCATCAATTCAAAAATGGTCGATCTTATACAAACGTGGTCATGGTTGCTCCCGTGATTATATTTCTGCATGCAAGGGTAATGACACTGATTGAAATTAATCCTCAGTTCATGAAGGTACATAGATCTCATAATATGCCATGTTAACAGGTGTGGTGCAAAATATTTAATAATGCCAGGACAGACTGTGGAGAGGAGGCGGGAGCAGGAGAGAAGCAGAATCGACACTCAGGTGGTGTGAAGTTGAGTGATGTGAAGAGAGGTAAAGAGGTACAGGAAACGAGTCTGTCGTTGACAGAAGGATGAAGGTCTGATCCTAGTTTCAGGATAATTTGGGTTTCTGATGTCTTTCTGCAATAGGAGGTCTGAAACCCCTTTTTGAGAATGCAGATGGAGAGATTAGTGTGATGGCTGTATGAGGTGAAATGTGTAGTAAAGTCCCTATGTGGATCGTATGATCCAGAAGTGGCTGGAGAAGGACAATTGGGAAGACATGGTGAGGAATGAAGGGGATGATGAACAGAGGGCAGTGCCGACAGTGATCCAGGTGCATGGGGGGGGAGCAGGTGAACAAGTCCAAATGGGAAGCTAGGGCACAGTCCAGGGTCCAGGAGACGGGAGATCCATCCAGACAAACATGGGGAAGAGGGATCCAGGAAGAGAAAAGGTTAAAACCATAACGGAGCAAGGCGCTCCGAGCCCCATACTTAGATGTTCACTATGCCTGGGGAAAAGGCTTTGCCCAAAGGCTCCTCCTGAGCCCGGTGGACAGGCGGGCCTTTTCATACGTCCGTCTTCCAATACTGAGCCTAGAATAGCAGAGACGCCAGGCTTAAATAGTAAAAAAGGTAACAGGACAAAGGTGTAGGAACTTAAATTAGCCGGAAGAACAAAAAAGGTAGGAGCACCCTCTAGAGGAGGGAAGACAATAGTGACAGAAACTATGGGCTTGGAGAGATCTTTGATCCTCACAGCCCTCACATGTTCCCTGAAACGGCCTCTCAGTCTTCCTTCTGTTTCACAATGAAGATAGCTGGGCTTTTCCTGCAAGAGATGCAGTAAATAAGGTTGCTGGAGGTACAAGATTTCATCTGAGTGATCCAGAATTGTCCAAAGGAGCCTTGAATATGCGTGGCATTGGATATGTATTTACAGGTGATGCAGCGAGTTCTGTTGCAGGGGAAAGTGCCTGCTGTATATGATGGCTGAGAGCAATCAAGGGAGCTGTGAAGAAGAAGGTTACTTAGATTAGGTGGTCGGTGATATGAGAAGATGGAACAGTCAGAAAAAAGGGTACCGGTGGAGGAATCATCCTGTAAAGATGGGGAAGTTGTCATTAATGGTCCTGGGGATAGAAAGGGTGTTAGAATGGTAGGGAAGCACCAATGGAATGCAGTTGTAAGGCTGGAAGCTTCTAAATGAAAGTGATTAATCTATTATTCAGTGATCTAAGATAAAGAAACTATGTTTCTGTATTTGAGCAACATTAATTTTACTTTAGGAAAAGTTGCTTCATAATAAGTATTTTGGTATAACTGCATTTTAAATTAAAATAATTAGGAAGACATATTATTCACAGGCTTATGAACTGGACTTTTGTGAAGTATAGAACTTTGTTATACTTAAAAAAGTTTCAATTTAGCTTTTAAACTTGCTCAGAGAGACAAAGAAGACCTGTTACAAACATTAAATATTGTCTTCAGAAAATCCTTTAAAATAGAGTAAACTGAATTGGAGGAACCCTTCATTTTCAAGGTTTCAGATCCTAAAAAGAAGCAGTCTTGCATTTAATAGGTGTTAAGGTTTAGGCAATCAGCCTAAATCACCTTAACTACAGCCTATTTAACTCTTCTTACTTTGTCAAGAAAATGTGGTCAGTCAGAGTATGAAAAAGTTCATGATTATTCTTAATGGTTCATTAATTTGTTGAAATGCAGTGGTTTAGATCATTAAACGAAAGGAATGTTATGACTAATAACAGCTAACAATATACATGTAAATCAATGAGTGTATGTTGTATATTTATATACAGTAATATATATACTATTATATATACCGTAGCTAAAACAACATTAATTCAGGCCATACTACTGATTTCTGAACTAGAGAGGGAGTGTAGTCTGTTAAAGCAATCACAGCTGTTTCTTTATTAACAGATTTCCTCTATTAACATAACACATTTTCCTTTACTTAATTAGCTTAACCTATACCTCACACACAGAGAATGTAAAAACAAATGTTCACTGGCTATACAGAATTACCTAAAACCTAAAATCAAAAGCAAAATTACAGATCTTAAATTTGCACAATCGAAGCGGAAAGACTATTCTAACGGACATACTGCTAGGGAAGGTGTGCGCTCAATTGCTAAAATTTGTTTTCTACAAATTACCAAGATGCATTTTCATAAGTCTTTTTTAAAATGAAGAAAATCTCAGATAACAGGAAAACAGTAGAAATAGTTAATTCAATATATACTCTATGCACAATTCTGTTTCCTTTTGTGAAATTTCCTGATGAGAATTGTCTTTGAGAGTACTGTCATTTTATGTCTTGATGCCATTTTCTATCATCTTTACACATTTATGTATTCATCAAAACCAATTTAAGGAATATCTGTTAATCATTCTTAAACATTTATTAATATTTAAAACTTTTTTTTCCATGTAAATGCAAAGCCCATCTATAGTTCATGTTAAATTCGGCTTCCAGCATTTAGGAAAAACATTAGATTTCTATTTTAATTCACTGTACAAAGGTTACTTAGAAATTAGCAGTACACTGCTGTCCATTGATTGTCATGCAACTGACGTAAATAGATACATTTAATTTTAGTTCCTACAGAGTAGTACTTTTATAAATGCCTAGGTTGGTTACAGGATACCTGAAAACCACTTTTGTCACTATATGCCATTATATTATCAAATTATTGTACAGTACAAGATGCTTGAGAGTCACAACACTTTTTCTGTAACTGTATAAGAGCAGCAGGCACTTTTAATAAGTTATGCATGCCCCATACCCTTTAATTTACTGTTGCTGATAGCTCAACCACAACTTGCAACCCCGTTCAACAAAATGTTAATGCACTGAAAAACCTTCCCTTCACTTTATACAGGTTTATGAGGCTGGTAAACTGGTATTAACTCATTATACATGACTATAATTACTTGTAATTACCTTAAGAATATTTGAAAAATTAAAAAATGTGAAGTAACACCCACACATCATTACTTGTGTGCCTAGAATATATTATTTTACAGGCAGACAGGAAGAGCTTCTAGTCACTAAAGATTCTGTGATATCATGCAAATGCGTAGACCAGTGAAAGAGCAGCTCAAAGATGTTCAATTTGAACCTTGTAGGTTTACAAGGCTCTAGAACATCTCTAATTCATAATAATGGTTCCAGGGTTATGTGCACAGTCTAGGAATACAACTAAAAGAACTAGCTTGTTGTGAAGTGTTTAGAATTTGTTGATGTGAAAAACACCCTACTATCCCCCACAAGCCATAAACGAAGCACAACATTGACACATTCTTTGAAGGTGCTAAGGAGTATTTGATTGATGTAACATACAGTATAGTGTCCCACAACATCAAATTCCTCAATTTCAAGCAAAGTAACTCTGGATGACCAATGTTATAAGTCCTTCACTAATTGTAACATCCACACTTCATTTTGTGTGATTGCAATACAGTATAATCTGCTCCTGTTGCTTACTTGGCATGCAAACAGCCCTACTCTTAATATTCCTATTTTTTTTTCCTTCTTTGGTGTCCATATTGGGCAGATTGTCAATATTAACACTACTTCAAGGTTAAAAAAATATTTGTGATATTTCTATCCCTAAATACACATTTTGGTGCATGCAGGCTCAAGTAATGAACATCCTACTGCCATGACATATGGCAAACACTCTTCATAACAACTTAGATTCAAAACTAAAATATTACTAATTCTGAATACACTCATTTGAATTGGCACCTCTGCAGTTGATTAGAAAGTATGTTCACATTTGTGTAATGCTTAAAAGTAATTTTGGAAAGTTAAATGTGAATTTATTATATTAAATAATTCCCCCACTACAGGTGAATTTTGTGAATCAATCTTTTTTTAACTTCAGCATTAATAAATGCAAAGGTTTATACATTTGATTTCCCTGCATGAGGAAACTGCATTGTATTCATGTGCCAGTTTTACCATTTGTTCTGTATATTCATCAGTATTGAAATTCATATCCATAGAAAAAAAAAATTAATTCTTTCATGGATTTTAAGCCTTTATTACTACATTTATTCCTTAGAACTGCTACAAGCATGAGAGAACCAACAGCGAAAAGGAAACCACAACAGGCTCATTTTCATTTTGTTTAGAACTCTACTGTATGAAAATCCATGCACCCTTCCACTTTCTAACAGTTTCTTCCAATTTAGGGTCACAGCAGAGCCAGGGCCTTTCCCAGCAACCCACAGGTACAAAGCAGGATACAGCCTGGATGGGACACCATTCCATTGCAGGGCAGATACACAGACATGCACACACTCCCACCAGTGCCGATTTTCCCAGAAGCCACAAGTATGTCTTTGGACTTTGGGAGGAAACTAGAGTACCCAGAGGAAACACACAGATACTGTAGCACCCCAGTTCAGGGATTGAAACCAGGGCACCTGTGCTGCAGGATAGCAATGCTAACCACTGCGCCACCATTCTACCCCCGTGTTAAAATCATGAAAGTTAATTCAAATTGATATACTTTCTTCAAGTAGTTCAAGTAGGTGGCTGCGTCAGAATGCGTATGCTGCAAATGAACAAGGTTTATTCTATGCTGAAAAGAGAGGAAAAGCAACACAATGTTTCAGCTGTGAAGACTTCTTCTAGTGTTATATTTTCCACTATATCTTCTACGACTCTTCTGTTTCTAGACATAAACCTATCCATTAACCATCCACGACTTTCTGCGTCAGCCTATTACAAACCCGCAGATTCACACAGCTATCCCAACTCATTTCACCCCAAACATACTAAAAACTCTCTCCCCTTTTCACAGTTCCTCAGGCTATGATGACTTTGCAGTGATGACATGGATTTCCAAAACCAAGCACTCAAAATGCACTCTTTTTTCCATCAACAGAAGATACCCCACCCATGTTATCGACAAGGTCCTCACCTGAGCCAAAAACAGCCCCCGGGTTATCAACCCAATCAGGAACTCCTGGCCTCACAACCTCATTCCTTTGGTGCTTCCCTACCACACTTTCTATCCCCAGGACCATTAACGACAACTTTTCCATCTTATAGGATGATCCCTCCATCAGTATCCTTTTTTCTGACAACCCCATCTCATATCACCAACAACCTCATCTACGTAACCAAGACACCTGAAGAAGGCTCCACAGCCGAAACGTTGTGTTTCTTTTCAGCAGGGAATAAACCTTTGTTTAAATTCCCCATTAAGCCCCATTCAAGCTTTTGTGATGGCATAAATGTTACATTTAGGACAACATATATTTAAACATTGAATGGAGAAGGGTATATATGGCATAGTATTTATAGGCACCAATACAAAATTATATTCCTATGGCTAGCGTTCCTTGGATGTCACACCCTCTTTCTAGTCAATATGAATTTGTCTCTGCCAGAATATGTCTAAATTCTACATTACCTTTGGCATATTCTTTCCTCCTTTATGGAGGCCGTTGTAAATTTAGTATTGACTATTTCTGTGACACTTCATTCATTTTCTATAATTTGTATCCATAAGACACTTTACTTCTTCCCTTACTGATATTTTGATATTGTAATAATGTATTATTAACATTACATACATTTCGTTGACTGTGGTTCGTTAACCTTTGGTATGAATTTTTCTTGAGCCTCTAATACCATATTTCTGACAGTTCTGTAACATTCATTAGGAACTAGGAGCTATTGTAACTGTTACATTTGCTTTTGTGTTAATTCATGGCATAGAGTAACTGCACAATTTTAAGAGAAGTGAGAATTGCATTTTACAACTAGAAAAAAATATTCTAAACAAAAGCTAAAAGCCTCAGAGAAAGGAGACTGCAGTGTTAAGTATGTTACAGTATGTTTTTCAGAATTTTAAAGGTATTTCTTATTTTAGAAGTCACTAGTTTGCCATTTTAATGGCACAGATTCATTGCATTGCTTATGAAGCTATAAGCTACTGCATATTGAGGCTGCTGTAGATTTACACTGATCTCTGCTGAGAGACTCATACCAGAGCCTCCATAGAAGGGAGATGAACACTCAGTGAGGTGAATTTTAAGCATGAGTGAATTGTGGCAGATGTTGCATAGCAAATAGAATATACAGAATTAGCAAAATATATGAGCAAAATGCATTGACAAAAAGCATCTCTTGTGTTATTGAGTCAGGTCTCTTCACAGAAAATACTTATTTATGTAATTCTCAACAAGCATATAATGAGATTGCCCAGAATCCCAGTGAAAGCCAATGTTCAAATAACTGAACCTATCCCTACACGTAATATACTGTATACACAATATTTGGGTGTATGCAGTTACAGTATGTACTTTATATAATCATTATTTTGTCATCATAGAGGAAGTAAAAAGAAATGTAGTAGTAAATTGGAACAATAGTATTGCCATTTATTTCTCTATGGCCTTTTTTTATGTACAAATATGAAAATATCATGGCAGGCAAGCACTGAAAAGTCATTATTTTGTTTAGTTCTGAATTAATAAAAAAGCGCTATTACTTTTGGTAAAATGCAGGAATAAATCAGTAAAAGCTTGCAGTACTGTATATTATTGTTATTTATGCTTCACAACCATAAAAACAGATTGTTTATGGTGTGCATATCCAATATATTCTGATTGTACTAAGTAAAAACTGCTGGGAAAATGGCAGATTATGCTGTTTTGTTAACTGCATTAAAAAAAAACTGTATTACGCATGATATTGTTTTCTGACAAGCCTCAGTGGTATGCTTTGAGAGCAGTCATCTTGGTCAGCACATACAGTTGCGACACCTTGCATTCAAAATAGTTAAGTAATCAAGCAGTTACTGTACATGAAAAATGAAGCACCTTCAGCAATTTATTTTATAGAATTCACGGAAAGAAACCTGGCAGATTTGGAGTCTGTGGGTTGCCCATAAGAGCAAAGGAATCAGATGCCAAGGCTGCGCTTGAGACACTTAGTCTCAACACATTCAGTCCGCTTCATGTCACTCTCCGCATCACAATACCAACGCCATGATGCTCTGCGCTTGCTAATCCTCTGAGTCTGTTAATAAGCTTAGGAGCACGTTCACTGAAGACTGACGCGCTAGTCACAAACAGGGAGAATATATCTGCTGGGGGAGCTGAATTGGTTTTAATCATCTGCTAATCACCAGTAATGAGACCTACTCTGGGGAAGAAAAGAAAAACAGATAGTCAGAGGGACGTTTTGTTCCTCACAGCAGAGTAACAGGGAATGAGAGGGCAGCTGTTATTAGGGAAGAAAAGATGGGAAGAAAGGGGGATTTGGAGGGAGCAGATGAAGTTTCTTGTGCAGTGAACTGTTTTGTTAGCTGACTGCTTTATTCAAACCTCAAGTCTCAGATCTTACAGCTCTTGTGAACAGTTTCATTTCAACATTTCCTTTTGAAAAAAAAGGAGAGTGAGCAAAAGGGGGAGAAAAGACCTCTTCGTTTATCAAGACTTCTTTTTCTTTTCTTTTGCAGGCCACAAAATATGCCATTTAATTCATTTCTTGCATTTTTTAGCAAGGCAGCCCCTCTTTAAGAAGTTAAATGAAGGTCTAAGACACTGCAAGTAGAGATTGGATTGCTCCATTTTTTTTCTTAAATTTATTCTGGTAGAAAAACAGAAAAAAAGTCACTTTCTACTTTCAATTGAAAAGGAAGAAAATATCAACTCAAAGACTTTTCGAGGAGTCCAATTCTTTAAAAGGCAGTAAATCTAGATTTTCTAACATGTCTGTTAATTTATCAATTTATCAACTTGGTAAACATAGTGATTTTAAGAACTGTAATCTTTATGTAATCTTCAGAAAACAGAATTATGTTTTTCCCAAATTATTGGACAGTGCTATTTACGTTAATGTTTACATTTATTACAAATTATTAGCAATATTGAAATATTTAAGAAAGATTTATCTTTCAAAGATTTTCAGCATGATGTGGATAGCTCATAATATTTTAACTCCAACTTAAGAGTTTACAAACCAAATGATACACAATGATTTTAATATGCCTAAATATTTCAAACATTATTTTTCATTTTCTTATATTTTTAATTATATATCAGTTGCATTTTGAGTATTATTACCTAGTATAAGATTACAGTTTTTGAGCATTATACAGTACCAAAAGGGTATAATTTTTGTCTTGGAATGTAGGGTTCACCTATAGTGTGTTTGTTCACATCTTAAATCTGAATTGTTAAAAATCTTGCTTGTACATGCTTCTGTAGTGTAAGCAGCAGGAAGCAACAGGATGCTTTCATTAAAAGGTTATGTTCTAAGATGTTTCACTCTTCTGTAAACTTAAAAAGCTCATTTCACCCATGATTGATGATATAGAGCAAGTAGATGCGCTGGGCAAAGTGCACAGTGTCATGTAGCCCTAACAGCAAATGTGAAGACCACGTTTCCATTAGAGTTCCCTAGTGAAGAAGCTAAGAAGGCAAGAAATAACACACAGCTTGCGTGCACTTTGAATGTTGCTGTTTTCCGATGGTGTTCCCCTCTGCTAGGGTGACAGAGGTCAGGGGCAGTCCAACCAGAATTACTTAGCCCCGAAAAAAAATGCACATTGAAAACAGTGGGTGGCAATTCTCCAGAAACAAATTACACAACAGTCAACTTCTACAGTAGAAACTCTGAATGATGTCAAGTGGAATGTTTTACAGAAAGGGTATTTTAATGTTACATTTCTCTCTCTCTAGATTTTTCTGCCTGTCTCCTTCACTGTAACGTTATTGATTCAGAAATGCAGGTGCTTGGCTAAAGTGATGTCGATTTCTGAAGTACCTGCATCCAAACCACACAAGAAAGGTACTGTGAAGTTTTCTGAGAAAATATAAGTGAGTTTTAAAAGAGAATTAACAGCAAACTGTGGGAAAGAAAAAGAAATGGGCACAAAAACAAGAGTAATAAAACATGTCAAAATGATAAGTATTAAATTATATCCATTTTACAAACTCATTCTGAAACCAATTGATTCTTTTTTATTTTATATCTAAAGAACATGCTAAATCAAAATAATAGTTCTAAAAGTTCTATAACAATATGTTTATGGACTATGTTTTCTGTTCTTTGAGATAATATTTAACACATTACATACTAAAAAAACAGGGTTTAAATTATAAGACTATACATTCTTACAATTAGTCAGAGCATACAGTATAAGCATAATATGAGGTGTTCACTACTGTGCAGTACATTGTAATATTGAATGCTGTTGCATCTACTTGTAAAGATTAAGTAAACATCCATTCGTTATGTTTTGTTCCAAAATGAATGCTGAAAAAATATTTTGGTTACAGTAAAATACTTCATCCATTTCTCTTTTCCTCACTGTTCTTTCACATTTTATTTTTTGTTGTCCAGCAAATATTATGACACTTTCACTGCCAAAAATTTAGAAATTAAGTGGTATCTTGAACAATGCATCTCGAATTCTATATACAGTACGCCTATATTCTTAAATATATTATAATTTCAAGATCCCTTAAAAATTAACAAACAGGACTTCCCCAAGGGTTTTAAAAAAGTCTATTAGACGTGTTTTCAGATGTCTACAGATGTTTCTTGGAATATTTACTTTTAAGAAATACAATGGTATTTGACTAATATGACTATTGCAAGAAAATGAGAGATATGTTTAATTTTTAAATGCCACCAATCCACAGCGCCAAATAGCCCATTAAAATAGCCATTACATTTGTAATAATAGAAAACTACGAATAATGTACAAATGAGCAATGTTCACTTCATTCCAGGCGTTAACAATGTCTAAATACTAAAGTGTATAATATCTGCCTGCAAATTACTTAAATGTTCAGAGCACGCAAAGTAATTGCTATTTGCATTTTTAAATATATTCATTGAAAAATAATTATTATTCTGATGATAATAATGATGATGTGCAAATATGCTGTTGGGATGGGTTAGCAATATCAAATGAAAGAAAACCCCTGTGTGTTTTCCTAACCTCTTTCCAAACCTTTTAAAAACATTAGAAATTACAGTCCTAAAAACATTACACAATAGATTTGCTGCCTTCATTTTGCCACTTCTAGTGCTTTTTGGAAAGACTTACAGAATCTACATAATCTTTTTCATATCTTAATTTGACTGTTCCAAAACTAAGTATATGTGCAATTTTAATATAAAATCTGCCTTACAGTTTATTTAGTTAATTATGATATAAATCACCAGAGAAACCTATGAATGCCTGTAACATAATCATACTGTTGGTCATAAGGTTCTGCACCATGCAAGTCTAAAAAACATTACTATCCAAAATATTACATGTAGTACTGTACACTGTACCACAGGTCTAGCTTAAGCACAGGCATAGAAACACTGGCATTAGACCGAGCAGTGATTAATATACAATAATGGCATTAAGATGGCAAAGCACGACCACAATAGAGCATGCGGAATATAAAAAAGCTAAAGACGAAACGGTTATATTCTACAGTATTTTTCCTTGAGAAATAAATACATACAGTTAATGAAGCAGAAAACCCTGTCAAGACCTATTTTTTAGAACCAGAGCATTTGTAGAAGGTAGAGTAAAACTTTGTTTTTCAGTGTTATTCCTCCTTCTTAAAGCAGAAGGCAGTTCGTTACTACTGTCAAGTGACTCTTTTCCTACTTATTGCACATTTGTTTTCAGAGATTTTTCTGTTTCTGCATTTTACTGGTACTGTAAGAGCTCCAGAAACATTGACTTTGGAAAGCTCTCTCAAAAACAAAAATCAAATAATAGTGATTGGGAGATGAGAAATATATAGATATGGTGAAATTTGCTTTTGGTACAGTGTTTCCCCTTTAGACTTTTTGGCAGTAGTGTAAGTGAGGCCTTTTCAGTTGATAGTTTTTGTCTGGAAAGTTAGTTAGGAAGGTAAAAAACAGCCTACCAAGAAAAGGCTACAGAGAATCATAGATACACAAAGTTTGATATACTGTGTAAAGAATTGAAAATGGTAAAACTAAAACTGAATTGAATAAAAATAATTAAACTTACCTGTACATCTAATGGTGTGTTCCTCAGACTATATTAGTTGTTGAACATGGTTTAATCATCAAAAATGATCATGTTTAACATGTATTTTTATGATCTTATTTTAATGTAATCATGATGAGAAATACAGCGATGAGCATTGCATTTTTAGCAAGTTCCCAAAATAAACAGATGAAGCATAAACTGGCAAAAAGGGCCACTGTGTCCCATTACTTTGCAGGGCGGTAAGATGATCACATATGCTTTGAATACAGAATATAGAAGTTACTGACTTTTAAGAGTTCCAGTGAGCTCTGAATATAAAAATCATTTATATATCTGAGGCTTAGTGCAAGTTTCAGTGCACTTGTAAAATATCTGAAGATAATTAAAATCAATGACACTTAGCATCTCAAGGAGAATACTGAAAAGAAGGAATGTGCACAGTCAACATACGCCTTGATCTGTATCAATAGCAGCTACTTCAAGGAATTTATCATTTTATGTTTTTCTGCAAATGTTTGCATTTGCTTACAGTAGCAAGATGGAAAGTTGGTTCAAAAGAAAAAATCAGCACATATGGGAATTAAGACTTCCTCCATTCCTGGTAATATTTAATAATAAAGAATTGCACATTATTAGGTAATGCTTTAATCACACTCAAAGTGACGTGTTTCCTCTGATTAGATCCTGGGCCTGCACTGACTTCTTGATACCTTTTAATCATAAGATTAGCGGGGATGTCTTTAGTTAACAGAGAGCTGTTTTCAAAATTAACTATCACACAATAATTTCCTACTCTCAAACGCCTAATGAATCAAGCACTGTACTTTGATACTGTATATCTAGTCTTATTGCTTTACTGTATCTAGACAACACATAGTATAAGCCAACAGTTTTATGTTTCAAGATTTATTTTTAAATAATTATTTTTTTCCTCAACTCTTATGCATCAGATTTATGCTGTTACTGTATGTATGCTATACTATAAGTATGTTTTATCCTAGGACATATTAAAATATTATGAATGAATTCTCTGAGTATTTGAGGCATGATCACAGCCAAGCCATCCTTTTTTCATCTAGACTGGTATGCTAAATTGCAAACAATAGTGTTTCAGTGCTAGCTGGAGCTTGGGCACAGCTCTTACTAATAATGTTGCATACATAGTGTCTACAACTGGCACTGGTACAGCATGATCTGAGGACCACCTAGATGACTCCATGTCTCACAAACATTTCTAGAACTCATCTAGTTCTGTACTGCAGTTTGGAATCTTAGCCACAGCTGGTAAATGGCACCAGCCTAGATTCAAACTAATAAAGCATGAATATGTTTTTTTTGTGCATTGCTTGTCAGAATTATTTGAGCAAGGGTATTTTGTAGTTGTGAAGAAATAAACTAAATCATATTACTATCTGGCTGTTTTTTTCATGTATATTCTAAAATTATATATATATTAATATATATCACACCTGATATACACCTGAAATGTTGTGTTTTCTTTCTTCTCTTTTCAGCATGGAATAAACCTATTACTTGTTCCTATATTATATTAATATATGAAAAACCTTTCACTGTTTAATAGCATCGACTGCAGCTTTATACCTTGGTGTCTGACCCCATCAGATATCGAAAGCTACACGGTGCTGAGCCTGTTCACTAATAAGATTGAGAACAAGATAGTGATCATGATTCTGCTTATTTAATTAATTGGTTGACCAATAGGTGGATGCCTTTTCTTTTTAACATAATTTCAAAACTTCATGTCAGCGGTGCTCTCCTTCAGAAAGGTTGGTTGCCATGGCCCTGTTTTTAATCGTAGAGGTGTTACCCAGGTGTCATGTCTGAATTCCACTCATGGCATACTCAATGTGTCCTACTTAAACCTCCCCCCTCAATTTAGTTCCTGAAGAAAATTCTCTGCTGGTGCATAATGGCTGCTGTGCATCACCCAGGTAAGTGCTGTTTTTCTGTGGATTATAAAGCAGTACCTTTCTGTACATAAAACACTTTTTGATCCTTTGAAAATTGCAGGACAAATGCAAAAAATGTCATTATTACAATGTGGTTAGAAAAGCTTTGAAAACTATGGCTGTTATATGGAATCAGTTACAACAGCAACAGATTCTCCCCATGGGCGACCGGTATTTTTGAAATAATATATACTGCCCTATAACTCTTAGTCTAAGATAAGAAATTAGCGCAAAATATTTTGGCTGCCTAAAAACAATTATAAGAAATGCTCTATTCTGAATTACTCAGCAATATGTCTGTTTTGGGACTTTATTGACAAGTTACCAGGACTAAAAATATTAACAGCTGATTGTAATCCCGATTATTTCTGATTGATGAACCTCTTATTCAATAATACAGGGGTCTGATTATTCTGTGTGTAAATGAAAACAACTTTGACCCGGACAAAATAAGTGCTCACTTGTGCTAACCTCCCAAATCTTTTGTTTGTTGTTTAATTCAGTTCCTTAAAGCAACAATAATAATTCGAATTATTCGCTACTACTTGCAAGTCCAGAAATGTAACAGTATATCACATATTAGCAAAGTAATTGTACTTTGCTCTTAAACAACTGCATTCTTATAGTATTTTGCACATTCCTAATAAATGGAAACAAAACATAAAGTATCTCAATGAAAGACCTTCCACAAATGAAATGCAAGTGGTAAAAAAATAAGAGTGGAAATACTTTTAATAAATCTGTAAAATGCAAGAAGCCTAAATTTTACATCCCCCAAATCACTATATTTCCATATGTCCCCCTGTCTTTCTTTTTCAAAACCTATCATTTTTGAGAATTAATTATTTGACAGTTGTGCAAAAGCAGTTTTGCTGCAGCTTGTTCTGGGCAGGTAAATTATAACATGACCAAAGACAGTGCTCATTAGCAGGCTTGTCAATCATATGAGAGCAGTGGAGGAACAATCCTGATGAAAAGACAGAGGGGTCACCAATGAAGATATTCATTTTCTATTCATCCATCAGATTGCCCTGAAATCAATTTACAGCGTATCAAGTTTATTGTGGTGCCCTTCTTGACAGTATAGGATTTGGTAATTATAAACTTGTGAAAACAGCAGTGAATACTTTCTACTAGCAATAATGCTGTGAGATGTGTGTATATGTTTATGGTTATACACTGTAATTATATATGTTTATATACAGTACATATATTTGTATGAATCTTTACCTACATGCAGTTCTGTAAGTAGTATGAAAACGCACTTACCGTATACAGTACAGTAGGCATTTCAAGAACTGTGATTCAGAATATATTTTGAATGTTGCTCTTATTTATTCCACCTACCCACACTCTCTTAGATAGTTATGCATTCTCTTTGAGATGCTCTGAATGAGACTCAGAAGGCCGAGGCTTGATAAGTTGTGCATGCATTAATTTAGTTGTACTGTTCCTGCCGATGTCAGCAGACTGGGTCAATAATGGTGTGTATGTTCAGGAAACCTAAAGATAAAAAATCTGAATGAAGATGGAGAGACTACAGGACCAAAAAAAATGAAATGATCATAGACAGAATCTGTGGCAAAAGACAAAAGAAAATGTTTGCACTGCAACTCAGAAAAATCATTAAGCTTCTAACTATTGTATAAATGTATAGTATTTTATACAGTATATAGGGAGAGTAGGAGAGAGAAAGAGATTCCTGTTTCTAACAAAGACTGCCATACATTTCATAAATGTAGTATTTCTTAGTGTGATGTGGTTGAAAATTAAATATGCAAACAAATTATTAATTTTTTTACAAATTACACACGTATGTGAAGAGCGTTTTAAGTGCTGGCAGTGGTGCGATAATTTGTAAAGAGGAGGGGGGGAAAAATCGTTCCAGGAGATGTCATGCTGTTTAGGCAAAACGGTTTTCTATCACGATATACTCCTGCTACCGCTGCTGTTGCTGCTTCTGCTGCCACATTGTACAGCGTTCAAATGAATGTGGTGCAGCTTGCCAATAGCTGCCAGTCCATTCCTCTTGGCGGAGCAGATGTCACTCAACCGTCCCAAACAGACAGGCAACCCTGTGCCAAAGACACCAAATGTGTGGCATGCTGGGGAAGGGGCACACACACAGTCTGCAGAGCTATAGATTACGTCTCACCCTTTCCTGAGGAGCCCTAGGCCGTTGGAATATTTTAATTCTGATTCCTGACTATATTATCCAGTGAATGTAACAGCTGAATTGTAATTTGTAGCTCAGAGGTGATTGGAGAATGTGCCTGAAACACCAGGGAAGCTGCGGGAACATGGCAGGTTTCCTCATCTCCAGTCCCCCATCCCCCTGACACGCAGACACACTCCACCATCACCGCCCCTCCTCCCCATCCCCTTCTGTATTTTTATGGAAAATCGTCACCTTCCACTTTTATCACAGCCCAAGAAGCAGCTTACAGTTACAGTGGCTTCGGTCAGGTCTAATCCAGTGGCAGGAAAATCCCGAGTATTTTAGGGGGCCTATTGATAACCCTCTCGCTTCTTTTCCACAAAAGATAGATGACTCTGGCAAGCTTGGGAGACTGCAGATAATGGGATTGACTTGGTACTTAAATCTCAGTGAACCAAGGCAGCATAAGTAATTAGTGAATTGGATCCATACTGGGGTGCTAATGATGGGTAATGCTATCCAGGGCTCTTCTAAAACCCACAAGATGCACATCCATCTAACACAGCTAAAAAGCCAAAGGACACTGCTCACAGTCACAGACATCATTTATTTTGCCTTAAGTACAGAAACTTATCCTGTTAAAAATCTCATTTTCCTGAGCTGCCACACTACAGAAGAAGTGACTGTCCCATTCCTAAAGGTTCATTAGGAGCACAATGCCGTCCCTGGGATTTAATTAGAAAAGGTTAATAAGGAGAAGCCACGCGTTTAGTTAAGAATGCATTTTCAAGTCAAAGGCACAGATTGAAGCTAGCAGGCTCTAAGGACAGAAGTCTAAATCAATACTCCAAATAAATAAATGAAGACATTCTAAATTTATTTGTGGATAACAGCCATTAAGGTTTTCAAGGTCTTTTATCAAGCATTTATTGATTTCTGAAAAACAGGTCAAATATAGACTGTTACCTTCTTGCAGTTTTTTTTTATTATTTTAGTTCTAGCCAATTAAATGTTGTTTTAACTTTCCACAGCAGAGAACTACTAGAAGCCGTTGAAAACGTTTATAATATCGACAATGGTCTGAGAAACTCATTGATCTTATGCAATTTTTTTATAGTAACCTATCCCATTTCATGTCTACCAGGAAAGTGAAATTAGCAAATTGCCTTATATAGAGTAGGCTGGCTCAGTGAAATGGCATGACATGGAATCAAACAGCTCTCTAATGCTTATCCAGAAAATGGCTCTTAGAAACAATGCATTATGAATGCAGAAAATAAAATTCACACCGGTGCAAGCATAACTAATGTTGCTGCTTCTGGTGGAGTCCCAGCGTTGCTTCTATATTGTGTCTAGCCAATATTCAGCATTAAAATTCATGGGGTTTCTAGGCATTTGACTAAATGCACTACATTTTTACTGATAGTGAATGCCAGAATATTTTTGGCCTAATGCTGACACTTTAAGAAAAAATGGAAATCAATCTGGGAGGTTAGAAGTAGTTGGAAACACTATCAGCAAGCTTTTATTTTTCGCCATGCAAGACACTATGAAAAAGGGCAATCTGAGAAATGTACTGTAGCTGCATTTGCTTTTCTAATACAATTTAACATATTGATTTAACAGTAAAAAAAGCTTCACAGATGATAAGGGCCCCTAAGTTATTTGGAATTTAAAAACTGAAAAATTAGGGTATTTGAGTGCTTATAGGTAAAATTTAAAAAAATTAAATCTGGTCCCTATAAGGCACGCTTTGATAAATAGAGATTGGAATTATGCCTCCACTCATGTTCAATATACAGTAGTTTTGCAATACCACAGTATAATACATAAATGGTATTCAGGGCGTACTATAAAAATGTAATCTTGCTTGTCAATTGTTTGCTTAAACTTTTTCCATGGAAAACAAGAAAATAAAAACAGTTACAGAAGTTTACCAGTGTTATGTACTGTATAAAGTGTTTTGTTTTGCTCTCAAAAGATTAACAACAGTTTTCTGATATTATTTAATAATCCATGGTATAATTGTTTTCAGGCTCACCTGAAAAAAATAAATGCATTATAATATTGCATTTCTCCAAACTAACATATACAGAGAAAATATTTACATTTCTTAAGCGATTCTACAGTAAATGTGTTACAAAGACATACGGAGTGCATGCTCACAGCTCTGCCTAGTGGATAGTTCAGAAGCATACAGCTGATGTTCAGACTATATTGATTTGAGTTTTGACAACTAAAGAAGAAATAAAGTGCAATTTATGTCATGTTTTTTTTCATAGCTTTTTTCAGTAGTCTACTTAAAATGCAAACTTCTAGGAGCAAACATCTTCAAAGTAAAAGAAATCTGTATTTGAGGAGAAGGTGGAGGAGATGTACCGTACAGTACAGTACATCATAATGTATTAAATAGGTGTAAAAACACAGCCTTCTCAATCTAAAAAATATGTACCATACTTTTCCTTAGTTATTACTTATTGTGGATACTTCAGAGAAGCTCTTAGAAATGGGGTGGAAATTAAACATCAAACTGATCATAACATATTTTTAATTTGAACATGTCATGTTGAGATTTTGACATTCATTTGGTGCATAGAGACTATTTGTACAGTATTTTACTTGAAGTGACCTGATTAACCAGGAGACAATTTGAATACAAAGTCTTATAAGAGTCTGATTAGAAATTTAACCATTATTCAAAGAGTACTCTAGTACCAATGCACTATTCCTGTGATAAGTTAGTATTCAGAAGCAGTATGCATTTTTAAATGGTTCCAGAAATGCTCAATGTACAGTAGGGCATGTGAGGTCTTTTTGTAGCAGTTACATTGAATTTGACAGTGGCTGAAATGTTTCTGTTTTGTGAGGTCACAGTCTTCAGAGTGCAATTCCATTGGCAGTATTCCTAATTTCTGGTATAAATCCCTGAATTTGAAATGGAAGGCTATAAAGTATAAGAAGTCCAGAATTAATTAGAGCATGCCTCAGTTCTGTAATGAATGTGATTTTAATTCAACCTCTAACTCTGATTCTTGAAGATGCAGTATCCTGCCGTGTGGTTAATGAGTTGCAAAGTAAATAAATATTTCTTGTAACAATTTTGAATTTGATTTTCCTAAATGTTCTTTTATTTCCCTCATAATCTCTCCTGCTGTATTCTGTTGAATGTGATTGCAGAACCCAATTTTGTTTTTCATTTCTAAAGTCCTTAATTAAGCTATTTCTCCATGATCACCTGCAGATGCTAAAAGGATTTAGCCTCTTTCCATCTCTCCTCACAACTGATATGCCTCCACTCAGGAATACATCTAATTTCCCTCATTGACCGTGATAAATATGTTTCGCTACATTTATATAATTTCTGTCCTCTCAGATGTCATGCAACCAGCATTGTCCCCCGAATTTCACTTCAAACATTCTGATATTATGTTTCATCTGCGATCTTGTCTCCGTGTCTATAGACATTTGCTGGATCTGCTTGCTCATTCATAACATCCTTCAGGGTGTCGATTATTCCTCTATCTTTCTTATTATAAAAGTTAACAGGTCATTCATATGCTGTACATTAGAAGAAGAAAGGGACCCAATACAGTGTTCTGTGGAACACTGTTTTGTGAATTACTGTTTCTCACAAGCTTTTATGCCAGTTTAATGTATTGATTGAATTTAGAGTAAAACCTTTGACTTCAATAAGCTTTAAATACTGCTTTTCCTGGTTAAAATAAAAACATTGGCAAACAGGATTTAAATAATATTCTTCTAAGATGCTGTATGTATCTGCAAACAGTGTTTGCAATGATGACCACAGATGGCCACCATGTTACCTACAGCAGTAATCTTTTGTTACCTTTCCCACTGCTACCATGTATAGAATGAGAGGCAAAGAACTTCCATAGTCACTCACATTTGTAATAAGATTAGATTTAGAGAAAAAATTTCATTTCCACTTACATTTGCCATGAGCATAACATCTTCACATTGCATTACAAACAATCTTCAGAAAGTTTTTTTTTTTTTCTGTGAAGCCTTGAAGAAACTGAAATTATTTGACAGTTGTAAGACCAGCAGTACTGGAGAGCCAGAGCAGAGGAGGCTATTGAGCCCCTCATGCTCAACTGGTCTCAGAGGCAGTACAGGTTTGCTGGTATCAATTTTTCACACCCAACAAGGAAATCATCTTGAAACCCCTACCCCACCTCAGAAAGAGGTAGTACAGATAAGGTAATCAACCCTAGCCCAAACGTTCTGGGAGGCTGGAGGATCATGGGCAGAATATAGAAACCTCCATGCAGGTAAGGACTACAATCATGAATCAAATCAAAGTCCATATTTCTGCCTGAGCTCAGCACTGGAAAAACTAGTCCTAACAGTCACTTTCCACCTCCTTTTATAGCCTCACTGTCAATACAATGAATAATAATAACATGCAGTGCACTACATAGCATTGTGTTATAATATTGCGATTTCATACAGTATATTATTAATGGTGACATGTCATAGTGTATTTTGAGTAGGTTAAAAAAGCTGGTCCAATATTTAGATGAAAGCTAAAATGAAATTCAGCTCCAAACAGTGATAACAGTTTTGAAAGAACCAATGTTTAGTACACTCATTAGACATTTTATACAACACCCTGTGGACCTCCAATGCAAATCCAATTAATCATTTGGAAGGAAAACACAAACATATAAAACTGCAGACTGTTTTGTCCTTACCTTCAACGGTTCATGACACATTGCTGGTGGCACGTTATGTACTGTATAGAATCACCTATAGATATTTTTTTCAGCAGATCAATATATTAATTTAACAATATGTTGTGGTTGTTTTACTCCTTATTTGGAGGATGTAGTTTTTACATTCTTGTTTTTTTTTCTTGAGAGTGCTAAAATAAGCAATAGTAACCTGAATGAATAATAATTCAACTATTTATTTTTTAAAAAAAACAGTACAGTGTTTAGTAATAAAAACGCTGATGGTGCACAAAAACCAACATTCCATAAATCTGGCCGGCTCTCATCTGAAATAATATTTTAAAATCCGGCATGACACAATTTATTCAGAGTCCTCAGTATTACAGAACTCATAAAGACATGTTTTTTAATCTATTTGTTTAGCATAGTTCAATATTACACTTAACCATCTGCAGGGTTCTGTATTCTACTAACAGCAAGAAGGAGGAAAACTGAGCGAGAAACAAATGACAGTACTCCATAAAGTTATTCAAGTCTGTTTACCTCTGCACTGTCGATTTTCTTTGTTGGTATTTCAAAAGTGTATATCCATAACTTTATAGCCATCATCTGCTAGATACTGTTTCATGTGAACCAAACATTCCTCCTTTTTCTGAAACACTAAAGCCTTTTAATCATGTTCTCTGAAGTGCAGTTCTGCTTTGCAAAGAAGGGGGGAAAAGCTTTTTTATAATTGCAATGGACTGCTGTTTGTTCCACGCATTACTCACATACTTAACAGTATATATCTCCAACAAAAACATCCTCCAGGAATTTGTCTATCACACAATGAGTCAAAAGTATACAAATCCTTCTTCTGTGTCAATTACTGTGGTGCAAAATGGTTGGCTTTTCCTAAAAGCAAATTTCCTGGGGGGACAAAGGGTTCTTAAAAAGTGGGTGGGAAATTCCTAGACGTGTATATTTCAACACATTTTATATTCTAAACACCATTTCTTGTGTTCTGAGCATGCTGCATAATACTGCACATATCTGCTTTCCGTTTACTCCATTGTTCCTTATGCTTCCACCTTTATTTTTTAAAAACCGTCATAAATGTAACAAAGAGGGTTTGCATAAGTGAGCTACCCCTACAGCTAGCATGATCTTAGGTTGTGTCGTGTTCATTTTGGAAACACCAATAGAGTGTTGACCTAGATCTCCATCTAGTGGTGAAACACAGTATATTGCAAATTTCAGCACACGGTGAGGCAACTTTAATATAAGTCATTCCTAAGAGTGTAAGTGAAAAGGAAAGTGATAAAGATCAATCTCTAAACTGCACTATGAAATATAAAAAAGGCACAAAGACGCACGACGCTGAATTTGCAGGTATGCGAGTGTATAAGATTTAGTTCAAATATAAACAAATAAGTGATTACTAGCCAAAGAAAGAGAGAATCTAACACGACTGCACTCATGATCCAGTATTTTTGACAGACAAAAGGACATTGCAGAATATTTGTACTACTCCTTTTCCGATTAAACAGTGAGGTCATTTCCTTCACACCAAACTGAAAATGAACAGCTAAGTCTACTAGACCAGTTTGTAAAGCGTTGCGGCAGATTCCATTACCAATCAGGACTGAGCTCCTATGACCCATACTGATCGTGTCGTGAACGGTGGCAACTTCTGACAGAGCTGACTCAACCTTTCCTGTTTAAAGCTCAAGTAAGAGAGCAAGTTGCACCATTCTAAAGACAAGCAAAAAAGGATCTAGAAATATAATAAATCATTCTTACCGTATATGACTGAATTATAAGGTAATAAGATACATTTATTAAAACTATTATTACAACTAATTAGTACAACGAAGACATTATAAAAAAAGATGTCCTGTTGGGAAATGTGAAGTTGCACTGTGAATATTGCACATTTCTATAATAATATTAGTACTGCAAAATATATTTTTTTGTAGCAGGTGGAAAGTTCCAATGCATGTCAACTTCTGCTCAAATGAAAGACTTTCATTGTAATTTCTATATTAAATTATAAATGAATTACAGACATTTTCTTCTTACTATGTATTTATAAGGTAATTTTAATTATTTTCTGATCTCTGTATTTATCAAATAGAGGAGTAGATTTTTACTATAAAGCTCTCTACAAATCTAACATGGTAAAATGAATCATCTAAAATGATAGAACTAGAAAATTAAAGCCATCTTAAAATTAACCTTGGAAATTTAAAATAAGATTAAAAAATAATGAGTATTTGTAATTTGTGTTACTTTAATTGACACTTCCATAGACCTTTGGTAGCATAGAATGAATCTTAGTATAAATGCACACAAAACAAAAAGGTTCTGTTTTTTTTTGTATTGTGCAATAACATTTACAGCAATTTCAATATGTAACAACCATATATATACATAACCAATGTTTTGGATGACTGTATTCAGTTTTGTATTGACTAAAATACACAGCTGTGGATTAAAATAACATCCAGAATATACCAAGATATCAAATAAAAAAGACTATAAAAAAGTTTGCCTTTAATAAAACTATTGTACATCTATTAAGATTAAACTATGAAGTTTGGAAATCATGAATACCATGTAACAATACAACATAACATTACATAAAAATGAAAAATTGTAATAACATAAATGTCATACTTAAAAAAGTTCCAGACTACCACTGTGAAAAAGCTCTATCAGTTGAGAGTTTCCTGATCTAATCACATCTGAATCACTGACCTTTATGCTTCTATTTAAAGTTTTGTTTTTTATGTTGCAGGATGGGATCTATTTTACCTGAATGAAGAGTTCAGCTTTTTAAATATAGAAGAAAAAGAAAAACTCAAGAGTCTGACTTAGTTACTCATGGCTAATGATCAATTATTGGACAATTAATTTTCATTGACATCTCATGTATAATCTGATCAATACAGCCACTTAAATGTTAGTGGAATACAAGTCCTACAATCCATCTTCATGTTAATACTAAACGGTTAAAACAATTTAAATAGCTTTAAGGACAAGTGACTTAAAGAGTCACTTTTTTAATGTTTTTTTTTAATGTTTAATGTTTTTAATGTTTTTTAATGTATTACTTTTGATTTTATAAGACAGGAAACAAATTTAGTATGCAAATATTATACAGTATGTACAATGTTTTTTATATGCAAGTACAGTAGGTGTTTAACTGTTTGTTTGGTCAATTCAAAAATTAAATATTTGTTGTTCAGGTTTTCCAAACCTACTGAACCACTTACAAAATATTTAACAGGTTTGACAGATGTTTTAAAAATAACGTTTACTTACCCATACAGATAAAACCGACAAGCAAATCTTTGTATTTAACCATTAGGTGGACCGTCCTCCGTGCTACAGTTAACTCAATAAAAAGGGTTGCAGACTGTGACAACAAATGTTTTTCCTGCAGCTTCTGAAGTGTGTGAAGACATGGGAGAAGTAAAGGAAAAGGCTTAAAAAACGTTTGATCAAAGAAGAACCTGCCAGCAGTAAATGTGCTTTAGAATTTCATGAAAATGGTTAGTGGTTTTGTGCAATAAAGAAATAATTTATATGGTGCATAACTATAGTATGTTACATGTATATTACTGAAACCCCTTTAAACTGATAACTTTTAATATTCAATCTTGGAAGTCTATACTGTATTTTCCCATTCGTTTACAACTATCAAAATTTGTATCCCCTTTAAAAATCTTTGTCAATAATTCTTCTTTCTTGTATATTCAATTTTCCACAGATTTCCGTATACACCCAACTACAAAATATTAGATAAACCTAAACCTCGATAAAGTTCTGTCCTAGTACATTACTTTAAATATGTTTCTTGTGTTTCAGAGGTGATCTGCTTCATTTCTGTTATAATTTGTTTTTCCCCCCTCTGTTGAGTGGAAATTATGGTGGGTTGAATTTGTCTTGTCCTTTTAAAATTCAACATTGGTAGGCCCAGTTTTGCTCACCTAGGACAAAAAAAATGCCTTGCTAAATTAGCACAATAATTTACCGTCAGAAACCATCGGAGGGCTTGTCTCTCAGCCTGATGGAAGTTTAAGCACCACTTGTAAATATGTGGGGTGGAGGGGATTCAGGAGGTTGAAGTGTGTTCCCGAGCCCTGTATTAAAAAATAAACAAATCAGAAACAATTAAGACTAAATTCTCATAAAAAATTCATATCTGTGCATCTTTCCATGACAACCCATCATAACATCGCAGTCCATTTTCATGTCCTGAACACACAGAAACGTCTACTGCTTAAATCAAATTAGTAATGAGCAAATTGAATCAACAATTAGACAAAAAAAGCTGCATAAAATTAATGTCAACACAGTCACTCTTGTCATCCCATCATAACCCAAAAGTACTTTCTGATTTTTCCAAGCTCAAGTCATGGCTGTTGCTTAAGGCTGCACTCCCCTGTTTTGTAGTTTTAATTTTAGACAATACTTCATCACTGTTGGGGCAATAATTGTTTTTTGAAAGCTGAATTTATTTTGTTTACTCAGCTCAGATAAATGTTCTCGCTGCTTTTATTCATCATTTTTCTACTTATGTATATTGACATTTTTCACTCCATTCTTCTACTGCTCCAAGTTGGGATGTCAAAAACATTGCTTGCGGAAATGAAAGTATCCTCATTATGCAAATTTAGGTTCCACTGATAGGCATGTTCTGTTTTATAAATTACATCCTCTTGTCAGAAGTCAAATTGTATTTGAATAACTTTGGAGAAATTGTCACCAAGATTTGAGATTGTATGCCTCCTATGCCATTGTTGATTTAGTCAGTAAGTAAAAAATAGACATATGTTGATTTTAAAATGTGTGCGTGATTGTTTTGTCATAAATGTTATTTAAATGAAGCCAAGTTGCATAAGTAATTCCTGTATATATTTTTGAATAATAAGAAAAAAGTTTTGCATTTGAATAAATACATTTCAATTTTTATATTTAATAAAATATGTTAAACAGCAATGGTTAGCGTATATTTTAAAACTATTTTTCACACACAAACATTCCTTCCACAAATAAATCTGACAGGTTTCCCTCCAAGGAAAAATTAATAATCATGTTCCATTAACGGTTACTAAGAAACAAAACTTAAAATTAGGAAGTGAACTTCAGATATGAAAATTAGACATCACAGTGTTTATGCATAAACTAAAAAGTGACATTTATGTGCTTCTCAATGTGTAGCTTTTCTTAAGAAAAAATAAAAAAACTTAAGAGAGACATTTGTTCTATAATTTAGAAAAACGTTAGTACTTTAATATGTTTATGCTATCTTATGTATCATGAAATAAAGTAAAATGTGATCCTATATATAAAAAGGGCCATATTATTTCTAATAAATAAAAGATGTAATAAAAGATTACATTTAAGAAAAATGAATGACAATGAAAGAAATTCAATTATTATATTTGCTTACTTTACTCTATAACTACATTCTGTACTTTTTCAATATTTAATGGTTTATTGAATATAATAAGGATAATTCTGGCAGTTACAATCAAATACTTGGATATAAGAAATAAAATAAAGATAATGTTACATAGATACCTCATAGGTTTTGCAGATATTAAATGGTCCTGTTTTGTTTTTTTAAGCAAGCATTGTAATGAAATAGTGAGTTTCAAGCTAATGACAGTAACAAATACAAATGGCACCAGCCCCCCAAAAATTGTTGGGGCTAATTTTAATATTAATGAATTCTTTACAACCTCAGTTCAGCAGTTTCGATTAAGCTTTAATTAGTAGCCAGAGGGGAATCCAAAACAAAAATAAGGAGCTGAATTGCTAATTAAGGTAGTTAGATGCAGACAGACTTTTTGTTAATGGCTGGATGTTGTTGGCTGTGCAGGTCTGACAAGGTATGGCATCAAGACAGTCATTATCTGTACTGTAAGTATAAATGTCGTAACAGATCACAGTGCTACCAGAGGCACCTAGTTCAATACAAGGAAGACACTACGGTCTGTCAGATCCACACCTAGTACCTCGCTAATAGGTTAATTATTGCATTAATACTATATTTATTGTTGGGTTTTTGAAGTAGGTTTCTAAAGCAAATACTGTACATTCAGCTGTTTTGTGATCACCATTATTAAAGCTATTTATTTATCTTAAAACATGCTTAATTTGAAGGCATGTTATTTTGAAATATATTCTCTCCTGTGTTATGTTTAATATAACACTTTGTCCTTGTGAAGATCTGGGGTGGATATTTTGGAATAACTGATGTTGAGAAAAAACACAATACTTTTTCTATTAAATTACCACAGGTTCTTTGTATTTCTTTAACCTCTAGTATTGTTTTCAAAAATTCAAAAGGAAATTTACAAGAAGTTTAAAGGAAGGGGAAGGCAGGTGGGAAGAGGTACCTTTACAGATTTTTATGTTGGTGTCACAGAACATAAGCAGGGAGATGTCTGATGTGCAGTTTATTCCCAGCACAATACAAAATATATTTCTCCCAGGTTTGCTTACGTGTTTGTGCTTGAAAAGATAAGATACAAAGTATCTTTATATCTTTTTATAAATGTATATTCTATCTCTGAATAATAAATTGCTCCTCCCAGTCCACCCACAACAGCTATGAAATTCTTCCTACTGTATGTATAAATATTTCACTTTGCATTGGCTTTTTTGGATTGCTCAAAAAAGAGTTAATTACATATTTCAAAATATTGTTTATAGCATCCAAATATATGTATGGAAGAGAGAAGTTAAAACTCATTATTGATGTTTCAGAATGTTTCAGTGCCTTTCAATCTATTTCGCTCTGAAGAAATGAATTCTCATACCCTATGTTTTATGTTCCAAATGAAAGCCTTTTCAATGATACAGAACCTCTTTGTCAGATTAAACAAAACTAATAAGATAATCATGGAACCTTGAGACAGCTGAAAGATTTGTGAAGCCCTTTTCCCCTTTTTCAAGACAATAATAATTTTAATTACATCTCAGCTATCTCCTCATCTACTTTCTTGTCTTCATCTCTTGCCCTCTGTTAATCTTCATTGTCTCTCTCTTTAAGAGTTTAAATTAAGATAGAAAGCATTTCTCCTTACTAATATCAAAAACTCCATATGATCGTAATATTGACCAAAATTGTACTGCAATATTGAACAAAAAATAAACTGTATGTTTCATTCAATTTCGTTAATCTTTGAATGTTTAGGTATTATATAACTGCTAAACCTTTTCAGATATTTTGAACACCAAAAATCTATGTTTATAATGTCACACACCCACAGTAGTATTATTTCCTTGTAATAACCTAAAAGAAAGTGTACGATTAAATATATGTCTGTATTGTCTAAGCACTTTGTATGTGTTCTAGTGTAATTTTTTTAATATTTCCTTAAGGCTTTAGATGATTAAGTCACTGCATTGTTTGCTTTTGTGACTCATATTGCAGCAGTATTACAGAGAAAATCTGAAAATGCTGAAAGGTGTTCTTTTTAAATCCCACCAAAGGCAGAATCTATAAAAATATCTAATACAGGAACATTTTAAATATTTTTGTAAACAGTGAGTTACTTTGTTTGTTTGCTCATCTTTTGAAGATAATTCTGCCTTTTTCAATAGCCAATGTTCAATTCATAATCTTTCTCTTTAAAAAAATCATGATCTAAAAATAAAAAGTTGTTGTTTTTTTTCACAAGTATTCAAACAACCAAATTTCCCCCCAACTCCCAAAGCATACATTATTATTACAGTGTCATTTCAATCCACTATTTTATTTTTGCTGTTATTGTTTATTTTTTTTTAAATCAATCCTTTTGAAAACCAAACTAAATTTATTCATTCAAGTCCAACATCTATGTGAACACCAAAGAGTGACCTTTTAACACTGTATCCAGAATAATAAAAAGACTGCCTTTTCTGTTAGGACACAAAATACTGTATAAGAGAAAATTTAATTTTAAAGGCTTTTGTTTCTCTTTAGTATCTTTACTTTTATCTGCTGTAGGCTTTGTGACAGGGACGCCTAGTAAGACTAGGATAAAAAAATACATGAAAAAATAAATGATATTGTTACTGAGGCATTAGATATAAGCCATAGTATCATATCTGAATAGTACCAGTGAATTGTAATCAGGTTCTTTGGCTTAACAATGCTGTGTTTTATTACTAAAGTGGCTGCCATCTGTTTGATGGTAACTCTGACAATGAATTAGGGGGGATTCTACTTCTACTGAGAATCTGATGAATTATTTCATAATCACTAAATCTACACATTGCGATGTAAGTCCACAAAGCAGAAATCCACATCAAACATTGTTCTTACAATTGGTGTGAAAAAAAGCTGAGATTTCATTGCATGTCTCAAAAACAGCAATATATTCATTTTGACCAAGATTCTGTCAAATAAAACTAAAAAAAAAAATGAATCTATCTTTTGGTACCAAAGAATTTAAAATGGTGGGTGTATTCAAAATAAAAATGATAACTGTAAAATGCTTGATATTGTATGTAAAAAAGATCCTCAGAGCTTTGTTTTATAAGTAAATGTTTTTTTTTTTTTTAACAGTGACAGTGTGTGGAGTAAGAGTTGACCCTGAAGTATTTCTTAAACCTAGCACGGGAAAGCATCGCAAACTATGATTAAGAAAATTACAGACAAAGGGGAAATACAGTAAACGTCTTAAACAATGTTTCATAAAAGATTGTTCTGGATTAAAAGACACTTAAGAAAGAATACAAATCAGCAGAAGCAAGCACTTTGTAATTCTTTTAAGCACACATCCTAATAAATTCAAAGTGATTGTTTTAAAACATTAAAAATGATTATTTTTCTAAACACTAACAAGCTTAAACTGTCTCTTAAACTCTGTATCCTTTGAATGGTGAGTAAAGGGTAATAAACAGCTTGCAGTATCTGTCATTTTGGTATTGAAAAAAGAAGTAGTTTTCTTTGACCTCTCTCTTATGCTGAAAGAGCGAGCAGCATATTTAGAGCACCAGCTTGGTTCATGTTTACTTTCAAGTCGAATTAGAGTTGCTATTGTTACATCGCCAAGAAACACGGGCCTAGGATAAAAATCTGCCTTTGTCTCTCTCGCTAGCTATCACAATCCATTACCGCAAATTAGGGTTCAATAAAATTGGTATTCAGAGATAATTAGGGCCGGCTTTGTGGTGCAGGGGATAATATGTCCAAACCACAGGTCTGCAGCTGTGTGAACTGAAGTGTGACATGGTTCTTCTCCAAGCCCGAGCTCTGGGGTTGTGCACTTCACCCCTCGAAACCCTACAGCGGTCACAGCTCTGTATCTTCACCTGCTGAGAAGGGAAACACTCCAAATTAAATGAATTATTTCAACCCTCTTTGTACATGAAACCCAGAGCACTGCCAACGAGACACGACTTCCCTGTAACATTCTAACTAACAGGGTTAGGGAAAAAGTGTCCTTAATTGGCAAAGGTTTGTCTTTCATTAATTAACACCTTCGTGAGAACACAAACTTGTTATCCTCACATTTTATGAGTGAAACATCGCCAGTGAAATGAGTCTTTTTTCTTCTCTGGAGAAGATTCATATTTAATTGACAGAAAACTTTTCTTTTTCTTAAAAAATAGATTTTTAACGTGTATATATTATATATTATTATATATATGAGGAAATATTTCCGACACTTTAAAAATAAACTTTAATATTTAGAAATCTAAATGATCTAAGCCTACATGATCAGTTCTGTTTTCTACAGGAAATTCAGCTTTCTAACCAGTGCACTTGAATGGAATGGATACCATGTTCATCAGTTAAGAAAGAGTAAATCAAGCATACAACCCAAATCAAAATCTGAAATGACTGCTAAGATTTCTAACGTGAGTAAACAAAATTGTCATCACCATATTTTCACAACTACGGCATAAGTTCATAATTAATCATGAAAATAGCCAAGTAATAGCATATTAATTATTTATAGATACTGGTATAGTAAGATTAAGGCTGAACTTTGAGCAGCCAAACCTTCTTATCTTTAGGATAAGTATAATCTAAATCTACAGTAATGCTTTGCTCTTCAATGAATTAATCAAATAAGGTCAGCTGATATTTACAATGTGAAGAGGTCTTATTCTTTCTGAACTACACCAAAATAGATAGATTAAGCAACAATACATTTTTTTAAATACCGTGCATTTGTAACTTGTATTTTAGTTTCACAGCTATGTGGATTGAGAATCAAATGTTAAGTTTTCTTAATATGAGAACATTGTTTTTAATTATTTTGAATTACAACAGTAACAAATGTTGATTTAAAAATGATACTTGTTTTATATTTCATATGTTTGCAAAATAATGTTTTTCATGTTAATAACATTTCTAATAATCATCTCTAAAATGAAATGCAATGGACAAAAAAAATGTGAATTTTAGATCAACGTTGGGGTAGGAGTATCAGTGACCTGGCAAGGATTTTTTTTAAGAATAATGTATTTTACATACTTTAAAGAGTGTGATATTAGTGTCAAACAATAACTCCATCCTTATCCCATTTAATTCTGGTAGTTTATTTCCAGGTTTATGTTTTCTAAAATTTCAAACAAAAACAAAACCTACATAAAGGTCAATGTTTAAAAGGGCTGAACAAAATATTACTTAGGCCGGGAAACCTGGGGTTGTCTTTTGTTCACTTTGAATGCACTCATTTAAGAGTGTTTTTAAACAGGAGAGAATGGACCATGTTCCCACAAAAGCGGTGTCTCTTTAGCTTGTGTGAAGAAAATGATTAACAACAATGGAGTGAAGAGCAGCAGCAAGAGATCTGTTTCATTTGCTTGTATTTTTTTATCTTTGTTATCTGTAGGCCCGATCTCCAGCCTGGCTTTAGAAGCATGTGAAATGTGGTTTGGTCTCTTCAATTGAAGTCCCAGAGGATGCTAATCCACAGCAAAAATCTACCACAAAATCCAGGACAATTAGGCAGGACTGGTGCAGAGGGATAATACAGTACGTGTCCTCCTTCTCACCAGTGATTGGAGACACTAGAAGGGGGTTCAGTGGGGGAGCTGAAAGCACCAATTTAATTGCACTCTGCTCTTTTTAAGCTCCACTGTTTCTAGCATGTCTCCACACTGTACTGTACATTCAAAAGAACTTTCATTCATCATTTCTCCAAAGAATAATTACAGTACATATAAGAAGGTATCTTCTTTGCTTGCCAAAGTATGGAGCTCACCCTATTCCCAAGTCCATTCCTGCAACATAAGTATTGTATCTATCAATGCTCCTTTTCAAAAAAGCTTTACATAGCACATAAAATATAATCTGCCCTCATATCACCAATTATCTACTTAAAAATACTAAATACTGCCAAGGGGAGAAAACCTTTCCTCTGGAGACATCCATTAGTACATGATTTTATCAATTAAGATATATTTTTTTTATTTGCTGTACATTTGTTCTATATGTATACAGAAAATGCAATGGGTATATACAGTGTATTAATGCTCACGATTGTGTACAGCATTCTTTCTTGGTCTTGCTGACTTGCTGACATTCTTGTGCAGATCTTAGACTGTATCTCAAGTATACCACTGTTACAAAATGATTTTCTGTATTGCAAGTTATAGAGACAAGGCATTGGATCAATTCTCAAGGTCTTAAACACAATTTCAATTCAATTGTAGAACAGAACCTTTTCACTTTTTAAACTTGGAGTCCAACCCATTCTAAATACTGGAGTGTCGGTGTGTTGACATATTATTATCTCATTATTTCTATCATCAGACAGTTAAACAGCTTCTCCCTCTTTACGTGCTGGTGCTTTAAAGAGACTGGAAATCCTGCAGACACATTGGATCAAGACTAAAGACCTCTGCTTTAACAGATCACAAATCCTTAATTTGCCAATCAGCATTAAAGAAATTAATCATTATTCAGGCTGCTGGTCACATTATTTAATCTTAAATTTAGAATTGTGATTAAAGAATAAAACACTTCATTTATGTATAAAAAGATTAATCGAATTATCAGAATAGTGTGGCAACAAGTATATAAATATATTCTCATTGCTCATTTATTCAGATAAAATAACCATAATCGTATATTCATATAGAATAATCCATCTTGACAATTCAGTTTTTAAATAACGTGTTATATAGTAAAAATAATAAAATATCATAGTAGATTATAGTCAAAGGACTTTTTCAAAGTCACATGAAAATTTGTGATAAAAAATGTTTTTAAAGGATACTCCTTTACTAAAATGTCAAGTTTTCCTTTACTGATCATTAATTCTACATATTTTAAATACTCTGTATTTATTACATAGATACAGTACAGTATATTACAATGCCAAATAATCAAATAAATCTTGCATGGACAGTCAGACAAACTTTCCACATATAAAATTCTAACTCTTAACTTGTTTGTGAATTGAGCAATGTTCAGTATTTTCACTTTCACATATTTCTTTTAGATGTCTTTAAAATACTGCTTTTAACTGCAATATCTATAAAAGTTTAACATATTAACCATTATTGCAGTTTATACCAAGACATTATTTCTTTATTTAGTAATACACAAAAAATATTTAATGAAATACCAATAAACAGTGTAAATTTAGTAACCATATTTTTCACAAGAAGTCTTTAGAACATTTAGGAGTGATAATCCGAAATGATCTAAGTTTGAATTGTAGCGTGCTCTAACCAAACCATATCTACAGTATGTACATAAACGTACTGTATATGGCTTTTACTTTGAAGATAAGGTTACTTCTGCTTCCATATTCATGATTAAATCAGCTTGTACCACTCAAAAATTGAAGAGAGGCAGAGAAATACTGAGACTTTTAATACATGTTTATATTTTTTCATAAAAATCATGCATAAACAATGATCATTTGCTACTATTTATTTGTTTTACTTGAACGGTTTGATATATTGGCCATCAAAGCAAGTCTGTGTCTTTCTATCTGTGCATGTTTTGTAATATAATTATTTACAGATTTTTGCCAAATTCAAAGGACTGAGAAACTGTATTCACTAATTCCAGCCCGCACACATTGCTAAGCAACAGAACTCATGGGCTAAGGTTTACAAAAGCCAGGTCAGCTCCGCTTTTATTTTGTTTCCTTTCCCTAGGCCATGGACAAAGCAGCTGAGACTCTGGCCAAGGGTGGTATCTTACAAATTGTTTCTCGATTACGTGTAAAACTCTCCTCAACGTGTCTAGTTTTGATAAAGAAGGAGTGTCAAAATTGTGAATATTTCATTTAAAGGTATTATTGTTTTATTTATGTATGAGAAAATAACATGCAGTTTGCAAATGTGGAATATTTCAATCGCAGAAAGAAAACCCTTTGTTTGAATGTGCAGGACAATTAATTAATATATTTACCATAACTGGTTGGAGATATTTAAGTTAAGAAGCGGAACTTGATGATTTACAAGACAGAGTGAACTGCAGACAGTACCGATGATTGCTATTATTTGTTACATTTTTCATCAATAAACTAATTTCATTTTCTAAGGCGGAAGAAAAAAATAGTAAATCTCTTCAAAAACATTGTTCTTGTTATTTTAATGATATAAAGTGGCAGGCTTTAATTATTCTGATTTTTTTTTTTTGCAGGAGTTCAGAAAAGCGCTGCTACTCAATGTAATTTCAATTCCCTGCAATGTAACTAGCAGCCAGACACCTGGTGTTGCGAGGAGTGGTGCGAGGAGACAGCAAAACAGTAATTAGAGATGAAACCCAGCTGCTCAGGGAAGAGCTGGAGAAGACGAGACTCCATTTATCGCAAACATGGCCAGAAACTGACATTTCTAACATCCTGGGCTCAGGAGTAGCCTGTTTGACAAAAACAGTAAATGGTTTTCTTAGCCACTGTACTGCGGATGTGAAGGAGAAATTCTAAGCCAGCTTTGTTGATCATTTGCTGTAGTTTCCGATCAGCACTTCAAGTCCATGTGGGGCTTTAGGGGTTATTATAAAATAGCATTTTAGATTTGTAATTCTAAACATGGCAACTGTATCACAAACAGGTTGTTTTTGCGTTTTTTAAAATGTCCCTTAAAAATTCCAAGAAGAAAGAAGATCCCAGGCCAAAAGAGATATACAGGTATCACAATTTCACGGTAATATAGAAGGTAAAAAAGATAAATACTTTTTCTTTTTCGATATGTTACAGAAAAAGTTTTTCTTTTTCTATATGTTACAGTTTTTTTTTTTCATTTAAGATAACAGAGGAATGCATAAACATCAAATTTAATAGCCCTGATCTAGCATAATACAGTATGGCAAAATGTACTCTCCATTATTGTAAGTGGGGAAACAACACTGTCGTCAGTTCATTAACATATAAACTCATCTTTCAAAGGAAAAAAAATATGTATGGTATTCCAGGTCAATTCTGTTTTCACTGTTTCATTTATTTAATTACGAAAGCCTGACATACTGAATTAGTCTTTCATTTTACTGGCCAGGTAATTAAGGATGGAGAAATCACAGGAAACTGCAGAACAACGACAGGTGTTGCAAAGTACAGTAAAACAATAGGAAATCGTGAAAAATCTATGGCCAAACCATAATAAACTGTGGGAAAAGTGCAGAAATCCAATGGCAAACATATCATAGTAAACTGTCATTAATGTTCAGGTTTCTTTCCAATTCACCCACAAATCTAACAAGACTTCACCTGGTAAGAAAATGTGCAACAGCAATAAAATAAAATAAAAACAGATAATGATATTACAGTATACAAGGCTGTCATGCTTTTATAGACTATCTTTAAAGAAACTAGTTGTGTAATAAATGTAGGGAAGCAAATTGCAATCCTTTTCTTTTCACGAGTAATCTGATCATTTCTCCTGGTCAGATTTCTTTAGACCACACTAAATGTCATCCAAATCCTTATCTAATGCCCTGCATGTAGGCTTTTGTGTGCCCAGGTAGGCCAGTTTGTGAGAGAGGAAACACACTTGATTACATGAAACTTTGGATACAAGGCTAAACTATCCTTTTGTGTAACATTGTGCATTTGGAGAACTGTTATTGTCTATGTTCCTTCTTTCAGAACACTACTTTCACTATGATTTGTTTCTTCCTTCATTCAGAGTGAGCACATTGTTATTTGAAAAAAAAAGATAAAGCTGGAAGTAACTAAAATGCAGAAAAGAAACTTAAATTTAGCATTAAATGCACAGTTTAGGTTTAGAGGATGTCACACTCCTGTGTTGGACCAAAGATACAAGTTATTACAGGAGTATGTAAGTACTGTAAGTGAAATATAGAAATTTGAAAAATAATAGTGACTAAATTTCATCACACCCATATTTAAATGGTGATAATATTGTTGGTCAGTCTCTTTGTTGCTTTTTTTTTTTACTACACATTAGTTTTTTCTTTTTTTTTTGAAAATCAAGTATTATATTAAATCTAACAATCAAATACTACCGGGTAGTATTCATGGAGATCACCTATAGTATACAAGTAAACTGATAGTAAATTGTATTATTTCAGTCAGCTTATTTAACATGTAAACCTTATCATGTACTGTAGTGTTAAAATTCTGAAAATGTCAGAGGTAATAAACTAGTGCATTATAATACAATTATCTTTTGGAACACAGTAGAGACAGTCATGCAAATGGCACATTTCGCCAATTTTGGGTACTATTTTGTATGTTTTTTATACAATTTTTGTCAAAATATTATCATCAGTCTTTGGTTTTTCTAGAACTGTTAGCTGTTGAGAGAAAAAATCTTAAGTTCTGAATATGTAGGGCTAGAACATTTGTTTGTAATTTCAGAATCCATTGGGTACCCCCGATCTCTCCAAAATGTCCATGCACTATCAAACCATGCTTTAAAACTGTCCAAAGTATAAAAAAGAAAACTGCATTGAGACACATCAAAACAATGCTTGTAAACAAAAGCTGAGCGCTGTGACAGGCAGTAATATCTGTATGTTGAAGTTTTAAAATATCTGCTCAGGAAAACGTTTTTGTACATCTTTAGAAACTGCTTTTACCAAATGTATTCGCTATATGTTGAGATTTGTGCCCTGCTCGTTTTGTGGGGTTTTCATGAAGAAACAGATCATAAAGTAGTAAAGGTCACAAATAGCCTCAAGGCCTGTGCTAATTGCTTACTGTAATATCTGAGTATATGTCTGAAAGAAAAAGAACTAAGGAAGAAGAAAAATTAAGATATAAAGGAGAATTATTCAAAATAGCTAATCTGCGGAGTTCAAATTGCAGGGTATATTGTCTTTCTGAACTTTTCTTTTTCCATTTGAAGACCTAAAAGGTTACGAAGAGACAGTAGGTTTTGAGCCTAACATTTCGATTCTTCAAATGCAAACCTTCTTTCATAGAGTCCCAAGAATGGGAGTAACTGAGGAGAAATGTTCTTTTTGGTCTTTCTTCACAAGTTCCTTCTACTTTTACTGCTTTGGTGGTGTTTTTCTTTGCTCCTTTTCTTTTTTTCCGAAGACATTGACCATATGATGATATTCAGATGACCAGGCTTTTATGATTTCAGTCCTGCCAAACAGCGAATCAACCTTTATAATTAAATGTGACAGGCTGACAAGGAAAATGAATGTAAAATTTTATACTTATATGAATTTTTGTGTCACACTGCCGTCTGTGCACTTGTTTTCTCTTTGTCAATAGCCGAAGGCTCATTTCTCCTCACTGGAAGCACATTTTATATCCTGGCCTTCAGACAGATCCCCTTCGCCCTAGTGAATTTGCTGATTAATTTTGGATGCTCTCCTTAATTAACACCCCAAAGGATGTGTAGATTTTCTAGCCCATATTCCATGTAAAACAAGTGAGTCTGAAGAACGATGACCTAAGGAGACAGACGCACTCCCTCCAAATGACATTACAAGAACACTGAATATCTCGGAATTCAAGACATGGTCAGGCAATGCCTAAGGTGATCCTAGGCCTTTAATCAGAGCAAGAACGAGACTTGTATTAGTCTAATTTCATTTTCTTTACCGTTGACAAAAAATAGGCCTCTCAAGATGCCACCCGACGGTTGAAACATACTGCACTTGTGCCAGAGCTGCTGGTGCCGGTGGCTTTGATTATTAATTGGTGCCACTTTTACTTCCAGCAAAATTGGCGGATGATGGATGAGGGCAAAACAGAAATGTGATTCATTTAAAAATCAAAAAAATTGAACTAATTGGATTGAATAGCTCCTACCTCTTCATTGACAGCCAGCATAAAAGTATGATGAGCTTTGAGCTGCTCTATGCAGCTACAATAATAGTGCCAACTTTCAGATACTTGGTAAAAATGGACTGGAGAAATCTTTACTTTGTGTTGCGTGCTTCTGTAATCTGTTATAATTAGAATAATAGGGTTTTCAATATTCTGGCACACTCTGTTTGATTCATTGTTTTAATGTAGGAATCAGTGCACACTACTGACACACACTGTACTGTATGTAAAAGGTAGAAAAGGTTAGGTTTCAAAACCATTTTTTTATCATTCTACATATCTGTTGCTAAATGAAACTTGGTAATAATCAGATTCAGCTAATGATTTTTTGGAGCTTAACAGCTGATAAACACTGTACTGTATCACAGAAATATAATTTATTTTACTTTGACCCCATTTCCTACAGTATGTTTACATTCCCTGTGTTACAATGTGTAGTTCTTCATTCGTTCTTCTGTTACATATTAGGTGAGCAACAGTCAAAATGCATACCTGATATGTTCTGGTACTGTATGCACAAATACAGGCCTTTATAGTTGATTTCCAAGTATTATTTTATCTTGAGACCAGGAAGACAATACCTTATTACACATATGGAAATGAAATGAACTTTGGCAGGTTTACCTGGAAGTGTGTCAGCTCATCATTTTGCCAGTAGCACTTGTAATTATACGCTGTTTGCTTTGGTTACATTCAATAGACACTGTGATATAAAAATAAAACACAATATTCATTTTCTAAAACTTCATAATGAAATTTAGTTTTCGAGAAGAAACCAAACTCAGTGGAGACCAGATGCACACCTTGGAGAACTTAATATATTGCAGTACCTATACAAAATCTTGTTTGTCATTTTGCATTAAATCTTTTCAGAATTTTCTTCTTAAGGAGATCTGCTCTTGTGCATTCAATAAAACAAGAACATTTACTGTCAGCAGGCAACACAAATCCACATTTGCAAACTATTTAACACTTTACAACATTACATACTTTTTGCAACAGTGATGATCAGAGAAACTATATTTTTGAAAGCAACGTGTCTTTAAAGTATTGCTAAACAAATCAGCCCATAAGAAGTCTGACCGAAATATATTCCTTTTCAAGCAAATGAGTCATTTATTTGATTGATTCATCAAGCTACATGTAAAGAATATGGTTTCATAATACCTCAGAGCCAGTTTAGTCAGTCGCTGCTACTTAAAGGACACTTAGGAACTGTGATATTAAAAAAAACTGCCAACCAAAGAGTGTCTTAATATTAATATACTAACACTACATCTAAACATTTTATGTACTGCTGCTAAAAAAAGCTTTGGAGTGCAGCCTATCGAATATTTTGGAAGTAGTCCTACTAACTTATTTATTCTTGCAAAATAGAGATGCCTATTTAAAGAAGATTAAACCAGTCCACAGAGGACAATTGTGGACTTTGTCTTCCCAGAAAACCTGTTACAAAAGGACACGGAGTGCTTGTGTAATTGGGATATTTGTGAGCGTCTTGTTTCACCCTAGTTCACTGTGGTGAAATTAAGCCAGTAAGTCTATAGGAGCAGTGTATGCCGTAGCTTGCCCTACCATCCCTAGTCAGTGACACTTTTGGAGCTCCCTTTGCATGAGCCAGGATGATAACAGTTTGATTGGGAGGTATAAGTAACAAATGAGATCAATTAAAATGTCCGTGAGGGGCACCTGTCTTGGAGTCAGGTTGCACTAAATGATTCCCACATCTTTGTTTCCTATACAGGATTCCATTTGCAACCTCATCACTTCCATAGCAACAATGGCAGGGTTGTTCCCTAATGGAGGGGAACCAAGAAAGCAGGCCTTATCCACTGGCCCTGGTATATCATTATTATCGGCCCTGGAACACAGGGCTGGGGCACTCCACAGCTCTGTTTGCAAAAAGAATCCCTGTTCCTTTCAGCTTTCAGGATCTTGCAGAGTTTAATTTGTAACAAATTTGTAACCCCAGCCTCTTTAGTGATTCAAAGTCATTCAGTGTCAAACAAGGTTCAATACATTGAATGAAATGAACATTGAGATACTTTGAACTAAACAGTAACTGTATTGCAGGACAGTTCTTAAGCAGTCTTCATGTTATCGATGACTGCTTATAAATAAGAAACAGGGAGATTACAACCAAATGTTGATGTGAAATAGTGCAGCATCTAATTCAAAAAGATGTTACACAAAAGATGTCTTTCATCAGTACATGGCACATGGCAAAGATATAATATATTAGCTTTTTCTTGGTCTTCAGAATTAATTTATTAAGAAAACAAAAGGCAAATACTGTTATAACATTTTAGTTGCCGTGATTTATACACTTACAATATGTCATTTACAGGTCTTTTTCCTTTTTTCTTCTTTTCAGAAACAGTTCCAGGTTTTGTGTTAAAACCAGGAACTGTGTAATATTCCCAAAAAGTTCATTTTCCATAGTCAATCTTATTAAACCTTTACTCAGATAAATACTCAGATGTCTTTATTTACATATTTATTTATTAACTTCTATTAACATTTAAGTATTAGTAGTAGGAAATACCATAATATATATATATATATTATAGTAATTAAAATAGAACTTCAATATGTAAAAACAACAATCATAACATCATAATGTGAAATATCCTCTTCTTATGCAATCCCTTTCCTTAAGATTATATAAAGAAAGATTCTTCTTTGACTTTCTCAGAAATATTAAAAGACATCTTGCTATGTATTTTTAGCCAATTATTAACACAATGTCAGGTAACAGTGTCAAATTAAGAAAAAAAAACTTTTCTTTACAAAAATACTTTTGACTGAGATGAAATGTTAAATGTTCCATACCTTCTTTACAATATCTAATGATTTACTCTACAACAGTGAAGAGCATCTGCCTTAAGTCATAACTCCTAGCAAACTAGCAACTGTAAATCACAAACCCAATTCAGCACTCAAATTGCTTAATGGTGAGTAGAATAAAGAAACTTATGTGTAGCCAAAATATACATTCAAGTACGGGGTTTGTAATTTGATTTGATCTAGGCCCTAATACAGTGTATCAGGACACTGGTTTCTGCAAAAAGTTTATGTGTAAATTCTGCTCATAGAATTATGATGTCTCTGTGCATACTCTATGCAGTATTCATGTGCCGTGCAAGATGAATCAATAAGCACCACATAATAACTGTTCTTCCCTCTTTTTCGAAACTGACATGATAAACACAACTGCATCAGAAGAAATGTTGTCCTTATTAGTGATAAGAATCGTGGCATCAATAGTGGTGTGGGGTTATGTGTTTGCACATTCTCGAAAGAAAACATGAAGTACATACAGTTTCCCAACAACCATAATAGAAAAGCAAGAGACGGGAGGATCAACTAAAACTTACTATACTAGATAGCAATACAACATTTAATGAAATGTCTTTCATCACACATCTCTGCGTGGTCTCAAGAATCTGGTTTTAAAGTGAGTCTCATAATATCTAAAAAGTATCCACTTTCCTGCAACCCTTTCATGTACAGTATTCTTCCATTTTAATATAACAAAAAGGTTTGCACGTTTTAAAGGAATCACATTAAAAGATACAAAGCAGTCAATAAATACATAGAAATGCCAGAATGGAAGAGAGCACTCCCGTCTTCAACTAAGGACTGCAGAATGTCCCAACTGCAAAGCCTTGATGTACAGTACTATAGATGTTTTTAATGTTAAACTTCAGGCTGCTTCATTTGAGTGTTCTTGCTTGTTTGTCTATAATTTGTAGTTTCTTATACAGTACTGTGCATTTTCATCCATTAGCAGGATTGCAGATTTTTCACTAGATTATAGTACAGCATGCCTAATCAGCATTTGTCCTGTGCAGTCACAGGTGTTTTTTTTTTTCTTTTCCATAGTCTGGAATTCTCATTTTAGTCAAATTTACTGGGATTTACAAGATGATACATATTTTAATCGTTATCTCTGATTGCTCTAACAACAAAACAATCCAGATTACAGTATGTACTGTAGCAAAGAGATTCTGGGAACGTTTCATGGTTTTCATCTGATGTAATGCCAGAATGTCATGTTCGTTTTGGTTCTTTAGTTATGTACGATGCTTACTTATAAACTGTTTACAGAATTATGCCACGGGAGAATACAGTAGCCTAGCTTATTAATAAAAACATATTAAGAAGACAAGAACTGACAGAAACTGTCACTATCTGATGTCCCATCGTTTTTAGGTGAAACGCTTTTTTTCCAGTGTTGATCTGATGCACAAGGTGCTTTCTGAAAGGAATGCGATTTGGACGGACCTCAATTAAGGCTTTAAGCAAGCTGGTAAAGAAGCGAGATAACGGGGCTGCTGCAACAAATCACTGCTATACAGTAGCCAATTACTGGAAGTTAAAGAAAACAGTGGCAGGGCGAACATGCCGCTCAGTGTTTCTGTTTGAATTCAGCTGATGAATGTTGTGTGCGCTTTCCCATTCAGCCAGCGCGTTTAAAAGGATTGTTTACCATAACCTTGTAATCAACCTGCCTAGCAGCACCCTATTACCCATGATAACAAGGCTGCTGCAATTTGGACTGAAAAAGAAGTCTGCCTCAGATGGGCTCTCTGATGCTTTAGTGATAGAGCACTGCCCTGTTATCTTCATTTGTAATTTGTTTTCAAGAACTGTGATTTACATTTCAGTTGGATTACACCTTTTAATGTATCACGAGCATTAAGTGGCTCCAGTGAAAATTTCACATCTCCGCTAGATTTCAAACGATGCGGGGCTTCGAGTGAAGAGGATTACAATTACAATTAAAATCAAAAGCCTACATGTCTATCTAACGATCCACAATAACCCTTTGTGTACCAGTAAATAACATACAAGCGGACCAGATGCCCGCTGCCCAAGTAAATCGCGACGTATTAACTCGTGACAGTTAATTTGAATATGATGTAGTAAGTATTATTTTATACTGGCACACTGATTCCGCATGAAATGCAAATAAAAAGCAATTTGGCAGCAGGTAAAAGGAAGCCAGGTAGTCCCGTCTAAACACAAGTGGGGATTGATTATAAAGTTCAATTACCCCATGATATTGCTTTGGAATGGGAACTTACACTTCTTTGTTAAGTATGTTTACATAAACCTACAGTTTTAAAATATGTACCGTGGCCCATTGAAAAAGTGGTTAGAATGTGTTGAAGTAACCTATCTATTTGTTTTTATTTCCCGATTTGCATTTTTGAATTACCTACTCGACACTCCTTGCCTTTGTCTGCGTTTCTGTTCTCAACAATTTTTTAAGAGCTAAAATGTGGAAAACGATCGCAAATTTAAACTACACAAAAGTTTGGGGATTCAAAAAAACATTCGCTTCTGTTGCTTTGGATGTTGTAATAGAAATAAAGTTAAATGTCAGTACATCTTCAATACATAGCTTTTGACAAGTAAAAAAAACAGGAAAAACTTTTAGTACGATTTGCAGTAAGGCTATTCTTAAAACATTAATGCGTGAGGCGACAAATAAAACTGCTTAATTTTCTTCTTTAGAAACAACACTTATAATACAATTCAAACTGACAAGTGTTGTATTAAACTGTATGTTTTCACACCTGGGGTACATGCTAATAAATTTGACTAATTGAAGGAAATTTGTCAAGCTTTGCTAAAAGCTATTTTACGGTTTTCAGCATTTTACAAACACATGCACATTGTACGTCATTTTGAGTTAAAGACATTATGTGGCAGGATGTGGAGGAAAAGTAGTATTTTTCAGGATAAACACAAAGACTACTAAGCATCTCCCATCTTAAAAACAGAATGGCTATATTTAATTAACAAGTTAGCAATATGCTACACCTCTTCAACCTGCCCACTGAACTTCTCTTTGGTTTGGGACAAAGACAAGGACAGAGGACATGAACTAGCGAGAAGAATTACGATTGGTTATTTTGCCTCTCGGCCCACTAGGCCACAAGGCCCATATGATCAATCAAAACGATCAGGCAGAGGTGAGATACAGTAGGTACAAAGCAATCTAGGTTGTGCGCTTTGCAAGTGTTCCTTCTTTCAAAGTCTGACAGATTCGATACATTTACAGGTTCATCCGGCACTGCGAACAGGTGTTGCTGTTGTCTCACGCTTAATAATTTTCATTTCGAAAATGCCCATTTTCCCTTAACTATGCAGCTTAATTATACATACTAGCTCTGAAATGTAAATACAGATATTTACATATCGCATTGTTTATTCATAATTTCAAATCGTTTATGAAATTATGTAAAACTATTTCTAAACTAAAGCTCAGTGTGTAATAAGAATTGCCAACTTGTTCATGCAATTCAAATAAGAACTTCTGTTCCTGAAAGGCAAATAATTAAAGAAAACTGAAAAGCAGAAACAGGAGTTTAAATGTCAGATGAGATTATTATAAATTTAAATGTAATACATTTTTCATTTTTGCGTACTTAGAATAGAATATCAGATTATCGGTTTGGACGTGTGCTAACCTGGAGTTTCAACGCTATCATCCAGAGCCCCGTGTTAAATAAAAAAAATAGTATTTTCAAGAAGCACATAAGGCTGGTAAGGATTTAGTAGTATTTAAACTGCAGCGAGAAAGAATAGAGGCTAGCAACATCATTTACTTTTATTCAAACGATTATATCAATTATTAACAAAAGCTAAAACCCAGGGGACTTTCAATAGATGTAATTTATCTTCCACAATAGCTCCTGATAGCTAGTCAACATAATATGCCCTTAATGAATTAGCTTGTTAGAAGATAATATAACAACAGCTATTTCAAATCGCAGACTACCGAAATTGCATTTATGTGCCCGTGATGCGCAAGTTAAGAGTCACTAAATGATTTGAATATAATAGGTTTATTGTGAGGGAAGCACAGTTTTGATACTCATATCTCATCAGTACCTTTTGTGTAGAACAGCATTTATACGTCAGTGGTAAAAGGGGAAAGATTCAAAACGGTAAAAGCCAAGTAAATGGGCTTCTGTACAGTACTTGCCAAATGTATTCATTTAACTCTCTTTAATCTACAGAACACCCAAGTGCTGCAGCACGCCTACCACAAGGGTATCTTTTTATAACGTTTGAAGCAAGTCTTAAGAAAGAAGAGGGAGGAAACGGAGAGTTGTTTTTAATGAACGTCAAAATGTATACTGTACATCACGAGGTACGGGTCTAGATTATTAACAAAACCAGCGAAAATGCTTGAACGCCTGAGTTACATTGACCACGGAAATCTTTCAAATCGAGTAGCCAGTTCGTAAACTGAAGAGGTTAAAGCTTGGAGACCTACAATGGAGCATTTCGGTGATGCAGTGCAACCAGTTGATCTGAACTGCAGACACAAACGTGTAGCACGCCTCATGTGTAACTGGCAAACATCCTGTCCGTAAAAGTCCGGCCATCACCAACGGTCGTAGTTAAAACACTGCGTGTTTTTTTCAGTAACTCCCTTCGTCGTTACGCACCAAGAAACCTCAGAATTGAACACCGAGTTAAACTAAGATCATTAACCAAAAAAAAAAGAGGTAAAAACAACAACACGGATAATATGTAATATTGTTCTCGTTTGCCACTTGATTCCTGGCTGTCCTGGACTTGTGCTGAATGAAAAATAATCAATATACCAAAGGTGAGTGTTTGTACACTGCCCCTGTTGAAAAGCATAATCCCACAAGATCTTCAGATAGTGGATTTAGGTCACGACCTCTTGCTTCTGCTCAGTAATGTGATTCTGGCTTTTTATGTAGTCTGTATTTTTTTTGTTTTAGAATTATTTTCTTATTTTTACCCACTAATATTGCAACATTTCTGAAAATCCGACAAACATCCGGCACACAGGGATATTTGAATATTCCAGATGTGTAAAATGTATGCATGACTTCGGGTGCATGGAGACAAATACAGATGTATGTAGTACAGGCCTGTTTCCAATTCAGAAGAAATTTAGTAAAAAGAACAGAAACGTTAAGATTTGCATTAGGCTGAAGTGAAATGGGTCACAGTTAAATAAATCTTCAGTGACAAGAGACCTTTAGAGAATCCAGTTCTGGTTTAGTGAAATGCAGAAGTCTGGCCGTTTCAAAAGGTTTTTTTTTAATCTCTTAATCCTTTATAAAGAATGCGTCCCTGTTAAAAATACTACATAAAATATACAGTAAGACACATTCTGGTGTTGTTTTCTCCTTTATGACACTAATTTTGTTACCACAATTTTAAGATCAGCGTCTTCCTATGTGATAATTTGTTTAACGTTTCCGAAATTTATTTTATATAATCCTTAAAGATGGAAGTAGGGGAGTTACAGTCTATACAACGGCTTCCAACAAGCAAATAGACCCAGCTTGCTCGGGTAGGAAGGCAAATATCTCTGTTTTATTACATCTGCTAGCCGTTGTTTATCTCTAAAGATAAGTGAAGAAGGCATACAATCAGAAATTTGAAGCCGTGTATCCATTATCATAGATAATCTGTTTCTAAGCAAGTGTTCAAGGTTGTTATTATTTAGAACTTTAAACTTGCTATTAGAGTTCTGTACAGTTATTTTAACCACGAGAGGGCGATGTCAATGTTGAGAAATGTTCTGTAGAAACATTTAAAAATTCTACCTACATATATTCTCCTCGTTCTTCCCAGTTTATGGTTTTCACCACTTATGGTTTGCAACGATAGCGTTGTGTGGTTTTCTTTTTGTTTTCTTTTTTTGTGCGGAGCAAGGGTTTTTTTTTAATGAAAAGGTATTGCCGGTGATAGACAACAGTACAGCGCACAAGGTTTGAGAAAGGGAAAAGTAATCAACACTGTACTTCACTGAGGCGCAATCAGTCTTTGTTCTCAAACATCTGTAAATAGTGAAATAGCATAAGAATAGCATTGACAAATGTTTTTTTCTTTAACATTTTGAGTTTCGAAATCGCTTTATTTGAAAATTAAAATTTTCACATTTTGTCACTCTTTGCAGTGCTTGTATAGACACAATATTTGGGTTCCATAACATTAATAAATAAGTTGGTAACTCTTTACAAGTACTGAAACTGTACTTTTTAGAGCCATTATTATAATGTTTGAATAAAGCTTGAATTCTAAATATTGATATACTTAATATAGAACTATATATATACCTTTCAAACTAAATGTGAAGCCATTGTTTTCTTTTCTCTTAGGTTACCAAAAAAATTGATTTTTCTGTTACTTTTGGATCTTCTGTTTCCTTACATCACACTAGGAAAAGGGTGTTTATCAGTATAAAGGTACTATCTGCAGTGTACTGTATTTTACTGTAGCTTTCAGTAACAATTTTTACAGTGTGCACCAATAGCTCAGCCAATTAAAATACGAAATCATCAATGCAAACGTTTCGTGCAAATGCAGCATAAAATATTTTAAATAAATATAACAGGTTATAGTTATATTAAGAGCTGAAGTTATGATCTCTTACTAATACAACTGAAAAAACTAGGCTGTCCTAATTCTAGCGCAAAAGCACATGAAAGTATACAGTAAGTACATAAAAGTAATAAAGAAACCAACGCTTTATAAGAATTAATTTAAAGTTAAAATTGAATCTCTGGTTTCTTAAAGGTAAATTTTGGATTTCCAGTTTTTCACACATATTTAGTGCCATCTAGTGACAATATATTGTAATCACCATCTAATTATTCAGTCTTTGAACATGGGTCTCCAACCCCGGTCCTGTAGAATCCCAGTCCAGCGCGTTTTGGTACCATGATATTTACCGGTTCTAAAGCTTGGATCAATTTAATTGTGATATAGTGTGCTAAGTAGGTTAGTTGTCGATTAATATTTAGTAAAGATCTTTTGGAACAAAAATCAGAACACCCTTAAGTCTTCAAAGGTCTGTATTCAGTCAATTGAAACAATTACTTAATTGATCAATATGTTTCAAGTAGTGGTAATTTTAAAATAAAAGTTGATTCAAGTTTCAAGTTGTGGAAATTTTTAAATAAAAGGTGATTCATGGTTACCTGCATGACTAAATTGAATGCTGTTTTCCAGGGCCAGAGATGGAGACCGCTGGTTTTGATCCTTACAACACGTTTAAATAATTAATTTGCTATTTACAGTCACAGGTTAAATTAGGACTGTATTTCTCAGCACAGCTTTAATTCCATATTATTGCTTTCATTCTGTGGGGGATAATTCTTATTGTATTAACTACAACTGCCTCCATTGCAGACAGTACATAACATAAACTGTACAGTGGATTGCTTAAAAAATCAGTACCGATTGAAAAATGCATCACACTTTCTCACAGTCTGTAGCTATGTGGCGATCCAGTGCATACTTAGTTCAAAATGTCAAATGATGTCACTGAAATAGTGGGGGTGTATCATAGGATAAAAAAAAATATTACTTGTGTTTTGCAAAATGTAAAGTATAAAATGTAAAGTTAATTTTATTTATCATCCAACATCTAATCTGACATGGAATTCCTACTGAATATCTGGGTATATTTTGAAACGTTTCTTATCAGATTCACATGAGATATTTAAAGAACAAGCCTCACAGGGAATGACAGGGAACCATTCTATCTATATTTATTACAGATAAAAGGATTCACAGACAAGTCAATGCGTTTAAATGCCTCCTTTAGATTTGGAAACGTTCTTTAAGAAGTCGGGTTTATCGACGGGTGCCAATTTTAAAAATTTGTTTCTCTGCATTAGTTCTTCCTCTCGATTATTTAATCCCATGCTTGAGAAAGCATGAGTGATTTGTATGCTGTATAAATCTCTTTATGTACTTAAGATGGATTTTTGTAATTTGTGTTTACTAAAAAAAACCTCTAGATTCAGGTAGACCTGATAAGAAAAATGATGGTATACCAGTGTCTTCTGATCTTTCCTAATCGAACCTTTGTAGCTTAGATTGAAAAGAGGAAGTTCAAAGATCTGGGATCCATATTACAACAACATTGTTTCATTAAATCCAAACTGCCTTTGATGTGCTGCACTTGTAAACCACCTGTAGCTTTGATATCTAAAGTCATAGGAAAGCTTCAATGACTGAAGAGGATGCAGTGGTGCTCTGATATGCCGACAGTAAAAAAAACATGAAATAAAAGAATAAGTATGAAAGCGCTTTTCTCATTTTCATATTCGTGCCTTCATTAATCTCCAGTTCTCCTTTTAAATTTAGAGTTCTCTGAAACTTTTCATTTTTAAATTAGTTATCAGAGCAATTCCTCCCATGAAATACAAGCACTATTTGAAACTGACAGCAAGCAAAGAAAGAAAGAAAATACAGTAATATCTTCAGTTATTTTTGTCTTTGTTTCATATAACACTCACTTGAACCAGAACAGAGTGTGAAGATGAAAAACAAAAACATGGAAAGTACATGGAAAATGTATTTGAACATCTAAAAACACTGAATTAAATAAATGTCAGAACATTCTATCGTAAGTACAAATAGAGATTTATACAGTTCAGAACATACATATGTCAGGCAACTAATGATTTGCATTTTACAGTACATACAGTGTATTATAGATATTTGGCTGAAATCTGTTAAATGAAAACCTCCACCCACCTCATCAATTCAGGGTTGCAGGGGAGCCGGAGCCTAACTCAGCAAGCAACTGGCACAAGGCAGGATACACCCTGGATGGGATGCCAGTCCAGCATAAAGCACTTACAGACACAGAGCCACTCACAACCGGGCCAGTATTCCCAGAAGCTAGTTAACCTACCAGTATGTCTTTGGACTACAGAAGGAAACCAGATCACCCAAAGGAAAGCCATACAAACACAGGGGGAGTATGCTGTACAAAACCCCAGGTCTTGGACTGAAACCAGGGCTCCAGCACTGCAAGGCAGCAACACTAAAAACTGCACCACTGTGATTCAACAGTCATTTATTTATATCTAGTCGTAAAGGTTGAATAGAATCTTAAAGTTGTGATCCTCAAGAACATGAAGATAAGCTTGCTTTTGTAAGAAATGTAAAGTTGTGGAAATATTCGATCAAAATACATTTGATAAAGGTTTGAAATACAATCGAAAAAGTATATTATATAGTTTTCTAATATATTTAAATGGAATTATCTAATACTTATACAGAGATCACAAGTATAGAAATGTTACCCAAGTATTGATGCTCTAGTTTATCAGAAAATAAAATACATACAAACTAATTAAATTAAAAAGATAATAATTCCTTACACTTACAGTATATAGTGTATTCCTGGACACTCCACTCAAAGTGGTTGAAAAGAGATGTAAATCTCTTGCAAACTATAGCTTACTGTATGTATTGCAATTTTACTCCTGCCAATGAATGAATAAGCAAACCAGAAATATTGCAGCAATAAAGGATCAAATACTTTAAACAGCTAGTTAACTCTACACTAATTTCTTACTGACCTATAAAAATAAAGTATTGGTAGACCTGAGAAATGTAACTCGATCACAAAGATTAACACCTCCAGGATGGAGCAGTTTGAAAAATTATGTAGAATAATTCAAAAACAAGATGAGTGCTTTCGTGAGATTTTATGAAGTGTACTTATGTGGGTGAGACAAGGTCAGAATTAGTGTCTCCCAATTCAAGTGCGAGACTTGAGGTATGTTATATGTCTTATATGTGTATTCCTATTCCAAATGGATTTTATGGTTTCATTAAATGTAATAGAATTCTGATACATACCTATCTTAAGCTTGCAGGCTAAATCTTTTATTCAGTCTAATTTGACAGTGTCATCGAGCAGTGGTTAGGTCTCCAGACTCTAAACTGGGGGGTTATAGGTTTAAGTCCTGAGTGGAATTCTGCTGTTGTACCCTTGAACAAGGTACTTTACTCAGATTACTTTTGTAAATGCCCTGCAAGTAAATGGGTGCTCTCTAGGTCATCATTGTAACTGAAAATGTGTTCCTAATTGAGAAATCTGTTTAAATGGAAGATCAATGCATCAATGCATAAAAACAATGTAATGTTGAAGCTTTCTTCACATGTTATAATCAATAATACAGAATAGATGCCTATAGACATGTTAAAATATGTATTCAAGAGTAGGGTATCTAATGACATGCATATTGGTATGCATTTTGTAATGAACATTTTTAAATACTATGCTAGTCAATCATCTGAATAGATAATAAAAAGGAATTCCATTTTTATAATTAAATGTGTTCAATGATTTGTGAATTGTAAATACCCTAATTAGGATACATGCAATATTTGATAACTAAAGAAAATAAAAAGGAATTTGGTCTTTATCAAATTATGTGCATCACATTTCATGCATGAATTTGGAAAAAATTGCAAATAGTTTATTTCTAGTGGTAAGGGCAGCAGTGGTGGTAGTAGTAATAGTATTTATTTGGAAATTAACAAACATTATATAAAACAGTTTCTGTATTTGCTAAGAAATAAAATCTATGGTATTTAAGATTTTTATTCCATCATGTTTTTGAGGGTTTTTTTGTGTCCTGAACAACAATTAATTAATTGTAATTGGACTTAATTAATTAGTGTTAAATTAATTCTTAATCACTCTTTAAATACACCTCACATTGTATTTCCATTTGTAACTGCCTGACAACATTTTCACTTCCACCCTTCAGTCTGCAGATATCCATCACAGCAAAGAGAGATGAAGACTTGTTTCCCCTGATGAATGAGAGTCCATCTCCCTTGCTCAGGTCAACACGGAGACGGGGTCAGGGACAGAGGAGAAATCAGAACAAGGAATCCTAAACCAGAATCTCAGGGACTGTAGGTAAAATCCCTTCATTCAACATGGTAATCTTATTTACAGGTTCAAAAGCTGCAGCTCTGCTCCAGCAATATTTCAATGAAGTGCTGCCTTTTTGACAATTATTCTATTGCATGTACAGTAAGCCATGTAGTTCTCTGAAGTATCAACAGGGAGTCAAATTTGCCCTTCCGACTAATGATTTTAGCAAAAACAAAGCACCCAATGCACCAATGGGCAAAAATGCATGGTGTGACCAAGCATTGCCTGACAATACACACTCCCAAGGGTCTATTTGAAAGCCATGGTTCCCTGCATAGTTAACTGGCATGGAAAATGAGAAAATAATAAAAAGACTCACACTGACAGTAGTATGCATGTTGTTAAAAACCTACGGAAGGGGACATTGGTTTGGTAAGAACTCAAAGCTAAAAGCTTTGAACAGCTTTGCTGTAAGCAATTTCATCAAAGCACTGTTGACTGTATACCGTAGGAGCAAAACTTATTTTTTTATTTCTTTATTTAGACCTTATTTCATTCTTCTACTTTAAGATAATTGCAATTCCTTTCTTTGGAACAAACCTTATTTCAACTGTTTATGAAGTGTGTAAAATTGTGTCTTGTGAAATTAGCAGCAATCATCTCAACCCACTTTTTTTCAGTCAAAGTTTTCTAGAAACATGAAGTCTAATAGTCCTGTGGTCTTGACATAAAAAAAATTGAAAAGATAATATGAGATTAAAGTTAGAAGTGTAAAAACCAGGATTACATAAATGTATACTTACAGTAAATTAATCTGAATAATTATTTTAGTCTGGATGATTCCATGTTTCTGTGATATTTAACAGAATGATTCAGTCAATGCTAGAAACCCAGTTAAACAATTTGTCAGGGAATAATAGACATCTCTTAAGGATGTTGTAACGGTTCCAAGAGATAAATTATCTGCATTTTAAAAAGGTTTTCTTTTCAGGAGGAAATTAATAGTTACATTATCACTGACACGATGTTGACTGATACTGTTCCTTTAGGTTTGTGTGGGAGGACTATGTCTTATGATACATTTCAATAGATCTGTTACACTACAAAAGAAGACAAGCATGGAACCACATTTGCCATAGGAATCCTTCAAATAAAGGTAAATCAGCAGCATCCTATGCTATGCCAGAAGCAGGTCACCCTGAAGTTAAAAAAAATGAATATATACAGTACTCTTGACCAAAGTTTAATTACTTGCTATAAAATAGCACCAGTCTGAAGACAAGATCATTTTTTTTATAAACAAGATAGATGTAAACCTGTTGTTACACTACGTGTCTGAAATTAAAGAGACACTCGCATGCAACTGCCGAGTAACTAGAGTTATTTAAATGGAATTGTTGGCGACAAGGAAAATCTCTTTTCCTTGTCGCCTTGCCTCCTTGTGCGGACCCAACAAGGATCACAGCTTCTTGTCAGACTCAAGTCTGTGCCAAGCTTGTTGTCACCGGCACAGGATGTAAGGGCGCATTGACGACTGCCATGTCTCATTTCTTTACAAGTGTCCCCTGCTACTCTCCCATGTTTCTTTCTTCATAGATCATTTGTAAAACACATTTATTCACTGATGCAGAGACAGAGTTGAGAGGCTCCTGCCTGAGCCTGATAATTGTACACCATTTACAAAAGCTTTCCTCAGTTACATTGTGGAATGCGGTGGCTGACTGCTCTTGACATGAAGGGGATGAACTGTAGGTATGGCAGCTCAGTTTTGAGTACCTTTTGCAGTACTGTGTTTACTGGAATTACTGCTGCTGTCATAAAAATAGTAGAGCATTACCATGTAAAAGCGTAAATCACATGAAATGTGTAAGAATGAATTTAATGGCATTTTTAGATGGCTTTGTTTAACCTTTCACGCTTAAATCCATTAAAACCAATGGAAACACGGTGGTTTTCCAGATTTTTATATACAGTTGTGTTAGTACTTGTGACATAGTGTGAAACTTCACTTTTTTTCCCCACTGGTACCAAAAACCATTGTGAAACTAGGTTTGGTGTGTCAAGAGCTCCCCCTACTGCAAACTAGAGGTAGCGTCTGTCTTTCCATTTGAATATTTTCTTTCCCTCTGTAGCTCATACTTAAACTAATGAAAACAATGACATTAAGAGTAACTTTTTTTATGTTTTACTGTTAAAATACTAATGGTGGGATATACTATCCTACGCCATCGCCGTCCCTTCACCACATCTGTATAGCAGGAGTATCTGCAGTATATACTGTCCAGAGTGTGAGCATACTTTAGTGCTGTTGGTGTGATTGGAGCAATTTTTTAATTATTCTACTGTCATGCCATTCTGTAATTATCATCCAAATTGACAAAAAATGGCTATTTTTCTGCCCTTACATTATCGTAAATCTGAAAATCTGTACATACATATGGTAAAAGCATTATATAAACACCATTGCATTGTAATCTAGAGTTATTATTAGGAGACAACTTGGCATGACAAAAACTTTATTTAGTCGTTCGCCGCAAAAGACTATTGCGCTTAGTACTATTTTTGTAAATATGGCTTTATTGAATTTGCTTTATCTTGAACATAGCATTTCCCTATTAATTTAATTCAGCCAAACCTCCCTGGTTTAACTTTCAAATGAATAAAGTAATTCCTGTCTTAACTTACCCTCCTTCTTTTCTGCATACAAATGAATGAGTATTCATCAGTCAGATAACAGCTATCACTGCACATACCATGGCCCACTCCCACACACTGGTGTCACTTGCAGTTAAAAATCTTAATAGATAAGCATTGGCAAGTCATTTCCTATGTACTGTATGGATGGTGAGTTGATATTTGAGCACTGAGTACATGTAGTACATGCTGTACAATGTGTATTCTTCAGTCGTATTGGTTTAGTTATTGACACAAACCTCTAATCTTTTCTATATTTGGAGTAAAGCAGGGAAATTCATCTATTTTTTTCCAAAGGACTGTATTAAAGATGTACTAACAAATGAATCATAATTTAACAGTAATCCTTTCATTAACAAAATATATATTAAGCGTTCATACAACAAAATTTGTACATACAATAACATAAATTCTATAAAACACAATAAGCCTACTTCATAGTAACTACGGGGCATTCTATTATCATCACAACGCAACAGAACTCTTTATTGATGTATTTAAAAATATGGAAGAACATACTGTACAGTAACATCTTTTTCTTTCATGCTCACTATTTGATATGTGAAAATGTTTTTAAAAGACAAGAAATGTTTTACATCACTTAAATAGATGGTAGGATAAACCACAGACCCTAGAAAATTGTTGATTAGTTTTAATTCCAGAAGGTATCACTTGGCCTCTTTGCTCGGGTGACCTGGTAGTTCTGTTGAACTTATTGTGGTAGGTAGTGGATAATGTCTTGTCTCCATGTGCAGCATCATTTCTCTGTATTTATCTGGATACATGCAGGACCTTGTGCTACATGTTATGCTTGTCATCTGGCACAAAACTTCACCTTTTCCTAATATTAGTTTGAATTAATCAGAGCTATAGTATGGTCAGTTAAATAATAAATGACTGCCAATTCATCTTCAGAAAGGAAACTAACTGCTACTGCAAACTTTACATTTGAATGCCTTCAATTCATTGAAGAAATAAAGCAGTAAGAGCTAATCTATAAACATCATTCTAGGCCTATAAATAGTTAAGCCTCCTTCCCCTGCTCTTTAATGTGAGTGGTAAAGATTGCATTGGGTGATTGGGAGAAGGTGTATGGCATAATTAGAGAAATATCAGGGCTGTTTCGTTTCTTTCTTTTCTTGATGATGAGCTTTACAGGAGAGACTGTTGTTAGTTAATTCCCTCTAACAGCAATCTGTGTAATCACAAACCCCAATTAGCTGGCTGTGCTCTCTGCTATCCTAACTATTTCCTTGCTGCTTCACATCACTACTTTGTAATTAGCTTTCATCTGCTGAAGCAAAATATAAAAGGACTGCAAGTGATTGTACTGCCACTCAATACCCAGCACAATAATCGCAAGTGATTTCAATCAGATTAATTTTATCGCTGATATTAGGAAAATTACCTCCCTCTCCAGCCTCTTCTGAAAACAGGCTTTTGTGTTTGCTGAGGTGTTGTAGTAACTGTTCCAGTATAAGGTGCCTCTGCTTGCAAATGTCTCCACCAAAGTTAGCTAAAATGTAACAAAGAATCCAGAAGCTTATACAATATCAAAGTCATAAATGGTTTATGCCAGATCTAAACAGATGTGTTTCAATTTCCAGAATTCACAATGGGAGGTAAGTAAATTTGTCATTGTATAAAGTAAGCCTAATTATCACCTGGAATTCAAAACAGGTGTATCCCTGCACTCTTTGGCCTTTTACCACTTTCCAATTACTTGTTCTGCCATTGACTAGGCACTTTCAAAACCTAAGGGAGACAATGTAACAATGTCAACTCCAATTGGTTCAATGCCCTGCACAACATCACAAATAATCAATTTTGGAAGGACCAACGATTTCAAACGGTGAAAATATTTAACTCTAGTTCACCAAATGAGTAAAGCAATTGAAATAAATGTAAATGTATTTGAAAATGGTTGAAACATTTCATTTTCTTTCAGCAAGTTTTTAAATTGTAAATTAAAATAGATGGAATAGACCGTGTATTTTGTACAATAGGTAAGGAGTCGCCTATCTGTGTTGCTTACTTGGTGCCCATTGAAGAACTGCCATGAGTGAGTATACACAGGGCCAAAGGGGTAGATTTAGTTGTCACAGTCCATATTTGAATAAATGAAATAGGAAATAGGTAGGAAATTGTCTGACAAGTCTGTGGAATGTAATTAAGGACTTAGCTTCTCAGGAACTCTACAAGTGCCATGTTTAGGGATAAAAGAGTAAAATAGAGATTTTAAATGTGGTTTAAAGGTTTTTTTTAATGGATTATCCTCTTTATCATTGTAAAACAATCTGACTTGTATGAGCAAGACAAAGTACTGAGTAAGCATTGCATAGTGCACTAGAGGAGTATTTAAACTAGATATCCCAGAGGGCAGAGCACAGCAGGCCAAATCTGATGGCATCAGGAAAGGATCTATTATCCTCAACCAGCTGTTGAGCTTGCTGCTGCTTGAGCTAAGATTCAGGTAGAAACACAGAACATCTTCTGAAATATAACACAAAGAGGGTTCCATATTGTTTTTCACACCTTGCTAAAGTACTGAAAAAAGCACTTGTCACTGTCACATTCTAAGTTTCTATTTCCACTGAGAGAACACACATGTACTGTACTGTACTGTATCAGTGTCAAAGTCTCTACTGAGTTACAGTATGAACACAACCTTTATTTAATCAATACGTCATTACCAAGACTCATTTTTTGCATGTGTGTGACAGTAATATCCTGAAACCAAGGATTTCACACAGTTTGGTTTCATGTTCTTATTGTTACATGCATAAGTATAATACATTATACTTAATGGTTTTTTACTTTAAATGGCAATATATACCTTCAAGGTGACCTGTGTGCATAGTCCAGTTGTTACGAAGTGTCTTTCAGGACCCTGTGCAGACAGCACAATCCGGAAAGGAGTGAACAGACACGGGGAGAAGACGAGGAACTGAGCTGGGAGACACACCGGGGGGCATGACGAAGGTGATCGGGGGGGGGGCATGGAACAGGCAAACAGTCAAAAGGGAGTCCAGTATTGGCCAAAGTCCAGAGCCGGGTGATCCAATCCGAGACAGACAAGACAAAGTTAAAAACCAGAGCGGGATACGGCAAAGGGTCAGGGAAAAAAAGGGGGAACAGGACCAGGCGCTCCAAGTCCCGGACTCGGCTGGTTCGGGATGCCGATAGGAGGCCAATGCCCTCAGGCCGTGGATGTAGTGGTAGGCGGGCCTCCGGGCATCCGTGTTTCAATGCAGAGCCCGGAAGTGAGTGAGCGTCTGGGTTTTGTAGGGAGGCTGGAACAAGGAGCAGGTGCACAAAATCAACTAAAATGTGAACAAGCCGGAGCGCCCTTAAGGGGGAGAGATTACAATTGTGACACAAGTACTGCATTGTATTTTGTCGGATTTATCCTGCTATAACTATTTTATACTTGTTCTCTATCCAAAGTGGTGGAGTTTAAAATTAAAAATAAAAATGTTCACAACAACTACATTCAATCACAAATTACATTTTTATAGGCTGGAGAACTGGAGAACAGATGGATACAGAGTAATGAAGGAGGGAAGGACTGATTGACTGTTTCTCAATCCTGATATGCAGCTTAATCTTTGACAAATGAGCACATTTATCTATAAGATTAAGCAGGAGCTATGGTAAAAATAATGTGGACATTTTGGTGTAGTACTTATTTTATTACACCGTATATATCATGCTTTTGAAAGATTTCAAATTCAAACATATTTCATTCTCTATTAAGAGGGGAAATGAAATCTGAAATGAGCAAATTTACTTAACATATTTTTTTACAGCCCATTGGGTTATCACTCTGGACTTCTTGGTTTATTTAATCTGACTTACTACTCAATGGTATAAACAGCAAGTACAATTCATATTCTTCAAATCCTCACTTTCGCTCTCTGTCAAGCCCCAAACCTGTCGTTACTTTCTGGGTCGAGTATAGCACTGGGGTAACTAAAAAAAGAAGTTTACAATACGTCCGAACACACCAATAATCCACTTCATTCCTCACAGCACAGATCTAATGGTGTCGCATGGCAAAGAGGCTTGTACATTGCTACACAAATGTAACCACGTATGGCAATATGTTTTTGATCATGTTGAATAAGTATGAGCAGTGCCACACTGTTGTCCACTTCATGAGTGTCTAATATTTTTGTATTCCATTTAAGCTTTGAGCTAAAATAAGATCAGTTTAAAACTTAAATCATTAAAATTGTTCCTCTGACAGATTATTCCTTAGGGGTACTTGCTTTGTACGCACTCTTACCAGACGCATATTTGGAAGACATTTCACAAAGTAAATTATAGTAATGACAAGTAACAAAATTAAGAGATAATAAAATTAATCACATTACATTCACATACATGTTAACATGGCTACAGGCAGTTTTTGGTTATGGAGATTCAGATAAATGGAGAAATAGATTTTTTTTGTTTTGAATGCATATAATTAAATATGATACTAATGACTCAAAAATATTATTAGGTTGTAATTCATATTCATCAAAACCCTTTTGTTTCCCAACAAAAAATGAATATGTATATAGTAATTGAAATATTCTTTTTTTTTACATAATTTGTCAGTGCCCTAGCAAAATTTAAAGAGACAATTGCATTGTCAGAAAAGTCTCTATTTTTAATTGTCACTTTGTCCATCAGTCTTACCCAGCAGACAATGGACACAATGTAGAACACATCCCTGGACAGGATGCCAGTCCATTGCAAGACACAAACCTGGAAAGCACCAGTTTACCTAGACAGTGAGCCTTTGGGTCTGTGGGGAAACAGGAGCACATAGGAAAAGTCAAATGGGTACCGGAAAAGTAGGAAAAGTCCACATTTAAGACACCCCAGTTTGCAATGAAACGCTGGCCCCAAAAGCTGTGAGGCAGTGCTAACCACTGTTAACAGAAACTGATGGACTAAAGAATTTAATAATTACGGTATATGTAAGCAAACCCCTCTGTCACCTAGTTACGTAAAAAAAGGACTGTGTGTTTGTAAGCAATGCTAAAAAGTATCATAGTAAATAACTGAAACTGACAAAAAAAATGTAACATTCCAAATAGCATTTTTAAATTACACCTATGAATGTCACCAATTTGTTTTAAAAATTGAACAATAGATAACACCATATGAAAGGTTACAAATAAGAGAAAACCTTTAGGTCTATCTAGTCCATTTGGAAGTTCCTGTAATATCAGAGGGTGAATACTTAAGCAATCTACTCTACATATTTTAGTTTTTTTTTTTTATTTTGGTAGTTTTTGCCACCATTTCATTTCTTTCACCCATAAAAAAGTTCAGGTCAAGAAAATCAAAGTTTTGATTAAACATTTCCCTTTAAAAATGTGCATACATCATTATATTTTCATAAAATAAGACAAGATTGAAAGAGGGTGAATACTTTTACAAGGAACTTCAGTATATATGCTGCTGTACCAAGGGCCAAAAATTCTTTTGGCACAATTAGGAGTTATATGTACTGTATATGTAAACTGAAAACATCGGAAAACAGTGAAAATAATGGAACAATGAAAAGTTTCGAAAACCTTTTCACATTACTATAAATATTTCATTTGGTAATCTTAATACTTTACTCATTAATTTTTAGTTTTAATGTAAGACCCAAGGTGTTGAAAATATTCTCAAGATGCAATAAGAACACATTTACGTCTTCTTTAAGGAAATCATGCAATAAATCCTCAGGTCCCTTTTATCTGAATTAAAAATAGACGCTCAGGGACTGCTTACAGTATATGTGTGAAGCAAAAATGTTAGCAATTTTATCATGTGTGAATTGGTGACATACAGTATGTGCAACAAAAGCAACACATAGTAGGTTTAGTGAAATATCATTTGGTTCAAAGATGTCATGATGCATGTGCATAGTGCACTTTCCAGCTCTACAGAAAGAATGCTTTAATGACTTGTCCCATTTCGCTGCTATGACTGACGATTGCAGAGGGAAACCAGGCACTTGAGATGCCAGAATGTAGCAGCAGTTCTTTTGCATGTTGTAATTATGCAATTATCGGTATTATTATTAGACTGTGTTAGGATGGCAGGTGGTGTTAGTGATTTCTGTGTCCCGGTATCCCTCATGTCATCATGGCAAAATGAGACCAAAACATTCATCTTCAGTACCTTGAAAATCACTTTCTATCTACCAGAGCTAATGCTACCCTTTGGCCTCTAAACAGGCAATTTTGCACAGCAACTTTGGGTGACAAAAGGAGGTCACAGAAAATAAGAAGATATCATTTGATTTGATGTGTTGAGGCTTAATCCAGTTTTTGCTGATGGTTAACTCTGTGTCCATTGATACCAGGGAGAGAAATGGACATGGAAGTTTATGGGTAAATAAATCATTTTGTCACATAGGAGTGATGGTATGGTGTATTCTAACTTCATAAAGTGAGTTCCTTCCCTTATTCTTTCAACTGATCTGCCACAAACCTTCAAACCTTCAATTCTAAAATGATTTCACTCAAGGAATTACATTATATTTTTATAACCTATAAGTATCGTTTGATGTTCCTTCATATGCACAGTTCCCAGGATCAGCATGGATTATAATATTTTGCTTTGAAAAGTTTGTCAATGACTGTATGCAGTGCACAAACATTTTCCACATGAAGCTTTGATTTCCTTTTGGATGTGAACATAGATGGATTTTATGCTTAAAGCTGCTCATTGAAAGCTCAAATATGAAATCTGTGGAATTATTTGTTAAATGCACTGTTTCTTAAGGATGTGTTCTAATACTGTCCTAATGCTGGCTCATTGAACCAGGTACAGTTTTTTTGAGCATGGTCCTGATAACATCAAGGTCTGAATGTTTTCATCATGTTATTAGTTATTGGTTGGTACCCATTTCCATTAAACTTCTTAGGCACAGATACTACAGAATTGACAGTACCATAGGGCACTCTGCCATTTCCAAGAAGGCAAAGAACAAAGTTGTGATAGAATTTAATCACTTTAAAAAGATTATGTGGGGGTTTTCTCCTTAATGCCCATTAACTGTCCACAGTTCTATTAATTATGGTGCAGTGAAAGGAGGTAGTCCCAGGGTCAGTAACAGAGCCACACCGGTATTATATGTGTATAGAACTGTTTAGTTTGCAAAAAAAGAGAAAATTGTCATGTTGTAGAAGTTTGCGTGTTTTCTTTTATTTGTATGAGAGAGAGGTTAAAGAGAAAAAAGTTTTGGTTTACCCTACACAATGTTCATCACTTATCCCTCAACAAATTCAACATTCTTTTAAATTTACCTCAAAATGGCTTGTTTTGGTGTGTTTCACATCAAAAATTCAATCACAGGGATCTTAATTATTCATATCTATTAGTTTTTCTGAGTGGAAATACATGTGCACTTCCATAAAGTCAACTGATTTTTCTGGTTGTTTATAAAAGTTTAAAGCCCTGTAGTTTAAATTCAATATGGACTTTAGTCTCTGCATATACCACTTGAGAATGATAAAGACAATTCAGTGGTTCATGTTTGCCTAGGTGATGTGCAAAAGGTTACAAAGTAATAGAGCAGTATCCTCTAATTGCATTTTGACATCCATCTGCTATGACACTTAAGTTTCTAATCTTTATAAAAAAAGAAGACTGTCAATTGATTGCGTCCTATCCTATGTTGAACCAGATTCTTTCTATCTTGCACATAGAGGTCTTCCATTAAGTATGAGTTAATGATGATACACATTTAAAGATGAATTATTTGTGAACTATCTTACAGTGTTAGATGTGTTATTTGCATCCCTGCTGAGAAATCATTGTTATGTATTTGCGAGAGACTTCACCCTTAAACAAAGTCTCACTAGGGATCTAAACACATGAAATTTGATTTATGTGATTTACACCCAAATTAAAAAGCCTCCCCAGACTGGTAGCAAAACTCAACCACCAACTAATACCATGGAATCCTTTTAATACTCCCAAACATACTCTACCACTAATTAGCCTCATGTGAGACTATGAAGCTAAATACCACCAATAATCTAATTAGTTACCCATTTAACACCCAGTGGTCTTAATTACAGATGCTGACGGCCTCTAGTGGCATGCTGGCTGCTATTACAGTCTTTTCATAGTCAGGCCTGCTGCAGTATGTTCAATCAATGGGACGCCTGATGGTCTGGGCAGGAGAATCTAAAACTCAAAGGCTCGATATAGCTATAAAGGGAGGGGATGCATCAAATAACAGCAACAAAGTGAACTGGAGGAACTGCAAATTGAATAGCGAATTCTCTTATCACTTATAGAATTTGACTTATAGTGACAAATGACGATCTGTCTGCACTGCATCACACTGAAAAGGCCCTTGTACCTTACTTGCTTCCCTTCTTGTGTCTTCATCCTGACCAGGGTCAGTCTTACCTATCAAGCATCCTAGACAAGTGCCCAGGACCAGATGACTGGTGAAGGTGATATACCGTACTACTACAGTATATATTAGCGAGAAACAAAGAAACACAATTATCCATGTGGAGCAGAAATACGCAGAAGAAGCATTGGTTACAACCACTAGCATCAATGCATCTGTCAGTACAGAGGGACAGAGAGTATCAACAACAGAATCAAACTTCACAGCAAGTCTGGACTGGGGTTGTGTCTGAATCTCCACAAACATGTGCTGTAAACTGCATTCAGATATTCCTAGATCAATGGTTCTCAAAATTTTAAGTACCACCCCTGATCAAACCAAAGCATCAAAGCACCAAAGTACCAACTACAAAATCATCTTCTCATAGGAACCCCAGAAAATCTCAGTGACCAACATGAGCGTACATCCGTGCACACACTCACATACACTTATAATAAATATTATAATAAACTGTATTTGATATAGCATCTTTAAAGGTGGCTTCTCAAAGCGCTTTAAAAAATGACAAACGGAACAACAACAATAACAAAGAATAATTTCAGTGAGAGGGGTGAGCCTGTTTAGTCGAGCAAAGCAGATGTGAATTCATTGGTCAAGCCTTGATACAATTCACAACAGAGTCTTAACAGATTTTAAATCCTCAGTCATTTTCTTGACGTCCAAGGTCTCGCGGTGGATGCTGCAGTGCGTCCACTTCATATCTAGAGCAACCTCTCTAATTCGGGCAACTACGCCGATGTCTCGCTTGTCATCGCTCTAGCACCGTCTGTAGAAACTCCGACTCATTTTATCCAGTCGATTCCATTATCTTCAATAAATTCATTCAGAAGCTGAAATATGTGCTCTGTTGTTCCTGTTGGTAGCGGCTTACAGAACAGAACATCCTCATGGGACTTACCTGTACCCTCAAATTCGTACCTAAGGTACACGAGCAAATTGGCCAAATCAAAGGCATCTACAGACTCATCTAATTGCAGTGAAAAGCATCTGATCATCTTAACGCACTCTATCAGCGTACTTTTGACATCATCCGCCATATCAATAATTCTACGAGTGACTGTGTCTTTCGGAAGGGGCAGCAGGTCGAGCTGTTTAGGAGTATTTTCTCCACACATAATACTGTACGTGTCAGCTCTTTTGCCAACGGTAAACAAAGTTCTTCACAAGTAGTGTGGGTCTTACCTGCTTTAGCAATCCGAAAGCTTGCATTTTCCCCGTTTCAGTTTCAGAACTTAAAAAGAAGTTTTTGTTTCATGCGTATGGGAGCGAAACACAGTGTATTTTTTTAATTAACCTAGAACAGTCCTTAAATATTCCTGTTATCTACAGTATCACGCTTTCCTTTGCTAACAAGATTACCAGTGTTCCAAAACCATGCACATTCTCCTACCTCCCTATTTGCTGAAGATAACTTATTTTCAAATATAATTGGTCACTTACGTTTGTAGTACGCATGTCTACGCTTTCCTGCGCTTACAAGGTTGGCATTGTTCCAAAATCATGCACATTCTCGTACCTTGCTATTTGCTGGAGATGGCTTTTTTTTAATACAATTGGTCACTTGCTTTCGTAGCACGCTCTTCTATACAATGGTATAGAGTTACATAGTCCTCTCAAGTTAGCGCGCGGTGTATCGTAGTACGTATTCGACACAAACTAATTTTATTAAAACAGAAAATATGAAAAACCCGTCCCAATTTTTCAGTGCACATGATTTCCAGGGTCATATGGCGTACCTCCTGGCAGCGCTCCGCGTACCATAGTTTGAGAACCACTGTCCTAAATGACCCTGCACTTTCGAGCTCAAGGCATTAGCAGCTCAGAGCGCTGTGGCATTGTTAGATGAGGAGCTAGTCCAGATAACAGAGATGGATTTTCTATGAGATAATGACTCTGTTGGGTTTACCAGAGGCTATTACAAAATGACAATGTAAAATGGTGACTCAGAGATGACTTATTTAACAATAATTATCAGTGTTCTGATCTAGTGTATTGATTTTACTACAAAACATTCTGAAAAAAAGAAAGAACAGTTTTCCCAGAGATGGCTTTTGTTCATGTAAACACCTCCGTCACTGGTTAAATGACCATCAGCTTTCTAGAGTACGCATAACAAACACGGAGAGCTGGCACCAGCAGCAGCTTATATTAAACACAGGCATAGCAATTGACAGTTCTAGCCAGGAGATGTTCTATATCCAACACAGATACTGATAATCCATCTTTACAGAAGTAGTTGCTACTGAGTGTCATTTGGCTGAAAGCAATAAATCATTTTCCACGATTCAGCCCAGAAAACACCCATGACCTCATAATGAAACCATCCATAGACAGATCAAGTGAATGGTCAAGTTTGGTCATGAGTAAGCATGTCAAAGGAGGTGAAGAGGGGGCCATTAAAGATCGTTAGATAAATATATCCGGAGTGCACTTACTGGAGAAAGTATTTGCTGGATCTTTTTGCCAACTTAATCACTGCCCTGTGACGTCTTCCTGCACATCTCTATCACAGTTCCCTCAGGTAAGAGAAGCTGTTGCTGCTTAAAGTTCATCAAAATGTTTTTGAGTTCAACACTGTCATAAGAGCAGCTGGTGGACTGGCACAGATTTCCAATAAATGCCAAATTTGCTGATCTTTGCAGATGATATTGTATCAACACTTCCTGAAACTAAGGCCAGGAGGGTTCAACTTGTTACTTCTGCATTTTTATTTCTTTTACAAGTAAAAAGTTCTCCCTTTCTAACTTCATTTTTTCCTAGTTATAGCAAGAGTGAGTTTATTTTTCAAGCCAAATACAGTGTACCCATACTGAGATGTCAGATGAATCAGAGACATTACATCATAATTTTATCATTATATTAGCTTTAAATTACTATTTCAAATGGAATTCAAGCAGGATAGCTTAAGTGACAGTTATGTAATGGATACCCTCCTCTCCACATATGAGCCCCCTTAAGCTTTTAGGAATTTAAGAGTGAGAGGAGTCCTTTAAGCCCATCCAGCCCAGTTTGTAATAACTACAGTAATTGATCAAAGGATCAAAACCAGACATTTCCTGAAATAATCCATAGTATTGGCTTCAGCCACTTTGCTGAGTAACTTATTCCATACTCCCAGTGCTCCCAGTGCCTCCTGTTCTCAGTTTTAATTGCACTTCCACATATAGTATCTTGAAAGGATTTAGACCCTTCCTATGGTGTCCTTTCTTGTGAAATTACAAATGATGCACTCACATCTTTTAAAACTAAATGTTTTTTTTTCAAAACCCAAATGCTCAAACTGTAGACTTCTAAGGATAGGTTCAAGTAAAACTCAGAAAAATAGAGAATTAAAAAGAATAACTGAAATGTTTTGATTTGTCCAAGTATTCGGACCAATTCAATATTTGGTGGAAGCATCTTTTAGTTTACAGCTGCAAGTCTTTGTGGGTAGGTCTACCAACTTTGCATCCTGACTTGGTGCAAAATATTTATGTTAATCTCAGCACATTTGCTAGTCAGAGTATTCTGCCATGGTTATCTTAATTTATTGTACGAGTTTACTCTCCTTGATTCACTCTTTCAAGTTGTTTAAGGATTGCTTACGGACAGCAGTTTTCAACTCTTTCCACAGATTTATAATAGGATTCAAGTCAGGACTTTGACTGGTCCCTCAGAGACATTCACTTTCTTATTCTTAAGCCACTCCAGTATAGTTGACTTTGTGCTATGGGTCTTTCTTCTGATGAAAGGTGAAATTTTCTCTCAGGTTTAGCTCTGAAGCAGGTTTTCCTCTAAGATTTGCCAGTAATTTGCTCTATCTATGTTCTTATCAGTCTTGACAAGCTTCTTAGTCCCTGCTAATCACTGAGAAGCCTAACGTCTACAGTATATACAGTAATGGTTCTAAAACCAAGCTTGACAGTAGGGATGGTGCTGAAAGTGATGCATTAGATGTAACACTTTGCATTTCGATCAAAAAGTGTCAGTTTTGTCTTGTGTTTTGTTTTCTGACCACAAAACCATCTGCCACATGTCAGCAGTATTACTTAAATGCTTTGTTGCAGACTCCAAGCATGATTTCAGTTGAGTTTGCCACTTTGCTGTACAGGTTTGTGGAGTAATATTGTTGACTAATGCACACTTTCTCCCATCTCAACCAGTGAACTCAGTTGCGTCCCTCATCAGTTTCCTCCTTGATCAATGAAAGGTACAAGCAGATCTAGGCAGTGTCTGGGTGGTGTGAGACACATTCCACTACTTGATGATCAGTTTCACAATGCTTGAAGGGATATTCATTATATCTCATTTTTATATAATTTTCTTCTCATCTTTGCTTTTCTACAATCTTACCTGTGAATACTTGCATCCAGACACCTCACAATATTTTTGTTGGATGTGCTAGTATGACACACAGTATCTGTGCATGTGAACAGGCACATGCTTGCCTACACAAAGGAATAAGAGAACAACCAATACCTCACACAAGCTGTACAATAACTGCACAGCCTATAAGCTGCACCACCAAAGAAGGCTCCACAGACGAAATGTTGTGTTTCTTTTCTTCTCTTTTCTGCATTGAATAAATCTTTACTTGTTCCTTTGCAAGCTGTATAGTGATGATCTGGAGGGGCCTCTTTCCAAGATCTTGCCTAAAGCCTCCAAAAAGTTAGGGCCAGTCCTGCATTCAAGACTCATTGAAAGGCAGTGCCTACTGAGCACCTTGTTCCAAAATGTAGCTTGACATTGTAGTTTTATTCACTGCTAGGAAATTTGGCTAAAACCTTTTTTTTCCACTTGCATCTGTACACTTCCTGGGTGATTCAATTTTCTTTTTTGATGCCTGATTTTGTTTTTTTTTCTTTTTCAACAGGTACTTCTGCTGGAAAAGAACCTCTTATTTCTATTTGCACATAATAAATGTGTTCATAATTAGATCCTCAAGAGCCGTTATTTTACAGAAACAATATAAGAAATACCATATTCAGTCTGCTTGCCACATAAGATTAAATAATGCAGGGTTTACAATAAATGTGTCCAGAGAGGGCATTACTTGGAGTACATTGGGTCTTAACGTAACAAAAAAAAGGCAAATAGTTTCAGAAGGAAGTAAAAATGTATGGTACATTAAGAATAAAGTTCCAAAAAACACATTTTACAGCAATTGACTGGCATCCTGTCCATGGTGTATCCTGCCCATGCGCCTGTTGCTTGCTGGGATGAAGCAATACGAAAAAGGATGTATTGATAAACAACTTTTATTTGGTGAATATTTAAAATAAATGTTATAGCTAAAAAAGGTGGTTTAAATGACTAAATTATGGTAAGTAGCCTCATAGTATGTGTGATCTCTCAATCAGTGACTAAAATTCCAAAATGGAAATGGTATATTTGTAAATATATAGAATAGTTGTGCCAGTTAAGTGCAAGGCTGTATTCAACAACTAAACCATAACAAAAATAATTTTTAAGTTGAGTTAAAAGCCCTTTTAAAAAGGTAACACTACTCTAAGTATTCTGCTATGTTTATCTTTATTTTATTAGTATTCGTTTACTTTCTTTGAAACACTAAAAAAGGATTTCCAAACAAGGATACTAAGAAGTTAGAAGGATTTGTATGTAATTTTCCTTGAGCTTTCCGTGATAAACCCCAGAGAAAGCAGAATGAGCAGGGCTACAGATGTTCTTTTTAACATAAACACAATTGTTATTCCTTTTCTGTTTTGATATTCCATTTCTTCACCATTACCTGAAAAGGCTTTTTATATGTAAAATGTAAATGTTAGTTACTAGCTTGAAATGGGAATTCCTGAAGCATTTTCTGTATGCCTTAATTGTCCATATCCCAAAACATATTACTAATATACAGTAATAAGATAAAAGCGAAGATAGTTTTTCTTGAATACTGTGAAAAACAGATTTTTTGCACAATTACGTTTTTGTTGTTGTGTTAAACTGTAACACTGTAAATTCAAGGGTAATCTCCACCTCCCCTTTCCTACTCTCTTTCGCAGGTAAAAATAGCCTGTGCTTTTCTAGCCACAAATTGGGAGGTCTGGACTTACAGTAAGAAAGGCTGCCAGCTGGCTCACTTAAAGGTGATTCACCTATCTGAGCCAAAAAGCTTTGTAAACTGAGATAATAGTAACTGTACAACAATATAGATATTTTATAAATGAAAAATTGTGAATTGAAGATACGTTGATGAAGTATTCTCTATGAACAGGTTGATTAAAAGACTTCAGATTGGAATCACACTTCATTCATGTGATTTTTTTTCTAGAATTCACCAATTCAGTAACCAAAGGATAGAATTTCAAGATTTGCAAGACTTCTGGATTTAATTGCTTTTGGGGAAAATGCTCTAACTGTCCAAAGAAAGATGTATAAAAATCGATCAAGTAAGTTCATTAACCATGTATAGACTTCTATGGGGATGTGGTTTCTTAAACTTAATATTAAAAAATGTCATCTTTTTAAAATTTCTTCACACTTCACCCACAAAGAGTATTGGCAATACCTGGATTATGCTTCGTATCACAGTCTGGCACACACAGAAAATCAGCAAGAGAAAATAAGTTTAATTGTCAAGCTAAATATATAGAACAAATGCTTGGAGAAACTGATTTGACATGGAAATTTATTTCCTCTCCCACATTCCACATGTGAAGGAAGAAATTGATTTTTTTAACAGAGTAAGACTAATCCCTATTATAAAACAGTCCTTTCTATTTAAGGCTTGTTAGGCAAGGGTTTTAAACCCTTGCATAGCAGGTCTTAATGCAGTTATACCACGATCAGACCATCAAAATAAAATAACGAAGCGTGCAAGATGGCTGATTAAATATCCTGTGGGCTAGGTCCACATGCATGTCTCCTGCTGTTTTGAAGTTGACCTCAGTGTCAAAACCCACACATCAGCATTGTTGAAAAAAGGCAGGATAAAGCTCGATTCCTGTGCTGGCAGCTTCTTGACTCACTCCTGCGCTGTTTGTTTAGGAATCTCCCCGAAATTGTATTTCACCGACCATACTCGCTATCAACACACAATTATCTGACTTAATCATGTGGAACAGTAGCAAATTCACCTGGGGCTTAGGAACTAATGACATTCTCGTCTGAGCTGCTTTAGTGAAATGGCCTAGCACCTGAAGCAGGAACACTGAGATTGCTGAAGAAAATTTGGTTTTCTTTTTTCTCTTTTTTTTCCTTTTTTTCATTTCACAGCTTAGGGGCTCAGCTCGCATCAACAAACGATCCTGATTAAATAGCTGGTCAAGTTATTTTCACCGGCATGTGTTGCGCAGAATGTACACCAAGACTCTCTAAATGAGAGAAAGGTTGAAGGAAATGTCTGTGACTCCATGCTACCTTCCTGGATTAATGTCGCTGTCAACAAAATCTGCACTGAATAATTACTATATGATTACTGCAGTCTCCTCTGTAATGTCATCATACTTGGACTACGGTTTAAGGGAACAATGCAGTTTTATGCAGAATCTTATAAAATCAATATTAATGAAATTTACAATGAGTCTAGACTGACTCATATAGTAATACTAATAGTAATAGTACTTATGATAATACTGTAAGTCTGAATGTCCAATGAACACCCTATGAGCTTTTCCGAAAATTTCTGAGTGCCCAAACTCTAATCTTAACTGGAATTCTCATTACAGTACTTATATATTTTAATCATTCGATGGAAGTCATTGTTAAGTAGCATTATTTTTCAACACTAAGTGCATTTCCCATCATATAATCTGTCAAAATATAAAACTTTCGTGTATCTATGTATTAATCAGCCTTTAAAACTGCACTTAAAGGTCAGTTTTATGTAGCCTATCGTGTGATGTCTTCTAAAATACTAATGTTTTCAGCAGACAAATAAAAGTAACATTTAGTAGAGGATGTACAGAACAGTTTATTTATAGTAATTATTCTAACAAAACTGAAGGAAACTAAAGAAGTTCAAGTAGGCAGCTGCATCAGCATGCGTAGGCTGCAAAGAACAGGTAAAGGTTTATTCCGTGCTGAAAAGAGCCTGTGGAGCCTTCTTCAGATGTGACAGGTATAACGTTGTGTCTCTTCTTTTCATGGAATAAGACTTGGAATAGCATAGAACATACCTTTACATTGTTAAAAATGTAAAGAACCACATTTTAATACCCTAAAACATACAGTATCCGTAGCTGCACAAGATATTCACATTTCCTTAGTACACTTAAATTTCTAATTCAATGTAATAAATAAGAAAATATGTTCACTACGTCCTAGTACTAGTAAACCATGAATTAAAATGTCAAATGTGCAGAACAAAGGCAGAAAAGCTTGTCAAATTATCTGTTACATGTGCCCTTAAGAAAGTGGTGTCCTTGTACAAAATTCACATACTGTATAGTTAAAAATCTGTTATTGATATGTGAAATCACACTGAAGGAAACATCATAAAAATCTGGGGTGTCACTTAATGTGTCAGGGTTCCATGCATATGGTGGTATAATTAGGCCTTGACAATAACACAGAACACTTCTTAAATTAGTAAATGCACGATCCTTTCTGCAAAGCAGAAAGGTAAATGGATCAGAAACCTCACATGAATAAAACATTTTGCAGAAAGCTGCTCTGATGGCATGATAAAAAAGCAAAGCTGCCTACCTTGTAATGTCAAAACAGAAAACTCTAACTGTAAATGTACAGTAGTTCTGAAGTGAAGTAAAGCACATCATTTGAATTTGAAAGTGCAAGCAGGGTTTGATCATGTTAATTTCACTTTAGAAAATACCATTCCCACAGAAAAAGCAAAGCCATAAAAGCTAATAAGGAAGGGCTTATATAAAATAGCTTTCAATTTAGATACATATACTGCATATCATCTATACGATATGTCTTTGATATTAGTAATGCAAATTGGCCTCAAACATACACACACATATATAGATATATAAACATGTCAGCATAAATAAATGACTCCTAGTAAGATTTCATTTTTAAATTTCAGTATTTCTCAGCCTTTTTTCATTTGTACAGGTACACAATGGTGTCCAGTAAATTAACACTGAATAATTTCTATATCATTACATGTAACACTTTCTCCATCCTTCATAATAATTTCCTTTTGGAAATTATGTCAGGTTTAGTTCTTTTCTCACACTTTGCCAGTCAAACATCAATATAGAAAAGCAATTATTTTAGAGGCTTTGTGGGTATTACAAGTCCATTTTCATTATGGAGTTCTAGAATAGTTAATGTTACATTGTTTCTGGTAAATCAGACTTAGAAATTGTACAATGAAACCATGCAGTACTTGTTCTAATTTGATTCTGCTATGCTTCGATTTGCAACCTGCTGTTAATATGTAGTGGGGCTGTTGGTGCATAATGATTGCTGCAAGTCACACAGGAGGGTGTTCGACTTCAGTAGTAGATGAAGTGGGTCCCCTCCTGTATATACTGTAAAGCACTTGTGATCCCTTGGGATGAAATGTACTACACAAATGCAAGCAAAGGTGATTGGTGATGATGATGATGACAATGATGATGATTTTCACAAAAATGTGTCACATTTCATGACCAAAGAATATGTAATTTTAAAAGTACTGTATAAAACTTTGATGTTCTGTCACTTTTGAGGAGGGCTTCTAACCATTCCTCCTGAGAAAATTGCTCTAGGTCCATCAGACACTTTAGTTTCCATTTCGAACTGCCTTCTTGTGTCTGAAAGAGAAATCTTTGATTGGATGAAGGTCCTGAGATTGTGATGGTCAGTTAGGAATATTTTTTGTGTCTTGCTAATAATGTTGATCTGGATGTACTGTTAGGATCATTGCTTTATGGGAATGTCCATTTTCACTAAACTACAGTATATAGCCAAAAGAACTAATGTTTCAAGTAAGTGCTGGGGTTCCTGATTTACCCTGCTAAACAACCCCAAAGCCTAACAGACTCCCCAATATTCCACTGTGGGCATGGGTGTTTCGTTTACTTCAGCTTCAACGCTTCAAGCCAAACATAATGCTGATGAGCAGAATAAAAACTTTTCATCTCACCTCAAGACATCCCTACAGAGAGCTCGCTAATCTAAGATAACTACAATTAAATAAAGAAGCTGAAGGGACTAAAAACACTTTAAACAAAAACCTATATGATGGATTTTCAACATCATTGTTATTATAAACATTGAAAAGTCTGTCTGGTACTTACAGTACTGTAGCTGACTTTTACAGTGTGTGTTCTGAGAGTCGTCCTCTGGAATGAAGAGTTCGCAACTCCTTCACATGAAACACATTTGTTCAGTGGCTCCTGACATGTTGGTGAGCTGCACCCCATATATTTCTAAAATTGTTTTAATACATTTGTACATCAAAGTAATTTAGAAAAAAAGAAAAAAAATCAGAGCAAAATCAGGGTCTTACAGTACCACTTTGAATTAAGTTTCCTGTAGTTCACACCACAGTTGCTTCTTAAGAGGGTGAAGTGTTCATTCCCTGCAATTATGCATTATAATTTAGGCTGCCACATGTCTTTGGCACTATTTTGCCATTTCTTTTTTTAATTAAAATAGCTCAAAATAATACAATTTCAATTTTCTAATGCATGTTAGCACACAGTAAAACAGTAAAACTTGACATGGTTTAATATCATCACAGAAATCATAAATACCCCTCAAGGATTCCATATCTTCTCTTTTCTGCCTAATAGAAGATAATAAGTGTGTGTCTGATGAATCAGTGTGCATCAGCAGCCTTGGTTTGATGATTAATCCTAGAAATGAAAGCAGATCTGGGATTTGTTATAGTTGGGCTAGCAGATGATGATACAACAAGATCTTGTAACACGACTCCTGTTCCCACCATTTCAGTTATCTAATTTTTTACAATAGCATTAATCCTTTAACTCTATCTCTTATCACATTTAACAGCTCTAAGATGGTGTCTGATGGGTTTATGATTTAAGTATTCATTTGGTCTTAAATGTGACACAAAATGAATGAAATAAACTCACACAGTATATATATATGTCTTATGAGATCTAACAAAATAGTTTTTTAAATGTGATGACCTCTGCTGGTGCTCGATTATTGTCAGGTTAGTCACAATTATAGAAAACCCATGTATTTTACTAACCCAGTGGAACATTACATTTCAAATGACCTCAGTCATTTATTCCCAGTTTACACTGTCTTACAATATACAACTGAAATAGGAATTTAAATTATTAAATGATGTTATATAAGTAAGATATTGAAGAAATGACTACAAGTCAAACTACCATAAAATGTTTGTTTGGCTGGAAATATGAAAGTAAAGGTAGGAGAAATGGAAGATCATACACTTTTGCCATTTTCATGATGCAATTAATTAAAAAAAAATCTTCTCTACTAACACACCCTGATAAATTTCTGGTTATTATTGCACCCACAATAAATTTTGTAAATTTGTCATAGTGATGAGGCTTTTCTGGTTTATGATTATTAAGAAGGTTTTTGTGTATAGTGTTACAGCATTAGACAATAAGACATTAACTAATAAATCCAACAATACAATAGATCAATATATACTTATTAATGTAGCAGTGTAATCTGTTTTCAATGCTTAAACACCTAGAAATTCTTAAAATAACAGAAAAGAAAAAGACCAAATTAATACTGTATACAGTTTGAGAACACAAGTCTTACGTGATTATCCAGTCAATAGTATCAAGTCAATTATTCTCAGCTGATATTTTTGTACCACAACACAATTCATAATGCCCGTTGTTCAGGTTCAAGCTGGACTAGAACATGGAAAAAGCTTTGGGTATGATAGGTAAAATTTCTAAAAGGAAAATCTAACCTTAAACTGAAAGTAAAAATAGGCCAGAAAAGTTTATCAATTAAATTCCTCAAACTCAGGCCGAAGACAAACAGGATCACCCTATTATCTGTCTTTCAATAGAACAAAGATAGTGGAAGTGGATAGCTGTAAGAGTGCTTCGTGCCTCCGATCTAAGATAGCAAGGAGGCTTCAACAACTTGTGGGGTTGGTTACTGACTCATCGGGACCCCCTCTTGGGGTCTGCTTGTAAGTTTTTGAAATCTTTAGTTCGAGATTCATCTTCTGTGTTTCACATCGATTTTTATTTCCTTGTAGTCAAGATTCTGTTTTTTTTTGAGGATTTTTTTTTTAATCTCAATTAAAACTTCAACTTTGATGCTACCACCACTTCCTACTCCCTCTATGGTATTCAAACACTGTGCATCAGAAAAGTAACAGGGTCAGATTTTGTTTTTGGTAAATACAGGTCTTCATGATAAAGAGTGGAACATTAGAAACATTTGTTCTCAAAGTGGCAGGGGTTCCAGTTTAAACAATACAAGAAGAATATTTTGATCTCTTTTTATCTTCAGGTCTCATTTAATTACTGGTAATTAATATGAAACTATGCTGTATTATGCATACCTTGGAGGTTTACTATTACCATCTTCCTTTCCATAACCTCTATCATTTATCATTTAGTAAGTTCCTATGAAAGCTGATTATATGGCATGGTATTTTCTATCCAGTATTACAGTATGTAGACTTACAAGGACATAGTATATATAATAGCTACAGTAAAATACTGAATTGATCAACGTGGGCTTTGTAGGAGGTACTGTAGAATTAAAGATTTTCTTGATTCAGTCAAAAAATAAAAAGCTGATGAGTCCAGTTTATTATGCTACATTTCAGCCTACAGTGTAGGTCTTTAAGGTTGCAGGTTGAGATGTATCACCCCACTATATTTTTTCTAACATAATTTAATTAAAATTTTGTTTTATGCCTTGTGGTTACATTATTTCAGCTGAAAAACAATTCAATGTCTTTGTTGTAACTTGTTTTAAAAGTAATTCATCTGCAAGGTAAATATGCAGTTATAGGTAAATATATACAGTATAGCAGAACATTATTGTATTTTTGGTATTGTGCCATTTTGCAGTTTTAACAGATGTTATTTTATTACATACAATTTTAAATTGCTCATTAAAATGTATTTGGAACAGTGTACTAGAAAGTGATGACAAAAATTTAAAATCAAATGGTCTTCTTGAAATAATTTTTTCATAAGAACCATTTTTAATGTTATGTTTTATGCGCCATTTGTGATAAGGGGGTTTAAAACTTGAATATATGGTAAACAACGTCCCAATGCAAATTTCTTCAGCACTGAAGATTTTATGTGAAATGAGTATCTTAAAAAACAGAAATTTGATAAAACAACACCTATTTCTTCTCATTAAAATATGCATGGAAATGTGAATATTGCAAAATGCTAGATATTATGCTACATATCAATGCAAAGTATCTACTGAGTATTCACACATTTAGAGATCTGTGCAATGTCTATAATTCTGTATGTACTGTAGCTTTAGAGTTATGCTGGTAACTGATGAAGCTTTTGAGAGTACTTGAGCAGAACCTAAATTCTGGACCCATCCTTGTGAATTCAAGCCTTAAGAATTCAAAACCTCTGCTGTGACTGCTGCAGAAACAAATGACATTATGAGTCACACAGCAGGTGCCCAATAAATAGCATATCCAATCACCAGCTCAAAAAAACTTTCAATATATTCTTATCCTTTTTTCACTCATATGGACTGAATCTCGCAGAAGCAGTGATAATTCCTTGTGTTTGAAAAAGAGATGAAAGCATTCATGGATGAAAGAAACTTGGATTTAATCTTTTTTTTCGGTCTCTCATCCAACACACTATGCTGATCATTTTCTTTAAAAAAAAGAAAAGGAAAGGCTTAAGCTCATTTTTGTCACCAAGGAGGAAAAAGAAAAACTCGTTAAAAATAATCAGATGGCCATTCCTAATGTACACAGTTCCTAATATAATCATGGCCAGGCAAGGTAAAGAATGTTGCTATCTGCAGATAAAAAAGCCCTTATTTCTTCTTCCCAGTTTTCTTTTTTATGATTAGTGTCTGAGAATGTCTTATTTGTGCAAGTAATCAATCTTTCTGGGACCTGAATAGTAATTCTTTGGGAAGGATGACAAGGACCTAGAGACAAGAAAAAAAGGAGACAATAAGAGTTTCATTCTGTACACAGCAGGTTAGCCAAGATTGACAAAGCTCATCACACTGCCAGCGCACAGAGAATAATCCCAGTGCTGAAGTTTCATTTGCAGCTGTAGCTACGTTAATGGCATGTTTAACAGGCGCTTGTTGATCTCTCAGATCTTCATTAACCTGCAGTAGGGTGAACAAGTACAGAGCAAGGAGCAATCAGAGCCTATTTATGCGGACAGACCGGGTCACGCAGACAAGATGAAAGGACAGAGGGACTGGGAGAGACCAATCAATTGGCAGGAGCCGATTGACAGCTGTTTAATTGCTCAGTCAGCTGAAGACACCATTCAGGTTAATCAGAACTGATACAGGGAACAATAAAGAGAGCCACTTCTGACCACAGCACAGACACTTGTCCTGTTCAAAACCAAATCGCAGATATTACAGAAAATCTTTCCTCCTCTTTGTTTTTAGCAGGCTCCACACGCAAGCCAATTAATGCTTGACCTCCCATTTTCTGAAGCTTTTGCCGTTCTGCAAAGCTCTCCACCCCCATGGTTCTGCAAAAGAGGAAGACAGAGCAGCCAGTACCATTTAAACACTGATTCTACTTCTTCCTTTCAATGCACAAGGAATGGATTTGTTATTGAAACAATTGTGTTGAGTGGACTGTTGGGTACTTTGACTTTATCAATCAGTGCCTCATTGTGAACAGTCCTATTTTAGTGGTATTATATGGTACAGTGAACTGAGGAATTGCAAGAACTGCTTTGGAGTACTGCAGTCCCAAATGAAAAAAGGACTGCGTTTTCAATGTTCTTTTTTTTTTGTTTAAGAATGAAGAATGTTTCTTGTTTGTGTGTAACTAATATTGTGTGAAGTAAAGGTGTAAAAATAGATAACAAACTGGAAAAAAATGGTTTTATAAATAATATCTGACATGAAATGAACGTCTTGTATATTTTCTTTTTGGAATTATGCACCTTATAAGATCTTTGCACTATTTACTAATAAAAATTATAATTTATAATTTATCATTATGATTTTCTTTATTATGGAATCCCCAGACTAAAAATGTTCTCCTCTAGTTGGTGATGCATTTTTAGAATAGGGAGATGGTTTCCTGTTAACATTTGGGCATCCATGTTGCAAGAAGGAAGAGTTTGCTCTAAGTAGTATTTATTAGAATACATTTTTCTCTTTGTCCTTAGTTTACTGGGCCAGATTTCTATATTTCTTGGTCTTGGAAACAGGCCTTGGAAACATGTAGATTTGTATTCTTATTGCGTATTGTTATGTACAGTAGTTGTGTTAGTTCTTTGTTAACAAATGAGCAGTATGTTTGTCCATGTTTGACTCTGATTAATTACTCTCTCACCAGAACTGATCAGGAGAATGAAAATAACATTTTCCCTGACCATGCTATTATGTAAAAATATAGAAATGTTATATGTCTAGGTATTTTAATCTTTTATCATATCATATCAGTTTTGGTTGGAGCAAACAGCATTGTGTTTTCAAACAACTTAGCTCGAAGAAAGTAATTAGCTGCCTTTCTTTCTTGTTTGTATGTATTTTGATTTGCTGTACAAAAGCACAAGAGTTGGTTAGTAATCAGTTGACGTTTGACAGGGGAAACTGAACTTGTTTTTTGTTTTACTGATAGTGTAGGGTGTGCAGTTGGACCTTGGACTGAATTTGAATTCTGTTAAATAGCTCTGTGCACCAGACACCAAACAAGCCTGCAGTGAACAAGACCACAACCTGAATTGGTCGGCCTTCCAGCAAGAGAGGTTTGAACATATTTGGGAATGACTTCTCTATTACAATCTCTTCTTACTCCATGACAGTTGTTAAACTGCTATTCTTATACTATTAAATTAAGCTCCCTAGAATTAATTTGGATTGCAGTAAATACTCTAGGAAAGTCAAATCTTCAAACCATCACATTTTTTTTAAACACTCTTATCACACATACATGCTTCATCACAGTTTGTCTTGTTTTAAAACGTGGTACATTGAGGAAGACAAAATACTTATCTCTCTCACCCCGAGAGTCATAAATGATGAAATTGACGACGCAATTTGCTCAGCTTCACGGGAGCTAAAGTAAGGCTTTGTAGACACTGTAGTCAAAACAGGCCTCTCTAAGCTCCCAGCAAAACAGAAAACTCTGCAACATAGCATCTACAGGCTTGTAGGGACAGTAGTGACTCCTCCACTCCTCATTCAGTGCTCCTGTAAGCTGCTGCAAAGCTTGCATTATATCACTAGACACATGGCTCAATAGGTGGATGGGTTGGAGGAGCAGGTTTGCCACCCCTGGCTTATTCTAATTTCTCCCATGTAAGTCCGGGAGTTGTTGCTGTGACCCGAGATGTAAAAACTCAATATAGATTGAGTGGATATAAAATAGAAAAATAACTGGTGACTCAATGCTTGAAAAATAAAAGAAGAAACATATTACATAACCAACAGTTCACTTACTTAAAAGTCTTCTTACTGTACCTCCACTAAAGAAATCAGGAATTATAAAGAGAAAATAGTGAACCTAACTGCTGCCAGGATCGAAACATTACCAAAAAAGTTGTTTAGTCCCTAAACAATGTATGCCCAAAACATTTGTTTTTACACTTTCAATTAAAAACACAAATATGTAAAGCTTTATTTATGAACATTAAACAAAGCGATAAGTATCTAATAGCAAGAGTACACAAACCAACAGGTTTTTCTTACAAAAAAGCAGAAAAATAATGATGGAAAACGTTTGACCATATCCAAAGTGCAAACAGAAGAAGGAAAAAAATCTGAAGGATAAAAATGATCCCTGCTGAGGTCTCTCAAATACATTTAATTGTTTTTTCTCCAATTCATAGCCTATGATACTGATGGAGCAGTACAACCAAATCTACACCCAGAGAAAAAAGGAGCACAGGCAAAAGACTGATCAAACAGACAGATGAACAGACAGACAGTTAGGCATTGACCGGTCCCTGCCCAATTTCCCCTCAGGAGTGGAGGTAATGATATGGTGTCATGCTCTTTACAGGCCAATCAATGGCATTATTATCTAAACTCAAATTTGTCTTGCCTTGTAGGTGCAACATCCCATTGGATGGTGGCTACTGTTCACATTAAAAAAGAACCTATTTTTACAGTACAAACCATTTACAGAATAATGTTTAAAAAATAAAAGAATTATTGGGTATGTTGATAAATATTCAATTAAAATACCTTTCACAAATGGAATATGATTACTGGGGCCCCAGTAGTAAAATCTTATTACAGATCCAGACAGCTCATACAAACACAAAACCTGCCGTGCTAAAGGCTGGTTCCTTGTTGCTGGTGATCAAGGAGAAGCATCACTATAACAGCTGTATCTTACATGTTATTCAGAATTGAAATCAATTCCTTGTTGTACAATGACACAGCCTTCTTGTTTAATTACACATGAACAGCATATCATTTCATTATGGCTTAAACGTATCCATTATTTTTAGGCCCTGGCAGTGTTTTTCTCTCACTCAATAACTGTAAGCTCCCTGCAGTTTTTTGTCTCAAAATCTCCCAAGTGAACAGCTCTCCATCTGGACCTTCTCCTGTTGTGTAGTATACGGAACTATGGATTCAGCTTGCTTGAATGCCATCGATTAATTTATTTCACCCTAAAGCCTGCTAGCACAGCATGCAGCTCGAGAAACCAAAACTAAATAGGAAAGAGTACAATAATTTGAAAAATCAAATGGCAATCAGTTTATTGAACCAATGAATTTATACTTGCGTTCAAGTCATTCTTGTAAGTAAACATTTGAAGCCAAGAAAAGCACAATGTTTTCTTCCTGGGTAAACTTACCTGTAGGTATATAACTGTGTCTGCTGGATCTACACCTAGATTTAGATTTTCCTTAGAAAATCCACACATACTGTACAGTAGTTATGACAATCGGAGATCAGATCCAAAATGACTCCAAGTTGGATACACAGTGTCCTGACACATTACAATTTTGAAAATATTCATTAAAATTAAGTATAAATGGCACTAATGAGGATGTGAAATATGTACAGTATCTCAAATATATATACTGTATAAGATAATAGGTTTTGCATTACTAAGTACAGTGTTTTTAAAAGCCACTCTCTGGACATCATTGACAATAAATTATAGTAAAATAAGAGCTAACCTAACAGAAATAATACAGCATACCTAATAATACAATCACCACGAAATGAAAGGTTAATTTGTGTCTTTCAAATTAATTTTACTTCTGTACAGTCTTTGTAATAATAAGGTGCAGTTTCTGTTGTTTAATTGGGTTAATTTATGTGGTAGCATTTTGTGTTTGTTCATCTTTTGATGGATTTTTCAAATATTGCCAGCCAGAACATAAGACTGCATACTGTAGCAATCACAGTGGCATAAATATTCTCTTAGCAATTAGAGTAAAACCAAGGACACAAAGTCAGATGGGGAGATCAAAGCAGAGTGAGAGGGCAGACAAAAGCCAAAATGTCATGCAATGGAATGACATCTCTGGTTGGTCAGATTGTTATTAAGGGGACTGCCATGCTGTGTAAATCTATCAGCGAAGAGGAAATCTCATTTGTGTCTTTCGACCAGCACTTAGGCCGCAGAAAATGTTCACAGGTTAACTCAAATGTGAAGGCCTAAACATAGTATGACAGACGTAAATTGAAAGGAAATAATGTTTCATTTTGTATCCAGAGCAATGCCTTCCTTCTTTATAGGCCTTTTGAATTGTTCCATTTGCCTCTGTCAAGCCATCAGTTTCAAAATAAGGCCTTGTGGGTTTTTTTACTTTAATGTAAATAGGTTATATTTAACACTAAGACCAAAGTAATATAATTCTTCCAAACAAAAAAAGAATCCATTCAATATGCTGATTAAGACAATTAGCAGAATCTTACCCTTTAAATAAATATTATAAGTGGGTTCAAACACCTTGTGTACCATTAGAACTAAAGTAGCCTGGACATTACCTGAAAAAAAAAAACATTCAGAAACAGGTTCCTTTATGCTTTAAGATGAATTGCATGGTGATTACTGACTCAGTTTGACATTTGGCTTCATTGGAAACAAGATTTTTTCTTTAAAAAAACAGCAAATGACACTGTACTTCAAAACTACAGGCTCTCTTTTAATGACATTTTCACCAGAAAGATTAAAATGCCTCACCGCACATGGATTTAATGTTCATCCAGTAATTGCAATGGACAGTCCCGTCTACCAGAGACAAAGAATTAGATTACGGGAAAGACAAATAGTGAAAATGTACAAGACAGAGGAGTTGGGAGAGTTTCATATGAAATTCAGGGGGCAATGTGATGCTAATGGATCTGCCAAAAGATAAAGCTGAACTGAAAGTTATGATTGAATAAGCCACAGTATTCATTAAAATCTGCCTTAAAATATCAATTTATTCCAACAGTTTCAAGGGGGTTAGTTGCCTTCTGTGCTGAATGACAAAGATTTTTAAAGCTGTGTTTCATTAAACCAGCAATTGTGACACAAATGTAATTATGCTTTCCTTGTACACTGTAGAGATTAAGAGGGCTGAATGGTATATTATTCATCCAAAAAAAATGAAATAGTTGTAAATTGCATTTCTCTATTTGCAATCAACAATTTCATCATCAAACTTTGGTCTGTACATTATATGTTGTATAGATTTCACAACCTTTGAATCATGCAATAAAATCCTAATCTATAAAAAACACTGTGAAAGAAGAATTTCCCTTCAAAAGGATTTTTTGCATTGCTGCAGAAAAAAAAGTTAAGATATTTAGTGACATTTTACTTACGTTTTATTTATTGTATCTTTATAGTACTTCATTAAAAAAAGATAAAACCTCAGACTATGCTATATAAGGCATGTACTGTGCAAAAGTGTAATTTGAAGCCTTCTAAGATGATTATATAGTAGACAGGAACAACAAAGAACAGTGCTGTTGCGCTCACTTGATATTCCTGTATGTTGACAATTCTCAGCCAAAAATACAGTATAAATTCAAATCGAATTCAAACATTACTCTGGACATGAATGCTTCTTATGGCAAATGTATTTCTGCGTGTTTGTAAAGCTTTTTAAGATTCAGTGGCTGTTGTGAGTTTTGAGTTTCTGATTTTATTATCACTGTCCATTTTGGTCTGCCTACATCGTATGTAAGCAGGTGGGATGGTGTTTTCTTCTAATTTTGTTCGTGTTTTGACAGGAGACTTTTTTTTATCAAACGTTAACCATAGCGGGTTTATTTTAAGTCTATTTTCTGTACTTAAAACAGCCATTATTAATTAATGTGTACTTTCCAGACGTGTCATACTACCTTCAACCCAGAATGTTCCCTTTGAATATCCTGCGTTCTACCTGTCTACAAATATTAGTTTGAGTAATAATTATACATTTAGAAATATTCCAGCCAGTTCTGTCTTTTCTGTCACAAGCAAACCCAGACTGCCCTCTAGTGGGGAAAAAGTATTCAAATAAGATTACACCTGACGAAGCCAGACCCAAATACTGTATATCCCTCCTGTCTTTAAGTCAATGCTTAGTACTGTACCTTGCACTATTATTAAGTAATGTAGGACAGTGGGTTATTATTCATGACTTGCTGCACAAGTGCACAGTTTGTTTTGGGTAAACAATGTAAGATCAATATCCCAAAATTATGAAGATCCTTTATTTCTAGATTAATTGATAGAGCTTTTCCAATTGATAGACTTTTGGCTTCTGAACATGTTGCAATTAAAAACTTGTTTGGATATACGTACCAGAAAAACTGCATTATTCAACATACAATAATCGAGAAATGACAAAACAATGTATTTTCTTTTTTGTAACCAAAAGGGAGAGCTGTGATGACACAAAAGTTCCTTGTCTGAGTGCTTGCTCTAAGACCATCAAACTAAAGTGCTGCAGAGCTGCTAACCAGAGCCTATGTCAGTGTTCAGAAAGGAAAAAAAGTATATTGCATTCAATTTTGTGATATACAGTATACACAGTAATATACCATAATATACAGTATAGTATCTATTAATATTCACATAATATCACAATATTCATTAGCATAATAAAATTATCAACATTATTAAAGTCCAGTCAGACAAAAACAAAATTATATATGATATTAATTATTGACTAATAATAGTACTTATCAGTAAATCGTTAGTGACCTGAATAAGAATCTGTTTCTATACCACAATATCTGCTGTTCTGAAACAGACTTGAGATGGCTTATTCATCTTTTTTCAGATATATGTAACTGAACAGCAATAGTACTGTACTGTATGTTTATAGTCTATCTTGTAATTCTTGTAATCTTTTATCATATTAAAATCTGCATTCTCGTGTGTATGATGTTTTTGTTTTAATAAAAATTGTATACTGCCATCAGTTACAAATTATGGTAATAAAATAATGTTTCTGAAATGAAATTTAATAATCTGAGAAAAATCTCAGATTTTAATTGATGTAGTGGAAAACCTATATATTGGTCTGTCTGTATATATTATTATAAAGGAAGAATCTTCTCATGAATCCTGTGACTACTGAACTATCTCAGTTTAGCTACAAGGTAAGTTGATATGTTGATATGTGCCGACTTTAAAATAGCTGCCAAGCAAGCACAAGGTCTGTCACAGTTATGTGTAACATTATAGCTACAGACAGCAGTCCAGACAGCTGCTTCACAGTATTCAGTTGTTTTAGACTGAATGACAGAACTCTATGAGACCTGCATCAAACTGACTCAGGTTAAAAAAAGTTTCACTTGATTCTCAATTCTCTCATGCAGGCGTTTTTAAACCCAACATTGACATCATTGCCTAACGTGTTTGATTTATTTTTCCATTCATATCACATCTGGGTTTACCGCCTTGTAGCCTATTTTCATCAGATCTCAGAAACTACACAAAGCAGGGCCAGGGGAGGACTGGGATGTGGACAGTGCACTTCGATGAAAACCATTTTGCTGCTGCAGACTAGTCCACAATTTCCAAAACCCAAGCCCCAGAGACACTATGATGTAGGAAGTGCTGTGTGTGTATGAGATTCAGACTCCTTGGTTATTAAACATTGCATGGTGCCTGACAGATTCCACTCTGAGTTTGTACAATACAGTCTTTCTAATGGTCCCCTTTGATTCTGTAGTTGGAATAATTTTTGACTTTTGCACCTGTTCTGTTGTAGGGGAAGACCTGGTAGACATGCCCAATAAATAACGAGTTTTCTAAATGATTGTCCAAAGCAGTTGAAGGGTGCTGCTTATGTAGAGAAGAATAAGTTAAACATAATTTCTCTGACAGAAGTACTGGCACTCTCATCGCCACAATTAATGTGTCCTCTAAGTCAATCTCTTCAAATCAGTATGTATGTATGTATTTTCTTTTGTTCTGGTTCTGTGTAGGATTTTCATTCACCATCTGGTTAATGCTGTCTTTAGGAAGACAGTTCAAAGAGTGGTAATATAAGAACTCAAAAGTCCAGCCACCTTTCAGCACCTGCTCAAGACATGTCATCTTAAACATCAGGTGTGATCTCTTGAATCTGAATATTATTTTTTAATACTGTACATTCTTGACTCTCAATCTGGAAGTGAGATTTGCTTAATGATTCTGTTCAATGTGGATGTGGACTACATGACTGCCTTCATTTACTTAGTATCTATCTGTATACTGTTTTAACTCATATTACTTAATTTTGCTGAGCAACCCTTCTTGCAATGAATGTGTAGTGTGTGCTGAACTTGTGTTTTATTTGATAACTTATTGCACATGATTGTTACTTACCTGTTGTAACTATCATACTGTACAGTATATGCATTATAAGTCACACTGGACAAGGATGTCAACTAACAACACTAGAAATAAAAAAATAAAAATGAATCTAATGCTGACAGAGATGGGGGCAGTCTTCTATTACTACATGTGGAATCAAGGGAGTTGTTAACAACAACAAGCTCTGCCGGGAACTCACTACTCACTAACATGTCAGACTTGAGCGAGTTTTTCTCTCAGGAAGAGGAAGTCCACTTTAAGAGATGGTAACAGACAGAAATGACCTAGGTAAAATAAGCCAATACACAATACAATAAAACAATGAGATGAAAATATCTAACCATCACTGCCTACCTGAATATTTGTACATATGTAAGAAGTGACCAACAAAACGTTTTCAAATAACATTTTAATGGCAACTTTAACAAAACCTACATTTCCTACATTTCCAGAATTTGAACCCTTTTGCTAATCAAGAGAAAACAGAGGATTCACTAATATTAATATAAGTCATTTAAGTAACATTGTTACATTTAGTAGTCTGGTCATTGACTGCCATATTTAATACAAAGATTGTAAAGAACACCATTTAACATCTACCTCTTACACAGAGTACAGACATCCAAAATAGAGTTTGGTAACCTTAGTGCTTCTGTTTAATGCATTCCACTGCAGGTTTTCATACAAGCCACACTTCTGAAGATGTGGCTGAAGTCACTGAAGATCACCACTATGAAAGGGAGGACCTGAAACAAAGTCTTAGTAAAATGCAATGGAAGAGACAAGGTTACCTAGCCCTGTCCTGGAAGGAGGCAAATACAAGAAACAGTCCTTTGATAACTGAAAAATCTGAAAACTGAAACCTATTTAATCATATGCTGCATCGAACAAAACAAAGGCATAATTGGACTCTAGGATCCTTAGCACTTCTATAGTTCTGTTTACTGAATTGTACAGTGAGCTGATGTTTTTTGGCTACATACCAAATGAGATGTGATTATACAGAAGTACCTTGAAAGTCTTTTCAACACATTCTACCCCCAATTCACTGCAGTGAACTCTTATTCATTTTCTGAATTTAAATTGAAACAAAAATAAACGTTTTAAAAGTCACTCAAATTTTAAAACGTGCATGGAAAAACTCACTAGCAGCACAGTGGTGAATCCACAAAGAAGCAGGAAGGTCTAGTGCCACAGTGAATTGTTATTACACTATTCTGAATATTACTGTATAATAGTGTCCATATACCATTAAGATATAGGAAAGAGTAGTGGCACTGTTACAGATACAACGCCCTATTGTATAAAAGAAATGTGAATAAAATCATTTCAAATCTAGTTTTGTGCATCAAACATATCACAAGTACTGTGCTGTTATTTTAGTAAAAAAAAAGTAAGTAGATATTAATGATTGCAGCAGATTTGAAAGATTTTGAATAGAAGTGTAACAAAATGTCATATTACTGTAATTATTAGCTTTTTCATGTTACTGAAATGTTGTGTAACACATTATTACACCAAACGATAGAAATGTATTATTTATTTAATATTCCCTGTGTTGTGTATAAATATAATGTATAACAGGTAACACTAATCTGTTTAACATTGAAACAGACATGTTTCATTTACATATCTAAATTATTTTAACAAAGCATTCAACCACTTATTACTATTTCCTGTAATAAGACTTCATTTACAATAACCAGAGGCAATGTACTGTACACAGTATGTGTAGCCACACTTCATCAGATGATCCCTAACCTGTCATGATTCAATTTTTTCATGCCATGATGTATGAACATCAAGAAGAAATATCCACAGTCAGTGCTCATACAGTATGTGCGTGTTACCTGCAGATCTTTGTGATTAGTTGTAATGCATTTGCACTGTACGACCTATTAAAAGGAAAAGCAGACCAGCCAGTAAGCAAAAGAAAACGCCCACTGGAGCAAACATGAAGGACAAGCCATATCTGATGTTGATGTGAAAGTCTCTGCAATGGGACTCCTTCTGAACAGTGTACTCAGTCACCCCTTCTAACCCATGGACCCAGACGACATACATGATGATGACTGCTAGGAAGAACATCCCTGCAAAAAAATGAAACCTAGTTAGATGCATTCAATGGCTAATAAACATCCCAAATTCGAATGGGAGACAGGGTGTATATTTCACACTTCATTGAGTTATGTTAAACATATTTTTGCCTCTAAGTGCATTTGTGATATTGATTACAAAACAAGTATAGCTCGTAACCAGTAATGTATTACTACAACAAGAGGGTGAGGGACAAAAGAGGATAAGGACAGACAGATAAACTCTCAGATTTCACCACAGAGAGGCTCAATGTCCAGTAGGGTTGAAAAGTAGACTTTTCTTATGAGTCTGAACAAGCAATGGCAAAAGGTCTTTATATTTCATATGATTGATTAACTTCCCTTTGCTTTTTAGTGGAGAAAAAAGTAAATAATCACGAAAACACACAGCCAAACTGAAAAGGTACTATGTAATTCAAGAAACACATTTAACCACCAGTCAGAGCCAAGCTGAAGGCATGAAGTCAGCCCCAAACACAGGTGTCTTTACTTGACTACAGGTGGCTACAATGTGAGACAAAGTGGCAAACTAAACTACAGTTCTAGCTATTTCTTCTGAGTTTTGTACTAGAATATATACTAGAAAAGTAGAATATGGGTGGCAAGTCCCACCAGCTCTGAATAATTGGAATTATTAACTGAGTCATTGACATAACAGATTTTGTTATCCTGCATGGGGTCTGAAAGTAATACAGAGACTATCAGCATCACTTTGCAATTAGCAGATTTTCATATTCTTCAAGAAAAAGGACAAATTGTACACTTAACAATTACAGTTTGAATACTAGCAGATTTATCATAAATTATAAAACAGGAAAGAGTCCGCTTGCCGTGCAAGTACTGTGACTTACCAGCAGTTAAAAAGAGGCCCCCTCCTGCTTTGTAAAGCTTATGGCTGGCAAATGGAGCAGCACAGATGATGATGAAGCCCCCCATTATTACAGCAGCCACTCCAACGAGCATGAATACACTCCAGAACCCTCGGTAGACTGCAAGAGAAAAATGTGCCCCATACTGAGAGTCTTGATATAACAACTAAGAGAGCCGAGACTGACTCATCAGGCATTTTATGCCAAATATGATTTCACCATTCCTTCCATGAAAGGCAAGGAACTTTCGGCTACAGTGTTACCTTTTTTAGTTTTTTTTTTTCAGGTAGCAATTTTCTCATTTGGGTCCTCCTACCAGCAAATTGTAATAACAGTTATGTATACCATCTAAAATTATGCCATCTGAAAAATGTTCCCATCTACTTTTTTTATATTTTCTACTTAATTTTTTTTAACAATTGCAGCTTAATATTGCAGTCTTATAAGTTTTATATGTTTGGAGTTGCAGAGAACTTAATTCGGCTCACAGTACTTACTGACAGCAGTGTCATAGGCCGTGGAGTTGTGAGGTTGTGTAGGAACAGGAAATGGGAAGAGGTAGGCATGTGTACAGACCTTTGAAGGTGGCTGGTTGGCTGGGAAAGAAAACAAAATTATATTATTTCCCTTCATACGAACAAATGAGGTTTAATCTACATGTAGTGTGCATACAGTATAATCATGAAATCATACCATATACCAATAAAAGAACATGGAATGACACATAGCTAGTTGACCTATTCTATATCATGTGCTTTGGTTTCCATGACACTGCACAAGGGCAGAATACCTTGATTGTATTTGTCTATAAATAAGGAGTAGCCTTTACAGGACAGTAGGCAAAGCATGCAGATATTCCTTCGATGTACATGAATCTATAAAAATTAGCACTATTCACAGATTATTCCTTTTAAAAAGCTATACAGCGTAAAGAAAATTACAAATGAGGGGTGGCCATTTCATTCAATTGTGCTAATTTGGTTGTTAGCAGTTCTTTAACATGAGAAACTATCATGAGAACTTCACTTATTTCACAAAGGTATAATCTTTTTCATGAGCTACAGAAGTAGGGAGATTTTACCCTGTTGAAGTCAGTCAAATGCCATTTGTTTTCAGTTAATTGTTTCCTACACTCCATAAATTCACAAATTCCATTTCTTTGTATATTAGGAACACCTATCTTCTAGAAGGTAGGACCTGTACTTATTTTTTCCTTTCTCACTTGGGCTTCACTTGGTTATGCGAAATTTGAATTTTGTATCCATGTTAGTATTTGATCATCAAAATGAGCTACCCTGGCTAACAATACTTCATGCTAAATTGCAGATAAACTAAAACTTTGATACTTTCACTTAAAAATCCTACAAAGGAGGTACTCCATAGTAAATATTTGGATTTTTTATTAAATATTGTCAAATTATCCCTATATAGTGTATATATAAAGTTGTATTCAGCACAATTCTGTGAGTGATTTTCACCTCTATGTGAACTTTCAAAAATAATACCCTAACTTGGTAATGCGGATTTTAAAAGATTAAAAAAACAGAAGAGTGTTAACTCCTTTTGTCCTGAACAAAAGCACATAAAGTATACCAGCTACACTAAATAAAAACTATGCATCTCAGAGGCCTACATTCTACATACCCTGAAAACACAGAATGCCCTGTAACCTGAAACCCTATGCAATGTCTTCACAGGCCAACAACAGAAATGCACTATGTCCTACACATATGACCCAGCTCTAAATCTTCCTTCTCTCTAACACAGATGCTCAAAAATGAATGGGAATCAATCTTCCTATTCTAATGATGTACCAGGAGGAGAACAATTTTGACCCCAGGATTCCACAAAAAAGGAAATCTGAATTGCATAAAATAAATAGGACAGCAAGTTCTTTATAACAAGGTTTAAATTACTTAACCTAAATCTTTTCTCCAAAACCATTCAGGACAGGGTCCTCTTTCATGGCACAAGCTTAAAGGAAGCGAAGAGTGATGGTGTTTCTCTCAGTTTTCCTTCCATTTCCTCCTTATTGTGTCCTATCTCCTTTTTTACTTGTCTTGTCTTATTGTGCAGTTTCTCTGTATTGGATAATTATTCTTTATTATGACTAACCAGATTAATTCATAAGAAACCTCTCTTTGATCATTTGTGTTTGCCTGTACGTTCAGCTGCAGCTTAGTAAACATCTCAACTGAAACTCATTGTTTTTATATTTTACAATGACTTCATTTGTGACAATATTTTAAACCTCTTGCCTTAAACATTGTCTTAAGCTCATCAGTTGTTGTTGTTGTTGTTGTTTGCCAGGGCATTTTATTTGTTCTTAAATGAAACAAATTTCTGTTGAAGAAAATCAATTGCCATTGGCAGTGGCTTCAGCAGACAAATATGAACACATAAAATTATTTACAAAACCCATTTCTTCTCTATAAAAATATAACCAAAAACCTACAGGCAAATAAAAGATAGTGCAGCTTGTATTAAATTATTTTAAAGGAGGCTAAAAGTAAAAATGAATCCATTAATAGGGTGAGGAGTATATTTCTAAAGCTTTGGTAAGCTTTTTAATAACCAACTCTAACAAATTGCAGGTACCTTTATGATCACTCTGGTAAAGATTACTGTACTTACTGAACCAGAACTTCCACATGTTGTCCTCTGCCATTTTCCCACCAAAACTGCATCGCCAAAAGAATCCCTCATGGTAAAACGTAGTATCTGTGTCCTTCTGTGAAATCATCCCATCTCCCCGCTAAACAAAGGAACAACAAAGTATGTTCAAATCATCTTAACTTACACCTTTCTGCTCATTATGACCCTCCTTGGTTATTGTTGGAGCTTGGATAGAGACAGCCAAAGTTTTTCTTGTCCACAACTTTTCTCTTCTAACGTTAAGATCACTTTATTAGCCATATACAATATCTTGCAATAGGAATTTGTCTTTTCGCATACCCCAGCTTGCTCTCCATGAGACACAAGCTCATGATGTCCATGAGACACCGACGGGGAGAGAGAAGCTTGGGGTCAGAGCACAGGGTCAGCCATTTATACAGCACCCCTGGAGCAGCCGGGGTTAAGGGCCTTGCTCAGGGGCCCAAAGGAGTAGGATTCCTCTGCCAGCCACAGGATTTGAACCGGCAACCTTCCAGCCACAATGTCACTGCTCCGCCCAATGTTAATGGGAGACTAACAAATGGAGGGTTCAAATACTGTCATATATGTACAATATAAAGCAGTAAAGGCATAAACAAATATCTGGAATAGCTGTGTCTATTCATGCAGAGAGATCATCAGGCGAGGCTGCCCAGTGTACACCCAGATTGCAGCTGTTGTAATTTTTTTCATTCTCTCTACACTGGAATGAATTACTGTACATTTCATGAATTACATTTTACATTACTGTGTGGTGGTGTTGCGCCAGACAGCTACAGCATGGCTAATTCCTTTTAAACCTCACTAGAAGAATAGTGACTTATACAAAGCATTCAGGTGTCAGATTATTCCAAATTGTACAATTTTCCAATCTTAATAAAGATGTTAATATAATTATAGATATAACAATTTAATAATGATTACATGTACATACATAGTTTATTTCATTCTTGGAAAAATATTCATTTTCACAGATATTCCACTAAGGGGATATTTATAAAAGTACTTCACAAGGCTGTCTTACTTTATAAGGGTTGAATTAAGATTTTGATGTTCAAAAATTGAGCGATATTACAACCAATGCTTTAATCCCAGAGCAGAAGTCCCTGTCAAAAACACACTGGATCACCTTACAGAAGTATTTATTACTTTAAATACTTAAGAATACATGTATATTTTTAGAACAATGGTTACTTACTACAGGGACAGGACTTATACTGTGTATCATTATTCACAATTTTAATTGACTTTTTAGGTCACTGCCATATACTGTAGTGATTACCATGTTTATCGCAACCAGTATTTTAAATCATTCTAGCAAATAAACTCATGGAGAATACTGTGGTCAACATTTATGGCCTTTTCAATGTTTCATTTTACTGTGTAATATTGTAATTAATTTCAAAGTTGTATTTTTTACGTTTTCACTGACATTTTACATGAGTTATTACAAGTAAAATGAATCCTATATTTATTATTAAAATATTTAAGCACTTCTAAAACATACCCATTTGCTCAATGTTAACAAAATAACAATATTATGTCATTACAAATTTAATTTTTTTTTAAATCTTGACTTAAGAGACACAAAATGCCTAAAGTAAGTTAACGTTGTTCCAAATAATCAGTTAACTCAGAATCCCCCCCCAAAATAAATAAATTATCACACACCTCAATAGGAGCGCCATTTAATGTTTTTTTTCCAGTCTGGTTAGATGAACAGGTTTCAGATACTAAGAGCCAGTAATCTGTCCCAAATGATGCCAAGAAGAATACTGCACCCAAAGCACCAAAAAACCCAGCAAAGAACAAGGCAACACTGAGCTTCATAACTGTCAGCTTTGACCTCCTCCTCTGCTTTCTGTCTTCTGTCGGAAGGATTTCTAAGTTCCTGTTGCAGTAACTTTCATGTGCTTGGGCTGCCAAATGGTACTGTCCATCTATTTTGGGATATTGATTGAAGATCCTTTCTCCTTAGGGGTGTGGTGAAACACAAAAATAACTGGCAACTGGCCTCTACAGCCACTCTGAAAGTGGAATCACTCTAAAATACTTCAGCAGGAGCATAGACGTCAAACCCTCCTACTGTACATACCAATCCTAAGTAAGTACCTGTGATAACTAGCAAAGGTTATAACCTTATTGAAAACAAATATAAAAATAAGCCCACTAAACTTATGAATGTGTTATGAACAGGGGTTTTCTAATCTAATCCAGGATTCAGAATCCAACATGTTTTCCAAGTATCCTTCCAGCTCTTCACTTGGCAGAAATGTTGAATGCATCCAGTTAATGTTTAACTTAACTGAGGTGTTCCTTCTCCAGAGGTTAAAGCTGTACACAAATTAAAGTTACAATGAAAATCTGGATTCTGAACTGAGGAACCTGGAGCTGGAAGCCCCCATTCTAAACTGTTGGGAAAGTTTTAATTTAATAACAATATTTCTGATATTTACAATAAAGTACACATATATACACAGATACTTTTTAAATATATATAGATATTTTTTCAGAGGTATGCAGATAATGAAGATGTGCACTGGGTATGCTGAAACAAAAACCTTCATGAAAATAAAATCATATTTTAAGTTAAGCTATAGTTTTTAACTTATTTTGCCAAGCAAAGGTCTGCTTGGCTTTGAAATATGAAAAATGAATGAACATTATAATACATACACCTACTGGTTCACCAATCAATGGAAATAGAAAAATGGAAAAAGTATATCTAGAAATATACTGTATGTACATCAATCATAAAAGACGTTTTAGTACTCTATACTGTACTATCTATATACTATCTATCTATCTCCTATATAAAAATTAGTCTGTGTTGTGTATCTGTAATTTTTGTGCTTAAGTATTTTAACACTGAAATGAAAGCCATAATACTTGGAGCAGTTGTCACATTTCTGCAAAAGGAAACTAATTATCAAGAAGGTGACACATTTAGCTCGGGGTAAAGAAAAGCACAGGTTAATAAACATAGTAATGTGAAAGTATAGGCACAGACTTACACCCTGGACAGGACAGGCACAAACACACGCCTACAGGAACTCCAGTTAACACAACCAACACATCTTTCACGATGATTAACAACACCCGAGAATGTACTGAAAAAGTTGAGGCACATAAATAATTGGCTTAACCTGCTTGGCTGAGGGCACATCTGGCTGTAGGACAAGGACAAGCCTCCTCCTGCAGAGCGCAGGCGAAGCAGGTGTGAGCCTGGCCAGTACCTGGATGGGAGACCCCCTGGGAAAAACTAAGGTTGTTGCTGGAAGAGGTGTTGGTTGGTCACTTAATTTTAGGATAGTACTATAATAATGAACTATATCATATATAATTAATATATCTTGTTACAGTTATAGAGTAGGTCACTAGGAAGTGTCTCTTGTAGCTAAAGCGTGTGACACCTGACACTTCCAGCTTCAAAGCAGTGGGAAAGTTTGTTGAGATGTGTGGGATCCTCTGATGAAAAGCAATTGGAAAGTTTACTTTGGTGTACCCACTTAATTAAGTTGCAGGTAAATGACTCACAATGAGCAGTCCAGAAGGACACCATATAAGACCACATTTAGACAATAGAGAAGAAGGAAAGAAGGATGGAAGGACAAGAAGACAGTGGAAGAGAGAGAGAAGAGAGGTAAAGGAGGAGAAAGAAGGTCAGATCTTCAGACAGGAGTCAGGAGGAGTCGGAACCTGAAGCTTGCGCCAGGCAAGAGACCCTTTATCATGATCATCCAGACAAACCCTGATTGGAGCTAAATATCTGAACCTTGCTAGAGAGAGCTTGCTATTCTGAGTTTTTAGGGAACTTGGGTTTCCTGGGTAGAAGATACCTCGGTTAGAGAAGTCTTTCCTGCTTGTGGGAGCATTTCTAGAATAGGGAGATGGACTCTCCCTTTATTTTGTGGCATCCTGGTTTGCAGAGAGAGAGATTTAACTACAGGTTGTATTGCATTTATTAAGAAGGCAGCTTATCTCTTATTGTGGCTTCTGTGTACATTATTTAAGAGTTCAAGAGTTTAGCAGTCTGGTTTTCTGTGTGATTCGGACATTAGGCCTCTGAAATGCGTTTTTGTACATTCTGTATATAATAATAATAATAATAATAATAATAATAATAATTGCTTATACTTATATAGCACTTTTCTGGACACTCCATTCAAAGCGCTTTACGGGTAATGGGGACTCCCCTCCACCACCACCACCAATGTGCAGCATCCACCTGGATGATGCGACGGCAGCCATAGTGCGCCAGAACGCTCACCACACATCAGCTATCAGTGGGGAGGAGAGCAGAGTTATAAAGCCAATTTATAGAGGGTGATTATTAGGAGGCCATGATTGGTAAGGGCCAATGGGAAATGTGGCCAGGACACCGGGGTTACACCACTACTATATATAGTAATTTGTGTGTTGTGTGTAGTGGTGTATTGTAGTGTTTGAATTGTCCTTTTTCAACATTTATTTATCCAAGTATGCCTGAATTATTGCTCTTTTCACCAAAGCTGTGCCAGAGAATAAAGAATTCACATACCTCTAATTATACTAACGACTCAGGTATATCCTGGAGAAATGACTTACAAATTGGGTGTTATGAATATTTATTTTACTTATTGTCTAAACCCCCCAGCCAATTCCTTATTTTCACCATTTTCGTAACCCCCATTTGTATGCAATATTATTATAAATTATAAAATTACATATAATATACTGTATGAACCATTAAGAACCCGAGTTCCTTAGCAAAATGATTACTTGTCGGATTTTTGTATTACTGTAGGTGCAATCGTCCCCATGCTTTCAGAACAGGTGATGCAGAGAGACCTCTAAAACATAGGGAATTAAAGGAAACACTAATCAACAAGTGTAATGTCATTAGGTCTACTGACCAAAATAGATTTTCCTGCATTTTTATAAGTACCATAGAAACAGCTTCAGACAATATTCAGAGGGGAGCCACAAAATAGGGAAACCATACAAAATTAATCATCCCTCAGCCCTCTTGCCTGTACAAAAAACATAGTCACCCCTGACAACTCTATAACCTCCTTTCTCTTAGCCAGTGTCAGAAACCCTGGTCCCATTCAAATTTTCAAATTCAACAGGTTTTATTGTTATGACTGATAAATTACAGTTTTGCCAATGCAGATAAAATCCACACCACTGACTCTCTTCCCTCTCCCCTAATAGTGTAAGAAGCCATCCTGCCCCTGTATTATACAATTTGTCCTAGTCTGTCCGTACTGTATACTCACAGCTCTGCCTCACTACAGTGTCTATATACTTTCTCTCAGGGTCGGAGTACAAGATTATTTAGCTACTATTTTTGCTGTTTTTATGGTGGTTTGCATTAGGAAGTATCGTATATTTAGGCTTCAGGGGAATGCATGTTGTGCACGATGTTTTACACTAATTTGAAGGTTTTTGAAGTGGATTTTAAGAATACTAATACAAAAAAAGCTGAAAATATTGCTTGAATTGATAAAGCTGGACGAAAGTGTTTTTATTTTTGTTTTAAAAGCATCTTTCTACACTGTGTTGGGAGTGGAAAAAAATAAAATAAAACACAAGCAATCCTCGCAGTGCTTAATCAATGTAATTGCGCGACGAAATTCGAACAAAGCTGGGTTTTTTTTCGCAATTGAAATCGAAGTTCGAAGGGCGACAGCGCAGTTCCACAGTTCCAATTCTAGACCCCGACAGAACAGAAGTATCGTGAGAATTGCAGAGGCACAAGACAAGATACAAGAACACGAGAGCTGTATTGACGACACCTTGGGAATCTGCTCTTGCACGGGAAGAGCCCTCTCTTTTCAAATCCGCCGCCTCTTGTAGCCTTGCCACCCACGTAAACAAAAACACAACTGGACTGTACCACTTCCACATTCCGTTGTGAAATACGGGACACAACGGCGCAATAGAATTAAAGGATAAAATTGCATTAACGTCTGATGTTCTGAAATGAAAACGGGCGTGACATTTTGTAATTCCTCTTTGTCTTAGTTTCTTTAAAGCGAAATGCACACAGGAACCACGTAAAACGGCCGAGACAGCACGACCGGCAGGTGGGAATGTCTCTGTAACTGGCTCACCGTAGTGCTGCTGTGCACATTTCCGCATTATTCATTGCCAATTGTGGCAGTCGGGAGAATGTTTAATCCAAGATGTAGCACATTTCAGAAACCACTCAGACAGAGGCGATTTATACTGTGCATGTATTTTGTAGGATTCATGGTAAGTGAAACCTTATACAACTCTGCAAGAAAACGTAAGTAAGAATACAGCTTCTACTGGCCAGAAAAAAAGCATATCTAAAGATATCAGTGACAACTGTATTTCCACTATCATTTTACGAAGCAAAACGTGTATAATGCGAAAACGGTGAGGGCACATAATACATTAGAATATCCCTGTAAATCTCCAGATTTGTTTATTCTTAATGTCAGTCGTGTTATTGACAGTATTTCACTTCTTGAAACGCTGTATCCCTAGTCTTTTTTTATGCTTAACGATTGTAGTGCTGGGAGTAAATCACCTGCTCGTCGAATTATTTGACAGGTGACAGTTCGCATTTCCTAAAAGAGCCGAATAATATTAACATGCCGTGCTATTTACATAACTTAAGTGATTTAAAAAAGGATTAGTAATACATATTGTCTACTTGAGTCTACTCTGTAGCCGAAAGGTTTCCGTTCATACCTACAGTATAGAGAGCGTTTCCTTGTTGAAATTACCCTTCGCTAGGGGCTGTACTATTTTATACTCTGCAAGGAAAAAGGGTCATATGAAAAAAATAAACACCTTCAAGTGATGACGTTTGAGAGTGTTTGATATACCGAGCGTCAACAGATTTTAAGCTTCTTTAAAAAAATAAAGGCTTTAAATATTGAAAATGTTTTTGGCTAGATTTTGATGAAATTACAGACCATTAATGGATCAGACTGACATCTGTGCAATAACACCGTGATTGTCTCTTTCCTGATAGTAACTGTGAATGTGTTGTACGTTTAACTGATATTGTTTGATGCTCTGTGTACAGCATGTATCTAATTCTCAGTCAGGACTGATCTTATACAGTAATGTATGTTTTTTTAAAAGATTTAATGTTGCCAAAATAATAGTCTAGGGTGTGAATTATGTTATTTCGGTATCCTCTCTTTTAAGCTGTTAGTGTAACAGAATGTGAACTGTGCTAGCATATGTGGTTGCTCTTTTGATTAAATAAGAATCTATCAATCCATTCTGCTTTGAGGGTGTTTTTTTTAAAATAAATACTACAACCCTTTAATGAGGAGATATGATTAGCATTTGCACACTATAACTGTACTGTATGTGCAGTGCTGATTTTATTTTTAAAGAAAAAGTTTGCTTTACATACAGTATGAAGTAACCTCATAACTTGTTCTGTAACTTTTAAATAAATATCTTAGTGGCAAATTAATTGGAAACATTTGTACAAACGTTTGATGGTCACATGGCTACCTAAAAATACTGATTAGGTTTTCCTTTTTTATTTTCCATGCTACTTTTGCACTGAAGTTTGAGTTACTTATTGATTTGGACATGAGGTTATTGTAGCATGTTTTGAGTACAGTAACTACAGGAAGACATGAAGAAAGCTTTTAGGCATCATACTGTATTTGCACTGGTCTGTATTATACTGGTGGCTCTCTGGAATGCAAAGCATGATGTACTTTGTTATGAATCAAGATTGAAAATTAAGCTCCTGTTCTTGAGAATCTGCACCAGTAGTAAACAGTAATAAAGTGAATGATGCAACAGGCACACTAGTCAAGACTTTTGGAAAGAGGATCATCTACAGTATGTAGTAGGTTGTGGATGGTTTTTCAGTTGATGTCACTTCCTAGGTAGGAGACAGTAGTCCTCAAGGCTGGCCTTATGAATGTGTCTCCTCTCCTGATGGGCTGAGCCGGTGAATTAAGACATTATAGTACAGTACTGTATATACAGCCATGTACTGTATATAGCGTAGACTGTAAACACTGTATCATTGCGCTGTTGTAATATTACAATGCAGGTTATACAGTAAATAGGACACTGCAACCGATTATGGGTTTTAAAGAAAAGATTATGGTGGTTTGAGGACAGAAGCTTTTTCAACCCTTTCGGTTGTAGGATGCTTCTAACGATCCCTCAATGTTAATGGCTGCATTATAAAGAGCCAACAGTTGACATTCATTTATTGATTATGTAATGTGTTCCTTATACAGCAAACACGTCAAAATCTTTTTTTTTCCAGGACCTTTTTGGCGTGAGCATGATTGTTCCTTTACTAAGTCATCATGTAAAGTCACTTGGGGCAACTCCTACAGTTGCTGGAATAGTGGGTAAGTATTATGTTTTCTTCATGATCTTTTTTTATTCCTATTTAGTCTTTAAAGATCAGACTAAGGAAAACTGAAGCAGTGCAATTGTGTGAGATGGAGTACTCTTTTACAGTACATGTTGAAATGCAGCAGCAACATGGTCTGATGAATGTTTTGTGGAAAAATAAAGAACAGGGAAATTAACCAATCCAAAGATCATCTGATGGTCTAAATACAAAGTATATCAATTATCACATTAAACCTTCTATGTCATCAAAGCTGCAGGGTATTAGTAATTGCATTAAACCTTCAGGATGGACAGTGAAATATGACCCAAGTGCACAAAAAAGTGGAAAGTAAGTAACTCTGAAGCCTAAGGCTTGTCAAAAAATGCCCTTGGTTCAAAATCTGCATACTGACTCATATGGGCCATTTCTGGAGCTGTTAAGAGAAGGGAAACATTCCTCCCAAAAACTAATGATCAGGATTTATGTGGGGTTATTTTTGTTTTCTCATTAATTTATATCCAAGAACAGGGGGTGCTTCTTCATCCTAAGGGTTGTGGGAGTATCCAACAAACTTTCCAGCCATGCAGTTGAGCTGTTTTGTTTTCAGGAAACTGTTGGATGAGATCGTTTGATTAATTAACTGCTAACTGTTTTTTTTTTGGTAATTAACTACCAATTGTGCTAGATGAGCCGAATGGCTTCCCCTCATTTGTTCTCATATGTTCTCATTTGTTCAAACATATATTTTTCTTTTAACATTGAAGTGGTAGTACTGTGTTGAAAAAGCAAGTCTTTGGGGAAAATAAGTATCATAAAACAATAAAAAGAATTGTGATTTAATATAGGAAACTGAAATCATTCAAATGTAATTTAAGTGGCATCATTAATTTGTTTCTCATGTTTCAAGCTATCTTCAAAACATGGTATGTTAACATTATTTATTTGATATGGTTTCAGGTTCCACTTATGGCATCCTTCAGCTTTTTTCCAGTACATTAGTTGTGAGTATTATCTCTTTTTGGAAAACCTTAAATTGTATTTTTTTGTTTTGTCAACCCTAAGACTGATAAGTTTGATTGGTTGATTGGCCTATGGTATAATGCCTTCTTCTCACTGTTCAGGCAAATTGTCTTTCACACTTGATGATTCCTTTATGATTCCTTACACTTAGAGAAAGGAATAATTAAGCCTATACATAGATAGAGAATATTAGGAGGCCATGATTGGTTAAGGTCAGAGGGAAATTTGGCCAGGAAGCTGGGTTAGACCTCTGCTGTTTTCGATAAACGCCCTGGAATTTTTAATGGCCACGGAGGTTTTATGCCTCATTCAAAGGACAGCGACTTTTTTTCTGGGACAGAAGCCTGGATCTGTGTAAGGCTGAGTCTGCAGCCTGCTTTTTAGTTCAGTTTTGCACAACTGAGCAATACTTCTGAGCCTGGTATCTTAGTGTACCTTTCATGAAAACCCACTGCACTTCTTTTTGTTTCATAACTTAATAGATGGTTACCCTAGGTTATTAACAGTCCCTGTTTTTTGTGAACAAAGCATTGTTGTATTATTTTGAGCTTCTATAGGGTATTCCAGATCCTCCTTGCTAATGTGGTCAGAATCACCACAAGTAATATTATCAAAGGTCATTTCTCCTGCTCTCGCATGAGCGGTACACAACACTTTTAAGCATCTGTTGAATGTCAACTGCTGAACCTTAATTGCATAGGCAGCATGAAAAACCTTAACAGATACTGTAGCACTAAACCTGAGACTAAGTAGAATTTACTGTGAGGGAAGCCTGATGCTTTTGTGTGTATTGTTAAATTTGGAGAAGCAAGAGTTCTGCAGTAATGAGTAATGGAATGTGTTTTCCCTAAGTGTATGGTTTATGGAGGCTCATAAGTATAAGGCAAAGCAATCTACAGTAAGTCTAAACAAACACAGACAGAAATAATAACAGAGAAATACATATACTGTATTTTACTCCTTCAAATTAGCATGTTCAAGTTGTTGAAAAAAATGATTTTATGTTTTTTGATGGACAACTTAATGTGCTACATGAACCATCATGTCTTTATACACGGTATACTATATTCTATATTGTATACTATACTATATTTTGCATCAGAAGTCATATGTATTCTCAAGCAGGTTAAGTACCATCTCATAATTATTTAGGCTGTGAGGGTCTAGATATTGAGTTCTATCCTTGTTAACATTTTCACATCATATAGGGCTCTCTAAAACAGACACTCTTTGTGAGCAAATTTACTTTTAAAAAGAAAAAAAATGGTTTTTAATTAGTTTAAATCATATGTGTCATGAGACTGTATACTAAAAGAACTCATTTATACTGTGACAGCACATTTTACATTTACACATTTATACTATGCCTTGTGACTTTGAATAAAAACAGCCAGGTCTATAGTAAGCACAGAACTTATTAATGTAAATTCAATTGGTTTGATCTTATTACACAATTATGCAATTTATTTGATTTTCATACCTAAGAGATAAAAGGCAGGAATCAAGATGCCTATCTAATGTTGCTAAGAAAGCCTTGTTTTTTCAATACTAAGTTTTTTACTACATTGAGTTCTTGCTCAAGTGAGTGCTATTTTCTCTAAAAGCTAAATATTTCTTATTACTTCTTGTTGTGCTGTCATGCTGCATATCACACCAAGACAATTACTGAGCTTACATCTCAGTTCTAAAACAATATTGTAAGAAGTGTTCTATTTTTCTAAAACTGAAATCCTTAAAATCTCTTTTTCTGACAACCCAAAGGTTGTCAACATTGTTGTAAAACAAGTCAAGCCGATTGATTTCTTTAACAGGGTTTTAAAGGAGATGAGAAAGGTAAACGCTTGATGTCGCAGTTCTGTCTTTCAAGGCGTACCCTTAGCTACAGCTGCTGTGATGCAAGGAGTGAATTCTACACCAGGTTATGTTGCCTCTTTGCCCTGTGAAAGACAGTTTTGTGCTGTCCTTTGATCATTGGCGGTAGTGACTCAAACCAAAAAGGCTCCACAGGGTCAGGCTTGGGCACATCTAATTTAATAATCAGATACTGTAGATGGCATGGTTCTCAATCTGTTGAGCCTTAGATAATTGATGCTGTCTGAACTTTTCTGATCTAAATAGTAGAAACTGGACTGTATTTATGAAGTTTCATTAATGTTGTTTACCATAAGGCACTATTAAAGAGACATTCGGGAGGTCAAAGTGTGTTCTCATACTTCCACTCTCTCACGTTAAATACTTGCCTACTGGGCACCTTTTGGTGCGCATCTTCCCTTCCCTCCACACCATCACCACCTTGCAGCAATCTTACAGGTCCACTCTTCACAAGTGAGGGGGGCTTTGTCAGTCTTGACCTTTCTGACCAGGCTGGCATTTTCTCAGCTGGGCATGTTAACTCCAAACACTGAAATCCTAAGTCCAATGTCTTACATGCTTCTAATATATGTTTACCAGGGCAGCTGGAGTGATGTGGTAGGAAGACGTTACTCTTTGGTGACCTGTATTTTGCTGAGTGCTTTGGGATATGGCCTGCTTGGGCTCTCCACCAATATTGTTTTATTCATAGTGGCAAGAATTCCAGTGGGTAAGTGTGTCATTTGGCAGAAGAGCTTAAATGCTACTAAGCTGAACATTTAATAAAGGCATGACTTGCAGCACCTCTTTAAAATAAAACATGTTATTAAAATTATAAAGACAGCATGTGGGATGTGTATTTTGTCTTGCAGTCTTGCTTTTTTAGTGACTGCAACCACAGACTTCATTTCTGAAGATAAACTCATAAACTTATTTCTGAAGTTGTGGTTTTCTGGAATTTAGAATTAAAGAAAAATCTAAATGAAAATAAATATCTAAATTAATCTCAAGGTTTTCTCCAGATAATCTTTCTTTAAATTTGCCATATGTATAATGTAAAATATTCAGTTTTTCCTTTAGTAAAATATTTGAAAGACTGACAGTTACCAAATAGCTGTAATCAACAGTATTCTCTAATATTTAGGTAATTTTACGTTATAGCAAGACTTCTGTCCACTTTTATTTTAACTGTTTATTTATTTTAAGCTTTTTTTTTTCAGGGATCTTCAAACATTCCCTTTCCATCTGCAGGGCTCTTTTGTCTGACTTGGTGTCAGAGACAGAGCGCCCCCTGGTGATGGGCCATTTTAATGCAGCTTCCAGTGTGGGCTTTATTTTAGGCCCAGTGGTGGGAGGCTACCTCACAGAGCATGAAGGTGGTTTCTACACTTCTTCGTTCATCTGCTCAGGAATTTTTCTTTTAAATGCAGGTACATTGTGCATGAGGTTATCTATGGTAGTGGTGTTAATTGGTTGTAGTTTTATTTTAATGGGTATAGGTGCTCTGTCACTCTGTGGTTTATAGTAGGCAGAGCTTTATCATATCATAGGGCAGGTTCATAACTGGCTGTGTGAGTATGAAAAGGGGAGTCTATCTTCAGAGGAGGGGAAGGTAACTCTCTCCTACACCAAAACAAGGGGTGGCAGGATGCACCACAGCTACTGGAATGGATTTCAGCTTGAGGTGTTGGTTTTTTAAGTTTTTGCTGCATGCTCCGGTTTCTTCCCACCTCCTAAAGACTTGCAGTTGAGGTGTGATTGGCTGCTCTGAATTGTCCTTTCCCTGTCCACAGTGGGTTTCACTGTGTTTTCATTTTGGAAGGGCGGGTGGCTATAGAGCCACAGAACCAAATAAGTATGACAGGATAAACGGTCTCCTCTCACTTGTGGTTTTTCTGATGTTATAAAAAACATGGAGCACAAGTAGCAAAGTTGATGTGGAAGTCAAATTCCTGTGCTTGGCTTTTCTACACATAAAATCTCTGTAACCCTGTAAGGCACTCTGATGCAATTTTGCATAAAAATGGTAATATTTCTTTGTTGAATTCTTTAGGTCTTGTGTGGATGTTGCCATGGAACGACACTTTTAAAAAAACGGACCTTGCCACCGCTAAAACCAGCGAAGGCAGTAGCAATAATATCAAACGGAAACACGAGGACAGTGACCACGTAAAAGAATCTGCAGCCCCCCGAGAGAGGTTTTTCCAGCCTGCTTGGAAGCAGTGCTCCTCAGTCCTGCTGAAGATCAGAGCACTTTCCTCTTCGGATATGTGGGACGTCTTCTTGGTCCGACTCCTCATGGCCATTGCCATCATGCTCTACTACAGCAACTTCTCTCTGGCCCTGGAAGAAAGGTTCGCACTGAAACCGAAGGTGACGGGCTATCTCATCAGCTACAGCAGCACCCTCGGAGCCCTTGCGGGCTTCCTGGTGGGGCCGGTGACCAAACTGTACCACAATGACATGTCTTCTATGCTGTTACACTCAAGCATCCTGACTTGCTCACTAATATTCCTGTATGCCACAGCCCCCAGTGTGTGGCAGGTGGTCCTCTGCTCCACGTTCTTCGCCATCTCCACCACGATTGGCAGGACATGCATCACAGACCTGGAGCTGAGGCTCGGCGGGGCGCAGGCCAGCGGCACTTTGATTGGGGCGGGGCAGTCGGTGACAGCGGTGGGGCGAGTGCTCGCTCCTTTGCTTTCAGGCTTCGCCCAGGAGTTTAGTCCGTGTGGCCCTCCGAGCCTCGGAGTGGTGTTGGCGCTGGCGGCTGTGTTGCTGCTGATCTTAAAAAAGCCACGAGGCGCTAAGGGCGAAAAAAGACATCCGAACCTTTGACAAACGGGAGGAGACGACCGAGGGTTGGACATTCCGCTGTTGTCTTCCTGTGTACATCCAAGGTTAATCTGTTGGAAACTCTGGGTTTATTCTGTAATACTCATCAGGACTAGCTTGTTTCCACATGCTCACCAGCATCAGTTTTTTTATTAGTATTATTTTTATTGATTTATTTTATGTTCTGGTGTAGGTCCTTAGTGGGAACTTCTGGCTACAGTATGGGAACTCATAATACATTTTAATTTGTTGTAAAGATGAGAAGTGTAAACTAACTTGACATTTTCACAACAGAAGCAATATCTTTTCTTGTCTTTAACATAAAAGAGTTGTTTAAAGTAATATTTAAGCAATTATAAGATAATTATAATATGGTCAGGTATATCTAAACTAAAATTTACCTAAATTTTAAAATTAAAATGTTTCTGTGTTATGGCTGTAAGAGTTGCTGTCTCACAACTGTTGGGCCCTGAGTTTGCTTCTGTGCAAGTTTCTGTGTGTGTGTAATTTCATGTTATCCCTATATTTGCACAGGTTTTCTTTAGCTTTTGTGGTTTACTCCCAGCTCCCAAAGACACACAGGTTTGTTTGGCTTGCTCCTTCTAGGACATACTCCCTAAGACCAAACACAATGTCATACACAATATACTGTCTCCTGGTCACCCATGGCATATGATACAAGAAGAGTAGGGAATTGGCAGAGATTGTTATTGCTCAAAGAAACAGATAAAACTGAAACTATGATCTTCACAAAGAAGGGCAGTTTCATCCCTGCAAACAGCCTGGATGCTCAGTATCGCTTTGTGTTCTAACTTCGACCTATAACCACTAATCATGTCACTTCTTGCTGTCATTCTTATTCTACAATAATAGGGATTCATGAAAAGCAGGCTGGAATAGTAAGCTGTACATGCAATGTTTAGAAAAATACTGAAAACAGTTCCAATTTTTTATTACAATGGATAGAAGTATAAATGGTAAAATATTTAATAAGTCTTCATGTTTCTTTTGTTATTTATAAACAATTATAATACACCATCCAAATATGAATAATACAGTATTTAAATATTTATAAATATAAAAGTGTTTTAAAATCTAAGTAGAGCTAAATTTTCCAGGTTCTTAGTGTTTTTTCATGTACAGTATACTGCAATATTGTTTCTTTGTATTGCAGGGATACGAAGACACATTAATTGTTCTTTATCTGTTTTGAAGATAACTTGTTCAACACTTGTTCTGTTGAAACAGCATGTGCCCAGTAACAGGGGTCAGTCAGAACTAGGCAGCTTGGCATGGAGTGTTAAAATATCTTTACTCTCCAAAAACAAACAGATCCACCACAGACTAAAGAGTCAAGTGATTCTGAAGGCTGTTTGTGTATTGCTGCATTATGTACTCTAACAGTCAAATACAGTATGTTTTGTTTGTTTTTAATTTCGAGTGTGCCACACATAGCTGTATTATTTTTTTATTTTTTGATCATGGAAAAATAGTGCACAGTAAGTGGCTGATTTTGTTACTTGAGAGAGCATAGGAGTGAATGATTCCTTTTTTTTCTTTTACTCCTTGATGAAATGACACCCTTAGGTGTGTGAGATTCATCTGTGGAAGCTGATAATCAAAATCCAGCCTTATTTCAAAAGTATTGAGTCTATGAAAGTTAATGAGGCTGAGCAAGGAAATAGACATGTTATGGTGGCTATGTGTATTCTTACTGGTATTGTGTGGTATTACAGGATATACTGCTATATTTTAATGTTTAAAGTTAAATTGAATAGCTAATTCTAATTTGTACTTATAAGAACACACCTCAGATAATTTCAGATATACAGTACTTAGTGGACATTTGCATTGTAATTCTCTCTTTACAGCACTGTTTCAAGCTCATTATGTTTGTCTTTTCTAATCTGCTGTTCACAGTTCCTATGTCTACTTGTTACTAGAGTGTATAAGTTATAGTACTGAATATAAATCAAAATTAAAGTGGACATTTTTATTTTTTAAGTCTCCCAAACAACTAATTGTGGAAGAAATGTTATGTCCATGTTTAGATCTACTCAGAATACAACACCTAAGGAGTTTCTATGGCCTAAAAAGGAAACCATCTTTTCCGTGCAGTATCTGTCCTGTGTACCAAAGGTTCTGTAACATGAGCATTGTAAAGACACATTTTTCCCTTTAATACTTAAAATGCTTAGGGTTAGAGTTGTATAACTACAAGTGTTGTATTAACCTTGCCATTTAATTAGTCTGACAGGGAAATGTGCAAATGAAATCATTTAATACCAGTACTTGTGCAATAACAATGGTATTGTTTAACACTAGTATCCCTTTCTCTACTAAAATGTTAATTTATAAATCAGTGGTTATAAAGTGCTGCGTTGTACAGTTGAAATCTTGGAACCCTCAATACTACCACACCTCACTGCGACTCTTCTGAAACCATACACTACCACACCAAAGGAGCAGTGCCAGTGACTCGCAACAACTGAGGCCCACACACAGTTTGACTTGAGGAGAACACCTCTGCTGTACTAAATTCCTTTTGTTAATTATAATCAGCTGGAGATCATTTACAGCAACCATAAATAACCTTCCTTGTCTTAATGTTATATAGATACATCTGTCTTTGCTTCGGTTACAGTGTTGTGTGCCAAAATAAGGGATGCCTGGCATCTTTCGCTGGGGATAAACTTGAATTTAGTGATTTATAATAACTAATTTTAGAGACACACTTGTTTATGTGTATGCTTGCTTGGAGGAAAACACAGCTGTCCACTAGGTGTCAGTAAAAGACTGCCATTAAATCTATATTGAACCATTTGGACAGAAACATACGTATTAATTAGCATCATAACCTTTAACAGTTTTCTACGTTCAGCTCTCCCTTTCGCTCACATTTCCATCTTCTGTCTTGACCGGTTCAGTAAAAAGGTAAGGTAAACAGAAAGTGACTGTGTATTTATACAGGATGTAATGCTTGTAAATCAATTTTCATAAGAGTACTACTAATGAAAGGAAACCAGATTTATTTTTAAAAATCACATTATGCTTCATTACACCATTCATTTCAAAGTAGAACTTTATTTTTAAAACAACTAAAATAGTTTGTTTATGTGAAGTGTTTCCAAATTTATAGCATAAATACTGTGATACAGTATACAGGGGAAGTCTTCCTTCTTAAACAGAAGACTGCTCTGTAGGATTCTTTAACTTTAGCTTAATCTACAATATACCATATATATAGTAAACCATTGTGACAGCAAGCAAATTTATCACCTTTAGTAGAGACCAGGAAATGGTGTGTTGTATCAACATACTGCAAAAAGATGTAGGAAAGTTAAGTTAAGGGACAACTTTACTGACACCTTCCTTAAGCACAATTCTGATACCCCTGTCCCTTCACGTTTCATAAACTAAAAAAAAAACAATTCCCATGAAACACTTTTTTTCACAACATACAGACATTTCAGAAATATCCATGGTGTCCACTTAGTAAAAAAACAGTTTAATCTAGATTCCATACATATACATCCCTTTTTAAGAATGCCAGTGAAGTTAATACAATCTCTCTGAAACTTCCTTGCATTCAGAACTGTGCAGCAATGAATCACTTCTACTCACCTTTCAAGTTAAACCTGTGCTTAGCATGAATGGATAAAAATAACTTATTGCTTTCTTCATATATTCACTTAGAATGGTAATATAGCATTCTAAGTAGCACCTTCCAACATTAGTCACTAGATGAACAGTTACTGAAGAACCTTTATTCATTGGCATTAAAATTATACTTTTTACTGGTAAAAATGTTCATTTCTACTAAGTAGCTCAATTAATTTTAACGTGGTTGTCAACTCCAGATATTTATGTTGTTTTGGAAACACAGCACCAATTTCCACTAAGAAGGCACCAAAGCTACACTGCAGTCCTGTTGTGGAAAGCACAAAGAAAGTACTGTGCTGGAATTGTCCATGTGCAATCAGTAGTTTCTGCATTTCTTTAATCAAGAGCACAAGGAGTGAAGTAGTTAGCTTATCACCTTGTGGTACTGTAAGTGCAAGGTTTTCCCAGATGCCTTATCAGCTACAGGACTTGTTTAAAAGGGTGTAGTACAGTACACATGCTTTTCCTGTTCATTGGTTATGTATGATTCTTTAAGTCTAACAAAATTCTAACAGAAATGTGTGTATTACATAGTTTGAAAATAAGTCAATGTTTTCCAGACCTAACCAAGTTTCATGAAGGAGTGCAGAGTAGGGAGAGGTGCCCTGCATATGAATTGTTATGCTAAACAATAAAATCTTGAAAGGAATTAAAAAAAAATGACCAAGTTGTCCCGAAGTGACAAAAATTGCTGTCATGCAAGTTACATTGATATTTTTCACTATTTTGCAATTTGGATAGGGTGGAAGTCACTAATTGTAATGTTGGTTTAGTTTTTATTTCTGCAACATCAAGCAATTATAAGGACATGTAGGTTTTATCACAGATGTAAAGTGGAAATGCAGAGGCTCTAGTCCACTATAGCGGGGCTTAGACAATTTGATTGATATTTTCTACTAAATGGGAAATGCGCATTAGATATAGTAATGTAAATAAGATTTTAATTATGGACTTTTCTAAGTAGAACATTAGAGTCCACAAAATACAGTTTCCATACAACGATAATAATAACAATGATAAACTGATATGGCCTTGCATGAACATGACTGGATTTTAAGGTACACATGTTTAAAAGGGAGCAACTTCAGGATCATTCAGAACTTCAAAACGCTCAAATATACTTTAAGGTAAAAAAAATTGCTGACCTGTATCATAAAGAATGATTGTAGACACTCAAATACAATAAATGGGAAAAGGGACAGATGACAAATTTAAATAAGTGGTAGGTTTCTTTTAAGAATGACCATTTCATTTAAGGATTATTCACTCAAACAGTACAGTATATGATCTTTTCTTCTGTCTTACTGATCCTTCTAGAGACATGTATGATTCTTTGAATAAGAGTGCACAGAGGTTTTTTTACTTTTGATGTGGAGTAAGCATAGTGCTCATCTTATCATAAAGTCACATACAACATTATACTGAATATTGCATATATTGAAGAAGAGCACTCATATTATTATTCTTATATAGCATATATATATACACACACACACAGTACATGTATGATTCTTACAGTGGAAGATTCTAATACATTCAGTTTAACTGAGTCTTTCAAAAAAGTAGCAATTACTTACCAGAATGAAATTTTTAAAAGTTTAAAATACTAGGCTCACAAACTAACCGTTAGCGCACCTACTACAGTAGCTCTAATCCCAGACTGAGGGGGAGGAGGCTCCCAGGTCCACTGTGGGACTGCTTGCTCAGGGCCTTTGTGAATCCCATGGTCTTCGCAGCAGAGGGTTGCTAGCTCCTTTGTCCCTGGGATCCCGCGACTCTGGGGCCCAGCCAACAGGCGGCTGAAGTTCCTCCTCAAGCTTATTTTTGTTGTCGTCTGAGGCTCCGTCAGCGAGAAAACCGAAGTGCCGCCTTGGCATGGAAACCCGGGAGTCGCTGGCGCTTGAGCATTGCCTCTTGGAGCCCAGACCCCTCCGAGCTTCTCCTTCAACTTCAATATGCAACAGTGGGGTCTGGCGGTTCCTGGAATTGGGCACCTCCCTCACAGTGTTCAGTCTCCTGAGTGGCATCATGGGCCTTGAAGGGTCTGGTGCTCTGGCTGGTCGTGCAGCTCTGGGTAGCACACTGGGACTGCCAGAAGAGTTCTTCAGGGGTAGGACTTCGCTAGCTGAGATTAAAAAAAGGGTTACATAGCATATCCCCCCCTTAACACCCAGCAATCCACATACAGTAAAACCCAATACAATAAAAACGCGGCAGATTGTGGAATATTGTGCCATGTCCACCACGTTTAACGCAGAGTACCTCGCTCATTTTGAATGGCTGGATTTGTACAGTCAGTGCATAATAAGGAAATTATGAGGAGAATAAAAAGCTCAGTGAAATACTAGTCTTCATATTGATGAAGAGTTTTGATGCTTCCATGACAAAAATACAGCATACTGTACATTATACTGTATTTACATACAGTGGGTTCAGGTTGTACAGCAGTACGTACCTACCTGTGTCTTGGATTTTTTAGACCAGAATTGAGAAGTTATTTTCATCCAAGCGTATTTTCCCCCCATTTCCTATAAAATGTTTTCTGTATCTGCTAATAATAACAGCTATTAGCTTTTATACTACAGTACATAACACATTTCACCTCAAGGGAGGTCATGTATGGGACAGGACCCACTGCACACTCCTGGGAGCTGAGTGGAAGTCATCACGCACCACAAGCTCCACTGCACAGCACATCACGTGGAGAAGAGAAACTGATTCATTAACTGAACTGAAGTGGACCTTTAGGAATTCCAAACTATTTAGAGATCTGAGGTGTAAAATATAGACCATTTTCAATATATTGTTTTGCATTTTAAAAATGTAAAAAAGTATAATATGCTTACAGCAGTCAGTGTTAACAGTAATATTTTAGCTTATTTCTTTAATAATGGGATAGATAATTCTAGTTTCTAGCAGCATGGCTCAGGGGAACTTTCCACATTAAAGCTGTGTCACAGATGTTTTCCCCAATGGACCTGGAGGTTCCTGTCAAACTGTGATTTCCCACCTGGAAGTTCCCCAGATGGATGGGAGATACATTGTTATTTTATAGCTCCTAAAAAGGAGCTTTAATCTGAAAGTTGCAAATGGTTGATCAAGCTACATTTAAAAACTGCCATATTTACAACCAAATATTTAAAATAAAGATTGCATGCAGTTAAGGCAGTGCAACTTACAAAATAATGTGTTAAGAAATCATTCAAATACAGAAGAAAATAAGCATAAAATGATTGCAGGTAAACGCAATGGCTATGCAGCACAGACTAGAGTGAAAACAAAGACCATCGAGCAGTAAACATGTTGTACAGTAGGTAAGACAACTACACAGGGCTGGGAGTCTTCAGGAGATGCTGAAAGCAGACACTAAGCAGCTCTGATTTCAATGGTTAGTTCCTTCTACCACTGTGAAAATGAACAAACAGGTCCTGAAAATGAGGGAGCATAGCGGAGGGACAAACAGTGTGGCAGAGGAAGAGGGGCAGAGAGCTCGGGCTGCCATGCTGGAAATAGAGTGGGGCAGAGCGGGCTAAGACAGCAACAGCCACGAATGAGTGTTAGGAAATGTCAGAGTCAATGGAGAGTAACGGTATGGCACTAGGTAGCAAGGTAGAGAAAAGACCAGCCAGATTCTGAGTTCTGAGCAAGTTGAGAAGGTGAATAGGGATGACCAGGAGTCATTTGCAATGGTCCAGGTGGGGGAGCATGAGGACCTGACCTAGCTGTAGTGACAAATGCATAAGGTTAGATCTGGCAGATATCTCCCAAGAAGAAGTGGCAGGAGCAAGCCAGGGCAGAAATGTGATGGGAATGGGCAAGGGGTTTAAAATGATTGATAGGTTCTTGGGGGCAAAGGGTGGAGGAATCAAGAGGACTAGAGAGGGAGAAGTCGGCAGAAAGGGAAAGAGGAAAAGGTCAGGTTTAGAAAGGCAAAGTATGAGAATGCATCCAACAGGAGATAAAAGGAGTTAGAGGTAAGAAAAGAGGATCTTAGTCACCCATAGAAACGTGATATGGAAAGCCTTTGTCCTCGGCAGCAAGTGTAAATAGAGACTAGCGATGTACCGAGCCTTGGGAGACACCAGCAGAGAGCGAGTGAGGTGCAAAGTCACACCAGGGATCCTGGTTAGTGAAATTGCCAAAGCAGATGTAAGAGTTACCAGAGATTCCAGATCAGCAAGTGCTGCTGCCAGAAGGCTAGTGTGACATACATTCAAAAGCCGCAGGTCACGAAAAGAGAAAACAAAAGAGAGGTACGCAGCATTAACTAATTAAAAAGCATCAGTAACTCAGGTTTACTCAGAGTCTGCGAGATGCAGGCTAGACTGGTGGATGTCAAGCAGTGAGTGCTAAGAGGTAAGCAGAGTTTGCAGTGTGCTGCCCATTTGTGTTTTTTAGAGGAAAAGGTGAGAAGAGAGAGTTACTGTCTGAGGACAGTTTGGAGAGGCTGCACAATACTTCACCATATCAAAAGGAGTCACCAATCCGAATTAACAGCAGATAACTTTAATTGAAAGGTTATCACTAAATAATTATTCAAGAAACTGAAAAACAGAAAAGCACTTTTGCTTCTGGTCTTCTGGGATGAAAGGTGTTACATAAATACAATGAATAATTAAGTAGTATTTCAAACTTGTGTTTTATTTAAATTTTTAAAGTTTTTGTGTCCCAGAAATTTGAATGGGACACCGGGCTTCTCCTACAATTAATTTGACTGAACAAATGATAAATTCAGAGTAACAGGATGTGACATCTCAAACCATACCTGCAAAACTGGTTTTTCTGTGCACAAGACTCTGGCCAGCAGGGAGTGAAAAGTATTTGTGTGACTTGGCAATGACCTGTGAGGAAAATTACAACAATGTAATGTGAATACTTCTCATAGTACACAGCCAGAATGGGGGGAAAACAAAGTATAAATAAAACGGAAAAGGTGTGTTCCATTCAGGTGCCTATTGAGGTTTCGAGGTGGGTGGTTGCTGTTGTTTTAGAACATAATAAGTCATACAAATGAGAAGGGTCCATTTAACCAGCCTAGTTTGTTTGGTTGCTAGCAGTTAATCAATCTGAGGATCTCATTCAATTGCTAATGGTACTGTATATGTCCATAACCCTTACACCAATACACAGTTCACCAAGATAGAGCCATGAAACCACTGTAGAAAAAGGATAGTGAGTACTGCTTATTAGCTGACATGCTTTGGCTGAGGACAAAAGGTTTTCTTACCACTAATCCCATGTTGCTTTGGATTAATGCTGTAGTATTGATATTAATTCATTTTCTACAACCTATTCAAGAGTAGAACGTATTACTTTTAAGCTCCTACACAGTTTGAAACCAATCTTGTCAAAATGGCACAAGTCCATTAATGCTGCAAGCATACTCACATTGCTTATTTTAATTCAACCCTAGGGACTTTCTGAATTAAAAGTTCAACATGGAGCAAAGAGAACAAGAGTCTATGTGGAAGTGATTTTACTGTAAAACAGGGAACAGGAGGTACTGTATTTGTACCCAGAACACTAGGGGTGGGAGGGGAGGCATCAGGGAAAGGCTGGTACAGATGCCAGAGTCTTCAGGATGCACCTCAGACCATCACAATCAAGGTCAGATTAAGTACAAAAAGGCCTCATGCAAAAACAGAAATGTTCTTAGTCTAAATTATAGTATTTCACTGGAACCAGCTGTAACCTCACATTAAAACTGGGTTCTTGTGAAACAGCAAAATAAACCTCTTTTATTTACTAAGGCCCTGTTTTCCCCTGTATGCATCAGGATCAGATTGCACACACAATACATATTGAGTCATTTAATTAGAATACTTCCCAATCAAAACAAAGCTATTCCTTTAGAAAGCACATCTGATCTGTGTAAAGTATTATTCTTAAAAACTCACGGGTCTCTGTAAGCTTCTTCCTCTCAAACTTTTCCTCATGCTGGCATGACGGCGAATCAAGATTTCTTGTGTTTTACTGTCATCTGGCAGAGCATACTTGCTGGTATAGGATATGGTCTATAAGGCAAGGAAATGAAAGTGCCTGAATTACCAGAATAAAACCTTTGTCATCTTTCTTCCCTACAAACTATTCAAGTTTTAGATTTTTGACATTTGCCCCACACATTAGAACTGTCAATGATTATGTAAGGTAGATGTGTTTCCATGTGATGTCATCACAATAACAATTATAATAATATGATGTTTAAATGCAGTCAAACTATATCACAATAGCCAAAAAAAAAAAACAAGCAAATTAAGAAAAAGCAAAACCAGAAGAAAACAATGGCGTGGAGCACCCCATTTGCGATGGTCTAAAGTTGAACAACAAATGCCAGATATTCCAAACCTAAGGAGCCTAAGTTTAGTTTTAAAAAAGCATTAAAACACTGCACAAATAAGATGAAGCAGGTAATGTGATAGGAGACCTTGGCTTTAGCAACAGATTTATGGCTAAATCAAGCATTCTTCTTTATAAGAAAAATAGGTGGATCTAGGCATTGACACTGCATCCCTATATTCTATGAAGTAATTCTTTCATGACTCTTTAACTAGAAATGTGCCTTCAGTTTACAGTAAACCGGCTTTGTAGATTCTGGTCATTTTGTAGTACAGTACTACAAGCAAAGCAAGGCAACAGGCTGTATTTTAACATGGGTCCAATGCATGTATTAGCGACACATGGAGCAGCTGCACACTTCCAAAACAAAGACAAGAAATTATAGTCAATTGTTGAGGTAACAATGCTAATTACTGCACCAGTGTGCCACCTACTACAGTTTCTGAATATGTTGTTTTGAAATTCAGACAAACTGTATGACTGTTAAGGAGTAGAATCACCCTTAAGGCTACTTCCACAAACTGTAAGCTGTATACTGTTGCACAATAATATTCCTCTTGCCTTAAAATGCACTGTTTTCAACATATCTCCTGAAATAGCTCTTGAACCCCTTTTTAAGAAGAAGACATTTAGATTAAAAGATCAAGGAAAAAAAACACAGATAACCTATTTACTGAATATTTGACTGGCATACCCTTTGTCGGATTTTGTACATATTCTTGGTCAACATGTCATGCATGTTCCTCAGCTCGTCCGGTAAGAAAGTCTTTGGTTTAGAAGGTTTGTCCTCACTGTAGATGAAGAAAAACAAATGTTACATCCTAGGGGCTTAACCACTTCTGAAATGTTCCAGTGTTTATTGTCCAATCTAAATTCGAAAGAGGTTATAACCAATAGTCATTTCACCAACATCTGGATCTTATGAGTTTTCGGATGCTAAGACTGGGGACTAGGCCCTTCTGGGATGTGAATGATGTGGTTTGGGATCAGCAGCTCTGTTTTTATTTGGGGACTCTGGAGAAGCTTTACGATAAAGAACTTTTCAATCCTTGGCTAAGAAGATCAGTTAAAAGTGTACTTTTCAGGTCAGTATTCTGTATTGCAATGAGATTACAAGTGTCAAAGTGTCTTTTGAAGGATAGTACAACTATTGATTTTAAAAGGATAATACATTGTTTTATTTAGTAGAAAGCTATGAATATATTTAGTGATTTCATTTACAGTGCCTTACAAATACATGCATTTTACAGTCTAGGTCTTCTTTGGATGTTCCTCAAAACTATTTTGAAACTTATTATTTATAAGCATGAAGATCTACAATAGAGATGAAGCACTTACTTTAAAGATATCACAGAGGGAGCAGCACTTAAGTCTCCTGCAGTATCCAGCAGCTCCATGGCATTCTGTAGTTCAAGCTTCTTGTATAATGCAACAATGCTGGACTCTGCCTTGTTTTCTTTAATGAGAATTCTCCTAAGGATTTTGTCATTAAATTTTTTAAACCTGTCAGTGAATATAAAACACATCTCTTGTCACTTTTTATGTAAGGTACCGATATGATACATGCCACTATTTCTAATGTGACCCATAACCTTTTTTCCCCTCAGAAACTTTCACCACAGAGAGAATCCCATTCTTATAAACCATGGCTATCCAAAAAGGGACTGAAGAGTAACGTGGGTGTTCCCAATATACAGTACTCAATACTGAAAGAAATGGTGTAGATATTGTCAGTCTATTAATATAGGATGACATAGCTTCATTTGAGCAATTAAAAAAATCTTACTACAAACTACATTTTAGTTTATTGATCACCACATTCATCTTTTTGTTCCATGTTAGTACTAAAACAGTACAACCATGATTTAACCACCAATTCTTACTTGTCTTTCCAGTAGTAGTGACTCCATTGTCCACAAAGGTCTTCAATACCCACAATCGTATGCTCCATGAGCTGTCAAAAGGAAGGGGACACTTATCAGTTATAATCAGTAGTTACATTATGAAATCATTACAGAAAATTAGAATGTGAAGGCTATATCATATTTGCCATAGTTTATCCATCCAACTGCGTTATCCAACACAGGGTCACAGGAGAAATTAAGCTTATTTCAGCATGACTATTTTTATTTACTATCAAGCAGTAATTTCACCATGGTCAATAGTGAATCAGCAGCATTTACTCATGGGAAACCAAGTTCTGAGATGATGTAGAAAAAATAAACAAATTGGCCGCCACTTGCCCGACTGTGAATCTCCACATTAATGGTATCCAGCTTCCTGTTTGTCCTCCTGACATTCATGTACTCTATCAGGGGCCGAATGCTGATGCCCTGTAGCCAATGCAGAAGAAACCATTTCATTCAATGAAAAGCACAGTAAGAAATGGTTTGTATAACACTCCCCATACACACTCTTAGATGATTCACCACTGAATCAAAACCAAAGACCAAAGGTCTAAGGTGTAATTTCTCAGGTAAGGAACATCACAGTATTCAAGTGTCTCTACTTTCTACACCAGGACAGCTGACGTAATGTGTGCTAACAAAACAATCTTAAAAATTCAGGCAATGATGGTAACAAGGTGTGCAATACCTGAATGAAGACAGTGAACATGATCACTGCAATGGTTGCGGTGACAAATAAATTTTTTCTTGCCACACTATCGGGCAAGAGAAACACCAGGGCAAAGCAGATAGCCCCCCGAAGACCACCATAAGCTATGCCGAACTGGTCCTTGAAGTTGAAAGGTATGGTTCGGAAAGGGTTGATAATCTGGGTCAGGACAAGGACGCCTGGAAGAAAAAAAAATGAAGGATATTGAAAAAAAAACAGGAAAGTTCTCCCAAATATAGACATTTATAGTGATTTCACTTTACAAAACACATGCTTTGTGACAATTGTCATTATAGTTTGACTTTAAACACTTCTAGAAATGCAATGATCCTGGTTTCAATTCCATATAGGGAACAATTATGTGCAATAGCATTTATATACTACTTAACAACTGCTAACAAATAACTACTTTTCCACATTTTGTGAACCAAAGAGCAGCCTTAAAGTTCCTGTCTCCAGGGTTTGATTCTATACTAGGGCACTTTCTGTGCAGTTTGCAAGTTGTATGTGTGGGTTGTCCCTTCAGTACGTGCTTTGGTTTCTTCCTTGTTACAGTGGGTTTGAAGAGCTGTATCTAGCTCCTGGTGATTGATTGGTCCATATAAAATCAGTGTTACCTTGAGGTTCAAAACTGACAAGTGATGAATGGAGCAGAACTCTAGTAATAGAAAAGTACTAGTTTGAAGGACAGATGTACTAGGTGCATTGAGCAAAAAAAAAAAGCTTAACTAGGTAAAGAAAGCAATTATCATGTTTTTATATACTTTATTTGCAAAATGTTCCAAAATGCTTGGAACTTGTCGCCCAAATACAAACACAAACTGTCAGGACAAACATTATTTGCAAAAACTAACTTTTACATGGTTTAAAATGCAAATTTTAAACTGGTATGATGTTTTTATCATCTATGCCTGCTGTCTTCATGCTTTCATAAAGCAATCCATAGCAATTAATTTCAGCACTCAGGAAAGGGCAAGTACTGTACTGTGGTATCGCCGGGGGAAAACAAGTGTAAAAGAGATGCATCTCACACCACACTGATCTTCTTTTGTCCTATGTCCGTATGTTTTCCAAATCAGTTCCGTAATCCATTGCCAGTATCCTTAAACGATCCAAATATCCAAGCCAAGTCGAAGTCCGTAAATCTTTGTCATACCGTATCCAATAGTCTGTTATTCTTTAGTTCCTTCCAGCACAATCCTAAATCTCTCCTATCCTAAATCGTCTTCCTAATAAATAATATCTCAAATAGTCCAGGGCCCATTTTATGGCTAGACATTCTTTCTCTATGGTAGAATAGTGTTTTTCCATCAGGATTTAACCTGTGACTAATATATGCTCCAGTCCATCAATTTCTTGCAAGAGTATGGCTCCAATTCCAGTGTCAGAAGCATCAGTTTGTACCATGAAAGGTTTATTGAAGTCCGGTACCTGCAAGACAGGTTGAGAAGAGAGAGATGTTTTTAAGTCTTGAAAGGCCCTCTCTTCCAAGTCTGTCCATTTTATTTTTTCCGGAGAACTCGTCTTTGTTAAATTGTGCAAAGGTGCGGCAATGGAGGCAAACCCTGGAATGAAACGTCGATAACTCACAAGTCCCAAAAATGTTCGGATATAGCCCCTCAGGTGTGGCAAAAGCGGTCTTGGCTTTGTCTTCTTCGGCCAGCGGCACTTGCCAATATCCCTTCGTAAGATCAAGGGTGCTGATGTATCGGGCGTTATCTAATCGCTCGATTAGTTCATCAATACGGGGCTTGGGGAATGCATCGAACAGCGAGATCTCATTTAACCGTTTCAAATTGTTACAAAATCGAATAGTTCCATCCGGCTTGGGGATCAGAACTATCGGGCTAGCCCACTCACTATGGGATTCTTCTATTATTCCCATTTCTAGCATCTTTTCCACCTCTTCTTTAATCAATTTCCTTTTAGCTTCAGGTACTCGATACGGGGGTAGTCTTACCTTCTTCCCTGGTTCCGTGGTAATCTTATGTCGTATAAGACGGGTTCGACCAGGTGTCGGGGAAAAAAACATCTTTGTTTTGGGACAGGAATTCTTGTAGTTCCCGTTTCTGAGGCGGAGCCAGGTCTCCCATGGCTACAGCTCCCGTTTCTTCTTCCAACGGGTCATGGGAGAAGTGGGTGAGCAGAACTTCGGTCCCATGCCATTTCTTCAATAAATTGATGTGGTAGATTTGATGCTGCCGTCTTCGGTCATGCTGCTTGACCTTATAGTTGACCTGTCCCACCTTTTCCACCACCTCATAGGGCCCGGCCAGGAGGCCAAGAATTTACATTCCGGGGTCGGAACTAATACCAGTACTTTATCACCCAGTTGAAATTCTCTCGCAATAGCTCCCCTATTATAAACTTGTTTTTGTTGAGCCTGTGTCTTTTCCAGCTTTTCTTTCACATTGGGAACAATAACGTTTATTCTTTCTCTCATTTGTTCCACTTGTTCGATGATGGTCTGTAAAGGTGAGGGTAGCCGTTCCCAAGATTCTAATAGGCCCTGTGGTTTCCGAGAGTATAGCAATTCAAATGGGGGAAAAAACGGTCGAGGCCTGTGGCACTTCTCGTACCGCGAACATGAGATACGGGAGCAGCTGATCCCAATTTTTTCCCCCCCATCCTTTTGCATAGCCTTCCTCTGCATGCTTTTCAGGGTCTTATTAAAACGTTCGACTAGCCCGTCAGTTTGAGGGTGATAGACCAAGGTTCGGATCTGGTGTATTCCCAGTAGCTTACATAAGTCTCGCATTACTTTAGACATGAAAGGAGTTCCTTGATCAGTTAAGATCTCTTAAGGAATTCTGACCCGAGCAAGCAGTTGTACTAGCTCCCTAGCTATATTTTGGGCGGTGGCAGCTCTCAGCAGAATGGCTTCGGGGTACCTTGTAGCATAGTCCACTATCACTCTAATATACTGGTGACCTTTGGTGGTTCGGATCAGGGGCCCCACCAAATCCATCCCAATCCGTTCAAAGGGGGTTTCAATAATTGGGAGGGGAATCAAAGGGTTTCTGTAATAAGGTTGTGGAGCAGTTTTCCGACACTCCGGGCATTCCCGACAGTACTTCTCAATGGCCTTATAGATCCCTGGCCAAAAGAACCTAGAGAGTAGTCTCTCAGACGTCTTCTTCACCCCTAGGTGTCCACCCAGGAGGTGGACATGGGCCAAGTTAAGGACCTTCATCTGGTAGGCCTGGGGAATCAGAAGTTGTTCCACTTCTTCCTGTCCCTTCTGCTGCACCTGATAGAGGAGATTATTTTTTATCATGAAATAGGGGTAACTCAATGTACTAGGGTCAGTACACCACTTCCCATCAATTTTCCTGACATGTCCCCACGCATGCTTCAAATTTCCATCTAATTGGGCGGTCCCAAACCTACCACGATGTTCGGGTGGCTCCAAGTCTGGTAAATCCATATTTACAAATTCATCTCCAGGTCCAGTTCCTCCTTCTTGTGGGTCTGTCTCATCTGGGACATCATTAGGGGCGTCACCTCGGCCTTCTGGACAGGGAATTGGTCTTCACCTAGCTGTTTGGACAGTATTCCAAGTTTGGAGGAAGTAGGGACAGTCTTGTCCCAGTACCACAGGGTAAGGCAACTGCTCAACCACTCCGACAGTTGAACGGTAGGTCCCCTGTTCCGTAGAGATGCTAATTTCTACTGTCGGATAGACCTTGGTATCCCCGTGAATGCAAGTAATGGGTATCCCCTCTGTTCTCCAGATCTCCAGTTCTCCAGGAAGTATTGTAGGGGTCACCAGGGTCACAGTACCGCAGGAGTCCAACAAGGCCCCGACGGGTTCTCCTCCATCTCGATTTTCGTAAGATGGGGATCCTCACAGGTTGGGACCCGTGCTGTAAGGTAGTTACACTTGGCTTCATCTCTGGGGTCTACCTGCATGGGTTCTGACAGGCAGTTGGCTGGCTAAACGCCCTTCTTCATGACAATTAAAACATCGTCTGGTTTCTTTCCATGGTCGGGGCCTCGAGTCTGATCTTTCCTCAAGAGGTTTCTTAAACTGTATAGGTCCTCGATAATCATTGTACTTTATTAGCCGATACTTCATTTCAGTTTCCAGACTCTTGGGGCTTCTTCTCTCCTCTTTTCGAAAGTCTCCCTTTTCCTCCCTAATCAAGGCCTCCGTGGCAAGTTGTCTGTCCATTAAATCCACTGCCTGATCTAGTGTCTGGGGATCCCCATCACTCACTTTCCTTTTCAGATGAACAGGCAGACTCCTCACAAAGTGATCCAACACCACCATTTCTACCACCTGTCCTGGGTTTAATTCTCCTGGCTGGAGCCATTTCTTTGCCAGATGTACCAGGTCAAACATCCGAGACCTCATAGGCTTGTCCATTTGGTATCTCCAATTGTGAAACCGGACCGCTTGCATTGCCATGGTTACCCCTAGTCTTGCCAAAATCTCCTTTTTCAGAGTCTCATAATTCTCTGCATCTTCTTTTAAATCATAATAGGCCTTTTGGGCTTCCCCAATTAAATAAGGTGCTACTCTACCGGCCCATTGCTCCTTGGGCCATGCATTTCGAGATGCAGTTCTTTCAAATGTGGTTAAATATGCCTCCACATCATCAAGTTCCGTCATCTTTTGTAGCCCAATTTGTTCAGCCTGAACGGTGTCTCTCCCTGTTACTGGGGTCTGCCTGAATTCTTCCCCTAATCCTTGCAATTCTTCCCGTACTAATTTCTGCCCCTCTATAATTCGTTCGTTAGTTTCGGTTTGAATTTGATTTGCCTCCCGTTGCGCTTGGATAGCTTCTTGCCGTCCTTTTAAAGCCTGAAACTGGGCGAGGGTGGCCTGGGACAATTGCTGTATTAGCTGTTCCATTGTTTCTCACCACACACGCAAAAAAAAACTTTCTTTGATTCTCAAACCCGAGCAGCGAGTGCCCGCATCCTCCACCAATTGTGGTATCGCTGGGGGAAAACAAGTGTAAAAGAGATGTAACTCACACCACACTGATCTTCTTTTGTCCTCCGTCCGTATGTTTTCCAAATCTGTTCCGTAATCTGTTGCCAGTATCCTTAAACGATCCAAATATTCGAGCCCGTATGTCCACACTAATCCGCACCGTATCCAAGTCGAAGTCCGTAAATCTTTGTCATATACCGTATCCAATAGTCCGTTATTCTTTAGTTCCTTCCAGCACAATCGTAAATCTCTCCTTCCATCAAAACGCTTTCACCTCATCAACTTCCGCACCGGCTCACTGCTTCTGGGGCATTTATATTCTGTTTCCTGACACAGCTCACCTGGGTCTCATTGTTCCGCTACATAGATCTTTTCCAACAGCGGGTCAGCTGGTTATCCTTGGTGGCCATCTTGCCTAGGTCTATATCTTGTATATCCAGTGTTTCGTTACGAAATACCGGTTATAAAAGACCCTTCCCCTGGTCCTCTTACAGTACATAATTCATTGTAATATTTCTCTGCAACCTGAGAATCAGATATTTTTTTTCTTTGAAATGCAACACACAATCAATGATATACTTTCTAATTCAAATGTCGGTAACTGACAGATACTTTATCTATTTGATCTTTTTATGACATTCATAAATCCTACAGTAGTCACGCTACTCTATTCAAGAACCTTTGTGTGGTATCCCTTCTTTGAAAGGAAGCAGTTACCATCTGTTGTAAGAACAGCTGTATAAAATTAAAACAAATGTCACCTAATCCCCTCCAAAAAAAGCAGAAGAAGATGGTGAAGCAGATGTAGCCCCAGTTACACTCGTGGTCAGTTGTAATAGTTACAACTCCGAGGAAGAAGAAGATGAGGGTCTCTGAAACAGTGCCGAACATCTTGATAACGTGTCTGATGGTGGTGCAGGACCTCTGGGACACATTCTCCTCCACGTAGTACTTCATCGTCAAGGCACACATTATAATGCTATGGATAAGCGGAAAAAGATGTCACTGAGAAGTTCTGTCCTCCAGTGCACAGAACATTTAATTAATTGACATTTGTATATATGTCAAGGATAAAGATTTTATTACAAAATATACTATACATAGGCATATTTCTAATAACTTCTGAAAGTTTTCTGAAAGTTTTATACTTTTGTTGTATCTACTGTACATTGTGTGCTGATCTACATTGATTGTTTACATATTCGAGTAGAATGAGTTAAACAATGATTTCAGATTTCCGTAGTGTTTTATCTATTTTTAGCATGGTCTATGGTGTATCCTGTTGAATCTGTGCTAATTAGGCCACTATGTATACTTACGCCATGATGCTGGAAATTGACAACATCTCTGCTATCAGATAGGCAAGGTAGCTGTACATGAAGACAAAGAGAGGCTCGATTGATCGGACATTGGTTGTGAACCGTGTCGTAAATGCCGCCATAAACCCAAACAGAAATCCAAACAGCATTCCTCCAACCCCGACAATAAAAAACTTTGCAATGCCAAGGAAGACATCGACAGATTCCACTTCTGGCATATCTGCTACAAAGGTGAGCATGTTGTATAACACCTGAGGAAAGAGGAGAATCATGTTCACCAGGAGTGGATGGTAAAGGAGTGATTTGACTTTCACTCCTTAAAGCCTAAACATTAGTCTTTGGGAAAAGAAGACATGTTTGAACAATTGTGACATTCTATAGCAATCGTATGGAGATGAGCATGTAGCAAATATAAACCATTACAGCTATAAGTTTTTTCTATTCAAAAAGTATTACCACACAGATAGCTTTTCCAAATGCCGAAAGTCCACTGGCAAAACGGTTTGTTTTGATTATGTTTCGTATAATTAAACAAAATAGATGTAAGACTTCATGACTTTGTGGTGCTAACTCTCTGACTGTACCTGATATTTATTTTTGCATTGAGAAGAAACTTAGAGGTAAAACATTTAACATGCTTTTTATAAATCTTATGTCATTTGTGCCCTTCGAGGAAAGAAACATTTATTAATATGGTGATGAATTTCATAATTGTGAGTATCAAAGGATGGCAGCCAGGGGGAACTTTTGAGAGGAAGATCAGGTAGAGTCAGAAAGATTTAAGAGAAAACCCTATAAAAATCATGGCAGAAATACAAAAAAAAAACAGAATTAGACAAGAAAATTCCCTTCAGTAATTTAGTGTTGGAGAGGTCTTTGTCACTGAAATGCAAGCAGCCTTTAGACAATTAGTATAAGGCAATGCATTCAAAATGGAACTGACACAATTAGAGCAGTAGATGATATTTTAGCCCTGTGCATACAAGTCTGACACAGTGCCGAACCATGTCTCTGATGCAAAAGTGGAAACTGCAGTACAAAAAAAGATTTTCTACAATACAGTCTGTCTTATATCTCTAATTTAAATATTATAGAATTAATACAAAGTCTCAGACACAATAAATGGGAACTCAGTAAGAAGCTGAAGCACTTAATAATCACTGTATAAAGTGCTTTTAAACAATATGTTCACAGATTGTCAAGAACCATGGCAAGACATATTTCCAAAAGAGAAAAATATAGCAATGTGTTGGAAGTCCAAGAAACATATAAAAAAGTAGGACATCAAAAGTCTAAAGAAAACCATTACATCTCATGACCTACAGTATGTCCTAAAATATAAAGATAGACATTAGAAAAATGTGGCCAGCATTTTACAATCTGAAATCTGAAAATTAAATCACAGTACTCACAATTACTGATCCTTGTAGGCTGAAAGACAGGGGACTACATGGTAGACCTTTTACAGATAACTAATTTCTGAGGTCTGCAGGATATTATGCAATATAATAGTAGTAGTATATTTTTATAAATGGCTAGTGAACTCTAAAACCTAAAGCCAAAACAGCGGTGATAGATCTCTACTTTAACTTTCTAAACACTTTTCTTTTTCTGTCATGAACCATTAAGAGGCTCACAGTTCGCTGCAGAAACCATTTTTTTAAATACATGCAAAAGTATAAGGAAATGCATACTGGTAACAAACATTAAATATAAACAATTTACAAGGAAATGAGATAGAATAGCAGCTGTTCTCAGAAGTAAATTTCCATGACATATTAAGAAGTACATTTCCATGACATATTAAGAAGTACATTTCCATGACATATTAAGAAGTAAACTTCCGTGACATACTGAGATAACAAAGCAGCTATTAATATAGGTAAGACTGATGCGACCGACAAAGCTAACAAACAGAACTAACGCCCGCTTACTGGGAACAAAAGAGCTAAAGAAAACAAATTATGAAGCATATCAAGTTAAATAATATAAACTCTACCACTTTATCTACTACTTTATCTGCCTGCTTTAAATATTACCTGTACTTGAACTTTCCATATGCTACATACAGCCAAATAGATCACTGGCTTTATTAATTAAATCAAGTGTTTGTACATACTGTATATATCAGTAGAATCTGACATCCAAATTTTGTTTTTCAAAACTTTTAAGGATCTTTTAGTAATCAGTATTAGTTTAATGCACATACACCTTCTCTGTGTTGCTAAAACATATTCCTTTTGCTGCCAACAGATGGTGAATGATTAATTACAGCCAATTACACTTTGTTGGAAACAGGTGAATCAGTAGCAACTAAACAGCAAGACAAAATGGTATCATCTTTTTTTACCTAAAGTACAAAACCTACAGACACATTACATGGCGTTTCGAAGCGCTATTCATTATATCACAGGTTCTGCTAAGATGAGCCCTAAGTGAATAAAAAGGGACACTTTAAAATAAGAAATTTCACACAAACAAATTTGCAGACCTTGGAAACAAACTGAAAAGTAGCCTTAAATCAGTGATTATCTTCTACAAGAACTTTTTCAACATTGATTAGGTACAACTGCTCACGTAATCAATGAAGAACACATGGCTGAGAAAAAGTGTATTAAAAGACTTCAGCTTTCTCAGCCATTGGAAACCATTCTTTTGCAAAAGTTATCTCAGATACATATACATACTGTATACAGATACAATAAATTATATCTCATTGAGATAAGTACCAAATTGTTGTAGCACAGATATACAGAAAAATGCAAGACAATTTAGAGTGGAATGGCTAATTCAAACAAATTCTCAAACATGAACTTTGAATGTAACTCATTTAAATAGGGAAAAACCCAGTCATCAGCAGCAGAAACTGAAATGGTAGATATTCATAATAAGTGCTTATTTACACTGTAAGAAGGACAAAATGTTTGATAGGGCAAATATTTACCAGATGTTGTTTAATGTGTTGTTATGAAGTGATACAATAGTATCTAGATACAACGGAGAACTAGTGTCTAGTGTCAGCATTTCAGCTTCCAAGCAAAGGGGGATGTTTGCTGAGATGTACAGTATAGGTCTCAGATTCAATTATCAAAAAAGTCACAAAGTTTACCTTGGTTTACCTTACTTAAGTTCTAGGTAAATGATTAAGTGTCAATTAACAGTCCAGGAAGACAGTTTAAAACAGGCAGTTGGGAGGCCTCAAGACAACAAAGAAAAGAAAAAACTAAAGGTGAAAGCTCCTTGATCCAGACCAGATTGGAGCTACAGTAAGTATTTAAACCTTGTTAAAGGGGAACTGCAATGCTAGTTTTACATTTTGGAGTTAGGAAGAATTGTTATTGATGAGTCCATTTCAAATCAAATGAGAGTGAAATGCATGTAGTAAAACTTCCAATTTTCATAACAAAGTAGTAAGAACTTAAATATCAAGATTTGTTACCTTATAATTGTAAGGCCTCATATAAAACATTGTGTTAAATTTTGGTTACCTAATAAAAAAAACATATCAATGTACAGTATTCAGTCCATGGAAGAGTGACCACATACTGTACATCTTTTGTCACAAAGCACTGTCCTATTTTGACATGATTTTGAAATGAATATCTAAACCTTACAGAAAATACTTCGAAGTGATTTGATACCAGATCCACAAAGGCACTAACAAAGTCAACCCTATGGACTTTCAGAAACAAAAGTGACCAGGGGATATGAGAAAATTATGTGGAAGTGAATTTCACACTGAAAACTGGAGGGAATTTCGTTGGAGGAATCTTTGGAGGATCATAGAACAGGCTACCCACCTGTGCTGTTGAAGCTGGGTCCCTAGCTTCTTTCAGAAAATGACTGAAAGAGATCCTTGTACCTATTTGCTAACCAACCAAACTATTTGAGCAGAGTGACCTTATCTCATCTGCACCTTTCTTCTTATAAGACTGCGCACTTACTGAAAATGGAGATTTGATTATGTAGTTTTAAGTCAAAAGTAATTATCTGTCAAATATAGTCAATCATGCTGAACTACAGCTGAATCAAGCTGTAGCCTCCATCTTTGTTTTACTTTATAGGATCCTGGAAAAATATCAATAAATAAAATAACCTTCCTGTCGGTCAATGCATCAACAAAGCACTAAACATAAAATTAATCAGATTGTAAATCAGTTTCCTCCTTTTCATTTTTACTGTATAACAGGCTATCAATCACCAATCTCCATTTTTTTGTTTACAATCACCAATTTAAAGAAAAAAACAGGATTTCAAATATCTTGAATCATAACTTTGTGGTGTATCAAGTAGGTAGTTGCAATGAGCCAGTTTAGGTTGGATACTGCTTTTTTTATTAATTCATGGTAGATCTTATTTGTTCAAGACATAGCAGCAGGTGTAATACTGGACTGGTTAGGTTCGTCATCTTTTTTTGCTTACTGTGAAAAAAGAACATCCGACGCATTCTCCAGTAGAGACTTACCACAGTGACAGCATCATTGAACAGGCACTCTCCAAAGACCACAATATAAAGCTGCTCATTTACATTGACGTCTTCAAACACCGTAAGCACTGCCACAGGGTCCACTGCTGAAATTATGGAGCCAAAAAGCAGGTTATCCTGCATATTAATGTCCTTGAGACCAAGAGCCTCAATTTGACAGATGGCAAACAGGGAGAGCCCAATTCCAATGGAGTTCCACAGAGTCCCCACGATGGCAAACCACAGGACTGTGCCAACATTCTGAAAGAAAGGCCGGGTGGGCATAAAATAGCCAGAGTCAAGCACAATAGGAGGCAGCATGTAGAGGAAAAAGACATTTGAGCTCAACACTGCGGGCGGCTCCTCGTGAACAGAGTGCATAATCCCTCCAACAATCAGTCCAATGGCAATTAAAAGGCACGACTCTGGGATCCATACTGTTATTTTGTGGTAAACATGGAAACCTGCAAAAAGCACACAACAATTGAAAGTGCACATTCTAAACACATTAACAACATCTCCCACTGTAAAAAGTAACTTTGAAATATTTCATCCTGTTTATCAGTGCTGAGTGGTTCAGTGGGCAGCATTGCTGCCTCCGGCACTAGGGTCCTGGGGTCAATCCCAGACCCTGGGTGCTGTCTGTGTGGAGTTTGTATGTTTCCCCTCTCTTCAAGTCAGTTCCCTCCCGCAGTCCAAAGACATACTGGTAATGTACGTTAATTGGCTTATGGGAAAGTCGGCTGTGTTTATGTCTCAGTGCCTGCCCATCCATGGAATAGCATCCCATTCAAGATGTGCCCTGCCTTGTGCCCGCTGCTTGCCTGTATAGGCGCCGGTGCCCCCATAACCCAGACCATGACCCTGGTTGGAAAATGGATGAATAGATTTTCAGTGCTATAAAGAATAATAAGCAACAGGTATCTGCGTTAGGTCTAAAATGCGCTTATCGTTGATTTGGTTTGTGAACTCTTTGTGATACCAAGAAAACAGAAACATTATACATGTTCTCATGGAGGGACAGCACAGTATACGAAGGCCTACACCTCTGTTTTGCTTATCAAGATATTTGTAAAAGTATCACCTTAGTATCCTTTTTATATATCTTAATGGATACATTCTGTGAACTAGGATCTGAGAAATGTTATGAGATGTAAAAAACTTATTGACTTTTTGACTATTCTGATCAGGCAAGTTTTCTTTAATTCATTTTTTTTTTACCATCAGCTGATTATCAAGAAAATCATTTGACCTCCGCTTGATGGTTCTGCACCCAGTATCATATACAGTAAAACAGGCATTTATGAAGATTTACAGGTCATCAAACAGAAGTTCCTATTTATTTCATTCGAGATAAGAAAATTTCATAAAAAAGGACCTGCTTACCAATTTTCGCGAATGAAGCTAAAAGCACCCACAGCGTGATTTCTAACGGAACCTGTACGCGTGGATAGTTAATAGTGAAAAGTGGAAGGTTCTCTTTCTCCGCATTTGGGTATGCCTGTACGCCTTCACCTGGTTTGCCCGTTGAAGCTTTAGCTGCTGTAGTCTTTTTAGCGATATCCCCGCGACATCCATTGCCCTGACTGAGAAATATAATCCAGAGTGTTATAAAAAACACGGACAGTCTCCCACGGTCTGAAGAACGCATTTTTCCCCCGTGAAACTTTCAGTGCCAGTGTCCTTAATACGCAAGTTAAAAAAAATCAATGTTATATGACTCCACTCCACAGAGGCAGAAAATGCGACCATAACGAGGAGACAACCGTACAGGTATCAGTGCGTTCGTGGGCGTTCGGTGTTGTAAACGCAGCTCCACCTAGAATATGAATGTCATCCAAAATGCCAATTTAACTTGTTTTGGCTAATTACTGTATTAAGAGTACCACATCATTCCCTTGTTTCCGTCTATTCCTCTGCCGATTTCTTGCTCCTGGACATTCCTGGACTGTTCTAGGTTTTACCTACGGTATGTTAAAGGTAGAGAGGGTGGGGCTGGGTCATTTTCCATTGTCAGACTAACTACAGCAAAGAACAGAATCTAGCGGAAGAACTTGTTAAACTGCTCCTTTTCAATGCATTCTGAAGGACACCATACCTGTGTGTGCACTTTCAGTAAATTACCTACCGGGTGGCACTAGAACATCGTTGCTATAAAGTATAGAAATACAGTATTGTTATTTTCGTTACTTTGTGTATCTAATCTCACTACAATTCAGAATTCAGTACTCTTAAATACAGTCGTCTTTTTTCTCTCAGCACAACGGTTGCCTTTTCGGATTATCAATGACAAAATGTCCTGATTGATGAGTTTCATCCGGATTAAATCAAAACGTTGAACTGAATTACAATTTAACACCTGATAGTTGTTTTTGTTCAACTGGAAGTCGCCACCAGGATTAATCATTTGCCTTTGGCAGGTTGGAGGAAATTCTGATTTACATCAGTACTCATTCTCTTTTGGAAAGTGTGGGGCGATCAGACAAATTTCGTACTGTACGTATGTTAAAAGCATCTTTTGTACTACCTCTACTTTTTGGGAAGCTAATGACTATTGAAAATATAATTATCAATATCTTCCTGCTGACTCTCGTTAAGGGACGTTGTCATTGACCAATACTGTAATTAATCGATTTATCAGTTGGTCACTTAACTAGTAGTTTTGTTATTCTTTCCTTTGCTACAGTATATACTACATGAAGCCACACTACCGAGTGGAAGAAAGGAAAGGAATGGATCAGGAGCAAAAGGTGTGTAAAACAAGGAAACAAAAGAAGAATTTAGATCCAGTGCCTTATCTTTTCAGATAGACTATGTAAATTATAGCAGAACTTGCCCTCTGGTTTTACATATGTACCTCATACCTCGTCATTTTCATTACAGTCACCGTGTGACAACATAAGATAAAGATGGAAAAGAAACCTTCTCCTCCTAAATATTTGTTCATCAGTCAAATATTTCATTTTCAAAATGTAAAAATCTAATTGACGGTGTTTTGATTATTTTCTTGGGAGACGTCTACAAATTGAAAGCAAGTCACAGAATGTCAGAAATCTTCCCACTCAGATCTGACTTTGAAAATATATTAATCTATTTTGCATGACATATACTGAGGTTTATGCCTCACACAAATTTTTTACTGAAACTATGTTGCTTTCTTTAAACAAATTGAAATACCCAAATGACTAAGACGATAGGAAATATGAATACGATATTGTTCACATTACGTGCACCTGATTTTTATTCTTTCTTGCTGTACCAGAGGCACTTTTGAGTAATAAGGTGCTGAACTCCCAACTAAAAGTTCTTGTTTCCATTCTCACTGACCCCCGTTGTGCTCCAATGGGTGTGAGGAGCAGTAAGGATGGACAGTGGTCTGTGACTTGTCGGAATCCGAGCGACATCCTAAAGTCCCTTATGAGCGCTACCCGGCGGAGGAGAGACTACTCCCCGCGTCTCCTCAGCCGCTTGCTCTCGAGGCTCACCCAAAGATGACCTTCTCCATCCCAGGTGGGGGCAGTGTGGCACCCTCGCCTGGCTCTGCGGCAGAGGAGCGCCTGGCTAAGGTGCGTGGCGAAGGGCAGGATGGGAGTAGTAGCCAGGGCAGGGACTAAGGGGGCCTCTGGCCAGTGTTGCTGACCATCTGGAACAGGTGTACACTGTTGCAAAGGTTGCCCAGATCCCTGTAAATAGTTCTACCTGGTTTTACACCCCCTTTTATACCTGTACCCACATATCTGTACCCCAAATGACCCCAGTGTGTTGTACTCTGCTTTCTCCGGTTTTTCCTTCCTCAGCTGCTGTTGCTGTGCCAGACACACGTCTGACTAATAAAGCGCCAAATTCTTAACTACTGTAAGAGAGTCTAAGCCCTTGTTTCCATCCTCACCAACCTCATCATGCCACAATACGTTAGATTGTATGTAGAATTTCAGTTAAAGAAATAATAAACTCTGTTTCAGCATTTAGGTACTATTTGCCAAAATGTAGTGGGCAAATGAAAGCTTTCCATTCCGTCATAGAGTAAAAAAGAAAATGTTATCACAATCGAAACTTTACCTTCATCTACGACTGTTCAGATTGTTTTCCTTGGGTGAAGTCAAGATAAGCTTTTTTCTTGTATTTCATTGCATCACAGATGAACACTCCTCTTGAACTGCCACAGAAGGTGAAAGGCATATTTGACTTGTTACTGTTTCAACTTGGTATGGGCTTAACATATGTACCATTACTTTATCTGAATCCATGAGGTGCCACTTATTTTTTGTTTGTATGTTTTAACCAAATGAAGCATAAAAAATGTACATTTTAAGTCTTTTTATATTTGTGAGAGCATGGAAATGGGCGCAAATTCAATATTTTTCCTATCTTGAGAATGTCTTAAATGTGACTATAGGCCAGGGCAGCTCAGGAACACCACTCATATGGAAATATGTCCTGTAAGTCATTTTGCCTCCTTCATACACAGAAATACAAGCAACTCAGAGGAAAACAGCTGAAAACTTTAGGAAGGTAAAGGCTATGGTTAGAATGTATTATTAAAAGAGTTGAGCCTTCATAAAATGAACAATCGATTCAGAAGCTGTGAAAACTGAGCAAAACTCAGTCAAGGAATCATCTGTTACACCTCATTGTGTTCTCTAGATGAACCAAAACAGCAGAAATGTTTGAGCTTGGTGGGTTTAGTCTGAGTGTTCTTTGCCTGTCACAAATATACTGTACATCTCTACTTGTTTTAAGTTATTGGTTCATTGTGAGAGATTCAGAGTCCTCGGTGAATCAGATTTCTTTGGATTGATGGATTAACTACTTCAACACTTCACATTGACTGCTCTTGTACAGTTTACATTGAGTTGTGGAAGACTGACCATGTGAATTAAATATTGTTATCACAATATGATAAATTAATTTTGTTATCACTCAATTTTACTGTGTTAGTGATGTTATAATAATAAAGTTATAATACTAGAAAACAGTAGTGGGACCTTTTAGTGAATTGTTGATGCTCATAATGTGTATAATGTAAATACCACTTAAGACGTCTGATACGTTTGCACAGCAGTGTAAATGACAAAATACTACTAATGAAAATGCTAATAAATGCATGTCTGTGAATCAGTCAATTAAACCGTAACCACAGACAAAAGTTATTTTCAAAATTAAAACATTTATGATATCAAAAAGTCACAACAAATACCAATTAAGTGTATTAAATTTAATATATCAATGAATGTATCCTCCGTGTACTGGCGCGCTCTGTGAGGGATAGACTGCAGTTCCACTTAGCGCCCTGTGCTTGGTGACTTAGACTCGCCGTGATCGTACCATCAACATTTAATACCTAGTACAAGAGGTCACTTGTGATTTTTTTTTACCGCTAGATGGAAGTAGTGGATCGAATTGGTGTTTTAATACGATTTAATTACACAAATGGTATTAAAAGCGCTGTGCACTTGAAACTAAAAAAAGAGTCGGTCGCTCATTTCTATACAGTAATCGTTGTGGGAGTGTGGAAAGGATATATTTAGGAATGATGTCGAAGCTGATACCGAGCAATTACTAATTTAGTATGTTTTTTTTAACTGTTACGTGAAACGTGTAACTTCAAGAAAGTGCGGTTGAGTTATTGAGAGAAACAACAGGTCAATAACCGAAATACTGTTACGTATTCCAGTAAGATTATACATTATCATCAATTCTATATTATTATACATTAGTATTACTGTATTCGTATTAATATTAGTATAAATGTACAATAATTGAACTTAGCATTTTTCTGAAGCAATCTAAATGAAGTATCTTACTCAAGGTGTACAGAGTATGCCCCCCCTCTCACACTCCCTTAGATCTAAACCAACAATTATTTTGTTAAAAGCCAAATCTTTTAAAACCTCCCTGACACACTTATGCCAGGGGTTTTATCAGTGAGAATGATATATTTTACACTCGAGGTTTACACTTTTGCAAGGTTTAAACAGTGTGTTTAAATATCATCAGCAGAGCTGGATCCCTGGTTCAATTCTGGATTTGGGGTGCTATCTATGAGGAGTTGTATGTTTCCTCCATGTGCTCCTGTTTCCTGCACTGTCCAAAGATTTACTGCTACTGTAGCTCAATTGGCTTCTGGGAAAACTGGCTCTGGTGTGAGTGTGTTTGCGTGTTTGTTCTTGTGTGTGCCTTCTGATGGACTGGCGTCCCATCCAGGGTGTACCCTCCCCTGCTCCTGACCATTGCCGAGATAAGCCCTCCATTGAGATAAGGCTCCCCAGCGACCCTGACCTGGATGAAACAATAAGAAAATGATCATCATGAAACACAAATAAAGATATAACTATTAAGACATTTTCACCAGTACAGTAGGTGTCAGGTTTCTTCAAATGAATACCAAGGGTAAGGATTATAATGTCATGAGATTAATTTGCTCTCAGCTTTGTATTGGTACAAATATAATAACCCTAATTTATTAAACTAGTTAAGGTTAAAAAAGATAAGTGAGAGTGGCTCAATAATACCTCTTGTTTGAATTTGTGTTCACTAAATAGTACATCACCTACAACCTACAGTAGGAGTCTTTTCTTCCATGGCATTAGTATGGCATGGAAGCATGACAGTTGATCAGCTCAGCAGACTGTCATGACAGTATCTCTGCTATTGGCATACAGAGATCTCCATTACCTCCCTGACTTTTATAAAGGATGCAAACATCCTTTATGTGTGTGTAAGTATAAATCAAAGTGGATTATGCAAAGCATGTAGAATATAACTAAAAACTGGTTGCAGTAAAAGTAAAAATCTGAACACAGATACATATGGTCATTTTACTCAATATACTGTCTGCTCAAAACAGGGAGTGCACACATTTTAGTTATTATCATACATTTATCACAAACTCTTTATTAGGTCATGTCAAATTATCATTTTCTAGAGCACTTGATCCCAGATTCATTCTTTTCCAAATTTATACCACACATGTTTTGCCTATATAATTAAGATGAAACTCCTGGAGGACAATAAATGAATTTTCTTAGGTAACCTCTTGGGCATCATTTTATGCTAATAACCTATATAGTAAATGTGTCAACTGAGTTAAAAATAGAGGAAATTTTAAAAGCTCCAGATGGTTCTTCTTTTTAACAATTGATTTAGAGACGTTTTAAATACATAGGGATTTTTCTGTGGTTGTGTAACCAACTTGGTTCTCCAAATCCTGTACGTTTGAGAGTTCTGGGAAAAAAATGACATTTCAGTGAAAGTGCAGAAAGATAGTCTAACAGGCACCACTTAGCACTGGTGATTAAGGGCCCCATTGAAACCAAAAGCAGCTGACAGGGGTAACACCAGGACCAGAACTGAGACTCTCTGTTTTAGAGCACTGTCCTTTGCTGGATGCTTATTGTGTACCAACTTTAACTCTGGCTGCACTCAATCCAGATTTTCTGTGCTATGGCTTTATCCCACCTGAGTCTTCTGTAATCCATACTTTCATGGACAGGCCTTGATTTGCAAAATGGCAGTTTTTTCCCACTCTAGACTTCTGTAATCCATACTTTCTCGGACAGGCCTTGATTTGCAAAATGGCAGTAGGCTATGTTATGTTTTTAGCAACATTACTTTCCAACCTCTTTATTCAGTACAGGTCCATCACAGGGCACCCACAGTGACAAACAAGCCCACACTCACACCAGGACCGATTTTCTCAGAATCCAATTAGCCTACCAGTATGTCTTTTGGATTGTGGGAGGAAACCGAAGAACACAGAGGAAGCCCATACAAAAATTTGGAGAACATTACAAACTCTACACAGATAGCTCCATAATAAACTGAACCTAGAGCTCCAGCTCTGAGTGGAAGCAAAGCTAAGCACTGTGCCACCATACTAAACCAAAAATTGATTATGTCAATCAATTTACTTGTACCAGGGGTCTGCAATCCAGGTTCTGGACTGCCACAATTTATTTAATTGGATCAACCAGTTGCTTAACGGCAAGGGATTAATATGCCTTCCAGATCTTTACTTATCATTAAGGTCTGCCTATAAAACATACATGACAGTGTACTGTTAATCCTTGCTTTATGATACTACTACTATGTTGTCAATATTAGTGAACTCAGAAGGTGAAATTTTATCTGAGCTATTTAAGTTTGATAAAGTCATGACCCAATAATAATCATCAGCATTTCACCAGGCTGCCTCATGCAAATTGAGATGACAGTCTCGAAGCCAACCACGTTTTCTCTGCTTAGCTAACATAAAACGCCAGGGGACTGATTTAACACAAACATCTTTTTCTTTACAGCCACCTACTGACATATACTGGCAACCAATACGCAGTTCGCCATTGGTTGGCTTTGTCGAAGCAAAGTCCAAGGACCTCGGGGAAAGCTATTGCGTATTGTTACAACAATGAAATAATCTTTTTTCGTGTGTTCATCATGCACTAGTTTTTACATTGTTCCATAATTCATGTAGTGCTTTTTGTTGTCCGCTGAGCAAACGCAGTCCGTAAGGCCCGCCTTAGGGTGATGCTACTTTCAGGCAGCGCTAGAGGAAATGGGAGGACCAAAGCGACTGCTTATTACGTCAAAATGTGTCACAGAAAGGCAGGGCAAACTGAGGTTACTGCGGAGACGATCAGACAAGGAATTGAGAAGAATGGCTTTGAAATGAGCTAAAAAAAAAAGCGATTACTGTCACCCAGGAAGGAACATTTTCATGCCTCGTCAAAATGTAAGTATAGTTATATAATGTTTGATACGCATTTGTTTTGTGTCTGCCTTGAAAAGAAGCGGCTTTAAAATGTTGATGGCTTTGTGTTCTAAATCACATAGGAATATTTCAGGTTAGCGGGTTGCAGGCAGAGCGATGAACTACTGTTTAAGCATTATGGTAACGACGATTAATTCTGATGTTTTCGGTGCTGAGAATGGTTTGCCGTCTGCTGTCCAATCGAGAAAAGCACTGTGGTTTTGCCAATCATTACATCGAAATGGGAAGAACATAGATGATCTCAACATTTGCTCACTAGAACGAGTGCTTTTAACTCTAAAGGTTAAAAAATAACGTTTCTTCTCAATTGACATTGTTTCTTCGTACTATATCCTGTCTGACACTATTTTTGTTGATGCTAACCTGGTCCTACTTGTAGCAGATCTATTTGTTCGAAACAATGTCTTCGGTAGTTTCTGAATTATTGCTACATATTCTAGGGCTATGCAACGTTTTCAAAGCGCATCCAACGTTTAAACCATAACCTCCAGAAGATCGTGTGCACGGTCATTTAGATTCCCTTAACTGTCCCTCCTGAATCGGAGCAATTAATGCATTAGCTTTGTGGTGTGCCAGAAATGCTATTGATATTCTGTACGTATTCCAGTCACTTGCGAGTACAAAATGTATCGTATTTGCCATTTGTAATTTAAATCAATTAGCTTTACATAGAAGTGACACAGTTTTTGTAGAGGACGATCATAACCTCATCACTACATTTATCACCTGTTGAGATGCAATTCAGTCAGGTATGAGTGTCTTTTCCACAGCTTTAACTGATGACCATGAGCTCAGTATAGAAATGTACAGTAGATTAATATTTTGCTGAAAGCTTACACAAAATGAATAAATAAATCCTGCATAAATGTCTGAACAGCAGTTCAACAGCAGTACTTATATAGGAAACTAGGAGTAACAAGAGCTCTATCATGAAATTTAGAGCATAGGTCCTGGAGAGCCCCAGTCCAGTTAGTTTTATATTTAATCTAATATATTTTAAACCCCTGTACATTATATATGATAGCGATCTATCAAAGAAGCCATTTGTTCAGTTAAGGAAACTTCTTGAGGATTAAAAAGGTTAAAAAAATGTTAAACAATATTCTGATTTTCGATCCGAATAATATTCAGTATTACTACATTTATTTATAAATTGGTGACCTAATTCCTACCTACTAGAACGCTGAACTGGGGCTCCCCAGGGGCAGGGCTGGACACCCCAGATGTAGGCTTTTAAGTTGAAGGCCATGGGAGACTGTTTTGGTAGTGGTGCAGACATGAGGATGACAGAATGAGAGATGACTGGCTTCATATCTTTAAAATAAATGTTAAACTATCATACGCTATGGGAGGGCAAATACAAGAACACACTTTTATTTTGCTTGCATATACAGTATACCTTTACAATTCCTAATTGTATGTGGGCTAAACTGCAAGGGCTTAAATAGTGCATTATACATAAAACTGGCATCATGACACATCTTAATAAGTGCTCAGGCAGTATCCTGTATACATTGTATACAGAGTAAGATAAGATCACTTTATTAGCCATATACAATTTCTTGTATTAGGAATTTGTCTTTTCGCATACCCCAACTTGCTCTCCATGAGACACACAGGCAAGAAGAGAAGCCTGGGGTCAGAGCACAGGGTCAGCCATTTATACGGCACCCCTGGAACAGTTGGGTTTAAGGGCCTTGCTCAGGGGCCCAACAGAGTAGGATTCCTCTGCCAGCCCCGGGATACGAACCGGCAGCCTTCTAGCCACAGGCGCAGATCCTTAGCCACAGAGCCACCACACCGCCCCAGAGTACTGCATATAGACTGCACTGCACATCTGAGTACTGGCTCTCATTAAGCTGTTGTTCAGATCCAGACAACAGAGAAAAGAAGTGTTCTTTCAGGTGTCAATGGTCACTAAAGAGTGTTTCATTGTGACATTCAGATATAGAGTTTTACTGGTCATTTGTTTACTTTCTGAGAGAAAGGTACTGTATATGAATGAGAACAATACAAGCTTTTATCAAGCATTTTTATTTTTTCTCTGCTGGCTTTATCCACATCAGTGTCTCGTTTATGCGAGACGCGTTCCTGACATGTTTATGACAGTTTGTGTGCATGGGCAAGCATTGTGCTAAATGTACAGTGTGTTCAGCTCAACTGATACTTATGGAGAGTGGCATTTTTTTAACAATGGTCATTAATGGTGTCGCAAAGTAATGAAAATGAATGAATGAATGAAGTGTTAATGACACCTACACGTTTCTTAACACTTAAACATATAAAACTAAAAATAGCAAATTCAGTTTCCACCTGAATAACTTGGAACACTGAAGACATTGTGGAGATTTGATCTAGGTATTTAAACTCTATAAGTAGGGGGTTTTTAACACACCCCACCAGACTGTTGAAGCTCATCCTAACTTGTTTTAAGGAGTGACTGTATGTGATCTTTAGACTAGGCACCAGCAATTAGACAAGACTGATAGACTGAATGTTCCTTGTTTGTAACTCTTCTAATGTCCATAAGGAGTCTTCTTTATGATATCCCTCTCAGTAAGAACTGCCGGACTCAAGTCCCATTGAAGTCAAATAATTTGTTTCTGGAGACATGACAGCCCTTGAAGATCTATGATTGAAAGCCCCCCAGAAACAATTTGTGTGTCAACCCAAAGCAGGTTTAGAACTTGGTATGGACGGAGAGCACTGCTATTTCTACTGCTTAGAAGATTCATGAGAAAAGGCTTCACGAGTCTCTTGGGCCTTAAGTTAATTTTAAACAGGAAAAAAAATGTATTTTCTTGAACATATCATTAGCATCATTTTTATACTTAGTATATATGTTATACTTTGTAGTCAGATTTTCTCAGTGAGAAGTGGTTTCACTAGGCCTCAGAATTTGCTTTCAGTTTTGACTAACAAGCTGCACTGATTTTTGGGTAATTTTTTTCTGATTGTGGATAGATAGATAAATGATTGTTTGCATCATAACATTGTATGAAGAGGATTCCCATAATTTGTATGAAGATTAAATTGCCCTTTGAACAGCATTCCCAATAGTTCCATTTTTATTATCTACAGATTTGCATAGTGATAAGCTGTGTAAAAGTGGCCAATAGTTTCCAAGATTCAATTAGTGTCCAAGCGTAGAAAGATAGTTTTTACTCCATTTATTTTACCCTTACATCCATCTTTTTCCTAACCTTTTTAACCAGTCCAGGGTAATAGGGGAACCAGAGCCTACTTATTACAGCAAGCAGAGGGTACAAGTCGAGATACACCCTAGAGGGGATACCAGTCCATAACAGGGCAGATGCACACATGCACACAATCAAACCAGGGCCAGTTCTGCTAGAAGCCAGATAACCTACAAGTCCATGTGAACACAGGGACAAAAAAATACCTCCATGCAGAATGCACCCTAGGTCTAAAATTGAATCCGGGTCCCCATTGCTGCGAGGTAACAGTGCTAACCACCTCTACACTTTGCTGGGCATTCATGGTGGCATTTATGTTATTAGTCTCTTTGTCTGTGCTGAGGTTGACTACCGTAGCAGCGTAGTGCAGCTGATGTTTTTCTTGTCCGGCTGCATGATGGCATGGAGTTCCATTAGGCTCAGTGCTGTAACAGTGTGCAGTATTTTCTGTAGTGCCAACTTCACAACATGTCTCTTGCTGGGTCCAGGTCAGACTGCATTTTTAAGGCAAAAGGTCCAAAATTAAACAACACTGTGTAAATTATACAAGATTTTTATTGTGATAAAAACCAAATTTCCTAAGTGCCTAGTTAATCCTCCTTTAAAAGGCAAACAGAGAATTCGTTTTATGATCTCCCTGTGGATCAAAAGCCATCTATAAGAACACCTCAGGCAAGATTGAAAGCAAGGTACAAAGTAGTAAGTAGGTTGCATCAGAGCACAGAGGGACCAGCCTAAAAGCTTCAATACTCTCTATGTTTGAACATTTCAATTTACTTGATTGGAAACTGAATATGTCAGTGCTTTGCCCCCTAATGCTTTGTTTGGTGTGATACCTAATGGCAGAGGCAGCAGCAGGAATATAGATTAGACAAATTGAAAAACAAATGACATACAATATCATATTAACGTGCACAATCAAATTAATGGTCTTTTAGAAGGCTTGGAGAGGTGCTACATTTCTCAGTCTGCAGTTATGTTAAGGCTTAGATGCAAAGGTTATTTAGTTTTTACCTTAAGTAGTCCTCTTGCACAAAGCTCAACAAACTGTTTGGCAAGTAAAGAGACTGATGCAACTTCTGATGAGCTGTACAGTTTTTTACCAGTAGAGACTGGGAAAGTGTAAAGACTGGTGCGAATGTAGAAGGAGCAAACTATTGACTAATCCTAGAGGAAACTTGGTTTCACATCTGAGTACACAAAAGATTTTGCATGTTCCTTACAAGTGTGTTTTATATGTTCTGACGATAAAAAAGCAAAATCATTTATATATTGTAGATATGACATTTCTCAGTTTTCCTGGACTGAAATTCACAAACTTTGCATGTTTTGTTTCACTTGCCCATTTTTAAAATAGGCTTATACAGTATACGTATGTCAGGGTAATAGAATTGTTTTTCAGTTCACGGCTGAATGAAGACATTTTTATTGTTATGCTTTGTAATAAAAGTTGAAAATGAATAAACCCCAAAGCTTGTTTTTTATGTTAAGGTGCCATAAATAAAATTCTTAAATATTACATATGAGCTTGTGTTTGGAGCTTAGACAACAAAAGGATTTTTCTTCCAGATAGCTAAGGTAGCTACAGTAGAAAATAAAATCATGTTGTGCTCTTTCTGAGTATATTGTGATAAATGTCAAAACCATTCAACAAATTGAGGAGAATTCAGGCCCTAACAAATCATATGTCCTGCTACAGTACTTTTCTACTTGAGAGGTTTTGAGGCATTTACTGTAAAAGAAGAAAAAAAACAATGAAAGTTCACTAAAAAATGTACTGTTAGCACTAGTTTAAATGGTAGATAAGAGACAGACTGTTTTAGTAGGCCTTTGTGTGTTTTATTGTTCTAGCATGCTGTGTGGATTCTGCTTGGCAATTTCGGACCTTCATTAGATGTGTATTTTGTTTTTACTGGTCCAGTCTCACATTTATGCTTTATTTGAAAATGTATGTTTTGTTTTAAAAAAAATAGATATTATATTTTATTATCTCTGGTACCCAAGATATGTAGATGTATTTCTCTATCTGCTTAGTAACAATGTATTAGGCTAAATGTTGTAATAACCTTCAGCATATAGGTCTCCTAAAAATGCAAACATTGTTTTAGGCTAAATTAAATGCATAAATTATCTATGTGATTTTTAAATTGGATTTCTTATTCAAGAAAATAACTCTGTTCAAGACTTTTATGGGTAGCCGGCTCCTGAACAGACCCCTTTACCGCCATGTCTCTCTGCTCATCGGACTGTGGCCTTCTTTCAGTCAGCACGAGGCACTGGGAGACCGTTCCTGCTCTTCTGTTGCTCCAGTGGAATGATATCCCAGCCAAATCCAGTTTCAAACTCACTTCTAGCTTTTAATGCTGTCTAATTTACTGTTTTGATTTGTGTATATCTATTTTGATTCTACATTCTACAGCATTTTGAGATGAACCTTGAAAGGTGCAGTATAAAATACATGTTATCTATCCATCCATTTTCTAGTCTGCTTACCCAGTATAGGGTTGTATGAGGGAGCTGGAGCCTAACCGGGCAAGCAGCAGGTGTAAGGCGGGGTACACCTTGGAAAGGACTCCAGTCCGACATGGGACACACACCCACTCACACCCACTCACACCCACTCACACCCACTCACACCCACTCACACCCACTCACACCAGGGCCAATTTTCTCAGAAGCCGTATGGTTAAGTTATAACCTTCCATCTGTTAGTGCTTATTTATACAAACTAGGTAGAGAGACTCTAGGTACACCTGTATGTATCCGGACCTGCACCTTGTAAAAACTAATGTGGGTGAAACTGCTGTAATATGAGAGCCTTCTTTCCATTCCTTAATGTCTTAATGTTCTTTCAACACAGTGCTGTTGGACTTTAAATGTACAGTATAAACCGAAAAAAGACAACTTTGACCTGTTCTCCTGTGCCCCCCTAACTGGCCTTGGCTCTCCTATGACTATACAGGGACAGAATGTGTCAGGTGAAGGTGGAAATAAAACAAAATGCACATGGAGTGATGTTGTCCACTGATTTTGTTTAGAGCAAAGCGAGGTGTTGTGTAGGAGGCTGGGTCCGAACTGACTCAGCACGCTCTCCCACTCCTGTGCGTGGAAAATGATGTTCCTGACAAGAGGCTCTTGCTTCTGCTGTGCTCATCTCGGTGTTTATCACGAGCCACTTAAATAGATGACCTTCTTCCTTTCAAAATACAGCACATCTGTTCTTGCATATTGTATCTGCAATAAATAACTAATATTGAGGTGTTTTTTTAATAGTCATTTTTTTCAAGCACTAATTGCTGTACAGTGATCTGATCTGATGAAATGCAAACCAGAGACCCACACTCTTCCAATCACCTCAAGGGTGATTTTGAGCAACTCATTTCCACACTTAGCTTGAAAGTGGTATACATCAACTTGGATGTCTTGGGTTTTACAGAGCACGTGACGGCATATTGTTCAGTTAGTTCACTTATACCCCAAGCTCACATTTCAGAAAATCTGCAGATTTTTTCAGACTGTTACTGATATTGAATTTGATTTTCCTTATTATCTTGAATGAGTCAACGTTCCTAAGTATGACACACTCACTGGTGGGCTATTATGTTTTCCTTGTATTGCTGTAATTGTGGGTATTAAAACTTTTTAAAAGCTTATTTCAATTCTTAACACGAATAGCAGTGCAGACTGGCAGACACGTGATTGCACTCCCTTAGCTTGATGTTGTATAACAGAGCTATATTATTAACAGGGAAGATTATAATCTATTTAGATAGCCAAGGTTGAATTTGTGGTTTAACCTGGCAAAATCAAGAAAGAAAAGCATATTGAGATTGTTCAGAGGTGTAGTTTGTAATTATTTTGTTTGTCTTTCTAGCTGTTTCTTTTTGTTTAAAGCTTTACTTGTCACATGCAGTAACAACAAGAAACACAGTTCTCTCATGCTGTTTATGCTAGTTTATCTTTATGAAGAACTATTACTGCATACCTGTACCTTCTGAAAAGAGTGCTGAATGGGTTTCACCAGGAACACCAGGAAGTGAAGATGGGAAGCAAGCTGTTATTTCGCAAAGTTGAAGCAAAAAAAAATTAAACAGTGAATGCAATATAATGAGGGGAAGTGTGGTGTTTCACAGTGTTTTACGACTGATTTTTGCTTTCTCCTGTGGACCTTTCAGCTCTGCAACAGTATTATGTTTCCTCCTTCCACTTCCTGGCATCGAAGCCTGGAAAGTGTATGTCAGCTCTTCTGATGAGGTTGGTGCAACCTATAGTGATCTGAAAATGTACAATTTCCAGTGCAGCTTTGGGGTCAAAGCACTGGGATCCTGGTTGTCACATTATCAGTATATGGTATTTACTGACAGATAATGATGGTAGCCAGTGATATCCAGCCAAAGGGTGAGTGATTTATCTCCTTTAACTTAGTTATGGCTTGTTATGTTGCAATGTAGCCTGATGTTTATTTTGTGTGCAGTGTTTCTCTGCACATAACATGGGTTTTTGTGCATTATGACAAAGCTTTTGCTCTTTGCTTAGTTCATTTGGGATCCTTTTCGATGTGGATAGGATTTTGTTTTAAACTTCAGTCTGCCATTATAAAATATCTTTTTGCTGTTCTTGTACGTTGTCAGCAGGAAGCAGGTACCAATCTTCAGTTTGTGCAATCCCTTCTTGAATATTCTAGTGTAAGACGTTATAACCAAGTTATTGGTTCACATTAGTTCTGCCTGTACTATAATTTCCATGTGCATGCCAAACTAGACTGTACTTTTTTGAGGATTTCCATATCTGGAGTCTTGTCTCATGACTAAATCTTCCTTTTGAAGGGAGCGTAGGTGGAAGTATCATGTATTTTGATCTGGCAACTGTAAATGTGGTACATTTTACCAAAAACAGGATTACATCCAAGTACATGCATGCAACACAAATAAAGTATAATATTAGGATTAATAATCAAATTGATCTTAGTATTTAGAATGTTCGCTATCTACTCCGAAGTGATAACTCTACTAAATGCCTGGAGTATATAATAAAAAAACACAAAATGACTGTAATGTTCTCTGTATGTAGCCGAAGAGGCTTAACAGGACTTCAGAATGAATGCATCTGTACCTGTAAGTTAAATCTTGAATTTAAAGCCACAACACACATAGCGACATTACTACCCATGAATGCTAATAGGATTTTGAAACAAGTTAGCAATATAGTGGTAGAGAAGCATGGATCAGTGTTATACAAAAATGTCAAAATTGCAGGTCATAAAGAAATACAACAAGCATCATGCCATCCAGGCACTACCCAGATTATTACACTTTTCTGTGCTTCACCCAAGCAAGCAGGAAACTGGCTAGAAATGCACTTATTGTGAAGCCAATGGTAACTTCACTGAAAGGTTTGCAAAGTTCTTTATCTGAGATAGGAGTTGGTATTTATACGTCAACAATATTCTGATCCATACATGATGGTGGCATTAGTGAAATTTGTAACAAAGCATGCAAATAACACTGCAGGTGTAGCAGAAGGTTTCGTGTTTAGACGGGACATAAAATGTTTTGTTTTTCTGAATGGAAAGCATTGTGTTTGGTGAACTGAATGGCCATCTCCCATTTGGAACCTTTCTTTTGTTCTTATAAATGTGTTATCAATCTGGATCAAAGAGACAGTCTAACGATTTTACAAAACAAGTTGTATTTGCTGAGTAATGGATCTGTTGCTTTGGTGAACAGCTGGCTTTTTTAACGTAAATCCCATGCATCACAAATACCTTCCACCAAAATCTGTTTGGCACCAATTAAAGTAAATTGCTACTTGCTAGTCAGTTAATCATCAACCTGAAGCAGGACAGATTGAACTCGATGTCTGTGTTTTAAATAGCACCTCGAGTAATCATGAGATAAATTATAGATAATGATGAGATATGACAGCAGCCATATCGCTCAGACAACCCACTGAAGCCAAGCAGGTGTGAGCCTGGTCAGTACATGGATGGGAGACCTCCTGGGAAAAACTAAGGTTGCTGCTGGAAGAGGTGTTAGTGGGGCCAACAGGGGGCGCTCACCCTGTGGTCCATGTGGGTCCTAATGTCCCAGTATGGGGACGGGGACACTATACTGTAAACAGGCGCTGTCCTTTTGATGAGACGTAAAACCGAGGTCCTGACTCATTAAAAATCCCAGGGCGTTTCTCGAAAAGAGCAGGGGTGTAACCCCGGTGTCCTGGCTAAATTTCCCATTGGCCCTTACCAATCAAGGCCTCCTAATAATCCCCCTCTATGAATTGGCTTCATAACTCTGCTCTCTTCCCCACTAATAGCTGGTGTGTGGTGAGCGTTCTGGCTGCCGTCTAGGTGGTGGAGGAAGAGGGTCCCCATTACCTGTAAAGCACTTTGAGTGGAGTGTCCAGAAAAGCGCTCTATAAGTGTAAGCAATTATTATTATTATTATTATTATTAATATAAGTGAATGCCTTCAAATACCCGGTTAGATGCCTTGATGTCTCCGCCAATGATGAATGTGGGACCTAATGTCTTATGGGGAAAATAGGGTGCGGTTCCTTAGTTCGTGAAATAAGCATTTCCCATGTAGAATTTTTGTTGTAACTGTCAGCTATTTCTTAAAGAGTATTTAACAACAATACGTATTTGTTGCGAAAATTAAACATTATTTCCCTCTTATAATTCAAATTATGATGTTGTAGTTTACCGTGTAGTTATTTTTACGTTCTTAATAGGCTGCATTTTCTTTGCTTTTTGCATCTTGTTTTTATTAGTTATTAAATGAAGCACTATTGTACCGTAGTGAAGTTTATTACAGCACAGTAATAACAGACAAGTAAATTAAGTGTACTCGCTCCTTTTACACTGAACCAACTTAACCTCCTGCTTTAGCGGATTTCTAAATTCTTCTTCTCATTTCCTTTGTTATCCTTTTCTGCAAGACACGAGTAAAGTGAAACTTACTTTTAGGGGACTACGGAGATTTTGTTGTTGTTGTTGTTGTTTGTTCTGTTTCTTTTTTTCACATTGTAACACTTCCCTTCAGGCATTGCTCTCTTAACAAGTCTGCACACAAGGTACATGTACAGTTTTTGTGCCAAAAAATGACTAAAGCATAACTCATAACCCATGATGTAATTTACATCAACGTAACCTATTTGTTAAACAATCTTTGCATTTACTACAGAGTCCAGTGAAGCAGATCCACAAGGTAAAGATGAATAAGGGTATTTACTCTCCTACTGTTAAGCCCGTAGATAGGTCATTTTGGTCGACGAACGAGGATATAGTGCTCACAGATTTTGCGTGAATAGGCGAAATCGCGGATGCAGAACTAGTGAATATCGAGGTTTTACTGTACATTTGTTGTAAATATTTTGATTGTTTTATTATTTTGTTGTCTGTAGATAGATGTTTCCCTACATTTCAACAGACCTAGGTGATTCTTCTCGTGAGATGAATATATCTTATATTAACACCTTGCTTCATACTAAATACGGAACACATATGGGAAAAGACGGCAAGATGGAACATGTTTCTGTTGTTCCCAGGTAATTTAGATTCTGAATAATATATATAGAGTATATATAATTATGTTAGCTGTTCTGTTTCTCACTCTTTTACATACACTAGGTGGGCATCTTTGCACGCGCCCTTTTTTTTCATCATGGTTCCTTTGGCTCAAACTAGGACCCAGTTGTCACGATATTCATAACTGTAACTTAATATTGACACATTGTCATGTGTTGCTTTATCAGGAGCGTTTTTCCCAATTAAGCAGACTGCGAATATTGTTAGAAAAAAGTGGCTGAATTAATATCAGTATATATTTTTACGTGAGCTCAGGTTAACAAAGGCCTTTTTTGTAGTAGAGTACATGTCTATGTCCGAGGTTTGCACCTCCTGTCCAGCTCTGGACATAAGATGTGCACTTGAGGAATTTGTGTTCTGGTTATGCGGAAACTACATATGACTGATTATGTCAAGGCAGAGAACATTATCTCATTTGTCCACCCTATTGTAGTTATCTTGTGGTTGCACACTTCATTAAGAGTGCACAAGCTAAAAATATTTTTTTACAGATGTACTCTCACAAGCTTGTCTGGCTTGTACATAGATACTTTCTTATTGTCCTTGGAGATTATTAAATGATGCTCTTCGACAATGGATGAGGGTAAATTCTTTACACCTATTTCAAATCTGAAGAATATTATTGTGGTACTGAAAGTGATAAATTGGATTGGGTAGGAACCTGTTTTTGGTTGGCATGAGTCCTATGAAAATGTATTTATTGACAAAACAGCCTCTGAGGCACACACGTTACTCATGGTCTTCAACACATATAGAAACATATAGTTTCTTGTCATTACCGTTGTTCTTTTCTAATAATAAAACAACTCATCAAATCTTTGAAGCTGCCGTTAATGCCCAGACAGCTTAGCGATTTTATTTGTTCGGAATATGTTAACTGAATTGGCCTGCTCTGCGTCCATGCTTTAGCATAATCTCTATATCAGGTCTAAGAAAAGACTGAACTTGTTGCAGTATATATTATATATATTAGAGTTCGAATATTATCTTTAAATGGAACATTACTCTCCATCGGGGAAAAAAGCTGCTGAGGTTCTTAAGCTTTCTCTGTAGAGAAAGGTATAAGGTATAACATTTTACTGTCTGAACTGCTGTAGGAATGAGTTGGTGGCCCTTGTTAGTCCTGTCCTAGTGGGACTGTCCTGCAGGTCACCATAGCCTTTATATGCCAATACAAACCTACTGTGACAGTACAGTACAGGTTTCTTTTACTTGATTTGCTAACTCTTGAAAGACGGACCTTTAAGGGAACGTCATTTCAATGGTTAAAGCTAGCATTGGTTGAGTGACATTTCCTCATATACTGTACAGCGCTTATCTTCTGAGCTCAGTCATATATTCAGTAACTTTGGATTTCCAGTAATTTAAGTGACTTGCGAATGTCATGAGGCTTTATTTTCAGGACAGTCTGTCAAATCTCTTGATTTGTTATTTTTTTCTTTGAAAAGGGGTATTAAAAGTTCTGCAGTTGAAATATCTACATGGGCCCTAACTACCATCTGTGGCAGTTGCTCAGTTGGATCTTAAGCTTTCTGTAGAGGATATTCTTTGGCTTCTTTGCCTAGATAAAAGGAATCAGTTGGTGGTTTAAATATTACTTCATCGCTCTCCAGAAGGATAAGCAGGCAAGTGATGAGACTGATTTTAAAGAAAAAGTGAATATCCCCCCCACACACACACACGCACACACCTCTTGGCCTGAGACGCGTCTTCAAGCCATGTTGCTGAGCTCCCCAGCTGCCTGTAGTAAAGCAGGACTCCTCCCCTGTATCTGTGACTCGCAGCTCTTAGTCACAACAAGCCGAGCCCGCAGTCACAGCAGCCTGCTCGACTGGAGCAGGATCCGCTTCATATTGATTATCTGTTGCTGCTGCTGCGGCGGAGAAGAAAAGCAGGCAGATGCTTTTGTGAGGATGTAGGGCTGTGACCCCTCTGGCTCTCGTGACCGCGTGAAAGGATGCTTCACTGCACAAGGACATGAGGTAAGAATCATTTCAAGGAGGGTAGTCATAATGCATCACGCTAGCAGAAGAGGAGCAGCTCTCGTGGTGGAGCCCTGTCAGTAAAGTCGGAGAATTCAGTTGTAATGTGGTGCCCCTGCTCGGCTGTGCTTCTTGTTTTTGAATATCCTATCATGGATTGCTTCTCAGACGTGAGTAGAGAAGAGGCCGACGCAGAGGGAGAAAGACGTGAAGGTGCTGTGTGAGTGGAGTGAGGTGTGTGATGCATTATGTAACGCAATAAAAGGCAGCCATGTTAGGAGGTCTTTAGAGGTCTTCATAGGAATGAACAGATCTCAGCCCAGGTATATGAAGAGCTCTCAGCATCTTTGTCCTTGGCAAATACTGTTGCACATATGTTGCAGAACACTGCAGCACTTCGGGCCTGATGAATGGTTTAAGCCTGTGGTGGTCTTAATGCTTAAACACGTAAATGCTATACTGTAGATTGTAAAACCTTTTTCTTCTGACCCATTTTCTTTAATGTGTAGGCCAGGTTCTTTTTCTAAAGCCACCCATGTAACTCTTAAAATGTATCTTTGCAGTTTTATTTTAAATGGCATTATAGCAGAGAATTGATCATCTTTAAAGTGGCACCTGTTTCTTTAATTCATTGTGGCAAGAAAGGTACTTCAATGGTTTTGGTGCCAGGGAAAAATCCCTTCACTTTATAATGTGGTACGACTAGCACCATGGAATAATATTTTTCTCCAGCGTTCAGTTTAGTTACTGTGTGCAATACCTTAATTTATTTTTCTCATTGTCATGTTGTATGTATCTGGAACATTTTAGAAAAGTGCTATTCAACAGAAGATGAGGTAAGACATAATACTGTGAGTAATAAGTGCAAGGCAAGGCAAGATGCTTGCGTGGTGTTAGTTTGTGGTTTGGAAAAAAAATGGTTTCATTTAGATAGGTACGTAACACCCGCCAGAGGTTGTATTTTTATTCCATGTTGTCTGACCCTTAAAATTTGAATTTAAGCAAAGTTGACTTCGATGTTCGAGAATATTTGCCTTTCACCCTTGGGTACATAGGAGAACCCCTTATTAAAGATGTTCTTAAAATCACTGCCAAGGAGGCAGATCACCAAAAACCCAGCAGTGACGTGCCTCAGTCCAAGATTGATTTACTGGTGGTATCCATGTGCTACCACACTGCAACATGCCCGTCTGATAATAAGGCTGGAAAATGGAGCTTTCCTGGAAAAGTTGTTTGCGACTTGCTATTGGCAAGCTATTTAAGCAGCTAATTGGGGTTTTGACAGCACAATATGCACAAATCGAAGTCAGATTTGAATCTGTTTCTCTTTCAGTCATTCATAGTAGTTTTATCTTCACAGCCCAAACGCAGATGATGTGCTTTATGCATTTCCTTCCTTTTTTACAGTCTAGTTTGAGGTGACCGGGGTGGTTGAATGCAGAATATGTAATGCATTCTATTTTGTGTATGTCATGAGTGAGATGGACCTTGTTAGCAATATGTGCTGATAGAGCTTCCAAAATGTTTGAAAGTAATTGGCAGTGCCTTTTAGGTTACAGCTAGATCAATTTAATTATAAATTACTTTGAGAGCTGTAAGTAAATTTGACAGTATTGCACTTAATAAAATAGGACTTTTCTACCCTCACTAAAATATTTATCCTGTTTACATGCTTTAATTTCAGAGTGATAGAATCACATCCATTAAATTTTGTTTAGTTTTACTCCAGTAAATGCATGCAGTCTCTGATTGTGTTGTTAGTGGGCATACATTACACCTGATACAAATGGCTATAGCCTCACTCTCAGGTACCTGAAAGATTGCATAACTCCCACATTAAAGTCAGCACGAGAGGCCAGGCTTAAAAGAAAGTTGTGCTAAATTAATTCGGCCTACACTGAACACGCAGCTCATATAGAATTTCTGTACACATCTCAAATGGTATTTTGTGGACATGAAATACATGGTAAAAAAACAGCATTGTTTACAAAATTACAGTGTACTCTGAATTCCAAGTAACGAACTTTAAAAAAGCATCTTTCATGTGAAATCAAACATTTAATTTGGCCTGGAATTAGTTAGTGTGTTTTTAGAAATTCTGTAGCCTACTGTATATCTTTAAGAAAATTAAGTTCCTGTTTCTTGTTGCAACTTCTTTATAATTACAACTGGTTTAATTATAGTATGTTGTGTCCCAGCACTCAGGTTTTAGATTATTTAATATTTAGCTTCATAAGTGAAAAAATGGATGAATGAAGAAGAAAGTAGTTTTTGATTCATGTTAAAAACAGAGAAGCCTATGAAAATCCAGGGGAGTGTAAGAAATTTATTTATGGTAGAACAGGGGAAGATATCCAAGAATGTGGATATATTTCTAAATGTTATGCTTATAAAGTCTTATTTTGTCCCTCATGCATTTTTGGATTTAGAAAAAGAGGATGTAACTATTTTTCCTTGGTGGATCATTCAGGATTATTTGCCATTTTATTTTTGACTAAGATTCTGGAAACAACTATAAAACTATATTTGGCAACACAAGTTTAAATTAAGCTCTTCGGCTTTGTTATTGTTGTATTGTACATTAAGATCCAGGGTAATTTATTGTTCAAATTACTCTTGGTCTTTCTACTGCAATACTTTAATTTCAGTGTCTCTTTACTCACTGTTTCCTCTTTTTAGTTTCTCATGCATTTTCTAACAACTACAGGCCTACGTTTTTAAACCATAAAAAAGTTACTGTGTATGAAAACTCTTTCTGAACTTGAAATCCATTTCATGTTCAGCCAGAATCAACAAGCTTATTATTTCAATCATTTTGTTTTAATTTCCAGACTACACTTCTTAGTCCTTCTTAGGCCTTCAAGGATAAGCCAAATCTTTCATGGGTTTCAATAATATTTTGAAAGGTTCCTTTTGTAACGTTTTCTGTTATTTTAGCTCCGTTTTCTATTCTTGGAGTGGTGAAATTTTACAACATGTAGTGTGAGAAGCCTGGTATCGCTACCCTTTTTTTTTCCATTTGGAACCAAATACTGATCAGTTTCTAAAACTAGCCAGGTTTTCCATCCAGAGTGTATCCTGCTTTGCCTCCCCTTGCTTGCTGAGTTAGACTGAAGCTTCCCCCACAACCAAGAATTGGAGAAAGTGTTTAGAAAATAGATGGATGGTTAATGGTTAACTCGGAGATTAATGCATATAGAGCTATTAATAAACATTCTTAACATAGAATATGAAGGGAGAAGTTAACTCAAAGAAAAGCATGTTGCATCGAGAAGTCCGTATTTCTCTGTAGCAGTGGATATAAAGCTGGAATATTTCATGTGTACATGCTAGTTGTTGCCAAAGAGCAATAGCAGTAGCTGAAGGAAATTTATTGTTGGTTATATATTGGTGCTATTAAATTGTATTTCATAGTTGTTGAGCTTATTTTTTTTTGTCAAATGAGATGCATTTTAAGCTTAATACCAATATACCAATAATCAAAATTTCTTAGAACCAAGTATTATTATTATTATTTACATTTTAGGTCTAGAAAATCACTGTATTTCACTTGGTTGCCTAAGAGGACTGGATTGTCACAATAAGAAAACTCTTGCATGATGATATCGATATTACTCGGTACAGTAGTTAAGAAGGTAGGTTATGTCAAATGTGCAAACTGTTGAAAATTGGTACAGTGTAGCTAAGTTCATGGCATGAAGGGAGCTTGTCTTTTTCAATCCATTCTGTCACTTTGCAGCCAGGAAAAATACTTTTCTATTTTCTGTGCTTTTGTAACACCTGAAGCGCTTGTAATGTGTTTTGCTGACATCTTCAAAATCAAGACCTCAAGGGAAGAGCCTTTGTTGTAGCATATATTGTTGTGAAAATGGGTTCTTACAGTGGGAGAACAGGTAATTAAGTACATGCTTTGTTGTAACAAAAATTTGTAGAAAAGGTTACAATATTTTCTCTGTTTCTCAAGTTGTTGAAAAATATGGTTTTCAACACGTTAAAGATTTACATAGCATACTATAATAACAACTATGATATTTTAAATTAAGGTCCTTATAAGGTAAATATTCCATACTTGGAGGTTAATGAGTAGTCTACATTAGGCTAAACTGGCATCTAATGATAATGCAATGGGTGCTAATTGAGGGTGGCATATTGTAAAATAAATGCCAAAACTGAAAAATACTATTTATAAATAATGTAAGCAGTGCCTAGTATTTTGAAAATATTCTTGCCCACAAGAACAAATGAGTTTGACACCCCATTTTAAGCAGCCAAAGCTTATTACTTTTAGATCTGTGTGGCTTCCCTACTGCATATGGCAGGCATGGAGTATTCTGCATCAGGCTGTAGATAGACCAGTGATATTTACACCAAAATCAGTAGCAGTCAGAACAATTTTTTATTTTGATTTTCCATTCATGTGTTGGCACAGACTAGAGATTTTACTTTTAAGGTGAAAAGGCAGCTTCTCCTGTAGAATTGTGTTTTATTTTTCCCAAAACACCCCATTTTGACCTTTTATTGTTATCATTTTGGGAGATATTTACAGTATAAGTTTATGGGCTCCAGTAATTACTCCAATAAATGTAAGAAATGTAACTTTGGAGATCAAAGTCTTCAGTGTAACATTTGTAAAAAAAAATTCTGTAGCACCAAAAGGGGTCATTTTAAATAGCATTTGTTTTCTACACAAATCTGGCCTACTACGCTGTGGAAATTAAAGTGATTTCAGCCAGATCATCTTTATTCATGTTGGTGCACTAAATTTCTTCATTAGGCCATCTGGAGAGCCTCTATGGTATTCTGCTCTTTAAAAATAGAGCACATGGACAGCATGACTTAAGAATGTAAACGTTTCTGAAGAGGTTTGAAGCCTTAAAGTGGCAGTTCAGGTTTGCAGGAGCAGTTACAACAGCTGAAGGACACGAATAAATTAACCCATAAGGTTTTATTGGTTTAGAACAGAATTACTTGACTTCAAGGGTGGAATTAAAGAGTTCTACAATATAGCCTTGTAAGCTTCTGTGTGTCCTGTTTTATAACATTAACAATTAAAACACACTTTTTTTCTTTTAAAAAATCATGTACTCTTGAAAATTCTCATGAATATGTGCATGTGCAGTGCCTTACCAATATAGTATTCTTTACATAAACCAATCATAAAGCTACTAATAAACTAGTAATTATAACTTTTACCTTTTTCCATCAGTGCTTTTAAATGAGTAGGATATCCGTTATTTGCAGTGCTTTTTTCACTGTAATGCTTCTGTATTGCATTAGGTGACGTTATCATCCCGATTCACATGAACAGTTTGAAAAGCCCTGCTTGGAAGCAAAATTTTAGCCTATGAATGTTTCTGCCTAATTTGGCATTTCTCTTTCTCTTCCTCAGTGCCTCAGCCTGGGTCACCCTTCACAATCCACAGAGCAGGACTTACCTCTTTTCCAGGAGCTGTTCTCATCTGACTCCTCGCAGAAGTACAGCTACCACCAAGCCCTGCACGTAAGTAAATCGACAGGTTCAACCTGCTAGACTCTATTCACGTTGCTGGCATTCCTGTTTTGATGCTGTGACCAGGGCATCTTGCCCCAGTCGGGAGAGGAGATAACTGGGCCGCAGTTGAACTTTTCTCTGTCATCTGGACCAGTAGAGGCTGAGCAGAGATTGTATTTATTCTTTCCTTGAGACAAGCATTGCGCTGATGGGAGATGAAGTTAAGAATTTCAGTTGGTACACAGAGCATATACTGTACAGTAGAATAGCATGTAGACATTTCCTAACTTTAAGAAAAGCTCTTTTTGGATGCATGTTGTGTAAAGCCTCGGTCACCCTTAAATACTAAAATTACCTGATGGTGCATTTTCATGAGCTACATAACTTTCTGTGGTTGCAATATAAGAGTGCAGAAGTAGGTTTAGTCACAGCCAAAATACTTTTTTGAGTGATGTGTGTTTAAAGAAAGGGTTCGCTTTTTTTTCAGTGGACAGACAGATAATGTATTCCCGCTTCTTTTATTGTATGAACTGCAAAACCTATTTCTTTGCCAGATTTGCAAGAAATTGTTACAGTCAAATGTGAGAATTACAGGCCTAAATTATAGTCTAGTCTTGACATAGAGTAATTATAATTTGTTCCTACTGATAATTTTTCTTATGTAGGTTGATATTTAATGTTTTTATATTTAAGATTGAATGAATACTGTTTTTTTTCTGTTGCTTAAATAAAAAGAAAAACTTGGATGAGGAATTGTTCATGGCATATTTTTGTTTTACTAGATTTCAATGTTTGTTCCCTCATTTCAAAGTCCATTGTACGTAGGCAGTACAGCTTTTCATCAGTGCTTTATTTTAGATTTCTGGAGGAGGCACTAAGGAAAGTTATGAAGCTCATGCCTTTGTTGGCAGATCGTTTGCTGGGCTTATTAAAGAAGTAAAGACAGACATGAAAAGCAATATGATTTGTGGAGGTATAACTTGGTTTTTGGATTCATAACTTGGCTCAGAGCTGAAAACTGTAATTTTATTGTATGTTTTTGCCACCTGCTCCTCTGTTTCATTTCCACCTTGTCAGAGTCTGCATATTTTGGGTGTAGCGTTTCTGACTTTCTCAGTCCACTACAGCTGCCAGATTTGTCAGAATATCACATTTGTCCTTTTTTGGGCAGCAAACTCTCAGAATGGTAGAGATAGAGCTTGGAGGCAAATATCAAGCACTAAGACTAATGTGAATTGATGCAGAATAACTCCTCTGCTCAGTATAAACAGTGCATGCATTACATTTACTTTATTTATAACCATGAATATCAATGGTGTCCCAATTTGATAGTACTATTAACTTTAACAGTATTCTTTCAGGTACTGTACTAGGCATTTGATATTTGACAAATAGCTTTGGTAGCTGAAGGTTACTATCTATCATTGTCAAGAGTTGACTGAGGACTGGTATTTTTGATGCAATAATTGGAAATTTACTGTACAAGACTTCTTTGGGACATACAGTAGTTCCTTAAGATTCACTGCAAGTGAGTCTTAGGTTGTTAAGCCCACCATGGAAGAAACCATATTAAGAGCAACACTGTTGAGATGTTGGGATTTTGAGAAAGTTGTTGATCACAGATGGCTTTGTGGTTATGCTTTGCATCTGGGCAGTTTGTCTGTGGTCCCCACAACTGGAGGTTTTACAATCTTAAAGATACATACCTAATAATACAGTGTGACTTCTACCTCTTCAGCACTGAGTCTGGTGGGTGGATCGTAAGAAAATCACAAATCTATTCAGTGATGTTTTAATAAATATTGTTTCTTCCATTGAACAAAACGTTTTTTTTAATACAGAAGTGTGGATGGGTCAATGCAATAAAACTGCAAGGAACAGTATTTGTAGTAGAAGTAGTAATAACGAGCAATAGAAATCAAGCATGAGAGAGTCTTCAATATGTCCACAATAATCGGCTATCCCAGCAAAATAAAATTAGTTAGAAGGTACAGGAATTGTAGATCACCACGGTTGGCATTTTTCTGTTATTGGTCTGAGTCTAGGTCACATACAGGTGTGTCATTTGACTACAGGGCGAGAGAGTTAAAAATATACAGGCACAGCCGCAGCAAGATTTAAAAGATCTAACGAGATACCTCACTGCAGCTGTGGCTGATGAACACTCTGGACTTAACACTTTGCCATCACAAGAAACTTTAAAAATCTGTGGGATTAAACATTTTGGTGCAAAGTGATGCAACACTCCCCCAATACCCCCCCGGTCTTTTTAAAGCTGTAAGTGATTGCCTGAGTATTATTACACTCTCGACGGATTTAGTCAGATAACAATTTTTAGAGCGAAACAAGCTCAGTCTTTGCTTTGAGCTGTGAGTATCAGGGCCTGTAGTTAGGGCCCGTGAATGATTTGTAAGCCACGACTCAAGATTGATAAATGTATCTAAGATGAAAAAAGAGAGTCCACGAAATTAACTTGTCAAAACAAAATACAGTATTGTACAGCCTACACAAGAAACATACAGTCCCTATGACAGTTACTTTGCTTAGGGAAGAATAAGGTCAATTTTGCTCAGGTTACTTTCTTGTAATTTCTTAGTCAAATGCTTTGGAGAACATGATGTGTTCTTTTGGTGCTTACCTTGCAGCTTAAGTAATGGTATTACTAATTCAGTGCTTCCGCCAAGCTCTGAAAGTCTTGTTTTTTTGTTCCTCCAGTGGCCAGCTGCAGGCTTAAGTCTTTTGCTTTCTCTTTAGAACATAGAGAACAAATACAGAAGTATTCTGCAGAAAACTCACTACAGCGCTGACATAGTTCCCATTTCAGATATTTGAACTACTTCGAAGCCCCAAATCTAGTTTACAACCGAGAGTCAGCAGCACAGCCTTATGAAATTGAATGAATCACCAAGATGATGGAATTCTTTAATTGCAACTTAAACTTTAAAAAAAATACTTTTTTCTCTTAAGTTTAATCATGTTTTGCTATTTAAAAGAATGTTTTTCATTTTGGTTTTAAAGTTTGGTTTGCTGTTGCTCTTAATATGGTTTCTTTTATGGTAGGATAGGTGTCTAGTGTCAACCAAGATTCATTTTTAGCAAACCAAGTGCACAGTGCAACATGCCAACGATCTTCCAGACAGTGCTTGTTGACATTATCTCCTAGGTAGTTTCGCATAGTGACAGCTTTGATTTAATGTGATTACTTATTCAATTGCTTGTTCTGATGGCAGCATTCCCATCGTATAGCTTGATTGTGTCAGATCGAAGCAGAAGCAAAGCAATCTGGAGCCTTGTCAGTATAGGGAAAGGAAAACTGGATGTCCCCCACATTCCTTTTGGGCCAAATATCCAAACCAATCTCCTAGTATAGTGGTAAGAGACAAAGTGCTGTCTTTTCCATTAAACATTAAACTATGGACCAGAGTACTTGGTTATTCACCATGATACTGTTAGGAAGAGTAGGGGTGTGTGGTTTACCGGCTAAAACTCAATCTAAGCCAACATGGCCTACCTACAATTAAGCTAGTGAACCAATTGCTCATTTCACCAGCTGACATGCTGTGCAATGGAGTTGCTGGCAATTAATGTTACCATGTGTAACCCAGGTGAGTTCTGTACTTCAGTAGGACACTCCTATAGGTAAAGTGCTCTGTAGTCCTTTTAGATGAGATGTATTATATAAATATAGTAGTATATGCATTTTGTAATGCAGAACAACTGTGATAATACATTTCATATAAAGAGAAAAATACTTAATTGATAAACCATGCCTTATTTATGGAAAGTTTAAAATGCATAATTGGTTACTCTGTTCTACATATTGTTGAAGCCTAAAGACAAAAAATAAATTATCATTAGTTGAGAGGTACACAATGAGCTGTGATTTCAGCATAAGCAGTCTCTGCTGAGCCTCGGATCAAGCTACTGTATGTCTGCGACCTTTTCTTGCAGAGAGAGAATGCCATCCTCTGGATACTTATCAGATTTCTGTTTCAGTTCTTGCCTTTCTAGGATTTCTGTGAAATATGTGAATTAAAAAACACAAAGCTGAAGTATATTGGTTATAAAATACCATAAGCTATTTAAGGTCCTGCTTAATACATTTTTAATGAACACTCGTAGGGATGATGCACTGTGCACAGGTAGCACAGGCTTACTGGTCTGTCCTATGTGCTTTAAGAATTCTTTTGAGAATATTTTTTTTAAATATATTTTCAGAGAGTAAATCTTATCAAGGCAAATAACACCAAACTGAACTGATATGGTTGTCTAGGGAGAAGCAATAAAAAGTGTGTTACTGTTGGTAGGAAATGAAATGCCATGAAAATGCAGTTGCTGGAAGCTGAAAGACAGTTGACACACTGCAGCGGACTGAACACATCTTCAAAATGGCAGATTTGGCACAGCTGCTGGAAAAATGCTGTTTAGTGCAATCTTCAAAGTGAGAACTGTTTCATTGTCGCTAATCTGTTAGTACTAGGACGAAAGTATGTAAAACAAACCTCCTATTAATCTGGGCAGCAATTCCAAAAATAAAGTGTATAGAGTAACAGAAGCATGAAACTTTCAACACATTAGGAAAGTCTTGTAATGTGATTTTCAACTTCAATAAGAGAGCTGTTGCTAGTTGTGGCACCTATTCCATTTTGCCATCTTACTTAAGTTGCTATCTTACACCAGTTACTGGATGGATCTCAAGAAATTAGCTTCCAATACATTTCTTACACAAAGATAATATGTGTACTTTACAATTCTGAATAACAGACATAATGTAGGGCAGAGGGGGATTCTTTTGAGGTTGCCGTATAATTTTAGCTTCTTTTCTTAACAATTTTGAAGTCTGTTTTACAGTAGAACACTGGCTGGCTAGAATTATTGAATTGATGATGGCGGCATCTTTCTTTTTCTTACACATTGTATGATTTTAAGTTAAAGAGTAGCATGGCCTAAATAGTAGTGTGGATAAAACATTTATTAAATTCAGTAAGGATGAGTTGTATGATGACTGAGCATTTACGGCTTATGTTGTGACTTTGAAGAATTGAATCTTTTCCTGTTTAAACGTCTGGCTGCTTATATTGGAATAAAGACACTGTAGTGAGCCAGAGAATCAGACAGGGCCTTCTTTTACATACTAGTTTAAGCCACTTCAGGTTTTTCACTTTGCACATACTGATGACATAGAATAGCCAAATAGAGGATGTAATTTTACAAATCAGTCTGTAGATTAACAGAATAAGGTAACAACTAGTCTTTGCACATTCAGTTAGAGCCTATCTTTTATAAAACCAGAAACAGATACAGCTCTGCAATAAAATGAAAATCTTTCACTCTGTGGACTCAGAACAGGTTTTCCTTGTTAAGAGGCTTCATTTAATGACTGTTCTTACTGTTTTTGCAAAGACTTGGGGTTTAGATAAAATATAATGTGTACTGTATTAATGGCCATCTCCTTATTTCAGGTAGGTGTACACATGAATGAAAAACAGTTGGCTACTATCTCTATTAAACAATCATTTATTCTGTGTTGGCTTGCTCCCAGTTATTTATTTTTTAATGCAGAAGGTGGGGGAGCTTTGGGCTGCATGACTTCAGCATTTCCCTGGAAGGTGGTCTACTGTATGTCAGTATGTACTGGGGAAAACAGGCATCTGGAAGCAGACAGGTTGGTCTGTGTCAGTACCAAGTGACACAAAAGTACTGACTTTTTCAGCTACATGATGAGCATATTTTATTCTGTGGCATAAAGAAAACTTTTTGTGTACGTTTTTTTTTAATCCGTTTTCCAAATGATTTCTTCGAATTAATATGAAAGCATTTTAAGGAGGCATTAACAGAACATGATTGAATGTGAAAGCCATCACTGTCATCACAGTGGAGAAAATTGAAATACAGAATTATGTACAGTACATGCCATCTTTAAATATCAAAAGTTAATATACTTTTTGGAACATCATTTAGAAAAAATTGTTAGTGCTATGATGTAGTTTCAGTAAAATTTTCCTTTATTATTTTTTACATATGTTTTCTGCTATTTGCATTTGATTGTGGGGCTCTGGTGAATGTTAAAGAGAACATTTTACTTTAAGACAGTCACACTTGTCATTTTCTGTACATTCTGACACAGAGCTAATATTTTTGTTTTGCTTACTTAAAATCTGTTAAAAGATAAAAATGTAAATAATGGCCCACACTAACTTATTTTCCTTTAACTTTTGTTCTACATTCTTTTTAAAAGCACATGTACAGTTTTAGAACATGTATTAAACATGCAAATAAGTATTTGTGGATGTATGCTTTGTTTTGACTTAAAAACCTTAAAATCTAAAACTCACAACAGTAGACAACTGTGAAATAATTTTACTAACTATAAAAAAATCAAGCACTGTGTAATGTAAACTGATTACTTGCTTGTCCAGATTTAAGTTTTGCACACAACAGTACTTCTGCTGATTTCTATCTTGTGGGCTCTTTTTTGCTTTCCTAAAAGCTTTGTATAAATTGATCTAGAAAAATTGACCCCCTCCAGAGATTCTCAGTTGGCCAAGAAACTAATTATCTCCCAGTTATAATGAGGGCATCCCTCTTCTGTATCAGTATCTCATTTTCAGGCAAAACTGCATTAATTAGGTCTTCATTAAAGTTATTATAAGGGTTAAGCACCTGTTTTTTTTAGATTTATTGTCTATAACATACATCATAAGACTATAGCTTGCTTCTGATGCATTTTTGTGAAACCAAGAATGACCAGCATTTTATTGATCATTTCCACAGATGCAGGTTTATGTAATAGTGACGAACAAAGTCCCGTCAGATATCATCACACAGATTAATTAATCCAAGATGTACTTTTTCTTGCATGTATAAATCAGGCTAATAATAATAATAATTTCCATTTGGATCTTTTATTGATTGCATTGAAAAAATGTAATATTGTCAACTTTCATAGTTTATTAAGAAGTCAATTACTTGCCATTCAAGGTTCACTAAGAATAATACTAAGAATAAGAATGCACCTGTAGCAAGGCAGTTGAAACTTGCTGTTCACATCGAGTCATGCTTTCTGCCTCATTTTTTTAAACTTTCAATGATAGTATTATGTAGACTGTTTTCTCATGTCTTATAAGCTGCACTGAAATGTTACAATAATACAACAATTCGTCAGGTACACAAAATCATCTAATTTGTTGTTTTTCTTATGAATTATTGGTTTATCTTTGTCAGTGTTCTGTCTGTTTAAAGCTTAAAGGGACTGATTTTGGGATATGCAAGAAAAGTCTGGAATGAAGCACAGAATTCTTAAACATCAAAATAAGGAAGGAACTTTCTCAACTATTTTCAACAGGACTTGGCTTTTAGTATATTTTTGATTATTCATGCAGGTACTTGTGGGCAATTCTAATTTTGCTGTAATTGAAGTAAAACATATTTTTTTCCTCCAAAATTACTGAAGCAACATAAGCTGTTGAAAATAAACATCTTGTTTTGCAAACAGGATTTCCTGTTACTCCATACCTGTCACTGTGCTTTATTAGTCCTGCAATGGACAGCTGATGACATGCAGAGCCTGCAGTGTGGAATTGGTAATTAGCTCTATTTAATTTAATATAGCTTTACAGAAATAAGTTGTTTTTTTTTTGCCAGGGTAACAAAGCCCTGCTAATTCTTGCCCAAAGTGAAAGAAAGCATTCAAAAGTATCTCAGTCCCACAGGTGATAAAACAAAATTGATTTTTTTCCCTCATGTTATCTAAAAGATTAATGAGTCCTTATTACCACTCTTTCCATTTCATTCCTTTATTTGCATAATGCCAAATCAGATTACCTAAATTAGAATACAATTGAAGCACCATACTTTTAAGTTATGCTATTGCAATACTTTAATGCCCTAAAAAGACTTGCATTGTAGATTTTGCATAGGATCCTATAAGATCACAGAAGCATAAGAAAGTTATACATGAGAGGAGGCCATTTGGCCCATTTAGCTTATTTCATTGCTAATATCTCATCCACAAATGATGTCCGTTTAAGTAATTTGAGAAGATAAAGAATTTCTGCATTACTAATGTATGTCCAAATACTTTATTAGTGTTGATTTCCATTATAGGTCCTATACGACATAGAGATTCCAGAGTAGTGTCTTGCAGAGAATCATGTAAAACAAGACTCGGATTGTTCCTACTGTAGATTCTCCAGGATTCTGCAGAATATCTTGAATGTGTCCTGTTTGTGAAAGAGTTAACAGCAGTACAATTAAATAATGCTTTCCTACTGCTACAGCAAAAAAAAAACAGCTTGTAGAACATTTGGAAGACATGGCCTTTTTCACTTAAAGCAAAAGGCAAATATCTATTTTGTACTCCTATCATGCAACGCATTAGTAAAACAGTGGTTGCTCTTATTGAAAGGTGTGTCGCAGCACTCATAGTAAAAATGTTTTGCTTACAACAGTGACCATTGTTTGACAGTAGAATTTACATGCCAACAGGTGACCACTTTTACTATAATCTGTTTTACAGACTAGTCTGTGGATTCTGCATAAACGTAGCTCTCTTTATGTTAAAGAAGACAGGCATTGGTGATACAGGGAAAGGATATAGACAACTGTTGTGTAGTATCTTTTGTTTCTCTGACTGGAAAGGGTGTGTGATATTTTGAAACTACTGACATCAGAATTGTATATCCTGTGTTGGTGTTTAAAAATGTTGTCATACCATATCCTTTTCCATTCTGTATTTAAATGTATATTTATGCTACGTGTGTCTCTGTCCTAAGTGCTACATTTATGGTAACTTGTGGTAATTTATGTTCAGGGCTGTATCGATGCCTAAAAAGTATTTGGAAGTTGTTGTATTTCAGTGTGAAATGGGTAGAGATACAGTGGTATACAGTAGCTCTGTAGATGGGTTTCTGTAATAAATGTGTTTCAAAACTACACGGAACTGCACTGTGACATCTTGTATCCCTTACAGTACTGCATTTTAAATCATTTGCAACGTTTTTTTAATGGTAAAGTTTATTATTAAAACACTAGGTAACCGTGTTTAAAAAATCAGTTTTTGCCGCCTGGCCTCATCACAACAGGTGAAGTGCAGTGCGTAGTTGCTTATGAATCCTAAAAATAACTGCATGCCCTAAAACTGCAAGATCTGTATGCTAGACAAAGAACACAGTTTGTTTTGAAAAGGGAGAGCATCATTTAACTCATCTACCCAGTTTGTAGCTAGTAGTTAATTGTTCCAAGGATCTCATCCAGCTGTTTCCTGAAAGAAATCAGGGCTTCCATATCATGGATGAGAAGCTCGTTCCATATTCCCACAATCCTACGCGCCTCCTGTTCTCTTTTTTTAAATGGACTACCACATTCTTTCCACTTGTGCCCTGTGGTTCATGTTCCACTGGGTTGCGTTTGTCAGGGCCTTGGAGTATTTTGAATATTTAGTATCAAGTCCCCTCTTCTCTGTTCAGTTCCTTCAGCCTGTCAGTGTAGATACATGCGACATCTATGACTCAAGAACCATGCAACATGCACACGCTTGCTCAGACTCTGACAGGAATGGGACAGATTTTCCAGCAAGACAGCCTGGAGCAAAAACATTGGCATCACAGTAGTACAGCTTATATTGCTTCCAGTGGTCGCTGCACAGGCTTCTGTTCTGTGACTCTAAGTAAAAACTGCATTGATGACAAATGTTAACCAGCATAATGCATTTTCTTACACTATGTCTTATGTATTCAGTAAATGAATACAGTGCAATAATAAGATTTACCACTTTCGCGCACTTTCAGAATTTGTTCATATTTTAAGTGGTACTGTAAGTCACCTTGCATGAAAGATTGTGGTAAGTAAAGATTATATTGTTTAATATCACTGTGCCATTCCCAAATTACATTTATTAATTCCAATATCTTGATATTTAAGGAGCTTAATCTTTCTATTTTGTTCCAAATCTCAACAAATCCACTACTGTGGGGTCAGGAAATTTCAGAAAATTCTCCGCTTCATGATCAAGCTTCTAAGCATTTAGGGTTGCAATAGTATCATATTACACAGGATTATTGCTAGAAAATCCTTTTACCATTTAGGATAATAGTTCTGCTCCATTTCACAATATTGGCCCATGAGTCAAACCTTTTTCAATAGTAATTAAATTTATGGTTCTGTTACTTAACTCCCATAAAACTTGTCTAAAATCCATAAATATGAACAAAGACAAAATATCATCATTTTTCAAGACCGCTTATTTCTCTGTGCAAGTAGTCAAAATGTGGTAATCAATGAAGAGCATGATGTGAAACAGGGCAAGATGGTGGCAAAGTGGTTAGCATTGCTATTGCTAGAGTTTGTATTTTCTCCTTTTGTTTGCATGGTTTTCCTTTAGGTGCTCTGGTTTTCTTCTGTTTCCTCCCAAAGACATAGTGTTAGGCTAATTGACTTCTAGGAAAACTGTCCCTAGGTGTGAGTGTGTGTATTTGTGTCTGTGTGTGCCCTGCAATGAACTGGTGTCCCATCCAGGGTGTATCCTGCACTGCACCCATTGCTTGCCAGAATAGACTGTATCTCTCCTGCAACCTCTTCCTCGATAAAGTAGTTTCAAAAATGGATGAACAAACATCATGTGAAAAATCGACAGTATATTTTTTCCTGAAGAAGATAACAAAATGTCAAAGGAAACGCATTCATTGTTAATCAGAAATCTGTGTATGTTCAAGGTGGTACACAAATGGCTAAATCTGAGAGCTGCTGTTAGGATTAGTGATGTACTGTAGAATAAAAAATGAGCCAACTCTTTTTATTAGGCTTGATAGGGCTAAAAAAACAGAAAGGCAGGGACTGCCATCATTTGGATCACAGCAAAGTTAATCAGACACTGTTTAGACCACATTAAGAATTTGGCAGATCTGGGGCCAGTGCACTTTCACCATTTGAGCATCAAGGCTTTGCAAGATCATAGATAATATGAGCATGTGCTGTAAACTATCAAATGCTGCATTATTTGGCGCTGAAGATTCAGATTGGCAAATCATCTGTAATGTCTTGTGATATCTCAGTTTCCCCATTTGTTCACATCCATCTCATGCAATGCACATTTTAATTTTTTCGCTTAAAATTACATTTATTTGTCAGTACATCACTGTAAAAAGTCTCCCGTTGTAGATTTGTAACTGGCAGTCTAAGATTTGTTGGCTGATTTCTCCCTCTGATTACATATATATAAAGAAAGGTCTGCATTCTCAGGACAGAAATTGCTTCTAATTATTAATAATTCATTGCACTTATAAAGTGCTTCATACTTATTTTTCATCTGAAGGGATCCCGAATATGGCTTTCATGAAAGTGGGGAGCTGCTTCATCCTCCCTTGAAGTACACAGAATTTGTTCAATTTAACGTCTAGGATAAAAATGAAATAAAGAACGAAATGAAATTTGTAAAAATTGAGGTTAAAATTGGGAAATGGGATTATGATCAAGGATAAGACTTTGCAAGTGCTTCCCAATTTTAGAATTTTCATGATCTGAGATTTACTATGTAGAAAACACTTTAAAAATGTCTCTCCTAGTTACTGTTGTCATGTGCAGTAGTCGTTCTTTATCTGTTGCGACTCAGTGTAAACATGCATTTGGTATCTTTTTTTTTGCTATTTTTTTATTTACAGGCACAGTAGTTTAGAAGCTGCTGTCATTGTATCTATTTTTGTCATTGCAGGATGGCAGTTGGTATATTTTCACAGCTGTGGTCTGAATCAATATGACCATTGTCAAGGCTGTTTTTTTTTTTTTCATTTTTAGCTAGCTCCAGGTCTCTGGCCCTTAGTTATGTTAGGCACATTCTTTACATGGTACATGTCTACAACTTCAGTAAGGGTAGCCTGAGTCTTCTCTCTCTGGACCTTGAAGTCAAACGATAAGAGAATGCTATGAAGTTAACTCTAGACAAGGAGTCTATATGAGAGTGTGGAGTAGGAGAGTTTTCTTTATCGTAATGCGTCCACATTTTTCAACAAACAGTAGTAATTGAGGTCTTAGGGGAAAAAAGTACAAACTACACTTCAGAATTCAGTTATAATTTACCCAGTTTCCATGTTCATACCATACCAGCTGAACATGCAGTACCATTCATCTGTGTCTTGGTTTGTAAGTCTTCCTAAATCACAGTATTGCTTGGGCATTTCCTCATAGAATGCCTGTGAAATAAGTGGCTGGGATTTTGACCACAGATCCCGAAGATCAAAAACCTACTGAAGGACTCGCAAAATCCTCTGTTATCCTCTGTTTCGAAACAATTTTGTCTCAGTCTGATGTGAATTTAATTGGAAGCAGATAGTGTCTACCCCCTCCTGAGTGTTTCGTTGTCTTTGACAACATTACAGGTTGTGTTTCATAACATTCTGCAAACACTGGCTTGGCCCTGTAACGCAAAACATTGCTGTCTGCTGTAATAATAGAATTGTATTCAATTCATTGAATTATTAATGGATTGTTTAAAAATTGAAATAAGTTGTTTTGTAATACATGTTTTTTTTTCCAACTGAAAACCTTAGCAGATGGTTTCGAATGCAAAATGCCTTTGAATTTTAAGCTCTACCCATGCTCTACCCTTTTTTGTTATTATTAATTTTTAATCCCTAGTGAATAATTACTGCACAGGCAACACTGTTCACACTCTTCTTTTGACAGGACAGGTTCAGTAAGAGCAGCCTGATCTTTCTCTCTGGCCCGCTGGTCTGGAACATTGGTTCATTGTTTACAGTACTCCCTCAAGCCTTCACCTTTTGTCACCAAAGAGAAGATCACTTTATTAGCCATATACAGTACAATTTCTTGCATTAGGAATTTGTCTTTTATCATACCCCAGCTTGCTCTCCATGAGACACACAGGCACACAGACGGGGAGAGAGAACCCTGGGTTCAGAGCACAGGGTCAGCCATTTATACGGCGCCCCTGGAACAGTTAGGGTTAAGGGCCTTGCTCAGGGGCCCAACGGAGTAGGATTCCTCTGCCGGTCGTAGAATTTGAACCGGCAACCTTCCAGCCACAGGCACAGTGTCGTGTCTAATGCTTTGTAGCTATGGATTATGGGGTAGATTGAACTCACCTATCCATCCATTTTCTAACCTCTTTATCCAAAACATGGTTGTGGGAGAGCTGGGGCCTGTCCCTGCAAGCATCACCAAACTAATTTTGTTTAAATGAATTTCGAACTTGGGTGTCCCACAGTGAAAAAGCTGGCTTGTACTCCCAGCTCATAATGTAAATCTTCATTATTCAAGCAGAAATAATGTGAAAAAATCTGTGCTGCTGGAGACATTTTTCACGGTCATTGCCTGAGGAAGATGTTCCAATAGATTTCAGTTCTCTGTTGTCAGGTAAAATTTTTTCTTCATGCAGACACACTTTTACGTTGGAAAGGAATAATAAAATAACTTAAGGATAAAAAATTAAGTAAATGACCAGAAATGTAAAGTCTCCCTCAAATGTGCTCTTCGATTGGTGCAGTTTATATCTATAGATATTTATAGACAAAATTGTTTTAGTTTAATTTGAATGTTTTTATTGAAGAACAAAACGTTAAGATGAACAACTGAACGAAGTTTCCAAGTTCTACAGCCCCTAAATTAAGTGTCAATTTATACCAGGGTCACTTGTGTTTATTTTGTAAGCTGCCCAAAAAAGCAATTTTTACTCATTGAATCTAGACTACCAATACCTAGGGGAACGGTTTCCCATGTCAAACATGGCTGTTTGCAATGTTCTTGCAGTTTATGTGGATTGAAAAAACAAAAACAATATTTCAGTAAATCAGGGAAATATGGCACACAGTTTCTTCTTAATTATCAGATATCCTGTGCATTGTGTGATATTTTGGTTTATCCCTATTTTGGTATATGTGCCTATAAGTATTGTATCTGTAATTCTGATAGTTACAGCTATTGAAGTGACTGTTGGGGTGTCTCAGTGTCTACGAGACAATGGTGAAACACCTGGCGAGTGTCATCATTTACACCTCTCAGGGAGATGTTTTCTTAGTGGTCAGGGGTCTGAGACAAAGACTGAGAGATATGAAGATACTGTAAATGCAGTATATAATGTTATATCTGATACTCAGTACAGTTTTGTATAGGTTGTCTCTACCATGTAATTCCCTGCACAAATGTTGCTTTTGAAGCATTTTAGTGTCTTTTTCTCTATTTTTGTTGCCTACCCATTCCCCTAGTCTGGAGTGATCTGGTCAATCACTCCAGCTCACTGCTATAACATTTATACTTGCACCGGAGGGGTGAAAATTGCTTGTACGCATGGAAAATTGCACTGCAATCAAAGAGGTGTCCAGCAAGCCACAGACGTTACTCTAGTTACATGATGAGGGTACAGTAGTGGTCTCGGACTTAAACCCTCATTACTCTGATAGCACTCCGCTTGGGAATTCCAGTCACAGCTGAACATTCACCAGACTCCAGCTGGGAGGTACTTGTACTATTAGGTCTCGACCTGCTGTCTAAACAAAGAACAGAGAAAGATAATATGTATGCTAATCAAAACAATACTTGAGAATCCCAGGGAGCAACTTGTGTGTGCTAGGTCTTTTAAGATTAGTATTGATTTTGAGCAATTGGCACAAAATAAAAGCCAATTAATTCATAAGATATCAAGTGGATTGAAACTCCACTGTCCCCTCTCTTGGCCGCTCCCTGCCATTAAACACAGCTTCTTCGTCTTCTGCTTCAGACCGTTCATTCTGCTGCTTCTGTTTCTGCCCGCAGGCTGGTAGGGAGGGACTGAAGAGGGCAGGCAGGCACGGCTCCCCTCCCCCCCCGCTGTGAGTGAAGACCCATCCGCTGCAGGCGTGCAGGAGCCTCCCTCTCCTCATGACAAGATGTCTGCCAGAGAGCGCAGCCCTCGCCACCGGCCGTGGTCCGTTTACCGCGCCACCACCTTCGACCTCTCCTCCGAGATGCTGGGACTCACCCTGGCAGGTGTGCGCGGTCCTGTTTTCCCCTCTTTCGTACAGGCTACGGATGAATGACAGGTGGCTCGGTGGCACAGTGGTTAGCTTTGCTGCCTCACAGCACTGGGGTCCTGGCTCCAATTCCAGCCTGGATCTGGGGTGCTCTTTGAGTTTGTGTGTTCTCCTGATGTTCACGAGGATCTCCTCCAGGTGCTTCGGTATGCCCTCACAATCCATAGACGTACTGGTAGATTAACTGGCTTCTGAAAAACTCAGCCCTGATGTTAGTACTGTATGGGCATGTCTGTATCTGTGTCTGTGTGTACTCTGAGATGGACTACTGTCCCATCCAGGGAGTAGCACGCCTTGCTTGCTGGGAGCCTGAATTGTATGATACCTTAGAAAATTGGTGAATACGAAATATGTCGTTCCGTTGTCATTCAGGCAGGTTTAGCTTTTCTTTCCAAAAAATGTCAGGAGGTTTTAGGAAAAAGTAAATTGACTGTGATCTTTCTGCTGCATTTCTTTCTTTTAGGTTTCAAATATTCCAAATTGCTTGGAGTTTATCATCCCATTTTTTTATGTCTTTCAGGAAACAGCCAAGATCCAGATGAACCGGTGTTGGAATTTAGTTTAGGTAAGTCGTGAGAACTCGCTGTGGGCCTTTTGGATAGATTGGCAGATATTGTGTTTTTCTTGTTAAATTATCACAAGCTCAAAATGGTGGGAAAGATGGCTTTGTTCATTTTTAAAGGTGTGTTGTTAAAAATACAACATTGTACTGCTGTGACAGAGCTGTGTGTTACTGTGAGCTACCTGTATATGAGGTTACTGTTAAATCCATTGAGGTTACTGTTAAATTCATACCACTTGCCAGGGCGAAGGGATGAAAGTTATCTGAAATGTATCCCTTGCAGCCCACAGGTTAGTTCAGTATAATGAGAGCCTGTGACACAGGATCAGTGAAATATTTTGAAGTTTGGTTAAATTGTGGGTATTTGAAGAAGCACTTTTCTTCTGTATTTGAGTATTATTATGTTGAGTATACTGATCCCACTTAGTTGCGTTCTAGTGACTGCAATTCCCTGTCAGCTTTGCTGTAGCGGTAGATCTCCCCCCTAGACTGTTACACCATGTACTGTAGGTGGAAAACTACACAACGTGGTGCTGAAAGTCAGCTTTCTCACTGGCAGCTAGAAAGCACAACAACAATGCTGTACTCGAATGAGGCTCCAAGACTTCTCTCCTATATGTCAATTTCCATTTGAATTTGCTTCTAAAATGATAACTGTATGTTAGACGCTGATTCAATTCATTTTCTTCAGCCATGATGTCGTGTAGTGTTTAATACACTGTTATTTAACGTCATCCAACGTCTTTACTAGCCCAGCTCTCACTTGGTGGGCCCCAGTACAGATTACTGGGAGGAAGGCACAAACCCTCCTTTTTTCATGTTTTACTTCCTGTATGGCACAGCTGCAAAAGAATTTACTTCCAGCCAGAAGCAAGGCTGCTGAGTCGAGAAATGTTTTTCACAGAGCAGCTGTACATCTTCATCAGACAGCTGGGAATGGATTTTTATAAATATGCTTAGGGCTTTACGGGCATCTAGTGACTGCAGTGATCACCCATCTCAGGAGATTTCGTACATATTGTCTCCACGATGTTAGATCAGCCTTGAAAAGATCCAGATGTGCTTGTTCTCGTTTAGTATTGTTAATCACATGTGTTCTGGTTTATCAGTCAGATCTCCGTGATGGCAGCTGAAAAGCGAAGCGTTAAATTTGATGAGGTATGGTGCACAATGTGTGTTTTGACACAAATTGTGTACCACAGTGCAGACACACCCTACAGAACCCATACTGTTCATGCTATTTTAATTACTTAAAAGCCAGACATTTTAGGTAATGTGACATTGCTTATCTCCTTCCGTCTTTAAAGTAATTCAGTTGCATAATTTCTTAAATTTTCATAATTTTGCTTTCAGTGATGAAAGATATGATGAAAGACGTCTGTTCATAACTGAAACACTGCGCTGTAGAAATGCCTTTGGAATTTTTTAAAGAACAGATTTCAGAAGGAAGATGTATATGTTATCACATTCCTTCTACAACGAGAATAAGAATGCAGCTGATTTAAGTCATTGTTTAATGTTTCTTTAAAACATAATAGTTCAATCTGTTCATTCAGTTTGGAAATGTTTTGGGCAAAATGATCTAAGTGTTTTTTTTCCCAATATTGAGTCTTCTAGGCTTTAGTGGGATTAAATGTGTTATTGAGAAAGGGAAAAAATGGCTTAATTCTGTTTATTTCTCTGAAAACTGGGTGACGTGGACAATAAACTGGAGTTTATGGCAAACATTGTGAATACCAAACCACAAAAAAGATTACAAAAAGGAGATAATTCTTAGTCTGACATTGCCATTTTGGTTAGTTAGCAGTATATTGATTTAAAAATGGCCTGTCTAGGAGGTTTCCAGCAAATCTTCAGCTGTCTGCATGGACAGATTGTTCCGTCCACCCATAATCCTGTTTTAAATTATGGCTTTAAATTATTCTAAAACAATGTTGCATAAAGTCCATAGGTTGACAGTTCCCTTTTCTGGTTTGGGATATTTCAAATTGGTTACACATTTGTTTTATAAACAGTGTATAATAACCAGAATAAAAATAATGGGCCACCATTACAGGTATGACATCTACAATATGCGTAGTAGAATAGAGTAGGTAAGTAGTTTACATCCATACAGTATGTACACGTACATTGGAATTCTCAATCGCGCTGATCTCACGGGACATATACAGTACAACAGACAACACTACTCAATGCAGACAGTACATTACAAATAATAAATTATAATAACTAATAACATTATAAAAGTAGTTATTATAATAATTATTAATTATAATAAATAACAACAACAGGAAGAATACATATGTTGTGTATTAGTGAAAAAAACCAAGGTAGACCATGCAAAAAGTGCATAGTGCAGGTGTGTATTGAGTCTGAGGCATTGCAGTCAGCTGTTGAGAATGTGTACTGCAGTGGGATAGAAGCTGTTCTTAAGTCTAATGGTCCTTGCTTTAATATTTCGGTACCGCTTGCCAGAGTGCAGATCGGGTAACAGTTGTGGTTGGGATCCTGAATGATGGATCAGGCTTTATTGCCACAGCGGATGGTGTGAATCTCACCTATTGATGGTAAATCACATCCTATAATCCTCTGTGCCGTTGGCACAACCCTTTTGTAGTGCATCTTTGTCATGCATTGTAGTATTGCTCTACCACACAGTGATGCCACCAGTGAGGACACTTTCTATGGTGCTGCGGTACAAATTCATAAGGGACTGCTTCCCACTCCCACATGATCCAGTCTCAGTTATGTTAGACTTTAACATAAAACGTAGTTGTCCTGTGGCACAGGTGTCACTGTTCCCAGCCAGAGTCACATCACTCGCCGACTTCTTCAAGTGGTGACATACAGTATAAGTGCAGAGGGACAGTGAGATAGGAGTGGATGTTAGCCTATTTGAGCCAGGTCCTCTTGACTAATGGTTAAACTGCAGTTCCTGACATTTGCCAGTCATCTGCTTGCTGAAACAGCAGTGAGACAGACGCTGGTCCTCGAATGGCTGCTAATTCTCCAGGAAGGAACTGTGGAGCTGGTTCCCTATTAACAGATGAATGGCCTTAACAAGTGGACATTTCAGAAGAGCAAGTCTGCAGATCCTCTTTCTTCTCCTATTTTAGAGACCTTATCAATATTGCCATATAAAATGGGAAATCTTTTGGTCAGCTCGCTGTTTGGTTGCAGTATCTTAGGTTGCTTTTTTAAAACTTTTAACAGGTTTGTCGGCCTGCTTCACAAGCAGACTGACATTTCTGTTGAGTTCTCACTAACTTGTTTGTGGTTTGTTTCCCTAGCTTGCAGTGAGTTAATTACACCAGCTTTAGATCGAAAACCTAACAGCTTTGTGGCAGTTAGTGTTACTACTCCTCCTCAAGCATTTTGGACAAAGCATGCCCAGACAGAGATTATAGAGGTAAGGATAACAATTACTATGATTATTAATGACAGAATATCGAAATAAAATTATTTTAATGGGAAAAACAGCTGATCACCAAGAGAAGGGAAATAATTTTAGAAAAAAATCTGTGGAGTTGATGTAAAAATGTTCATTTTCATTTTAATAATTTTTTAAAGTGTGCATCAATTCCTATCACAAGCAGTAAGGCAATTTAGCATATTAACGTACCTGAATAAACTCTTCTATGGGTTAATGAGCACATGTGTCAATACTGTTAATAATAATGAAGGAAACAGACAAAGCAGGATTATTGATGTTCTTGTTTTTCATCCCACAGGGCACAAGCAACCCAATTTTTCTGAGCAGCATTGCCTTCTTCCAGGACTCTCTGATCAATCAACAGACACAGGTGAAGCTCTCGGTGTACGATGTCAAGGACCGATCTCAGGGAACGGTAAGAAGTTGCTGTACTTTAGGTCTTCAAAACCTTGGAAAGCTTGTGGCACAAATATATGACATGGACATCATTTGTCTTGTGGTTGTATCCACTCGATTAGCTCACTCCTTTGAGTAACTGTTCGAACATTTAAGTGTTTGACCTGTGATGATGACTGCTAACCTTTAAATAAAGCCAATTTTTTTCTCAGTAAGTTGCCGCAGTGTCTGTTTCCATACTTGTGTGCGAGAAAGGCCCTTCATTAATTTTTGGGTGCTGTGGGGGCTGGTTGATGCCAGTTCTTCACCTCTGATTGGTGGATTGCCATTGCCAGTGGATTCGTTGGAGCGAATGGTTATTATGTCAATACTTACGTGGTTTACTAACTAATGATAGCACCATGAAATATGTGAAATCCCCAATACAGTCTTTTCTTCAGTGTTTCTAATGTGGACTGAAATTAATGAATATTTCACCATCGTACTACATAAAAGAATAAATATTTGGATTAAATGTGAAGTACTGGCTACAGTGGTTATAAAGTACAGTTTTCATATTATAAAGTACTTAGCATGGGTGAATCTGAAAGATGCATGTGCAGGAAATATCTGAAAAAGTGAGTTCTACATTTTAACTGTGGCTCCCCCTACTGAATGATTTGTAAGTAACATTATTTTTATCATCCTTACCAGATGTACTTGCTGGGTTCTGCAATGTTCACTGTGAAAGAGCTATTACAAGAGAAGCAGCACAGGTTACACCTTATGCTCAGGTAAAATAATTAAAAAAAAACTTTGATCGAGGGCATTTGTGCATGTACTGTAGGCCTGTCTGTAAAAATGGTATTGTTGGTTTTTGAAGCTTCTGAATAATTAAATATCCTCCTACAAGTACAAAAGAATGTAAGGATTGTTCAGTGTTTGTGTATTTGTGCCTTATCAATTTGATAGAAAACTCTTCCCACACTCCGGCTTCCCACACTGTAGCTGAACAGTCTCTTGCATGTGTGAGTGCAGTGGAGCCTCTTCAGGTCTCCTAAAAATACTGAAATACTTCCCACACTGACTGCAGCTAAATGTTCTGTCTCCTAGTTAATTTGCTGGTGACTTTTTAAGGTGGTAAACGATTGAACGTTTTATCACTGCGATTGTAACGACTCCTCTTTGTGAAGGCGTAGGTGCCTCTTCAAGTTTTCTGACCAACTTCAGCTACTCCAGCGCTGATTGCTGTTGTATGGTTTCACACCTGTGTGAATGTTTTGGTGGTTTTTAGCTTGGTTAATGGACTATGACTCTTCCCGCTCAATCTGCTAATACAGTATGTGAACTACCACTGGGGTGAATGTGCTTGTATACTTTTTTAACTTTACAACACTAAATTCCCTACTGAGAACAGGAATCCTGTCCCTGATCTGATGATCCTATAACTGTATTTTATGCTTCAGGTTCTTATTAACTTTCTTTTATTTGCCAACTTTCAGTCATGCAGTTGACCTCAACAATCTTTGTAATTTGAAACACAGATGGTATTACCAGTATATGGTGCATTATTTGCTTTGTAACACGTGCTCTGGGTCTGGTGTTCCTGCTTGGGAAAGTTCTCTTAAAACAATTGCTTTGAGCAGAGCCTTAATGAATGAGTTTAATTTGTATTCAAACATCACCAGATAATCTGCTGTCCTTCTGAGATGATACAATGTTCTTGCATATACAGTATACGTGCTTTCTGACAGTGGAAATTAGTTCACATAATACTAAATGTTTGGCAAGATAACTGACCGTGTAATGGAAAGCTATAGGGCTGTCTCACAAGATGCTACGAATTCCCCGTCTAACATTAGTGGATTAATAAAGGAATTCTCAATTTTTTCACATTGTGGCAATCAAGTAAATTAGAATTACTTCAGTGAAAATAATAAAAACCTGTCATTTCGCTCCCAAATAACAGAACCTGTATTGTATGCCATGAGCTCCTAAATAAAACCCTGGAATTTCCTGTTACTGCAGATCTGCTGAAAATGAACGTGTGGGCAACATCACAATCATAGCCTGGCAGATGGAGGAGAAGAGAGACCAAAGGTCTCCTGTGACAAGGCTACCAGACACAATCAATGGAAGGGTAAATAACAGCTTTGTACTTGATATTGTGCTGTATATTACAACAAGCCAGGATGGGACATTTCATGGCAAATTGTCTCCATGGCAACATAACCTTTTACTATGTGCAGTTTGCATTTATGAAACTGTGAAAGATAAAATCTACCTGTAGAAAGACTAATTGTTTTTGTTTCGTTCTATTTATTTTTCATATCAAATACTTAAAAAATAAATTGTACATTCTATGTATAGAAAGAAGCCTATCTCCTTGGTAACAAATGCAGTCCATTTTCTATCAATGATTTTCTACAGCTATATGCTAATTACATGAAAATGTGATTTTTATTTTAATTATTTTTTCTCTGTACAGCCATATGGCAGTAAGAAGGCAAACCTTCAACAATTATGGCTTCCCAAATCTATCATCCTAAAATGACATTATCGTTATGTACCAGATCTGTTTAAGCGCCCAGGAAAAAAGTGTTTTTGAATAGACTGCGATTGAACTTATAAGCAAAGGTTTGACCCAGATTCTAAAAAGGGTTATGTTGAGATTTGAAAACTTTGAGACTATCGGGCTCATTAATATAGGTCTAAGTAGCAGAATCTATGGATGAAGATGTTTGCCCGTTATACCTTCCGGCATGAAGGGGCAGCAACATCCTGTTGCTGTTACCATAACATTAGTTTTGTACAGGACAGGGTTGTTAGCCTTGTGCCCAACCTCCAACATGGAGGACCTGGCACCCGATGTGGGACACAAACCCACTACCCTGAGATTATGAGTCTCGTGCTCAACCAACAGAGCTACTTGGGACCTATGAATGTGTACAAAGGAGTTAAAAAGAGTACTCTCATGTTTAAAGATATGTACGCTCTTGAGAAACCTGTGTCAAGACAGGTTTTTTCTCCAAGAGTAAAAGTGTCTAAGCCGCTAACTGTATTGCTGGATTGAAAACATACCAGAGTTGTCTTAATTGTTCCCTGAGGTTTGAGTAGGGAGCAGTGTCAGTGTGCAGCCTGCAAAGTAAAGGTTAATTCCTTGGTGAAGAGTAGAAAGAAAGAAATAACATCTTGAATGTTAAGCACCTTTGACACTTGGAGGCCCAACAGACGCAATATTGTTTATACTTTCTTGGGAAAACGGGTCAGTTGCATCCTCCAACACCTTTTTTAGTAGGAAAGCACTTCCTTGTACAAACAGGCTTGACAGTATTACTTAATTGTTCCATGCCTGTTTTGCTTCCTTCCCTTTGCCCGGTGCTGATTTTCTGTTCCAGTGCCACTAATTCAGAACTGTTATTCTTCTGTATTTCAGACAGTCCTCCCCGTCGACGAAAGCCTGACAGAATCCTTAGGAATAAGAGCAAAATATGCTTCTTTATGCAAAGACACTTTACTAAAGTCAGGTAGGGCCCAGAGGGATTTTTATTCCTGCTGTTTAGGAAAGAGTTAATAACCAGCTTTAGCTTTCTATTTTTAGCAAGTGGTAAATTAATTTCCTGTGTGAAACTACACTGCTGTGATAACAAAACGGGTAAGCTGTGTAATTAAATACTGGGATGGGTTAAAGTTTTTTGGGATGGGAATTATCTTACTTGTGCGTTTTGAATTGCAAAGTAGAGCACATAGGGCAATCGGGATTGACAGTGTCCGCTGCGTGTCAGTCCACAGCCAAAGTAGTTTGAGTGATTCATTTCCCACTGAAGATATTAATTCAAAATGGATCAATCTGTCTTTCAAGATGTCTGCTCACATATGCAGGAACAACGTTTCTGTTAGACAAAAACAACATAATTGATAATTGCTACTAAGGGGCAATTCTACGTCTACATGAAAACTGTACATGTAACATAGACTTCACATATTTTAACAATTATTTGTTTCTAATGCAATAAGTTATTTTGTTTCTACAATTATGGCATTTTGGAAAACAATCAATTAGATGAGGGTAATAGCATGCTGAATCAGAGATACTTATGGTATTTAATGAGGCTACACATGGCTTATATAGGACATATGAGAAAATAATGTTAGGTACATGTACTGTACATCTACAGTATTTTGAAAGTTGCATTTCAAAATCCCATTGAAAAATCTAAGTTTACAATCGCTTGGTTTTCATAGAAAGGGGATGTTTTTTGACATTTTTGTCAAATCTGATTCTGATCCATTTGTGCCTGAATGTATTCCCTGGATACATTTCATTCAGTGCTTTGATATAATGAGTATACAGTACTAGAACTTTCTCAGTTGAGATTATTTTGAGGGAAGGTGTGAAGTGTTTATCGATAAACACTCATCAGAATTTCCCAGAACCCTTTCAAGCTTCGTGATCCAGTGTGAGTACAGATTTCCTAGGGTTCTTCAATGCACTGGTTGAATGCACTGAAGAGGTTGTTGAGGAGTTGTCCAGGTAACATGACAGTGAGCTGGTTAAGATTAATATATGAGATGGAATGAAAAACTGCAGAAACACTGGCAGGATTGGATGCCCTAGAGGACCAGGATTGGATAACCATGATTTCTTTTAATCCTTAGTGTTTAAGAAATGTTTATTCATAATAAAAAAATTCAACACCTCAATGATTTTTATATTCTCAAACTGAAACTAATGTCAGATAAACTGCTACTTAAGAAGCCGTATACTGAAACTCCATTATGATCTCAGATTAAAACTGGAAAAGGCCTTGTGAAAGTGCTTATTTGGATTGCCCTTCTGTAAATTCCTCCATTTTCAAAGTAAAGTTAATGGCGGCCCTTGGGATTCTTCACCTTCTCTGGACCCTCAATAACACCCCCAAAACATTTAATTATTAATTGGACTCGCATTTACCCAGGATAATGAAATATTTACTTAATGGGTGCCTAAGGAGATTATGATGCATAAATATACAGTAAAAATAGCTCAGCCTCTCCTCTAAAGAGCAGTTGTGGTATATCTGTTGCTTTTTTGTGAGCTCACTCAAATTAATTTTCACACAAAGGACATGCCCTAAGACAGTGATTCTCAACACCTGGTCCTGTAGGAACACTTTGTCAACTGGGTTTTGCTCTAATCAAGTTCTTGGTCACAGGCAAATTGATTTCAGTTTTTCCCCAACTCTTTAACACATGTGTGGGGTTTGTAACTATTATCTTCCCTTTGTCTGCTGTGGTATTTCAGGACTCATCTCATTCAACTGTCAGCTTGAAATGTAAGCAATTGGGCTTCAGCAGAAGGAAGAAACATATGCTAATTGTGGGAGCTTGTCATTTGCACCCATGACTGTTCATTAAAATTAAGCCTGTTAAGAGCTTTCTACTCAGAAATGGCAGAAATTAAGCAGTCTGACATATTGTTTTATAAAATTGCAGCACCTGACTGTGACATCCTTGTGTGAATAGCTGAGATTCTCTTTCTCTGCCCTGTTAAAAAATCCTTTGAAACAACAAAATAAGATACCACTTTCATGCTGTATACCATTAAAATTAGGTTAAGATTTATTTTTGGTTCACACAAAAAAGCAAAGCCTGTATAGTTTTTTCCATGAAAATAGCTCTTTAAGTGATGGAGTTTACATTTTTAGTTGTATTCTTTTATTTGTAGATTAATATTTCAAATTATTTTATGTACTGTGGTTTTGTCATTTGTGTCTGCAAGTGAATTCTGAGAATATGAAGGGCTTTTTGAGCTGTTGGACTGGATGATAGCAGTTTATACAGTAACATATCTGGATGAAGATACATTGCCAAATGTGTACATTTTTCTGCTTTATTTTGCTAAAACTCAGGACCAGTGTAAAAATCCACTGTTCTCCCCTGGACATGCTATTCAGCTGACTGTTTGTAATATTTGAATATAAATATTACATTTGGTATGCCTGTTTCCTCATACCTCTTGAGTCTTGGGTTTGATTTCAGACTGACTTGCCTTCTGTGTGGAGTAAATAGTTCATGAATACAAAGATGTGCAGTATTTTCATAAGATGTCCACATTAATCTATAGCCAAATCTAAAACACTGATAATAAAATATCCTTAGTTAAGATTGTGATGCAGATGTTCTCTGTTGTGTTTGATAAATACTGGCTTGCAGCAAAATAAAGGTGAAGCAAAATGCATTTGGGTTATTCTGTTATCCAGACTGCAGAGCCTCAGAATTGTTCCCAAATGTGTACCAAGCTTGTCATTAATGGATGTCTCAGCACTGCATTGCAGTAACGAGGAGGCATTTCCAGCACAAAAAGCTCATATTTTAGGGAGTAATCACAAGGTGTGTGTAAATTTTCACTTACAATACACCTTCTGTGTTATAGTTGTAGAGAAAACCGGTTCAGGGACGCCAAATATGTAATCATAGTGGCTCTCTGAAGGCACCAGTTCTGTAGGGTTTGGGCATTTACTGAGACAATTATTAATTGTAGCAGTAAATCACAAAGTTGATTCTTTTGGTGGCTTTAGAATCCAACCATGCGATATAACTCAAACAACGCGCACACACAGGTACTAATACACGAGGATACATTTATTAATACATAGAATATGCATATAAACCTAACAGATCTTATCGAGAGGGTTATCAGAATACAAAAGATATATATTCAATCAGTTACAAAGTGTTACACATATCAAGAGGAAATACGTTCAGTATATCATTCATTAAGACCGTTTCGTAAAGTGAACTTGGTTACAACTTCTACATTAGATACTCAAACAAGTACATAACTCTTAGGAATTAAATTGATATCAACTGGTTTGGATAACAATTGAATTCTCGAGCTGTAATGCATTGAAGTTGAATACTCATCCAATCTTTGGGGATTCAGATCTCCTGCGGGCACAAAGAAACAGTTGCAGGCTGTTGCTGTCCAATCCGCGCTCTCTGGCTCCGTGCCAGGCTGTGATGTGCGGCTTGCGACGGTGCGCTGCTGATGCTCACTGTTGGCATTAACTAGCAAAGTTTGTGCACAGGAGAAAAGATGACTGTGGGTCCCAGCAAGTCAGGAAGAGGACCAGTTCGTTTATGATGAAGAGCTAGTTCTGAATAGTGATTCAGCTGTCCACAGTTCCGACCTGTTCACGAGGCCTGCTGCTGGTTACTCTCTGGCAACCTCCACTCTAGACTCTTAGAACAAAGGAAAGTTCTGGCACTCGGACACACTGGCCGTTCCGTGGTTGTCCGGGCTGAGTCTCAGGATGGTCAGGAGGCGCGCTGTGAGAATGTCCTGCCCTTGGGAGCCTTCTGCTCCTGGGCCGTCCTGCCCTGGAATTCTCCTGTTGAATCTTGTTGAATCTGAATCTCAATCTTGTCGAATCTCTCAGGCTCTCTGTGTTGCCTGTTTTTACCTGGAGGAACTTCAGCTCATTGATTGGCTGAAAGTTCCATGGGCATCAGAGTCCCACGTGGGTTACTCGGCCCTACCAGTCCCTGATTGGTTGATCAAGGTGAGATATGAGTCACTTAGTCCTGACACTTAGTAATGCAGTCCAGATGTCCAACTCGCACTCCCTAGACAGATAGGCACCAATGGATGACCATTGATCATGATAGCCAGGCTTAGCTAAGTGCATCCCCCTTTGGGAGCTGTCCTTGGACCTTAAATCACCTTGCATGAATGGTTTCTCTGTGGCTGCACCACAGAGATGAACAGAGAAATGAGGCCTAATTTGGGAAAGCTCAGAAACACTTAATTCTGCCTTATTATTAAGCCTCGCCGCTACATATCCCCCCTTTTTGAAGGTCACGAGGTCCTGAGGCGTTGTTGCCTTCAAAACAAAACAGAGTTAAGTGATGTCCCTTGTCATTAGAACATTAATCTTAAATGTCTACATTACTCCTCGAGAATTCATACCAGAACCAGCATTGGATACAAACAGGATGAATAACATCTGGAGTATGTATAAACACGGTAGGAGACATTATCTCAGTCTAGGAATTACACATCAGGAAGTTCACTGTCAATATCTGATACCTCTGTGGTAGATATTTGGGGAGAAGTCACTTCCTTTCTTTTGACATGCTACCTTTGACTCATTCATGCTACCCAGAGTACATCTTGATGTGAGAGTACATCATTCAGAGTACACTGTCAGTCATGATCCAGCTACCCGGCAGTAGTGTTACAATAACAACAGTTCCTGTTCCCAGCCCCCCGATAAACCACAACACCTGTGTTGGGTATCTGCTAGGGTGGTTTGGAGGTTTGTTCCATTAAAGCAAACTAACTACCTGTACCTCTTCAGGGCTTACTGTTTCTTGGATTTCTATCCAATTCAATAGTGTGGCACCTGAAGGCATCCAAGACCTCAAGTTTGGTCTTATATCGTCTGGTTCCAGACCGTACAGTGTTAAGTTACCATGCTGTACTATGGCCTCCTCGGGAAAACTATTGGTTAGGTAGCTGCATTGTGGTAGCTGTATCATGCCCGTCACAAGTCATAGTGTCAGTTAAATGTGGTGTGCTGACCAGCCATTTACTTCCCACCTGCTCTTCATGGGGTTCATTAACCTCCCTCTGCTCGTTAATAGCTTTACACCCTTCATTGGTGAATCTTTTAGACACAGCCAATGGATAGCTTTGGTAGCCATACCCATCTCAAGATTTGGAACCGAATTCAATCTTGGATTGCCTTCTGGGTGAGCTATGAGCGATGGGGTTAATGTCACATACTCCTCTACTGAGAAGAGTGGAATCAAGTGGGTTGGGATTTGTGCCATGGCTAGACTGGCTACAGTGGCACCAAACTCCCTTAACAGGTCTTGTGTCAACATTCTGGCCTGTTGCACACAAGCATAAACCCACTGTATAACACCAACAATCATGTCCACTGTTTGGGGAATAAGGTTTAACCCTGTTGCATAGGAAGTTGCCTGTAGGGTTTTCCCTAAGCTTTCCAACTTTTGCTGCTGTTGATACAGTCTGTCACTACCCTCTGGCATCTCTGACACCTGCCTTCTTGGGGCAGTCAGGGTGAGAGTGCCAATAGCACACAAACCTACCAGAAATAGCAAATGCACAACAGTGGTGGCAGCAATCAGTCCTCCCAAAAGTCTTTTCGGGTGGTTGATCCCAGTCATCTCCTTCTGAGTGACTGTTGCCTTTCTAAGCTGGCGCAGCATGTACATGGTGTCTTTCTCAGTATGCCATGTGGCATCTTGGGCACCAACATCCTGGAAATCTGGGGAGATCTGACGCAGCGGCTGATGCTGCTCCTCCTTTTCCAGGGCATCTGCTTTTTCGATTTGTTCATGCCTGTGCTCTAGGAACCCTGCAGGGGGCGGTGCAGCGGTGGAGCATGCCTGACCCTCGGCTGAGTGGTCATCTGGAGCACCTGAGTGATCTGGGATTGTTACCCCATTCTCACTGTTCAGGTCCACCCTGCACACTTCCTGATTGAGGAATCCCTCTATTGGCATGTTTACAATCGTTCGCTGGGCGTGGGTGTAGGACACCTGCTCGCTCCCCCCTTCCCTCGCTAGGGGTTCAGGGAGCTGCCCCAGCACTGGGATAGCTAGTTCACTGTCTTTGAACTCACTATCACTCACCAGGCCCATGTCAGTGCAGGCGGGGATTCTGACACCTCTCTTTGCGATGTCCTGCACTGGCAGGCGGGTGACTTTACCATCCAGCTCCAGTCTGGCTGAACCACTGTTGGTCAGACTCAGACTGACAAACTGAGCTGGTGGCTGTAAGAAAACCGGCTCGGCTTTCATTCCCTGTCCCTTCCTGGGGACTGGGTGTGTTGGCAACCCTGCCGTTGAGGCAGGAACAATCAGGTCAGTCTCACTCACTACCTGGTAGTTGTGAGAAATAATATTACCTGACTGCAGGTTCCCTGGGTCACAGCAGAGGGAATCGGCATCTGGGATCAGGTGTGTCCACAGCGCAGTAGTCTCAGCGTCCAGCTGGACCTCCTGTCTAACCTGTGAATGTTGCACTAGGGGCACCTGGCGGTGGCCCTGCGACAGCTGCTCAAGCAGATCCTCACTAATAGAGGACCTCTCAGGGCCAAGGGTGAGGGCTACATCACCAACCTGGTCTCCTGCCATCTGGATCCCTTCCACCACTGCGGGGTGGTGTTCCTGAACCCTCTTGGGTGCCAGGGTGCACAGGGAAAGCTCCTTCTCATCGCCATGTGGGGAGATCTGCTCCTCTTTAGGGATGTAGAAGGGGTGTGCTTTACCTGGTGGATCAGGCGGCTGCTCGGAGCACCGCTCCTGTGGCAGGGAGGCTGTTGTGACCTCAGCCGGGACACGACTTCCCTGTATATCTGGGGAACAAGGAAATATTTTTATTTCTTGTCCAGAGGGAACGGAAGGAATCTTCACATAGGCTTCTGTGTTCGGTGGGCACTGTGTGAGCACAGTCTGCCTCTTGGCCCCCCTTTCCTTCTGTACAGAAGGCTTAGGAGCCTTGACCTTTTTCCACACTTTGCCTTTCTGGTGATCCACCAAAGGTTCCTCTCTGAGTCGCATGCCCTTTTCTTTTTCTACCCGTTTGAGCTTGCCGTGTGACATCAAACACCTTTCAACCTCAGTGTCAATCAGTGTCTCACTGGGTAAGACATCTCCCATGGCAGCCTTGAGGTAAAAGCTTCTTGCTTTTCCTCTGCGTTTTACTGCCTGCTCTGTGACTTCAGGGGTGGAGTCAGCACTCACTTGGGAGTGGCTGACCTTATCCAGGCAGGAACCCTTCCGCTCAATCAGATAGACTGGGGGAGGGAGAGGGGGCGGGTCTCCGCCTCCTCCAGTGGAGAGTATCAGCTCATTCACGCTTCCGGCAGCCTTGGGGAACGGTTGTCCCTGTCCTAATAAAGCTTGTTCAAGCCTGGCCAGGCGGGCGGCTACTGAATCCTTTTGTTCAGTTTTTTCTAGCCCTTTCCCTCCCCCGGTGTTCTCATGGCACTTAGGACGCTGGGTGCGGTCCTGTGTGAGTGCTTTGGAACGGGGCTTAGCCAGCTCAGGAGCCTGTGCTCCTTCGAGCAGGGGGGAATTAACCCTGCTGGCTCTGACGGCGAACACAGTCGCTTTAGCAGCTTTTTGCTCAGAGCGACTTTGGACATCATACTCCCAGGCTTTCTGCACGAATCTCTTAATATCAGTCATTTTCATGGTCTGTGCATCTATATGCATTAAGATCATCTTTCTGACTGACGGGTGGAGATTCGCAATGAATAAACCCTTGAAATGTATGTTCTCTTCGCAACCCTCATCATTTCGCCCTGCAAAATAAGTTCGTCTAAGTCTCTCGTAATATTCGCGAGGGGACTCTGCTCTCTCGTGCTTAATGTTAAGAGCGGCGGCTATCGCAGCAGTCGGGTCAATAAACGCACTGTATTCTTCGATAAGTGCTTGACAAAGCTGCTCAAAGTCATTACAGACTTTCTTCATCTGCCTAGCCATCCACTCATGTACAGCTCTGCTGGTAGTTTTCCTGACAAGAAACACTTTCTCCTGTTCTGTGGCGTTTGGCAGGTACTGCAGGTTATACCTGAGGTCCTGAATATAACTCTCGATATTATTCTCTGACACTGCGGGGTCAAATCTCTCTATGTCCTTCGCTAGCTCTCTCAGAGAATGGAGGTTTATTCTCCTAGCTTCTCCGCTGACGGAGATATGGAAGAGATCGTGGTCAGACCTGTCGCTGCTAGAGAGAGTACTTAATAGCGACTCGAATTCAGACCTTTTAGCAACCATCGTTAAACTTAAAGAGTATTACTTTTAAGTACGAAATCACAGTTTTACCACAGAAAACTACAAAATCAAGTATGCAATCAACCCGGTAGATTGCAAAAGATCACAAAACAATCAAGCACTGCTTAAAGAGCAAGGGGAACTTTTTTTCCTTTCTGCTTTCAGCACACTGTATTGTCGTGTATGAAACCCGCGGCGTTTTATATTGAATTATTCCGCTTGGTTGACTCATTTCAGTCTTGCCACGCCCACCCAGGGACGCCAAATAAATGTAGAGAAAACCGGTTCAGGGACGCCAAATATGTAATCATAGTGGCTCTCTGAAGGCACCAGTTCTGTAGGGTTTGGGCATTTACTGAGACAATTATTAATTGTAGCAGTAAATCACAAAGTTGATTCTTTTGGTGGCTTTAGAATCCAACCATGCGATATAACTCAAACAACGCGCACACACAGGTACTAATACACGAGGATACATTTATTAATACATAGAATATGCATATAAACCTAACAGATCTTATCGAGAGGGTTATCAGAATACAAAAGATATATATTCAATCAGTTACAAAGTGTTACACATATCAAGAGGAAATACGTTCAGTATATCATTCATTAAGACCGTTTCGTAAAGTGAACTTGGTTACAACTTCTACATTAGATACTCAAACAAGTACATAACTCTTAGGAATTAAATTGATATCAACTGGTTTGGATAACAATTGAATTCTCGAGCTGTAATGCATTGAAGTTGAATACTCATCCAATCTTTGGGGATTCAGATCTCCTGCGGGCACAAAGAAACAGTTGCAGGCTGTTGCTGTCCAATCCGCGCTCTCTGGCTCCGTGCCAGGCTGTGATGTGCGGCTTGCGACGGTGCGCTGCTGATGCTCACTGTTGGCATTAACTAGCAAAGTTTGTGCACAGGAGAAAAGATGACTGTGGGTCCCAGCAAGTCAGGAAGAGGACCAGTTCGTTTATGATGAAGAGCTAGTTCTGAATAGTGATTCAGCTGTCCACAGTTCCGACCTGTTCACGAGGCCTGCTGCTGGTTACTCTCTGGCAACCTCCACTCTAGACTCTTAGAACAAAGGAAAGTTCTGGCACTCGGACACACTGGCCGTTCCGTGGTTGTCCGGGCTGAGTCTCAGGATGGTCAGGAGGCGCGCTGTGAGAATGTCCTGCCCTTGGGAGCCTTCTGCTCCTGGGCCGTCCTGCCCTGGAATTCTCCTGTTGAATCTTGTTGAATCTGAATCTCAATCTTGTCGAATCTCTCAGGCTCTCTGTGTTGCCTGTTTTTACCTGGAGGAACTTCAGCTCATTGATTGGCTGAAAGTTCCATGGGCATCAGAGTCCCACGTGGGTTACTCGGCCCTACCAGTCCCTGATTGGTTGATCAAGGTGAGATATGAGTCACTTAGTCCTGACACTTAGTAATGCAGTCCAGATGTCCAACTCGCACTCCCTAGACAGATAGGCACCAATGGATGACCATTGATCATGATAGCCAGGCTTAGCTAAGTGCATCCCCCTTTGGGAGCTGTCCTTGGACCTTAAATCACCTTGCATGAATGGTTTCTCTGTGGCTGCACCACAGAGATGAACAGAGAAATGAGGCCTAATTTGGGAAAGCTCAGAAACACTTAATTCTGCCTTATTATTAAGCCTCGCCGCTACATAGTATAATTCAATGCTTAAAATGGCTGAAGCTATTATTTTCTGTGTTTCTGACGTCTGGGACTATCTCAGCATAATGGGAAATGGCATTATACAGATGACCCATGCTGTGAACAGAGTAATGGAGAGTCCAGATCAGATACTGCATGTGTTTCAAAGTATCCTCTGCAGAGGATCAGACCAAAATGAGACAGAAACGCTGTGATAAATTCATTGCATACATATTCAAAATATAAAATGACAGTTTGCTTGAAATACTTTCATTGTTTAGAATTGTGCAATAATAAACACATGTAGCCTGTTTCCATCAGGTCTCAAAAACTTAAGAGAGTTTGGGGACTCTTCATGCACAGCTTGAGCAGTATTGCTTGATATGACCAGAACGGCTGCTGATGTTGTTTATTGGAACTCAGAAACTAAGGAGGCTGGGCCTGGTCACTACAGGGATGGGAATCCCCCAGTCCAGTTGGTTGCTGTTAGTGACATTGGTGGATCAGTAGGTGGACCAAATTGTCCAAAGTGCCTGTAAACACTTGTAGGAACTACAGTCCTTCAGTAGAAAACTTAAACCAAGGTCCTGGTTGCTTGGTCATTAATAATCCCTGACTGTTTGTAAGAGTATGTGTATATTCTTATTGTCCTGGCTAAATTCCGTCATAGACTGGTACAATGTATCCTCCTTGAAACTTTCCCTTAATTCACTTGTTTTGGAAAAGCAGGGCTGCTCTGGTTCAAGAGCCCATTTTCTTCTACAGTCTTGGTGAATTTGTTCTGTCCTCTATTTGCAGTATTTGGGGGCACCATGAGCAGGATGTACCGTTTACCCACCACAGATGGTAACCACCTGCGGATCCTGGAGCAGATGGCAGAGAGTGTACTTTCTCTGAACGTCCCTCGCCAGTTTGTTAAGCTCCTTCTTGAGGAAGATGCGGCCAGGTAAAGAGCACGCTGTTTGTTTTTTAATTTTTCTTGAAAGGATTATGGATGGGTAACTTCTAAAACTGTGGTTTCTTTCTTGCTTCAGAATCTGGGGATCTTTCCACATCACCCTTTTCATTATGTCTCTCACAGTTAAAAAAATATATAATTTCAGAGCCATTATTCATTAGTCATTAATTTCTCATCTCATCCCAAGTCTCGAAAAGATCTTAATTTTGTTGTCTAATGATTGTAATGAAATGGGTTACAAACCACTAAAAACATTTGATAGTCGATTTTAACATCAGGTTCTAGTAGGTTTAAACCTTATGAATTTACTGACCTAATGTTTTGGAGGGGCAGAAACAAGGAGCACATTGTTTCTCTCTCTTTCCTCGCTTGTCGGCACACCCGTCTCCATTTGGTGGTTTGAACCAAATCTTTGGTTCAAACCAGGAAATACTCCAACCGGCATGTCGCTCCACCGGGGGGGGGAGGAGAACAAAGTAATGTAGCCTATTCATAGCCCTTCATAGAGGGGGATTATCAGGAAGCATGGGAAATTTGGCCAGGACGCCGGGGTTACACCCCTACTCTTTTCGAGAAACGCCCTGGGATTTTTTATGACCACAGAGAGTCAGGACCTTGGTTTTACGTCTTATCCGAAGGACAGCGCTTATTTACAGTATAGTGTCCCTGTCACTATACTGGGGCATTAGGACCCACCTGGACCGCAGATTGAGTGCCCCCTGCTGGCCTCACTAACACCTCTTCCAGCAGCAACCTTAGTTTTTCCCAGGAGGTCTCCCATCCAGGTACTGACCAGGCTCACACCTGCTTAGCTTCAGTGGGTTGCCAGTTGTGAGTTGCAGGGTGATATGGCTGCCGGCAAGGAGCACATTGTTTAACCTTGTTAAATGTAAATTATGTGGGCCTCTCACATGTATATAGGAGTGGACATTTCTCATTTAGTGCCAAAATTAATACCCCTAGTCTCCTACCTTATTAGCAATGCCCCTTTAATGACCAAGTAATCAGGATCTCAGTTTCTCTTTCTCATCAAAAGGAAGGCCCTTCCAACAGTCCTATGTACCTATTCACTATATTGTGGCCTGGTTTAGAAATTTGTGTCCATAGCGAAGACTGTTACTTACTGGCCCACACGCACCACTTAAAACTGCAACCGGGTTTTCTTTCATCCCAGTCCTGACCAGGCCCTGCCTTCCTTAGTATCTGAGGTCTGACAAGCAACATCAGCAGCCATCCAATTCATCTTGAGCAATACAACTAAAGCAGTCCGTCAAACACCCCCGTGTCCCTTCCTTTTCTGTTTTTTGCTTTTGGGTTCATTTGTTTTTTTTCCCATTCGGAATGCATGATCATTTTTTTCCAACTAGTATATCTCTGCTGAGAGAAGGGACAGATTCTCTTTATGTGATTAACACTTTGTGTCAACACAATCCAGCCGGTTGCTGAGTTTGCTAACTGTTACTTCAGGGGGATCTGGGCTGGGGTAGCTCTCGGCAGCGATTCAGATCTCGTAAGCTCTGTGCAGTGCTGAGGGCCAGAAACTCAGAGCGTGTTGCTGTGCTTGTCAGGGTGTGCGAGCTGGAGGAGCTAGGAGAGCTGTCTCCCTGCTGGGAGAGTCTGCGCCGTCAGATCGTCACTCAGTACCAAACCATCATTCTCACCTACCAGGAGACCCTTACAGACCTTCATCAGTACAAAGGTCAGCACGTCCTATTAAGTCTCTAACCTGCTTTAGATCAAACATGAAATTATTAGCCATTGCTTTTCTGATATCTTTGATAGTATTTTCTTTCAGGGATTTCAAGTTTTTCTAAATTATCATGTCAGAACCGACCTGAAGTACTGCTTTTTAACATAGCTATCATCAATTTCTCTTTCAGAGATAGAATCAACACCCAGTTTTTTATGTGAAACACGTAACATGTAACAGTGTTAAGAGCACAGTAGTTCGAACGATTGCGATGTTCCCATGATTTTCTCAGGTTCAAGGCAGACCACAATCCCAGTGCAACATGGGAATAACTCTCCATGTCTGATGATGCAGTTCTTAAATGTTGGTTTGACTCTTTTTGTTGTTGCTGCAGCTTTGGGGCTGCTGTTTAGCCTTTGATTTGATGCTTTTGTAGGCTGGGAATCATGGTCATATCGGATGTTATCAGCAATTCTACTCTCACCCAGTGAACAACAATGGAAAGGAGATGCAAACCTTTGCAAAAAGGAATGGCTTCAGGGGGAAATACTTGCTCTTGTCCTGTTACCTTTATACAGATGATGAGCAAAATACAGTAATAGAAATATCTTAAAGGATTTTTCTAATTTCATTATACAGCATATGTTTCTGATACTGAAATACTGTCTTTTCAAGTGTATAATCTAGTTAATTAATTTGGTTGCTGCCCTTTTAGCTAAACTTTTATATTTTCCAATTTTGTACTAGTATTTAAACATTTTGTCATGTTACCATGCTGGCAAACACTGCACAGACGAGCAGTATCTTTTGTGTTTAATGTGCTGCGGAAAACCAGAACTGTGCACTGTGGATAATTAGATACAGGTGAAGTCATGCTCTGAACATAGGTCAGCAGTTTGTTCTTGCAACTCTTATTATTTCTTTACGTCACATTTTCACTTGCTTTTTACACAAGGATATTCAAGTATTTGTATAATAAAAGCTGACATGCTGGGCTTTCTCAAAATGCTTTTCTGGCTGTGCTTGTACTTGTTGGCACTCATGGAGCAACAGTGCGAGTCCAGAACACAATGTTGTTATTTAAAAGTTTTAAACAAGAAATTAAATCTTATCATGTCTGTACTGTGTACACTATCCAAAAGAATAGAAACAGAAAAATCTGTGAAAATGTATAGATCAGAGAAAAATTAGCCAAAAGTGTTAGGCTAAGAATTAGACTGTGTGGGATTCTATGAAATGGTCATACTGTACATTAGTATTGAAAGAATACTGTACAATCATTAATTATAGAGTTTTGTCTCTTTACTTTAATTCCTTAGCTCTGAATTTAGAAATGAAAAAAGTCATTGAGACACATGTATAACAGAAAACGTCTAACAGTTTTCTGTAAACATCATTGTCTCCACAGGGCCCTCTTTCAAGGCAAGCAATCTGAAAGCAGAAAAGAAGTTAGAATTCATGCCAACAAATCTCCATATCCAGAGAATGAGAGTACAGGATGATTCTGGCTCAGGTAAGGCCAAGTTAATGCACAAGACTTCTTTTAATTATGACTTGCTAGCAGTTTTTTTAAATCACTGTTCCAGGGCACATTTTAAATTTCAGTGATTAGCAGCAGATGAGCAGTGCAACAGGAGACAGTTGTTTTATCACTCCATAGCACATGAAGGTATTATGCAACATATGTTGCCAGTGTAACACATCCTCACCCTTGGTTTGTCTCTTTAAAGAGCATGTAGTAAACTGGAAAGATTCTTACAGAATAGAAGTAGCATGAATTTTGACGGTTATTCATTTACAGAGCTCACCATCCAACTAGAAAGCATTTCTGTATAAACTATTGAGATAAACAATGTGGCAGATTCAATGTGTCTTTGTTCTCACTGTGATGGAAGTCCTTACATGTGGAAAGAGCCTGTTGATACGGCTTTGATGTATTTTTGACGTATCCTTGTTCTCCAGACCACACATATGACATTGTAACGATTGGGGCCCCAGCTGCTCACTGCCAGGGCTTCAAGAATAGTGGCCTCAGGAAGCTCATCCACAAGTTTGAAGAAGCCAAAAAGCAGTAAGTCGATGGGACTGTTGTAAGAAGTGCTGTTGGGAATAGCAAAGCTTGCATTTCTGAAGTTTCTTTCACCTTCTATGTCTGCTTTAGATATTTCTAATTTTTTAAAAAGATTTTCAAGATTTAAAAAAAAAACGTAACACACTATGGTCTCGACATTCACGAGAGTTCGATGTGAAGAACCATTGCGAAGAGCCAGTTTCACTTGTAACCAAGTCCACCCCTATACTGTCACGTAATGTACTACAGCATCTAGCATGGAAGGTCAAAAGATACGCGTAACCTTCACTTATATGATATTTGAAGCACTAATAACATTGATCAACTAAAACAAACAACAGTAATTACAAGCTTAGAGTAAAATGAGGTAAAATGAACAACTTGAATCCCTCCTCTGTGCCCAACGGATTCCTGCACTTTCTCTCTGTGCCAGTCCCTGCTCCTTGATTAGCATGCCCAACTGACATTAAAAAGGGCAGTAAATCTGTCAGTGAGCATGTAGAGTCGTCTCCAGTCTGTCATTCCCCACACTGCTGACACAGAACCTGGAGCGTTCGTTACAATACACAGACAAGTCCACATTCAGACTCTGGGTAATGGGGACTTGGACAGGGGGCAGGGAGAGGCTCACACTCACTAGCTGGATTCGCCTACTGATCCTAGTCTGCTGCGCTTTTAATTTGAAATTCATCCCGCTCTTCTCTTCTTAAATCCAAGACCCTGTCAGCCAGACAAATCACAAATAAGTGAACTTTTGCCAATGTTAAATTCGTAGATGGTGGAGACCTTACTGTACGTGATTTGTTATTCAAGAAAATGGAACATGATTGGAAGGGAGTGGGGAGAAGATATAGAATTGCAGCTATTGTTACTTATTATCCTTTTCTTTGAAAATGAAGAGCCTTTCAAGTTTTGCATTTTTTTTTCTGTTTGGTCCAAATTTAACCCATGTTAATGAGTTTGTTACAGAACCACTTACCGAAGCTGACAGATGTACTGTAGCAGCCATTGGTTTTCCTTTGTGTTATTTTCTGTAACTGAGTCTTCATTATAAGTCTACCAAACGTGCTGCTTGTTCATATTTTTTTAAATACATGTATTTGAAATGCAATTTAATTGGTTGTCTCTATCTAAAGAATTCTCTTAATTTTTTCCTCTAAAATGCTTTTATTAAACTCTTGTATCCATATTTGCATGTATACAGTACCTAGTACTACCTTTCAGATAAATTCATGTTACGTTCCATTTTTGCAATATATTTAAAAAATAACTTGATCTGTTTTTGATTTGTTAAATGTATAATTTAACAGCTTTATATATGTATAGAGCAAACTTATGCTTTATGCTTTCTCATTTTGAAGTGTATTGTTTGATGAGTATAGTTTGAATTTCTTTCTTGTTAACATTAATAATTGCATGGCGACATTAGAACTGCTGTTTTGGCTTCATTTTGCTTTAAATTGCTTTCGCCTCGCATGCTAGTTTTGCAATGCTGCCTTAAACTGCAGCATTCTGTCAAAAAAGGTTTCTTATTTGATTGCTTTTTAATTGCTTGTTTGTTTTCTAATCAGCGTTTATGAGGAGGGTTGGTGAGTTCCTAGTATTTAAATTATTTTTTTCTTCAGTTATTTCTCCATTTTGTGCACCAGCCTGCATGAAAAACTTAATTATTTGTTTTTCATGCAAATATGTTTCAGCCTTTCTTCATGTGTTCTGATGTGGTCTGGTTTGACTTCAGTTGTCTTCAGATGTAATGTGGTACTTTCTTGGCATGGTGCTGCTTGTTCTGAGACTCCTTGCATCGGAATAGACAACTTATCTCAGTCGGATTGTGGTGAATGTCATTTTGCCTTGTAGCGGATCTTCTTTGAAAATCTTTATACTGTACTTCACTCTGTTACACAACCAAATAAGATTTGTAATGATATTTTACATGATTCTCTGAATGTGAGGTATTTAATTCTAACACTCCAGTGTTACCCAAAAAAGACAATCTGGCAGCCTTTATATTCTGTGTTTATGGTAAAAATCATCCAGTGAGAGATCTACTGTATGAGTTTTCTTTCGCTTCACATTTGCACACTTTTTCACGATCAGTTTATTTATTATATGGAAGGTCCGTAAAGTTCCAGAAAACGTTTTACTGCTGTACACAACACAGAGGTGTTTATTTTAGCTTTTGCTTGTCATCTAACTAAATCACCAAGGCTGCTGTTTACCGATTTGCACAGTTACAGAAGTATTGAAGGGAATTTGAAATAAGCATGCGACTGCTGTCTCACAAATGTCAATCAGAATATACTTTATGTGCAATGAGCTACTATGAACTGGATAAACAGGACTAGCTGCATGGCCTCTTCTCATCTGTAATGTTTCATACATGATTATCAAGAATTGTAAAGCATACTTGAAGTGTCTGCATGTTCACGTGTCTTGAGTTGAACGTTTTTTAATGTGGCCTTATCACTCAAGGGCTCATAATGAGCCTTAGTTTTTGCAGATTTTTCCTTTTACAAAGCAGGGCTCAAATTACAAGGACGTCCCATTGATTTACTTTAGTACTGTAAGTCTAGCATGCAGGGTTCATGTTCCTTTGTATTGTATAAACTGCTCTAGCCTAGGTACGTAACATATCTTGGAGCCTGTTGCCTTAGGCATCTTGTGGAATAATATGTTAGCAGAGCCTTTGCTAGGTCAGTGAGAGAGGTTTACAGGCTTTGGTCCTTGTGTAGTGTTTCAGAGTGTCCCAGATCTTTGTCATACATTTCTGCATCGCACTGCTCACTGCTAGTTCTGGCGTGCTTCAAGAGATCAAAAGTGTTGCTCACTAATGCACGCCTTGCAAAAATAGGTTTTAGAAAGACATCTCAAGCTTGCTACCAGATGCTTTGTACAAATAAGCATCACACAAAAGCATAATCGGTTCCCGGGATTACAATGTGGATGTCATTTCAAGATACCTGCCTTTTAATTTGTCTGCTTGTTGGCATTTGTGAACTCTGTGTGCTTAATAGAATGAATAGCCACAGTGTATACATATGCACAGTAAATGAGAGAGTCGCTAATCTCATTTTACTGGCCATTCCGCCAGTGTGTGATTTGTACCCTGCTTCTGTCAAAGGAAAAGTCAACTTCAAGTTTTCTTTTTGTATTAAAGAATGAAAATTGTTGTAGAAAAGTGGCGACAATCATTGTTCTGTTGTGCAGTTCGTGAGGTTATCCTGACACCTGGCTGATTTGCCCTTTCTAATCTCTAGCAGCTCCGTGTCTAGCTCGCAGTCCATTGTCTACATGCCACAAGACATCATTCGAGCCAAGGAGATCATTGCACACATCAATACCCTGAAGACGCAGGTCAGCTACTACGCCGAGAGGCTCTCCAGAGCAGCCAAGGAGCGCTCTGTTAATGGGCTGGAGAGGACCTTGGCTATTTTGGCAGATAAGGTGAGGTGGACTTTGCTGTTTAGATGCATTAAAGAAAAATAGACGACATATTAACATATTATATTTCAATGCCTCTAACCGATCAAGGGTGTAATTCATATTTGTTCTCTCTCCAGAATTACCTTGGTGTTTTTTGACAATAAAAATTATTATTGCTTTGTGTAGAAATTATAAATGGCAAATAAAGGAAAGCTACTGTATATATATGTAGATCATTTCACAAATAACTTTTTGTCGTTGTGAATTTAAAGCAAAATTTTGTAAACAAATATGACTTACATATATTGAAAGTCTGTAAACCTAAGTGCAGTAATACTTGTTGGGTTTTTTTTCCGATGTTTACTTAGGTCGGAATAATGATCAATGCTTTTTGACTTTAGTTTTAATGCCTTGTTTATTTTTGGGGTACACTCAAGTCATTTTAAACCTGCAGTTTCCTCTTCCATCTTTAGTTCAGGCATGATTTGGGTTTGCAGCATCTCCTGTTTTCTGAGCATGTCCATGTCACATTTGAATCGCAGACCAGGCAGCTGGTCACTGTGTGTGACTGCAAGCTGCTGGCAAATTCAATCCAGGCCTTGAACGCCGCCCGGCCTGAGTACATCGCCTCTAAAGCCTCACCCACCACTGGGGACTCCGACCAGGTGGTCCTGAGGAACGACCAGGATACTCTCGTCGCCAAGTGGGCAGGGAAGAACAGCCGCTCGTCCCTGCATGCCAACTGGCACGAGGAGGAATGGGTGGGTCGGCCCTGCTCGTCTTTGCTGTCCTGTGTGGAAAACAACAGCGACGTTAATATTAAAGAGAACTTATTTTGTGTAGAGCACATAGTACGTAATCATAAGGCGCTGTACAACAGAGCAGTCAAATCAAAAGAGACCGCTATACAAAAATGAAAACTGTAAATTAAACAGAATAATAAGAGGAAGTAAAAAAAGGTTGTTTTAAGACAGGATGTGAAAGTCCCTTGCACGTTCTGATCAGGCTGGGACCAACAAGACAGAATTAGGAAGTGAAAGAAGACCAGAGTCCGAAGAGTGTAAAGTAGAGTATGTGTACGGGCATTAGCAGTTTACTGATGTAGTCAGGAGTCAAACTGTTCTAGTCTGTACAGCTGTATTTGAAATCTTACTAGGTAGGAGAGCTAGAAAAAGTACAAACAGATTGTCATGATATACTGGAAAAAAGTGTATGATTTAAATGAAGAGCTGTACAAAGTGACAGTAAGACCTAAATTAGAATATTTTGCTGTAATCATTTTGTGGGTCACCACATAATAAGAACAAACATGGCTTCTCTGGAATTAGTCCAGAGAAGAGCAACCAAACACATTCCCAGGCTTACTGTGTCAAGTTGAAATTATTTTTTTTTCTTGACAAGAGTCTTGACAAGATAAGAGAAATTGGGGACCTCATTCAGTTATTGATTCCTCAAGGGCATTGACAACATCAACCCGGCAGACTTCTTCAGAATCAATTGTGAAAGACAAGAACACAAATAATGCTCTGTGACAGTTTTAGGTTTTCAACCAACTAGCAGTGCTACTTTTATATTTGTATGTTAACAGAATATGGATGATCAAAGCATTTCAGATCAATCTAGTCAGGCCTACTACTTTTTCTGTCTTCCCCTAACTTTCTACTGGTTCTCAAGGCTTTTTTTTTATCATGGGCTGCAGTCAAGGCGAGAACAACCAGCTGATAAACAAAGCCTGGTTTTCTTAAACACAGCCCTTATTGTTTAATGCCATACTGCTTCGCCCTGCAGGAGAAGGTGTGGTTGAACGTTGACAAGAGCCTGGAGTGCATCATCCAGCGCGTGGACAAGCTGCTGCAGAAGGACCGCCTGCAGAGCGACAGCTGCGAAGATGTGTTCCAGTGCGACACCAGCAGCACCAGCAAGAAAGGTAACCTGGAGAGGCGAGCGTACTGGATTAATCCAGACTGCATGGAGGAAACTAGCTCGTCTTGTTCATCTGCATCGCCATCATCTGCCACACCATCCTCATCTTCTCCAGCACTCTCTGCATGCCTTGCTCTCTCTGACAAAAGTGCGTATTGGTGAACCTTTTTTTTTCATTTGCTTTCTTTGAGTTGACTTTTGTAGTTAAAGCCGTCTATGCCAAATACAAATACTGGTAAACACGTTGCAGTGGGAAAAACTATTCTGAAACCAGCTTGCATTTAAAAGTAAATCCCTAACATAGTGTTGCATGAGTGTGGAGCTAAAGGAAGAAACTCTCTTAGATTCTCCTTGAATCTGAGATAAATTCTTAGATTAACAATATTTTTTCATTCCACATGGCTTTCAGCAGTAGTAATTTTTATTGTAATTGCAGTGGTCAAGGAATTCAGACCTAAAATCAAGGAATTAACCTTAGCTCTAACAGTGCAGTTTCTACTTTTATTCAAATCCAACCATTCCAAGCTTACTGTTCCTATAAGTTTCTTTAGTGATGATATAGTAATTATCAGAATTTCTCTTCCTTGTTGTGCTGCAAACATATGGCACTGGTAGGGGTGATTTCTCAAATAAGCCCAATATTAAATAAAGTACAATAATTTGGACACATTAAAAGGACGTTGTGGAAGCCATCTTTTGATTATTTGGTAAAGTAAAACAACAGGGGCTATTTCACATCACTGTGGGGCAATAATAGGCATTCATAAATGTAATTGCAGGTTCCAGATTCTTATTGGTTAAACACTGGATGTTCTGAAGTAAGCTCCTGTTGTATAATTACCTAGCACATTCTGAAATGAGTTTGGGATGGTTTTTGATTTTTGTTTTGCACTGGAATTTCCCAGTAATGTTCACTTCTGTACTTATGTACATAGGACGGTACTAATTTAATAAATTTAAAAATAAACTTCCAACTTCTATTTGGAGATGCTTGTTTTGTAGTAACAGGGGTCTGTGTATATATATGGTAAAAGTGCTGAAACACTGGTGATGTCTATGCTGAATCTTAAGTGTCTGGTTTCTGTTGTTTTCCAGACAGAAAGGATTTGTAAGGTTGAAATAGAATATGCAAGCCCTCAGACTGTAGCTTTTCAGAAACTGTTTGAATACAAAGATGACATTTTCTCTTAGTGCTCCTGTTGTGCAGGTATTCATATTTTTCAAACATTCTTAAACCAGATTAACCTGAATAAAAATAAAAACTCACAGGAGCAAACTTTTGCTATATTCAGCCAAAGTCCCTTCCTTCTATCAGCATGCATGTTTTTTTTTCTTCACGCATCCTTTCAGTGTTGTGCTGGGGTGCAGGTTTACAGCATGATTTGATAACTCAAGATCATTTTTCCACAATGTGACTAACACTGCTTTCGTTTTTTTTTACTTTGAACTGTGGTTGCCAATACACACCGCTATTCATTTAAAAATTTATGTACACACTGTTTTTCCTTAGTTCCTCCTGTTACGTACTGTATGTTTATTTAGTTTTTTTGCTGTTCCTCTCTTTTTCACATACTATATGTTAACTGTTCCTCTTAAATTGCAAAGTACTGGTGCATTTGGGTAGCTCACAGAAAAATGCGATAACCTACTAGTGAAGGCCTTTTGTTTAGAAACATTTATTCACACATCAGGTTTGTGTTTATTAGGTAATCAGGTAAGTAATTGTTTTGTGCAGTAAGATATTTTAAGGCTAGCATATTGGAAACATCTCCAACATCTGCATTTGTGCATGGTGAGAACCGTTTACATAAGAAATGTAAAACATTGAAAAACATGTATTTTGATCAAAACAAGACCCTTGAAAATGTTTACTGTTATTTTGGGGGAGAAGGGTGCAGAGGGATCCAGGGCACTGGTAGATTTCCTTCAGTCACAAGCAGTTGAATGACATTCTGTGGCTTTGTGAATAATTCTCTATATAAACAGCATTAACCATCTTTTAACTAATCTTAGTGTTTAAATGTTGAGTAAGTAGAAATATTAGCTATTTTTATATATCATATTACATTTTATTTAAATGTTTAATTAGGTGTATTGCATTTATTCTGTTATATATACACACTTATTCATAGTGTGAAATCAGACCACAATAAAAAGTAAACTACAGAAACTGTGCATCTTCAATTCGTACTGCATTCATGCAGACTGTAGCTCAGAAGGATATATAGAGACTGAAAATAATTTAACACAGGGTTTTATGAAATACTGTGGGTTAGAACCGTAGTCCTGGTCTTCAGCAATGCAGCTGGGTGTAAATTGTTAATGAGGGAGTTCTTGAAGTGGGGTTAATTCTGAAGGAATAGGGTTTGGATTACCAGTGTACACTCAAAAGGGTTATTGTCTGACGATTGTTCAGCAATGGTTGTTTTTGCTAGGGCTGCATTTTCCCAATCCGTGTCTCGTAACCAGTCTCTCTGTATCTCTGAAAAGCTTTGCTGCTCCCACAGTATTTCCTTCCATTTTCTCAGCTTGTGCAGCAAGCACTTCTACTGAGAAACTGACAAGCAAAATACCTTGCTTTGCTTCATAATTGTTGTTTTAGGCTTTTCTCATCTCAATTATGTTAAACTTAGGTTTGGTTCAATGTAAATAGTAATTCCCTTACACATATCAAATGCTATACATTACTTAATTGTACATTAAGTAATTTGTGTCTGAGTTACAGTAAGTGAGTTTCTATCTACAGACACCTTGAGGAGTTATAGTATGTTCTGTTCTGGCATTTATCTCAGAGAAGTGGTTCAACCAAACTTCCTCGACATTACTCAGTTTTTAAGTTATTTGAATACTTATTTCAATCCTAGTTTGAGTAGTAGGATTCTCACATGAAGTTCTTGTCACCTGCAAGCTCACACACATACTTGTTCACATGGATCAGGACAGACCAGGCAATACAATCACTTGGTTCAGCGACATATTGACTCGGCGGTGATGTCTGACAAAAAGGCGGATTTTCTTGAGTGGTCTCTGTACTTTCACACGTTTCAAGATTTGATTTTTCCTCTGGCTTTTTTCCCCCCACAGATTCTCTCACATAGGCATATAATAATAATAATAATAATAATTGCTTACATTTATATAGCGCTTTTCTGGACACTCCACTCAAAGCGCTTTACAGGTAATGGGGACTCCCCTCCACCACCACCAATGTGCAGCATCCACCTGGATGATGCGACGGCAGCCATAGTGCGCCAGAACGCTCACCACACATCAGCGATCAGTGGGGAGGAGAGCAGAGTAATTAAGCCAATATATAGAGGGGGATTGTTAGGAGGCCATGATTGATAAAGGCCGATGGGAAATTTGGCCAGGACGCCGGGGTACACCCCTACTCTTTTCGAGAAACACCCAGGGATTTTTAATGACCACAAAGTGTCAGGACCTCGGTTTTACGTCTCATCCGAAGGACGGATCCGTTTCACTTTGAACATACCCGCCTGCTCCTTGCTTTGTTACTGCCTTTTTTGACTGCTCAGTTGAAGCTCAGTTTAGCTCCGAGTGCAGCCAGTGTTTTCAGAGCTGCCCATGTTGACAATGCTGCTTCCTAACCATGCATGTTGCGCCTCCATTTTTGTTTAGATTGCAGCCCCCCTGCTGAGGAGGCCTCTCCAGGTATGTGCTCTTTCCATTCAGCACTTCTGCTTCAGGGCGCGTCTCCTTCTGTTGCTGCAAGGCAGTGCTTCCGCTAGATTCAAGCAGTTCCCTGCTCCTTGGTGCTTAGAAAGAGAAGGTGCCCTCGTGACGTTTGTTTTCCTTTTCCAGTGGAACTGATGACTGCAAGTACAGGGTTGTGCTGAAGGCAAACTCAAACAGGAATAATCTCCCTTTTGAACATTCTCTTTGGGTCCTGCATTTAACTTTCAGGAGCTTTAAATTCCCATTACGTCCCTTTTAATATGTGCTTTGAATATTTTAAAATATAAAATATAAAATATTTTTATATTTTAAAATATAAAATATAAAAATATGTTTATATTTTAGTCTTCTTTGTGTCCGAGGCAGTTGGTCTATACTATCAGGTTTGGGTTTTTTGTATTTTCTATAACTGTTTTATGACAGTTGAATTACAAGTACAGTATATTTTATTTGTAAATGTAGCCTTTGTTTTCAATTTTTCTAATGTTTGAACAGGGCATCTCGTATCTTACACAAGCTGGAGCAGGAATAAGACACGGTGATTATTTCTGAGTTCATCTCGGTCCCAGACATTTCTTAAAATACATAAAAGTTCAAATGTATAAAGTGTCTTTTGCAGCTATGTTGAAGTTTCCTAATTATTTTAGCTTTTGACCGTTACTACTGTTATTTATAACATAATCATGTGGATACATTTTTGTCATTAACTATTTTTAAATCTCACACCTGGTCAGATTAATTTAATTTAATTAATTTTGAGTTATTCCACATCTTGGAGATTCATTGCACATAGAAGGGACTGCTGTGATTATAGATGAAGCCCTGTTGGTTTTTACATGCTACACCTGGAAACTTAAAAAACAGTTTTGCTTCCTTTGTGTGTCTGCAGACAGTTCTACTCATGTGATGACCATGATACCAGACATGCTGTCTAGGTTAATTGGCATTATTAAATTGTCCCCGGTGTGCATGTGTGTGTTCCCTGTGATTGAGTGGCACCTGCTGAGCTAGGCTCCAACTCATTGCGACCAGTTTTGGAATGAGCGGTTCTTGAAATTGGATGATTCATTTTTGGAGATTATTCCCATGAAAGTCTCAGTATTCTCCACTTGTTAATTACAGTGTTTCAGATAGGAGCCGGTATCGTAGTGTAATTACTGGGTTTTATTGCAAGTTAAAGTATTCCCATTTTTCTGAGAAAAGGCTAACATTTGCTTAACTGCGTAATTAGGATTTAGAGAATGAAGGAATCAGATGGTTCGATGTTTTTGATGACGGAATAGGGAGAGAATGTTTAACTAATCCAGTCTTGTCCTTCCAGGGGAGTGGAGTGAAGCCTTATATCCTTTGCTCACAACTCTTACTGAATGTGTAGCCATGATGAGCGATAAAGCTAAAAAGTCAATGGTCTTCCTGTTGATGCAAGACACTGCCCCCACAATCGCCATGGACTTGAGCCTGCAGTATCGAAGGGATGTTGTCTTTTGTCAAACAGTGAGTAAAACAAATGTTCAGTCACTGGATTTTGAGACAAAACATTTTTCGGGGGTGTATCCTAGTGAAAGATTCAGTCTTCACTGAATCACGTTTCATCTGCCGTAACTGTTATATGAGTTCATTGCGAAACATCATCATCCCTCATTAATATATGTATATATTTTTCTTTCAGCTTACAGCCCTTATTTGTGGATTTATAATCAAACTAAGAAACTGTCTTCGTGATGATGGATTCTTGCGTCAACTCCATACCATTGGCTTGCTGGCTCAGTTTGAGAGTCTGCTCAGTACCTACGGTAACAAAAATGAAAGCAGTAAATGTGGGAGACAATGTTACATTTTGTTGTTAGTAAAGTACAGCAGCAGCTTTTTGGGGGAAAAAAATGATTAAAGCTAAAAGATGTTTCCTATAGTGATTGTTTTTTGACATGACCAAAAAACAGCCAATAAGGCACTGAAAATGTGTGAAGATTTTAATTGAATACTTTACTAAATAAATACTTTTTTAAAGAATAAATTACTTTAAAATTGTAATTAAAAAACACACTATCAATAGTGATAGTGTATTTTTATTACCCTTCTACAGTTTCAAGAGGCTTCAACATAATATTCCAAATTCATGTCTTACCTTGACTTCAGTAGCTTTAATCTTAATCTTTTTAAAGTCTTTTCTTCCTGTGAGACAAACAGAACAGTTTGGGCTTTGAATCTTTGTGATTATATACACAATAATAGATTTTAATAAACATTTTAGCCAAATTTAAACTCACTGTTGAATATTTTGAATTTTTAGTTGCTCATTAAGCTGTATCATTGCTCCTCTTCTCTTCAAACTACTTAAGTTTGACCAGCTTCCATTCATTTGTCTTTCCATGTAAAATAAATAATGTGTGGTATGTAACTTCATGTTCATTTGCAAATTCAAGCAATTTTTTATCACATGAGAATTTTTCATACAGAACAGAAGAAATTGAATTTAACCTCAATTCATCTTGTGTTAGGAGTTGTGAAAACACTGCAGCCCTGATATTTAGTAAAGTTGTCTAAACCAGTGAAATTGGGACATAAAAACACTGTATAATCACCATTCGTCAAGAAGTATATTGCTGCATTGGGCTTCATCAATATCCACACCATAATTATACCCACATTAACGTCTAAAGATTTCATTCCTGAGTGAGTTGTAAAAAAGGTGCCTACTACAATCTCCTGTCTGTGAAGCCTACCATTCTCTAATGCTTTTCATAACTTATACAGGTTATCCGATTGCATCGGTGTGACACTTCTTTCTTTACTCTCACAGGAGAGGAGCTGTCTATGCTGGAAGATATGAGCGTAGGAATTATGGACATGAGAAACGTCACGTTCAAGGTGACCCAGGCGACTTCCAGTTCGTCTGTGGACATGTTGCCAGTCATCACGGGAAACAGGTACAAAGCCATGGACAGCTGAGCATTCACGTCCATCTCATTGAAGGTGGTCTAACAACGTTAAGGCCTGCAGTCTGGTGCAGATAAAATCATATACAAGGCAGAAAAGAGTCATAATGTCTCTGATTAACATGATGGATGAATACGCATCAATAAAAAAGTCTTATTTTTTTCAGAATTACAGTGTTTTCGCTGGTTAGTTGCTTGTGTTAATTGCAGCTGCAGTTTATCGACCTGACTGCTGATGGATGATGGACAGAGAGGCGAGTGGGTTCAGGGGTTCTGCACTGTGTGGCCTGCTGCTGAGGTGGAGGAGAGCAATGTCCTAGTAACAAACAGCATCGATATCAGAAAGTCCTCCTATGTCTTCCATTAAAAGAGGGAAAGGATGATGATGAGGACGATTGCGATTGTGATTGTTAAAGTCAGCTCTCCCACTGAGGGACTGCAGCACATAGCTTACAGTCTGAAACCGTGTCCCTCCTTGTGGAATAGTTATCCCCGGAGCGAAGGCTGTCACCCTCTTTCTGATTCCAGGGATGGGTTCAACGTGCGGATCCCGCTCCCGGGCACCATGTTTGACGCGTTGCCGCGGGAGATCCAAAACGGGATGCTGCTGAGGGTCCAGCCGGTGCTCTTCAATGTGGGGATCAACGAACAGCAGACCCTGGCAGAGAAGTAAGGCTCCCGTTTTCCAGAGACTCGCGGGCACTTGTACTGGTCTGATGAGGGGAGGTGACTTTTGTATTAATGTTTAATGAAGTCTCTCACACCAGACGTCTGGATTTCTATTCCTCTAAAGTGCGCATGTTACCACCAGTCCGGATAATATTTATTACCTATAATATTTATTGCATCTGTTTTTATTATATCAATATGAACAGCTGCTCCAGACTTAAACAGCCTCTTTGCTGATATAAAAAAAAACATAGTCTGTGGTTGTTTTAGGGAAACAATACTAGACTGACCAAGTGTGGGTTATAAATATATGTGATTTACTATACTCTAGGTTATTGCACACTGCTTATTATTAACCTCTTTATTCATAAGGTTTGGAGACACATCACTGCAAGAAATCATTAACACGGAGAGCCTGGCTCGCTTGAATTCCTATTATGAACAATTCAAAGAAGTTTTACCTGAAGACTGTAAGTATAGATTTGTGGATATTTCTAACCATGTTGTTGTGATCATTGCTGTTGTTAACCTGTTAACCTAATCCAAGACAACATTGAGCTCAAAGAACTGTTAAAAAATATCAGAGCTTACAATAATTCTGTATAATGAAGTAACAAATGTGGCACCAGCAGAGGCGGATCAGGTTCTAAAAGAAATAAGGTAACTGGAAAGGCAACAGTTGCTCAGAAATAAACCATTTGCATTTAAATTGTGATTCTCATGCCAAAGACTCCTAAAGTGCTTCTCATATAGGAAGGGACCCGTTTTACCACAGAAACGCAGTACCCTCATGGATAGCATGCGGTTTCCATTGTGCACCAGCAGCCTCCCCACACAGCAGATCATGTGGAGATGTGAGAAAATGCTTGAACTAATGGTAACCAAACCCAGATTACAATTAAGCCAGTAAACTGGAGTTAACATAGCTGCTCTTTCAAGAAGTGTCATGGAATCTTTACTCACCATCTCATCAAAAGGAGGAGCATTTCCTGTAGTTCAGTGTCCCTGGTCTCTATTCTGAGGCGTTGGTTCTGAAATTCTGGTCCACACATACGAGAGCTCCCTTCTGCTCCTAAAGCTTCACTTACAACTGCTACCTGGTTTTCCTTAGACATGTCCTTAGGCCAGGCTGCAAGGCAGTTACTTTAATGTAGACTGAATAATAAACACTGTACTGGGAAGCTTAAAATTTCTAATAGTAATAAAACTCTATAAAGATGGATATATTTGAACTATATGCATTCTGGAATATTTGTTTCCATGTAAAGTTGTCCAACCTGACCAGCTAACGGAATATAACTAACAACATTTACAAATGACAGACACTTATGATAACTATACATTTACCGTATCTTTGTGGGCTATATTGTATGATGTAAACTCACCAACATTTTATTGCCTTTGCAAAATAATTTTGTGTGAAGAATTTGAAGAAAAATATAAAAGGCAGGATATTGATATATAGAATAATTATAGTCTTGTTCATAAATTGTGATAAGATAGTCACTTATTGTGTCCTTATTGTCTCATTGTAATTCCCCAATGTTCCTTGTGTCTACAACGTAGAATGGCGAAAAGAAATGTCTCATTCTCTGGTTTGTTTTGGCAGGCCTACCTCGGTCCCGTAGTCAGACATGCCTGCCTGAACTGCTACGATTCCTGGGCCAGAATGTCCATGCAAGAAAAAACAAGAATGTGGACATCCTGTGGCAAGCTGCAGAGGTACATCAGTCTTTTATATGCACATGTATTGTAGGACTTTTACCGGAACAGAACCAACATCGAGAAAAAGTGGTTCAGTTCCTCAGTTAGAATAAGGAATTGCCTTTATACCTAACTCATGTAGTAAACTTGCATGTCCGACGTCATAAGACCTTACCTGTGAATAATCTCTTCACAATAATGGCAGGATTCTAGGTCTTACATTGAGCTAAAGCAGTAGAGTAGCAACAGTGCTCTCTCCGTCTGTAGGGATGTCTGTAATGCATCAGTGCATGATGAAGGCCATCAGTGTGGGTGTCATCCATCCTCGAGCTGGAGGTTAAGCAGAACTCAATGAATATACGTCTGTCGTCTGGAAGGTCGTCGAGAAGAATTGCGAGAAGAATTTGGGGGCGGGGCGTTTGACGATTTCAAAGTTTGAAGGGAATCACAAACAGAACAATCGTGCAATGAATTGCTGTGTCTGCCCCTGTCTGCTCCTTGTCAGATTTGCCGGCGCCTCAATGGAGTTCGCTTCACGAGCTGTAAAAGCGCCAAGGACAGGACGGCCATGTCCGTGACTCTGGAGCAGTGTCTGATCCTGCAGCACGAGCACGGCATGGCTCCTCAGGTCTTCACCCAGGCCCTGGACTGCATGAGGAGGTAGGTCTATCACTGCTTGATGCTCCTAACATGGGACAGTGCAAACTACAGATGAACACCTCACCCGCACCAGTACTGATGGCAATGAGTCACTCTCTCATCCTCACAGCTAATTGAGGTATGATAGTGTAGATGTGTCTTTACTGTATTTAGTTTCCTGGTTACTTCTTTCATCTGTTTCAACAATAAGCGCCTACTGTAAGTGGTGTTCATTGGCATTAAACAGAAACTGATAGATTCATCACAAAATTATGTATTCTGAAATTAGTATTCTTTAGCAGTCATGTTCCTTGCAGGTGTTTTGTTTTTTTATTTGGTTATATCAGGAAAGACGCGTCATATACTGTATAGGGGTGTACACGATTTTGGTGACTCAAGAAGTGAATATGAAATACTATAGAATGGACTGTCTTTGTCTGGTAGATATTTGTTTGGGATATTCATAGTGCATAGTTCATAATTTACTGCTAAGTTCCCAGATTTTATTCACAAGCCATCACAGGGATCAGTAAACATAGAATATCCAGTTTCTAATATGAATGCACTTTGCAAAGATGTAGTGAAAAAAAGAATGCCTGACAAAGAGAATAAGAGACATCACTTAGACAGGGCTGTTGAGACTGTGCTACAATATCAATGTAGGAATTTGAAAATAATTATAATTAGTATATATGTTAATTGGCATACTGTAATATTGTATGATATTTGACATAACTGGAAAACATAGCAGAGGAGCACTGCTTTTTATATTAATTATCGAGGCAAAGAGGGTCAAACTGAGTCAGACCAGCATTTAGTAGAAGATCTCATGGTGCTACAGACTGGGATAAAGAAAAAAAGATAAAAACACAAGTTCGGTGAAATTCCCTTCTGGATTCTCCAGATGTCCAAAAAAAGCTTTTTTGCCTTCAATGTAAAGAGAATAATTGGCTTAAAGTATAGAAGAGGAACTGTTCTCTTCCAGATTATTTGGAAGTTTTTTGTTCCTGTGAAGACAGATTTGGTGTTTTCTGTTATCACCACTATAGGCGAATCACACCAGAATAATCTAGTTTGCTCAAATTTGGGCACTGTGAGGATGCCTCGCCTATGTACATCCTTTTTTGAAATTGTACTTTGTTTTGCCAAAATCAAGAGTGCAACATTCTACATTTAGAACACATTGTGATAATGGATACGCCATAGCAGACGTGCACTGAGCACGATCCTTATGATCCTTCTCTCTCTGCAGTTAGCACTTGTTCCTTATGCTTAATATTTTATTCAGCAATAACACCTGCTTGTTATTTGTCCAGCAAATGGCCAGCAAGAATGTTTCATTAACTACAGACGGAGTGCATACCTGTCTACGTGCATTTTTCATCTCTCATGTCTCATTCATACCATCCTCTGTCTGCTGAAACACTGCTTTCTCAATGATAACCAAAATACAATAGGCCACAGCACCTTTTCAATCTTTCATGATTAATTTGAAAGCCCCCCTCCCCCGAAAAAGAAAGGATAAGACCCTACACCTTCTTCTGTAGTAGTACAATGCTGTTTGGTCTTTGCCTGCCCTCATTCTTACATTCCTCTTTGTGTATTGTCTTAAATTTTCTGGCATTCAGTTTTCTTATCCTTTCTATATTTCTTTGTGATTTGACCCTGCCTTGTCTGAAGTAATACAGTTTAATGAACATTTGGATTAAAAGTAGTCCTTTAGCAGATTTATTACTCGCACGTCTAGTAAGAATTTCGTTTCTGTCAATCAGTCTCCATGACATTTCATTAGTTGTTCAATTTAAATCTCGAATTAACATGATAGTCTTAGAGACAGTTTAGTAAACCACAGTAGCTTTTGACCAAATCATTGCAGCTGTGGAAGAGGGAAGGGAACATACAGAAGAGTTAGGCTCAAGGTGTTCCTGAAGTTAGCCTCTCAGCAATGCCTTTTAATAAGACTTGGTATATTGGCAAGAAGAGGCCACAGGAGCTTTCACAGAAGTGTAGGGGTGAGTTGAAGACACATGTAATTGTGTGGCTTTGTGCCACCTGAAGTTATTCCTCAGTTAAGAGCATCACACACAAATGTGGCATAACGTTTTAGTGTTAGGTAAGTAACATGACATACTGTAGCAATGCGGGGTACGGAAATAGTAATGTGCAGACCTTTTCCTGGAGATCCACAATGTCTTCTCATTTTTGTCTCTGCTGTAAAATATGTGAGACCTGAAGGACTGTGGTTCTCCAGGACCCAGATATCATACCCCTGCAATCAGTTTTATTTGAATTGGATACATGAAGTCTAAGGCATTTGTATCCTTACCTCTGCTAGGTGTAGATCTTTTAAACCACCAGAGTAATAGAGTTTAAGACATTTATTGCAGTTTTAATTGTTAAATATTTGACAGACAGCACGCTGTTCCCCAGCGCTTGGGATAAGTAAGGGTGAAATCCAGGCTGGTTGTTCACGTTCCCCTGCCTCCCTGCCCCTGCCGCTCGCTGACCGCAGCATGCAGACGCATGACAGTGCTGCATGGCCCTCCGTCCGGCCGCCCCGCGTGTGGGGAACGTGAAAAACCATCCTTTCTTACCTCGCTTTTCTTTTACCTTCCAAAGACTACAGAAAATTGCTCTTATTTTTGTCTCTTCTTTTTTATCCTCTCTCTCTCTTTTTTTGGGTGATTGGTCTTTCTTTCTTCAATTTGCGTTGGTGGTGTTTGTTGTGTTTTTTCCTCCCCCTCATATTGCGTTTCCACCCTGGCCTCATCATTGTTTCGTTTTTTCCGTCTAATATTTTGGCCTCCACGCCATTTCACCATGCTTTCTCCCCCTTTATCCGACCCATTTCGTTGATATCCACTGTTGTTTTTTCACTATGATTACTGTAATTCTTACTTCCATAACTCCCTGGCCACCCTTGTGCATGCCCTTTGTTTCACGCTTCCTCCTCTCTCGCTCCTTCTCCTTCCACCCTCTCCGTTTTCACAGCATTGGAACTCGGGAAGTGGTCACACAGAAGAACTTGAGTGGCCTGTTGCCCATCCGCGATTGCAGGCTAGACCCCAGCCTTCTCTACTCTATCCCTTTACTGGCCCTGAGCCCCAATTTACTGGTCGTGTGGCTGTTTCTGAGCATAGCGTACCTGCTGGCTAAAATGCGTTGCAAGTGAAGACAACAGCCCCCAGGCCCTGCAGAGGTTCATTTGTGAACGATGGGGGAAGTGTGCAGCCCTGAGGCCAGCCATCTAAATATTATTGCCTTACTTTTATTTCAAAGAAACACTACTGAACCACTGAAACTGAAAAGCTGGAAAAAAAAAGATTTGTAAAAAAACTTTGATGTAAATACACATTAAATTATTTTAGCAGATATTCTAAAAGATGTATAAGATATTATTTATCACAGATTCCCAGTACCTCATAGTGGTCATATATACACAGAGTTTATTATACAGTCCTGTGTCTGGACTTGTTGTCGTTGACAGCTTGTTTTTTCAGGTCTTCCTTGCGTATCTTGTTTCTTATGGCAAGAGCCCAATCAGAGCTATTAATACTATTTTTAATTAGCCAACTTTCTACGTTTGCCAGTTTTTGAATAATTGCAATGTTGTGATATTGGCTGTTCTAATCGGGTCTTCCCATCATTTGTCAGGGAGATTCTGGCTGCTTTAGTTAAACTGATGCACTTTCTATTTTTGTGAAGAACAGCATAACTTTGCCAGGTTAGGATCAATAATGTTGAGCATTAATATTTTTGGGAAATGTACAGTATATCAGAACATGCTTAAGGACGCATCAGTGCCACTGTACTTTTTGTGTGAATGCCATTCTTATGCTTTGTTTATTTACATGTTTTCAATTATTTATAGTGGATTAAAGTCTTTAAGTGGAGTTCTGTAGAGGATGACATTGTGTCCCCAGTTAATGAAAGAAAAAGTAGTACTTTCCTTAAAGGGAAGAAATCAATACAAATCAATCATTTTTTAATTGAACTGACAATTTGTATTGTGACACCCCCAGATGTGGAGAAGCAATTTCTAAACATGTTGAATTGTATAGGAAGGGATTTCTCTTTCTGTTCCATTCATTCCTGATGCGATAATTAACTCCCTGTTCATGATCATGCATCATAATTTGAGTTTACTTCAGTATTGATTCAGATACTAAAACTAGTTTGATGGTATTGATGAAGACATCCACACAAAAAGTCATTATAAACAAGACTTCCCAAAAGCTCATGTTGTATAGCAAACTATGCAGTCCTTCGATACACAATCACTGAGATTGTATGTATTGAGTATTGATTGAGTATGAGTGCAGTCATTTGCTGCTGAGCTCATAACTAAACTCATTCATCTGAGGGACAGACACTGCTGGCTCAGGTCAAGGGTGTATCATTACCTTTGTGTGATCAACAATTTGTCAGATATTCCTGGAACAGATGGACTGGACTAGGCCTAGCATTGTGACAACAATGTCTTGCTGGGCTCCTGTGACCGTGTGGCTTTGGCAGTGAGTGCAGTATCTCTCCTGCCATCGTTGAACACTCACCCATAGGAATTGTGAGGCTCACGGCATGAAAAATTGCACTTTGATGAAGATCTCTCTTCATGTACATTTTTGAATGGCATGGTCCATAACACTGGAAACCTCTGATCAGCATGACGATGGTTAGTGGTATTCTGAGTTTCACGGTGCCCTTTGTGTTGTACCAAAGATTGTCTAGCAGAATAGTGCGGTTAGTGCTTATGGTTATAAATCTAGCCATTTTGTACAGTGGTGAGCAGGGTTTAAGTGGTAAAAAGCATGACTCATGGTTTAGAGGTAGCCCTGCATCTGTCCATTACAATAAGTACAAGTCTGAAGCAGCTGTACTCTGGCATGCTTCTTTTTGTGTTAGTTGCCCAGGATTGAGCTGTATTGTCTGCCTTGAGCCATCATGTTGAGTAGTTTAAACTGCTGTATCATATGATATTAGAAATATTTTAAGAAATGGTGGTCTGTCATATGTAACCCCTGAGTAGTAATGTTTACAGCTGAACCAGTCCAATCTAAAAGCATATTTTGTGGTTTAGAATAGGTATAGGTATTGGATTGGCTGATATTAAACTCCTCCTGTTTAACACATAATCCTCTTTTGATTTTGAGGAAAAGGAACCAAACAATTGGTCTTTCCACAAAAGGCATAATAGAAAAATCCCAGGCAGGAAATGAAATACATTCCTATAATACACTTCCTTGTAAGCCAAACAAGAGGAAAAACAAGCTCTCCTAATCTGGAATTTCAGAAAATATTTTGTTCTTTGATCATAAAGTGCACCCTCCTCAGTGCTTATCTTTTTAACTCAAACTCTCAACCAAGAAGAGAAAGTTAGTGGCTTGTGCTTTGTGAGTCACCCAGATGATTTATACAGTATATGATAGCAAATTCTGTCCATCTTGTGAATGTGATGAATCTTCTGCATCTGCAGTTCTGGTAAAATACAAGAAGTCTACATATACAGTATTCTGGGATGTGTTTTTTAAATTCCAAGTTAAATTAAGTATTTGGTGGGATTCATATCCTGTGGAAAATAGGTGTTTAGGCAGCTGGTCAGTGGCAGTTGGGGTATCTAGTAAGAATTTGTCAATTGTCCTCAGTGTGTCAGCATTCTGAAAAGGCAGTCTAGGACTAAATGACAGTTTTCATGGGTAGTCAATATCTGATGATTCTCATGTAGTATAACAGTGGAACCAGAATCCAGACAATGTGCACATTTATCATATGTGAATACTATGCAAGCTGTGTGGTCCACACACAGAGTTTATTGTGTAAACTTTAATATATAGTACAGTACCCCACAGAACTCTGTTACTGGCTTGCTTACAAAATTAACTGCACTCCTACTTTCAGAGATTGCTGATCTCATTCTCAAGTTGTATACACATACTGTAGTGATCCTTTACATACGATGAAAGGCAGACTCCTTAGCAACATATTTTAAGATTGTAAAAGCTAATTACTTGTAAAAGTGGGTATCTGTTTATGTGTATGTGAGCAACATACAGTACTGGAGCTAAACAATCCTATCTTGTTTTGAGAATTAAAAAAAGAAAAGGGAACTTCATGCAATGCCTGTGGCAAAGACAATAGCGTACATATTTGCTTTCCAAGAACTTCTTTTTAACGAATGCTCCTAATAATAACATTATTTTATCAAGCATGTGACATTAATTATATTTTTAGGTTAATACGTTGTGTTAAAACTTTGCTTAAGCTAATGTGGAAAAGGCTGTTACAACTGAGCCTTCTTGTGGACAGTTATTGGGTGAATTTACAATGAACCTTTGTCAGGGGCAAATGGTAGCATTTGTAAAGCAGATTCATGGACGTTGACCTATGTAGAGAACCATTGTGTGTTCCACAAAGCTCTGAATTAAATCTGTAGTACTCTGTATATTACTACACCTGTTAAATACTCTAGGCACTGTCTCTTGTCATGGCAAGACTCCGCCTGCTTATCTCCTTATACCCTGTGGCACATAGTAAAACATAGTAAAAACAATCTGGTAACTCAGACCCTCTGTAGCAAAAACAACCCCCATCTTGGGTTGAACACCTTACTTTCTCTCACTCGACAAACGCAGCACAAGCTGTTCTTTTACTGTATTTGTGGTGTGTGCTTCCGTGCTTTCTTCTGGCTCCCTCATCACTGCTCTTTGGTCTGCCACATGTGGGGGCTCCAGCCTGCCTTGTCGCCTAAGCAGGTGTGCACCAAAGAATGTATTGAATTAAATGCGTCTACGCCTGTCATATACCATAAGCCACATGAACATGAGGGGCATTGTCTGAGTCTCCTGAATGGGTATAGTAATGTGTTTTGATACAACATTGGAGCCAGTGTCTGTAGGCGTAGGCCCCGTTTATCCAAAGCAGAACTACACCAGCATGAAAGGATGGTGTCTATTCTGTGTTTATTTCTTCTGTAGAGCAAAACCTTTTGTAGAGTTTATGTTGTTGACATATAAAGCTGTGTCCATGAGTCACTCACTCCTGCCATCCACCATTACTGTTAGCGCTTGGTAAGACTGTTCGGTTTGTCATTGTCTTAACAGGCTTTTTGTTTCTCCACTGCTATCATTCTCTGTACTTGTTCTCCCCCCAGTGAGGGTTGTCGGCGAGAAAACACCATGAAGAATGTTGGATGTCGCAAGTATGCTTTTAATACGCTGCAGCTGAAGGCTTTTCCAAAACATTACAGGCCTCCGGAAGGAACCTATGGAAAAGTTGAGACTTGATAGGACACCTTAAACACAACATAAAAGCAACAAATGTCCTTTGCTTAATGCAGATCACTGTTAAAAAGATAGTTGTGAAAGTTCTGTGATATATATATATTGTACATGTAATTTAAAAACCTACACACACGCACCCATTTGACAGAGCAGGTAGAACCAAAAGCATATCGGCAAGTCTTGTTTTTTCATAGTCTTCAACAGATGTCCTCCTATAGAAGAATATAGATAGAGCATGCTTTTTCAGGTTTAATAAGACAGAAGAGAACCCTTAAATGAATACGAGTTCACTGTTTGATAGCGCATTGATACAGTTCCAGTAATTTGATGAGAAGGTGATTTGTGACAAAGCGAGCCTGTAATACAAAACGTGTTGCTTTAATATGCACCCACATTCATTTAAAATGTCACTGATTGCTAATATATTTGCTTTGGCAGCTATACAGAAACACTGATTTGTGAAAGTAAACGCAATGTAGGTCAGATTAGATAGTAAAACTCAAGTGCTGGGCATGGCAGATCATCATTGGGAGTTTCCAGATCACTAATTGTATCATTTTGGACATTTATTAATCCTTACATTTTAATGAAATCAGGAAAGACTTAAATTTACATAATTTGTAAAGATTAAGATATTTCCATTCTGTGAATTCAAAATAACTCATGTTGTCAGTATGAAAGCTTTTCGATTTTGCTTTGCCGCAAACATTTAAGTCACTGCTACTGAGAAAGTCCATTTGCAGTATGTGATCTGGGAACACTACCAAGTGATGATGCAGAACAGGGGTGGAACAGTCCAGGAATTGATATACAGTAGTATTCAAATGCAGTCCATATGTTCTAAACAAAATTATTATAGTAAAAAATAACATTAGGCAGAGATACTAACCAAAATATACTGATCATTTAGAAATTTGTTTTCTTATAATATTTAGTTTTCATTTAGAAATATTACAATAGGAAGATTTACCATGCCTAGAACCTCCTGAATTACCCGGATTTCGAGATGTTCTGTGGTTTCAGAAAAAAGTCTCTATATCCATTATGGACTGCATATCTGCTTGGAATTTGCCTTCTTTTTGGTTTGCGTAAATGCCTGCACTCCGAATCCCCTCCAAATTTCCATTTTCCTGGGAGCATGCTTTGCTGAGCTCCTGGATGTGCTCTGTTCTTGTGTCTCAAGAATCGCTTCGCTGCGAAGTTTAAAAACTAAAATCAAATACCAAACTCTACACACAGAACACGGCACACCCATTTTGACTTGTTGTTGTCACTTCCCATTACTGTCCATGTGCAGTTGTTTGAATTAAATACCATTTTACATGCTCTCATATAGCTTTACTGCCTACATTATATTTGCCTGTACCATGTGGTGCACAGCCTACATAATGCAGTGCTAGTTAAAATCTAGTTTATACTTTATGGTTGTGTAAGAACAGTGCAGTGTAAATCAGGCCTGTGGCTGAGCATGAGAGTTACTTGGTTACAATATTAAGTGCCCGTCTACCAGTTCCAAGTTGTAAAACCTTTTTTGTGGGGTTAATAAGGCTCTGTAAGATTAAAAGTCCCCTTATTTCTGGAAGCTTAAGGTGATTGAAAAAAGAAAATAAACATCATCTGTTCTGCCTTCATAGCCACAGACCCTCCTGATTCATGCAGTATTGTATTCATTCTCAATATGAGAGTCACGCTGTGCTTTTTCTAAATCTGTATATCTGCATGAATTTGTTTCCGAAAGTAAGGACTGGAAGACAGGCTACAGATCATTTTAAGCCCTGAAATGCACAAAAATATCAGTGTAATACCCAAACGCTGAATATTTAAAATGTAATGCAATGTTTCTTTGTTATTCTGTTTTTGTATGGTATTTGGATTTGAATATGAAGCTGCCAAGTGGAGCTTTGCCTTGACACCTTTGAGAAAGAGACCGAGAGACAATCTAGTCTTTCACAATCAAAACAAAATTGGAATGTACAGAAAAAAACTGCCTTATCAGTGCTTTCACAATTACATGTTTGTTTGGTGGAGAGTTTTGCAGTGTTCAATTGATGCAGTAATTTTTGCCAGTAGTTTTCCCTGTGATCAGTACATCAGTCTGTTACAAAAATCAGATCTGATAGCCAGATGTTGGTGCTTCTCCTCGTCTCGGAAAGAGCTATCAGACCCTCAGGCCTGTTGCTTTACAGTTAGTCAGCACTCTCATCTTTGTGAAATTGCAGCTGAGCTGATTATTTGGGTATATTAAATGTACCCTTTGCTGACATTAGCTGAAATTTTCAAAACCTTTTGCATTTTAAATTTAAAAGCCATTATTCTGCCCAGTTTCAACTTAGAGTTTTAGTCTTACTGAAAATATTTTTCCAATTGCAGACCATTAAAAAAAACCTATTCTATTAAATTCTTAGAGTTCTGTAATTCAACTCTTCACCTGGAGAATGATTTGAAAAAAATAAAATAAAATGAAAATATCTGTCACTACTTTGGAGTACTGGCAGAATTTCAGTCTACATTATAAGTCATTTATCATCAGCCTCAAGTCTTCAAAATGTGCTTTGGTTATTCTGGTATGTGGGTTTTCACTTTTAAGTTATAAAGGGAATAAACATCCAGTTGTAGATGAAGCAGATGCATACTGTGTGACAGGAAATTTAAACAAGAACTGCAAGTGTTTAAAGTTTTTGACAAACATTTCACAAATGATTAAATTGCAAGTGAATTTACGGAGAACAGCAAAGACGTTGTGAAGCCAAGGAGATTAGCAAATGTTCATAGACTACAACCATTTTAACCAGGTACTGCCCAGTTTCTAACTGTATGCATGTGAACACTGTTGTCACCTTACAGCAACTTGAGCAACAATCTCTTGGCATGCAGTTGAACACATTTTCATCAGAAGGCACAGTAGCGCCTCACACATTAACCTGCTAAGGCACAGCTGCAGTGTTTCTGGAAGTGCAATGTTCAAAATAAAGTTGTTCTGAAAGATATGCTGGAAACATTGATAATATGGGCATATCCGTGTTTCTTGTGCATGTGCCTCCCCTGTTCATCTGCCAAATTATTTCAGCAATAAATGTGATTATCTGTCTCCTGTGATCAATAATAAAAGTGTACATCATTTGATTAGATCAGTAATGTCCCACCCTAATTACATTTTTCACCACACCCTCCAGGGAATGAACACATCCAAAATCTATGTGCAGTCGATCTATCTTGACATTTTTGATGAATGCTGTCTTGTAACTTTAATTTCTTTTTAAAAAGAAACACTATGGTTCTCCTTAATTCATCCATCTTCTTATGCTATTTCATAGTGCCCTTCTTTGATATAAAAGAAAGTAAGCCTGTCCAGTCCAATAAAGTAAAAAAGAGGTTGTGTACAGTCAGTCCTGTTTTTTTTTTCCCTGCAGCTTTTGTTTGGGCTGTCTGTATGAGTTAGGCCTTTAAATGGGATAATGATGAATACCACAGCAATTTGCACTTAAAATATCCCTACATAGCATTGATAGCCCAATATATACAAGAAGTTTGTGAAATACAGTGACCTGCAGGTCTGATAGGACATGATTAAGGTATTTACAGTGTATATTTATTACTAATGAAATGCATGTAGCAGACCTACCATAATTTTACTTAAAAGGAACTAATGTACTGCTTCAAAGGGTCGTATTGATAAGAACTACTGTGAAATGCAATTTGTATTGTCTAATTGTACTGTGTACACATTTTATTTTAAAACATGTTTTATTGTAAATTATTCAGAACCATACTTTTTTTATTAGCATCCAGGTTGCTCTGTATGTTGCTTTACATTCTTTAAATACAGATACTGTATACTTTAAAAATATGCTCTTTCACCATGTCATTTGCCAAGTTTTATGCATTGGACTTTATTTTTATGTTTGTTTTAATGTATTAAACTTCAATGTTTTAATTCACAGATATTTTTAGATTTAATTTTGCTGTAAATGTGCTTTTCCCAATACCTTCCCCTATGACTTAAGCAATTAAAAGAACTGACTATATATAGTACCTTTCTGCCTTTTATTGGTTGTTTTTATTTTTATTTGGTCACCTATAACTGTGAACTCACTATCACAAAAACAACAAAAAACTATTTGGATGGAAAAAACACATTTGAGAAAAGAATCATAAAACAGTGACTGAAAAAGAAAGCAGCAGCATTTCAAAATCCAAAAATGCAGCATAATACTTTTCTACATGATGTTAAAAATATTAACTTTTTGTGCCTGTGAATATATTTCTTGTTCACAAGTGTAAGCTTCCAGTTCACTAAGTTTCACAATCTCTTCCTGCATTTGTGCAGATGAAAGGGGTTGCCTTCCATACCTTGAACTGATGGAGGTGTTTGAAGTCATTTTTGCCATACCCTGCAAATGGAAACTGATGTCTCAAAAGTGAAAAATATGTGAACAAAAACTAAAGTTGCATTACTTAAACAGTAAATCATTGTATTCTGCATAATCATGCTACTTGCTGTTTAATTTAAAGACCACTACTTTGCTAAGATATTGCATAAATACTATAATTCCTCAGCAATTATAGCTGTAAAACAAAAAGATCTGTAGTCTGTCTTTTAAGACAAAACAAAAAGTCATAGAATTGTCTATTCGCATCTTACTGAAAAGAAAATTACCAAGGTTTAAAAATGTATTAATTTTATAAATAAAAGAAGAGCAGAATGAAGGGAAGAGAGTTATAGAACTAGCTAACTGTCAAGTTAAAATAAATACAAAAAAGGAAAGAAAGTTGCAAATTAAGGGGTAATTGTAATGTAAAATCAATTTTACCTTTCTGACATGTAAGCTGAGATTAATGAAAATATGTCTTTTAATTACCATTCTCGGTCACATCTTCAAAAAAATTATCATTGGGATGAACAAGAAATATCAGAAATGTTAACAAGAGGCGTTTAGTTCATAATTATCTACTGTAGTTTGTCCTCATTGATTTCAGGGTATTGGTTTATGATCCTCATGAAAATGTCTTAAAAAATATGAAATTATCATCTAAACTGTGGTCTAGTTTTCCCGATACGTTTGTACATATTGTTTCTCTGGAGAATCACATTTTTACCTTCCACCTTCGGGATATACTTCCTTCTTTTCCAAGTACATTCTGGGCCCTTGTGAGTCCATAGTTTTGTCGTCATTTCTCACTTCAAGGCCCCTTCTTCCAGGTAAGAGAGATTTTATTTAATTTTACAAAGACGATGCAGTATTTATAGCTTACAGATGTTTGTAAATAATAACCCAGGGCACTATCGTACATAACAGGAAAACTAACTGAAATTACCCAAATGTAAGACATTATATCATATTACAACATGCTGTGGTCTTTATTTAGACTTAGGCTCACCGATCACAACACGTGCAGTCAAATGGAGTGGCTGCAATGGAGAGAGATATACTGTTGTTTTCAAGGTCGGAGTAGCTGATGAAATCTACCAGCTCTGCCTGGACAGGTAGGTTTTGAGGAGAAATTGGCATCTGATGAAAGAAGAGAAAGACAAGAAAAAAGTAGTTAAATTTCACACAGGCTGGAAGAATGTACATTTTAAACATTAAAAAGGTTGGTGGTTAACACGAAAAGGCAACAATGTGTTCAGTTTACATCACCACAATTTAAGAAATACACTGTTGCTCCATCGTATGAGGGAGAGCAGCCAGACTGAGACTAATTCCTGAACTGAGAGCAATGTCTTCCTAACACAAAAGAAAGGAAATGAATCTCTTAACCATGGAAGGAGTCAACATGCTGCTTTGATGGAGGTATTCAAAAGCCCTGAAAAGCATTGATCATATCAATCTACGAAATAAACAAAGACTGAAGACTCTTGTTAATCAGGTTATGGGACATTCAGAACATAAATAGAAGATGCTCCTTTATTAAGAGAATCATAGCTGACAGTGCAAACAGTGTGAAGAAACCACTTGATATATATTTAGTTTCCGCACATTTGGGAGATCTGTTCCTCTACTGTGTGGCAATTTATCATTTCTCAGGTATGTTTTGTTCCAAATGTCCATTTTCCATGGAGTAGCTTGCTGTTTTTAAGTATCACTAATAACAGGGTAACACTATAAATGGTAGGCTAGAACATAAGCATCTTGACTTCTCTAGAGCTAGATGTTTACAATTTAAGAATCCGTAAGAAACATGACTTTATTTCAGGAGACCTGTGACAAATATGCTGATGTCCATACATTTTAAAATGATTACCATAAAGCCATTTATCATTCTAACATGCTGAAATAAACAAGAGGTTCCAGTCACAGTTGCTAGGAGGATAAATGTTACTCAGTTTTCGGACCCTTGCACAACTTTCTACATTTTGTGCCTCTAAAGCATGACTCTTGTAAAAAGCAGTTACACTTCATGTGAACATGGCAAGGATATTTCCTAAGGATACTCTTTGTGGGACTGCCACTTGGTGGAGTTCTTTGCTAGCTTTTGTGTTACTAAGGAACAAGTAATAGGTTTATTCCGTGCTGAAATGAGAAGAGAGGAAACAGCGTTTTGGCTGTGAAGCCTTCTTCAGGTGTGAGAGCCACACACTGACACGTTTTGTGTTACTACAGTATGTGATTAAAAAGAACCATTAATGAAAGAACTAAAATCATTTGATAAAGGAAGACTCATTTCAAATTGAAATGGTATTATTTTTCTAAAATCCATCCATCCATTCAGCCATTTTCTAACTGCTTCACAACCACTTAAGGGTTGCGGGGGAAGCTGGAGCCTGTCCCGGCAAGTAATTGCCCATGTGTCTGTGTGGTGGTGGTCAGTGCTGCTGCTTTGCAGTGCTGGGCCCCTGAGGGCAGTCCTGGACCTGGGGTGCTGTCTATGTAGAGTTCTCCCTGAGTTCACATGGTCTTCCCCCAGGTGCTCCGGTTCCCTGTCACTGTCCAAAAACATACTGGCAGGTTCATTGCCTTCTGGGAAAATTGGCCCTGGTATGAGTGTGTGTGTGTGTGTGCCCTGCGGTGGACTGGTGTCCTGTCCAGGATGTACCTTGCTTTGTAAGTGTTACTTGCTGGGATAGGTTCTGGCTCCCTCACAACCCTACAATAGGTGAAGCAGTTAGGAATTGGGTGAAAACATACATTTCTGATTAATTAAATAAAGATTCTGGTACTAAGTAAAAGCTGGCCTGGTCTTTGAGGGCTGATGGGTAGTCTAATTCTTGGTCCGAATGATCCCTCAATTATCTCATAAATCAAAACATAGGTGTAATTCATCAAAGTGTTCCAGGACTTTACAAACCGATTATTTAATGGATATACACAAAACTCACTGGACCAAAGTTCTTCAGAACGATGTCTGGAAACTTCCACTGAAGACCTTCTCCGTGCTGCTTTTCGGCTCCTTTTTTATTAAAACACTTAAAAATGTAAAAATTAGCAAGGACCTGCATCTCTCCTGAAGAAATTAACCTTGCTTCTACAACAACCAGATCGTCCATCCACATTTATTGCTTTTATTAACGTTTAGAACAACTGTGATTGCTGTGGGCAGCAAAAATACCAAAACCAAACATGACTTTATAAAGTGGTGTGTCTTAAATATATTATCATTAACTTAGGTTTGTTTTTGTGTGTGTGCATAAAGAAATAAATCGGTGACACGTTGAAAACAAGAAATGTGATTGTCTTTGCTTCTACTGAGAAGTAACTGTTTATTATATAACTGCTTATAGGATACCTGTAAATTCAGCTAAGGCTTTCCCTATTATTACAATTCATTTAAAAAATCTGAAACGGCAATTTCGTCGTCTGCCTCCACCATTTTAAAACCAGGTTTGCTCTTGCGATATGGTCAGGTTTTCAGCACGCCACATATCACTTTTCCGGCTTAAGCGAAAATGCTACACAAATGTAGTTTTTGGTACGTTCGTGGACTACCAAAGAAACCCCTTTGGTTGAAAATCGGGTATTGTCAATTTTCGATGATGACCAGTCCCCACCAAATTTTGTCTCCTATGTCAATGGCGACTTCCATTGCGGCTTCAGCGCCCTCAAGCTTGATAGGCTAAAATCGCCCCATATGATGAGAGTGAATAACGCTGCGGGAATGTTTGATCTTCCTTGGTGGTCCAAGGTGCTGAAAGAACTCGGGGTTGGTGTTTAGCAGCCAAACGTTAGGTTTTTGTTAAAAAAATCGAGGTGCACATGCATGTATGCCCCTAATTACACACCCTCGATAAACATTACTTGCACTCGAATGCAATGAGAAAAAACGACTTGAATGTAAGATATCAAAGGGAAAAGTTGAGTTTCGGAATTTAAGTGCAAGCGAAAAGGGGAGAAAAAAAAATTAAACCCCATTTTAAACCGTAGATTGCAGGTAACTATAGCTTGCGTCGGGCTAAGGGTTTTTTTAAGAGGTGAGCTGGAGTTGAGGCGGCGGCTAGTGCCGGGCCAGACCACCCACAAACTGAACCAGTGCGGTGGGGAACTAGCCTAGATGGGAGTGAGAGAAGTACGGAGTCGGAGAAAGAGAGGCGGACGCCATTGCAGCCGCGAACTGCCCTTCTGGATTTCAATCAGCTGATTTAAGAAAAGCAAAGGATCTGGCAATGAGGGAGAATAAAGTTCCTCTCCCGATACCACGAAAACACGCGGAGTGAGGGTTGTTTGCATCGGATTTGCAGAAAGGATGCGAGTTCGCTACAGCCAGACTGAAACGGTGAGAAAAAAACTTTTCAGGGGGGATTCGAGGAGGCTGTGTATTGTGTAGAGCAGACAAAGGCAAAGCTGCAGGACCTTCTCGTGGCTAAAAACCTAGTGCAGAAAAGATTTTGCAGCCGATTCAAAGACATCGTGTCTATATGAGGTTAATAATGGGTGAATTTTGGTTTTCGATTGGAACCAAGCTCCGTATGAACAGTATGGGCAAGTTTTTTTCTGCTGCTGAGGTTTTAGATATTTTTACTTTTTGAACGTCTTTCGGTGAGAACGTTTATTATACAAAAACGAAAACCGGTCATAAATTAAATTTGCGCACTGAAGTCGTTTTCATTAATTCACGGAACAGAACGGAGACGATACAGAAGAGTGCCGTCTTGTGATTACATTTACAACTGTGATTACAGTGCTTTTACCTATTACTAAGTACAAATGCATACGATTTAAAGGCAAAGGCAATCTTCTGCCAGGCTCTGTCGGTTTTAAAAAAGACTGGCTCGCTTTATTACCGTTTGGTTTGGTTAGAGAGGAAGCGAGTGGCTAGACTTGAGGAAATCCCCAGGCCAATTCGAGGAATGAAGCAGATGTTTTCAGGGAGTCTTGTGAGTAAAAATAGACGTAACTCCAAATATATAAGTGGGAGATAATTCTGAGAAAGACATTAGAGTGGATGTTCCATCCACTGACCTACTTTAACGTTCCCATTTTCCCAAAACTTCTAATGATTACTCACTGTTTCCTTGTGTTGAGGATATAAGAAATCATTTTGCATTTTTCGTAAAATGAGCCGAACCATGAGGAGCAGTTGTAGTTTCTACCGGTGCCTTGATTTTGTAGAGTGCACCCAATACATTTTTGAGGGGCGTATAAAGAGCTCTTTTGTACAAAATCGCCCAGTCGGCGATGTTTATGTTGTTCTTTTCATGATATAAGACAGAATGGTTTGTAATTCTTCTTTATTAAATCGGTTTTGTTGATCTGCTTTAGCTCTTAGAATTCACAAATTAAACTGCTTCTTCATAAATTTGCTTACTTTCCCTGTATTATCAAAATAATTATTTCAATTTAGAAACACGAAACACGTTGACGCTGATAATTCTATAAATCTTCAAATGTTATTGTAAACTTGAAATGTTATTGCAATAGCGTTATCCCTTGAGGTTGCCGGATTAGGAGACGCTATTTTTTAAAGACTATTTTGCAGTCCAGAGTAGTTCGATGTGCTCCAGTTTTAACGTTGATGAAAATAACATAACCTATCACTCTAGGAGACGTGGAATTTAATCGCATTACAATGTCATAATTTTGGCAAACCAAATAACGACAACAGTTGTGTATGGTGGATGTGGTGTTTTGCGATTTCTGCTATAGTGGAACCGAGCACAAAGAGATAAAATAAGATCTTATCAGATAGTGCACAAATATGAAATGAACCATTGCTGCACTGATTTTAGTAATTTCGTCTTTTAAGCAGCATGAGCTTTCAATACTAGCGAGGTTATAGTTTCAGTTTCTACTAACATTAATAAGTCTAAATTCATAAAAACACTGAATAAGGTGTGCTCTTTGCTGTGCATCAAGAACAACAGTACGTGATTTGTGTTATGGCTCTGAAGTTCCTTCGGCCCAGTCAGATCCCCATTTGCCTTTGGGATGTAGCCTATTATTACTGTCCTAATCAGTGCTTGGGACGCAGTAATATGCAACTGCTGCATTCAAAGATAAATAACACCGTTTATTGCAAAACGCTCGACTTTTAGTTCTTGCGAGAGAAATGAGAGACTAAAGTCCTCGGTTGCCAGCAAAAAGAAAAAGGCTTTTGTGTTGTTGTTTTTTTTTTTGTTGACCGGATTCTATGTACTACTTACAAAATAAGTTATTTTAGGGTTATTGTCTGGATAAACCACTTTCATTTAATCGATTAAATTAGACGTGTTGGCAAGTGATTTGTTCTAACGTTTTTAAACAAGGTGTGCATGAAGTGTAACGAATATGTTGTGGAAAAATTGCAGGGCCTGTTTACTGTTGACCAGTCACGCTGCTGGTATTTTTTGCCATTGTTGTAGTTCTATTAACATTTTGCAGGTCTCATTTGGACTCCCGTTTCCTGAAATAGATGAGGCCCTTCAGTGTAAATACAGAACACAACTGAGTTAAACAACCATTAATCTCTGTCACACCTGGGGTTGGTCTCACATCATGTTGGCCTAAGGTTTTGAATATTCTTCTGGCAGTTACCAAGGATGTCTCCCCCTGCACGGTGTGCCAGTCTCCCACAATGAACAGCAGCAGCAATGGGGCGCACCCACAGAATGTCTCGGCTTTGGAGGGTGGTGGGGCCATGGTCGCAGAGTCCTTCCTCATCATCGCCATCACCCTGCTCGTGTTCCTGGGAAACCTACTGATTGTGGTGACGCTGTACAAGAAGCCCTACCTGCTGACGCCCAGCAACAAGTTCGTCTTCATCCTGACGTTGTCCAACTTGCTTCTGTCCCTGGTGGTGCTGCCCTTCGTCATTGCGACCTCGGTGCTGCGCGAGTGGATCTTCGGCGTGGTGTGGTGCAATTTCAGTGCCCTGCTCTACCTTATCATCAGCTCTGCCAGCATGCTCACACTGGGGGTCATTGCAATTGATAGGTGAGGCTACTGCTACTCTGATAGTCCAGTGTCCTTCAGTTGTCAATGTTGTGCCCTGCCTCTCTAAACAGTCCACATTTAGTAATGCACAACACAGACAATGACGGATGGTAAGGTGGCATTGCCATCTTCTGTTTAAAAATAATACTTGCTTACACTCATATAGCGCTTTTCTGGACACTCCACTCAAAGCGCTTGACAGGTAATGGGGACCCTCTTCCTCCACCAACACCAATGTGCAGCATCCACCTAGATGGCAGCCAGAACGCTCACCACACACCAGCTATTAGTGGGGAAGAGAGCAGAGTTATGAAGCCAATTCATAGATGGGGATTAATAGGAGGCCATTATTATTAGGAGGCCTTACCAATTAGGTAAGGGCCAATGGGAAATTTGGCCAGGACGCTGGGGTTACACCCCTACTCTTTTCGAGAAACGCCCTGGGATTTTTAATGACCACAGAGAGTCAGGACCTCGGTTTTACGTCTCATCCAAAGGACGGCGCCTGTTTACAGTATAGTGTCCCCATCACAATACTGGGGCATTAGGACCCACATAGACCTCAGGGTGAGCATCCCCTGCTGGCCCCACTGACACCTCTTCCAGCAGCAACCTTAGTTTTTCCCAGGAAAAGTCTCGCATCCAGGTACTGACCAGACTCCCACCTGCTTAGCCTCAGTGGGAGACAGTTGTGAGTTTCAGGGTGATATGGCAGCTAGCATATTTATTCTGTTCCTCCTAATTTCGTCACTTTCTTTGTAGTAAGTCCATTAACAGTGTGTGTGCAACTTCGTTAGGATAACAGTTTTACCCTACAGTTTAGCTAGGAAGTGCATTATCAATACAAATACACAAGTCATCTCTTCTCTGAAAGGCATGTGGTCTGATAAGCCAGCTGTGTGATGCAACAAACCATAATACAGAAAAGTGCTGCAGAGACCAGAACTGTCTGTACAAACTGTCATCTTTTTTATTTCCAGCTACCAATTGTATCATCTTGGTTCACCACATTCTCATTAAAACTGCTTTTTAGTCAGGTTGTGATCTCCTCAGGGGGAGGAAAAGCAAAGTCATAACGATTTATCTTGTCACAAAGTACTTCTCTCCACACTCTCTTGGCAGAAAGAGCGGGCAGCTCATCAGAACACGCTGCCAGTTCATGCTAAGCAACTAAAATATCTCATCTTAAAATTGGGCCTAAAAGAACGACAACCCGAATACACTACACTTTCCAGCCCTGAAAATGATGTGAGTTGCACACAAAGGGGGGATCACAACCAGATGAGAATTTGTATCAAATTTTATTTTTTAGCAGTTTGGAATTCTATAGAAGACCTGCATTGTTTTCCAGACAGGCCTCTGTCTGCACTGGATTTACATCACAGGGATGAAATACCAGACATTCCAGGGCATCCCACAACGTGTTTTTTATCACGAGTAGCTGGTTAATCGTGTGACTAGTGGATAATTGATTAAATTACGTAGTTAAGGGTCTAATTATGTCACAGGTATGCAATGTAATTGAATAGAAGGTCTCTGGGTTGATCTTTTTTTACCGGTTCTTCTGCAGCGTGGTTGATTTGTGCCTGTTTGTGGTCCCGCAGATATTATGCAGTACTCTACCCCATGATTTATCCAATGAAGATCACCGGCAACCGCGCAGTGTTGGCCATCGCTTACGTGTGGCTGCATTCCCTGGTGGGCTGCATGCCCCCACTTTTCGGCTGGTCCACCTTTGAGTTTGACCAATACAAGTGGATGTGCACCGCCGCTTGGTATAAGGAGGTGAGCTACACCGCCTTCTGGATCTCCTGGTGCAGCCTTCTTCCCTTCACCACCATGGTGATCTGCTACGGATTCATCTTCAGGGTGGCGCGGATCAAAGCCCGGAAGATCCACTGCGGGACAGTGGTCGTGGTCCAAGAAGAGTCTTCCTCGCAGAAGAATGGCCGGAAGAACTCAAACACCTCTACCTCTTCGAGCAGCAGCCGTAGAAGCAGCGGGCTGGTGTATTCGGGCAACCAGTGCAAGGCCTTTATCACCATCCTCCTGGTGCTCGGGGCCTTCATGGTGACGTGGGGCCCCTATGTGGCTGTGATCAGCAGCGAAGCTCTCTGGGGGAAGGGCAGTGTGTCCCCCCACCTGGAGACTCTGGCGACCTGGCTGTCCTTCTGCAGTGCCGTCTGCTACCCTCTGATTTACGGGCTGTGGAACAAGACGGTCCGCAAGGAGCTGCTGGGGCTGTGCTTCGGCGACCGCTACTACAGGGAGTCATTTGTTGTTCGGCAGAGGACCTCCCGCCTTTTCAGCATCTCCACTAGAATCACGGGTAAAAGTCCGAAGTCTGTCCGTCTGTGTTACGTCAGGGTGGGAGGGACTGGATCGGTACTCAGGTACAGTCAGGGGCTTTGATTAAGTGTTAGTGATGGATAAACTCCAGCATTCCTAAAGAAACCGGGGGAAGTTGTCAATTCATGTTGACTTTGTTGTGGCGAAAGGATTCAAGTAACAGTTTTTTTTAACAGTTTTCATAATTTAAAATACATTTTTAAATAAGCCCGAATGACCACTCAGTTTTTCGGTTCCAACTATGATTCTCTAACCACCAGCCTTTTCACTAACAAGTGTAGGAATTGTGGAGGTTAGGAGATTTATTCCATTGAAAAACGTTTCTATACTGTGGCCTCATAGCCTTTAGGCCCTGAGTCAAGTTATGAACTGGGGTGCCTTCTGTATGGAGTTTGTTCTTTTTCCAGGATTTCCGATCCAGGTTCTTCTTTGCACCCTGTTTCCAGGATAGGATCTGGGATTCAAGGGCTGAAGTTGAGAATAAGTGGGATTCTGATAATGAATAACTGAATGAAACAAAATGGGATTAGGTGGTGTAAGCATTTCAGTAAAAAACAGAAATGGTAAAAAATTATATGCAAGATTTTCAAGTTAAAGAATCAATATGTGTGATTCTCATATCACTGTTGTTAAAATCACTGTATCTTTCGATCACATGCTTTTTTTAATAGAGGAAAAAATAGCACATTTTGCATGTTAAATATCAACATTTTTGTACTTACTGGTACTGCAGAAGACTGGTAGAGATGCTGTTCCCACTACCTTTTCGACTGATTGAGCACATTGGTTGAAGTCTGGAAGGCTGTGCTCAGCACTTGCCTCTGTTGTGTTTTACAGACTTGGGGATGTCTCCACACCTGACAGCCATGCTGGTAGGAGGAGGGCACGTACTGGGACAGAGCAGCAGCACTGGAGACACTGGCTTCAGCTTCTCCCAAGACTCAGGTGGGCAGTGCAGATGGGTCCTCAACTTGTTTGAGGGGGAACTGAAATCTGTCAGCAGTATGTGGGTGTGAAAGCTATTTTATTTAAGTTCACAGAGTAACAGAAATTGAGCTATTTGCTGGTGCTGTAGAGTATGAATGAGTCTGATGCTGTTTTAACTTTTTTTTTTAGGACATTCACAGACACCTATTGCTACTTGAAAAAAGAATTTCCATTTTTATTTTTCTTGCTGTCGAATGTGGTTGCTGACAAACATGAAATATTTTGCAGAATTGATTCTCATGTAGTTTTTGTTTTTAGATTACACAAAAGGATATTATGGGGTAGTTGAGCTAAACATCCCCTGAGACTGATGGGAATTACATTGTCCCTGTTGTCAGGGTGGGATGGTATGACTGCAGCTTTGTGAAAGTACTGTATGGTTGCCATGTTGTCGAGAGTTTGTGAGTTTTGTGACTTGAAGCAGCCCTCCCTGCTCACTAGACTCTGTAATGGCTAATGTTATAAGATGTACAAGCAAATGAGAACACGTTGTTCAGCAGATTTTTTACAACAGAAATGTTCCAATGCAGTCTGCAGAGTTAACAAGTAAGTTATTTTTGTCAGCAAAACCATCTTGAGGTTGAGAGTAATATTTCTATTTGATTAAAAGAGATGTTTTCACAAGCCTGTTCGTTCTGCATCGAAGAACATGGCGCTGTGCATGCCTGGAAATTTCAGTTATTTTGTGAAGTAAATTTGTACACGTTACTACGTACATTTTACTTTCATTGGGGTTTGAAATGCAGTCATCATTGCCGATTCTTCAGAACCGCAAAATAAAAATAGCATTGCAGTTCCCCTTTAAATTCAATTGAGAACATTTTCGGAAATACAGATTCAATTATTTAACTAAATATTATTTAACCAGGAAACGGGGTGGCGGGGAGTCTGCATTTAATGGAAGGCGCCTACAACTTCACATCTTTCTATTTTGTTTGAAGGAGCTGTTTGGGTTACCTTTCTCAGCTCCATTAAAGTGTTTTGAATGCGTGAGTGCGTGAAGCGTATCTCTACATCATGTTTCCAGGCTAAAGAGGTTGTTTGTTTCAGGTACAGATGTCATGCTGCTGGATGACTTTACTTCAGACAGCACGCATGTTTCTCATCACGGGGAGATTTCAAACAAGAGGAGAAGCTCTGTCACCTTTGAAGACCAAGTGGAGCAACATTCCAATAAAGGTAACTATTCATCACAGGATAAACCTAAGGAGACACCACTGCCAGTCTAACAGCTAACATTCATATTCATTTTATATGATAGCAGGACTCACTTGCAGTGTTTAATGATAGAGAATAGCAGTATACTAATGTATATTTTAATCAGTCATTCATTGTTCATGGTTGACTATATTTTGACAATCTGTTCAGTAATACTAGTCATCCACAAATATAGAAGAGTGAAAACTACCACCTTCATCTTCATTACCTCTATAACTCATTTGTTCTTCCTTTAATTGTGAAGTGGAGTTTAAAATGGAGAACTAAATAGGAAATTACTCGAAAGTTTCAGTGATGTAGCTCTCTGATTGTATATTGCCTGCAGTTATTTTAGTTTGGAAATACAATAGTAGAATTTCCAAAACAGGCTTTGAATACGGGGATCTTGATATTTATTTTATTTTTTTTCCAGAAAATTCCAGTTCTTCCTTAGTCCAAGTTAAGGCAGAGATCCATAAGTCTCTGGACAGTTACGCCTCCTGCCTGGCCAAAGCCATTGAGACAGACGTCAAGCTGCTGCTGTTTGGGGAGGAGGCTCTTCCCCAGAGCGTGTCCGCTGTGTGGACTGCGCCGGGCATTGTGGGAGGGGTACAGAGAGGACCCAGATATCTGAACGAGCAGAGACTGCGGCTGGAGAGCATTGACGAAGGAATCGGAAACGATGGCAACGAGGTGGACGAAGAGGAAATTGAAGAAATTTGTGCCTGATTATACACACGTCAATCTTTTTTTGTTGTTGTTGGCAACTCCCATTTTCCTCTGGGGAAGCAACCACGTTTATTGGAAGCATTCTTCTTTTGAAGAAAGGTACATGTTCTTTCCAGCTTCTATCAAAAGAACCTTTCAGTACTTTTTTTCCAAACTCATCACCAGTACATGTTTATGGTGCTACGGTTTTCTGCCACAGCATAATTCAGTTGACATTACTAGATAAAGAAATTGTAGCATTTAAAGGTATTAAACCAAATTACTGTTTATTTTTGAATTTTAAAATACCAAATTATATACACCCATTTAGGAATAACTAGTTTTATAAGACAAAACGTACAGTAATGACTCCTAAACCTATGACTGTTGAACTGGCACCAGATGATCCATGGGGCTTAATGTGTGCTCTGAGCTTACAGAGCTATCAAGGAGTCTCTTCTCAATTTGATCTCCAATTCTATACAAATCCTACATTGAGATTTCTTTCTATGTAATTTTTTATTTCAAAGCACTGGAACTCAATTGTTTTTTTAATGTGACGTTGTTTTATATTAGAAAAATAAACATTAACATTAAGAAAAATAAAAAAAAACTGAAATATGCTGTTTGCTTAAGTATTCAATCCCCATGCTTTAATATTTTGTAGAGCCACCTTTTGCAGCAATAACAGGTTAAGTCTTTTGGGGGGTAAGTGTGTGCCAGCTTTGCACACTGTTCAGCCCTTTCTTCCAGGCAGATTTGCTCCAGGTTGTTCGAGTTAGTTGGATGACGCTTGTGCGCCACACTTTTCAAATAGTGCCACAGATTCTCAGTTGGGTTGAGTTATTTAAGATCAGGGCTTTGACTGGGCCACTGTAGGACATTCACCTTTCTGTTCTTGAGCCACTCCAGTGTTACTTTGGCCTTGTGTTGGGGATCACTGTCCTGCTGAAAGATAAAGTTTCTCCCAAGCGTTGGTTTTTTTAGCAGACTGAAACAGGTTCTCTTGCAGTATTTCCCTGTATTTTGCACCATCCATTCTTCCTTCCGTTTTAACAAGATGCCCAGCCTGCTGAGGAAAAGCAGCCCTATAGCATGATGCTAATATTTTCTATCAAAATTAATGACACATTAAAATAATTAATTTTGAGCTTCAGTGCATAGAAATAAAAATATCACAGAACTAAATTTCAATGTAGGATTTGTAATTCAGTAAGATAAGATCTCTTTATTGGCCATATACAATTTCTTGCATTAGGAATTTGTCTTTTCGCATACCCCAGCTTGCTCTCCATGAGACACAGAGGCACGCACAACAGGGAGAGAGAAAATTGGGGTCAGGGTGCAGGGTCAGACATTTATATGGTGCCCCTGGAGCAATTGTGGTTAAGGGCCTTGCTCAGGGGCCCAACGGAGTAGGATTCCTCCGCTGGTCACAGGATTTGAACCGGCAACCTTCCAGCCACAGGCACAGATCTGTCCCCAATTGACCAATGAGAGAATTGGTCAAGGGTCTGAATACGTTTGCAAGGTACTGTATATCTCTCTGTTTTTTTTAAATTGATCTGGATTGTAAATGCTGTTAACCTGGAGTTTTTGGCTATGCTTCTGCCTAACAGACATTAGAGAGGATATGTGCCTGCTATAGTACAAGAGACAGATGACCGTTTCTAAACCATGGGCCACTAACATACATAGTAAGCAATCGTAGGTAACAAGCATATGTATAAAAATGAAATTTCATTTTTCTTTACTACAAATGTGTGTAACTCACCTGTTTTTAGTGTGATGGCTGAGACTGCTTTTTCTGTGCGAGTCTGCTGGTACTGAAGATGTTGCTGCTTCTTAACGAGACCATGGAGTCTCGCAGTGTATAGTACCAGTCAGCGATGCCGTTTTCAATGCGTGTTTCCTTGAAACGTTCATAAAAGTGCATCATCATGGTCCTTCAATCTAATTTCACAACAGTAATCACCATATCCTAATGCAGGGTATTTCAAGAACTCTTGAAATTTGCAGCTGTTTAATTCTCAGCATTACATTGCTCAATCACGTGTACTTTTCACACTGATTATCTTGCTGAATAATGCAATGACACTATCAGCCTATGTCAATGCTCAGGCAAACCCGTGTCTTTCTTAATTAGGGCCTCTATGCCCTACTGTGATCCAACTGTAGCTAGAGCACTCATACTGTATCTTCTTATAGTAAAAATATCTCCTTTGGTAAGGCCGTGCCCTGATGTCAAATAAAGCATAACCGCTCAACAGGTGTAATCCATGCAAAAAATAACCAGCTGGGAAGTACTTATACCCTTTGTCTCATGGTCGACGTAGAGTAGAACTCGTAATCAGCTACAGAATTTTCCTGGACATTTAAATATCTTGAGCTGGCCTGGCACTGACAAGGGAAGTTTGCCACTATGTACTCCTTCACAACTTCTCTTTTGAATGAGGCCCTCGGCACCTAACTGGCTTTCAGAAGTGTCCATCTCCTTTCAGTGTCTTTTACAAATTCCGTGCAGCACATTTTAGGTATTTCAGTTTTGTCGCACCTTCACTGAAAAAAAATATATTTTTTTTAATTTAAAACAGTGCTGTGTCTAAAATTTTCATTTTTTGGTTGCAGAGACTTCAACCCTCAACACCATTGTACAGTAGTTGAAAATGAATGTTAAGATGCAACCAATGTTTTTGGGCAGAAATGACACATCAAACAAAAAAAATTGAAAACATTGGTGCACTCTATGTTTGGGTACCTTACCAATATAGAATTGCTAGTTACTTTTTGTTACCCATTTGTAGCTTGATGCTACAAATCATAGGACTACCTACATTTTTGCATTCTCATCTTTGTTTAGACTCCTCTGGCCTGCCTACCTTTAAGCCATTTGTCTCTTAACGTGATTATACAGTTCAGCCTGCACTCAGGCAAGCATCTTTACCTACATGGAACTTTTATTAAGGTTCATGGTCTGTTTTTAAACATACTCCCTGTGGACGACATTAAGCAATGGGCCAGATCCCCACCCAAGGACTAAAGTTTAGTTTGAGATTTTAAGTTGGTTTTGACATTATGCTGTAAACAGTTTTGAGTATTACGCATCTAAAGTTTTTAAATTGTGCTTTCGAAAAGCATGACACTGCATCTTAATATACACTAAAGGAAGCACTGTTTGATATTACTGTTGTGTTGTTTAGAATAGGTTTTTTTAAAAATTGTGATTCCATAATTTTCTACTGATTTTTTTTTATACATTGTTCTTGTATTAAAACAACAAAAAAAGAGCCTGCCTGTTTTTTGGATGAAGTACATATGAATTTTGGAGAATAATACTTTATGGCAATCATGAAAAAAATATGCAATGTGATTTCTCATTTTCAGTACATTTAATTATAGGCTCATTTATCATCTACTGATTTCACCCTTTTTCACATAACATCCAAAACGACTCTGAATCCTCAACATTAATTCAGTTTAAAAATGACAGCAGATTGGAATGTCATTCAATGAGTTCAATATCACAACCTTTTCATTAGAAAGTCACTCGTGCCTAGTCATTGTTCTGCTAAAAGTAGGATTTAAAAACGTTAATGATTTCTGTTAACTACAAACTGTTAAAAGGACAGAATGCACCCTGTTACAATTCATTAAACATCCAGAGTAAGACTTTTTTTCTACCAAAATTAAAATTAATAAATTGAAATGGTGTTTAAATATAACGTTGTCCTCCTTTAACTGTTTTGGATTGATTTTTGTTGGACAGGGCCTCATTAACTGTGAATGTAACTCTTTTTATCTCTGTTAACCACAAAGTTTGAGACCCCAGTGGTGAGGGGCTACTGTAGTATGAATACTACTTAAAGCTGAACTCCAATGACTGAAATCAGAAAGCTGGTTTAAGAAGAAAGCACAGGAAAGATGCTAATATCTGAATTTGTATTTTTAACAGGCTGGCTGATCTATAAATAATCACCAGAAAATATTTAAACAACAAAATTATGTACTTGAAAAGCATATTTATCCTTAATGTTTACATGCATAACATCAGGTATACAAAGTTATTTAACCTTAGCTATAATAATGAAACCCACTCCATAACACTGATCCAATCTCAGATATTTACTCTTGAAAAATAATATTGCACTTTATATCCTTAAGCACCCGTCATCCAGATCTGTTTTTCCATTTTCACGTTTTTATTGCCACAGCTTGCATTCACACTTTTTCAAATGCAGTTTAACCACAAGGAAAATTATTAATAAAGTTATGGTTTAAAAAAAAGCTAAAAATTGCACTAATGTTCTGTAAGGAAAATATTCTACATTTTACTTGTACAAATCTCAGTCTTCAAGTGCTTTGTAGCAAAAAAAAAAAAAAGACTACTCGTCTTCATTCTCATTCTCTTGACCAGAACCCTCTGAGCGATCACCTTCCAAACGGTCTGTGGGGAAAAAGAATCTGTTACCCGTGATCCAAGGATTATCATTGATACCTCAGGAGATAACACTTGTCATATTGCTTTATATTAGTTGACTTGGCCTGAAGACTAAATGCTATGTGCTTTACCCTCAGGCTCTGATAAATGAACACTGCATAAACAGAACGAGTTTATTGGTTTGTAAAATACACAAAAACCAAATGAACATTTTTGGACATTTAAAAAAAAGTTGTTTAGACTGAGTAAGTGTGCCAAGGCAGTTTCAACTCAAGAGAGTTCTAAATACAGAACTGTATTTCCCATCCTAATCACTGCAAAAGTCACACGCACAGCACCTTTTAAAAACCCTCCAAAAAAGATGTTTTACTGCAGGAAAATAAATCATACTCATAACAGAAGTATAGTGGTATTTTGCTCTTTAGTATTAATCAGCTATAGTTACATAACCTTAAAAATCTAAGATTTTTCCCTCATTTAAAGTTGTAACATTTGCCATTTGTGCTTCTCTTGCCTAGAAAAGTCAGTTTCAACACAATTTCTGCCCATTCCTTGCGGCAGTGTGTCACTGAACAACTCAGGGTTTCGAATTTAATGTAAGTGCATTCTGTACTGACAGGCTTGTGATCAAAGTCTGCTTGAGCCACACATTGTCTCAGGTGACCAACAATATGCCCCGGAAAAACTAAGTGGGGTTTAATTTGGGGGAGACCATTGGCCAGCATCCTATGGGAAACATCTTGTCCTAAAGACATAGCTGAAGAATCATCATGAAGTAGTATCTGTATCAATCAAAAGACAACACACTAAGTGTTCCATATATCTAAACTGCTTTTTTTCCTAAACCATTTTCCCTCATCCACCCCAGCAATTGCAGTTTGAGTGCTACAATTGCAGATGTTAATCAGTTCAAGATTGAGTATTCAGCTACATAATTTCACTTGCACCACATCTGAAAACCATTAGAGAAATCCTGAGTTTTGGATTTCTTGTCAAATGGGTTCAACAAGGATAGGAGGACCTTAAAACATGCCAAAACCTTTATATTTTACAGTTGAACGTCTGCGTTTCCAGACCCATTTTCTGAAGGAAAGACTGTCTCTACTGAAAATGCACTAGGCCGTTCACTTTGAACTAAGTCACATGTGGTCCTACTTGTACAGTATGTTACTGAGACCACAAACAGTGCCACTACACATACTGAAAAGACCAACAATACACTAAATTCAGCAGAGTCCTAATTTCCTAGTTTCCTCTGCATGTTCAACATCTATGGCATCATAATGACACAACTAAGCATGAAGACCATTTCAAAATTGCAATTAGCCTCGACAAGAGTATATAATTACACATTAAGCTTGATAAGTGATGGGGAAATGTGAAATCTAAAAAAACTCTAATCCTAACCCAGTTATTAACATACATGGATAATGTAATGGTATTCTGTTAAAAGCATATATATATATCTAGTTTGTTCTTGCTCATCTGTTTTTACAGACAAGTAGGGTGATGCCATAAAAAATGCTTTAGAGCCAGTGCACAGGATCCATGAAACTGAATGGCATTTAAAACCACAGGAAGTGCATTTACCTGCTCTTATATGATTCAGCGAAGCCAGCATTCGCAGCATAAAGGAGGCAGGCACTGTGATTGTGTTTCTTGTCTCCTCAAGCATCAGCTCATTGCGGGTAATAACCTAGAAGGGATTCAACAGGAACACAGTCACTAAACTGCAGTGCCACGCACAAGACAAGAATCAGACAAGATTATGGGTACAGGTCGACTAATTTCTTTACATACAGAAATATTTTTGTTAATAAGGCAAGAATTATATTTTGTTCTAATCTACGTTGAAGTTCCAGATTGGGACAATAAACCATCTACATGTAGGCTAGGCCAACAATGTCCTCTTGTGCATATTTATTCCAGAAAACAACATACAATTACAATTAAAACACTGCAGGAAAATGTATTTCTGTACATGAGAAATGATTTCAGTGAGCTGTACTAGCTGTGAACATATTACTCGTCACTTTAACAGTTCTCCAAATGGGGTCAAAGATTTAGTAGTTTCCGGATGACAGAAAAGACAATCCTGACTTTCATTAAACAGATGTTCAAGATGAGTAATGGGAGGTAGTTCTGAAAATTGCTTGGCGTGTTCATAGTTACAATAGAGCCTTTCAGAGACAGGAAATATTTTACTGTCAGAGGGAGATGAAGAAAACACTGGCGTAAAACATTATGTTTTATAATTCAACATCTCAAAAAAACAGGAGGGACAGTGGGGCACCGGTCTCATGTCTCTTGGCCATGTTTTCAACTCCTGGGGTATTATCTGCATGGAGTTTGTATGTTCTCCCCGTATTTGTGTGGGTTTCCTCCAGGTGCTTCAGTTTCCTCCCACTGTTGAAAGACATACAGTACTGGAAGGCTAATTGAGTTCTGTAAAAAATAGCCCTGGTTCGAGTGTGTCCATCTCTGTTTGTGTCTGTGTGTGCCCTTTGATTTACTGGCAGCCCGTCCAGTGTGTATCATGCCTTGTCCCTAATGCTTCCCAGCAACGTTTCTGGGCCACTATGACCCTGAGGTATTCGAAGTGATATAATGACAATCTCCATAAAAAACTGCTCTGCAACTACAAAGGAAACTTTTGTCAAATCAGTCTATCTGAACCCTTTACCATGATTTCTTTGAATTCAAGTTCGGTTCTCAGAGATGTATTCCTTAAAGCAGTGTTCAGAATCAGGTCTGTAACACATTTTAGAATAAAGGCTTCACTCTAAACACAGAGGACTCAGATGTTCCATTAGTTCCTTCGTTTCTGGCTGTCTGTATTAGACCCAGCACAAACTCCTACCAGGTCACACCCAGACTTAAGACTTAACTTAAAACTAGAATACCAGTGAGAATTTAACCAGACGACAATCGCGTCTTTAAACTCAAAATGCAGCTAATTTTGTTCCACATATCAATGTGGAATGTGAATTTGTCATGGGCAACATTAAACCAATATGCAATAGGCTTCATGCAGGATGTGTGTCAGGAATGGCAAGAGAGTTAGAGAAACAGGGTGGTAAATGTCAGAAAAACTACTCGGACTGTGCGATGGAACAACTCAGTTTTTGCCAAAAGATTAATCCTAAGTAGACTAATTTTCCATGTACAACATACCCACTTAACAAAACCCCCCGAGAACATACCTCTTCAGCAAGCTTTCTATTAAAAGATGGAGATTCTTCCAGTGGTGACCAAATCTTGATATCATAGTCTATTCCCGATGAGGCGAGAACTGGAAATGTAGATGTGCATAGAAGGAAATTACACATACATCACTCTAGCAACAGCATTGTTCATAGTCCAACCCTTAGATATTTTTTTAATAAAGGTTATTGAGCTTCACAAATTAAAACTAATAATTTCTCCCTACAGGCATTTTCATGCCTAAAAGACTTCTCATACTTTAAGTGCATAATTCACATTTATTATACTTGGATGGCGGACACAATCGGTATAATATCCACTGTTACTCTTTCTTTGCCTTACCACTTTGGAACTCTGTTCTATCAGTAAGCCTTATTGACTACCATCAAATATTTTTTTCTATACTAAACGCTATACTGGAAATAATTCCAAAAACAGAAACAGTGTCTCTGTTATAAAAATTACACATTATTATATCATTTTTTGTGTAAAAACGAATCTCTCGGTTATATTCTGTGTACAAACAAATTAGTTAGTTTCATACTTGCGTATTTATATAAAACAAAAAACAATATATGTTGTCAAATACTGTCCAGTTTTAACTATTAATACCAACTACGCCCTGTTGAGACAAACGAATAGTACAAACAGATGTTTGTGTGACAAAGTGCAAAGCCCAGCATGGGGAGGTTGGCAGTAGGCCTGCTTTCTCGCTGGACACAACATCTTCTTGAGAAGAGGCTAGCTTTGATTTTAATGCTGTCCTAGAAAATGTATTCCTAGCAACCTGAACAGTACTCCTGGAATTTCCATTGAAGCAGCTGGGAGTGCGTCTCTGTTCCTGCCTGTTCACAATTCATTGCACAACATACTCTGCTACATTTACACTGCTGTTTTTTCTTAAAAAAATAAACAAGTAAAGGCATATATAAATTTAATTAGTGACCAATGCAAAGGTACTATTTGACAAAGTAGTGCCAAAAGCCATACAATGTGCTGAGTTGATCAGCTCTTTGCAATCTGGCAAGATGCATGACAGAAATTCAAAGAACGCAGGATGTAATTTGAAAGCACTGTGCAGTGTCGAAAACAGTCTGGACACCTTTCTCTAAAATACTTTGGATATTAGTTTAGGTTTCTAGTTGTTAAAATCAGAATTAAGGACTAAAGCAGCATTTTCCAACAGGAAGTTCTTTAGACAGTAATTGGAGTGATGTGGAATTTTGCGGAAAGTCACATTCAGAGAAATGAAAATAAATTAGTTTAAATTCTTCTTAAATTCAGGAATAAGACAAACCACTTTTTTAGAACTTTCCTCTTGACAAGCAGATGTGGGATTGAGGGACTAATATGCTGACACAGATGTTTGGGCCTTTGACTGAATGCCTGAAAATTTGAGCACCTTTATTTGAGCTCTAAGGTACATAATAAATTTTAAGCTTGTAGGACATACAGTACTTACTGGGATCAAAGGGGTGGGGCTGGAGGCAGTTTACCACATGGTTATCTGCCTCCAGCAACATCAGATGTTCAGCTGTGTGTCGATCCCAAATAAAGATGTGCCCACAGTCAGAGCCACTCATGACAAAATTACTCCCCCAGAAACTGGATTCCTTGATCTGAAATAAAAACATCAAACACAGGTGGTAAAAAGCATACATAATTAAAGCAAATACAACATAAAAGTAGCATCTGAACATCCTTACCCTTCATTCCATCCCTAAAAGCCTGCCAGCTAGCTGTATTTTTGATCTCCTAGCAATCTCTCTAATAACAGACATTGTAAGAACTGTTTCTTGGTACATGTAGTGGACAAAAAAATGGGAATGAGTGTAAAGTCACTTAAAAAGGATGGCCTGGACAGCCTGAGTGTCTGCAATGCTGCAGGAAGGATGTGGCACCACTCCTGTGTGTCAGGCACTGTTCCAGAATATCTCATGAATGCCCGACTGGGACCTGGTAACTGAAAAGGCCGTGGCATACGGATAACATCACTGTCATTCAAATAAAATACCCTTTGGCCACATATGCTCTGTAGATGGGAACATCGTCACGCTGAAAGACACCCCTCCTGGCAAGAAAGCGATTACTCATTAATCATTGAGGAGTGATTAGCATTGACCGTGCCTCCTAGGGGATTGAGAATCTCTATAGCGGGAAAGTGTGCTCCACAGAACCAGGAGGACCCTTCACTATTGGACCTGGGCATTCAAGGCTGTAGAGGTCTTTAGCATGGTGCCACATGACCACACGTCTATTTGTCAACAATATGGTGAGGGATGGTTCATCTGACCAGATCGCATTTCCAGACTGTCCCACTGCCCGTTCTCTGGGCAGCACTTGATATGCAAATGTCTATTGCCAAGTCTGATGAGTAGTTTGTGTACTGCAAGCCCATTCCAGCCTTGAAAAGAGAGATCAACAGACTGCTTAACAACATTGCACGCAGGGTGTATGCAATTTTTGCCCTACCCTTTCTTCTTGATATATTTGTTCAAACTCTCTCAAGTGGACTGAGGATCAGGTATGGACAACAGTTTGAGCCTTTTCACAGATTCCAGTCTGATTCGGTTGAGGACTTTGACTGGGCTTCTCAAGAATACACACTTTCTTATTCTTAAGCCACTCCAGGGTAGCTTAAGCTTTGTCCTCAAAGGCAGACAGAAACAGATTCTCCTCCAAGATTTACCTATATTTCTCTCTATCCACTTTCCTCTCAGTCTTTTCCAGTCCAAATGGACGAGAAGCACCCCCTATAACATAATGGTATCATCACCATGCTTGACTGCAGGGATGGTGTTGACTGATGTGCTATGTGCTGTGATAAGTCCACACCAAACATTTATTAGACAAAAGTTCCAATTCTGTCTCTTCTAAATAAAACACCTTTTGCAACACCATTTTTGCAGGCTCACTCGGGTGTTTTGATGGAAACTCCACGAGTCCCGGAAATTGTTGACTTGTGTACATTTTTCTCTCATCTCAGTCACTGAAATCTATACTTATTTCAAAGAAGTACTTTACTGTACAGAAATGGGTCGTTCTTTCGAAGTTGTTGTTAATCTCTCAGGGAAATCCGTCACCAGTGACTTGTTAGGTTGCTCAGTTTGGAGTGACAGCCTGATATAGGCCCTTTAGGTGGTAAGGTATACATTGAAATTGATAAGATATACTGATATTATGAGACTTCGATATTTTTTGTACCCTTCTCTTGATCAGTGCTTTTCAACGACTTTATGCTCAACTTCCTTTGAAAGCTCCTTAGTCTTTATAGGGTTTTAGCCTTCATAGGTTTTGCTTGAAATTCACTATCCTGCTAAGGAACCTCATAGGGCCAGGTGGTTTAATTCAGAAATCACAGGAACTACTATTAGACACAGACAGAGGCCGATAAACTAACTGTCTTATAAGAGTAATATAGTGCACTTAAAGTAATTTTGGCTTGTCACAGCAAAAGGGGCTAAAAAGTAATGCAATCATGACTTTTCCATTACATTCACATATTTTTCTTAGTTTTCTTTTTTTAAAAATCTTTTGATTTGAATTTGTGGAGTAGGTTGTGTGAATAACCAATGTGAGTTGTACTCATATCATAACTGCAAGCTTTAAAACAACAAAATGTGAAAACTAATCAAGTGTCTGAATACTTTTGCAAGGCACCATAGGTAATATATCTATTCTTCTTTTACAACTTGGGAAATGGAGCGGCAGAACATTTTAATCACAATAAGTTGTTTCTTTCTAGAGATCACATACTGTAAATGTAAAACAACAAGTCGAAGACTGAAATATATCAAGTAAAACATGTAAATTTAACCACCTAGCTACACTCATTCTAGGCTCAAAACAGTTATATTTTCAACTCTGCACGATGTTGTACCATGGTTCGGGAGTTGCGATGGCCTTTGTAAACCATCTTGACTGCCGGTCTTCTGATATTTAGGGTCTCATTCTCCTCCATCTCACGCCGCTCCTTTCTCCTCCTGAAGAGCTCCTGGATGCGGGCCGCAGCACTGCGTCTGTGAAAGGGGTAGAGCAGCTGTTAACCTTCCTAAACTGGCCCCACATTTCAGCCTTTCTTCCCTCGGGCTGCGGCGCTTTGTCAGGTGACAGAGGGTAAAGAGGCTGGCGTTGGGTATTGTTCATATGCAGCCAAAGCCCGTCACAGAGCTTACACACAACCACACGACCCTCTTCGTAAATAACACCGACACCGAGTTTTCTGAAAATAATTTGAATCTATAGGAAATCGAGAGTGCTTTCCAATGGGTTGCAGACAAACTCATGTAAAAGCTACAGAAAATGACAGTTAAGTTGAACACTGCAGGTAAACGACAAAAAAATGTAAAACTTTGCGTGTAGACATGTCATGAAGGAACGTGACATGATGTAATGACCTGATGTCAATGATGGAGCTAATTGTTATTACAATTAATAAGGCAGAAATTCAGAGAGCTGTGTAAAGGGTTGTTGCAGTAGCTATAATCGCACTACTCAAAAACTAGGAGTCTCAAGGATCCTTTAAGTAGCTGCTCACCCTGAAATTCGCAATGTTTTTACAGTCTTGCTTACAAGCAGGAATAATCACAGTAGGTAGAGGATTCAGACATTTAGATAAAGGTATATGAATTTGTGCTGATCTTTGTAACAACATTTCATTAGACCCACAAGAGGTAAAGTTTTACATCGTCATTTGCAGATTGCTTTAAAAGCATGGAATTTAGGCTAGAAAGCTACTGTACATTTCTCTTACTGGAAATGAAAAGTGGAAAGTCATTAAGTTTAAATTTACAGATTGCTCTTCATTGAGGATTCATAAAACACATTCCTAAAACAATCAAATTGAAACATTCCATTAGAAACTACATACATGGATGAAAGGATCAAGATCCCATTCACGCTTTAAAATAAGCAAGGAACTAATCACTGTATAGTAGAACCTATTTCAATTATTTTGTAAGAAGCAGTTCTTGAGTGGAAAAGGCTAAAGACAGTATGTCCAAGGAGCCTTGTGTGTTCCAACAAAGGAATGTTTTTTTATTGAAATGCATCCGACTTGTTGAATTCCATGCATTGTCGCTCCTTACTACACATTCCTCCTCTCATGCCGGCTCTTAGTGGTGCCCCTCAGCAGTGAAAAGGCTGCCCTGCTGTGTGATGGGTCTGACAAAAATCGCCTAAATAAAAGACCAGGGGTGGCAGCACTCTCCAGTGCCCTAACCAGCTTGAAGCAGATGTTTTCAGAACACAGCACATTCATCTTACCCATATATAACGTCTCTTTTCGTGGTTTAGATGCTCAATAATCAAAAGGGCATTTCAAATGTTTAACAAGTAAAGAAAGGAAAGATGTAGGCGTTTAAGCACCGAATAAGTCCATTTTACAGGATTTAGTTGTAATAGTATAATCAAGTTGTGTATGTTTCTTATTTACTTAAGGCTGTGAAAATCACATTTTCAAGGCCTAACAATCTGTTGTATATCCAAAGTATTTTGTTTTAAATGGTCAGTAAGGGATAAAAGAACAGAAGATTAGCAGAATTCTCTATATTTTCCTAAAGATGGAGAAAGCCAACTACTATGTCATTGGGTGTATCATGTTCCTACAAATATCATCTCTCATATTATCCATATCTGTTGACTATTCCTTTTACTGCAGTCTATCTGCTTCCTATGGGTTCCTAGCGTCTGAATAATTAGAACACAAAACCGAAACTCATGCGCACATGCAGTTCAACACAAACGGAGCGCATTGTCACACCACACGTTCTATAGATTAGTGCTGTTTTACTGATCCAGTCTAACAAATTCGGCACAGTCAAGACCGTATAAAGCATTTACACTTGAAGGTCTGTCTCCAGGAATTTCTTTTTTTAAATGTTAATAACATCACTTCTAGGAGTTAATTACTTTAGTAAGAAGGAAATATTAGAATTACCTTATCATTCTATCACCTACTGCTGATCCTCTGAAATTAAATCTATTGGAAGGAACACAATATTTATAAACTTTACTTATAAAGCTAACTACAAAATATAATGTCTGTTAAACACATCTGTACATACACATTTACCAATTGCAATTAGCTCTACAAATGTTTATAATGATTATGAATACACACATGGGTCAAATCAATATAGAATACTGTTACTTTCCACTGAGGTTACTGTAGGTAATCACCATGTAAATACTATCTTTACACTTTCTACAAAATGTGAACTGAAGTACCTTATCTGACTTAATCTGCATTTTCTTTAGAATTAATCTACAGCATATTAAGGAGACACAATTTGTAGTATAAGCATTGCTCCAGGTCAGATATACTGCTGAATAATAAAATAATCACAAAGATATATGAAATGGTTTTGTGATGCACTAAGCAGGAAGCTTTCATAGAGAGCTGACAACCAGAACCAACTTTAAATTATAGGTCAGCAGGGGATATTAGAGAAAGAGCAATTTATGTACGACACAGGTCTTTCAGGATGGAACGACAGTCCATTCAGGCGGTTATCTAGTGCCTGTGAGAGAGCTACACTCTCACAGAGCACAGAACACATTAGATTTACATGGCTTGTACTACAAGTTCATCTGCTCTTGTAGTAATGAAACTACAACAAGGCCGCAGGCACAACCTGCATCTCGGAAGATTTAGAGGTTTCCAACCAGTGAAAAAGGACAACAAATCCTCAAGACCCTACAACCTAAGGTCTTTTATAATACCAACATCTTTCTCTTGCCGATATCAGGATTAAAACGACATTTTTGAACAGCAACTTTAAAGGATGTGTGACCGATCAATTTTAATTGTCATCTAAATGTTCTCTGGGTATCATATGATAAAATGTGACAATCAGCACTGTGTTAATGAATTAATGAATTCGTAATTTCAAATTGGCAAGAGAAGTGAACAACAGGGAGATATGGGAGTGAGCATCAGCAAGGGCAAAAAGCATGAAAAGCTTAATGGAACAGCAGTAAAACATTTTCATTTGGAATCTATTTTCGGTTTTGTCATCTACAGATACATTGCATGTTGTGCAAGGCTATGCAGTACAGCATTTAAAGCTGAGGTTTAGAATTGTAAAAACAAGAAACCCACAGTCCATCAATTTAATGACTGTACATATACTCAAAATGGCAACACAACTCCAATGAAACTAAAAACACGAAATATGATTAGCTCAAATGCTAAGGTGCAGTGAAGAAATTGACTACAGATGACAGATGATTACAAATACTTCAGCAGCACAGCTAATTCCGATCCTCAGTGCTTTAATAATGAATGCTCCTGATCATATTACCATTCCTTTAAAGAAAAAAAAAAGTTTTTTGCCCTTTCCAAAAAATAAGTAATAAGAAAAAGATAATTGGGCATATATAACGTGTGCAACACAAAATACCAATAAAAACAACTGGAGTAAATCTTCAAAATTAAATCAACCGCACTAGTGCATCACCATGTTTAAAAAAGACCAATAAATCTGGTACCCTATACTTGCACAAACGATGTGAAAGCTTTTGTCCACAACAGCTGATCCCGGGAAAAACTATTTTGTCTGAGACGATGCATGAAGATGACAAGTTCTGTACAGCTGGTGAGCGTGTCTGACAGCAGTTTAACATACCTCTGCCCCTGTCCAGCACGATACCTTGCCGACGGTATTAAAATGGGGTCATCGTCGCTGTCGTCTGAATCCTGGTAGCTGCGGGTGGCCTGCTCACGACTGCTTTCTCCTGCAGGCTCGGTGCGCCGGCACGACTCGCTGGGGTTCTCCAGGCCCGCCCCCGCCTGCTGCTCCTCCCGGGGCTGGGATGAGGCACTGTCCGCTCCCTGAGCGAGCTCTTCTGCCGGCCCGGCCGCGGGGCTCTCCGGAGAGCTGGGAGAGGCCTTTTCTGTGCTGCTGTCCGTGCTCTCCTCGCCTCCAGCTCCAGTCCCAGCCGGTCCCGCCCCAGTCTGCTCGGGGGGCTCCAGTGCTTTGGACTGCATGGGCTTTTCCGCTAGAGCTGACGGTGCTGCCACACAGAGACAAATGCACTTTAAATCGTCTAAAAACATTTCGGTAATACATTCAGCTGGTCCTGCATAACAATCAACCCCACTCTGAGTTAAGTGAAATAAACTGACATATGAAAATCGCCAAGAAATCTGATTGTTGTATCCTTTTTTTTTTACTTACTGTATTAAATATAAGCAAAATTACATTATCTGGTCTAAGATGCACCTATAGGGAAAGTGAGCATTACCATGCACAATGCTTTGCTGCTCCATGGAGCTGTTTTCAAGTGAACTACTTTTAGTAAACAAAAACATTAGGTTATTACTGCCCTGGTTTCTTTAAATAGCAACAAAGCTGTCACCTCAAGGGTAATTCTAAGATTAACCTATTATCTCAAAAGGTTAATATGGACTTTTAGCAAATACACTCCAAATATCAAAAATCAGTAGGGAGTGACCTCAAATGTTAATAATTGTGTTGGTATTGCAGGGAACCAGGGTTTCTATCTTCATGAACACATTACAGTTAAATCAGTCAAAATAATGGTGCTTAGACAGGGCAGTCACAGGCCAAGTCATTAATACTACATGCAACAATAAATCAAAAAAACATTCCTGCACAACATTAACCTATATTAATAATAAAAGCTGAGGTTTCTTGTGATAGTTCTCGCTACTTGAGAGTGCATTCTTCTGTAAACAATTGTCTGCATTTTGCCTTTGTACATATATTTTTTTTAAATCTTGATTGCTTTAAGTGCAGAAAAACCTAATCTCTCAAAGATCCGCTCTGGTGAAGGGAATCATAATCTTAAAGTTCACGTATGACTGGTCCATAAAGTCCTCCGTTCTATGCACCCAAAACTCCACCAGAGCCTTGTGTGCAAATTTTAATTTTAGCCGAATTAAATTTAGTCAAGGGTGTTATTATCGCTGATTGCACGATAGCCAAGGGAGTGTAAGAGACGATTCTGTACACAGACATTTTCTGATTGCTCTATCCATTGTGGGGAATTATATTAAGTGGCTGTCGGAGCTGTAGAAAGTGTTACATGACTTCAGTTCTCATTTTCTCATCTACATGCATTCAATTTTTCTCTCGAACTTGAACTTGAACTTGAACTTTATTGCCATATGTAACCGGTACTGGTACAATGGAATTCTTACTTACAGAAAGTCTCTCGATTATAAAACAAGTGTAAAAAACAAAACAAAGTGCAAACAGTGCATCAAGACAATGTACAAACAAACAATAGACAATGTGCAAGTAAACATGCAGACAGTTTGAATGTAAACAATACAGACGTGTAAACAATGACTGGAGACGTACAATTAATAAATTACAATGAGGTAGATGGTGATGGTGTAGGTGTGGTCCGAGGGGGATGGCTAAATGTGTTCGCCAGTCTCACTGCTTGTGGATAGAAGCTATTGAAGAATCTAGTGGTAAGTGTCCGTATGCTCTTATATCTCTTGCCTGAGGGCAGTGGGGTGAAGAGCTCATGCCCTGGGTGGTAACTGTCCTCTGTGATGGCCAGAATACTACCACGGCAGCGGTCCTCATAGAGCTGTTTAATCTCGGTGAGACCGCAGCCGATGATCTTCTGGGCCATATTGACCATTCTCTGCAGTGCCTTTCTTTCTCGCGAAGAAGTGTTGCCATACCACACGGTGATCCCGTTGGTGAGGACGCTCTCGATAGTGCAGCGGTAGAAGTTCACCAACACATGTGTTGGCATCCCCCATCGCTTGAGGCACCTCAAGAAATAAAGGCGCTGCTGAGCCTTCTTCATGATAGAGTCAGTGTTCACAGTCCAGGTTAGATCTTTAGAGATGTGAATTCCCAAAAACCTAAAGCTGGTGACTGTTTCCACTTCCGTTCCATCAATACTGAGTGGGCTGTGAGTGTGTGGCCTGTGTCTCCGAAAGTCCACTATTAGCTCTTTCGTTTTCTTTATGTTCAAGTCCAGGTTATTGCTATGACACCACCTAAGCAGCTGTACAACTTCATCCCTGTAAGTGGACTCGTCATCATCACTGATCAGTCCTATTATAGTGGTGTCATCGGCAAACTTGATGATGCGGTTATTGCTGTGTCTTGCTGTGCAGTCGTGAGTAAATAGGGAGTACAACCTTGGACTCAGACAGCAGCCTTGTGGGGTTCCAGTGCTCAGGGTGAGTGGTGTTGATGTTTTATTGCCTATCCGCACCACCTGTGGTCTCTCGATAAGAAAGTCCAGCAGCCAGTTGCAGACAGAGTTGCACAGACCTAATCCCCTGAGCTTTGTCACCAGTTGACAGGGTATGATGGAATTAAATGCTGAACTGTAGTCCACAAACAGCACTCTCACATACGAGTTCTTAGTGTCCAGGTGTTCCAAGGCTGTATGCAGAGCCAGGGAGACAGCATCATCCACTGATCTGTTGTTCTGGTAGGCGAACTGCAGGGGGTCCAGGGACTCTGTGATGGAGGAGTTGATGTGTGACAACACCAGCTTCTCCAGGCATTCTCTAGCTGCATTCTCCAGATGGAAATTAATTGTTTGAAAGGTCACAGAATCAGTGAAATGGTTTCAGCCTACATGTAGTCAAATTGGTATAACTTCTTGGTATAATTTCCCTCGGGTATATAAAGGCTTTCTAGATGCAGAATCAACTCTTAAAGAAAGCAAACACAAAGAGCTTTTGAAACAAGTCAGCAATAAAGTAGTAGTTAGGTAAAAAGAAGGTTTTAGAAGTGCTGATTAGCCCTCTCAGCACAGTGAAGTCCCATTAAGAAGTGGAAGATACATCACCTTCCCCAGCTGAACAGCCAGACAAGTGGAAGGCTGATTTGGGTTATCAAAGTTCTGTCTGAGATGGAAGTCAGGGTTCACAAACTGATGATATCCCTATCCCTAGCTAGCTTTTTTAGGCAGATGACAAAAATGAAGACTTTACTGAAAATACCTCGTCTTAAAACTCAAATGAGATATACTGCGAATGTGGCAGAAAGTTTTGCCATCACGTGAGGCAAAAATAGAAGTTTTTGCTCTTAACAAAAAGGATTACATCTGGCATAAGCCTGAAAACACACATCGCCCCGTAAACACTGTCCTAGGATACCAAGCATGGTGGTGGCAGCATCATGTTATGGGGAGACTTTGCATCAGTATGGACTGAGCAACTAAGGAGAACGTAGAGGAAAATGGACGATGAGTACAATCTACTTGAGTAAGCCATGAATCCTAGTCTGGTTGCAGCATGCACAGTGCATCAACAGCAATCAAAGCGCAAGGCTGCACGTCATCTTCTGGTTTTTCACACTTTGAGTTGATTTTAATGCCTCTATGAAATTTCGTGTCCCCACAGCCCAATAACCCCTCCCCCCCCCCCCAGGCTACCCCAGCCACATTGTAGAAGTTGATAACCAGGCTTTCTTGAAATGGCTGGTGATAGTGTGATGTTTTTGCTACTGTACGCACTTGAAAGGGAAATCTGAACTGTGAAGTGAACTATCCCCCCTTTCTCAAGGTTCCTATTAAACACACAATAACTTTTTGTTATACTGTATCATGACTTGAGTCTTTAGTGACTCATTTTGAAACAAAAGAAGACACCAGCATCATGTCCCACCTGCCTCCATGCTCTCCAGCGAAGACTCCTCTTTGCTCTGTGTTTTCTGGGGCTCCTCAGGTTTGTCTAGTTTGCTGTGACCCCCACTTCCTCTGGAACTGGAGGCAGTGCTGCTCCTGTCGAATGGGTGGAAAAGAGACACCGAATGACCCAGTGAACCCACTGCTCCACTGGAAGAGAAAATCCTTCACACCTTCACTCTATCAGGTGGATGCTATAGAATACAGCTTTCCACACATCTCTGCAACAACACTGGGTCCCTGGGTTCAGCTCCTGGAGTACTATCTGCATGGAGTCTGCACATTTTCCAATGTTTGTGGGGGTTTCTTACAGGTGCGCCAGTTTCCTTCTGGGAAAACTGGCCCAGGTGTGAGTGCATGTGTTTTTGTGTCTGTGTCCCCTGTGAAGGACTGGCATCCTGTCCAGGGTATATCCTGCCTTGTGCCCAGTTTTTGTCAGCATAGTATCCAGTTCCCCTGCAACCCTGAATTGGATAAAGATAGAAAATGATGGATGCACAATAGCTATACTAAATGCAGTCCATATAAAAAAAATATTATAAGCTAAATATGATTGATAAATTCTGTTTCCTTGAAGCTCATCATTGAAGGGAACATCCCTAATTATGTTTACATCAATTAAACAATCAGAATTATGTAGGTATAATTTACAGCATTTAATTATTCAGATTTAATTTTAAACTCAGCAGTGTTGGAAGAGAGGACACAAAAATAATGAATACTTGTCACAACAAGAATGAGTGTAAAAACTCCTCCAAAGCTCAACTGTGCTCTTTATATACAGTATACGCATGAGAAACCCATCATTAGAAAATATGTTTAGTAAAGAAAAAAAAAACTGTTAGCATCCAGAAAGAGTACATCACAGCCCCTAGCTGAAGAGTGAATGTCGCCACCCCCCTGGCACATACCACTCGTCAGTGAAGTCCAGTTTGATGGTGCTGGTTGTGGTACCCTCCGTGCTGTAGTGCAAGCTCAGAACTGGCTCCGCTGTCCCACTGCGGGGACTGGCACCTTCTGTACTACCTGAAACAGTTCCAGAGTGGGCAAGAGGGAAAATCAAAGCATGAGACTCTGACCTCATCCCTTCTGACATGTTACTATAGCCATTTAAAAAAAAAAACACAAAATAGATTAAGTGTAAGTAAGGAGTACGCCCAAATGAGCCATAAACAAAGTACTGAAAAAAGTAATAAAGCAATAAAGGCAATTATGGCAGAACTGCAAACCTTAAAAGCAATTTTATTCTGTGATTTTTGATAATACCTTCGACATATTAAGAATGGATTATCATACCATGCAGTTTGAGTCTCACCATAAAAATTTCAGTGACAACAGGAAAAAACACTGGAAAATCAGGTTTTTAACACTACCCTGATATATCTGGAATAGAGTTCTTTATGTATACACTAATTACAGAAGACTTCCCAGTTACCACCTATAATATTTGTACTTTTAGGCCAGCAGAGCACAGTAGCTTTTGAAAAAAGATAAAATCTCACAATGAAACTGGATAACATTACTTTCGCCAGTTTCTCATCGGCTTATGGCCCATTTAAAAGTAAACCTTGCAATGTCACTTTAAGCGAAATCCATTCAAAAAACAGGCAGCTAAACTTCCCAATATTAAAATAAGAAAGTAGACATGGCTCTCAACAAGCACCTTTGAGGTAAATGTGTTCATTTTCAGAAAAAGCAGGTTCTTGCTCTCAGTACAGGTCATTTTTAAGCTTTCTAAGCAGGCTGCTTCAATATTAAGAATGCTTGATCAATTAATTGTTGAAGCAATAGCAGAGACTAAACTATACATGCTGATTCACCATCAGAAGAGTGGGCTCATTATAACTGTAACTTTTTGCCAAGATCCACTTCCTTTTCAGGTATGTCATTATTAATCTATCTTTAATCTTTATTAAGATTATTATTAATCTTCACTTTGAGTATCACTCGATATTTTACACACCACCAAATTTGCACATATACACACATGCACACATTTCAGAGGTAGGCATGCAGTGCGTGACACGGCAGATTAAAAAGAGTTAACCGACAAGCATTTAACTACAACAATTATAAATATAAAGGCAAAAAAGCAAAACTGATAGGACAGTATACAGCACTTACAAATCAGCACCATATTCTGTACTAAGTTATTCCCACATTTACACTCAAGTCAATGTCTCACACATTGAAGATAAAACTGAAGGAATCCAAGCCTAGTATACAGCACTTTCAGCTTTCAATTTGCACTTTCAGCTTTATCTACACTTCAAATACATATTTAGAAGTCATATCAGTTCAAAGGGGGGAAAAACTTCAGCAGCTATTGTTTTCAAAAAGAAATAGATGATCTCTTCAAAGCTTTGAACTGATGCGAGAAGAAAAAGAAGCAAAGCAGAATGAAAATGGTAAAAGAAATCAAATGATGAGAGAAAGGTTATGCACAGCTTTACAGTAAGACAGAAGCAGCTCAAAGACACTGATGACCGCTCAGTCAAGACAAAAAACAGGCCTATCTGGCTAGCCTCTCTTTAGAGGGCTTCTTGTTCCAAACTAATCCTATCCTTTAGGGCTTACACAGTTTTCACCACATGGATGGACAAGCGCTTGGACTTATGTACGTTTTCATATCAAAAGGCAACGTCAAGAGACGTAAAACTGGGATACCTTAACATTAAATGGTATTTGAAAAGTCAAAACTGGATGGGGCATGGATACATTTCAAATGGATAAGAAAAGATAGTAATTAATGTTGACAGCACAAATGGGATGTAAGTGAAAGACCTTTATTAAATGCAGACAGGTGAAAAGGAATAGAAGATTTTGCACAAAGGTTGGACTAATTATTAAAACGGAACAGTTATTGCTAGGTGAAAATTAATCACAAGGAGCATAACTCAAGGTGTGAAATACACACTTTTAAACAAACCCACCCCCCATAAAATACAGGAGTTATTTGTGCAGAAACACAAGGTATAAGAATACCTAAATCTCCCCTAGGCGTTTTCAATTTAAACGTTTGCAGGGATTTTAAAATGAGGACTGCAGAAATATGCTAGTTTTCTTTTGCAAGAGAAAAAAGGACAAACATTTCTGTAGTTATGTCTACAAAATATGTTGAATCATTACAAATCCCCTGCTCTATCTTATGCCAGTGTATGCCAAGATAATAAACATCACATTAGATGGCAAGACTGGTAAAACCAGGAGTTTTTTTTAAATAATTTATTCTTTAGTATTTGTAGCACTCCATCATTACCTGGGTATTATAATCATCTCCAAAATCATTTCCATTCTGCTTTTCATCTGGGTAACAGTGGGGAGGTGGGGTAATAGGAGACAGAGACGTCATGATTTCAACCAAAAATAAAAATAAGATGAAGCTAGGTCATGCAGTGTTCTGTGAGTTTTATGTATGCAACTAAACGAAATGCAGGAAACAGGCACATTTACTTGCATGAAATGGGGTAAAGAGAAAAGGCTTAGCAAAATGTAAGCAGAGATGTGACGAGCTCGCCATATCTCTGGGCTGAACGCACCCTGTTGCTCATCGAGAGACATGGATCCAAGCTGTTTGTTAACCACGGAGGAGGGGGAATCTGTAACAAAAATGAGACTTTAACTAAAAATTAAAATACAAAAAGTGAAGAAAAAAAATCTAATGGAAGCAGCAAAAACTTGCAATGAAAGTCGAGCCATGAATGGTGTAAAGCAGCCATGTACTATAAATCCTGAAAAAACACAAAAGGTTATTATTTAACTGTCTTGTGGAGTCAATACTTAAAACTCTGATGTGCAGTGTACCCTTCTGAATCATGATCCTAAATAAAAAGCTAGCAGCTCAACTTTAATAATATTAGGTTCAATAGACAAGTCGATCTGAACAAAAGACAAACGTCTTTAACCAAGTGTGGTTGTTTAACCACACTTTGTCATCTTTCTTTGTTTTCAACCTTGAAAGATCTACTACTTATGGTTCCAATGTTATTGTGCCCCAGTCTGCATCAATACAATGACCCATAACCCAAGTATAAAGGCACAAACGGCAAAGCTGTTACCCGTGATGAAAGCTTTGATCAGCAAAACTGGTGTTTCCCAAGCCTGACTCTTTCCAAGCCAGCTCAGCCAACAGTTTAAAGCGTCCTGCCTCAGCTAAGCAGTGGTGTAGCCTTGTTTCCACCTGTATTCTGATAGCGCTGGCACCCACACAAAAGCTTCATTAAAACTGACTCTGTGAGGGTTTATTTCTTGCATTGTAAATGCATTCCTTTTTTGCATTTACAAATTCTATTAAAAAATAAACTAAAAACTCATCCATCAGTGATGAAGATAAATAAAAAAGAATTAAAAATCAATTATGTCAATGCTTGAAGTCCATAACTTAATAGAAACAGTGTATCTTGGAATGTGTTCAAACTATATATTCAATAATGTCACAAAATATGGTAATGTTTTTGAAAACTGGTGTGCTGGTTCCATTTTAATAGGTACAAGCTAAATTAATATATATATCCTATCAGCACCTGAAAAATAGTTAACTTTAGCTAAGGAAAAGAACAGCTAGCATGATTTTAGCACAGTCCTACCAAAGGGATTTGTTGCACACTCAAGCACATTGCAATAACCAGCATCAGACAACTACAGGAGGAAGATAAGGTGTTATAATGTGTAATACAGCCAAACCATTGTTAAGTCATGTAAGTTGGGACCACAATGTCTATTACACACTTTCGCAAAGCGTGACACAATCATACGCTGGATCTCATATGACTAATGCATGTCACATCTCAACAACATTGCCGCAAATACAAAACACACATAGACTATGATGAAAGTGCAAGCAAACAGAATCTCCCTCCGATGAAGAAATACTAAAACAATAATTTGAATTACTCTTGAGAATTGGTGGGCCTGTTCAGACGTTCACAGATCCGTGTCAAAAAGAAGAGCTGTACATAGAAACTGATCGCCAACACCATAGCAATCTGACTCATGTAACTCCCTACACAGGGGACAGTTTCAATTCAGTACACGATCACACCAAGCAGACTTTCAGTCAGAAATTAAACATATTTATACACAGAAAATTGCAGTGAATACTAAAAAGACAACAAACAAAGATATTATTAAATAATTATTTTGTTGAGTTTGAGTTATGAATAACAAAGCTGGTCAAACTGCCTATTAAATAGTTGGGGATGAAGTTATCTAGATGTTTCCTTCTATAGTCCTTAAAGTAGGAATCTTTTGATGCAGCACTGTCTTCTGCAGAGTGTACAGACGTTGTGCACAGTCTACAATCTACAAAAATCTACATTTGATAGTAGTGTGCCCATCATATTGAATAGAATGATCAGAGCTATAATTAGACATCAAATCAGAGGAAGCTAATAAAAACATGTCAAAGCAACTGATGGCAAAGAACAGCAAAGTTCTCCGTGATCCTTCAACCTGCTACTCAGTAACACCTTAGTAATTAAGTTCGTAGGCCAAAAAGAGATCTGGTTTTACAGGAAGCTTAGATTACACTCAGACAGCCATCAGTCATGTTAGTTTACACATACTGTAGCTTCTCACCAGGCTAAATGCATTTTAACCCTTCAGAACCTACTTCTCATTTCATAAATTAAGTCTCAACACTGTGGCTAAAATTATACAGAAAGTCCTCTATGTACTCCTATGTAATCAGACTAAACACAAAAGTGTTTCCCCTTTTATATGTATTTTTATTAAGCATTTCTACCAATAAATGCTTTATTTACACTGTCATTAAAACTCAAATTATGGTACAGCCCTTTTAACTATCCTAAAGTTAAACCAAGGACCTGGTTAAAAGTAAATGCTCAGTAAATTCAAAATTCTTTAAAAGAAGTTAATCTGAAAGCTGAAGTGCAGAGTTGCTTCCTTTAAAACTGGAACTGCAGCTCAGACTTAATCTGTTATTTATTTTATTCCCTGAAATTTAGCAAGCAAACAGGAGAATTGGGATTGAACACATCTGAAAACGCTATCTGCTTAGCAAATACATTTTTTGTTAAAATATTTCATTATGCACCTCAAACAAGCACTTTCTTTAATTTGGTTGACACTTTCATCCAAAGTAACTTACATTTGTACCTATTAAAATAGCAAGCGCTTTAAATAAGACAATCTCCTTAATCAAAGTTTCATCAGCAATGTCCTACCCCAGATTGGAACCCACAACTTTCTAATGAAGAATCTACAGACCAGAGAAAGTTAGCTAGGAAATTTAGAATTCAATGTCTACAGGGCACAGACATTCTCTTCACTAGCCAGCAAGACAAAAGAAAATCAAGACCATATCTGAAAGTCTCCAAACAGATGTAACACAATTTGACTGAATTCAGATTTTCTCTCCTGGAATATAATATATATTATAATACAGAGAAACCAATGACCTTAACACATAACTTTCACATGGTTTGACAGTAATGTCAGAAATTAGATTTCCAGGTATGGAGGGATTCCATCCCACAGAAAGGCCAACCCTGTTGTCCTTGTATAGTAATATATATATATAATTACTGGGATTGAACATAATGCAAAACAAGATTACACAAATATCAATATAAAATGATCGAAACATTTCTGTTACTATATGTTGACCACTGTACATTATCGAACTCTGAATGAGGGAAAAAAAACAGCTGGATGCCTCAGACAATTCCATCTTTTGATTTTTATAAGGAAAGAAGCGGCGAAAGAAAACATCCCAACAGAGGGCGCTGTTTACACAAACTTCTATCTGCTTACTTGAAAGTTTAGGAAATAATTCTTGAACGGTTTACTTCAGCTGAAGAGAACACGGTAGCTTGAGGCAGAATGTATACTGAATTATTATCATTTCTGCCATGATGGTAAGAAATAGATCATTGCACTTTAGAGAAAGCTCAGACAAAGGGACAGGGGTTTACCTCTATGTAGCTAATAAAGTATTTCCTAATTCTCTAAAGATACTATATTACAATAGCTTTTTAGACTGATTTTAGGGTATATACCAATGAATTAATCAGACTGGGATAAGATCTAACTCAAAAGCCAAGAGTCAAAAGGTAAAAAAAGACAAATGTAGCATCTGCCCTTCCTTACTTCACATTAAGTGGTAAGCAGGCAATGGATCATCAGGTATATCTTGCTTTAATCACATTCTACAAAAATTAAACAATTTTTCCTAAGATAAAAATATAGAACATTGTAAGAAATTTGTATAAGACAAATATTATAAAATTGTAACAATGCCAGAGAAATAAAACCGATCAATAAATTAAAAATCTCCACGATTTCAGATAAAGAAAGACCAGAAGCACTATAGCTGTATATAAATAAAAATCTCAAAGGTCATGTTAACACTCATGGGACCTGAAGCAACACATACATTTAGCAATTTACACTGATTGTAGTGTGGACTTCAGTCTTCTTCTACTGCAATGTCCTTTAAAATACCCCCCCCCCCCCCAAAAATTGAAAAAGAAACGTGGTGAGGTTATTTTTTCCTGTGGATATTATGCAGAAAAAAAAACCTCCTGTAGCAAAAGATGAGTCACGCGCTTCGCCTGCCTGACAGAAACTTAATGATTAATGACATGGTGCAGGAAGAGTAGAACATTTCGTGGCCAAAACAATTTCTATGCCTCTCCTTTTTTTTGCGAATTGTAAAAGAATTATCAAGCCCAGCAGATCGCCCTAGATGCTGTGTAAGTACACAGTTAATATCAAATGCTCAAGGTATTAAGTGAGTGGCTGTCAAAAGCATGGCAGAAGCAGCTTTGGGGCCGTCCAGTATGTGCAGCACACGAGGAAGCCTTTTCCGATTGTTAAGCGGCCAGTAAAGATGTTAGGAAGGCCTGGCAGGTGCTTGAGCAGTTCTTTCAGAGAGGAGGTAACCTGCTGGGGGGGTGGTCAGTGCTGCCCCCCTGGTGGAGGATCGCTCAGGGTGGGGCCGGGGGGGCGGTCTCTCGTCCCGTCCCGGGTGGTCAGCCATCAGAAGCAGCCGCTGCAAACGCCTACACACTACACTTACCGGCACCCCGCGACGCCTGGGCTCTGACAGGGCAGAAAATAGAGGCAGAGGGAGACACCGTGAGATGTGAAAAGGAAAGAATGTGCAGCTGCTGCTTTGGTGGGGGGTTGGGCTCCTCTAGGGGAAGGCTGTTCAACCTTGGACTCCAAATATTATACTACTGACACCCACTTCAGCTCCAGGAGCAAAAGCGAAAAAACGCCGTAGCCCATTTACAAATAAAAAGGAAATGACGAGATATGTGGGAAATAGCGAAGCCTTGGATAACGAACCCACTCTTTCTCTAGGGAATTCAACGAGAGATACGGTACAGTAAAGCAGATCAATGTATTTCTGCCACGACATTCTTCGGTGGTCGTTGTGCTTTTCCACAAGGCTCCGACTGCCCGCCATCCATACCCAACAACAACCTGCCCTTCTTAAATTGGCAATATCTGTGGGACGAGGAATTTTAAATTTCTTGGCTGTAAAAATAATATTCTCCTAGCCAGGGCCGCCTTTGACAAAAAGCCCAGAAGTCTAGTTTTATGTAACATTTCAAGCTGGGGCATTTCAGTGACAACAGAACAGGGGAGACGGTGTGACCGCCCCGGCGGTGAGGTGCGCTCGCAGCCTGCGTGGCGGGTGAAGCGAGGGTCTCGGCCTTACCAGACTGAGCCGGCTCAGGCTGCGGGGGAGTGGCGGCGGCAGCGGCGCCGGCGGCTGGCTGGCTCCTCTGCTCGGCGTCGGGGGAGGACAACAGGGAGGAGGAAGGGGGGCTCTCGGTGGAGGAGGACGTCGAAGGGGCCGGGGCCGTCACCGTGGAGGAAGAGCCGGAGGAGGAAGAGGAGGAAGAGGAGGTAGACTGCGGGAGCGGGGTCTCAGCTGGGGTCTCCACCTCCATGGGCCCCTCCGAGGCCCTCGGCTCCTGGGCAGCAGCTGGCTCAGGGGTGGGCGCGGCTCCTTCTGGTCGGACCACAGGGGCTACAAAAAATAGGTGTATATTCTCTGAAGTGGTACCCCTCGGGTATAGGTGCTCCCTAGTAGTTTGGGGAGGGAAGGGTGCATGAGGACTGCAGTGATGATAAAGAAACGCATAAACCAGCAGGAGTCGGACATGCAATAAAGCACGCAAGGATAAAAATGGAATAAGTGTCAATGGGTTGCTAGGAAAAAAAATTCTGATGATGAGTTCAGTAGGACGAAATAAATGCTGTTGCTTAATCTGATTGTGTGGGCAGGCATTCACAATGAACCCTCCTTACTTCAAAAAGTACCCATTGTTAACTGTTAAATTTTCCACTATATGCATTTGTTTTTCTCACTATATGCACAAGTGGCATGTGCTGTATATGTAGGATTTGATCAGTTCCTACCAGTGGGACATGTCAATGCTATCAAGAGAGAAGTGGTTTACCCCTCGGGCGTGGCTGTGGGCGGCCCCTGCTACTCTGGGCCACTTCGCTGGCCTCTTCAAACCATCGGGACAGCATGTCGGACATCCTCTGCATGAGAGACACGTTGGGACTCTGCTCCCCTGAAAAAGGCAAAATGTCCCCTGAATGCAGGTCCATCAGGAAAGTGGCAAACTCCAAAAAGTCACCTTCAGACAATCTTTGAAGATGTGAAGAATGTGTTCTCCATCTGTATCTCACTAGGCATTGATCATGACAGAATTCACAAACTTAAATGCATAAATGAATGTTAACGTCTGAATGAATACTTATTTCGAAAAGAAAACTTAGTACAGTCTGTCCCAGTATCTTACCACTTGTGTCTAACTCATCTCCCCCCCAAAGCAAGTTCATTATTGTATCTCTGCCACATCTGAAAACAAGTATTTTTGGTAAATAAGGGTCCAAATGATACAAATTAATTTATTTTCTCTGCAATTATTACACACTCGCTACACAGACCTGGTTAAATGAGCAAAATCCAGACTAAAAATAAAGCATGAAAGTGTTTTGGGGCATATTCTTAAAAAGGGTAAAAGTATTACCATGCAAGTGGAGAAAAGATCTGTTTTTTTTATTAGGCTATTTTTCTTTATTAAGGCATGTGCTTGGGTAGGATCAGGAAACATTAAAAGACGGATCGATAATTCCTTTTGAAAATACGCACGCGATCATTATGTTGAAATTAGATTTAGCCAACTAGGAGCGACAGCTGGTGTGGGGAGAGATAAACACTGAAAACACCTGGACGGTTGATTTATTCATATATTTATTTATTTTTATGCGTGTCACACACAGTCAGGTTCTTTCAGGTCTTTCGGCGCCCATTCCTGCCTTCTTACCATCTCTCTCCCGTTCGCTCTCGGGCCGCGCTCTCGGCCCCGTGTCTGACCAGTCGCCCCGGAGTCTCAGGCGCTTCACCGGAGGTTGCCGCAGCTACACAGACAAAATAGACATCCTGTCAGGACTGATAAGTGCCAGCTATGGAGACCAGCGTGAAAGGAGCGCCAGGGCTAAAAGAACAAGACAGCATGGAAAATCGTTTAGATTAAAACACAAAGAGAATGACAGACTATTCTCCTCCCACGGAACTGAACCACAGTTCCACTCTGAATATAAGATGTCATAAGAGATATTTGCGACATGGCAAGACAACGAATATTTCATAATAAGAGCATTTAAATTAAGTGAACATCTTGGCAAGCGTCTTTGCGTCATTGCTGTACTCTCTCCCTGGAGTGTCTTATGGCAGAATTTTAACCATTTTCAGTGTCAGTGAATTAGACCTCGAAGATACTGAGGGGAACCTGCACAATTCTTGTTTGATTTTCTTCATAGAGCCTTTCAACTGATCACCTTTTTAATAATTACATAAACTCTCAAATAAGCCATTTCTAAAGATTTCTGAATTCTCTCCACGTGGGGAAAAAGAAAACAATATGCCACCTTCTCCAAGCAGAGGATCTTCTACAGTAGGTAGGTAGCCAAATATTACTCAGTCATTCTGCCCTCTCCCATTATTTTTTGCTTATCATAAAGACTGAAGAATCGCATTACACATGTCACACTCCAATAAGATCTCTCCTTCCAAACCTAGAAGTCTAAGAAAGAAGGGAAAAAGAAGTCACCTAAAATCCTTTGGGTTACCTGAATCATTTGGGGTGAAAACATAGCAGTCGCGTCAATGACATGATCTAACACTAAAGACTGATATTGCCAACTGCCAAAGTTCATTGGTACAAATGGAAACACTACCGCACAAATACATTGAGGTTCATCAGTCATACAGAAAAGCTTGCAAGAAGAAACCTGAAAGACTTGTGAGGATGCATTTCACTACAAGATCAAGTGTGCACAATGAACCTTCTTACTGGATCACTTCACATCTGTGAACAGCTCTATGCACTTTAAAATCCAGTTAAAAATGTGTATCTAAAATTTGCAGCAAAGCATAATTTGCATCACACCTTAAATCTATATATAAATATGCATACAATTATAGCTTTTTTCAAATAAACCAATTAGTTAACTGTACTAATTTAAATAAAAGATCCCAGTATTTTGACTGTGATGGAACATTTATGCAGATATCTGGGTGGAAATCCTTTCCTTTTAAAAACTTGCTGAAAAATATCCCATAAAAAAGACCATTAATTATCCTAAACAAAACTGTCCAGACTAACAATGGCCTTTTTTAAAAAAAAAGTATTTTTTCATTCTGAAAGACAGATAAGATAAGACCACATACGTAATGCAATCTGATAGGCAGGGAGGCAAAAAAGGAAAGAGAAGGGAATGCTCCCCTTGGCTCGCATTGTGCTTGATTTCCAAGGCTATTTCAGTCAACACTAGCATCACATGCGCCTGTTGCTGTATTTGGAAAGGAATCTGAGATTAGGAAAGCCAGATGCAGCTGAACACATGCAGACACAGCTGAGGAACACAGTGTATGATCCAGCACATTTTGTCCAGGGCCTCAGAGTGAATATATAATGCTGCCTCATTCAAACGAGAAAAGAGAAGAAGACGGTAAAACCAAAAAGAAATCTTTCTTTAGAAACAGCGCATGGGACAAGGGTAGTAAATGGGTATAAACAAAGATAGTCAAAATAGTCATAGTGAAAAATGTGACTCACAGCAAAGCCAGAATGTAAAGAGCAGAAGAGTCATGGTAAAGTATGACAACTCAGAAAGCCTCTGTAGTAGATATACTGTTTAGTGTTTTAAAGGACAGAAGGATTTCAGTCAACTCTATAATACACTTGATGCCCATGCAGGGAGTCTAGATTGGGAAGTGGTATTTATGTGGATCTTGAATCTAGTGAAGGTAATATGGGTATGAGTAGGAGCAGCAAGCAGCGCAGTACATTCCAGTCTAAAGCAAATAAAAGTATGGACCTCAGCATTCAACTGGGACAGAATAAGTCGAAACAGGGAATATGATTGGTAAGGTAAGGATGCCCTTGTAATATCCTGGACACTTTCCAAGTCTCAAATTATACACCAAAGGATTTAACGTGGGCAACTGACCTAATGTCTGAGCAATCGATTACCATGCTAAAGACATCCTTTTTGAGTGGTTTGTATGAGCAAGTTCAAGAACATTCCACCTGTCTTGTCCCTGCTGAGTGGCAAGACATTTTGCTGCATCCCAGTTTCAAATCTGACAGGTAGCCTGAAAGAGGCTAGATCTAGATCTGTGTCTGTCTCAGCCTCCTCGCAAATCTAGGTGAAATTAGCACAAAGGTGGAAGGTAATACCAGTTTAGCATCTTGAAGTTGGAATTTCAATCAAACGCAGCTCTTGCTTATGAATGGTTTTGAGAAACAGATGCTGGAAAAACAGCACTCGGCGGCACTGCTGCAGGTACTCACCTCCTCTCTCCTCTCCTCAGAAGGCCCTTTCAGCTCACGGGCCTGGTCATCTTTGGGGTCAAACAGGTAGATGTAGTCGGAGGAATAGCTGACTAGGATCTCCTGGCCATCTCCACTATAGCACAGGGATGTCACGCGGCACGACTTGTTGGAGAGGTGCGCCGGGACAAAGCGCACACACATCCCCGTCGTTCCACGGCCCATGTAGTTACCTATCCAAAATACCGGAACAAACCCAAGTTTCAGGTCTTCAGTTTAATGTAATAGTCTCCATTTGTTAAAGTGAGGAGCCGTGTCAGTATGTGGGCGACAAAGGAACAATAAGAGGCTAATTCCCAGCTCAATAGCAAAAACAAAAAAACAAACATTTGCAAATCTTTGTTAAACTTCTAGATCTGTGATCTTCACAGGTGACTTTTAGTGACCGCTGTTCCCCCCCATTTGCAAACCAAATTTGTCTATTTGCGGCTGGGCAGTATGAGCAAAAACCCATGAATCTTCGCCTCACATATTAACTTCACCAGACCTGGATAAGCAGTAAAAGCACAGCTTGGTTTAACAAAGTTATCATGTTTACGTAGCAGTGCATCATGGGTTATGCTTTAGTATTTCAGTCGCCTTCTGGAAAGTGTTAGATGCACATTGTGTGTAGATCCTGTTATCAGAGCATTGCTTGCGAGTGTTGTGCTGCAAAATAACAGAAATGTTAAATTTGAAAAAAAAAAACCTATGTCCCCTAAGTCATCATATTCTTGGTTCTTGCAGAAAAGGATAGCTAAACAGAAGAGAAACAGACAAACCACAGGAGCAAAAGAGAAGATTGCTGAGTGAAAGGGAGTGAGTACAGTCAATATACTTTCTTGCCATTACTGTGCTATAATAAAATGTATTGCAGTACAGTAGTGCTGCATTTATAATGGTAATAAAAATGATTTAAATGATCTTTCCTTTGAAAAACATTTGAAAAATTATAAATACAAACACTTTTGTGAACAGTTGCAACATAAAATATTGCAACAGAAAACCATACCCTATTTTCCACATGGTATTAAGACCCACATTTGGAGATTAGCTATTGGCTGAGATTTCAAAGCACCTAGCCCTACCGAATATCAAGGTTTTATTTTTTATTTCTCCCTTTCAGCACAGGATTAACCCCTACTTTGTCCTAATTATTCCTGTTGTTCACATGCAGAATGATTGTCCAATGCCCTGAAATGCACAAAATATAAAAAGCTGTATTAAACTGAATCCCTTCAAGTGATCGCCTTTATTTCCAAAAGTATCTGTCAAAGCAGCACTAGAGGCTTCAACTGGCTCAAATGCTTTGTGTTCATCTTTCCTCTTGGCCAATCTTACTTCACACCCAAATTAAATTGTGATACAAGCCCTCAAACAGATAGGTTCAAACTACCAGTAAATTCAATCCCAGGCTACTTTAATGAAATCTGATCTCTAAACAGGAAACCATCACAGATAATTACTCTGGGAGGGAAAGGACACATAAAAGCAGCCATTATTGACTTGACTTTTTACTTTATTTATGTGAAGTAGGGAAAAAGACATTATTTAAAAACAGCCCAGTAGTGACACTGTTAACTCTTTTATGGCTATAATGCATAGCTATGAACTCTGTAATACAAATTCTTTAACAGATAGAAAGTGTTGTGAAACAAAGGGGAAAAAACACAGACTGAAATACTGAAAGTTCTGTGTTGAAACAACAGAGTATATGCATTGTTCAATTAATCTTTGAAATATGAAATTTGTGAACTAAGACCAGATTTTAGGCAATACAAAAATAAGCGTAAGTACCCCAAGAAGTGTGTGGAAAATATACTGTTGACAAAAAACAACAACTGCTCACTGTGTGAGTTGCAAAATAAAGAGGAAAACTGAATTTTGGATTGCTCCTAGCCGAGACATTTAATCAATAATTCAAGCAGAATCCACCAGAAAAGAAGACTCTCAGCAGAGGTCTTCCTGGAGCACTGTGCCAAGGGTTTCAGCTTAATGAACTCAGCTTACCTGTTGCTCTTGTGCCTAGCATTCTTCGGTCATATATTCTAACAGAGCTGTCTGAGCATCCCACTGCTAGGTAATAGGGGACCAAGGGACAGATTGAGATCGAGGTAGCAGCACGCCGACAATTAATGAGAATGTCCTGAATAAAAAAAAAACATGGAGATTGACTTACTGGCCTACTTAATTGACAACACATTAACGGTAAGTGTGCAAAATTGCAAAAAGAAACAAAGACAATCTGAGTATTGCAGGTCAAAATGATCCTGTCAACAAATGGTTTTGTTGGAATATATTAAATAAAACGGGGGGGGGGGGATAATATTTTATTGATAACACAGGAAGAGCAACTATTTCAGCAGTAAAAAAGGTCAAATGGGGCTGTCACCATTTAGATTTTAAAAATGACTTACAACATTTCATAAACATGCTTAATTCACATAGCTGCAACTGTACCAATCAATGTAAAATGACTGCCCCTAGGAAGGGTTTCGGAATTCAGAAAAGATGAAAATCAAACTCCAAATTCGGACACAGTGGTTAACGGCCACACACTGTCTCGTACAGAAGCTCAAGATCTTCACAAGACATACTATATGAATCATGACATAAATTGTATTCATTCCAGAAACAACATGCTGTAAAGCAGAGTAGGGTTTCAAAGAAATCGGCTTTATTTCTTCACAATTTTGTTTGGCCATGAGAGGGATAATAATAATGGCCATTACCAATATCTTTTACAGAGTTGAGCTTACAGATCTTAAAATGAAACGAGAAAAACAACTGCAGCAGAAAAATACATTGATAGTTTTTCTGAAGATATAACCTAGTTCTATGACATTATGCCAAAAAATGTATTAAGAATGCATCCAATTTCTCTGCTTGGAAACTTTACTTAAGAGGAATACATTTTCAGAACGTTTTGGAGTACTTTTGACCATCATAATTCTTTGTTAAGCCCATGCACATATATGAATGCTTTTGGAATAACAAAAATTGAGCAGTATTTACAGGCTCAATGACAAACTGGAAGGACTTTAAAAACATTTTTCATTAAACATGGAAGATAACACCACTCTGTTACTCCTCACTTATACAAAATGTTTACCGTACAGTCCAGTAACACACATCTAGAATCATTTTTGGGGTGCAACGTATTTTCCTCTACTGCTTTATATACATTAAACTAGAGCTAGTGCACATTAAAACTTTGGAAAATAACTTACATCTTTACATTCTTCTTTTGTGCAGCTGGTTTTCATTCTGACATCAAACCACCGAACAGTACCATCTTCCCCACAGGACAGGAAGGTGTAGGGGTCATTGAGTACTGTTATAATCTGCCGGTACAAGAAAAGTTACCAAATTGCAGGCATGTAACCATCAGAATCCTGACCAAACAACATCCCAAAAACATCAACTTGATTCGCTTATTCAGAATAACAATTACATCACAGAGTTCAAACACCCGAACACCATGATAAAATAATTTACTTCATAACCATGCCATGAGCTTGAGCTATATTCAGTTCTAAATGCACACTGCTCATAGTACTTTAATATCTATCTGCTATCTCCAAATCTTGAAAATGCATCTTTTTCTGCCACTGTATAAACTGACAATTCAAGTACCATGAAATGGTAAGCCAGCATACAGAAAGTAATACAGATGCTCCTTTATTATTACAAGTATTTATTAACTATGATTGACAACTATTCTGTATGTTACACAATTCCTTAATTGCTATATGTTCATAATTTAAGAGCTCTTCTCTTAGAATTTAATGGTGTGTCTACCAGAACCCGTTACAGGGATATTAAAACTGTCACACACATATGTGTGTGAAACCAGTAATATTAAAATAATAAGACAAAAAAAAATTAATGCCATTTTTCTACCATTATATAAACCAAAACTATTGTGCGTCTAGTTCATTATGCCAGTAGATAGCAGAAAAAGTTAAGTTGGCATTCCTGGAGTTCCACCGACTTTACCTTTGGTAATCCGGTGTGTCATGAGCTGCCTTACCTCATAGGCAGTTCCATAGTGGCAGGTGAATTGGCACTGCCTGTTAATCTCTGGGCTCTTCTCTGTGTTGGTATAGAATATGATTCCATCTCCTGAGCAGGAAACAATCTGTTGATCATTGGTTTGTGGCATAAACTTGGCACTGAATATGTTTGCCCTGTGCCCTGAACGAATGGTGGCCTTGACCTGCAGTGGGAAAAGTGAGAGCTTAAGGCAGAATTCAGTTTTCAAAAGCTTTATAATCACTCCTACATTTTGTCTTCCACGAACTTTTTCAGGACAGTTTAGCCTTCATCCCCTCTGCCTTTGAGTGGGACACAGGCATGCAAGAAAACACTTATGCTTCTTTCGTCAGTGCCAATCAAATGTGGATGGATGGATGGATTGGGAGATGGATCTTGCACAAATGCAATAACATATAATTGATAATCCTACATATAAATGTAAATCAATGCCTACATTTACAAATGAACAACTGTTTATTGTGGGACCATCCACAGCACTGGCAAAATATGAGAAGACTTGCAAGGGAACAAGGAAATCAAAATGCGCCACACAATTCCGCACTCCTACCAAACACACACTGCAAAAAAGGACTGCAATTACTGCAAGCTGGTTTAAGACCAACATGTCTGTCATCTGCTGTACAATTGTTAAATTCATGGCACCTATTCAGTTTACTGTTATGCCTTTAAAGCAGGCAAATTAATGAGGCAGTCAGATGTGAGCTATGGCTTTATTTATAAGGTTATAAAAACTGAAAGGAAATTTGCTAAAGACACTGTGGAATTAAGGTACTGAAGAGATTATATAGCAATGTAAACAAGGCAACATGGGCTTTATTCAGATAATTCTCATAGTATACATCTTGCCTTATGTACTAAGACATGTTCCATATATATATATAACATTTTACTAGCTTAACATGTATTGTCATAAGACAATGTGTCTTTGCAATAGTGCTGAAGCACTGAATTACAGAAGGTGTGGTTAGCAGGACATGCTGACCACTCAAGGGGTAGCATGGTCACATCTCATAGATAAATCAGACAGCAGCTCAGCAATTAAGTGGCTGTACATTAGTTACTAAACTTTAGTGTTCATTTAAATAGGAGCAGAAGATTTGGGAATGAAAAGGGTTAAAGCAGGCATGGGGATTCACAGAACAACCAACCTCAGACATATTCTTACTAGTGCTTTTGTGCAATACTATACATGCATCTGTATAGCAAAGTTTCCAAGCCCTAGGTACCCTATTGAATATGTTTTGCAAAGGGCAGCTATAAAAATAAGATAGAATGGGATGATAGAATTTATGCTCATAATTTTTAAGAGAAAAGTAATACATCCTTGTAGATGCTTGAATGAATTAAAATGGAACAAAGACAACCCCAGCCTTGATTCAAGAAGGTCTGAATTTTTAAACAAAATCATACACTATACTGATAAAAAAACAACCTCAATTTAAGTGTATTTTATTTTCAAATAAAAACTATTTTGTGTTACAGAAATAATCAGCCTACCATCCCTTACCAATTGTACTTATTATTATTAATAATAATAAAATAATAATAATAATAATAATAATAATAATAATAATAATAAATTGCTATTTTATTAAACCTGCGAACAGACTGTATTTGGTTTTGTGTTCTTTACGGTGGCAGCCATGCAGATAAATTACTGCTCAACCCTACACGATTGTACCACATGCTGATAAAATGTGAAAGCATAAAGGTTAAATATTATAATAGCTGTTGAGTTAGTACAGACTTTATTTGAACTAACAGCACAGCTGTTGTTTCTTTTAGCTATATTACACATAAAATCCAAGAACAATGTGCTTTAATACAATGATTTACAATGTCTGCAACTCTTTTCCCAAATATGCTGGAGTACTGTCAAAAATCAATTAATCATTTTTTTAATGTTAACACCAAAGCAATTGAAAATTAAGTAATAAGATGTACAAGACTGGTCTAAACTTTGAAGTATAATAGCCTAAAATGCAATCTAATCATAAAACATTGTCTAAAGGTACATTTTATGCTGTATTAATATTTTATAAATATCCTAATTTATGCTAATACAACCCCAGCTGCCAATGGTACCTGTTTTTTTTTTCTTTTAAAGGTTGCCTTCAAAGTTCACAGTGATGCAACTGTAAGTGCTGAAAATGACTAACAGTTCTACCAGATCTCATTACATGATGGGTGGGACCTTAACTGGCACAACTCTCACCCCATTAGCAAACTCTTGCAGAAACATCCAAAATGACATATTCAGCTAAGGTGAACTGCAAAGGAAACCGCAGGCACAAAGCATTCCCTAGCAAGCTACTAAGAGCACTGCACCTATTTAATAAACCTCGGCTACAATTCCAGCTTATCAGCACGCAGTGTTAACATTGTGCCTTGGCGAGCAATACAGGAAGTCCATTTTGAAATCAACTTATTTCAGTTCCCGGTGGTTTAGAAGAAACATGGTCTTTTTGGTAGAAAAATCATGTATTGTTTTCCAAAATATACAATTTACCATTCCTTACAATTACAAAAGTTATCGATTTTATTTAGATCTTGCTGTTCTTCTCAAGATTTCAAAATTACTCAGTAAATGATTTTGTGCAAGATTCACATGCTGTAGCACTGAAACTACCAAATCCACGTCTTTTTGTTTGCTAAGCCCTTTTATTCAGTCCATGTAGCTACCATTATTCCTCCCAATCACCCAGCAAGTATCATGTCCTCTATCTCACCAATTTACTTTGAAAACAAATTCAATTTACAGCTAGTAATTCTGCCAAGGTCTAGCCATGTGCCAGGACACATGAACCCCACTGAGCAAATCTGGACTGCCCTCCTTTGAGTCCCGTGAAAGCAGACATGATTTGGCCCGGCTATTTATGGTTGCAGAACAAACAGCTGTTCTTTCCAAACATGGAGATCTATTTACTAGTTTCTCTATGTTCATGTCACTTACCTTTCTGTTGTAAGGGTTTGTTATCACTAAATTAGTATCATCGGATCCTGATAAGATGTATTCTCCTGTGTCATTCCAGCATATTGTATTTACCTGTTATTAAACATACAGAAAATGAATTTTCAAATATTTCACATAGATGAAATTCACATAGATGACAAGACAACTTGAAGTAAAATTAAAACATGTCCATTTCTGCAAAAACTAAACAAATATATTGCCAGGTGGATAAAATCTCAAAAAGCCTATATTAGATCCTGAACTGACTCAAGAATTTAAAAATAATATACAGGAGCCAGTTTCAAAAACACAGATATAAAGACCTACAAACTCATTACTTCAAAATAATCCCCTTGGAAGACGCATCACTAAGCATCTTAAAAATTACAGCAATCCTGAGATGCATATGGGACAAATCATGTGCAAAATAAACTGATGTTGGTGAAAAAAATCCATAGAAATAACAAGTTAACTTGTTTTTACTTAAACATCCACATAATTTGCATTTGGAAGAAAGACTCCCTCTGATTGATCGTGTATTAAAGTCTCACATTTAACTATGTCAAAATTGAAATAAAGATCCACAGGCTATGGTTAGAAAATCTGCGGCACTGGTTTATGTCAGAAAAATTGGATCTAAAAAATGTTTTCTTCTAAAAAACACCTGGTAAAAATAGCACAAGAAACAAAGAACGGCAAATATTTAAGGAGACGAAAGTATGAAACCCGATTTATATTTACTTAAATATGGAGATGGGCCAGTTGCTGTCAATGCTCGCTGTCAAAACTTGCCAGTTGCTTGCATTTATAAAATGTAATTAAAATAAATATCAGTTAAACCTCCAAGTCGAATGTCCTTCTCAAGTTTATAGACTTTCATATGTTCCTATATGCAAACGGCTACAAATTCTTGTATGATGTTTATTCGCTATGGTTAGCGACCTACAGCAAGGTATCCCTCTACCTTCTTTATTCTTTTGCAGGTTTTGGCTTCACGGCTCTCCTCCTGTTCTCCCTGAATGGTGATACTCTTTCTCCCATGCTACCCACAACTTCCAAGTTACTGTCTTTTTTTCTCCCACGCTTTATTTAATCTGCTGGTTTCCCTTTCTCCCTCACACCCAAAGAAGACTCCACAGCCGAAACATTGTGTCTATTTTCCTTTCAGCATGGAATAAACCTCGATCTTCTCCTTTACAGTGTGAATATGCATGCAGCGTGTATAAACAGAGACCATCACTCATCTCCTCATAGAAAGATGGCCTGAGCCAGTAACCACTGACAGGCTGGCCTGATGAGGAGGGGCAGCTGTGAAACCGACATCACCTTAGCCCTGGAAGGAGCTGTCTTAACCTATGTACTGAGCAGCATTCAACAAGTTTAGGTGTTTGTCAGAAATGCAATACAACTGGAGCGCTTTCTCAAAGTAGGAGTCTAAACCTGAAATGTTTGGGACCTGTTATGATCTTAATTTATCACCGCTTTTCACTATAAACAATAACTGGGTCATTAAGCGTGGGGATATACAGAAATGCCTAGCTGATTTTGTTTCTGATACAGTTTTTCTTTTACCTTTAACATCTTCTCTAATGAGAATGCATCTTTCTGGACATGGAGCATTGTTTGGGGGGAAAAAAAACATTATATTCCCACCATATCATCTAAAGTCCTATTCCCTAAGCATATTCTGTAAAGATTTTTTTTAAGTGTACTTGTTGATATTATGTCAGCATTCTAATTCCAGAAAGTCCCGTCTAAGTAAGAAATTGGAGATTAACTTGGCATTCATATTTTACTCTGCTAGCTTGGTTCATGCCAAATAGCTTTTCACAGAGGTCATTCCAAAGCAACTCAACCAGAGCCACAGGCCAACTGCTTCAAATTGTGCAAGACAAAAGCATTAACTGGGTGGTTTTGGGGCCCATGAAATTCTGAAATGCAAATAATTTAATAGACTCAAAACATCTCTCAGGGGAAGTTTGCTGGCAAATTCTGAAAGTGCTGGGCAACAAAATTTCAAGTTTATTGCCATGCGTACTTGAGTACAATGCAATGCTTGCTTGCATGTTTCCTCACTTGACAAATGACACAACAGAGGACACAAAAACGTCAGGACATGCCCCACAGGTATTAAAGCATACACAGGGGTTCATACTTACACAGCCATCATGCACATTAAGGGTTGCTTCAAGTTTTAATCTTTGGACAAACTCTCTTCTTCCTACGAACAAAGAAATAACACCAGTTACATAAATCCCTTTAACTTGTACTGAATAGCACAGTTCTTGTCAATCTCAAGCTCCATTGTGCATAACACAAAACCCTAATAATCCCCGTTATTCAAATAAGGCATTTCCTGGAGAGTGAAATCGGTAATGTTTGTTGTATCCTATTACTAGTGAATTACAATTACATAAACACCACATATTGTCTTCAAAGGCACAGAATAGCTAGCTACAATTTCCCCCTTAACTCAGTCATGTTATGTAATTTCTCACATCACCACCTTATCTTCTGTATAGTGGACCAGTCAGAAACTAACTTCCTACATAAAACACTCAGGTGAGTGCTTACCACCTGTATAAATTATATCACCTACCACCTGGTGGACAAAGTCAAATCCACTAGTATATATGAAGCACTCTGTAATCTTGTTGAAACAGCAAAAACTGCTCCGAAGATGGTATATTAAATGAAAAAAAAACCCTGTACTGTGAGTTATGAACATCTACAAGCAACTGGGGGCAGTACATTGTTAACAAAACAAGAAGAAGCAGCATCCCAACGTTCACACAGAGAAATGCTTGACAATTAAAATGTTAAGACTTATATCTCTGCTTTGTTCAGTCCCAAACCTAAATAAAATACATTTTTTCTCTGACAAGTTGTCTCTTCACCTGCGGACCATTATAACTACGATCAGCACACACATCAGAGCCACTCATTTCAAGCAGAGGGCTGCAGGTTGTACAGTGTCTCGGCTTAAACACTTCTAAACCCACCCAGACAAAAGAAAAAATGAGGCCACCTCAGTCTGATCCCCTAGCTGTGATTGCTAGCATTAGAAACGAACATAGCACATTAATGGCCTAATAAAGCACAGAAGATGATTCAATGACGAGAAGAAAAATCAATCCCAGCACTTTATAATTGTTCCTAACACTTGCTTCTCCTGTACAGGTACAAGCTTAGACTCTTGATTTAAAGGATTGATTTTAATGTGGAAGGAACACCTCTTCAATCCAATAAAGTAATTCAATAAAACAGCTAGCAATCACTGCAGCGAACAATGTACTTTGTCCCATAGCAATTTCCCTGCAAGTGCAGAGATAATCACAGAAGAGGAAAGGTAAACACAATATAATTCATTTCCAGATGCCATTTCCTTTTCTACTGCTCATCACTGATTTGAACACATACTATACTGTACCGAAAGGCTCACAATAGTCTATTCATCAGCAGTACATAAACTATCACTCTGGTCAGGTTAAGATGGAGTTGTATCCATCATTATATTTTCACCACTGTATTTTTCCAACTAAAATGTGAAATTCTCATCAGATACAGGAGATCTCTTAAATCAAAAACCCCTATCCCCCCCTTAGTTCAAAGAAAGTGTTTAAGTAAATATTTAAAATTTGTTTTCAAAATCAAGTTTCTCTCTCTAGATAACAGAAGCATGGAACAGACATGTTTAAAATAATGTGAATCACCAATTGTTTTCTATTTTATACTCACTCAGTTTGGAACCATCAATTGCCGATTTACTGGGCTTAGCACTACAGTAACCACACAGGGAGTGAGCCCTGCCCACTATCCACCAACACAATCACAGTTAATGGCAGAGTCATTCATCATCTATCAGGCTGCAAAACGAGCTCCAGATTCTGTGCAGAAGAGCTAGCACTGACTGAAGAAGTGATGCATCTCTCACTGACCTTACTATAAGGAACAGTTGCATCAGAGGAAGTCCTGTATGACTCTGGCGTTAGATGTACCAAAAACAAAAGAGTCACTGCTTGGGAAATCCCAGAAAGAGCCCAGACTAATACTACTGAATGTGCACCCGGATCAAACACATGTACTGGTCAAGCCATTTGGAAAATTCAGTTAGGATGACATACAGGCTAATGTTTTAAGCAATAATGAAAAACGCTATCATTAGATGGTCATGAAATATAAATACACTGCAATACAATGAATTGGGTTCTAACATTTACAGTACTGTGCACTTGTCACAGTTTACCTAACAAAATGACCTAACTGAACAGAAGAGTCAGTGATACTGATGGCACTTATTGCAGCCCACAGCTCAAAATACAAATACTATTATACTGATTTACAACAAAAATTACTCCTGTGAAAACTCTCCTGTTGTATGCCAGAATTCTAGCTGAGACCTGCAACAGAAATGATGAGAAAGTGAATGGGGTTACGAGCCGAGTAGATCCGAGTTGTCCAGTTCATTCGCAACTACACAGGGAAAGAACCCTGAAAAATAAAAACGTAATTTCTCAAGATGATTAAGCAGAGAACTCTGAAAAAAGGTTAAAGATTTACAATACGCTCTTTACCTGAAGAACACTATTGCTAGTATTTAAAAAACGAATCAATGGCTTTGGCCCTAGTAGCAAGTGCTTAAATAACTCTGCTCTGGTAGTGGTCATCCTATGGGCAGCTCATCAGATGCGTTAGAGTGAGGCTCATCAATAACAGGCAAGAAAAGAAATACATGCTCTGTAATGGAACAATTTCCCAGCAGAAATAAGTGATCGTTTTCCATTCCACAGCATGTTTTCTCCTGAGGAGAGTTCCCATTACATTTTCAGTGTTGACTGCCTGCACAGCTCAGACAGGAGCTTGGTTTTAAGGCGCAGAAAGAATAAATGGGACTCCGAATGTGCAGTTCTATCACATGAAACATTTCCTGTGTTTATCACACAACCTGAATTGCTCTTTAACTTCAACACAATCAAAGCTATTGTGGTTAATAAATGCGTAATTTACTTCTGAAAAGAAAACCCACAGTCTTTCGTTAAAGTAGATCATAGCCACAGGAAAGTAATTTTTCACCCATTTTAAACAGAATTTAAAGTATGCAATGAAGTGCCAGTATGAAACATTAGATTGAACCACTTTACCTCCATTATCATTTAAAATGAATTTATTAATATTATTTGACACAGAATATATGAAAAAAACATATCAAGTTCACAATCTGAACATTTTATTCATCTGGAATATCTATTTTTTCAAGTATGTTCTGGGAAATTTCACAAAGTAACCCTTACTAACTACTGTATGACTCCAAAAAAAGACTTGATTAAAAAAAACACTAAAAATGGCACAATTCTGGGGGGCAAAACAAGGCTTAATCAGAAATTAAACATTCCCATAAATTGTGGTTATTGCCTCCTTGTGCAATGTTAAAGACAGAAAACCTATTCACTTGGAATCACTGTACCAGAGTAAATTACCATTTGATAACAAATGGTTACATAACAGCAACAGCATTGTTTAGCATGACATTCTCTGTAACCCAATATTTAGAGAATATTGCTAACAAGAAAATTAAAACATCTCTTTATTTGGTATAATCAATCAAACTGCAGACAAGTAAGCAGCAGGACACGAATACTGGAAATGCCAGTGCTGTGTACGAGACTGATACTCCTAACCAAACACGTCATCATCACTTTGAACATTAGGCCAGCTAAATAACAAGGCCCCCCTCTCTGCAGGAGTGCCGGCATCTAACAGGGTCACCTCCAGAGAACAAGTGGACGTTTTATAAAACGGGACCAAAAACTCGGCCCCCCACCTTAGAACTCCCTGCAATGCAAACGGCACAGTTCGGCAATCGGTCTTAGGTAAATCTTTTTACCCTTCATCTGGGTTCACATACCACAAATACTGACTCCATGCAGGCCCACAACTATATTTAGACTCCCCAGCAGCCCGTTTCCCTGATCTGGTTACAGCCACTTTTGTATGCATTTGCTCTATTAAAACTGACAGTTCCGAACAACAAACAGAAACACAAAGCAGAACCGCCGGCCGACTGTGATGAACATCTTAACTGCCCATTCCAGGGATTCGCCACCTTTCCCCAGGAGCAAGCTGCATTTTCTAGATGGTTGCTCACACTAGTGCACTGGCTGGTCTGGACACTAAAGAGACAGGTCTTAAAAACTGCAATGTTTGCATTGAAAGAACAGGTAAAAAGAAAACCTGGAGTCAATCTGACGAGTGGTCCAATACCACATCATTTCTACAATATGCCTCAGTTTACAGTATATTGTGTACAGGAGATGCAGGTGATCTGGAGTACTGAACATTTACATAGCCTACTTAAATCACTAAAATCAAATCAGAAAAAAACCTGGCTTTTGGAAGTTATTTACCCCACTGTTGCTGATTACTGTGGTTTTGCAGTGGTACTGTAAATACAAAATTTGACTTGGAAATGTAGAGGACATATTGAGAATTTTCACGAGTTTTGCTGCTAAGCTTGACAAGTCAATGTTTAGTGATGATTGCTTGCTTGCTTGCTTTAAATAGTGTTTCTTCTTTGTGGGATTGTAAAAGATTGTGACAAATGTATCCAACAAAAACACAGAAATAGCTGTTTCACAGCTGCAATCATTTGCTATCTTTAGTGCTGGCTCTACCCCAAGGAAACCTGTCTTGCCCTATTGATGGCCTCTAAATTTGCACACTCCTGCTTTTTAGAGTGGCACCAAAGCTAGCCTATATTTAAAACTCAAACTGAATATTTTGGAAGAAATAACTGTTGATTGATGATATAATCCAGTAGCAAGAACCGGCAAATAAGCCAAATCCCAAAAAATGCGTGAAGATTCATGCAAGATTCCTGATCCCACCGTAATACATTTCGTAAACAACTTCATTTCTACTACACAAGTCAAGATAAGGTGGTTAGCATTGCTGCCTCTCACAGTGCGGGGGCCAGGCTCAATTCCTGGTGTGCCATCTGCGTTTGTACGTTCTCTATTTTGGCCCCAGTGCGAGTGTGCTTGTGCCCTGCAATGGATTAGCCTCCAGTTCAGGGTGTACCCTGTCTTGTGCCCATTCCTTGCCAGAAGAGGATCCGGCTCCCCCACAACCCTGTATCAGATAAAGTGGTTTAATAACAGATGGATGGAAGTCAATATAAAACTGGTATCCTAAATCTCAAAAGGCAGACACTGCCCATGTCCAGTCTAGTGCTAATTACGGATAAGGATAATATCACATTATAAACATAACAAAGTATTCTAAAATGTAAACTTTAACTACCCAACTGGATTAAAATCTTCAACAAAGGGCATTACAAAATTTAGTTATACTCATCTAGATATATTTTATAGGTCTATACCAGATTTTTTATTTTCCTCCACACTAAAACTTACCACACTAAAATAGTATTTCCCTGTGGAGAAGCAACTGAATCAATACATCTGCTGGCCAACTCCCAGAAGGCCTTTGTCCACCTAAATGATGCGCTGTACTTGAAGAATGGAATAATCCGAGGACATCAATTTCGAAATCAGGCACTTAAACATGTCAGACAACAAATTATACACTCCAAACATCAGTATCTGGCAATTATTCGTGACACTATGAAAGTTCTTAGGTAAAGAAGTTTCAGAGAATTGAGTGGCATTTGCTGTTGAACAGGACTTAAGTAATACTGTCTACTGTGTGATTAATACAGATATAAAACATTAAGTAGACTAAATTACATCGGAATTTTTTTTAATGTAAAATGTTAACTCAATTCTACAATGAATTAAGGCCATTAGTAAAATACTTTCATCAATCCATTTTCTAACCACTTCATCCAATACGCGGTTATGGCAGAGGCAGAGTTTATCCCGACAAGCAATGAGCACAAGGCAGGATACACCCAGTCCATCACTGGGCTCAAAAACAAACATGCACACACTCACGCCAGGGCCAGTTTTCCCAGCAGCCAAATCTTTCCCCCATATTCGGATAGGTTATACAAACTCCATGCAGATAGCACCCTAGGAATTGAACCCAGGACAGGCACTGTGAGAAAGCCACTACACCACCATGCCTCCTTAGTAAAGTACATCACTGAAATATACTGCAGGAATATGTGACAGGGCATAACGAGAAGACCTGACCTGCCGATTCACATAGGGTAACCCTTAGTGATCTTGAAGGACTATTCGATGCCACATTAAAATATCTTGCATCTCATCCCTGATTTCACAGCGCTTAGTACCTCCACAGTACAACACTCATTTGGGTGACCTGCAGTAGTCAATATGCACCAACAGTTCAGGTAAAGAACTGAGAAAGTGCCTCACCCACTGATTTGAGAGGAAACCAGGGTTAGCACCACTACTCTTGCGCAAAGCACTATGGGTGCTCATGGGATGAGTTAAAGGTCTCTTCTGAAGGACAGTGCCTCGGATAGTACAGTTCCCTCGGTCACCGCACTTAGGGCAGAGGTTCTGGTCTGGAAGAAACAGCATCTCCTACTGGACCACAACACCACCTGCACCAGCAGCATGGCTTTTCAAGGAGGTCTCCGATCCGGGTTCTGACCCGGCCCAGCTTAGTTTCGGGTCTAATATTTGATGAGATCAGGCTGCCAGGTGCTAAAGCTGCTGTCAGAACTTGTCATTTTCCCCTGTCAAGTATTTTGTCATGTAAATGAAAGCAAAAGGCCATGCTGTGCAAATATCTTTCAGAGCGGTCTGAAGAGACATCCTAAAATCCCTCTTCCAGCTATTGGAGGGGAATCTGATTCAGAGGCATCCAGTCATAATCCCACAGATGGCAGCTTCACACCATTGGCTCCTCAGCCAAGCACAAACACCAAATGTCTGAACCTGCGGTTCCCCTCACATTGTACTGAGCAAAAGTAATCCTGCTCAGGCAGTCATCAGCATCATTATATGAAATGTACATCCTAATACCAAACACAGAAAATTCAATTGATCCAACAACGGATGGAGCCCAGGACATGCTAAAACCTCAGAGGAACTGCATCCTCGCTTGTGCTTGATTACATCCATTTCCATGCTGGCACACTAGCATCTCCATTTGAACGCTATTAGCAACCAACAAGCAATCAAGTGGTCTGATTAATTACCAAGGAAGACACAGGTATTTTAAATAGGTATTAGGTACCCTGTACCAATACCCTAAAAAGATACAATTACAGATAGACAATATTATTGTTAAGAATATGAAAAAAGCCTGATGCACAAACATAACTGGGCTTATTTAATACAGGGAAATGCAGTCCACTTGAACTGGACTCAGAAAGCTCAAATCAGAACCACTCCAGGATTTACTATCCAGAACTGCTCATGACGCTGTGAACGCACACAAAAGTCTTTGCACACAAGCTGTTGTTTTTTTGTCACAGGACATCACTTTACATTTACCTGGGAGACTTTAAAGCACCAAACAGTGTTTGCCAAGGGGGGAAATGAATATCAAAATCTGACTCTCGCGAATGATTCACTGGCAAGGAATTAAAAAAGCTGTAAGCAAAATTCACAGCTGTCAAACAAACGTATAATGAACCTCTCAGCTCACTGCTATTTTTTTTTAAAAAGATTAATTTTCTTTCATAAAAACTACAGATACAAAAAGAAGCAGTATTCTTTGGCCTAAAGATGCATTTTAATATTAAAATATCTTAGTACAAAAGTAATTAAAGTCATCTCTGCTTGGAGACCCTTGGGGATTGCAGTCATTACAAAATATTAATGGAATTTAACATCCATTATCTACAATCCTTCTACTGCAGCATTAATGTCAGTGGTCTTGCCCAAATGATTTTCCTGTTATAGGCAGATAGCATAGGCTAGATGCTTTATAGAAATATACAATAGATGTTGAACTGTTACACAAGACTCCTATTTCTGATGTCCAGCAACAATTAATGTTTTAAAACATTTTATAAAGCTGATTTTGTCTTTCTTTAAAAGCCTCTGAAGATCACAGAATCACTAAACATGCATAGATATTTTAGTGCCTTAAAAATATCACAAACCACATAAGAGACTACTAATACTGTTCAGCCTTTCTCAAAAGGCTGTGTGCAAGGAACATGGTGCTTATCCTTCAGAGCAGGCTACTGAGATAAATCCAAGATATTTGGTGGGGAGCCCTGGATTATGATAAATTATTCATATACTCTGTGAGCTAAAGACAAATCAGCCATGAAGGCAGAGCCACTGAAAAGTGGATTATTTTTCATTATCAAGCGTCTATCCTGTTTACTTTGGGACAGTGGCAATGATAACTTTGGAATATTTGTTCTAATACTTGTGAACGCCTTTCTGCAATTCTTTATCTGGGGCTGAATCTGTCCAGATTAGATGCCGGACAAATTTCTGGCTTCACGAAACCCTTTAAGTCTTCACTGTAAAGCAAAACTACTGCGTATTATAGCTTTAAAAAGGACATGTTTTTTTTCTCCCACTTTGTCGCTAATAAAAGATCTACGGGAATATTCCAAAATCCCTTGCAAACTCCAAACGGGAAGTCCTATTTTTCTTGCTGACTCAAGCAAATACAGAAAATATATTAAAAAGTGTTTTCCCAGAAACATCTAGCTTTAATGATTCATCAGCATTATACTCCTAAGATTCTTGAGTGATTGCAAAAACAATGTCTAGTATTATAGATTTATACCACATCAAATATTCCCTATAAAATGTATTTGGAAGTGCAATACAAGTTGATCATCATTTTTAAGTGGAGATCTGCAAAACCCACCCATAAACTCTTTAAATATAATTTTAAATCTAATTGTATATAAAGAATCGTTACAAATCACGCAAGAGGGCGCTTAATTTCATTTGTGAAAATAAAAAAAAATTGTTTCAGACAATCGCACGCAACCTAAACTATCGGATGCTTTGCAATAATTGATCCTGTCGGTTAAAAACAAAAAGGTGGGGAGTACATTAACCAGTAACTTCTAATGCATCAGACTCCATGTTGTCAAAAAGAACTATGCAGAAACTCGAAGGAAGTCGAAATAAACGACCTGTACTTTTGACTCAGTTGTTTACGGTTTACTCGGCTCAAAACTGGGAGCGGAATCAAGGTAATTCTCAGAAATCCTACCAAAGCAGAATTCATGTCCTTAAGTTTCTTGCGACGGGAGGTCATGAGGAATAACAGTAAAACGCCTGCGGTTGCTCAGTTAGTGGAGAAATACGGAAGGTTGTACGTTCCCTTCTCTGGTGAGGCTTTCTCCTCGTCAATATTATCAAGGAAATGCTCTTCCACACCCTTTGCAGAAAGTTTTGCTGTCGAGGTAGAGGTGAACACCACTCAGCCGTCTTCTCACGGCCGTCGGACAGACCTCCGCAACCCCTCCTTTGTTAGGACACAGCTGCGGTAAACGAGCCGATGTGAAAGTTGACATACAAGCGGCAGCAAAGCTGTTCGGCTGCTGTCGCGGTTCGACACAAAGAGGACCGTGCGAGACCGAGCACAACTCCCCCCGTTTTGTTTCGGGGGAAACATGCCGAGGCAGACTGGAGAGGGTGTCAAAAGCGACTTGGGAACAAGTACAGAATGGAGTGACGGACCCGAGACGAATCAAACTGCTGTTCTGACAGGCATACGATTTTTTCTTTCTTACATTAGTTGGCAGCGGTCATTTTAGGTTGCACTCCACGTAACTATCGAGGGGAAAAAAAACATTTAATAAAATCGAAACGCCCGCATGCACCGACCAACAGAAAAGGGAATAACAACGGATTCGACTTGACATCTGTCAGCGCTCATTACCCTGACATCCGTCACCAGCGACACGGTTAGCCCGTCTTACCCAGGTAGTTAATCCTGACGGCATTAGGATGATCGAACCCGATTGAGCGCTTCCTCACATCCCAAAGCAGGTTATCGGAGCAGGACATGGTGCTCAGACCCCGTTCCTTCCAAAAATATCATTGAAGGCGCTTGTCACCCACTCCTCGCGGTTCGCCTCTGCCTCTGGGTTCGAGTAAGTCGTGCTGGTGCGCGTTAAATCATCCCCCTTTGCTCCAACTCCCTGTCCCGCATCGCTACCTGCGTCCTCGCTGGCTGTTTGTTATTTACTTCTCTCCCAGCCTCCAACCCCCTGCCAACCTCCCGGCCAATCAGCGCCGCCGCTCAGAAAACGCGAGAACCCGCGGCGTGACGACAGAGGGGGGTTTTCTTATTTTTAAGTGACGTCAGGGGGTGGGCGAGTTAAAGGTCTGCGCCGGCGGAGTCACTCGCTCGCGTGGCCCGACGAAAGCTCGAAGCTTTCCGCGAGCAGAAAACAGCGCCGAGGCAGGGAGTTCGATTCGGCAACTTCCGCCGTCCTCGCCGGCGCGGGTAGTTGTGGGATATGGCGAGTTCCGGAGCGCCTACGAGCCCCCGTCTACTCAATTCGTTATTCCTTCGGTCGAGATTTGCCATTTTTTAAACCAGTACGTTTAAAGAGATGGATTCGCAAAACTGTATATTTTTTTAACAATGGTGCGAAAAAAGCAATACTATCTGTGTGATCACGGCGAGATTCAAAAAGAAGAAGCAGACCTTGATGCAGTACAAGCTCGGTGACCACAGCTCGGCCATAAAAAAGGGCAATACAGGCAAAGCTGTCAGCACAGAAAGCGCTAACTGTGCTCTCACTGCTAGCAGAGAAGAAATAGAGACGGATATTCTCTTATCGCTGCACTGCAAGACATACCTGGGTGATAGAGAATCATTCTTCCCCCAAATAACAAATGAAATTCCCGAATATCCACACATGTCGGAATCAGAACAGCTTTCAGTTCTACTGGAGGTATAAATAAATTAATAGAGCTGGCAGTCCACTATATGGTTTTCATTCAACAGGCTGCAGGACAAAATCTTAGTCTTGGATACTAATGTAAATCTTTATACGCGTCATTGTTTACATTGTTGTTTTGGCATCACTGTGAAATTGTTGAACAAGCATGATTGTTAGTACACGAAGGCGAATCTCATAATTTCTACTGTTTTAATCAATAGTTGTATTTTCGGAGAGCTTAAACCATGACGACCCTGTACCGCAACTCCCCATATCCCAAAACTACCTGCGCCGGCGAAGACACACATTTCACTGAAACCAGTGGTGTTCTGTCTGAAGCCGCATTTCTCAACCTGTTTTGAACCAAGGACTAGCTCCTTAAGGTCCACTTCATTTGGGGCTAAAAATAAAACCATGGACGGAAAAAATAGTGTATTCACTCTTTATATCTGTCTTTCTCAGTCTCTCCAACGTCACGGTCAAGACCGGTCAGCATTGCCCGTGGACCGGGAGGTTAGAAACATTCAATTAAATGACCAAGTTTCTTTTTTTTGTGCTACTTTTAAGGTATGTTTGTGAAAAGGAAATTCGCATTTGGTTCACACGAAATTCAAAAGGTCTGTTAATAAAATTACAAGTACTATTTGAGTGTAAATTGTGTACATAGTGGCCACACTTGTGAAGTGGGGAAAGTCTGGAGTTTGAGATTTTTTTCAGCTGTCATCGTTTGTGGGCGGTGCTGTCCTTCGCACCAATCACCTGAGGGGGTTTGGCCGAAGTCCACCAATCAGACCCAGGAGGACCGGCACATTTAAGTTTGCTTGCACCGCGCTCAGCGCTTTCTGCATTGTACTCCTTAAAACCCTTTCGCCTTTTGTGGTGCAATTGCACTGCCTCCTGCCAGTAAGAGGAAGCGCAAAGGACGAAACGGAGGGCTTGTCGAGTGGGAAGGTCGAAAGTAGGACAACAACAGCCGGGGAAAATAAGCCATAGACCGCGTTGTTCCGCCGCTGAGCATATCGTTTATTCTGTTAAAAGGGTTACTGTTCTGCTGGTGACATTGCCGTCCAGTTCAGTGTTTTCTGCACAGGTCGTTTCATTTTCCGTTTGTAACTGAATATCAGAAATGGCTGCTATGGGACTGCGTGCTTCCTACTTCAGGATGCTGGACAAAATCGAGCTTATTTTGCCAGCTAAACTAAGACCTGTGTACAACCACCCTGCAGGTAATGATTTCTGATCTCAACGCCGTTGTTAACAACGTTGTTTTGGTTTTACAAGCATCACGGATGGATGTGGGGAAGTGGGTAACACTGATGTGGATCGGTGCATCTACCAACCACAGCGTAAGACTGAATTGAGGTGTCTGCTCAAGTATTGGGTTAGGCTAGTTACTGTACACTTTGCATGTAAATAGCTCAACGCTCAGGCTAAAGGTTTTACATGAGCTAAAGAAAAGAAAGCTGTGTAAAACAAGAATAACCTGTTGTGTTTCTTACAGCTCTGCATGAGATTGCATTGTTATAGGACGTCTTTGAAGGTCTTCTTTTATTTTATACCAGTAATACAAGTCACTGTTTCAGGTATTTCAGGCATCCACTTGAGGGAATAACTGTGTCGTACTAATCTACATTAATTGTTGTTGCTTTGAAACAGTGTTTGTAGTTTAATCAGCTTTATACCTGTACAGTATGTGCATTAATGATAACTGCAAATCGCAACACTATCGATATTCAAAGTACGTGTGGTTGTTTTATCGTTGAACAATTAAGTCTCTACGACGTTATTATTCTGGCGGAATTTGTGACCGCGATATATTGCTGGACTCTAAAATTAGGTTAATGTAACCGGAAAAAAAAGGAGTTTGTTTTCTGAAACATTTTTTTTAATTAATTTGTTTTATGAGGCAGGTGAACTGCTTTTCATTAACATTTGCTTCGATTAAACTTTGTTTGACCACGGCTGGGTTCAATAAGAAAGCTATAATCGACAGTTTATTGAAAGCTTTTAAAAAAGTAACCTTAAAACGATTTCAAACCTATGGAAAACATTAAATTTGTAAATGCATTCAAGATATTAATACCTTGAAGCTATCAGCTATATAGTGTAAAATCTAAAACATAATTTTATAACTTGATCTTGTTCAAAAGATAAATTTATACTGCATTCTATGAATGGGCCCACTGTGCTACAACCCATTTCATGACGTATTTGTGAAGGTGTCTATCCCTATGCATTATTAGAATTGTGTTTCAGTAAACCTATGTGAAAATGTTTAAATGCAAAAATTGCTTTAGAGTTCTAGATTTGTGGAATAAGCACTATTATGTCAGCAGTGCAAAAGGCTTAGACATTTTGTAACATTTCTACTTAAAAAAAGACAAAACACTGGAAACAACCCAGTTCTCTATAGCGATTACTGTATTTGCAGCCATTGTGATGCATGTTTTGTGTACAAACCATATATTTTTAGATGTATGGCTGTGTGGTGGGGAACAGTTACTTAATTGTAATGGATTATTTACTACAACACTTCATATCTGCTGCTCATGGGTAGTTTCACCAGGAATTATGACTGCTAAATGGTAGTCATACTTTTTTTTTTGTAGCCTAACCTCAGCTGTACTAATAAAGTTACACTTATAATAGTAGAAAATATATTTGTTTTAGTGAGCATGGCAGATGCTCATAACCTACATACAGTATATTGAAACTGCTGAATGTGTCTGAGATGTCGCAGACCTCAGCAGTATGTATAGTGTATAGGACTGTAACAGAGGAATTAAGAAGCTGCCTATTTGAGAGGTGTTTTGTCCTTTCTGCTTAGATGCCATTTGTATTGTTTGTTTTCAGTGGGGCAAGGGGCAGTATCTCTCCTAGAAACATGCTGCATGGGTATAGAGTTACTAACAATCTTATTGACTTGATAGAATTAACATATTACTTCAGTAAAACGGATGGGGAAAAATCACTTTAGGTATTGTCTGTTCTATTTTATTTTGTTGTTTGTGCAGCATTATTAAAACTGATCTCTGACATACCTCAATAATATTGATCATCTTGGTTAACCTGCATTTTCATATTAATACAAGATCTATACTAATTCTGTGCTTTTTGATATCCCTATCATTGTAGACTGACCATCTGTTCCTTGAATCAAGTTGTTTTAAAAAATCTGAGGCACCCACAGTTAAGAATGCTCTTTTAACATTTTAGATTGAAAATGGTTATGATATTCTGCTACTCTGTGTTAGATAAGAAATTTTCAACTGCCAATCTAAATGTAAAACAAACATGAAGTACATAAAAAAACATAATTATTTTAAATAGTATTATAGCTTAATGGAAGAAAATCTGAAGTGCGTAACTCTAAATTATGTCTGTATTGTAATTCTAATATGTTAAAATAGACCCACTCATCCACAGATTGACCGAAAGTGCTATTGTTTTAAAACCGACTGTGAAAGTGTTGATTATACACACTTCTAAACCAGGCATGAAAAGTTTTGTTTAGTTTTCTACTTTCCAAGAACTGTCTGCAGCCCTGTTGGGGAAAATGTCTCTTAACCATAGTGCAGGATAGCTAAAAATAAATTTGACCATATGTGAAATTGTCATTTGTAAATCAGAATCCAGCTTCCTCCATGTTTAAAATTAATTTAGCATCCTCCTTACTGTCCCCCAAGCCCGTCTACATTGCATGGGCAACAGGGCCTTCTCCTGTTATGCCCCCAAGCTCTGGAACTCTTTGCCCAAGGATATTAGAGAGTCACCTTCTCTAAACTCCTTCAAATCCAGACTCAAAACCTTTACTTAACTGGTTCCATTCTTTACCCCTCTGCTCTTCTTAATACCACCTTCCACGATCTCCTCTATTGTTATTGTTGTAATTACAATTGTGTCCTATCTTGTGAAATCTTCTTATTTATTGTTATTGTCATCCTGTAAAGCGCTTCGAGAAGCCACCTTTAAAGGTGCTATATAAAATAAAGTTTATTATTATTATTATTATTATTATTATTATTATTATTATTATCTTAAACGTAAGAGTTAACGTTAAATTGATACTTTTTTAAAAAAAGTGAATATCTGTGAAAGAATTGCAGACAAATTCACATGACCTCTCACCTACATCTAGTGCCCAAAATCAATTACCTGGGGTTATCGCTACAGAGTGGGTTACAAAACGTCCTCATTGACTTAAGCTACTGCGTAGGCATTGTTAATATTTTGTCTCCCTGGAGCCGAGTTGATTGAGGGCGCATGTGACTAAGTGGGCAGTGCCGAGGCAACTCCCCTCGTTCTGATTGGTGGAGAGCTCATAGCAGTGGGTCCCGTGCTCCCCGGGGAAGTCAGAATCACTTCCTTGACCTCGAAATGTGTACTTGAGCGTAATAAAAGCATAACTTTTTTTGTGTTGTCTAACGCAAATGTTTAACAAAGAAAACTTTCAGTATTACATGGAAATAAAAACAGCATTTCCTCAGTAATTTATATACACTATGTAATTAATGTCTTTAAACAGTTTTTTTCAGTCATAAACGAGCCTCATTTATTTTGAATGGCCTTCAGTCTTTTTTTAGCATTTTGGCAATTATAAATCTTTTACTCTATTTTTAAGATAATGAATGGACTTCTTTTCAAACAAATACGTTACTTAACTAATACATTAAACTAAAATTATTTTGTTAGTCTATTATTCAGTATTTAATGCACATAAAGCAACTTTTTCATGATAGCCTATCACAGGGTATATGCACAGACAACCCGTGCATATATACCACTTGGTGAAAGAGGTACTGTAGTAAGACAGCCAAGATGAAAGTGGCCCAAGAATTCTTTAAGGTCTCGGTTTATTCTAATGAGACATGAAACAGAATAACATTTTACTACATAGAATGCGGTACTGTCGGGCTTAAAGCAAGAAAATATTAACCCTTTCTTAATTTTAAACAAGTTCTTATGTTTCTCAGAAGCGGCGTTCTTATTTCATTCAGATTTTTAGGTTTAAACTTGAGGTTCTTGTTTCAAGTGCCTGTGTAAAGGGGCTCAGTGGTGCTGAGCTGGTTTCAGAAGGTGACTTCATCCCTGAAGCCTAGCCAGTGTATGCAGTGTTGGGGCAGAGCTGCACCTGTTGTAGTGGCTATAGCCATTCCATATCGAATGTATAGGGGCCTTCCAAGTGGCTCCACCAGTGCCCGTTGAGCTCTGTGGTCGCGGGTTCGAACCTGGGTCGTGTCACATGCTGACTGTGACCTCTGAGGATTTCCCAAATGATGGCACGTGGTCCGCTGTGTTGCCATGCATACTGTAGAATTTGTTTCGATGATGGGTGCTTGCAGGCAAGAAGTTGGTGAGGGGGCACATCAATCATTACTCATTTAGTCCTAGCCTCTGTTACTGGTCTGTGTTGCCTCTGTGTTACAAAGACCAGTGGGTTAGAGGAATCTGCCTACACGTCCTGATCCCCCTGCGTGCAGCTGCGGGGATCATATCTGTGTGCACAGATGTGAAATGCATACAATTGGCCATTGTCAGTTGAATGAATATATAGTAACAGATGAATACTAAATGAGTATCAATTAATAATTGCCCCTTCTTGTCTAACGGTTTAATTTTGAAGTATTGTTTTATTTTTTTTAAGTGCTATTTATTTTTGCAAATAGGATGTTCTTTCAGTAGGTCTAAGGAGATCAAGGGCAATGCAACTGAGAAGCTCTGCAATGTCAACATTTGCAGAAAACGTTTAAACGGTTCTAGAACATAACTGTTTCATTTACAGGTGGGTGTCTTCAAAGCTGTTCTTGTTGTTTTCCATTTGTTTGATGTGAACATGATGTACTCAAGCAAGATAGGCTAGATGACACCACAAATGCTTGAGCTGCATTTGTGCAACTCACAACTGGGAATCCACTGAAGCTAAGCGGGTGTGAGCCTGGTCAGTACCTGGATGGGAGACCTCCTGGGAAAAACTAAGGTTGCAGCCGGAAGAGGTGTTAGTGGGAACAGCAGGGGGCGCTCACCCTGCGGTCCATGTGGGTCCTAATGCCCCTGTATAGTGACGGGGACACTATACTGTAAACAGGCGCCGTCCTTCGGATGAGACGTAAAACCGAGGTCCTGAGTCTCTGTGGTCATTAAAAATCCAAGGGTGTTTCTCGAAAAGAGTAGGGGTGTAACCCCGGCGTCCTGGCCAAATTTCCCATTGGCCCTTACCAATCATGGCCTCCTAATAATCCCCCTCTATGAATTGGCTACATTACTCTGCCCCACTGATGGCTGGTGTGTGGTGAGTGTTCTGGCGCACTATGGCTGCTGTCGCATCATCCAGGTGGATGCTGCACATTGGTGGTGGTGGAGGGGAGTCCCCATTACCTGTAAAACACTTTGAGTGGAGTGTCCAGAAAAGCGCTATATAAGTGTAAGCAATTATTATTGAGTATTAGGTGTTGTTGTTTTAGATCCTGTCAGTGATTTGTTTATGAAGACTATCTGTCATTGATTTGTGACATGGCATTAGATGTAGTTGGATATTTCTGTAGTTCATCCTTCTCCTTAACAGTGAATTAGGCAGCACTTATCCTCTTAAACAGAGTATTTGGTATTATACTAGCACTTCTTTGTGGATAGGTTTACATGTTAATATAGAATTAACCTCTTGAACCTTAGTCTTAAATGTAATCTGTTTACTATCTGGATCATTGTGTTAGGTAGTATACATTAACCAGAAAATGGGAGATACAAATGTGTAAGAGGTAACTTCTCAATTACAGTAGGACTCTCAAAAGGAGAACTTTCCGCAATGACACCACAAATGCCAATTGCGAAAAACATTGTAAAGGTTTTGTTTTTGTAGTTGTTTCTATGCATTACAGTGTACACAGTTCCACATTAGGTGAGTGAGTAAGTTGAAATGTTATAAATAAGATGATCAGGTAGTAGCTGGCCTTGCAAGCATAATGTCTATAGAGACAACCAAGCAGCAACAGTGCACGTTTCCTTACTTTACCATACTTTGTGCCAAAGTAATAACCATGCGATAAAACATCGGCACACTTTACAAAAACAGTTTTCTGCTGTTCTGTACAGACATTTAGAAATCTGTACAGTCCAGTGTTTTACAGACCTAAGAACACTGAATAATACCCTGCCACTGCACATATATATATATATGGAAAAGAGGAAACAGCTTCTTGTAAAAATTCTCACAATTGAAATATTCCTTAAAACGCATACTGAATGAATGGAAACAATTTTCCATGTTCCAGTAGAGTGCAAATGACAGGTATTGTAGCCTGTAGGATACCACAAATAAGGCATACTGTAAATAGAAATAGGCCACTCTGCTATATCCTATCCCTGATTAGTGATATTTTAATCCTGTCTTTAAAAAGGGTGATGTAATGTCTTCGTTAAAAATTAGTCCAAATTCTCAGCCAACTGGATTTTTGACCATTGTGATTACCTCAAGTGATGAGATTAGATAAAGGAAAAACTTTGAAAATGCTAGAAAGAATGTCTGTTGTCCCAGCTTTGAGAGAGGTGTATTGTATTGTGAAATGTAAACACCTGAAGTTTTACAATGTAGATTTTATATGATTTAAGTTGCCGTGCAGAATGTAAGTCTTTTTTTTTCTGTGATCTATAGGACCGAAAACGGTTTTCTTCTGGGCACCGGTGTTTAAATGGGTAAGTAACTTGAAATAAGTTTGTTTGTATGGTGTTTATTTCAATCTAGAGTCTCTGAGGAGTGCCAAACGCACGCCATACTCCTTAATGTTTTCTACAATATTCCATGTCTGCAGCCTCTTTTCAGAGAGACATGTCAGTGGAGCACTGTACTTGGTAATTCTCATAAAGATGTAAGTTGCAGGCTAAAGTTTTTGAGCAACACAGGTGTAGATGTTTTCTATTGTACCGTGAACTTCATATTTTATACAACATGCATATATGACTGGAGAGTTTATTTTGCAAGAACTATGTCTTAAATCCTACATTGACTGTAAAAACGTGTGTGTGTTTGATAACAATCCGCTAGTAAAAAGTCTTCACTGATTTTTTTTTTTTGTGCCTTTCTGTATATAATGGCGGCATACTTTCTGTGTTGTATTGTGTTGTATTTGAAAGTAGAATACTGTTCGAAACGGGGTGGGTTAAGAAGTTATTTAAACTCAATCTCATTTTATGAGTGAAGGTTAAAATTGAATACATCTCATAAAATGTAGCCAGCGACTTACTAAGATTTTATAGGAAATTGCAAGGAGCAAAGCACAAGAACGTTAATGATTACCTCTTTGCTGCTTGCAGAAATAGACATTAAATTATTACCTTTTTGTGATCTTAAATACAATTATTAATAATAACTACAATATTTCTATAGTTAATGTAGATGGAAAATATGGAGGAACGTGACTGTTGGTCTAATTTGTGTCCTGGATAAGGAGACAATATGACAGTATATAACAGATCAGTTGGTAGCATTTGTAATTTGAAGTCTAATGGGAACATTTTTTTTTGCTCGTCATTAGGGTTTGGTATTCGCAGGGCTGGCAGACATGACCCGACCTGCAGAGAAGCTCAGCATCTCTCAGTCCGGTGTACTGACTGCCACAGGTAATAACAGGAAGAAGAACACAATCTTTTTCTTCGCACCTACTGGGAGGGGAAAATGAAATCACAAACCACATCGGTCAAATGTAGATTTAATGCAAATAGGACTGAACTAGAATATGTTACATTATTTTCTGTTGCTCTCTCACAAAGTTCAGCATTTTATTCAGGGCTTGCATTTATCAGCAGAGTGTTCTTTTCTGGTCTTCTGAAATTGAGTGAAACTGGTTTGGAAAGAGTTTCATATGTAGGATTCCTGAGGACACTGCTATTTTGGCTGCCTGTGTCATCCAATATTCTGGAATCATGTTCTGGCAACTAACTCTTGGATGTATTTGCATGCAAGCAGTGATAGGCCTGAAGATTTAAACTTGTTTATGTAGCCAACCAAAACAAAAAGTAGGTTCGTGCTGTTACGAAATCAACAGAACTGCAGGAGAGACTATTTTCTCCTGCAGTTTTTTTGCAATCTCAGATTGCAATCTTTAAATCTGATAGGTTTAGTTTTTATAACTGTTTTTCAAACCTAGCTTGTGATGTGGTGTAAATTGCAGAGGTACAGTATGCCCTTAAATACTCTATTTCTGCAATGGCTTATTGTATTCATTTGCTGCATCCAGCTTTCTGAGTTTAGTGCAGGAACAGCAATGAGCTCAACCAAAAGATTCCTATGTGTTTTGTGGGTGTACTTCACTGTCACTCAAATCAAAATGGATTTCGGAAATGCATACTTTGCATTTCAGATTAGGGGTTTAGTTGTTCTTAACTGAACCATGTACGGTTGTTTTATTAGTGTTAAAGTTTCTGCATTGTATTAACTCTTCACAATTAAATTCTCCCAGCAAAGGTCCTTGATACCTTTAAATTGTTCGTTTGTTTGGCCAGCACATCGACGCAGTGCATAGCATTGCTGTCTTGCAGCTCTGGGACCCTGGGTTCAGTTCTTGGGGTGCCATCTGTGTGGAGTTTGTATATTCTCCCTATGCTCATGTGAGTTTTCCCGGGGTGTTCCTGTTTCCTCCAGAGACATGCTGGTAGGTTAATTCAATTCTGGAAGAATTGGCCCTTGAGTGCGTTTGTGAGAGTTTCTTCAATGGACTGGCATCCTCTCTGGGGTGTGTCCTGCCTTGTTCCCATTGCTCATACCGTGACCTTGTATAAGACAAAGTGCTGAGAAAATGGATGGTTTTGTACATTCTATGTGATTAAACCTTTTGTTTTTGTGTTTTCAATGGTCAGCAAAGCAATGCTGACTAACTGCATAATACCAGCAAATCCATTCTTCCCTCCTAACAGGTGCAAATAAAGTTTAAAAGTGTATATATGGTTAATGGATTTTGGGATACTTGCTGTTAGACTGTTCTTTTAAGTCTACTGAAACTTTTGGCCCTAAAATGAAAGAATAAATACTGGAAATGTACAAAATAGCTTTATAATTTAATATGAGAAATTATTACCAATATAACATTGGAGTATGGACTTTCAATAAAGTTATAGTGATATTATTCCCTGCGGGTATTTGGAAATGAGTATGTTAAAGGATATCTTAACTGTTTCATCTCTTTTCAGGTTTGATTTGGTCCAGATATTCCCTGGTCATTATTCCGAAAAACTGGAACCTTTTTGCAGTTAACTTTTTTGTGGGCTGTGCTGGTAGCTCACAGCTTTTCCGAATCTGGAAGTAAGTGTCATTCTGCCCAGGCAATGTGCCAGCATTGTACCCAGACACCCAGTTAGTCAGCTATTGTGTGCCAAGGAATCCTGCTACTCAGCTGACACTTTTTTTAAACTATACTGGTGGATTGTCCTTCAACCAAGAGCTTTATTCTACTAAGCTCTTCAGTAGAGGTTTAGAATTTTTAAGGACAGAGGCACAAATCTCACCTCATCCATAAAGTACAAATGTTGCTCAAATGTATGTCTAAACTGTAGAATGACAGTTCAATGATATCTGTCAAAATATTAGTAATTTTTCTGAACCATGAGGGAAAAGCCGTGACGCATTAATTCAACAGGATAGAGGGAGAGAGAGACCGGCATAAATGAAAGTTGTGATGAGATTTTGTGTATTAGTATTTTTATTGAATATGGCTAGACATTGCCTTAAACAATAAAGTTTACATTAACCTGCGACTTACAAATTAATATATAGGATAATTTAACAATATACAGGACAACCTAGATCATTGTATTGTATGATCACGCATTACCAAGAGATTACCATACTACATGGTAGGTAACATTTATTCAACATCTTGAAGTTATCAAGGTCCTCTACAACTTAATGAGTGAGACTCATTATATTTGATATTTGAAGTCGCAATAACAAATGCTAGCAAATCATGCTTGATATCCTTATCAATCAATTACCCAAGTTTTGCAAATATGCATTACAAATTGTACTTTGATATTGGGAGCTTTTTCAAACCATTTAACCATTTTCTGTAGCAGTTCTCTCTGCTTCTTTTGTTAACTGACATGTCAGTTATTGCCTTATAGTTCTTAGAAGTTCACACTTTCACATTTATTAAACTGAAAATGTGTCTGGAACAAATACTGATTCAGTGAAGTACTGTTCTGAATTGCTTTATCCTACTGAGCAATGCTTTTAACTGAAAAAGATATTATGACTGTCATTATAAATGAAAGCACTCTGCCAGTGAAAGCTGTAGATTTCCATAGAATAAGACAGTATAAAGCACAGTGTAAGTGTATAGAGCACTTAACAATATTGCCATTGGTTTTTCGCATCAAACGAAAGATCTTCAACACTGATTGGTCCTAAGTCCTCTTTCTGCCTGTTTCTCCACAGATACAAACAGGAGCTGAAAGCTAAGGAGAGTGAGCAAGCAGCACTGCAGTCTTGAGGCGGACTCAAACCAGCCCCATGGGGTTAAAGGGAGCCCAGTGCTGGGTTAAATATGTACTGAATTAATCGGTTTAGCATCTAAGTTATAATCGTCCTGTGCCTTTCTTGTAAAGAGAAAAGGAGCTGAAAAAGATTTTTATAAATTTGTCCTGGAATGGAGATCGTGTTACTTATCAGGGTTGAAGAAATTGCCAGTGCCACTTAGATTTTTAAAACGCTTGTTAATGGTACAATCACTGACGCACAAACTCACAGAACCTTTTAGTTTTTCATCCAATGCACGTGTATTATGTGTTCCTAATTTAAATTAAAATGTCCATTGTGTTAAACATTTGTTGGAGTAGTCTCTAGATCTTTTTTTTTTTTTAAAGATTCCACCTTGTTTTTTATGAATTTAATGTCTGGTTTTGGCTTGAACACTGTATAAGGAATGTCTCCTAATAAATTTTAAAGTAGTTTCTGTCTTCATTTTTTATCAGTTTAGTTTTAAGGAAATCTATTTTTGATTACTTATCTGGTTTACCTAGGAAACTTTTATTTCCGTAAAAAGAAACGTTCCACACTGCTCCTGATATCCTACAATCAACTTCGCTTTTCTTGATTTTAAGACTACAGTGTAGTTTACTGTACCTTTATTTTAAGCATGCTTTTAAATAGGCAGTTGAAATATCTGAGTTAAACCTGACTTGTTTTTGTGTGGGCTTTTTCTGCCATCTTATTCTTGACTAAGAATCCCAGGTGGATAAGGGTGGTAGAGTTTTTTTTTTTAAATGCCAATAGCTGAACATTGAGTCGGCAGATGTAGACATGAATTGGTAGGACCCAACCAAGAAGAAGGTAAGTCCTGTGTAATTAACAGAATTAGTGTTTTGCAAAACGGATTGCAAATGGATTGATATGCTGTCCCTGCCTATTTCTGTTCAGTTATGGGAACTGTGAGCCTATACTGGATGCCTTGGGAGCAAAGCAGGACTACAGCCTGGATGAGATGCCATTTCATCACAGGGCACAAACAGATCATTACACATCCCTTTCAATAACCGCTAATCCAATTTGGGGTCATGGTGGCCAGGAGCCTATCCCACAGGGCCTACCCTGGACAGGCCATCAGTACATCGCAGAGCACACACGAACCCAGAGCAGCTGGATGAAACCCCTGTAAACAGGGAGGGAACCTAAAAAACTCCAGGCAGATGGCACCCCAGGAATTGAACACAGGGCCCCAGCACTGTGCCACCTGCCCACCCCAACAATTGGGGTGGACAGTTTTAAAGAGACCCATAATCCTTGCCTGTATGTTTTTGGAAGATGGGAGGAAGTAAGAACACCCAGAGGAAAAATGACATGAATATGGGGATCACATGAAAACTGTAGAATGCAGCCTGGCCCAGAATCGGCAGGACAGCTCCACAAAATCCTTTGAGTTTTTGTGATCTCTATTTTATATGACATTGCATGTGTGAATGTGCACTAGTATTTTAGAATCCATCTGCAACTGCTGGTAGCACAAATAAGAATTTTAAAGCAGGTACTATAGGCTTCTTTAAGACTTATAATAGGATATTAAAAAGTGAGGGGCACATCTACCACCTTAATGTCAATCTTCAGTCGAAGAAATTAGTATCGATGGCTAATTGATTATGTTTTAGGGTACAACCCAGACCAGCATGTTATTAATGCCTAGACTATACTTACAAGAGCAGACTAATAACTATGATTGTGGATCTCTTCATTGTCATACCAATCTGAGAAAGTGTGAAGGAACGAAACAGGGACTGGTTTTCGTTCATTATTCTGACTTCAGGAAAGAAAGAAAAGGGACTGTTTCTGTTTGTGTTATTCACAAACGAGATGCTTTGTAAGAACTGAGGACCACAAAGATTTTGTTAAACTAGGTGAAGACCATGTGTAATGATTTCCAGAGTGCCATTCTGCATCAGAAAATCATGTTGAATGAGGTAAGTTACTATGAGTGGGCAAAATTAAATTTGGAATTATATACTGTATATAACTTTTCAGAATATTATGCCTAAAATGTATTCCTAGAATGTATTGCTGTAAACTGGAATACTGGTACACACCATTAGACTGCATTGGAAAAAGATACTGAAGCCAATTAAAAAATCACACAGGACAATACCAAGCAGAATTTGTAAGGAGCAACATACATTTTCAAGATTCTAATACAACACTTAGTTTTGGCACTGTAAATCCTCTTGATTTTGGAATCTTTGGTTTGTTGACTTTATCATGAACACCAGAAAATGTCATGAACGTGGCCATTATGTTTTCTAAACATATTTATCAAAGCTGCACTATGAAAGCAAAAAGGTCTACAAAAAAAGCCTATTTATTCTGTAGGGTTTCCTTGAATGCCTTTAAACCTGGGATAGTTGGACATTACCAACAATATACAATACACAATACCTTTTACTTACCTTATGTCACTTTCATAGCCGTTATATCTTTAACAAATGCAGGCCTACATGAACCTCGACAGCGAGTATTGGCGAATAGAAGCAAAAGGTGTCTCAAGAGTGGCTTAAGAATAAGAAACTGAATGCAATTGAGTGGGAGAGTCAACGTCCTGACTTGAATCCTGTTGAGAATCTCTGGAAGGACTTAAAAAACTCCTGTCTGTAAGCGATCCCAGATTCCCGATCCCAAGAAACCAGTGTGCAATGGTAAAGACTTACCCAATAAGACTTGTGACTGTTAATTGCTACCTTTTCGACCGTATCTTAAAGTCACTGAATGCTTACACAATGAAAGTACTTGAGGTTTTCTTCCCTTTTGTTTTTGCTGACCTTAACTGTCATTTATCCTATCCTGGGAAGTCTTCAGTTTGAGCACTGAGGTTTTGAATAAAATATGAAGTTAAAAAAATGAGTATCATTTTGTAATTTCACAAAATGGGACAGCATAGGAAGGGCCTGTTGGTACTTTACATTATCATATAAGCATACACTTCAAAAATATCCGTGTGCTTTTGAAACTATGCTTTAATCAGGGTTTCTCTTTTTTGAAACTGGAAAAATAAAAAGCTGTAGAAAGCTGTGCAGAAAATGGGGGAGGAAACGACAACAATTAAATATAAATGAGTCGCTGGTTATTACCTCAGTCTAACTTCTAACAGTAATGCAATAATGACAGTAGCACAGGACAGTTCAATCCAGTTGAGAAAGAGGAAAAAAAAAGTGCTGCTAACCTAAAAATCTAAAACAAATCCTATCTTGAAGAAAATATTTTAGCTTTGCTATTGTAAGATTTAATTCACACTTAATGTTGAACATTCGATCAATTGCTATTTAGTTCATTTAAACGATATCTTTATGCTTTAAAAATCCATTGTAGATCTTACATTGTGGGACAGGAAAGCAGAAAGTCTTAAACGAGGGAGAAAATCTTGAATGCATCCTTTCTGGATGTGATTAACGTATAAACATGCCCAAAGTTGGTAGAGATCGGCCCAAAAGGACCTGCGGTTATAATTGCTGACAAAGATGCTCCCATTAAATATTGAGATCAGAGGTCTGAATACATATGTTGTATGCATAACAATGTATTATGTAATAATGAATTAATGATTCATAAAATTTACTGTACCTTATCTTATCTGTAGGATTCTTAGCCTTAAAAGTTATCAGTTTGAGCCGACTTCAGATTTACTTGTGCAAAACACTGTATTATATTATTATTGCTGTACAGTAGATCTATTGCAATGAAAATGTATGATAGCATTTTTAAAGCTGCTTCATGAAATATGGGGGCGTGCTTTCCTTTTAAGTCAGAACCTTGATGTTGTATTTCTCTTTGCAAAGAGTAGTAGTTAGGGCTCTGGAGTTCTTCCTGAAAGGTTGTGAAGTTGCCCCTTTGGAGTTCATCTGTTGTTCCCTTAACACCTTAACAAATTCTCCAAACAAGCCACCCAGTTATATAAAAGGGTTCCAGCTTTGCTGGTCCCCCATTGTGATGGATTAGTGTCCTGTGTAGGAGGAGGTAAACTCCCAGTTTGCCTTACATTACAAAATTTGCAGGGTCCATTACAGACTTTCTTTTTGATGTAGTATCAGATTAGACAAGGAATTACAAGGTAAATTTACAAAAGAACATTTAGGGAGCATTCAGGCGTTCCCAATTCTACTACTGGATGCCGGCATGTCTGCCGATGTCCTCTATAAAGCACCTAAGGAACTAGAAAAAGCTGTTAAACTGGTCTAATTCGGCCATTAATGAACTGATTCAGGTCATTACAAGACTAGCTGGATTGCAAAACCCGTGGACACACCCGCCCTCCAAGAACCTGAATTCAGATCTCTGACTGAGGATTCCATATGGTTTGGAAATCCTTGAGTATGTTTATGAAGAACTTTAATAGGAAGTCATCTGTTAGTTTTGGATGCCTAAAACTTTATATTATAAAGTAATATATTATATATATTATATTAAGGAGTTACAGAAATATACCCAGATAAAACACGAGCAGTATTCTATTTTTGTTACAAATTATTGCAACTTTTTGGAAGAGCAGTGCTCCTGACACGACATCCCGGAGATTCAGGTTTTATAAGATCCAACATCTCAATGACTTTATAACCCAGATAATTAAGCCTACAACTGATTCAGTTGAGTAATAAGAGCCCATTGGAAGGAATCAGAAGAACATTTGACATTACAGGATCAAGGAGTGATATCTTTAGAGCATCTGCTGTATTTTCTGTAGACAGCATGTTGCTACTGATAGGTTCCACTAGATGGAACAGTGGATCCATGAAAAAATCTGAGTTTGGAAAATACAGTACTAAACATGGGATTATGGTAAATGATTTTGTCATACATCAAATTAAATTCCAGAAAGACATGGAACCTTATTCCCACTTTTTCATTTTTCCAGTGACTTTATTCTTGCAGTGCTGTCCAAGATTTCCTCTCGCTAACAATCCCACTGACATGGTCAGAAATAAAATATTTTATTGGATAAATTATATAATGAGAGTATACGTAATGTATCATTTCACTACACTTGCATGAACAGTTCAAGAGCTTTTGTATTTTTAACCTCGGGGACCTCATCTGATTTGTTTGATTTTATCCACAGTTCTGTTTTGTTTCCTGCACAGTTGTCACTCCATTTAAAATTGCAATTATACTTTTTTTTATTTTATTAGAATCATAATTATTATTTCATGATAATCATAATTATGAAACTGTTACAAAATGAGTTTTTTTCTTGCTAAGTTTATTTAGTGGTATCTGCTGTTTTTCATAATTAAAGTTTTCATTTGAACTCTTTTGCTGAGTAGGTTTCAATGCTTTCTAGAGGAAAAGGGACATTTAGCACATTGGCAACGATCATGGGTGCTTTGAAACAGTACGCAAAATGCAATATATTACAAAAATGAAAACCAATTTCTTTGAATAGAACAGAGCGCTTTGTGTTAAAGGCAACGATTCATTTTTTAGAAACAAAATAATAATTTGCATGGTTCTGAATTTACAACAGCAATTAGTTGATGTAAGCATGGACGACGTAGTGTTGACTGCTTGGTTAATACTTATGTTACACAAATAGTCTTGTAATAGTGTGTGTTGGCAAACTACTCTTCCAAACTATCATGCAGACATTTGAGCATAGATCACGCCTACGATCCTTTCTGACTTCTCAAGTGTCCAATCTGGCATCCTGTGGCAGATTCCCATAGTGACTAAATCCCCAAATCGAAGTGACTGCTCACTAGGTAATCTTTATGGCCTAATGTGTAATGTTCCACAATATGACGAGTTGAGTATTATGTACACAGCAAAACCTTATTTTATCTTACATAAGGAAACAGATAATTGTGTTATATTGACATAAATGTCACACAGAAATATTGCTGGTAAGTGCATACGTTTAGTCTGTTAGTTGGAGATGCGATGCCATCTAGTGGAGGACAACCACATTACCATAATTTTTACAACCTTGGAATGAACTGGAAAATTCAGTTCGCACGCATCTCAATAGTGATGTATATGACAAAGTAACCTGGTCCCACTAACACCACTTCCAGCAGAAACCATAGCTTCCCAGGAGGTCTCTCATCCAGGTACTGACCGGGCTCAACCGTGCTTAGCTTAAGTGGGTAGCTAGCCGAGAGCTGCAGGGCGATATAGCTGCGTACTAAGAAAGGCATGTGTTGTGTCAAATTCAAATAATACTACGCTGCGAACTGCGGCCACAATACTGATTTTACACTTGCAAGAAAATTGATAAGTATTGTCTTCTCTAAATGTAATTTGACAACATTATTTGTCATTTATATTACATATTATTACAGTATGTACAATGTAATGTAGTGAATGTAGAGTAATGAAGCTGTACGGTATTATTTTATATGCGAGATGTGGGAGAAGATCGTTAAATTAATGTTGAGGTCAGGTTCCAGACATATAAAATTTTAGCAGTGCCTAAAAAATAAATTCTCAAAAGATCTTATTAGAACATGTATAAAAATGTTGATTTTATGCTATACTAATTCAAGAGGCAACTTAAATGCACTCCCTACACTGCACTTGGGCGATCTAAATTTCGGCCTATGGATATTGTCACCTGATAGTGTACTATGGTGAGCACTGGGTGTGGTACTCAGTCCCTCCGTACAAAATACCATGTAGCAGATAGTGCTGAAAATCTCAGAGAACTGCCCTGCCCAGGTAAAGAAAGGGCACATTTACAGACAAGAGTGAAAATATTTCCCAGTAATCGCCCAGATCTGGAATTCAATATCTCGTTTCCTTATATACGAAAAAGTACGCTTATGTATACCCTTGGCTGTATTTTGTCTTAGCCCATTGCGGATGATAAACTCCTTGGAGAAATAAACAGTACTCATTTAGAAGGTTACTTCCATTCCACTGCACTGTTTTTTTTTTTAAATAACACCCAGTGTACCCATATACATTTAAGAACTAGTTTCGAAAATCCGTACAACTGAAGTAAAGAAAAACAAATCAAAGAGAAGGCTACCGAAAGTATTAAAAATAGGTGGCCAAACATCTCCCTTGCAGGTGTTATTTTCATTGCTCAGGCTGTTGGGGAGCAGAGCCTGACTGGAGTAATTTAACAGCAGAACCTCCAGTGGCGGTTGCCTAGGCAACGGGAATGACTCATCACAAGTTGCACCGTCAAGGCTATACTGCAGTAATTTCACAGTTGCTTAATTCGTGACATTATATGTTTCAAAGTCCTGTTGCCCTGCAAAAAAAAAAACACAGGAAAAGACCGAGTTGAGTATATTTTTCCCTCAAATCTTTTTAGTTTGCTTATGTACGCACATATCTGAAACGTGCACAGACCGCCACCCGGTCAATCACACACATTGAAATACGCACACACTCCCTGCCTTTCCGCAGTGCTTCGTGATGTATGATCCGTCTTGCACCGCAGGTACGACGGTACGACAAGCTGGTGCAGCTTGCGCCTGTGGGAGCTCACGTTTGCAAAGGGCTGCTTGATTAATGAACTGGAGAAAGGGGATACAGAAATAGATTCAAAAGTGCCGGGTTGCAGAACGTTTCCTAACAACACATTTGTAATAACTGTGCTGTTTTCTGTCAGATGCGGTGCTTTTTACCCAGCTGAATATTTGATTTTGTATTATTTTTTAATGTTAGATCCAGAGGCAAAATAGTGGGTTTGGCATTCGTGTAATCACATTAACAGACGCAGGGATGAATGCCTGTAGTATTACATTTACAACATGCAAGTACCCAAGTTCTGCCCTTTGAGGGTAATCAAATGATTTATTAATGAAGTAAGAAATTTAAACAAAGTAATATTGCAACCCATGACTCTAACCACACATTAAACCTACCCTGAGGACAGCAAGAAACTGATTCGGTTGAAAAGAGTGAGGAGAGTTTATGAGTGAACTCAGAGTGACCAAATACCCTCTCCTTTCCCATGTGATATGTACTAATAAAGGATAACCATCTTGTCTCCAGTGAAACTGCCAAACAATATCCGTTTCTGCCATAGTTGGATCATCTCCTGATAAACATAATCAGAGGAGTCAGGGAATATTCTTGTTCAGAACAGCAGGCAGAGTAGCCATAACCTTCAGGGCAGTGTGGTGGCTCTGTGGTTAAGGATCTGCGCCTGTGGCTGGAAGGTTGCCGGCTTGTATCCCGCGGCCGGCAGAGGAATCCTACTCTGTTGGGCCCCTGAGCAAGGCCCTTAACCCCAACTGCTCCAGGGGTGCCATATAAATGGCTGACCCTGTGCTCTGACCCCAAGCTTCTCTCCCTGTCTGTGTGTCTCATGGAGAGCAAGTTGGGATATGTGAAAAGGCAAAATCTTAATGTGAGAAATTGTATATGGCCAATAAAGTGATCTTATCTGAGGCTCAAACATACCCATTTGTATTCTTAAACTAACCACTCTGGACATCTCCACATTATAGAGTATGCACAAGGGACTGAGAGTAAGCTTCTTCTGAAATTGTCTACGAGGAGTTAACTAAGTTCCGTGTACGAAAGGTCAAATGAATCATCTGGTAATTAGGGGTTTGAGAAGCATAAAGTATATTATTCCATTCAAAGTTCCAGCATATTTCCTGAACTAAGGTTGATAGATTCCTGTTTCAGACAGGGCTCCAGACAATAATGGCTGCTAAGGGTTTGCATGAAGGCTTTGTTTGACCTCTGGTATCCGGCAGCGAATAAAGAGTGAGTTTTGGCAGCCCAGCCTAGTGGAGAATTCCACTGGCACGCATTGCCAAGCAAAAGTATAGATAACAGGAGAAAGAAGAATCCTCTAGATTACACCGTAATTGTAGATCCTGGAGGCTGGCGTTAACAAGATGTCAGTGTGGGTACAGTACAGTATCTCCTTGGACTTACATCATTGGAAGAAGAAACCATTTGCCACGCTATTCCTTCCTTCCTTTCTAACAGCTTCATCCAAGTCAGGCTTTACATTGTGATCAATGGTTCTTTCGACATCCGATGTTGTGTATTTCTTTTTACTAATACTCCTTGGGAATTCTTTTATGCTTCTATTCGGACAAATCGTGTCCAGGCAGATCATATAAAATGAACTTTCCCATGATTGAATTCTAAATTACTAATTAACTTCAAGAAATAGAAATGTCTTTGTAAGCACAGACCTTTCTTTTTGATGCTGTCATGAGCATTTTAATTCAGTTGATTAAATTAAAATGTATGAGGAACTCTGCTTGTCTCCTCTGTTGTGTGAAATGAATCCCACAGCCTGGAGGCTGAGTGGTTGGGACAGTGTGAGGCTGGAGTTGGGAGCTCTTGAAGAGGTGCTAAAGAGCCCAGTGTAAATGATTTGATAGAAACATGACAGAGACACTTACCTCACTACACAAAAGAGCCTTCTGTGACTGACTGAATCGTCGGGGCAGTACTGGTATCAGACTTAACTGTGCAATAAAATGGCTTTGAGACACTGCGGTTTCTACTGCACATAACTAGACACCGCAGTACAATGGTACAGTGGCAAAATGTATTTTAAATTTAATTAAAATATTTGAGTTAATTTAAGTGTTTAAAATAAAACTGTTATTTGAAATGTAATTGTAGTGGAGAAACAAACATTAGGTTTTGGCAAGTACCAATTAAAATTGTATTTTAATGGTTGACCCATAATTGGCCACATTGTGCTTACTGATGGAGACTGGCAGCTGCTTAATATGGTAATGCTGCTTTTGAAAGACAAAGATGAGTCTTCTAATGGTTGTCCACTGATATAGGGAATAATGTCTTAGGCTGAACCTTGCATGATAAGGTTATTATGAGCTGGTGCAGTGCATATGAACATACTGCTTGTCACATGCATTCATATTTATTGCCTTTTTGTAGTTCCCTGTGTTGTTCTCAGAGACTGACTCGTTTGTAACACCTCCAGCTTTCAAGCGATATACATTTAGTCATTCAGCCACTTTTAGTGTACATTAGATCTGTCCTTAGACCACTTCAACTGGAGATACTGTGCTTAATGAAGAGCAGCTTGAAAGAATTCATATAGTAGCACAGATAACCGAAAAAGTTCAGAAATGGTTACAGAACAAGGGTAAACAGATGATAAAAATCCATCCATTTTCTAATCCACTTATGCCCAGCAGGGCTACAAGAGGGATTTGAACCTATCTTGGCAACAACAGGCTTCAAGGTGGAATACACCCTGGACAGGATGCCAGTCCATCGCAGGATGCATATAGACACGAGCACACACTCACTCCAGAGCTAATTTTACAGAGAACATTTAACCTAGCAGAATGTCTTTGGACTGTGGGAGGACGGTACTGTACCCAGAAGAAACCCTTGTGAATGCAAGAACATACTGTACTAACTCCAAACAAACAGCAGCTCAGAAAATGTATTCAGTGCCTCAGTCCTATGAGGCAGCAATGCTAAATACTGTGCCACTGTGCTGCCAGATAATGTTTTTTTAACAAAAGCTGTAAGCTAAGGAGCATGTAAATGGTCTTTCCTCAGTCTCAGCATACACTTCAAAGCATGTGCAAACAGGCATTCAGATAGCAGCTCTATCCACGAAAAGCCACATTCAATTCCCTATGGTAATACAGGCTGTACTTTCCAAAGCTTAAAGATCAGGACCAAAAAATGATTTATAAGCTGTTGAGACTCATTTGAAACAGGCTGTTGCAAATTAAAATTGCTCCCGGAGTTGAAATTCCTTGACTGGCTGCAATAAATAATGTTTTGTCAGCAATGGGTGGCAGGACAGAGCTGAGCCATTGTAATGCACGGCAGTGCTCCATGCAGGTGGAAAGACATGCGTGATCTCAGAGCAGGTAACCATGGCAAGCTGCAAAATCTGCTGCAATTTCCTCTGCCTCGTGCTAAAGGGGGCTCAGAGACGAACAGCATTTGGCGAACATGTGTTTCTGAGGAGTGACTAAGCATATACACATAATATGACCAACTGTGTTTGTGCACTGCATTACAATGATGTTTATTTTCTCAAGATGCATTATCAGACTATTGTGCTAGACCTCTTTGCTCTCCACTGTGTGTGAAAAGTAATACTAGTGGTGACATATAAGCACATTCAGAATGTCTGTGGAATCCAAATTGCACTTGTAAGATGGAAAATGTTTGTTAAGTATTTTGTATTTAATCTGTTGAGGGATATTCACAAAGCTCACTGTTGGTATATGCCATTTTGCTTTATAGGAATTACAATAGAGATGTGTATTTTAGATGTCACAGCATTGCAGGGGTCCTGATTCCAGGTGTTCCAGTATATGCGTGGAGTTTATACGTTCTCACCGTGTTAATGTGGGTTTCCTCTGGGTAATTTGGTTTCTTCCCACAGTCCAAAGACATGCTGGTAGGTTAGTTGGCGTCGGGGATAATGGGCCCAGGTGTGACAGTGTCTGTGTTTGTGTCTGTGTTGTGTCTGTGTGTGCCCTGCGCTGGCCTGGTGTCCCTTGTGCCTGTTGCTTGCCAGGATATCCACCAGCTCCCCTGTGATCCTATGTTGGATGAGATGCTTAGAAAAAGGATGGATGTCTGGATTATTATTATGGATGATTAATTATGCTATCCATGTTAATATATCATCTCGTCATATTAGTTAGAATTTGATTGAACTATCGAAATAGGAAAATTGGTGACAGCTTTCTGTCTAAAAGTTGAAGATCCAAGTAATTACACCACTATTTGATGATGTTATGAAAATAAACTAGAAAACTATTTAACATCTGACAGTGAATGAAAATATAAGATCATTTTTTAAAATGATCTTGTACTGGAGAAGATGTTTCAGTAGGAAAATTGTACTGTATGGTCAAACAAATATCTTATGGGGTATGAAACCTAGACATGAATACACACTTTTAAAATATCTTCTGAACGATGCACATTACAATACACAAGGCATCCATAAGTAAAACCAATATTTACATTCTGTGAAAAATAAGAGGGTGTTCAATTGCAGTATGTGAAGTACCTCAATGAATCAGAAAAAAATGTTTTATCTATAATTTCTGACAGTTATTTAACCTCATACCTACTGTATTTGGTGGAAGTACTGTATTTATAGCACTCAAAAAGAGGATGGTAATTTTCAGCCAACTTGTGCTGCACTTTGTACTTTTTAACCAAGGTATCTTATTGATCTATTGTATTTCAAGTATTTTCAGGATGTCTACATAAAAATACATCTCATCTTGTTCATTCCTAACATGACAAGTACATTTTAGAATTTATAATACTCTTTTCTCCTCTGTAACTACTGAGTCACTGAAGTCTAGGCTTGATTAATGGTACTTCAAACAAATATACCCTTTATTTGAATTAATAATTTCTACAAAAATAGATAATATATCTTACTTGTTTTTAAAGAAAATGAATGAAACAACTATCACATACTTGTTGGCATTAAATGGAATGATGAATAATGTGGTTTCATACTTTCTTGCTCATTTTAAATATTACAACAGAAAGGCAAATTCCTTTTTCTTATTTTTCAGCAATGCTGAGTATTTTTAGCAAATTGGGTGAGTGAAAGTAGGGTGGAATTTCAGAGTCTGCAGATTCAAGGACCCCATTGTTTACAAACAGTTCTAAAATCTATAGTTTGTTACTGTAGAAATAAACAAACCTTGTGGAAAAACATTCCAAACAAACCAAGAAACCCAAATTGCAAGTATTAATTCAGAAAACAGAGCCAAAAATTACTGTTTCTCTATTTATATCCACATTTACTGTTTATCAGTAACAGTCACGCTGTTTTCAGTTATGAAACACACATAACTCAAAACAGTGCAATTCGTAATTATTGCACTTAATAATATAGGCTGATATAAATCACACACATTGAGAGGGAGACAGACAAGTAGGAAGACCAGTGTCAGAAAATAAATTACAAAGTCTAATTCACCATGCACCGAGGGAGAAATAAGTACATGCAGGAAATAAAATTACATTTAACAAAAACCTGGTGTTTGGCAAAAGTCTTTTTATTTCGTTGTGTAGAGCCAAGATTTGCTGTATTGGATGGGATTTGGTTTGCTTCGATCCAGGCCTAAAATGAAAAAGTTTGAGGAAGAACACATCTGACTAGACATTAAAAAAACTCAGCCAGCCAATGAGAGGAGCACAGATCAGGAGACTGGAATTAGAAAGAGAAGCAGCTGTGATCTCCTGTGTACCATGACAATCCAGTAGAAAGAGAGAGCCATTTTTATTTGTCATACAGATTTTTTTTTATGTGATTAACAGCTACAGTAAAGTTTATTTCAGGAAGATAAGTTTACAGCAACTTGTACAAACACCAAGTAAAAACCATACGAGTGTAGTGAATATATGTACAATAGTAAATCAATAAGTCAAGTGAATTCACAAATTATCCACCCAATACTGTTAAAGTAATTTTAATGAGCAGGTCTCCAAGACATTTCTTTTAGAGTCACTTGGATCTTGTTGGAAGTCTGATGTTCCAATGGACAACAAGACAAATCTTTCACATAGTAAAATCTACTGTGGAGGTTGTGAGCAATGTGGATCTGAACTTTTAGCTCACCCACCTGTACAATCTGAAGTGTTTCACCGACACTAAAAACGAGGGAGCTGCGATTGTGCAAGACTGTTCTTTTTAAAGCAAATCAATTAGTTTAATTCCCTGAAGGCATATTCAGCTTCCATTCATTTCCATCACCTTTGCATTAAAATTGTCACTCCAGTCAGTGTCGGGGATCTAAAATCTAAATGGACTAATGTTTAATGGCACTGATCTGCTGCTGGTTCAGAATTTACAAAGGTGTAAAACATAGTCAATTTTTCCCTTACACGTTACATAAGGCAGAAGAAACAGGGTAAGGCTTCAATTTTTTAAAATGTATTATTCTCCTAAACCATGGGAAGTGATTAATTGAGGTCATCCAGAGGTGTCTTCTGAACTGAAAATTAAGCAACCCTTATCGGAGATACTATTTGCTTCCCTAAGCATTACTATTGGTTTTTGCTGTTCTGGCAAAGCTTGTTCTATATACTAGAGACATATACGAGGCACAAACAATAGACCTTCACTCAAAGTCTCTCCCAGAAGGATTGTTCATGTTAAAGTGAATAATAGAGGGTGTAACTGATTTTTTTTCTTTTTGCTCCTGTGCCTTGTTAAAAAAATGCTCAGTACCTCTTTGGTTCCAGCATAAACAGCCTAAAATAAACCCAGACAGTTAAGTCACAATGTATCTTCTTTGTGTATATTGAGACAAAATTGCTTCAGGAACTGACCGTGAACAATACATTCACGTATGTTCCATTTTCATTTGGGATGAGAAAACTATCAACTTTCTGACTATTTTTTGAAAGTTGTATATACTTCTAGGAAAGTAGTTACATTAGTGTTTCCTGCTGGTCAAAAGGTAGGTTGTATATATTTAAAGGAAGAGACATAACTACAGTTTTGGGCTTTACTTGATGTTTGGCATTTCAAGATGTCAGAGTGTATATTTTTAGTTTTTAAGAAATAAGTAATATTGAACAAGTAACTTATGCATACATAGTGTAGAGCTGTGGACAGTGCAGATAACTTTCAAACAGTAGACAGTTTTTTATACACACAATACACAATTCTGTTAATGAGAAAAATGTTTCTTACTGAAAACAAGGAAATAGAAGCTTTAATTCCTTGAGTAACTGAAAGTACATAAAAACCCATATCCACAGTATACACACTGAAGGAGGAAAATGAGAAATGAGTAAGATGTACATTGTAAATGTTATTAGAATGTGGGATATTTGTATAAAGAATTAAACCAGGTAACATGCCTTTCCAGCAGGAGGGTTTGATACCTCCTGTGTTTGATACAGTCAGACTCCTTATATCCCTCTGTGAAAATGATCAAATTTACTTGAATGACAAAGTACTTATTATTAAGTATGGAACTTGTTCCTGAAAATTTTAGTATTCTTAATTTAATATAACTTTAAATCAATGGATGTAATGTTACAATTGTTAATGTCATGCCCACCCCTGCACAGTGGAGCAAGCTTGTGTTACCACGGCAGCCAGGCAGTGCCTCTAATCACCAGTCAGTCAGTGCTGGTTGCTGTGGTTACACAATCAGACAGGAAGCCTGTTCCACCTGGGAGCATTTTACGACCACTCCCTATCTCAGGTGGATCAGGCTACTTAAGGTCTACTTTGAAAGTGCTCTGGGTTTAGCTCTGAGCCATTGCGTAGTCTGTAGCTTTTGCATTCCCTGCTTCGTGTTTCTCTTTGGACTCTTGACCCTGCTTCATTTTGACATTAGCATTTGGATTTCCCTGGTGTTCAACTCCTGTGCACTTAGATTGCTTACTTGGCTTCATCTTTGGATTCCTTCAGTGCTTTACTAGTGTCTACTTGGCTCCAAACCTTGCTTCGTTTGACTGCGACTCTGGACTTGATTTGCCTGTTTGCTATATCTATCTGCTGCTTGACTGTTTGCCTGCGTTTCTCTCATCTGCTCTTTGGTTTACCTCACGACCCACGGACAGCTGCTTCACTCCAGCCTAAGCAGTGGCATGTTATAGTAAATATTAAAATTGCTAAAAGTAAGACCTTGTTTGCAAAATTGTGTACAGCTCTGGTGAAAATTGTAACATTTCTTATGTTCTTATGTTAATAAATGCATTTCAATTACATAATGATTTTCTGGTATGTTTTTGGAGAGATTTTAGTAGGATGATCACTTCTTGGTAGTGTTACTGTGGTCTTGAAGTTGCTCCATTTGCAACCTATCTTTCTGACAGTGGATTGGTGGAGCCCCAGATCCTTAGAAATGGCTTTGTAATGTTTTCTTAGCACCGTATATCAATGATCTAGATTATTGAATAATTGACAAACTAATGCAGTTTGCTAGCAATACCAAAATATGAGGATCAGCAAACACTTGTAGAAGAAGCAAATTATGTTTTTAGCAACTCAAAAGACTTTAATAAAATTCAAAACTGGGCTAACTCCTAACAGGTGACTTCTAATGTAAACAAAAGGAGAACCTTTGTATGCATGTAGTAATAATATAAACTACAAATATAACATGGAAATGGAAAACCATATTTCCCATTGTGTTTATATATGTAGGGTTATTGTAGGATATGTGTAGGATTTTTATGTTTTCCAGTCTTTGTCTTAGGTGTCACTTTACAGTGGTTACAATAATAAGTTTTCATTTCTAGATTTCAAATCCTGATGGAGGGTACCATATGCTGCATGTTGATGTACAAAATTACACCATGAAGAGCAGCTTCACAGTAAAACTCCATAAATGTGACAATTTGTTAATGTGGCCATCTGTGCACTCACTGATTAAGGAGTCAATGTGACCTAGTGTAATTTTTATTTCTGAAATGCTAAATTGCAAGGAGATGCTCTTCATTTAGATGAGAAAGCAAAGGGCAAAAACCTCTGAATCACAGTCTCACTACACAGGAGAACATTTAGGAATGGCACAACATCTGGATAACTAACTCGATCCATGCTTCTGGTTTAAAATAAATTAGGGAAGTCTATTTATTGACGGTGTCCCTGGGGATTTAAATGCAAATTCAGACCTCAAAGTTCAAGTAAGAAATTAATCGGCTTCGTTTTGAAGTTCTCATGTTGGTGGAATAGCTTAATTTCCTTCCATTTTCCTTGCATGTGTAAAATGCCATGTATAAGATCTTTGAACACATCTTATATTAACTCCCAGACCATCAAGACTGACAGGACATTCAAGGCTTGAATCTGTGAAGAACATACTGAGACAGGCATTAACGCCTCTCCACAAAAAAAGGTGAAGCTTATTTTAAAATAAACATGGCCATTAATATGGTTGTGGAATGGTAACAGCTATCATCCAAAGACACAATATGTAATTTCCATCGCTAGAAGTCAAGTGTTGTGTTTCAATATAAAAGTTGGAATCACCAGCAATGCCATTAATGAAGAATATAATCCTATAGAGATTCATCATGAGTCATCTGCAGAGTTAACTTCAGATATGAAATTTGTGGTGGCCTATTTTTCCAAAACGATAACTTTTCTGTCAATGATGCTGCTGTATAATTTAATAGGAATTCTCCAGGACTGATCTGTAGCAGAGGTGTTAGGGAGAACATGTTGATGTCGGGCACAAAGGACATACTAACTTGCAGGTGCTGTGAAATGTGCATAGGGAGGATAAGAGAATCACTGCTTGGTATCCATTGTAGGGTTTTACTTATTCTCTGTGATCCAATGAAAGCCTTTTCTAGTTAGTAAAACAAATCTAAACCATGTTTTTTATTTGTCTTTTCTATTTATGAAGAGTGCATTAACCTTGTAAACTAAATTCAGGATAGAAGTTGTTTATTTTTAGATAATTGTTTCTCCTTAGTTCCCTAAACACTGTGAAGATGTAATGTTGTAACTAAGTACAAGCACTGTTGAATTACAGGTCATGATGTTTTCTTCTTCTTTCTCACTTTTCCAATATTTTTACAACAAAGACAGAAATATTCTGATTTCCTCAGATGACACACGCTACTATATACTACTTAAAACCAATAAGTTATATGTAACTAATAAGGTGACCTTAAATTAGTTCCTTATAACGAAAAGTGTTATACAACAGAACTTTCTGGAATAATGCCATATATCCATTACTAAAAGACAGAGAAATAAATAGTTTGGATTTGTAAGCCCTTTTGTGTAACAATGCAATGACTTTCTATTATGAAGTGAACATTCCTGTTAAACAATGTCGGAACTTGTTTGTCAGACTTTACTACAATTTATTGTAATGTTGTTTGACATAATGTCAAATCTAATAAAGAAAAAAAATAAAATAATAATAATAAGTATTATTTTTTGGACCCTCACCCTTCAAAAAGGGAGACATAGTACCAGAAGAGGCTGGATAAATCCATAATTTTCCTTCGGAGTACCTTCACATTAATGTCACTTCCTTGTAAAGGACAACAGTTTCTTAATAAAATGTTTTGGTTTTTTTAATAAAAATGTTCTGTAATTGATACAATTATCCTTAATTTTAGAGCATATTATACAGTCTTGAAAATAAAGAGGACGTTGATGTTCAGTGAGGAGGCATCCCTATAACTACAGCTGCATTGGCTGGGGATGTGGTTTGGTGAGGGTATACCCAAGGGTGGTTTCTGGATCAGCTAATTAGTGTGACTTAGTGGTGATTAGTGGCACAGATCTCTTCCTTGAAGCAATATTGCGCTTTGGTAACCTAAGTTTCTTTGACCTTTACAGTGGTTCAAGCCTCTAAGCTCTGCTAAAAGGCTGAGTAACAGCAACCTACAGTATAGTACTGTTCACACACTATTCTATTTTAATTAATCCAGGAGCCATCCAGATTTTTTCTAACAGGTCTGGTAGTTAATAGTTATATTATAACAGAAAGTTGGTCAAACGTTTGATGTTTCTATATGCAGTATGTCCTCTTTAATTACACCATACATGCTTAGCACTATGTTCTTTTATCATTGAGTCTGTGTCTAGAAATATCCAGCACAACTTTCATTCATCTATATAATTTCAAAATTGACATGGTAAAAATGTACACATGACCCAAGAGTCCTACAATACAAAATGAAATCAGCATGATAATCATGTACAAGGCAGTCATTTAATGTATATTTGAAAGTATTTCATATATTAGAATGGTCTTGAGGTCACACTATATGTACTATATATATATGCCCTATATATACCCCTCAAAGATGGAAAGGCCTTTTTTTACATACTGTTAGTGAAATGTGTTTTTAATTCCATATAGAATAATAATAATGAAAAGTTTTTACTCTACATTATGCTGCTGGTTGTTTTGATTAAATTGTATGCATTATATGTGCTGTACACTTCAGCTTACAGTGGCTAGTTCAGAAAATTCAGATAACACCAATAACCTGTGGAAACTTATGTGCATCTATAACACTGGGCGATAAGCATTTTTAATCAGAGCTGCCTCTCTGCATACAATAAGAGCATTAAAAACTGAAAGTACAAACGAGAAAATATATTCTTGTCAGAACTTCAGCAGCATTCCTTAAAAAATCATTTTTTTCGGGATCCACTGCTCTATTATTTTTGTATTTCTAAGTTTTTTCTTATACCCCACGTCTATGAACACTTAGTTTTCACTTACATCATGTGGATTGTACTTCTGTTTTGAGTATGAAGTAAGACTTCGTTAAACCTCTTTAGAATTATTGCATTGAATCTCTTCCAAATTCTTCGGCAGAGGCTGATGAGATGTGAATTCTTAACACTTGTAAGTGTTATTTATTCCCAGTTTGATGTTTTCTCCAATGTAAGCTCTTTCCTTAATGATTTCATCATAAAAAAAAAACGTTTTATCATGTATCACTGATGGCAAGTGTTTAGACAACATTAATATCTGCTTATTAATATTGAGTGTGAGTTTCTTGCTTTTCTGTTATCTTGTTCAGTCTGTTCTTGGCCACAATAACTTTACCTACAGTATCCTGATATTCAGTTCTTCTTCTGTGCAATCTAACATCAGAAAGCTGCCTGAGTACAGTACGTGAATATGACCACTAAGTCCAGCATTTTCTTTGTAATCTTACTTCTTACTTTTAAGCATGTACCTTTACGATCATTGCTCCATCTGGTGTCCTGTATGATAAAGGATAGCCACATTACCTGTGAAATCCAGATCTTCCAATTGAATTCTTCATCTTTGGTCTAGGCTAGAGAGAAGAGGTAAAATAATTCATTTTTGATTCATACCTTTTGACAGTGGGCCAGCTATTAGACTAGTTTAATGCAGCATCTGATTTTAGTAAAAAAAAAAAGTGAGAACTGAGAGCTCTATCCTGATTCTGAGCTTTCTTTTGGGTTTGACTCTAACCCAGTGGATTGTTAGATAGGGATAACCTTTTCTTCAGATACATTTAAATGGATCTTCAACAGTTATATGCTGTTATTACTACAGTATCTTAATTATAGCCATCTGTTTTCCTGTGTATTCACACTTACTTCAAACCAGGTTCTAACAGAACTGCTCTTCAGTGAATCACACCACATTTTACACCAGAGGACACAAATACGGCTTGGTTAACTGATCTCGTACTAGCGTTTCTGTGTGCTCCTTGCCAGTGGAATGTATTGTTTTTGCAATACATTATGAAATGACTGAGTCACCATATTTTTTTTGTAATATTAAAAATAATCGAGAAAGGAAATTATTTTATTAACTGCTGTTTTATTTTGTGGAGTTATTATTTTTTTAAAATACTGCAGCCCTCCTCTTAGTAGGACTACAGGACATCTCAAGATATTTTAAAATTTGGTTATGTCTGGCATATGAAATCCTTAAAAAAGAATTACTTAATATATTTCATGTCCTCCTAATTACCAATGGGTCTCTGAATCATTAATCATAAATTAATATCCCTCCAAGGTAGCAAAAAACACTTTTTTTCCTTTTAAATTTCAGCATTAATTTCTTTAACAAAGTCTGTCAGACTTGTAAATGAATCAATAAACCAGCAGGCAGTCAGTCCTGGAAAATTTCAAGACCTTTATTTCTTCACTACCTTTCTTTTTTAACTAATGTTCAAAACCTGAGTTGAATTAATCTGGAGCTAGTCCAGATACGAAGCTGTGGCAACATTCACAAGGCCAGATCTAGCTAGAAAATGAACTGGAGCTGAGGTGGACTAAATGGCTTTTTAACATTTATAATTTGAGCTTTCATTCTTTACCCTATACCTGTAATTATTGAGATCCAGCAACCTTCTCACATGAAAGTACATTACTCTTGTGATTGCACTCTTATACACTCTTAATATCGACTTTGGTGTTTTCTGCAATGCTGCCTGCAGTCAACAGATTCTCTGAAACACGAATGAAAATCTTTTAGAGAGAAGTGATTTTGACTGATCATTTCCAGGAAGAAAGTAAAACCTATATTGAGGTTACTGAAAGCAATTCAAAAGGTTGGATTTATTATTAGCTTTTTCAAGCAGTGGGTGTCTATAGTAAATGCAAGCCTTCTAGGATTCCAAGTGTGGAAGCTTGAGAAAGGAATTTTCTTTTTAGTTTTCCGAGTTTGGATTACCACCATCATTTTCACACCCACACTGGGTCATCCGTAACTTCGTGAAACACATTCAATAACGCACAGTGATTCTGCTCAAAAAGTGGTAAACCAATTAACATCAAACCTGGTAGCTATCATGGTAGCAAACAAGATGAAAATGTATTAAAACAGCATTCCTGTTTAACCCAAGCTGGTTGCCTGAGCATTTTATAAGAACATAAGAAGGTTACAAATGAAAGGCTGCCATTCAGAGACTTTAGTTCACTTAAATGCAAATTGATGCATCTGTTTTTTAAAGTGCAAGGGTATCAGCTGTGATAAAAAGGTCAATTAACAGGAAACTTGTACTTATCATTCTTTTAATTTTTAGTGCAATGGTGTTCCATTGGAAACCAAGAAGTCTCCTTGAGGGGCAAGATGTTCTCAGAATTGAAAGCTTTTTTCCTGGGACAACTGCACCAATTGCACTAAAACCTAGAAGCTTTCATCAACACCCAAACCTGTTTCAGGTACCTCATAAGGTGCTGCAATAATTTGGAACCTCTTGACCAGTGTGGCCCAAAAAGCAAACCGTTCAAAAACCATTTTGCAAAATACACCCAAACTTAGTAGGTATCATACTAAAGGCAGACTGTGATGGGCCTGGTCCCATACCTTATAAGTTTGAAGTAAATATAATTCTTACCTTTTTGTGGGTTTTTTATTGGGTGTTTGTTGGCCACAGCTATTTCACCTCATTTTGGTTTAACAGTCAAAACCACATTCAGAGGCAGGGCCGGATTTAAAGCCTGGGAAGCTTGAGAAAGGAATTTGAGAAAGGATGGCCTCCGGCTTGTTTCTCATTGTGCCCTCTTGTGGACTGGAGGGGAACTGGTCTTCCCATCCACTTATGGACACCAGTGTTTTAAAACAATAACCCTTTGTTTCAATAAGGCATTAAAATATTATTAAGGGAAATGTGAAATGTAATTGACTTTGGTAATGGATGTTTGAGTTTTTATTGAGGCGAATGTGTCTGTTTGGTAGTGGGGTTCTTTAAAAGGGGAGGAGCCTCTGTAATAAAAGGCAGAGGTTAAGCTCTGTGAGTCACTCTTCTGGTGGTGGTGGTGGTGGTGGTGGTGGTGGTGGTGGTGGTGGTGGTGGTGGTGGTGGTGGTGGTGGTGGTGGTGGTGGTGGTGGTGGTGGTGGTGGTGGTGGTGGTGGTGGTGGTGGTGGTGGTGGTGGTGGTGGTGGTGGTGGTGGTGGTGGTGGTGGTGGTGGTGGTGGTGGTGGTGGTGGTGGTGGTGGTATTATTATTATTTTATATGGCCACATCTATTATTTAAATAAACTGAGGCCATTTTGGACTTTTTGATGGTGGACTGCTTCATTTTTGGAAACTGCTTGGAAGTGGTCTCAAAAGATTGTGCTGTGGGAAGGTTGCATGGTCACACATACATGCCTTACTGGCATGCCATATTTTCAATGGTCTACAAAAGTATTTTGTGGCAAATAAGCCCTCTTGAAAGCTGTCATAACACTTTGAAGTTCTAGCTATTATCAATCATTCTTATTGCTAGGAAGACTTAGAGCAACTCTGAATATGTTGTGTAAGTACATTTCATATGGAATGTAATTACTTTGCATGTAATATACAGTTAAGGTTTGTGTGTAAATGTTTTATGGTATTACCTACCCTAAAGGTATGTGAGTTATTCAATTTAATATGAGTGATCAGAGAGTTTAATTTGCAAGGAACAAATTAATGTTCTATGACAGCAGTTATCCAGGGTATCTTCTTTATGAGATTGTATTGTGTCTTATGATATAACATATTACATTAGTTTCCATCCTGCTGCAAATATTCCTAGCATGAATGGAGAAGAATTTAATATTTAGTTGACTTATTTTCATGTGAAAACAACAAGCACAAAACTATATGGTTATAAGGACACCTGTCCCTGGAACCAGCTCTGATATTGTCACATTTCTTCACTGCCATGGTTTGTGTGCTGTCTGTGTTCTCTTTCTCTTTGCCAATGCTTCACTTATTATTTCAGTAGATTGCTCAAACTCAAACTAGGCTGAAAATAGAAATGATTCGAGTAGTGAGCCTTACTGGGGTGTTATTGGGGGGAGTTGCTGCAAGGGCAAAGATGTGAGCGTGCAAGAGAAAACATGACAAGTTGGATATTTATACACTGGTAACCAGAAATGGACAAGATAAGGTACTGACTTCCACCCAAACATTTTCTTTAAAACTCCACAGGATGATTCCACTATTATAAAATATTCATTCCAGTTGCTAAGACAGTACTAGGGCTGCCAGTGTGTGAGTTACCTTTGGTTATCACTTACTGTATATAATGAAAGACGTGTCACAGAGTGAAACGATTGCCTGTTTGGGCATCAGGTGTCATGCGCTGCATGGATGTTAAATTGCTTTGATAGGCCAGTAACATCCTAGTGTTGGCACATATTCAAGCCTTATCCTGTGTGTTTCCTGCCCTGATCAAAGGCCCTTTTAATATAAGAAATGGGCAATTATTCAGTGGCAAATATTCAGGGGTAAGATGTGGGGTTTTGACTGTGCCTGTGATTGAGGGGGAGACCTAAAGACAGGCTGTGATAGAACAATCCATCGTTATACCCAGCCATGTACTGTATGTACAGCCATATCCTGAATAAGCCCTAGGCAGTTGGCTTGGCCCACGCAAAGCATTGCAGGGAATACTTCTCCCCCCAGGGAGAAGATTCAACAGCCTTTGTTAAAGAGGCTTGAAAAAAGAACTACGATTCGATGGCCAGGGCTAGAGAAGATGCCTCCGAACCACCAAAGTTACTACACAGAGGATGGAACTACTGGACTGCATTATTCTGGGATATTTGTTGGGTAACTGGGGTCCAATGGGGTCTTTTAGAGTTGTCTTTTTTATAATGTGCTCTGGATGTTGAGTGGACAGTGGATTGAAAAGGAAGTTTTAGCCATACTAGTATCTGTTGCTTGTCTGTGCTTGCACTGTTGATTCTGGGAGATAAATTCAGCCTGTCGAAAGAAAGGAGGGTTCTAGCACCCTTTATAATTGCTGGGTGGCATAGTTGTGCACAAAGCAAGAATAATTCTTGTCTGAGGGGTCACTTATTTATATTCAATAATTAATTGTATAACCATATACTTTAGTAGCTTACTGTCTTAGTTATAAAAAACAGGAATGTACAAACCTTCAATTATTAAAGGAAATTTCTAAAAACATTTTTACATGATCAAACAAAGCACACTTCATCAAATAAAACTCAGTACTATATCAGTATTTTCACATGCATTAGCTAAGAGTATGTTTTTCAAACTCATTTTTGGACCTTAACTGTATGAAACAATCCAAAACATAATCTGCAGCTCATCACAAGTATTTCGTAGCACTTCTAGTAGTTGTAACACTTCTCTGCAAAGATGTGCTAATAAATGTATTTAGGGATGGCAATGTGGAGCAGTCCTATCCTAATGTTGCTAGGGCTGGACTTAGGTTACGAGGTGCATGGAGTTTGTATGTTTTGTGGGATTCCTCTTGGTGCTCTGGTTTCGTTTCCACAGTCTGAAGACATGCTGGCAGGTTAAGTGGCTTCTGGGAAAATTTGCCCTGGTGTGAGTGAGTATGTGTCTGTGTCTTTGTGTGTCTTGCGATATCCTGGTGTCCCATCCAGGGTGAAACCTGCCTTTTGCCCATTGCTTTCCAGCGTCCCTGCCAGCCTGAATTGGATAAAGAGGTTAGATAATGGATGAATGGAATGTGTCTGTAGCTAAAGCTATCACAGCTATTTGAACTTAGAACTATATACTGTTCTAACCTAGCAACATGAACATAAACAAAACAAGAAATTCACCTCAGCTGTCTGCAGTCTGGAAAAAAAGAAACATAGTGGCATGAGGTCAAAAGAAAGACTCTATTTCAATGTGAAATGAAATAATTTTATCTCTGTAGCTTCATATTTCATTTTTCATTCATTTCTTCTTTTTGGGAAATTTTAATTTATCAAAAAGAAAATCTTAAATCACCTTTTTTGCTAAAAACATTTGGAATAAGTGAATGGTATTGATCCATTTCTGAACATTTTCTGAAGATATCATCCTGCACCCTGGAGAGCCAGAATGCTTGTTAATGCAGCTTTGTATATATATTTTTGAAGCTACCCAACCAAGTAGAAATCCTGAAAATGCACAAATAAAGCTTTAAAAAATGTAGAATTTTCTGAAAAAAATAAGAGAGTTCTAATATTTTAAAAAGAATTGTACAGTATCTCACCTTTATCTAATTGATAAAGGAAAATATCACTAGCAACATTTCTGTTAGTTATTTATTATGTTAAGAATATTATGTTTTAATAATGATTAGCAATGTATTAGGCTACTCTACATAAAATATCCTTAGTCTTTTTTTGTAGATTGGCTACACAGCTATATTTGAATTTTCTTGAATGTTTGGCTGTTTATTTTCTGTTACAATGGTAGAGCTGCTGCCCAAAAAAGTCTGTTCAGCAAAATCTATACAAGGCATCGGAAATTCAGTTACTCCCATTATAAAGCATCCAACAGACATATAGTAAATTATTAAAACAAACATATTCTGGAGAGAAATCCAAGATCCTTTCAAGAGGAATATAAATTTTCTATGATTCTGATGTTAGTTTTTGTGATGTTTCTCTTCTGATTTGGAGAAATCAAAGGAGTTGCATTTTTCCCACAGTCTCTGTATGTGATGTTGTTCTCAATGTACATGTTTTTCACTGTTATATCTGGTAGTCATTAGCTGTATTGCGTGTGGTGAGATGAATCATGCAACCTAAAAATACAGGCACAGAACAGTTGTATGCATTGGACTGTTCTCCAGAGTACTGGAGAAAAATCTACCACAATGTTTGAGATGTGATCCGGTAATCTAAAGATTATCCAGTGACCACTTCATTGGCAGAATACTGTATGAATGAAGATTTATTAATGATGGATCAAGCACATCAGGAAACTAATAATAATTCAGAAGTGGTCCATTCTTTAAAAAATACAATAATTCAACCTTTATGTAGGAAGTCTCCCATAAAATAGAAATCAATATTCTTTAGAATTGTGTTAGGTAATAAATTATGTTTCTCTCGACATTCAGATGATGGGAAAGCTTGCTGGAACGGAAAAAAAATGTATTAGACCCAGATGTTTGTTATTAAGGCAGTTAATAGTCAGCTGAGATTTCTTCCCATCTGGTTTTGTTTTTCTGTACTTGTGCAATGAGTAATACGAAATTTCAGGATTGTTAATGGTTTGTGTGTCAGCCTTATCCCCAGATAACCTACAGTAGTATGTGTGGTAGATTTCAATGTTATTTTTACATTTTTCTTTAGTCTGACTTTTTTTCGTTTTTGTTTCTGGGTTTTGTGTAGACCACACTTATGCATCTTAATGAGTGAGGCACAGAGGTGCAGAACAAGTATTGTGTACAACAGACCAATTATTTTAACTGTCTAGTTGTGACGGTCTGGGCAGGAGTGTTGTCATGATCAAAGGCCACCTGACTGCACGGTGCCTTCTGCTGCAGGCCCATCCTCTTATGATATCTTTCCAGAAGGACAGTAAATATCTTCATGCTGCTCAAGTAACAACTGGTGCGGCAAGCAAGTTTAGCAGTTTTGCAGTGTATTTCGTACTCAACAGACGTGTAAGCCATTGAACATTTGTGGAATGAGCTGGGATGCTATGTGGCATCGAATGAGAGGAATAGGACACTCAAGAGGAATGAGAGAGAATCCCTTAGGACAGCATCTGCAGCCTGGTGCAAAACAGACAAAACAGATGTACAGCATGTATTTCTTCAAATAATGTCCACACAGGCTACAAGCCCATTGCTCTCCTTCCTCATTACTATTGATCAGCCCTGTTGATGACAAATGTTAATGCACTAACTCCTATACTGTATTTTAGTTCACTAAAGTACCCATGCACCTCTTACAGAAAAGATTTTGTCATTTTCCTGAGAATATATCCGTGAATCTGTCAGAACTGTAAATTCCTTCTGCTGTTCGGGATATTTTCATCACTCACTATGATTCAAAGAGTTATTTTCTGTGAGTATCAACAGAAGAGCACAATCCAATATTCCAAATCAATTTAGTATATAGTAGGTCATAAGAAAACCTGTATATTTAGGGTATACCTGAATTTTCAAAACAGTGGCTAAGTGACATTTTACAGTTTTAAAATTAAAAATAACACCCAAAACAAAAATCAATAGTCTTCCTTCGTAACTCAAACACGTGCTATAATAGTAGGGCACAGACAGAGCTTGAAAATTCATGATGGAGCCCTTCCAAAAAGATTTGGTCTGCTGATGTGTTTCCCAAATACATTCACTTGGCCCAGAGAAGCAGCAGCTCTCATTTCCACTGAGGGGTTTAATTTATATGACCAACACAATAAGCAAAACCAATATTGGAGAGTCACACAGAAGAAAATGAGAAATTAAATCAAAGGATCACAAAAAGTCTTTCAATCCCACCTGGCTTGACTCCTTGTGAAAAAGAAACAGTAAATAAATTCAAAGTTTTAGAAAATAATACAGAATTAGAAATTAAGCAGTACGGAACACAAAACCACTTAATTCTAAAATGGTGTATTTAATAGTGTGGTTGTAGTGGGATTAACTAGAATTGTAATTGACAATATTTGATATTTCATTTTGTGTTGTCTTCAGGGTTCACTTTTTAAAATATATATATTTATATATTTACTTATTCAGGGAAAGCAACGTTGAGGAGGGAGTTAACAAAACAACAAATTTATAACCTATTTTTAAAAGAAGTACTTAAGAACAAGCAGCAACAGTTGAAATCTAAACGTAAAATGGTTACAATTGTTTTCAGATGTACCCGTTTCCGACTGGTATTAGAAATACAACTAGCAAAAGTAAGTCTATTTAAAAGACACCAACAATGACAACCACAAGATGTTGCTACTTGAGGAACCTCTTACTGTAGATTCTGGCACTCTGTCTCCCAGAATCCTCTTGCTTGGCCACTCCTCGACTGGGAACACAGAACGTTTGCATCTTTCTCAATTGGGAGCATAATATCCAATGTTTTTTAATAAGGTCAGACCTGCATTAAGAATGAGAAATCTAATTAAAGGGAAAGCACACTAAAACATGATAAATACAGTATAATCATGGGAAAAAGGCACAAATGGGTTGAGGACCACTACACAATGAATTGATATGGTTATACTACAGTACGGCCAGAAGAGGGTTGTATTTGGTAGAAAATGGCTACTGTGTACACACCCTGTAACCAAGTACTAACAGGTTTTTTCCCCAAGGAAACCAAGGAAACAAAGCTGTCTGCTTATATTATGGCAGTGAGAATCCCATTATCTAGCTTCCTGGTTTTGCTGAAAGCTGTTGATATAGAACACATCCTAATCTTCACTGGGAAGACCAAGCCAGGCAGATTAGGAGCCAGGGATTTGACGGTTCACTTGGGGGGCGTTAGTGTCGTCTTACAAAGACACGTCCTTCTGCGGGGCATAAAGGCATGAGCTGAAAATCCACAGTCTTACACATCAGCTTCCTCATCATGTTGCCTTTAGTATCTCTGCAGCTTTGTTGCATATGTTCTGAAATGGGTAATTGTTGTACATACATACTGGGAATCAGAAGAAATGTATCACTTGTCATGTAAACAAACCCATTAAGATAATACCAGAAAAATAACAAATCTTTCCTTGTAGCAGGTGTAAGGTAAAATTCATTATGTTCATGAACAGAGTCATCAGGGGGATCACCATGAAAATGAGCATGGTCTCTGTTGGACGTAATGTAACCTGGACACATTCTCTATGCACCAGTTGCAGATGCTATCTGCTGGGATTCTGCCCCATTCTCAAGTAAAGCCTGAACAAAAATGTGTTTGTCCACTGGTTTCTGATCCTTCCATCACCTCATCTCTTGCTCACCATACATACATTCAGAAGTAGTAAGTTTCTTTTGATGTTCAGTGTAAAATGAAAAATCATTTTTAAGGTGACCTCTTCCTTTGAAATGTATGGCATCGTTGCTTAATATATTCCCCAAATGCAATGTTGTTACATTGTTCTTGTATAGTAACCTCTAATTTTGTGGTTTTGTTTTCTGTCTTGTATCTATAAATTTAGATTGGATTGGATTCAATATGTCACACATTCAAATGAGAAGTCTAATAACTTTAAACATTGAGGTTTAGTAATGCAAGATGTGCTTTTCCCTTCTCCCATATCTTCCATTCCTTATGTCTCCCCACTCTGCATCCTTGTCTCATTCCAGAATTTCTCTGCCCTCTCTCTGGTTTGTACCAGAGCATTTTCATTCTCCCCCTCTGTCCTTGACCAGCTTTTGCACCTGCTCAAGACTTGCCTGTTCAGCCTTAACCTGTGAGCTCACAGCTCTCATTTCCGTTCTTCAGCGGCTCCTGAGACACAGTGATTTACTCCCTGTTCCTGTTCACTGGAGAATACACACCACCAGGCTTCTCTGCTGCTTGGCATCCACATTGTCTGCTGTTTTAGATCTTACTGTTTCATTCAGGCTATTATAGTATAGTAGCATTCCTTCCTTGAGCTTCCAGCTTGTGTAGGCCAAATGGTTCAGTTTATAATAATAATAACAATAATAATAATAATAATAATAATAATAATAATAATAATAATTGCTTACACTTATATAGCGCTTTTTTCTGGACACTCCACTCAAAGCGCTTTATAGGTAATGGGACTCCCCTCCACCACCACCAATGTGCAGCATCCACCTGGATGATTTATTACAGTTTATTACAGTAATTTGCTGTATGTGCAAGTATTTACCTGTTACTTACCTGTTTCATGTATGTATGATGTATTTAGTGCAGAATAATTTATTTTTCTCATTGGCAATCATTTCTGAGACTGCTCATAGCTACAGTATATACAGGAAGGGGCAATACTGAAAACATATATATGTTTTTGAATGGCATTTTTAAGTATTTCAAAGTATTTACTTAAATGCAAATATTTGTATATGTTTCTGATAATTAGGCAATGCCTCCCAAATGTCTATAATTTAATCACTGTATTTTCAAAGCCTGTCTTTGAAAGGCTTGATTAATCTCTCCTCACCTGTACCATGGGCTTCCTGTATTGACAGTAAACATTGCTAAAGCGATCTGAATGTTCAATAATTTGAGGAAGGAACACTGATTGTCACTCTAAGGGTCATCATAACATCTTTCAAGGGAAATCTCTTGTGACTGAGAGAGGGCTGTTAATTAAGAGAGGTGAACTTGACACTGAGTCACTGAGACTGAGACTTTTGAAACTAAAAGCATCCACCCTAAAACTACTTAAAAGGACACACAATTTCCCTAGAACATTTTACAATATGTTACAATAGTGAATAAGACTTAAATATAAATGACAAATGAAAAGAACATAACTAGTCCAGGAATTGTCATATTCATCGGATTTAGCAAGATGTAATTATGGACACACAAACTACATGTGCAGACAAGCTTTTATATGAAACTTGTGAAAGACATAAGAAATAAAAGGACAATTGTTTATCATCTTCAAATGTCAACTTAGTTCTTTGTTCTTATTTAAATGGACAACCCCTGCATATCTATCAAGGCAATGGAAATGAATGTATAATTTTATTGCTTTCAGCACCTGCTGTTATTCTCAAAGATTAAGCACAGAGATAGTGTTTATGCTCAGCCTTTCTTTGGTTGTTTAGCACAGCCCATTCTTCAAAATTTACATAGTAGGACTATGCACTTTAAATATGTTTGCATGTCAAATGGAAATTCTTTTGTATTTTCCTCTTTGATGTTCAGGCACAGACAATGTTTCATGTTTTCTTTGGTGGGTTTCTGTCGTTTCCAGTTTTATTTATTGTGAAAAAAATTCCAGCACTCTGAGGTAAAGGACAGTGCTTTTGGATTTCGTCCATGAGACTACCTCATGTGCGACTCTGTTTTTGTACAAAGTGGAGCTGTGATATCGTGATGCAAGCTAAAGGTCACAAAAGGTCCCTGTCTACCAAAGTATTGTCATTGATGACCTGAGGATCTGAACATACAAATTCAAGCCATCCAAGAGATTGGCATTTAAGTCTACCCTGTTATCTGAATTAATTCAGCTTTAGCATAAGATTATTTACTAAATTGAACTTTGTCTTCAGAGCTGAAGCATTGAATCTGTTTTCTTTACTTAGATCCAATGTATGACAAAAAGGTGAGTGGTAACAGCTGACAAGACGTATCTGACTGAGACTGGGCAGCAAAGATTTGCCTGAGTTTCCTTAGTTGTTCTTTAACCTTGAAAATATCCCAATCCTTTGGTTTGAGCAGCACTGTACTTCAAATTTGTGAGACAGGTACTGTACTTCAAAGCATCCCTCATAACCCATATAACATCTGTTATGATTAATACAAGGCCCTTTGTGTATGCAATGTACATAGTTTACCATTGTATCTGTGTATACACGGAAAGAGATGTTTACCATGAAAACAAAAATGGTATTTGTGAAATAAAATGTTCATACCCTCATAGATCGGCATTTAGTCAAAGAAAATGTAAAAATCAGTAGAAATCTCACAATTCTTTTTGTCCCAGAATGAAAAAAAGCTTATATACTAAAAATCTTATAACTCTTCTTTATGCATAAAAAACTGATTATTATTCACTGTTTGTGTTGTAAGCAATGTTATTGTGTTATCAAACTTCAAGATTTTCATCTTGTGCATCCCACAGTTTTGAAGTCAAGTAATACACAACTTAATACATTATTGTAATGTTTTATGACTGTAAAGGTAATGGCAACTCAACTGTAATAGATTTCCATTCTACATTATATCCATTAGGTTCTTTTCAGTTGTATGTTGCAAGACTGGACATCATTTTTGTCTGCTTCATGAACTTGTTCAGCTCTTTGCCTGGGACTTAAATATCTATCACAAGGACAGACACATGTAATTTCATTCTGTCTATAACAAGGTTACTGTATATAAAATGCAAAATACCCAGAACCCTTAGGATAAAAATAGTTCTTGATTTCTCCTTAGTCACATCATCACCTGTGAGGAAAAAAACAATAATCGACCTTTCCAAAAATAAGGCAGGACTGAAGATTGCTGAATTCATTTTTCAGACCTAAATATCTCTGCCAAAAGATCTGGGTCATGTTAAGGAAGGCAAGATTGCAAATTTAAATGCAAAGGAGTGATGAAGCATCCCAAATGTGAGACAGAAAAAAAACAAGTGATAATGCAAAGGAACAGGTAACTGATTTATTCTATGCTGAAAAGAAAGGAAACACAACGTTTCGGCTGTGGAGCCTTCTTCAGGTGTTCACTTTGTGGCAAAATACACTTAATAATAATAGCTTACACTTATATAGTGCTTTTCTGGACACTCCACTACAGGTAATGGGGACTACCCTCCATCAATGTGCAGCATCCACCTGGATGATGTGACGGCAGCCATAGTGTGCCAGAATGCTCACCACACATCAGCTATTAGCCAGTTATAGATGGGGTTTATTACTAGGAGGCAATGATTGGTAAGGGCCAATGGAAATTTGGCCAGGATTCCTGGACTACACCCGTACTCTTTTTGAGAAATGCCCTGGGATTTTTAATGACAGAACAGAACAGAGAGTCAGGACCTAGGTTTTACGTCTCATCCAAAGGACGGCGCCTTTTTTTTTACAGTATACTGTCCCCATCAATATACTGTGGCATTAGGACATAAATACAGTAGACTCACATAATTCCCAGGAGGCCTCCCATCCAGGTACTGGCTAGGCTCAAATCTGCTTATATTTAGTGGGTTGCCAGTAATGAGTTGCAGGGTGATATGGGTGCTGTTAATCATAAATTGTAAATGTTTGTTCATTTATTTGAAACATTTTTCCTCGCAGGTGAATGCCAGTGTTTCGTTGGGCCACATCTCATTTTAAAAGAGCTGATCAGAAGTTCTTTAAAAGCTTATTCTAATTTATTCTTGTGTGACATATGGTTTGGGAAAATACTTCTTCAAGGTTCCCTGTCTGACAATTTACAGTTTGAAATGGCATTAATTTCTCAGTAGGGGGCACTATCTCCTCTGAGCCATGCGCTGCCCCTGTTCTGTGTAGTGGACAATGTACATTACATTACGTTACAAAACTGCGGGAAACTGGTCATGTTTAGTTCACGTATTGTTTTTAACAATTGGATGTACAGGCTTTTTATTATGCACTTAAAATTTAAATTTTTACATAGTGTAACTTATTGAAAAGTTGCCATGTGTTGACACAGAGCAGATTATCATCATCTCTCAACAGATTTATAAATGAGTTCAGAATGGAGATCAGTGTCACTCCATTAATAGATTATCAGCAAGATTTGTTTTCTGTTTCTAGTTCCACCTTCTGGAATATGGTATTCCCTAACTTCCCAGAGTATCTGTGTTTGCAGTATGATAAGGTTTTATGTACAAGTCTCTACCTACAGAGTATTATCAACTCAGTGTAATCCAGAAAATCAATCATATCTATAATTGTCAATCTGTTCAAGTGCCATATTTTTCAGTTAATGGATACAGACCAATTCAAATAAATGATCTAACCATAAGTATGAACTACAGCTCACTCTATGAACAATATAATGCTAAATAATTACTTTTTGAAACACACAAGTCCACATGTTTTTCTACATCTGTACAGGTTATGAGCAAAAAATATAATAAAAGTAAAATAGTAGTAAAAACTTGTAATGCATGTTTATATGATAAATGACAGGGTAAAGTGTTAGTTGTGCAATAGATTACTAACTATAAATGTGAATATGTTTGGCAGGTAAAATGAGATATCAGTTCTTTGGATAAGACCGGAAATATTGCTTTAAATAAAAAGCTGTTCAAACAACCTTGAGGAGACAAAGGAGTCTCTCTGGAGGAAGGACAATCACAGCCATGAAATGTGATAACGATTGCACAATCTTGCTTTGCTGCACTTTAATATAAATTGCCTTGGCTTCAGTGATACTATAAAGCAAGAGGTTCTGCTGGTTCTGTGCTAATTTTCTGTCATTCGGGATGACATCTTGTAGGGAACATCCCCATATGCAAAACAAAATGCAGACTCTGCCAGAGATCAATTAAAGCACACCGTGTACCAAGTTTACAGTTTCTGTGTAAATACAGTATCCATTCATCCAGAACAGAATACACTAGAAGTCCCATAATCCAAATACATAAACATATAAATAGAGAGGGCGTATTGACTGAAACGTCTGCCTCTGCCGATGACTGTGTCAGCTCACCCCTGACAGCAGGAGTGACCTTTACAGATTTCTCCAGTGCCTAAAAGCAAAGCTGTGGCTTTAACTCCCCCTTTGAAACAAAACTTGACAGACAGTGGTACATTTATAGGCCATGGAGATTAGCAAGCCTGACCTGGAAATATCAAGCCCACTCCAGCAGGAGAAGGAGGTGCAGTTATAGGTTAGAAAGCACAAGTGTCAGCAGCACTTGCACCTTGTACTCGCTGAATTCTCATTGAGGCTACATGTGACATTGTGGGGGAGGGGGATTAGCTATTAAAGGGAGCTGGTCCTTTTAAAAGTAGTAATAACCTGAGGGCATTTTACTCGACCTATAGTTAATCAGAAAGGTACTGTAACACGAGGAGCCATTGAGGTAAAATTCCAAATCGATGTTGAAATTAATTTCTAAACGTATTAAGATAAAACGACTGTATGTCGTCCATTTCATGGACTGTAAGTGTCCATTTCATCTGCAGCCTGAAGCTGCAGAGCTCTCAAATGCTCATTCACTGAAACTTTTTCTTCCTCTGTTTTATTACTATTCCAATGTTGACTTCAAAGTTGAATGCTGGCCTTCATGCTGGTGCACAAAGGTTAGCCACAGCTTAAGTATTTACACAAGGGTTTTGTAAGAACGTGGGGTGTCGTCATCCTTTCAGGATTTAAATTCAAGACCACGGTTGAAATCCCATGAAGCGGAATATTCACACTTCTGAACTTTGCTGGTGGTGATGTGGTGGAAATTGACCTCCTCTGCCTTGAATATTGAAATGTCAAGTACACATTTCACGCCACCATTTGATGCCTGTAGTCTCTTTAAGTTTGCACATTGTAGCCTTTCATCGTTATAACGGATTCTAAGTTCATTTTTATTTAGACAAAATAAAACTTGTTCGATGTAAAACGCGATCAAGTTGAATGACTGGGAAAGACTTTCCTTTACACTGTCCGGGAATCTACTGTACCTCTACAGGTGTGGTGTGCAGAGAATGATTTCTGTCATCTACAATGGGGTCACTCTTTCACCTTTCAGCATTGAGGTGTTTCATCTTCATCACCATAAATATTCAGGACAGAAAGAACGAAGTGGCGGACCCAGTGTTTGGAAAGGGAAATGTGGTCGTGAGACCAAACGGGAAACTTCTTTGATTCCACAAAAACATTTTCTACAGCTCATCTGCAGGCAGCAATGGGTCCTCCAGGTCTAAATTCTCATATTGCAGCTCACTCAACCCGATATTTCCCACCACAATTCCTCAGCTTCAGTGCAATTACCATCAGTGTAATCCTCCTTCATTCTGAGTCACTTCATTTATGACCTTATAAGTGATGAATATTGATGTAGTTCATTCAGGACCTTTCAAATTATACTAAAGACAAATGACAAAAAAGTCAGAAATATGTGAAATGCAATATAAATTGTAGCCATTTAGCAGCCCTATTTCAAAATTAGTTGCGTGGCTTTTAAACAATAAGTAGGAAAAGGGTTTGTATCCACTAATTATAAAAGTTGTCTTGAAATATATACAGCGTGTATTTTTAGCTTACATGTGGAGTGATGAAAACATTTTTCATATAGTAAACACATACAGTACAACCACATACCCTAAGTGGCTCCAATAATATCAAGGTGAATTTAAATATTTTTAAATAACATTTTAGGAGGGTGAGTACAATGCTTTGCACAACAGTATAATGCTTACAATGTGTTAATCAAGAACAATAGGTGTTTTCTACAGCCACGCAGGGGGTGGGAAGGTTTTTTTTTCAGTCCTTGAATTTTCAGTAAATGATGAAAGATCTCATTCCCACCACTGGTTTATCTAATGCGTAGTGCTGTTACCCTGGGAAACAAATGGGAGTTTTTTTTTCACTTGCCTGTAAACATGTTATTTCCCTTCAGGGAAGCAGATGACCATCCTGGAGTAACTATGTGCCTTTATTTGAGAATTTCTCATTTTCTGTAATGTCATGCATGCATGGCCCTTGTAAAATGAACTGTTTGGCACATACAGTACAATATAACCTCTATATGGATCAAGTAAGCCATCTGTTTTATTTACACTGTTTCAAGAAATTAAAGTCTCCACAGTAAAAGGCATTACATGACTAACAGAGAACCCAGCTCAATATCATAATGCTCCCCTTGTTTATGGTAGAGTCCTGTCATTGTGAACACAGAGATCAGGTAACAAGAACCTCCTGTGACAGAGCTCTGAGACAGCAGGAGTGCTCCGTTTTTGAAGCACAGAGCAGTCTCACTCCTCAGTTTCAGGTAACGATAGCCCTTGCCATATTTATAAATATGAATAGTGTTGTGTCCTTGTGCACAAAAGAATCCTTAAAGGTGTACAAGAAAGAAAAAGGAAAAGAAAAAGGGAATAACGCATTTGTTAATAGAAGGAGAGAATGTATTTCGCACCCAAGGTGACAAAGGCAAAGAACAATTTTTTTCTGGACATAGTGGTTATATTTAAAATTGATGTCTAGCTGAGCACTTCTGAAACATCATAGCCAGGTTCACATTCTTTAAAGGTAAAAGCAAACCGTAACTGAGCTAGAGCTCATCGGATTGAAGTAAATTATTTCCTAAGGTCAAATGCAGGTTAGGTCAATTGGCCATTGATGCAACATGGTTATTTTTAAAATGGGTGGACATAGCTAATATTGAACCGTGATATTTTTGTTTGACCTTGTCTCTGTAAAAAATCATCTTTATGTTATTTAGCACTTTTCCTGATGCACCATCTAAACCTGCTATGAAATCAAACACACAACTTGATATGGTAAACTAATCACAATTCAAATTTAGATTACTAAAGCAGTTTATAATCTAGATTATTGTAGATTTAACACAAGGGTTGACAGTTCTGATTTGCAAGATCAAATATGGGCTAAGAGATCTGTCCAAAGCTTTGGAATAATACAACATTAAGCACAGTATGCTAGTGTTTAGAGCCTCATTTGGGTACTGAAAAAAAAACATTGGAAATCCAGAAATTACATTTGGCGTGTAGCTGAATGGGTAATTAACAGCTCTCTGATGCAATCGGCATGTTTATTTTATCCTACAATTCACAGTAAGATAATGCAATTAAGCTAAAGCAAGGCATATACTCTCATGTCTTTTAGTTTGGTTAAGATCTGAACAGCAGAGTTCTGAACATGCTGCAGCTTGCATTACCTTATTCAAGCCTGGAAAAGACTAAAACATTCATGAGTTATTTTTGCATGTTATTTCTGCATTAGAATAGGGGAGATGTGAATAGAAATGAGCAATGACATAAAGATGAATCATGACACCTTCATGAGTTTCATATGTAAGGTTCATGTCAAAGATGACACCAGTCTTGAGTACTTGGACTGATTCCAGAACTAACTACTGTTCAAATAAGTGGTCAGATTTATACTGACTACAAATACTATTGAAAAATAGTTTGAATCGATCACAAATGAAGTTGACATTCCTGTCCTGTCTACTTTAATTCCGGTACCAAACTGATTTTCAGAAAATGAGTCTAACTAATGTTGAGTGTGGGAACTACTGAAAAATAAAGTATCCACATTTACTTTAAATGATATGTAATTTTTTGTTTGCTGCAGTGTATATGATACAACTTGTGTGAATAATAAAGCACACATAGCTTCACATGCCATTAACCATTGCCCAATGGTGATGTATGTAATTGTGCTTTATCTGAAAGCTCCAATTCTGAATTTATAGTTGTGACAAGGGATTTATGTCACTGTCACATTTGCTATTAAATTGCTGGCTGGGAGGATCTCTTCTGTTAAAGTGTCATTCAGCTGAGCCCAGCCAGCTGGCAAACCCAATTTTTTTCTCCTATACAACCACTTTTAAGTGCTTGGCTTTCAAACATGCAGGATAACAGTGCATTCTTACTCTGTTTCTCATTTACTGCCTGTTGTATTTCCATTTTTCATACTGACTGAAAGAAACATATATTAATAGTTTATGACAGTATAGGTCAATATACTGGGAATTCACAAACAACGTTGAAGAGATTAAAATATAATAATAAATCTGTCCCAAGTCACAGACTTTTACTTACTGTATGTTTTCTGTGTATTTTCTTGCGAGTCTGAGATGAGCATTGTCACCCAATCCCCCCTTACTTATGAGGAATGAACCAGGGAGACAACCACAAGGGTGAAGTTGGGGTGCAGGTGGGGAGAAAAGACAAGTACAGTTTTGGGGAGCCAGCAAGTATTTATATATATGGGAGAGGCAGTGTCACATGAGAATTTGACATTGTTATTTTGTAACAATAATTCTTAAGCACTAACTTTACTGATGCTGTTATTTTTAGTTATTATTAGAATATGCTGTAAGACAGAGGGTGTATCTCATTTATCTCATACACACCTACAGTACAACATAACTTTAATAAACTCAGGATTTCAGAATCGTTTAAAAAACACATGAAACTCTATGCTGTAGGGTAATTTTGGTAGTCCTTAATGATCTATAATAACTGTGTACCCTTTGGTAGTGGACTGTTAATAATATACTACATACAAAGATGCACTGAAATATGCCAACCAAAACAATGCAGTCTACTTACTGGCGAAGAGGGAACATTGTATTCAGAGCCCTATATGAAGTTACTGGAATTCAATATATTCTGTTTTCCCTAGTTATTCTCAACCCTAGCACAGAAGATGTTTGTCTCTTCTAGTTTTCTTTCCCACTAAGCTCTGAATCTAAGAGATCAGCAGTTGTCTATAAAGACCCTTTTTTGGGCTCAAATCAAGGCAGGAGGGGGTAGCAATTGCAGAGAAATAAATTCTGGAGGTTCACAGTCTTAAGCTGTATTAAAGCTTAAAAATTAAGCTTTACTTATTTCTTTGCAAGGGTAAACCCACAGTGGGGATTTTTTTAAACAAGATTTAGAAACAAGATTGTTTAGATCCAGGTTAAAAAGGCCTAATTAAATAAGAAGTTCAATTACAGGGTTCCGTTAGCCTCAGGTATTGAGAGCTCAGCTAAACCAGAACACAGAGGTATCCACCTGGACCAGGGTTTAGATCCACTGGTTGTACAGTTTAACAGTAATACTTTTTTGGATGTGGTACTAACTAAATGGAAGTGTCCCATCAATGTTGTAGCTGGATAAAAATATCTCTTTTGATCTACGGTATGTATTCTCAGTGGAATGAAGTGTATATGTGACCTTCACATGATTCGTGGTTAGAGCACTCTGTTCCAGTGACTTCCAGTATTTAGTGACTGCAGCTGTTCATATCCCAAGAGAAAGGACCAACATGTCTTAAGGCTCCTTAAATAAACCAGCTGCCTTTTCCCCAATGTTGATAGTTCTTACCCTTTGACGAGGTCACTCTCACTGAAGTGTGATGGCTGGTGTTTTCCCAGCTGTTTTCAGAAAGGGCACGCCGATCGAGCGGGGCGAAGACTGCTTCAGGGTTTTTGGCAATTCTCACTGGATGTCTGAGCCGTTACAAATGCATCATAAATACAGTATGTGATGAAATAATCTTTGTTCCATCTAAAGAAGATGTTCTTAATTTTTAATTATAGATGCTTGCAATTTCAGTTTGAAGTTTGTGAATTCCAGTGAAAGTATTTTCGAACATTTACAGGGCCTGAGACAGTCAACATATCACAAAATATGATTAATGTTGGTAAATAACCAAATATTTTTGACTGAGCCAAGGAAGGTCAGAAATAATAGGCATCTACACAAGCTGGCATTTAACTATGAATATAAAATTAGAGGCACACCAAAATGCAAGTGTTTTAAATGTGTTTGTGTAACCCCTTGTTTTCTATGTATTCTCAGTAAATGTATCCATATAGACTTATTCTTTTGCTGTTAGAATTTACACTGAGGCTCTCCTTTCTTTGTGTGTAGACAATAAAATCAGATTTTTATATTCTTGTTTGTTGCATGTTCCTTTTGCGTGTGCTTGCACCACATAGTGTATGGATTCATAGTTGGTTCCAGTGAGAAAACGAATAATAAAATGAACAAGCTCATTTAAAACCAATTGTCATTCTAAACACATTTATAATCAATTAAGACAGACAATTATTCCACTGCTGAAAATGTTCTGTCAACAAGCTGCATTGGGAATGTTCCAATAAGTGTAATGAAGCGTTCTTTCAGGACTCGATGCAGACAACACAATCCGGGGAGGAGTGAGGAAAACACGGGGAAAAAGGCATGCAAAGGGGCTGGCAGGAAAACAGGGGGTGTGTCCATGGTGCGCTATTCGGGGGAGGTGTGGCCGAGGCAAACAGTCCAAGGGAGTCTGAGGCAAATCCGTGAAAGTAGCGATAGTCCAAGACCGGATGATCCATCCTGACGAAGACAAAGTTAAAAGCCGGAGCGGGATCCGGCAAAGGGTCAGGGGAATAAAAGAGTAGGTTGAAAATAATTCAATCATTAGTGATTCGTCATTCTTTTGAGAAATATTGTAACTTTATAACCTGCTGAATTGTTTGTAACCATTAACTCATTGACAAAACAAATGGAATCCATCCACTATTCAATTTATCTTAAGGAGGCCTAACACAAACACCTGTAAGTAAAATAAAAAACAGATATGTTTTGTAATGATTGGCTCTTCATAAGTGCCAACATCACGGATATGCCATTGACATGACTGAAGTTTTCATTGACATGAAAATATTTTTTAGATATAAATTTAAAATCATATTATGTTTGAGTTTGTTTTCCAACATGCAGATATTGACTGATATTTGCTAACATGTGAAAGTGGCTCATTCACAGGTATAATAGATACATAAGTGGCCTTCTTTGGTTTGCAAGACAAACAGGTGTGACTAACTAGGTATCAGCCACTTCAAAGCCCAAAATCTGAGCAAAGCATACCCTAGCCATGTAAACCAAGGAAAAGGAAATCATGATAAAGAACACTGTACAAGTATAAACACAAAATTGTAACTTTCAAAACAAACACAATAAATTAATCCATAAACAAAAGAAAAAGTAATTAACCTTTTATTCTTAAGTTTAGTTTCAGCGTCTGTTGTTACTTTAGAAAGAAAAATAATCTTCCAAAACAAGGAAATTTGGAGTTCAGACTCATCTACATCTGTTGAATGCTCTGACGTTCAGAGCCACTGCACCAATCTGAGGGCAGACAATGGTTTTGGGTGCCTTGAGTGCAATGGTTGTTGGCAGTTCGTATGACATTCCAAAGAAACAATAGTTCTGTCAATAGACCTTGATAACTTCCACTCAGCACATCTCACAGTATCGATTTCCATGCATATGCACACATTCCTGCTTTGAATGCTCAGAATTGTGGAACCACCATACCCATCGAATCTGAGGGGAGACACTGATTGGGGGGCCTTGTGACTGAGTTCAATGGGAGTGGCAGTTCGAATGACATTCCAAAGAAACAATAGTTCTGTTAATAGCCTTTGATAACTTCCACTTTGCACATCTCACTCTGCATCGATTTCCATGCGTACGAACACATTCCTGCCCAGTGACGGCACAAACGTGCAGTGTCTTTCAATGAATCCATTTGAAGGCCCGTAACCACAATGTCACGGGGAGGGCAGGAGGGGTGCCCAATTGAGTCCTTTTAAAACAGAATGATGGCTCAGCCACAATTCCACTTACTTGCAAAAGTGATGGTTTATTAGGACAGTGCTCCCTACAATTATATTTAGCAAAAAAAAACAAAAACAAAATGGAACTAGTACACACACAAAAAACAAACCCTTTCTCTAAGAAATAGAGACCAGGAGTCCTACCACGCTTAGGTCCTATCAGCTCCACACTGCAGCTATAGCGAGACCAATCTCCATCTCGTGTGGCTGAACGCCACTAGTCCCTCTAAGAAGTTGGACGCCGACCGCGTGGGGCCGCGTAACTAGTTAGCACACCGGAGCCTCGTTCGTTATCGTAATCAACCAGACAAATCACTCCACCAACTAAGAACGGCCATGCACCACACAGCCCCAGACATCTAAGGGCCTCACAGACCTGTTATTGTCCGGGGCTGCGTGGCATCAGCTCTGTGTATAAATACAGCTGTGGAACAATGTTTAGCCAGACGAACAATCCGTCATTAGAAAAGTCACAGCAAGTCCGTGTTTCTGTATCATTTACCTCCATGCTAAGTTTACACCTGTTCCTGCCCAAATACCGAACAAAGAAACAAAGGAATTGTAACATGTCACATAAATATTTCAGGGTGCAAACGTAAGTCTCCTTATTGGCAGTTTAATAATTTATTTTTGATATGGTTACACAAGGAGTTATTTTGGCTTTTTTCCAAAAGAAGGGTGATATAACAACAGAGCAGAAAATATTTATGAACTTACTTCTTACTTTTATTAACTTACTTTACATTTATGTCTCCAAACCTTCAAGATAAACAATGTCTTTAAGACAATTAATTTAAAGGTTCAATGTCTGCTTGAAAAAAATGGTTAAATGTTTAATCTTTCTAGGCTCTGAAAGCTAACCAGCAACTAATGTCTTTCTAGGAATGTGGAACCTCAGCATTCCTGAAGCTTAATTTATATTCAGATATTGGATGTCTAAGATTTAATGAATGCCTGTCTCAGACTTTTAAGAACCAAGTTAACTATAACATTTTGAGACCTTATTCTGTATTTAAAACTTTGTTATTTTACTATTGTAAAGGTTCATTTACAAAGACACCAATAAACACCCTGTTCTTCAACTCTTGTGAAGTAGTCTTTTAAATTTAGTTCAGGCACAGAAATGCCTCAGGCTTCAACCGAATGAAAATGGTCACCAGAGTTGCTGGATCCACACAATATATACAGTACATGAACTATTAATGCTGACTCATCTAAAGCATCTGAAAAATATATATTTTTTAAAAATAGTACAACTGGGGCAAAAAGGTCAAATTAAAATCTAGGAGAAATGTGCTAACAAATGATATTGTGGACACAGAAGGCTACAAACTTCAAAACAAAGTCAGTTTGTAACAACCTACTGGTTTTAATCACTTAATCTGTTTATAATGAGGAATTTAGGTGTGGGTACATTTTTTATCCAAGAACCAAGCATTAATCCCCAATTAGTGTTTGAAGTATCCTTTTTTAATCATATCTCAACTTGTATTTTCCTTGTTCAGGAGCATTCTTAATGAAATATGTCATTTTTTACAGCCATGATCAACTTAATTTTTACATTATGTATACATTTTGCAGTTAAAATGTTTTTGTCCCCATCAGATCATATCAACAAAAAAATAACGTTTCAAAATAAGGTCACATGTTTTTTTAATTCACTATTGTGAATGAATTTTATGGAAAATGGATTAAGCACCTGTGTTGAACAATATCAGTGTTATAACTCTGTACAGTCTGAAACACGTTCAGGATGTTTGAGTGTTCACTGTGCTATTTAAAATCTCTGAAATAATTCATTATTCTAGAATTTATGCTAGAATTAGATGCTAGAATTTTTAAGTAGTTTTTTAGTCAAGACAATTATATTTTTATGTATTAACCTCACTGAAAGATCACACCAGTGTATAATCTACACAGAAACTATTGAAAGAACACTTTCAATATTATTATTTGAATTGTTTTAAGTTATGCTCTATAGGTCTTGAGAGATTTTCTGTTGTGATTTTTTCACAGGTTGTTTTGAGCCATTGCTGCATAAAAATACATGTCTTTGAGAAGATTTTTCAAGGCTGATGGGAACAAGTTTACAGACAAAAGTACATCAAATTTGCTTGGCCCTGTGGTAAAGAATTTGGGACATTCACGACTGCCTCATACTTTCCTTTGTGTCTTTATCATTTTAGAAGGTAGCAGGGAAATACTGATGTAGATATGAACTACTCCTAAACTAAAACTCTTCAAATACTTAGCTCTGTTGACATTTCACATTAGAATTGCTTTGGAGTTCATGAAAACATTTAGGGGTTATTACTCTGAAAGGGGTTTTACTTTGCACAAAAATCTTTTTAGCATTAATTAGGCTTTACATGTACTGTAACTGTATAAATATCTTATCATATATTTATCATATATAAGTATATTATCATATATGTATACAGTTACACTTTATTTGCAGTGTCAGACAGTTAGATTAATATATGGTTTTGTCTGCTGTTGATACTGTTTTATAGGTTAACCATTCTGTTCTGTGATTCTCTTCCACAAACTTAAATTAAACATTTTGTCAAATATTATGATATGAATGATGAGATTGGACCCAATGTACATCACCTATGAGCCATCACAAACATAAAAACTGTATTTGTTCTTCCAAACTGTGTTAGCAACATTTTTAACAGCTTTATTTTCTCAGAAATACTAGGGCTTATGTTTTATAAACCATAGTAATCACTCTTAGAATTCTTTCCGGCACAGTTTAACTGGAAATTATATTTATCTTAATTATATGGTGACTGTATTTCTCAACATAAATGGTATTTAAGATAACATTAAAGTTTTATGTTCACTGACACAAACTATAATTGCTGGTGTTTCAATTTAAATCACATTGGATTTATTTACAACACTGCATCTTGAGCACATGAGAACCAATCCCTGAACAATTACAAAATAAGCAAAAGTAAGCATAAAAAACAGGTTGTAGAAGAGACAGTCAAATAAATTGGCTGTCCTGTGTGATTTTCTTTCTTCTGTATTCTCAGGGCTTACTTTAGGAGGCTTTTGATTTACAGTAACAGTTACCTCACACAGCGGCACTTTCTATTCAGCACAGCCTTAAGAGGCAGGCATGTTTGGCATAATGCCTCCAGACGACAGTGACCATAAATAAACATTGAAAGGGATAGTTAAGCAGCTGGCTGGGTGCCAGTGGAATAAATCAAACAATTTGATTTTAAGAAGGGTGTGGAATACCTCCCTTTGGAGCAAGAACCTTTGACAAAGGCAACTCTGTGTCTGTGTCATTGCCCTACCCATGACATATGTATATGTATGTACGTTTTCTAGGAATATGCTGCTTCAGATAGGAATATCATAAATGGTTGTTTGTGCTTCATTTAAACAAAGGTTCGGGAGGAGGTCAAACCCTAATCTCCACCATTTCTGCCCACCTGTATATAAATATCTCACCTCCCGAACCCCATGTGCAAATGATCTCAGTCAACACTCAACTATTGAAGAACATAATCCTACCTTGCCACTCCTCATTGTTCAACCCATTGTTTTCTGTCCTTCGTCCAGCGGGATATGGATTAAAAATAAGCATACAGAAGGTGCCCCAGGCCGAACAGAAACACAGGATTCAAAAGCTGTGAAGCAGCAAACAAACCATCTCTTTATTGTGCCACCCCACAAACCACCCCACAAACCCCATAAAAGGGTTATTTAATAACGGGTCTGCCGTTATTAAAAATAAAAATCCATACACAAAACATGGGTGGAAATCTAATAATAATAATAATAATAATAATAATAATAATAATAATAATAATAATAATAATTGCTTACACTTATATAGCGCTTTTCTGGACACTCCACTCAAAGCGCTTTACAGGTAATGGGGACTCCCCACCACCACCACCAATGTGCAGCATCCACCTGAATTTAATCTAATTTAAATTAAAGCTTAATATCACAAGGTAGTCTTCCTGCTTTTTTAATACTCCAAGATCACTAAATGGCTTATTCAAATATACTATACAGCATTAATTACATAAAATAAATATGATTTTTAAAAGATATATATAGACGAGAAAAAAAAATTAAGTTTAGAAAAAATAAGATTTAGCATTAAATTAAATCTAGAAACAAAGATTTAAAGTATGAGTTCATTGTACAAATTTAGTGACAAATAGGCACACATCTGGTACAGAATAAATCTTAATGAACTTTCTATGTATCACTGCTTACATGTGTTAGTGCTGTGGTAAGAAATAGATTTACATGAAAAATGTGGTTTGCTAAGTGACTTTAAAGTTGACTTACCTAATGAGAAGAAAAGTCTTTCTTTGTTTTACGAGCTTCAGCTGGACTAAGGTATTTGTGTAATGCCCTGGCTGCTCTTTAGTTCCTCATCACCTAGGATGGTTTTACACACACAGTCCCAGTCAGGGCTACGTTTTTTGCCAGAACACTGCCACATCACATAGTTCTCATGTTTCCCACAGACTTTTTTTTCCGTAACATTTTGTGAGTTAGGCTAATTCAAACCGAAACACCCCACAAACTAATAATTACATTTTGCACATTAGAGCTCACACAAGGGATAGTGTGGTGCAATTGTATCATTCTTGTGAACTTGGAAATTCTTCAATGGAAATGTAATTTACCAGATGCTTCTCTGGATGTGTGTCTGTGTGCGTATACTGTTGTGGGCAGTGCATAGGATTCAGCTTGTCACTCTTTTTATTTTGGAATAACATGGCAAATGTCTGTCAAGGTAGGGACACACAGCACATTGAGAATGGTCTAAAACATTATCTACCCTTAATCATAGGCAGACTGGTATCTGTTACGCAAATTAAAGATGCTCTTTCGGACTCAAAGATAAGAATTCATCCCATTCCATACAACGTACAGAGGCGGTAACCTAAGTGCTTTTTCAAGCGCAATATACAGTACTTAATTTCCGAAGCAATGACTCAAGTTTGAAGGACATTCACAGAAGAACTCAACAGTACGTGCCTCTAAGCAAATGCACCTCAGTTATCAAATGCATAGGCACACAAAGCAAATACAGATGAGTGATGCACTGAACCTAAAAGAAAGTTTTCCTTATTTTAAAAATAATGTCATTTAGATAGGCACGTCACAATGTTTAGCCATGGAAACTATGAAACCATTTCATTTTCTCATGAAAGCTTGAGCTACAGTGTTTAACAGCTATCATTTTTCTCTCCAGAATTTCTGAAAAGAAAAAAAGAATAAAAGATATGATTGCACATCTCAAAAAGTGTGTTAAATGATTTTGACTTTTAGAGACATATTTGGTATTATGGCATTATGGTATGATATCAAGGTGAAAGGATAGCAGCGTTTTCTTCACAGGATGCAACTAACAGGTGCAAATAAGTTTTTATTGTTATTTAGACTTCATCCTTCCTTTCTCTTAAACTTAAACTCATAGTTATTGAGCCAATGTTCTATAAGCAACTAGAACTAATAATTATTTCTGAAACAAGGAATGTTTGTCTTAGGTGGATTGAGGACAGACAGTGAAGGCAGAAAAAGTACTTTGTCAAAGGGATACAATAATATCAAAAACACATAGATCACATCACAACAATCCTCTAGGTGCAGTTACTGTAAATGTGGACTCATTAGTTTTTTTTGCTGAATAGTAAACCAATTCTACTGTAATATTATACATTATAAAGTTAATGTATGATAACTGTAGCATCAAATATAATTTATAAAGATTATTTTGAATAAAATATAGAATATATCTTTGCCTAAAGCAAAATCCTAAAACAGTAGGATTTTGGCAATTAACTTAATGGTGTTTAAACATTGTTGGCACAGATTAAATTGATAAACTTTGCTGGAAAACAGGTTACAATATTACAGATGTCAAAATACGTAATATTTAGGTTTTTCCACCAATGTGATTTTTAAAATTATTATAACATGAATCAATTTAATATGTTATCTTTATGTTTTGTTCTTCCTAAACAAATAATCAAAGAAAATATTTATTTTTCATTATCTTACCTAAATGTTTTAGATCAGACCATACATTAAATATGTAATATGTAAAGATAATGGTCTACATACTGTACAGATTTACACTATGGTTACAGTAATAAAGGTAAATGAAATAATATAACAAAGAACGTACCTTTGGGGAAGCATTAAGAATGAATTAAAAAAATAAGGAAATCCTGTTTCCGTCGTGGTTTTTTAGATTGTTTGTTATCTGCGGTCCTCATATCTGTAATATTACATTTTGTTTTATCAAAAGCTGACACTTTTAAGAGTTTAAGAATTCACAAAGAAACAACAATTACAGTAACATTTTTATTACTGATGGCTGCCAGGAATTCTGAAGACTACATCAAAAACATTTTTTTCTTTCTAGAAGACCAACAAAGTAATACAAGGATGACATAAGGTAGGCAGTGAAAAATATAGAATAGACACACAATTGCATTGAGGTAATTCATCAAGACAGGTATAAAGAAAGGGAGATTTCAAGTGTGAAATGTGACCAAAGAACATAACAAAAAATGTTTAGCCTAAACTTGTACAAGCATATTCAGTTTAGAAGTAACTGAGAAAGAGTAGGAAAGTAATTTTACTTTACAACATATCATAAAAAGTGGGCTTTTAAAAACATCTACTTATGTGGAATTATGTCAAAATACATTAACAACTGTTTGGTAATCACATAATTTACAATTTTAAGGGTGTGAGAAATTGCCGGGACTTGAAATTATCTTGTCCCATGACATATTGTATATTAAATGTATTATGCTACACAAAGTATTTCATCTGTAAATGCTAAATAATAACTAAAAAAGTTATAGTCCCTATGAAAGACTAATTATTGATTTCATGCTTTGAAGTATATATTTTCATATGGATAAATAGTTTAAAGGTCTTAACAGGGATAAAATCCAAAATTATGGCACAGTACTGACAGGAAGTGTGTTTAGAACTCTATACTGTACTGATAATGGCAGATCTCCATGGAAAAGGCTTACTCTGCAAGAGGAAAATGTTTTCAGCAGGGCAGGTACAAATTTCTGAATGTGTGTTTACGGACTCCACAGCTTTCTGGATTGAAGGAGTTGAGTGTCCCACTAATTCTAACATCCACTATTTTAAAACATATATAGGTTATTGAAGAGCTGCTTTGTCCTTTGTCCATAAGTCCATTGTCTAAAAGCATTCTCTGGGTTTTGAAATTTGAAGTAGAGACAATACAGTATGCAGTGCTGTATTGATTTGATTTACTGGTAGGTTCAGGAAGTAGTGAACAATAGGAACTTCACTGAGCACAACAAGTGAAAAGTTACATGAAAAGGCCAAGACATTTAACTAAAGTGAAGAGTTAAAAAAAACGAACGTCTCATATTTGTTATTGGTGATTAAAGAACAGAGCCAGATGTTGAGATGAGGAAAAAAACAGTAGATTACAGATAGTGTTTATACTCAAATTACAAGAACAGGACTTAACTGATGATTTCAACTGTTAGAAATCATTTCAATCTAGTATGTCATGAAGGCTGAAAAAATACTGTATTTCCAATACATGCTGAAACAATTTCAACAATGTAAGTCTATAATAAGAGGAGGCTTCTAAAAGTTTTCAAAATCACAGTCGAACTCTGTCATCCTGCATAAAATGTACTTCCATTTTCGATCTCTGAAATAAAACACACATGCAAAAGATACTCATTAATGGAATCCAAATGGATGTGTTTCTTTTCAATGGTTTTAAAGTTGTATACAATTGCACAATGCAGATATTCAATTTCTTTAAAGTGGAGGACAATCCTGTAATATTCACTATTTCTATTAAATATAAGTTTTTTTAACTGTGCTATGGCTGTTCTTATTTAATGTTTCTGCTTTGAAAATAGTAGGTTAATAAGAACTGACAGATGCTACACAAGGCTTAATTCTATTGCTTTGGAAGACTTCCAGGCAATGAAAAGTCGATCCCTCCCACTAACATATGATTGAAAAAACAATGGATTTCCTGCACATGACAGCTGTGTTCAGCCACTGTACCTGCACAATGGGAGATGAATACAAGCTCATAATAAGTGCAAAAAAAAAAACCCTCCAAAAACAAGTCCTTGCACTTTAAAAAGCTAAAGCAAAGTACTGTATGTTTTTCTCATCAAGGAATCCTTTTATTAGGATGATTTTTATCAGGTAGGTTTCTAAAAAAATGAATACAGCTGTTCAATATCAGAAGGCAGATTTTTTAGATGCCCAGCTGACCTGAGAACACCGCTGAATGTAGTGGCTGCCCCCCTGATAAAGTAGCCGTAGTTCTGAATGACCATATCTGCCTCTTCTTTGTAGTACGAAGGGACATCATTGGTCATCCTTTAAGAAAGACAAAGGGAATATTTGGCATTATGTATCTAGCAACGTCTCTTTGAGAGACAAGAAATATTGATAAATATTTTCTATGGCTTCATAGCCACTTTTGTGGAGTAAACAGAAATATTCATATTTTGTGAAGTAAACAGAAATATTAATCTACATTAAAGTACATTAAAGCTGAAGGCTGAAACTACTATTTCTGTTACAGGAAAACAATAAAGTATTGCCTCAAAATAACTACATTTCTCAGGGTAAGAGCATGCACTCACACTAGATATACTTACCAACATGAATAAGGGCATCTGCGACTGTATCTACAGCAGTAAAACTGCCACTCGCGGTCTAGGACTTCACCGAAGTACTGGCTTTGGATTCCAGCCACCAGCCCATTCCCGGAGCAGGTCGAGTACCTACGAACTCCAACATGTTAGCTTGCACTTTCAATGCACTAATCAGTACCAGCCACCAACAGGCACAGTTAGATACAGACGTACTGTATTCGTGCTCACTCTGCTACATTCAATCTTAAATGGACATTCTCGTAAAACTGTTGACTCATTATTGACCTCATTTCAGTGGTTAATTAGAGCAATTAAAATCAAATAAGACTCTTCAGCCCATCAATACACCCAGAATCTGAATGGAACTTGGCAAGGTACAGAAGAGCTTATAACACAGAAATGTCAGACTGAAGTCCATTAGGAGAAGGCTTCGAAAACAATTTATAGGGTAAATTCAATCCGTTGAACACTACAAATGTCGCAGGAGACTTGGATAATCAACACTCTTTAATTTTGAAACTAAAGATGTGGTTTAAATTCCTGTTACTGACTCAGTTAATCCTTTATCATATCTTTAAGGCAAGGAGTGTTTTTGAAAGGTACGGTAAGCTGTAAAAAATCACGTTGTTTTCAAGAGGGAGTTGTCTTCATGGTTGGAAGGCTTTCTCTGATACTTTAAAACGTTGGAATTTATTAGGATTGCTTGTAAGAATTCTCAAGATATTTAAGTGTGTGCCTCTATCTCAGAAAGCACAGGAGTGTAAATAAATACAGCAGTGAGGAGAAAGTAACAATGCCTGAAACAATTGAATTCTTCCTTCTATTAATGTTCAATAACCTCTTCAACCAATACAAGGATGTGGATGCCAAAATGCGTGTTTTCAAAAGGACAACTTAGAAATGTCAATTACCCTTGATTGACCCCTTTTGTGTCCTGCAAAAACCCACTCAAACACAGAGAACTTAGAAGGTCCACACACGTTGCACACTGGCAGAATTGAAGCTAGATATTATGAGACATCAGCACTAACCTCCATGTCACCCTGCCAATCCAATTGAGTTCTGTTTCACCTTTAATTGAACTTTATTTAATGATACTTTGGTCATCCCTGTGTTGATGGACAGGTCTGCATTTCTGAGTTCAAAGCCTCAAAACACTTTTAAATCAAAAATCCTTTTGTTGATACCCAAACAGAGTTTTGAGTCCATGTGTTTAAATGAGTATAATGATGACTGATTTTGCCACTGTTTGTAGACAAAAACACTCATTTGACATTTTGTTTATGACTTTAACTACCTTTAATTTACTGCACCCGACTTGTATTGTCTGAATATACACATATAATGTAATATATAAAATTATACTCTTTTAACTTCCTATGACTTAAATTGTCGTAGCATCAGAGAACTGAAATCTGTTTGAATTGTTGTTTCCTACATTGTGCTTGCTTCATGTGAAATAATAATTGCTATCTTTCTGTGTTGTATGTACAGCCCAGCTTCAGATCATTCCTTCCTTTCAACACTTGCTAATTCTCCTGCTTTCGCCTTTCATAACATTTTAATCACGGCGACCTTTCCCCGAGATGGAAATGGGACGGAATGGGACGTGTGTTTCCCAGTGTAACACAAAACAGAATTTTAAGTCGATATAAAATCATTAAGATGCAGATTAAAATGAATGACAAAAGCAATATTACAAAACTAAAGGCCTAGGTTTGGCACAAGCTTAATCTCCTGAGGTAAATTGATTTCAGAAACTTTAAAAGCTTACAAAGGGATTTAAACCTAAGTAAGATGAACCCATGCTGAGATCAATTAGCCTAGTGGACAGATACCTGCTGGGGTGTATTAGCTGATAAAACCACAATGGTGTAGCTGCAAGTCAATAATACTGCTGCCGTTCTTCCAAACCGGGGAAACAATGATGCCTAACTTGAGGTTACTGATGTTTGATCAATTCAATATACCCATGTGGAGTGGTTTACTGTACATCCTGAAATGACAGCTAAAATTTTCACCTACAGGTATTGACACTACAGGTGTTGACCAGATCTGTTTTAATGTTTTTTTTTCTTGTAAGTACTCCTAAAAAAACGTTTCATTACCTGTGTCTCAAAGCAAAACAACGCAAATGGGTATGTGTTAGAAATGTCAAATTAAGAGGAAAACTAAAACTTTACTGACCAAGATTTGTAATTATGACGAATAAACGTGAATTTAGGTATGATGGATAATGCTGTCATACAAAGGTAGAGTCACGATTTATACATATCTGTATCAATAAAATAGTGCTTTTATAATCTTTTACAGGAAATAGGGACACTTTGTTAAACTAGCTCCGTTGATGCAATGGGTTAACATAATCTCAAAAGACCTACCTGAATGAAGATGACTATAAATGTTAAGATAAACGGAAATACTCCATGTAATCTAAAGTTGTAAAACACTCAAGAATTTCTACAATTAATTATGAAATCATAAAATATGTCACCTCACCAATTCTTGAACTTTTCCCTGTATTATTAATTTCAGAACTGTTGCTGGTCTTAGATTGCATAGAAGAGACATATATAGTTTTATAATTATAAATATATAATATATAATTACTTTCAAATATTTTAACTTGTACTTTATTGCTAAAATACGACTGTTAAAAGGTGCTTAAAAACCAATTAATCTGAGAGATATGTAAGAATCTTCTGTACATTTTAATCAGAAAGAGAATCCATCTGCTATCTAAAATATACATATATAGAGAGAGAATAACAGAAAAGTTTCAGGCAGGATATAATTGCCCTAGAACTCTGCTGATCACTACATTAAAAATCTGTTTGAACAGCTACAGCGAAACAAGGAGTTTCTAAGGCTACAGGAAAATGGATTTGAGACACAGCTTGCTGGCTTGCCAAGAAAAACAGGAGAACTCTGCCAGGAAGTTCATTCCTTCTGACAGGACACAATAGTGCCCGCAAGACGTTACACACTGTACAAAAAAAATTCAAAGAGTGAGAGATAAGGAAACAGAGAAGGACTTCATCTACGTTTTTAATCAAAGACATAGTGGAGTGAACATCCCATTTCCACTGAAACACTTGTAGCAAATGAGGCGCCTCAAGTTAGTATAGAAAGGATGGAAAGAGTTCTGGTGCATATTAATAAATGTTTCATGTGCAGATTGTAACTATAGTCAGTATTGTAACAATATTCCATCTGGGATAAGGCAGCAGGTAAAAAATGGGATATGTAAGAATCAATTATTCCCTTTCCTAATGCTGTTCACTGTGGTGTGAACGTTCTATAAATAGAACTGATTCAGAACAGTTCAGGAACAGAGATCCCTGTCTTTTTGTGACAATTAAAGTGTGTCTTTACTAATGCTATATTGTACTGCAAGGTTTGCAAGACATTATCAATAAGTCTCACTTAAATTAAACTATATTACTCCAAAATACACTACATTCAATGGATTGTATCTGTAGTATATGTATCCTTTTTACGTTTTTCTTTCAATTAATCACCCAGGGTTCTTTCTCTTAGACACACAAAATCACTGAGAATATCTTGGTAGAACTTTTAGACCCTAACCCATCTGTATGAGGTTCTAGAAGTAACAATTACATGACCTAATTTTGTTTCAAGCTCTTTAAAAAAATAGCAAACAGGACTGAAAGAAGAACAGCAGGTAATGAGAACACAGAATAATAAAGTCGCAGCATGTTGTGTATCACATTAATCCCCTAGCTTCAAAAATAAATTAATTTATGCATTGTGTTTGCTGTTGTCATCTTAGCATAGTGCAATAACCTTTGCATTCCAAATTAATGGCTTATAATATGTTTTTCCATGGTGAGAAAATAAGCTATAAAAATGAGCCAAAGGTATCTATGGGATTTTTTACATACATATAAGTCAATACATTATATTGGGGATATTATATTCTTCACACAAAAAAGTAGCCCCATCCCAGCATAAACAGAGCTTCTGGTATGTAATAATACTAACCTAGTAACCTAGTCGAAGTCAAGATTGGATGTTATTATTATTATTTAACAATAACACAGACTTCAGGTTCAGATAACCACTACCATCACAGACTCAGCCTTTCAAAATGGGCCATGCAAATATCTCGTGCCCTGTGCCACATCCTTTGTGAAAAAAGCAAAGTTGAAAGAATACAACATCTAGGAGGCCAAAAAAAGGGGACTGGTTTCGTTGTTTGCGCTAAGAATAACAGCTTTTATTGAACCGACAAGACAATCTCTGATTAGCAGTCACAAATGGGCTGCAACCTGCTTATGTCTCCCATATTAACCAATCAGAGAGCTCCTTCTTACCTTGACTCCCCTAAGACCGCCTAAGACACACCCACATGTCCTACACACTGGGGCCAATAAAGGGGCTAGTAATGAAATGTGCATCAGTCCTACTGTGGCACAGAGGTATTCCACCTGAAGACAATGTTTCTGACTGTATTCAGTAACTGATTTTTGTAACCTTGAATAGGAAGAAACATCAATATACATGTTTTGTTCTGCTATTCATTCATTTAACATTCGTAACCATAAAATACTGCACTACTCTTCCAGAATAATGTAGTGTAATCTACATTAATTGACTAGGCTATCAAGTATAATTTATTTTCATTTGTGTTTTTTAGCACGTCAAACTATTGTGACTACAGTAAACGAACAGTATACTGAATATACAATTTTCTGAGATGTAAACCAGGTTTGAACCAGTTTGAATGTTGTGCACTTGTCCTGACAAGCCAGCCTTTTAGCTTAACAGAACACTAACATGTCACAGGCTGATGGATTAAAGCTGCCATGAGTCATATCGTTAAGCAAAGGACTGGTGGTTCTGCGAGCAGGCCTCTAAAGTGAACATCTTCCTGAATTCAAATGTTGCAATGGTGGGGAAATGATCGTATTCTCTCACTGTTTTTCTCAATTCTTTTCCCCTTTCTGCAACTGCTTATGATAGAACTGTGAATGTTGTCATCCCATGAATACAGTGACAGAATTAAAGGATGACCCTTGAGCAATAAATACAGCCTGTGTTGCTTTGGTCTTGACCCATATATCAATTCACAATTTCTGTTTTCCCTCAAACTAAGAGTTTCTTCTTACATTTTCCATGCTGTTACACTATTAAATATCTTTACTTATTTTTGCACGTCAGTCTGCTAAAATAGTTTTACTGTCTTCAATTAATAATTTATTAATCAGAGTTCATTGAATTGCTTTTAAGACCTAGTGGTTTTCATGCAGCATAGTGGAAGTCACATGAACAAACCATAAATACATAATCACTTACAATCACTTACAATTAACACGATAGTAAATCATAGATTGCTCCAAATTAAAAATACAGAGACTTATTGTAAAGTGTTACCATTTTTTTCTAAGTGGAAACTAATTCTGAACAAAAATGTCTAGGTCTTGTGATTGAGCATTAACATTTTCAGACAAACTCTCTGTGCAGCCTTGTGCTTATTGAACAGCTACTTCTCATTCAGGTTGTCAGTAATAATGTCTTGAAGCTGACGTGTTCCAAGGTGTCTGTGATTCTGAGACTGCAATTGCTTTGTATCGGACAGAGAGAGAGCAGTACGTACTAGCAATTTATCACTTCGCAATATTCTATTTTTAAAAAAATATCATTGGACCTACTCCAACATTTGAACGAGGTCTGTGATTTTCCAACACTGAGGGCTCATTTGAGAAATAGGCTAAAAGATTAATTGGCTAAAGTATTACAGATTACTGTACATGGATGCCCAGGGGGAAAAAAAGGTTGTAAACCTACAGCTGTGGACTGAGAAGAAGAAAGTTCAAGGTAAAAAGATTGCTATACAAAGGTGATTTGTTACTGTTTCTGTAATACAACTTAACAGGTTAAATCTTAAAGTTTACATTGCTCGACTAAAACTTTTCAAACATGGTGAAAAGATCAAATTCAGCTTTGCTTATGCATATCATAGTTTTTCAAGGCAGTAATAAACATTCACTTGTGGATTAATGTCAATGAATGTTATCTTAAAGGAATGCAATATCCAGATTTGGCAGCTCCAGTGGGATGGCACAGTCCATCTTTAATCTTAAATCCGATAAGAAACTAATGACTGCATTGATAACAGCAGTACTTGAGTTCAAAACCATTGAAGCTTCTTGCTCACGAAATCTAAAGTTTGTTAGGGATCCTCCATCTTCTTAGTGACATGGAGTCATGAACGTTATAAAACTTACACTTCCACCCTCTGTGTAAATGTTTGCTAAATATTCTGATGAAGAATCCAGTGTAGATACGGTAATTCTTTCAAATCTGGCTGGATATGACTGCAGTACACAACATTGTCACACTGCATCTTATTTCCAGTAAATCATACAGTTTGGTTACCACAGATGAATACAAATATAGATGCAAAAAGGTAAAATGTATAGAATAATAATGAGACCAGACTAACTCAACAAGCTAACCTTAAATGTACCAGTTCCATGGACATTAAAAGTGTTTCAACTATTCCTATTAACACACTTCAACATTCCTATTATTAACACACTTAATTTTTATTTAATGAACTTCTGCCATACAGAATCATAGAAATAATACTAGTAATACTATCCCATGTTTGATTATTAATCTGGTGTATTGCTGACAGCAACAGCAGACCTGGCTAATTGAGGCTTCAGACAGCTTCAAGTGTTTACAGCCAGTGTTTGGCTGCTAAAGAGATGCTGAAAGGAGACACAATTTAGGTCTCAGGAAGCTTCAACACATCTTTTATACAGTATGCCTTCATGAAAACAAATGATTTGTTTTTTCGGTTGTTCACATCGATGTTGTAGAACCACATGGAAAAATATTATGTTGTGAATTTCCATATTTAGCTCGTTCCCGAGGGATGTCCACATACAATTTCATTCCTATTACTTTCCCTACATGCTTCAGACATGCTGGAACTCCTAGTATAAGCAGCCCAACAATTTTAAAGTAAAATTAATTTAGCTAAAAAACTGTTATCCTTATGGTACTGGTACTGGAGTTCTACAGACGATAACGGTCAGGGTTTAGTTTTTCTCTAGATAAAACTTTGTTCCTAGGAACCTCCTCCACACTGGAGAAAAGACTTTATCAGGGAATGTTGAGGCTAAGGGAATTGCAGAGCAACAGATTTTGAACACAGCTGCTGTGTCTAAAAATCTAACTTAGAAATATTATCTGTGTTCGGAAACATGATTCAATGGATTTAAAGATGAAGAAAAAAGTGTTTATGCAACTCCTTTGACTAATGTTTACATTGGCAGATTGTTAAAACATCTGTGGTACTTATCTGTTACTGAGAATTTTAATTTTATTCAGTTGTTTTATTTGGCTTTATAATACACAAAAGTCTGCATTGATAAATGAAATAATCAGTCCTGTAAACCAGTGAACATAAATAAACCAGCTTATGCTGAAATTTTTATTCAGTCTATATTCAACTATAAAATAGAAGTATAAAACTATAAAACTCATTAAATAAAACATTTTGATTAACTAATGTCTGTATAGACAATAGTGGGATTTGGAATAAACTCCTTAGTTCCTCTGCTGTAACAATATTCTCCGTCGTGAGAAATGTAAATTTGTTTATACTGTTTATATAAATAAAACTGGCTTGTAGTTTTAGGGCTTTGTTTCTATTTCTAGTGATCCTATATACTGTAAATCACCTAAAATACCAAAAGAAGAAAATGATTTTTATATGCCATTAATAGCGTCAATGGGGCTGTGCCTGGCTAGTCTGTAAAACCACAGGTTAGCCAAGTTCAGTTTTACAGTTTACTATTTAAAACAACAAATAAAATCCCCTAATTATATCTGTTTTGTAAGTTAATGCTATAAAAGAGGTCTATAAAATTCAATATGTAGTATTTTACATATAAATGCACAGGCAATTACATACATTAATCAAAGAACAATTTCAAATTAGAAGATGCATTTTGCTCCTTTTTCATCAGCTAATTAATATAAAAATTTTATCAAGACATTTCTTGATGGATGCCAGATTATCTGCACTGATAGTGGTTGGGCAACTCGTTCTGTATTCTATGTATATGTTAAATCCACTCCAATATAGTTTCTACTTCTATCCTCTTTGTTTGTGTTTCAATGTTTACTCTGAAGAAGTCCATAGGACTGACTTTGTCAATGCTTTTAAGAACTTCAACTACTTGAATCTGTCTCAGTCTTCTCTGTCTAACAATAAAACGGCAGACTTTTCACCCATCTTGGTAGGAATTCCTATGAGTTCAGGCATATCTCTGGTTGGTCTGATTCCAGAGCAGCAATATTTTTTTTGCATCTTGATCACCAAAATAGACAATCATAGACAATATTCTAAATGAGATCTTACAAATTCATTATACAGCTATCTCCCCTTAATTTAAATTCTACACATTTAACTGTATATCTTAAAATTCCATTCTTTTGCCTTTTACTGCTTGGAAGTAAATTTCTTGGAAGATAAAAATAATGTGCCTGGATAAACACTTAAGACTTTCTTATAACTGTCCTCTGTAAGCTTGGTGTTTATTTTACTTTTATAGTTTTTATTTTTCCAACCTGCATGAAGCACACTTTGCAATGTGCTTTTCCTGTTAAGAGAAATTTAAATTTGTTTATACTGTGTATATAAATAAAACAGACTAAGACTCAGGGTTTGTTAATCCTCCTTGGTATCATCTGTGAACTAGACCAGTTTGCATCCTATAGTGTATACCAGAAAATAGATCACTGACATAAGTTAGAAAGAGGTATGGTGCCAATATAGAACCCTGTAGTTATCTACTAATTACATGTGAGCATTTACTCCTTACTGTACCTTCTTCTTCATGGCCTTTAATCAATTCTTATTCCAAATACATGTATTATCTTAAATACCTCCTGCCTGCATTTTTAAATGATTTTATTATGAGAAACTTAATCAAACGCCTTCTGAAAGTCTAACTAGACCTTATATAGGTATTTTCATTAAATACCATTTCATGAATATACCTGTACTATAAATGTCGAGAGCTGGGTTTTTTAAAATTCTTTTAAACTTACAGAATTGCATAATTTACACTCCACTCCAAATACATGTCATTTTTTTTAACGTTGCCTAATCATGAAAGCCCAACAGGACTGGAGGGAACGCAAATTTTCTGAGGAACATTACTACAATAACAAAAAAAAAATCAGTGAAAAATAAAGGTTACAGGCAAATCTAAATACGTTTATAAATTTATTTGGAGATAAATGTTTATTCACACACTATGCTTATCAAGCCCTCATAAACTTCATCCTCTGATTCTCCTCTGGATTTGTCTCAAATAAACAAGGCGCTTATGTTGCGTCTGGTCTTTTAAATATTGATTGCTATCACTAACCCACATTTAGAAAAGCTGCTCGTTCAGAAGTTGTTTATGCCTCCACCCCAGAGCAATTACAGCACAACATAATTACTATTTACAAAACATGGGCACTGTACATCCAGTACAGGGATCACTCTAAACCCCTTATCCCTTCATGTGTGAATTTACCTTCAATTGAAATGATTGATTTTCTTTCACCAATCTATATCTTAAAGTGTTCATAATGATAAAAAAAACATACCTGGATTTTACACAATCAAGGATGTCCAGCAAAGATCTAGAATCTTACTACCGTATGTTTTACTTACATTTCTCCCGGAGTTCACATTCAAGAGAGGTCAACTGCCTTACCATTCCATTCCAGCTCGGTTGATGTCGTCCCACCAGCACTCAGTGGGCTCTCCCATTCCAACCGGGGTAGGCTGGCACTCAAAGGTCCAAAGCCTGTCCGAACCCTCCTCTTTGCTGAAGTAACTCCTGATGGCCACGACGACTTCCCCGTGGGGGCACTGGAAGTTGAAGCCCTGTCTATACATGTTGACCCAGTCTTCATCGGGGATGTAGTTGGGCTGACCAGACACCACAGCCATGCATGTCAAAACCCACAGCAGGAGCATCGATTTCATGGCGCAGGGTCTGTGCTTACAGGCACATCTGGCTTCTGTAGTTGTGTTGGCTCAAATATAAGGAGTACTGGACATTTGGTTGCCAGATGTTAAATAACACAATCCAAAGGCAATATGTCATTATTTGCAACGACAAGTATTGCTGTAAATGAACTGCAGTCCAGCTCTTTCAAATGAAAACATGGTGCTGTTCATTGAAAGAAGGCAATGATTTGGTACTGTGACTTAAACCAGGCAGTATTACTGCTTTCTTTTCCAAGATGTCACTTCATGTCACTTAAGCAACTGTTTTATAAATGAAAATAGTTTTTTCCAGGGGGATTTCCCCAAATTTAACTTCTTGTTCTGTGTTATTTCTTTCCGATTTTCACTTTAATGTGGCATCAAAGAAAAGTTTTGGAAGAAACTTTGAAACATTATTTATAGGCTGAATTACTGGATGCTGCCCAGGAATCTTTTTATTACATTACTAACTTCTCTGGAAGTATAAGCAGTGTCTAATATCTGATAATGAATTGGAAAATAACTGTGTCATAAAAATAAAAATGTAATTTGATTTTTAAAAAACATATTTATTACTGTTGAATGAGGCACAAATCCACAGTGTTCATGTGGTCTACTGTAATCTTATTTTGTCAATGAAATAAAAAAGGTATATTATTAAAATAGATGTGAGTGTTTTAAGACATAACACAAAGAAGTTTGTTTTTATTTTTACACTAGCAGTAAACCTATTAAGGTTATATCTTACTTTTGACAATAAGCACCATGTAGAAGCATAATATTGACTGGAAAAGTAGGTTGAAAGATGCTTAAAAGGTAGGAGAAAACTTATGAAATTAAATATTTTCCCTCTCTTGTAACAAACACATAGAACTCATAGAACAAGCTAACCTGTCATTGAAAAATATTACTTCAAAATCACTGAGATTATGGTACAGATCATTTAATACAGGCAAGAACAAATAGACAGACATCTCGTCTTTCTAAGCTTTATTAAATTATGTGTTAACTTCCTAGGGTTGCCAAGCTGTGTTATGTTCTTTATTACAAGACTTTCCATGTTATGCATTTGGCACATGGTAATAAGAAAAAAGCCTTGGACCAGAGTTCGTCGGTACTAAACTTTAATACACATGTAGGCCTCCTAATGCAATTCATTGTTTCCACATCTTTTTCCAAAACACTCTGTTCCTATAAAAAATAAACAAGTGAATGGAGAACCAATATTTGCCCACTTCATCACAGCTAACACCCATTATTAACAGATGTGCCAGAATTCAGATTAATGAGACTGTTAAACTGACACAAATCTTTGTCGAAGCAGTAAAGTCTGCAGCCCTCTAAACAAACGTCTGCAACTTTGACACATTACGAGTCATTAGATATCCAGCAGGTGGCATTAGTGTACATGTAAGTGTTACATTTTTAATACCTGGGGGGGGGCAATTTAATCATCTAAATCCTATACTTTTTGCATGGCAAAAGTACAAGGGCACTTAAAGTATTTACTTTAGAAAGAGACACCTACTCTATTTAAAGAGAGCACTATCTTTCTGTGAGGTCTAGAATATCGTATAGGACCGTAAAACACTCAACCTTATTTGTGACATTTAGCAAAAGTTGTTTGTTTTTTATATTTGAAATTATAGACTTTGTTTTCTGGTTCTGGTTCCTTCTGGCCACTTAGATATGTGTATGTCAAGGTACCTAAGACCTTCATCCAGTGTCCTTAGGGTTTCCCATCACTGTCATGAAGGTTTATTCCTTGCAGAGACCTTAAAAGCACAGTGTTTTTAATCTTTATTATACTTACGTGTATATGCAGCGTCTACAATTGCATTGTTATAATTGTTACAATAAAGGTGGCAATGTTCAAAACAAATTCAGTAGTGGAAATGAAAAGTAATGTTTTAAAATGCATTAGCCAAACTTTTCATTATTCAGAATTTCTGTTTTTCATATCTATGTATGTTTAAACAAATCATTTGAAAATATACGTCAAATTGCCATTTCCGAGCTTTTTCTAAATACATGCCATCCATTCATTTTCTTACCACCTTATTCAGTACGTGTTCAGAGAGAAGCCGTAGTGTATCCCAGCAAGCAATGGGTCAATCAAGACACAGAGACAGAAATGCACACACACTCATACCAGGGCCCAATTTCCCAGAAGCCAATTAACCTAGCAGTCTGTCTTTGGACTGTCAGAAGAAACTGGAACACCTGGAGGAAACCCACACGAACATGGAGAAAATGTTTCAACTCCATGTGGATAACACCCCAGGAATAGAAACCAGGGCCCTAGAGATGCAAGGTACTGTAGCAATGCTAACATTGCCCTAAATATACAGTATATACCCTTTTGTTTATATATTAACAGACTTTGTTTTATGATTGAAAAAGAAAATGGAGTAAACTTTGGACTGGAATAAAATTTAGACCACGGCCTTTTTATTTTATTGGTACAATGGAGATAAGTATGCAAAGTACAGTACTCATAGTACCCCAAAATAACTATATGTTTCTTGTGTTATTTAAGGGAAATTACACTTTGATCCTTTCTCAAGACACTAAGGATTGAGCAACAATTTACAAAGTTCCAGGTGATGAAATTCTAATCAGGAAGTCTAAATTATAGCAATTCACTGTCTCTAGTTTCACCCTCTGGGCTAATAGTAAGGTTCCTTCACGTACGTATTCAGTTAAGGACAAAGTGTTTTTCTGTTTCGATAAACTTCAATTATATGTAACATATTTTATCCACTGTATCAATGACTTCAATTACTTTTGGTGGCTTTGCACTAGAATTTATGCAACCTGCACCTAAGGATTTTTATGTAACTTAACTGTGATTTGGGAGAAATAGGGATACAAGTAGAAATTAGAACATAATTCTACAGCAATGATAAACATTGGAAATTCTCCTGGAATTCTTTAACCATTTATGCATCTATGCATTCTTACACCTAATCCTACTCTTAAGTCTAATCATATACTTACAAGCCCAAACAAGATACAAATTTACTCAGAGAAATGCTCGTCTTAGTTTACGTTTCTCAGCACTGAGTTTTAATCTCCAATTTAAAAAAAGCATTTGCTTGCTCATTAGTTTCATTGAACATAGTGGACAAGGACATCTGATACCAGTTCAATAATCTGGCTAAGATGCACTTGAGTAAGTTGATAGTTTTTCTGGTTTAATTAAAAGTAAAAGACAAATAGAGCCAATCTCTACAGAAGGCTTAATCATTCCTGAAAAGTGTTTGTATTTTTTAACTAAGCAGGTTACTTTGTCAGTGCTTTGACACACAGGATTGTGTTGTCTTGAAACATGGACACTTCTTAAAAATATGCATTAATCATAAAGACCATTTTTGTTCCTATTACAAGCAGTAAACAGTGTGTTTTCTTTTAATTTGATCAGAACCGTGATTTTGTCCTGAAAACTTGCCACAGTAGTTATGAGTGCCTACGCCAAATTAGTTGAGCTTCTCCCTGTGTACTGAGTCACTAACCCCTTATTCTTTTCTTCACCAGCCGCAAAGAACCAGATTTTTAATTAATTTTACTGCAACTAAGGAGGCGGTATGGCATTAGAATGAATTCTCAAAAAAAAATGGTTGTGCAAAGAACACAAAGTATTTTCAAGGTTCCTGTACAAAGACTGCTTTAGTGGAGCAATGATTAGTCAGGATTGAAAATGAATGTGAATGTGAAATTCATTTTGCATGCCTTAATCTATTACAATGGCTTTGATCTCATTGGCCAACTGCCACTTTCAAGGACTTAATGATAAATAAAAGCACTTCTCTTAGAATAAAATGTGACTCACTGCAATGAGAGTCATGCAGGCGTACATAAGGAATTAAGAATCTAAAAGTGTGCAGTATGTTTAGCGCAAAGGTTCTATTTATGCAAAGCTTTCTTTTCGTTGTTCTATTATTTTATGAAAAGGTTTTCTTATATTTTGTAATAAGCACTGAGATTAGATCACTTAAAGCTATGACTTTATCCATCTGGAATCACTAAAGATTCACGTTCTATGGGAAATTGGCGATTCTGTTTTGATAATGACTTTCAGTCCTTCCACACTTTAATATACATATAGTATAGTCACTGGGGAATTTTATTTTCCCTGCTTTGTTAAATTTGTATTTTAAGTAAATGAAGCATATGATTCATATGACTCTTTTTCCTTCCCACATCATTTGTTTACTCAACCCAATTTAAACATTGATTTTTTTTTTATGAGCAAATAAAGGTTTATTCCATGCTGCAAAGAGAAGAAAAGAAACACAACTTTTTGGCTGCGGAGCCTCCTTCAGGTGTGATTTATTTTTTAGGACTTGAAATTGCCGAAGAGCATTTCCTGTGTCTCAGCACATTCTTTTTTAATTACAATTTAATACCTGGAAAGGTGATCATTTCCATGTATTTCAGACAGTAGCTGGCAGCAATGATCCACAACCAAGTTTCACAATACCTTGCTCAAACTCGATTTGCGATTTGCGGTGTCCTAAATGACATGAAACTGCAATGCTACTGTAGGCTGATTATCTAAGAAGTAAAACATTTTATTGCTGAATTTTAAAATAAAAGTTGTTGAACAGCCTGTAGAGCCTGACAGGGTTCTAGCAAAGCAGCCTAGCAAAGGTATGGGGTTTGTATTCAGTCTTCAGATATTGAATCCTGATAAAAAATAATTATCCCCAATGTTAAATACATAAGATGTTTAGAAGGCCTTTCCTAAAGTTACATTGTTATTATTGCCTTCAGGTCATGAAAAAAGAGCTGGGGAGATCCCACTGGTACCTGCATTGTTAACAAGACCACTCGAGCAGGCCTCATTTCATTTTCTCATTATCTTTAGGAGTTAAAATGCTGTATTTTTAAATATATCTCCTCCTTTACTTCAGCCATGGATTACAAGAATCGTAATTCAAACCTTAATTGTTATTAGTCCTCTATCCCAGTTAGCCAGATTACTAGGTTTTGTTTGGTTGTTTTGTTTGCTTACAATTAGAAGATGCAGTGTGGTTTGGTGTGTTAAGCAGCAGTCATGATCTCACCTTGTTTCAGTTCATTCCTGAAGAGCCAGGGCTCTTTAGAAACAGTTGAATTAACCAATCTTGTCGTTAACAAGAGAGATAAGCCACTCTATTAGTTTCCCAAAAGCAATTTGTTGCAAGTACTGTAGTTCTATTTAGTTCCCCTGTGTGAGCAGTGCCTGGGTGTCTTTTATTATTTTCAGTAAGATGCAGCTCATTTGTTATCTTGGCGGAATTTAAACATTGTTTTTTGAATATTTGAAATTTGAAAATTTGAAAAATGATCCCATTTGGAAAGCTTGCTTTCAGAAATATGGTGTTATCTGCTCAATACTATAGTGATAATAATTCACCTTATTTATAAATATATATTTTCAGAAAACTCAAAGTGCTGAGAAATAGTGTGCACTTAAAACATGACAGAAGTAGGAAAAAAGCACCTAAAAGTGCAACAATAAAATACACATAAGTGGAAACTGGAATGGCCTCCTCTCCTTTGTAACCTGAACATGGATTTAAGTCTACTGGAGTCAGAGAGTTGCTCTTCTGCTTTAATTCCATTTTAATAGTAATAATAATTGCTTGCACTGTAAAGCATTTTTCATCTTGATGAATTACACCACTGAAGTGCAGCACCCACAACAGCTATGATGTGCCAGCAGCCTCTCAACCGAGCAGATCAAGTGGAGAAGTAAGACATTATCTTACCAAGTGAGTTAAGAAGGAGGTTTAGGGAGACCTGGTCACAGATTAACACTCCTACTCTTATGAACTGTGCTATGAGATATTGAAATATTTAATGACCAAATAGTCTGGACTTTGTCTAACATCTCATATCATGGATGACCTTTCTTACATGAAGTCAAGGCATTGGTTTGGAAAGTCTGGTTTCAGAAGGAAAAGTTCCAGCCACTAACACCATGTACAGTAGCAGCCTGCCTTCTTTTAACTTTGACTTTTTAACTAACTTTTTTTGAAGGTCTCCCATCTCAATCCTGCTTAGATTCTGAGATAATGTCACAACCCCAAAATGTCTCTTTTAACTTTGAACCTAGATGTTGATCTTATTAGGATTTTCAAAAAAAACTATCAAATGATTTTTGGTCCTGTCAGGACATACTGTAGATTTAAAAATGCCTTGCCTGACATAAATTCAATAGCAACAGAACTGTTCACAAAAAAATACATTTCTTCACAACAGGACAAGGTTAGAACAAGGATATAATCATGTTTTAAGGTTAAATCCTGGTCTTGTTTACATACAGCAAAGTATTTGTCCTGCTGGCACCTTTCAGCTCTCAGTTTGTATGCTGGTGGTACAGGAGACTTCAGTTACTACTCCTATAACTATTCAGGTTTGTGGCAGGTTTTCAATAGGTAGCAGAATTCTTTATAAGCTGGTTAATCCTATTAAAGAAGTGATTTACAGTATGTTCCATATTTATTAAATTTACATATTCAGCCCTCTCTAATCCCACATGGAAATTAAGTGTAGTTGGAGCCATTACATTGTATTTGAATAAATTACTGTATGTGAGTTATACTCCTCAGTCATTCTATATAAAGGGTGTTGATGTATCTGCATGTATAGATCTGGAAAATATAAAAACTGAAACTTCAAAGGAATGTTCTAAGGCCCATGTTTAATTCTAATGTTTCAAGTCTTTATTTTCCAAATGTAACATTTCCTACACTGAACTACCATTTTCTACCAAAAAAATACTACCTTTGGCAAAGTATGGGGGTAAATAATGGTCTCAAACTGTAATTGTCTGGATATTGGGTAATAAGAAAAGAAACACGTGACTTTGCAATGTCACACTAGAATGTAATAGTTATGGTTAGTATTAGAGGTTAGTATTAAAGACGCAACTGGGAAAGTTTCGGATTTGCTATCTTTGATGTCTCAAGTCAAATAATGTGGAACTCAAAAAGAAAAACAATTGTACTTGGCAGAAGCATGTGCACAACAGATGTTGCCATATTCGCATATTGCACACACACTTAAACATTACCAGTACAGGGCAGGATCAAATGCGTCATGGGTTATAGCTTCCTTGCAGGTCTTAAAAGTCCTGTCAAGGTGCTTTTTCTGGGTTTCCAACCATGACATGCAAAAAAAACCTGTTAGCGTACTCAACTGTTTCATAATTGTTCTCTTTATGTTTTCAGACCCTGATCCACGATGGAGGTCAAGGACAAGAAAGGACAATGGCTTGGGAGTGCAGAGGAAAGCAGGCTTTTGGCTTTTTTAATTCTTTTTGTCTTTTTCTTCTTTTTGACATTAGTCCTTAATAAAAAACTGAATAATGCAGGGCCCAAGGCTAATGATGAAAATAGGGTAAATGTGTGAAGAGAAAACAGCAAGGGAGCTTACAAGTGTTTCATTTCTAAAAGTGAAGAAGAAGCAGTACTACACCAACATGACTGACTATAAACTAAGCAACCGCTCTAAACTAAGCTCCCACAACAGGAGACCCAGTCTTTTCACCAGGTGGCAGAGTTTGCCACTATCTAGACCCTGTCGGTATACCAGAGTTCGTCACTGTCTAGATCCACTTTGATGTCACTGTGAAGTCCCAGTCTTTTGGTATATTGCAATTCATCGCTGTCTAGACCCAGTCTGTTGGTATACTAGAGTTCGCCATTTTATGGACGGAGCAGGTGAAGGTGACATCTCCCCTTTGAAGCCTAAAGATGGTTAGGTGTAGCGCTGTGCATCCCCCTAAACCTACCCAAGGAGATGGCTACACACTGGCCATATCAGTTACCCATAAGATACAAGTACGATAGTATTTTGGAACTAAACAATTAGTTAAACAGATGGAAACAATTGTTAAATACAGTACTTTGGTCTTTTGCCTGACTCAATTCAATAGACTAATGCAGAAACACATGCACAAACGCAAATGTTCAGAAAGATGCACCAACACAGATTCCTGTTACAACTGGCTTATCCGTCTCAGGGATACATTGAGAATAGTGCCCAATGAATCTTCTTGCTTTTAGACACAAATGTTTAAAATATTGCACATTTGAATTTCTTCTTAACCCTATTTCTATTTGCATAGGAATTGCATAGGAGTTAAACATGCTACAAGGTCATACACACTGTCATTTCTAGTAATCTTATACAGATCAAAAGAAAGAAGCAGTCTTTAGATGAGGGGAACTTGGGCATGAGAGGGTAAATGACCTTCCAGCTTCATTTAACAAGATCTTTCCAGACCAGTTTTAAGGGGGTTGCTAGGTGATACAGAGCATGCTTGTATTTGAGAGCAATAAAAGAGAAAAATCTACATTTTTAGCATAGCATGACTGTATTTCCTTTTGATATCAAGTTTTTACCACTAGGAAGAGATGTTAGACTGCACAGCTCTGCAGAGACAGCTGTATCTTCTCTGTTTACAGATATAGTTTCAATTCCACAAGCACAAAATTTGAGGTCTTTGAGGCACTGTTGTTTTTGAATAACTCTAAACAGTTTGGGTTAAACAGGAAACACTTTGAAGGTACATTTTCAAATGTATGAAGGGCTAAGAAGTAATAAGATAAGCTCAAAACAAAAGCTTGTCCTGAAAAAACACACAGAAGGCACTTCAACTGACGTTGCAATGACTGAGAAATTCCTGGGATAATAGATAAGACACAAAATGAAAATCACCATGTATTTGTGGATTAATATCAAAAGGCTTCAACAACAGTTTTGCTTTTTTATCACCAAATGGTGCTCCAATGAGAAATATGGTATTTAAAATGTAAATTTTGGAAAGATACTTTTAAACTAAGCCAACAGGCAGAATTAATCGGTGACTTCACGAGCGGAGAAGGTTGTTTTGTTTTTCAACCGAGTAACCTTCACAAGCGTCATTCGCCACCTCAAAATACTTTTGATGTCCTCTAAATAAAAAGTTGTTGGTTGATTCCTGAGCCCTTCTGCTCTGCCTCTTGGGTTTCATTACTGTTGCATTCATCATTCTGACCTCAGACGGCTCCCCTCAGCAGGACAACGCAATCTGTGTGGTCAAAACCAGGATTGTATAGAAGGAAGGATAGCAAAATAGTTTAAAACCATCTCTACTATGTAATTATTGTTACCCTGGCCATTTGTGTGATGTCTCTCTATCCATTGTCTGTCACATGGACTCATCCACCCTTTTCAAAATTGTTCATTCTGTTCAAACACATTTTCTTTTACCATCATTCTCCTGTGGATTTCACTTGGTTTGACACATTCGTCAAGCTCTTTGTTGGTGATAACAGTGCCCTTCTGCAGTAAGGCAGCCATGCTTACTGCTTGACTGCCTGAGTGCTGCATGTGGGAAATTTGGTTGGCAAATCTTGAACAAATGACACACATTTGCTACTTCTGCATTGCACATAAAATCATGAAATAGTTGTCTTTTATTCTAGCCATGTCAACACTTCCTCTTAACCAACAGTGGCATGAGAGGTAATCGCTCAGGGTGCCTCCAGTTAAATTGTACATGCCAAGTCTGAGTTGTTGTATAATTGATACCAAGCAAGCAACGTTTCTCAAAGTCCCTCCAGCGGTTAGTGTTTCATAGGGCCTCACTGATGAAATTATGAAGCGACCACCACACATAATGCCCAGAAATCATGCTTTTCCCCTCAGGCCTACAACCTCATTAGAACAATGCATCACAGTTTCTTCAAGGATGGATCAGAGTGTCACTGGCAGACTACAGAAATTGCAGGCAGCATAGAAATCAATCATATTCTGATTTCTGGGTGTTGGTTCTTTTATGAACTGTATTGCTCTAAAAGTATTCTTAAGAAAGTTCAATTGCCTACTTAAGTATTTCCAAAACTGCTGCTTTTTCAACATGGCATACTGTACCTACACATATTAAATACTCAAAAGTAAACCTAGCCAAATGGAAAAAAAGATCTAATGTAGTGTGCTTGGGCTTGCTAAATATAAGAATTTTATAATATAATGTGGAAAAAACTAAAGAGTGATTACAGACAATATCTTCTGAAGAAGAATGATGCTTCATATTGTGGTAGGTAAGGATGATTTGTATTTGACCACACAATGGATTTAAAATAGGCCTGGGCTTTTTTAATTATTCTTCATAACCAAAAATGAATCAGACCCCTGATTATCCAAGTGTCCTTTATGAACTCAATTGTTCATGTTTTTTTCTTGTAAAAGAATTTTGGTTCTCAGGAATTTTGGTTCTAGAGACACAGGCAACCACAATAATTGAAGTTTCTGTATGAAATATTATTTTAAATCGTTATAATTGCACCAATCAGTCCATGGTGCACCTATGCAATCTTTGAAGACCCATCTCATACCCTTCGTTAGTCCTTTGAACGTTTGCTTTCCGGAAGATGTTTTCTCTGTCCACGGTACAAGACAAATAGAAGGAAATTTAGCTTCATTCCAGAGACCATCAGGCTCACAAACAATGACTGGACGTGATGTCTATCAGACAGAACCCATCACCCCTATCCCCCCATGAATATGTTTGAACTAATACCTTGCTAATACTACACACTGTTACTTTCAATCACTTTTATGGTCCATTTGCTGTTATACCTATGTATACTTCCTCGTCACGTTTTGTTTTGTCTTTTGTTTTTTCTCTTGTGTTGAATGTTGCACCTCTTGCTGCTTAAATTTCCCTCCTGGGATGAAAAAAAAAATAGCATTTTGAATCAAATGGCCTGTATTGTGTTCTTTCTAAGTTATCATGTCTTTTCATCCATTATCAGAAAGGCAGTTGTCGTGGTAAGAATAGCAGCTTATTGTGGAAACATAGAGTCCGAAGAGGACTAAACCAAGGGCAGGACACCATCCCAAAAAAGAGACCGTGAACCAGGGCAGTATGGTTTTTTGGACATGGAAGGAAACAAGAGCACCCAAAGTAACCCCATGCAGACTCGGGGAGAGCATGAAAACAGATAACTTTTTTACCTGTTACCTAGAGACTAGGGTAGCACAAAAATAAGGAAATACCAAACACATTCCAAAGCATGGAGAATGACTCTGTGAAACAAACCCCTAAGAAACCTAACGATGACCATTGTAACCCGGTATAAAAGCATGATTAAGACTTCGTTTAGAATACAGAGGACAGTTTTGGTCACCAGGATTCAAGCAAGATATCACTGTTCTGGGATCCATATCCAACATCTTCAAAGGTGTGTCACGGACGTCCAAAGGGACTAACCGTGGGGAGCAGGAGAGCGGAAAAAGACCCATATGCGTAGCCTATGGCCCGGGCTCATTAGTGCAAAGAGTTCAGGAATGCCGTATAGAAACCTATGCCCTCAGGGAGCGGACGTGGGGCGCCCTGGTGCTAGGCGGGTCTCAGGACATCCGAACGTCAATGCTGAGCGAGGACAGAGTGCAAGACCCGGAAATATATAGCCCAAGGGAAAGAGAGGGACAGGAAGGACAGCAGACCGGAAACTAGGGACAGGACAGAGAAGGAGCGCCCTCTGGCTGCAGAGGGTGTGACAAGGTGTTGACAATGTAAACCCAGTGGATTTCTTCAGAATCAACAGTGATACACAAGCAGGAGAACACAATTTGAACCCGACAGCAGGAAACAATTATTTACACAAAAGGTTGTAGGAGGTTGTGGGAATCTGGAACAAGCTACCCTGGCCTTGTCGTTGGAGCCACACGCTGGCTTCTTTCAAGACATGGCTTGGATCAATTAGTCACCAAATGAACTATTGTAGATATGCTGAATAGCCTCCTCTCATTTGTAACTGTTCCTTTGCTCTTATGAAATACCTAAGTACCGTATTGCCAAGGAAAAGGAAGTCTTACATTGACTCATAAACAAATAAAATGTAACATTTAATATTTTATCAACTGGGCAGCTTTTGTTTACATCCCTATAAGAAAGTGAAGTATTTTACTTTCTTGTGGTGTGCCTTCAAGCAGGCTCATTGAATGAAAAGCTTGAAGAGCATTCCTTTTATGTCTCAGCTTTCTCTAGCTTGCCGAAGTGACACACTTTGGCAAGCTTCCAAGTAAGTTACAATTACATGATAGCAGTCAGTGTGTCTCTTGTTTTCAATTCAGAACGAGAATAGAGTTCAAATACATTCAAATGTCAGAATTTTCTCTACCCCGGTAACAGCTGTGTTTATTATCGAGGGTGATATCAGTGTTTATAGATGAGATTACACAACAGCTGCATACTGACTAACCACAACTACACAGCTTGAGGCCTTCAGCTTCATAATTCTCAAAGCACATTAATTGCCTGGCTACTCTTCGTTCTGTGACTCCAGCATTCATTTAGGATGCTTGCATTAAATCACTAAGTACAGAGCGATTAATTTCACCTCCTCCACTGATGACTGGAGTGTTAAGAGGCTAACCTTCTGAGCATGACAGAAAAGCTTAGACTTGAGATTGGATAAAGGACTCCTCTTGACATAAACTAGTCAATCGTGCACAACAGCCTGTGAAATCCCTTACTTTCATGATATTATATATTTATTAGTATTTATTCATTTTTATTTTGGGATTTAACCACCGACTCACATCATCTGGATATCTCTCTGTACTCTTCCTTGGGTAGAACAAAGCTAACGTGCTTTAAATGCCTTAAGCTAGCTGTATTACCAATACCAAAGTGTTTTGTAAAAATATGCCTGGAACAGTGCACTTCAGAGGAAAAATCTTTGGGATAAGAAAGACATTCAAATTTGCTGTTATGGTAACAGTGAACGCATGTACCGTAGGTAGGCTTACGAAGCATATATTTTGATATGTTTCTAATTTTACTTTTTCATTTATGTTAAACTAACATTCACAGTATGCTATCACTCTGAGTTGATGTTAATTCATGGAAGCATTGTGTATTTAATTGGTTCAGCTCATTTTTAAATGACAAAACAAATGTAATTTCTAAATCTCATTGGGTTACTCTATCCATACAACATTGTTAAAAACAAATTTGAAATAGTCAGAATTTGGGTCATCCAAATTCAAAAATAAATCTATGATCTCACTGCTTTATTCAAAACAGGGTAGTGGGGGACCTGTAGCCTATCCCAGCAAGCAGGGGACACCAGTCTATCACAGGGCAAAAACAGCCACAGATGCACTCACACTCACACCGGAGCCAGTTTTACCAGAAGCAAGTAACCTACAAGCATTTCTTTGGACTATGAGAAGAAACTAGAGCACCCAGAGGAAACTCCTGTTAACTCAAGGGAGAACACACAAACTTCACGCAGACAGCGGCCTGGGAACTAACCCTATATTCTTACAATTATGCAGAAATTATATAATTTTGAAATCACAGGTACTGTATAATTAGCACACATTGTGTGTAGACTGTAGACTTTCTTCTATAGAAAAGGCTTCCATTATCTTTTACCTTTCATTTATAGTCATTTTAAACAGTACAGTTTTTCATGGAGGGATTTAAGTGTTTATGTGAGGAAGGCTTTACTGTTCAGGATGATGTGTAAATAGAAACGTCATTAGTTTATACCTCAAGTTCAGGGTTTTGTCAGACAAAGTCACATTCACAGATGAGGCAAGATTTATAACAAAGATGCTAGCTACAACTTTCCACCTAGTTCACAACATTTATTAATTAATAAGTCAAATTCTCAAAATTGCTAACACCACTTATTAGTTCATACGATACTCAGAAAAGGTATAGCCCTTTATATTACAACTGACCATGCAGCACAGTATACTGTATACTGCATGTAAACTGACTAAAGTGCCTTAAGTCACTGTTTCCTTAATTTCCGTTTCCCAAAAATCATACAGAATTTTATGCCCACTCATCAATGCAGACCAGAGGACTATTTATAAAATCAAATTATCAACCGTAGACAGCTATCTTGCCCTTATTAGGGCTCATCAGCATGACATAGCTAATTTTGACCAGTGAGCATATATATCTTACAAGGAAGCAGGCAGTTGCTATGAATTATGGTAATGCAAATATTTATAAGCTCTGGCCATTTAACAACACTAGAACGCATTCTTTCATAATACATGATTTTGTTGGTTGTTACACACTGGCAAGCTTTTTTTGGACGTTACACACAGGCAAATGTGTTTTGCAATTGAACAAAGATAGACAGAGGTTGCGTTACTCTAAAACAACTACATAAAACAAATTGTTACACATAAGCACAAAAATATATTGAAAAAAAACTTCTAATGGTGTTCAAAATCAATTTTGCTCTACAATAAAAAATGTGGAGGTATTTTTCTTTATCTAATTCTTATTTTTTAGCCACAAAATCACCACACTACTAGGAACTTTTTCCTTACATCTTAGAAACTTTGCCCAGTTCCATCAGTATCAGTGCTTGCTTAAGGGAAACAAGTACATCATTATTTTGTTTGTATCCAGACTAAACCTCTGTAATGCCTCTTTTGCCAGGCTGTCAAAGTACAGCTTATAAAATCTCCAATATTTTCAAAACTCAACAGCTAGAACTCTGACCAACTCTTGTTCTGGCAGATATACAGCAACTGTCATATAATCCCTACACAGGCTTCCAGCTGACTTCCGAATATACTTTGAGATTGTATTTTTTAGGCCATGAACAAAACCAGTCCCCCTGTATTACCGTATTCCTGGTTTCCTGAAATTACACTCTAGCCACCCCCACAATTGTCAATCTCTGACAATAGATTCTTTTTTGTCCCCTCAACAAGAATACAAACTGCCCTGCAGTGAACCTTGGTTGTGAAACACTTTTCTCTATGAAATAAAAAATTCTGAGGCTCCAGTCCCACCTAAAACAAACTTATTTAAGCTTTTTGTTCATGAATATTTTCTCTCTTACAGTATATTATTACATTTGGTTCGATGCTTTTCTTCAGATTTTTTTCACCTGAGATTTTTTTTATTAGTAATAACAAGTGCTACAGTTTGTGAAACTTGAAAGGGAATACAAATATTGATATCAGGACCCTGTGATGGATTGGCATCCCATCCAGGGTGTATCTTGCCTTGCACAGATTGCGTGCTGGGATAGGCTTCAGCCTCCCTGTGACCCTGTATTGGATAAAGAGGTTAGAAGAAAGAATGGATACAGGAGGAGTTTTACATATGTGTATGGAAACAAAACTAATATCTAAGAAGAACCTGAGTGAATGTGAGGTGAAGAAAGAGAAAATCTAAAGGACAAACACAATGAGTAAAACCTTTTTGAAAGGGGCAGAACTACAGTATGCTCTTTTTTGGTTGCAACTAACTGTTGCAAGTCAACAGATCTGCAGCTAGCTGACACTGGACTAACATACAACCATTCCCAAAACAACAGGTTGGGAAATGTATTGATATGTTTTGCACTAGTTGTGCAGGGCTCCATTTAATAGAAAAATCTGCTAAGATAAGGTACAGCAAAATGCTTCTTGGCCAAGAGCAGCGATTGTGTGATTCTGTTCTTATCTCTCTGTTTCTTGTGTGATTACTAAGAAATCCCTGCTGCTCCAGACTGCTGGGAAATGTATTTGGCAAAGACCTACCTTTCTTAATATTTAATGTGTTCATGCATTAATACAAAATTAGTCTATTTTAATTGATGGACAAATAAAGAAGCATACAATGTATTTATTTGCCTTATAAATGTATACTTTTATTGTGCAACACAATGGCCAATCAATCTTTGTACTAAATGTTTTGAAACTGCTAATTAGCTTTCTGTTCTCTCTGTAATGTATTCGAATGTAGAAAGCACATACCTAACTCATCAAATAACTTTTAGGCAATATCACAATTTGCAGCTTAGAAACGAAATGCACATGTACAAATGCTGCAAGTTTTTAGAACTCAGGGAATGTTGTCTAAACATTCCTTTATAGTGTTGTTACTGAAAATATGATCAAATTCACTTGTAATCTGGGAATTTTTCAGATATAGGAATATTGTGTATAAAGCAACTTTATTAAAATGCTTTATAATTACTCAACTGGCAATGTTGTTACAAGGTTTTTTCATAGCTGAGTATGAACCTGTCATTCAAGAGGAAATAAAGATTCGGATGCCCTGCAGCAAACTGAATGAATTGCTACTGTACTTTGTTGATGAATGATTCTTCCTTGGGTTCCACATGATTGTAATACAAGCCCCACTTGGTATTATAATCATGTCAGCCTGTGAATTTGTTATTTCTCAGCTCAATCCCTCGATGACCAGAGTCAGCCACAAAAATGATGTGCACAAACGCAAGAAGGACAACAGACGGACAATTACATTTATGGGTCTATTAGCTTGGCCAGTGCTGGTCTGTCACATATGGAAAAATAAGTACTGACAGAAACAAGACTGATATGCTGGACAGAAAAATTGTCTTGTCTAGTTCCTGTAAGCAGTTCCCGAACCTGTGATCCATCCATCTTTGTTGCCCTGTTTCGGAAAGGAATTTCCAGGTTGCACTGAAATTGACGTGCAGTGTAGCAGAAGTTGGCAGATAATGGACATCGGTGGAGTGTCTTAAGAGTCCTGTGAGTTAGCTGAAAAAAGACGTGTGTGTGTTTGATTAATCTCAACAAGGAATACAACTATTCTCATGAGATACCTGGTAAGCCTTATATCAGTATAAACACAGCCCTGGATGATTCTTCAAACACAAGTACAACTATATCCTTCTAACTCTAAAACTCTCTTAACCAACAGTGTATGATTTCTGTTTAGGAAGGCCTCAGTGCTTTCAGGTTAGGCAATGGAGCTAATTAGGGACTTAATTGTACAAACGTAACTGCTTCTACCAGTTTTTTAAAAAAAACATGACTGCTGCCATCCTGTGCTCCCCTGCTCGAAACTTCGTTTTGTTTGCTCACCTTATCAAAAACTCTGACTTTAAACATAACCCCTTACTTTGTTCTACACAAAATAAAAAAGGAAAGAGAAAGGAAAAACAGAAGGTTGGCAAACATTATGACATAATACAGTGTGACTGTTTTGAGGCACCACATGAAAGCACACATTGTAAAACATTGTGGTGCATTAAGGACTTCAAGTGCAAAACACAGGATTTACTGAACAGTTAGTACACATGTATAAAACGACAATCATCACATTCCATTGAGAGCTATATCCAAACTTTGCATCAAGAACGGAAGACAGATTTTATAGTTGATGGTAACCTTTGTGATGGATCAAAGTCTGAGGAAAACTAACGGCACTGATTTTCAATTTGTGATTGGAGGGTACTAGTGGGTATGACACTAGTAGCACCGAAAGTGATTTATTGCCACAGGCCAGAATGGGGAAGAGGTAATACATAAATAAATAAAATGCAAAAGATAATGCCCAACCAAGGGAAAAGCAGCAGATGTTGTACAATAGCTTAATTATATCCTAACACGTTTTTCATTTCAAAACATTACAAAACAGATCAAGTTCAATTAAGTTGGAGGTCTAAAGCTATAAAATCTAATAGTTATATCCAATAGCTATTAATCAATATAATTACCTCTCTTAAATATTTATGGAAGCTCAAGGTAATTATTAGCTCAGGGTCAAATGGTAAAAGCAAAGGCACAACACAAACTGTTGTCCCTTATCTATAATCAGCATTCCTTTTGCATCCTCATTAACCCTCAAGCAAAGTCCTTCATGTACATTATACATAGCGGGTTTATGATGTCCTTGTGTAATTTACCTGATTGTAAAGAACTTTCAGTTAGTGCTCGAAAATAAAAATCCTCCTAAAAATCAAAATGCTATTGATTGGTGTACAGGTGTCACAATTTGTTACCATTTCTACATGTTTCTGCTACTGTAATATTTACTATGCCATAGTTACTGACATTGTTTTTTTAACAAAAAGACGGGCTTTTTTACCAAGCAAGCTAGATGGTCTCCTCTCAATTGTAATCTTTTTTATGTTCTATTGTGAAGCCCATACAAAAAAAATCAACATTTTTAAAACAGTGAATTTATAAAAGATCTTGAAAGTCCCTTATGCCCATAATGCTAAAGCAACTGCTTTCATATTCTCTTCAGTAACATTTTTCATGATTACTTCTTAAACTTCTTAATCTGCTTGGTTTTTGACATAAAAATCACGAAAGGCATGGCTCGGGAGACATCGTGTACATATCACAATCCATCAGCAGCATCAAGGGATGCACCATCTTGAGTGCTTATAACAAAAATAGGAGGGGGGTGGGAATTGTGGGCTGAATGCTAACTTGCATTTATTAATTTTTAAGCCTATTGATGAAACCTGATTACTGATCCGCACTGTACATACTCCCATTCATTCCTTGTCAGCATCAAATTCGAGAGCACCACAGAGGCAGGAGGAGGAAAATGTTCTATGGCGATGCAAGACACCTTTTCATAAAGCCTGTCTGGTCCTTGTTTGCCATATAAGACTCCCACTGGCATATAAAGGAGACACAGCTACTGCTTTGTCTTTTTTAGAAGTAGGGGCACAATGGCGGTATTTGTCATTTCAGAAGTTCCTTAACTGGGGCCAAATAAAATTCAATTGAAGGCCAGGTAAGGTTTACCTCTTGTCATGCAACATCCTTTAGCTCAAAAAGAGCAGTGCCCCACTACAGCCATCTCGTCAAGATAAATACTAAGTAACGGAGAGATTTACACACTTCTCTCAGCTGCATGGAACACCCTCATTGTAGCATTTAAAATAGATGAAATGACTAGGATAAAAGGTGAAATGTGAAGTTCATCTGCATGTGATCTGACAGCAAATACCCCCTGTGCTGATCAGAAGGCAGCAATAGAGGCAAAGAATCCATTACTGCAGAGTCCCACAGCTAGTAAATGACGAGGATAATATTAAAGTAATAGGTCTGCCTAGATCTTTGTATTAGAAATTCAGTATATTGGCCAAGACAAAAATTTGATTTTTTTAACAAGGTCAATTTCCTAATGGGAGACACTGAGCTAATAGAAATATGCCAGTCAAACATTTCTTCATAATACAATCAAGACTCTTTTTGGTTTTGTTCTCTGCAGGACTTAAGGGCACCACATAGTAATACTCATAAGAAACCATTATGATTTTTCACATGAGACTTCTGTGTCATGGCAATATGAATTGTATTCCTACAAATTTGGAAGGCTTACTTAATTGGTAGGAGAAATTAGCCTGCACAAATTCCAGGACAAAACAGAAACATTAGTCAAAGGAATCAGAGATAAAATTCATTACTAAGGAGGAACAAATAATGTCTTGATTGGTCTTGAATCTACTAGGAGTAGTTCCTAGGTAGCAATGGAGAGTTTCAATAAAAATTTCAATATATAAATCTCAACCTCACTCCTTAGCAGCTTCCAAACAATTAGAAAAGGATTTACCCCAAAAATCATCCTGAAGGAACAGAGGGGAACCCCCTCACACCCTGTCCTTTACTCTTGCCTGATACAAAATCATGACACAGACCCCCTCACCCCCACCCTTATAACAGTCAAAATATCTGAGCAGAAAATAAAACCTTAGTAAACCATAAAATATACTACAGAAATAATAACTTATACTCTTAAACTTATACTCTTCGTTCTGTTCTTAGAATGATCAAACCAAGGTTCCAGTATGGTAACCAGGGGCACTTTTTTTTATGAGATACCTTCTGATGGGACATTATACTGAGGTGCTGGTTAATAGACTAAGAGCTCATAAGACGAGTGTTACAATGCCTTCAAGTTTGGGCTTGAGCAAACTGTTCAAGTTCAATTAAAGTTCTCCTTTAATTTAACTGGTGAAGATTTTGTCATATATCTATTTGATCTGCTGTGTAGTGGGGCTACAAGGCATAACTAAAGCAGAGGCAGCCAATATGAGCTTCAGCTCCAGGTTACCATCCAGATATAACATATGATTGTTATTTTATTATTTTAATGAAATATTAGCTTTAATTACAAAACTTGATTTTTATTATTGAACAGCTACTTAGATGGGTACTGCAGATTAACAATACACACAAGAGCCATTTTAAAATGATGATATCATGAATTTATGATTTTCATAACTGCAATCATAATCAAAGTCATAAATTAAATTCTGCAATTATTTTGCAATAGAAGATGAAAACTGAGCATTTACCTAGACTAACTAGAAACTTCTAAATTTCAGAATTGAACACATAACTTTTTACGCTTGGGCGAGCCAGAGCCCTCTGCCCTGGGTCTCCACATTAACTGGCCACGTTCATACGTGGCCACTGTGCTGAGAATTTGCTTGAGCAGCTGTCCCAGTCACATACCCTGACTTAACGGGTAATTATCTCATTAGCTCCAGGTTACTTCAACCCTGATCTGCCTACATTCAGGCGCTCTGTCATTGAGCTTCCTAGTGTTCAAGGGAATAGTTATTAGCTTTCATGAGCCCATATAAACAAGATTATTCTGCCTGATTCAGCCAGTCTGCCTTATTCTGAGACAAAATGAAGGCCAGCTGGTTCCCAGTCTGCTCCTACCCTCTGCGCCATCACTGTAACAGACCAGACCAGTGAGAATGTGAAACTTCATGGTTTTCCAGACCTGACTGGCCGCACAACTTTCCTGCTATGATATGCTATACCTACCATCCTCTGTCTGCCTGCACAGCGCAACTCTGGCATTGTCCATTTTCTCCTACCTGACTAGGGCATCCCCTAGCTCTCACCTCGCGTTTTGCCTTCTCTGGGACCAAGAGATAGGACCCCTCAGCCTGTCCTTCAGACACGGCTCTTTCCAACTCATTACCACACCCAGAAACTGTTCCAGGCTTTGACAAATACAGTAACTCATGAAGACAACCACTTTGCAGCCTTTTCTGGATAGTATGTCAATATGCCCTGTGCGCTGGGACTACAAAGATGATGTTCATTCTTATGATTTATGCAGGATCATATGGATCATATAAATTCTTTTTACTAAAATAATCAGGAACAAACAGTTTTCAAACAATATACATCAAAACAAATAATTTATCCAAGAGCAAAGTGCTGGTTTTCACACGTTCTGTATTTCATTAGATCAACATTCCTGTGTTGTGACCTAATGTGTGGAAAAACACATCTGTCCATAATGTTTCTGAGACCCTCTTTTATGTGTCTTGCACGATACATTCTTTGGAAAAACGTATGTTCCCATGAAAGCATCATAAATAAGAATGAGGTTAATCCATCTACCTGATTAAACCCTGTATTATGTTTTACGTATGTTATGTTTGTCAGTTTTAAAGTCTAATGCTTCTCTCACAAAACATTGGTTGGCAGACATCAGTGTAGATTGTGATGTCACTCCCTCCCTCCCACTTCATTCCTTGTACTGACAGGTTCTGACAGCAGAGGACAATGTGAGACTCCAGTACGAAAGCAAGAGTTAGGTTGTGCTGGCAGGCTGATCCAGTTGCTCACTGTGCTCTGCTCACACTGTACCCACATGACATTGAGTGGAAAATTATGTGACACACAGCCAGCAGAACTGAACCCCAGCAGTACAATTATTGATCAAACAACATGACACAGACATGCTGACTGGGTACATCATGCGCCCCTGAGGCAGTTTACTTTACAGCTAGTTGTGAACTCTCTGTAAATCGGTGTTTTCACAAGACTGCTTGCTTATAATTACGGATTGAGTTCTTTTGTGACATTTTGCTTGCAGAACAGTGCATGCACATTTTTGGTTCTGCTTTCATCCGTTAACAGGTTAGATATGTGTGTAAATGTTCAATAAAATAACATTAAGAGTTAAAATAGGAAACAAAAAATGCTGAATGAGAAACAAGCATAACAGGCACAATTTCCGCAACTAGTGCAATTTCCAAAAATAAACGCAGGGTTAGTCCTGAATCATGTCATCAAAATTATATTCCATGCACAGTGTGACATATTATTTTGCATTGATTTTTTATTAGTTTAAATCCTCATCACAATCAGTGTCTTCCAATATGATCTGCTTGATGACTCAATAAGTTAATAAATGGGTTTCAAACCTTTGACCTTAAAGTCATAAGTTCACATACCAACCAGCTTTACTTGAACAGACATACGTTCAAAGAATAAAGCATCACAAGACCGTGCTACCATTTTGTCAGAGAGAACAGGACAGCAAAGTCCAAAATGCAGATCTCTCTTTTTTAGCAACTTGACTCTTTAAAGACTCAGCTATCTGCGTGGGACTTGTTATGTGCTTCAATTGATGCATTTGTTTTATCACAGTGCTCAGTGAGAATTTATAAAAGACTTCATCAAAATAAATTACATGGGGCCTTTAGCTATAAAACTAGAACTCAAGGGAAATTTAAAGGCCATGTTCATTCTGTAGCAGTAAAAATAAGCACTCAAATAGGTATAACAGTGCATTTTTGAGGCAATTATGTTATACGTATTTGAGCAACCAATGTAATTACGTATGACCTAACATACTGTACTTTAGTAAATAGCCAAGATATATTCCACATATATTCATGTTATTTCCTTTTTTCCTTTTATTTAAACCAAATTTTTCATCAACATTTCCTTATTCAGATATTCTATACTGTATGTATTCAGACTATTATTTAAACAAGCTTTTCAACAAGCTTCAGATAAGCAAGTTGTGGAAATATCTCTGGGTGTACAAATGTATTTCTAATTAATATTAAGGTCTTTAAATGTACTTTTCCACAGAGAATGCTCATATTAGTTATTACACTCAATTTGCTGAATTACTTTGTGGGGTGTGTTTAGGTATAGTTGAGCTCCCAATGTGTCTGAGAGTTTCACATTTAAGTCTTGTGCAAACGTTTTATATTTAGATATATGAGACATATGATTAAACATTTTTGTCAAAAATTCTGGCTTGCGGGCAGTCATATCTTTCAAATTCAAAAGAACAACAACATTCCTGATGGATTTCCAATTTCGACATTAAACTGTCGTTGAATCACTAGTCACGACCAAGGATAGCTTGAGAAAGACTGGAGAATGACAGCTGGTGCTGTTCTGCTGTCTAGCAAGTCTCTCAAAGAGATGATCCAGCCGCAGTTAAGTAGGAGAGTGTGGCAGGTCATCTGGAAAGGACAATATGGACTCATAATTTATTGCAATAATCCATTCTCATATCATGAATGAAAAGTCACTCTAACATAAGCAGCTTGAATTCTATATTTACTAGGTAAGACTCTGAGGTATTGTATATTGGAATAATATTTTAAAAAGGTCATGTTTCCTAGGTGGATTATTTAATCTTGGATGCATTTATATAAAGATAGATTTTTTTACAAATTCTAGCCTGTATGTGGGTATTATACATGCATGAAAGCCTGAAAATAATACCTGAACATACTAATGAACCTAATACGCATAAGAATGTTTACAAATGAGAAGAAGGTAATCAGTTCATCTGGCTCATTTGGTTTTTAGTACTTAATTGATCCAAGGACCTTATACAGCCATTTCTTGCAAGAAGCCAGAGCTTCAGCATGGCTGGGCAACCTGTTTCAGATTTCTTTTATAACCATTTGTGTATAAAAGTGTCTCCTTCCTCAATTACATTTCCCTTCATTTACACTTGTATCCCCTGGTTTGTGTTTTACTGCTGAAAACCCTTTTCTGGACTGATTCCAGAGCAGCAATATCTTTTTATTTTATCAAAATTGGATAAAATTCTATAAAATAGATTCTTATTAGTACACTAAACAACTCAAACATAACATCACTTAATTTAAATTCTACACTTTTAACGTTTATCCACAATTTAATATATAGTTTAAAATGGGTTTATGCAATGCAAAATACACAGACGTTTTTAAAGAAAAAGAACATGGGGGGTTGAAATATTGTGTGGGAATTAAAAAAATGGAATAAGAATATTCAAACTTTCTCGACATATATATCTCAGAGTCCAGTACACTTCCATACTAAATCAAGTGATCAGATTCTGACCTTTCTCACTGGAGTTAATGAAGATCAAGACAAAAAGGCAGAAAAACCTGCAGTCCCCCAAGATTCCATATATTTATAAGACAATCCTTGCTGGATGGTGGTATTTGAAGGGACTGAGGTCCCTCCCTAATATCTCCTTGACCCTCCTTGATCTCTTGGGATTGACTGAACATGGAAAGATAAAACTTGATATTCCAAACTAAGGAGAAACATATTGTATTAGGAAAAGTCCCTCAGGGAAGCTCCAAAGCTGTGTGTCCAGAGCCGGGATTATCATAATTAGAAGTAAAAGACAATAAACAGAAGACATGAAAGAAATTATATTTTGCCTTAACAAAACAAATGATATAAGTTGTTTTTACTTTTAGTAGGAAAAAAGCAACCTTCTGCAGCTTTATTTGCACAGAATACAACTACATACTGTAGCATGCACCACCTGGACACCACCTGCTGTTAAATCCTGGACTTCCACCAAAGAAAGAACTGTGTTCCACCACTGAAAAAGACCATTTAATGATGTGGACTAATAGGCCTGGAGTTTAAGCTGTGCTCGCTAAATTCTGCAGTGACCTGAACTCAAATACCACCCAGGTTCAGCTTTATTTTGAATGAAGAACAACTGCTGTCTTCCAGAGGAGAATTGAATAGCTTAAACACGCTACAATCCGAACAAAAGGATTAGGATTGTTGCTGTGAAAACAGTACAAAAAACAATAACAACAGAGTCTTCATTCTGTGTAAAGACTTTCACAATCAAATATTGCAATACACTTCACAACCGTTAAAGCAACAAGGGATAATAAGAATATAAGAAGGGTTGCAAACAAGAGGAGGCTGTTTGGCCCATCTAGCTAATTTGGAAGTTAGTAGCTAATTGATCCAAGGATCTCATCCAGCTGTGTCTTGAAGGAAGACAGTGTATCAGCTTCAGCGTAGCTTGTTTCATGCTCCCATCGATACATGCTTCCTATTCCTAGTTTCCAATACACTTCCACATAGTGTTCACTTGTGTCCTCTGGTTCGTGTTTCACAGTGTATTCTGAAGAAGTCCATTGCACTGACTTGTTGGTGCCTTTGGGGATTTTGAATATTTGTATCTTGTCCCCTCACGTACCCCTCTTTTCAGGACAAAAACACTTCAGTTTCCTTGGGCTGTCAGCGTAGGATATTACCTTGTGTCTGAATGGTCACTCTTCTCTGTGCTCACTCCAGAACGGCAATATTTGTTCTCGAACAACTACACACATTCATTAGTCAGCTCATTAGAAATGGTCAAAATTAAACTGATGAACTTATCTCAGCTTCTTCCTGAAACTGATCTGCGTGCTTGGACACCATCATCTTGTGTGGGCCAGAAAACATCTGAGGTGGCGGCACCTGTTTAGGAGGTTTAGGACTCGACAGTCTTGATAGAAGACAGCACTTGTGGAGGTTTCGTAACGTGCATCATCAACCCAGGGAACAATGGAAGTGTCATAGTGCTGGACAGGAATCTCCTGTAGCATAAGAACTCCTGTGGTGCACAAAGAGGACTACCTTACTGTTCAGCCATACATTCACAATCCATCCATTTTCTAACTGCATCTTCTGTGACAGAGTACTTGTTTTTTCTTTCTTTTGATGAATATGAAATACTCCAATATTTCCCTTTACCATTCTGGTATATTTGTGAGTGTGTATGTAATACGAATGAAGTGTGAATGACACTTACCTTTTTTGTTTCCCTAAAATCACTGCAGTGTTTTCCCCGGTAGAGTATTGTATTGTATTGTGTTGATCAAGATGGCCACCAGTCACCTGTTTCCTGTTTCCTGTTTGTAGTATCCTACAATGCTCCCACAAATGATCTTAAAGGGAAAGGTTACTGGTGAGCCATCTATAAATAACACATGTAAGGTTATTTGTTTTGTTTAAGTGGATATATAACTCTTGCATGACTCTGTTAAAATGTATAAGTTTTTATGGATGGTTAAATACTTTATTTTGATCAAATTGCCCATCTCTGTTAAATGCCTGTTAAAAAACATGAGTGAGTCCCTTTAAGAGGATGGTCGTTGGAGAGGAGAAACCATAAAAGGGACTGAGAGAGCTCAGTAGACGGGGGGGGGTGTTTTGGAGGGAAGGTGTGCAGAGAGTACTCCTGTGAGGGTTTTTTTATTCCTATTTTGATGGCAATAAATCCAGTTTTGTTTGTATTTGAAGACTGCTGTTTGGGAGTTTCTTTTCTTTTGAGTCAAACCTGGTCGCTTGGCAGGTGACATCTTCCCAAATCAGTTTCACAGGGAAGCCATAGCCTATCCTGGCATTTGGACACCAGTCCATTGCAGGGCACACACAGACAAGCACATTTCCCAGAAGCCAATTAACCTACTAGTATGGGCTGTGGGAGGAAACCCACACTGACACTGGGAGAAGATACAAACTCAAACTCCAAGCAGGTCTGGAATTGATTCCAGGGCTCCAGCCTGCAGGGTAGCACTACGAACCACTGCTCCACCATGTCAGCCATGAAGGAATTATTGTTAATATTGTAAATTCCTAGGAAATCCAAAATTTAAAGACATAAACAGTCCGACTTCTCTCAAAGCGCAGTCTAGAACAGAATTTGGAGCAAAGGATTATAATAGCATCACAAACATACTTAACTGTCTGAATTACAGAGAGATATGAGAGTTCTTAATAACAGTGAAATACAGTATACAGTTTAGCTTGACATTTTATCTTGATCACATACAATGCAAACTGGCCACAAAAGGCTTTGAATAATGTGTGCTAATAGGCCGTGAAGGTCAGTCATAGCTCAGAAGCCATGAAGAAAAGGGAACTCAGAAGTTTGTGTAACCAGCACAGCGTAAACAAGTCCACCCTTAGTGCCTGAAGACAAATACACAGCTCCTGTGTCTGAAGTTGTTAGTTATTCCCTGGGCAGACATTGGTCCAGGATGTTACCAAGTATCAGAGCTAGTAAACATTTAATACAGGACATTTGTTACATTTTATTCATATCAGATATGTTGAAACAAGCCACGGATTTATATATTTTTATCACAAATATGCATATTGATGTTTTAAATCTTCATATTGACACAAGTAGTCTAGAAAACTGACTTAAACAAATCTTTGCTTTCACATTGATATGTAGCCTTGTGAACATGGTCATATTTAAAGAAGACAATTGTATATTGACATTCAGCAATTGAAGTATTAATTTATTCATTCTTTATGCGCTAGACTGTTTCTATTGTTTGCAAATGTGCAGATGATCATCAGAGACAACTCATAAGAGATGACAAGGTTCTTTGATTTTTCTCTGTGATTTTTTTAGACTCTAAGGTGTCATTTGTGGATATATAAAAAGGGAATGAAGCAGCTTGGCCTCCTACTTTTCTAGGAATTTGTAATCCTTTCAAAGGCAAAGAATGATTATTAGAATGACAAATTTCCTTTCTTCCCCTGTTAGCATTTGTGGTGAAATCCTGTTTAGACTTGGTATGGGTAGACCTGTCCGGCCTGAATTCAAATGTACTGTAGGCACCTGTGAGCGGTTTACATAACTACACAAAAGGCTAATGCGTCTGTACTGTAATCAAGCCAGTGTCCCGTATCCTTAACAGAAATCCTTGGAGGTTGAACACTCCCAAGCACAGAGCTGGATAAATACATTTCATCTGTTCACGACTGATCGGCATGAATTTCGTGTCTTACAAAATCCATTCTAGTGTTCTAAGGTGTAGAAACAAGATGGTCAAAAACCTGACTAATCCTGACTAACTGATGACATGACATGTGCGTCTGTTTCTTCTTTCCCCTGAAACACCCTTCTAGCAGAAGAATGTTGAGTGTTGGAAAAAGCAATACTCCAAAAACTTTGCAACCTTCTTAAACAGTTCAAAGGATTCAAGCAGAATCAGATAACTTCTTTTTTGGACACCTTGAGAATAAAACAGAAATTATTACCTTGAATAAATTACCTAGAGAGTAATGATTCTGACTGACAATTTAGATTTAATCCCAAACCTGGACTGCAATTACCTCCAGAGTCAAACTTTACACTGGTCTTTTAATGGGATGGATTGGATAGTCTCAAATCTGGACATTTGTGTGATCGTGTGTGTGGACGTGATGTACAGTAGCCGAGAGGAGACAATGTGTGACATGCATGTCCCCAAGTAGCAAATTACCAGTATGTAGCACATTGAACCAATTTTTCTAAACTTAATAATATCGCAATAGGAAAGAAGGAAATTCATATTTCTAATGAAAGAACGTTCACAAAACCAGGGTGGATTCAAAGTTTAATTGAGCTGAGACATTGGGTGGCTAGACATTAAGTACTTCTGTACTTGTGTTCCAGTGCTGAGTTAGAAATGGAATAAAATAGAGAGGGTAAAGTAAATAGAAGTGAAATGAGCACAATAAAGCTATAAATGTGCCCTGTCAAAGTCCATTCCTCCTCTGAGAATTCAGTATTGCCTTGGAAAGATCGGGCATTAAAAAGGTCAACATTGATGACTAACCTAAGGAAAAGAGAGATGAGGTGTTTTGAATCAAAAGGTATATGATGGAAAAGAGTGTGTGTCTGTGTTTCAGAAGGAGAGGAGGTGGTGATGCTTGAAAAATCACAGAAGGCTAAAGCTAAATCAGATTGATCTTTTTCACCAATACAAAAGACAGCATCTCCATCACATGAAATTATATTGTACTCTTCACAGTGGAGCTACATCAATTATCACCTTGCCTTGACATTACACACACAGAGCCTTACTCTCCCTGGCTCCAGTCCAGGCAGACCTTGGCTGGCCTTGACAGGATTAGAACTGCTCCTGATAAAAGATCCCTGGAAGATCAAATGTTTTTCAGTGTAATAGGTTCCAAGTATTTGGTTAAGACCTAATTAAATATGCAAGACAAAAAGTTGGCAACCTTCTGTTAATGTTCCCATGGCAAAATCCTTTCAGTGCCCTTTCATATACTGTAGGTGAATCTACATTTAACTAGGGACAGAGGGCTGTTTTTACCCCTTAAATGTGGTGCGAGTGAGCACTTATCTGTGTTTGGGTCTGTGCATGCTTTGCGAAGGACTGGCATTCTGACCACGCTGTTTCCTGCCTTACACCTGTTGCTTGCTGGGATAGGCTCCAACTCCTCCACAACCCTGAATTGAAGAGAGTGGTTAGAAAATGGATGGAAGGTCAGATATATGGCCAGTGAGTGCCAACACAGTGTCACATATCTGGAATTCTGGGTTTGATGTTGGTTTCCTCCCAAAGATGTGCCTCTAGAGTAGCTGTCTACTCCAACTTGCTGTCCATTGTGTAAGGAAAAGAGCTGGACACCCCTTCAATTATCTTTCCTGTCAGGAGTGGCTCTGCTACAATCCAGCCCTAAAGCATTATAGCAAGGTTCTGATGAAGAAGCATGATTCTGTTAGTAAAATGCAATATTTCCAACTACAAAAAGTCTCATACTTCTTACAGTTTGCAATAGGCTCAGTGAGGTGGCCAATTGTTTGGAAAAAAACATGCACACAAAGTTGAAAATGTCCTTTTTACCCCTGAATGGTGAAGGACGCATGACGTGTTTACCATTCCAGTCTCACAATGTCACAGCAGTTAGAGTGGATGTAAAGGAACCAAAGACAAACAGAAAAAAAACATCTGATTACAGTATACAGAAGAGAGACTGGAAACGTACTTCAAACACTTTATTAGCACTTTAGACATTGTGAGAGTATTGTGCTTTTGAATCTTCAGATGAGAAAACCACTTGAATCTAGATTAGTGCAGCTTGGCACAGACGACAGTTTGTTCATATGAGTTGTATTGACTGCATGGATTCTGGGCTGGATTCTGTGGTTTCTCTTAATGATTTTTGAATGTGAGTCACAGGGAAGTGCAGTAATAGTCTCTCCTCTGCGACACCTCCTTATTGAGGAACACTGGCATTTTTTTTTGCAAGACTCAAATACTTCTATGCATATTCTGTAGTGTATCAAATAGCAAAAGATGTAACTGCCAAAACATGAGTTTTATGAGAGCTTTACACTCCTAGAGACAACTGATTAACTTCATGAAAAGCCATTGTTCTGTGTTTGAACGGAATGTTTACTAATGAAGCCAATGCAATCTGAATTATGAATCAGAATTATGATTCTTTAATGGTGAATCTCCTCACCAGCAGTTCCAAATGATCTGCTGAACAGGTGCTTCTTTGAGGGGAGAGACGCTGTGGATCGTAGGTCAGAGCTCTAGCACACAACCCTGGCTGGCAGTGCGTGACCAGGTTCAGCAAGATGTCGTGACACGGTTATCCAGACCATTTGTGATCTCCCACGGATCTCAATAGAGACATTATCATCATTATTATCATAATCCACCTGGTAGAGTTTATCAACAAAAAGCTCATCTGTTACAGAACGGTTTCCAGGACCTTCCTGATGGACAGATTTGTTGTGAGCCTGGAAAAGAACACCCCCAACCCCCCAACAAAAGCATGCCTGCGCATCAGAAGAGGGGTTGAATTCTTAAACACATTCTTAAAGTCCAACAGGAATTGAGGCATTGAGGAAATGAGGCACAGAAACTGCAAGTCCTGATTCACGCTACATATTTTGTGGTGAGCCCCTGCCTGTTTTGAAGCCCCAAGGCCTCAAAATCCTACTGTCACACCAATGTATTGTAACTCCAAGGCCTAACTTGGAGAAGAAAACGCTATTGGAACAGATCTTTCATTGGCTGATTTTTGACAAAAGACTGGTTGCTTGTAAAGAACACGTAAATTTGTCTTCTCTTTTCATTTTGTCTCATTCTTGCCTCCTCCAAAACATCTATACATTTGCAGCTTCCCCTTGGTTAACTCTTCACTTTTCATGGGCGCAATGCACACCAGGGCCTCCTCACCCTTTGGCTGGGTCAAGTGGGTTAATCAAAATTTCACTATACCTACTATATTTCACAACACTAAAGTACACTAAATTACACTAAAGTTTCACTGTACCTACTCCACTCAATAAATGCATCTATTTTTTGGGTGAAATTTATTCTGAAGAACTTAAATACCTTAAATATTAAAGAAAGTAAGAGCAAAAGTCATCATGACACATCATTTTGTCCATCAGAAGGGCTGGAATTATTGAAAACACATAACTTAAGTGAATCAAAAGAACTGTTATAACTCATGGCAAAAAACCATGTATCAAAAGAAAGTTTCACATACACTTGCCAGACATCTGGTTACTAAGTTGTATCAGTACAAACATATTTTTTCTATTAATAATATTGCAAACATTTCTATGTTGGCATAAATCAATTAATCAATTATGAGTCTGATCAAAGCAATAGGATGAAGAACTTTAGAAATGTTTAATGTGATCCTATTTATGTAGGTTCAAACCAGAGAATGTAACAGTATGTAACACAAATGCGTTCATGTAATGCACACTAAAATACTTCACTAGTGAAACATACTGCATTCTTTCATTTCTTTTTAATCTAGGTCTATTTGCATGCAGTATAAATGCAGCAAAAATGTAGATGATTTGCTCATGGTTTTGGTATGAACATTTTTTAGGATTTATGGTGTATTCAAAGGGCTCACAGTTGCAATGCATTATGAGAATATATAGATGTGCCAAAAATAGAAACCTCGTTAGAGAGTTCCATCCCCTTCAGCCTAGTGAAAATGCAAGAGCAAATTAGTATTAATTCCCATAATTCATAGATCATATCCGGACATACTGTTTACATCCTGTAATTCATATGCATATGTTAATTTATATTAATGTAGAGGTTATAAACGGCCAGGAAAAACAGACTGAAAATGGGTGGAAAAGGTTACGTTCTGACTCTTATATTGGAAGAAGATGTTTTTGAAAATGGATGAATAACTGTTTTTCGGTAGGTGCTCCATTGTCCATTTTAATCTCACCTTAAAAAAAACTGCTGATTTCCCTGAACTCTAACCTGATCTTGTGAATTAAAGGCCAGGTACTTCGATACCGTTCATTCCAATTTCACTGTAAACTTGTGCCTAAGCAATCTTTTACGGCCCCATGCCAGAATGAGAGAAATCAGCAGCATGTGTGCTGTACTGTGGGTTGTCATTGTTGTCTAAACTGCCCAGCACATTGTAAGTTTTGAAGTGAAGCCAAATGTGATATTGTCTTGATCTGTGTGTTGGACAAGTTCACAATTTAGTTTCAGCTTCCCTAATAAACTTGGAAGGTAAACTGTAAGGTGGTTTGAAGCCTTTCGAAGAAGTATTTTAAATGTGAAGTGTTTGTTCCCTAATCTTTGGAGAACGTAAACAATACGTTGACTATTAAATGACAACTTCAAGAGTTTGAACGCTTTCACAGGTTATTTTAGTTATAACCAAATTATATTCACAGACACCAAGACTCTGGTGAAAGTGGTATTTTTGTTCTGGTCTACATTAATTGTGGGTTTCCTGTTTTTTCTTAACATGGAGCATTTCCAATATAAGGAAATTGAAAAAGCTTTGTTTGCCCACTGCCTTCTATAAGAGTGTTCAATGACCTTAAGTGGATGTTTATATCATGGCTATGAGAGATAAGTGCTTTAGGGATATCTTAGAAATGCATTCTTGTTTGTGTTTTGTAATGCGCTGCTGCTAAGCATTGATGGCACTTGCGTTCACTGTTTTTCAATCGGCCCATGAAGGAAGTTTTATGTCCTGTCATTGTTAACTTAGCATTGTTCACTGAAATAACAGTCTGTCAGGGTGGAGGTCGATTCAAAAGAGTTTATATTTTAGAAAATTGAAGGGATCAAAGGAACAAAGCACAGATCTAGAGACAAGCAGGTACATGCTTTATCTAATGTATGTTATGAAGAGGTTTGATGGCTTTTTAAGAGCACACATTTCCTATTAATTATGGGAATGTGAATATTTCTTGGGTTATGCCATTTTACAGAGTTGTGATGTGGTATCGTCTAAAGAGATGTCAAATGTAACTTTCACTTTGTACACAGAAAAGGTGGATTTAGAGGTTTCTTTAAATGATTCCACCACCGTCCTAGAATTGACAAAATGGTAAAAGATAATAATTTCCGAACTCACAATATAAACTTGAATGGTTAAAGGGTATTGCTTTAAATTGTCTATCATCCAATTGTTCTTGCTGTTCATGGTGAAATAAAAGATTATTCAGTAGGTGCTCTTAAGATACTGAGCATTACAAGAAATGTCCTCATCTTACCAAGCATGTTTTCAGAAAAATGAAATATGTGAATTTTGAATACTGATTAAATGCTTTTGTCTTGAGATTGATTAGTTCTTCAATCTTGATTGACTATCATTCACTCTTTTGACTTCGACTGTTGCATGAGCGCTAAGTCAGCTTGTTAGTGAGTGAGTTGATAGAGTATACAGTAGGTGATAATGTGATTTAACCAGTCGAGTGTCAAGCTTGTTGAAAATCAATTGGCAGAAAAGGGCCAATACGGCCCACTTATCAGGAAAATAAAGCCTTCTTGCTATCAGTGTGTTGGAGGCTAAACAAAATTAGTGCATTACTGTCTGGGATGTTCACAGAAATTAAATTCTAACCTGGAAAATGGAGCCTTCTTCAGGTGTGAGCAAGAACACTTGAAGAAGACTCGAAACGTTGTGTCTTCTCTTTTCAACATGGAATAAACCTTTTACTTGTTCCTTTGCAGCCTACCCATGCTGACACAGCTACCCACCTGAACTCCTTGTCTACAGGTAGATGATTTTATAATATTATTGATTTAGAGTTTGCTTTTAACAATTTTTGTTCATTTTCTGCACAAAACAAGCTACAAACCACCCACGTTGATGTAAGTGCAGGGCATTTGTATGCAAAGCTTCCCAATTCATCAACAAAGGAAGTGTGGAAAGATATCAACCATGGGCAACTAAAAAACCGGGACTGCATGTATGATGTGCAAACATGCAATATATTTAATGTAAATTCAAGAGGAAAAAAAAGAGGCAGGAAGTTAGTTACTCTTTTCACTTAACCAACATGAGACTGTATATAAAAAAATAAGACAAATTATTGTATTTTAATCACCAGAGTTTTGTTGATGAAAACTAGTATTAAAGCTTTGTCTTCAAGAAATGGGAGAAATGTCCTAAATATTTGAAGAATGTCAATTCTGTATTCTCTTTTCTTTTGATCTAGATAAAATAGTGATTGCGATTTCCATTATTAACGAGGAGGAATGCCGAGGCCAAAGGAATGATCATAACAGCACATTTTGGCCCAGTGAAGATCTGGGCTTTAAAGCCTCTTGGCAGGGGTTTGTCTAAAGGAAAGTGTTGTCTTGCCATGTTGCCTTGGTGGAAACTCACAGCACATACAGTAGATGGAAGAGGTAGTCCAATTAAACCTCAAAAGTACACGATTTTGTACTTAACTGAAATTTCCTAGAACACACATACAGAAATGTGAGTTCTCTTTTAAGCAGAAAAGGGGGAATCTTTATAAAATCAATTGTATTTTGATTTCTTTTTAAAATCCTGCCCTGTTTTAAGTATTGTTTTTTATGTTTGTGTCATTTTAAGTATTTTTTTCTGAGTTTTAACAGTGTAATGAAGTTCTGATGAAAGGTTAATATGCACAGACTGGAAGCAAGTAACTCCTTATGAGGGGCATATCTGATATATCCTCTGTCAACATTTATGATGTACTTAATGTTTAGAGTGGAAACAGAATACTAGAATATGCAAATACAGTATAGCTATAGAACTAAAGGTCAGGACATGATAATGTAACAGCTTTAAGGCTGTTAAGATTAGATAGTTATAGTTTCATTTTTTTTCTAAAAAGAAATCTGCAAACAAATCTGCTAACAATATTAGAGTGATTTGAATTCCATTTTGAGAGTTTAATGAAAAATGTGTTATGAATTTTTGGTTTTTAAAGAAAGAGAAATGCATTTGTCATTTTAATTAGCAACTCCTATATATAGATTTTTATTACAAAGGTTCTCAAAGTGCTTTAGAGAGGGGAGAGGATACCCTTCATCTACTACTGCAGTGCAACGCCTGTACACACCAGATCAGGTCAAGAGGTGAGCAAAACATCTAACCATAGTTAGACATCTCTTCTAATCATCATTTTGGGAGAATTCTGAGCTGACTGGCACCCTCTCTGGATTTGTGAATGGAACTGGGGAAGCTTTTTACAAATGCCCTCAGGTTTATCAAAATAGCTAATGTTTTTGAGGTAAAACAGCAGGCAAACCTCCTTCTGTAAGCCACCCAGGGCGAGGCCTGTCATGGTATGGTATTAAGTGTACTTCCTTTGCACAGGTGTAATATGGGAAAGACAACTGCAGAGGACACTGGACACGCTGACACATAACTGGTAAACCCTGACATAGCCACTGTCGAGAGATTTGCATAGAGTGAAGAGATTAAGAGATTTTATGCACAGCAAATGCTTTGAACTAAATTTCGAAAATAAGCCTTTGCTGGACAACCTGCTTTGCAACAGGAGAACTTTTTTTTTATTATTTCAGGAAATTTCATCTTTCTGAAATCTGTTAGTATCCTGTGACTGTTACAGTATATGACTACAGATTTTGCAGGTTGGTCAGTACAAAACTGCAGCCTCTGTCCTGATTCAGTTTTCAGCCACACGTGGCAATGCTGATCTGCATTGTACAGTATATGATTTCAAAACTGTACAAGGATATTCATATATTTACATACTGTATAGTGGTCCAATTAATAAAGTGGGCTATTCATATACAAGTATGTTGTATAGGGTTTAATCATTAACATTACTTTTTATATTAGCACACTTATGTCATAAACTTCATTTGAAGGCTTATTAGCGTGGTTAAACCTTCTAACAACTGTGACAAAAATGTCACTTTTTTCTAGTTTGTGAAGGAGCGAGTAAAAAGTTTAAAAGCATTAGGAACATAGGAAAATGACCCAGATGCATATCGCATGTTAAACATTATAAACTTAACTTGAATTAATGACAGCAGTGCTCTCTTGTTTGTACGAGACAGTACCCTCGGTGAAATGTGAGAGCCCTCCTCTACCCTGTCACACAGTAGACTACACCCCTTTTTTGTTTTAAGAACCAGTTGAGGCTGAGCTTCGCCAGCAAAAAGCAGAATTTACTACGTTAACCCTGGCCACTTGAAGCTAAATCACACTCCAATTAGCGTGAGGTTACAGGGCATAGTTTTGTTCCTTCACACAGCTTTCAACTGGACAGTTAAACCGGGAAATTGCAGTTATATTGACAAAACAAGGGTGTTCAACCCACCAACACGTCATACTGCCCTGTCATTCAGTTGTTTTAATTGAAAACGTTTCAGATCTTGAAACACTGGCATTTATTAGCAGAGGAACTGCTGGCTATTTCTTTCTCTGTAATTCCATTTAATAAATCATAATGTTAAGCGTCACACATCAAACAGAAAATCTGTAGCACGATGACAGGAGATTACGGTTATTTTAATGCCATGTTTTCACCTAGTATTCATGTTTCTTCCTACCTCCCTAAAACATGCAAGTCAGGTTAGAGCTTTGTGGTTTGATACCACTATAATCGGTACTGCGGCTGAAGAGTACGTTTTCTTTCCCTACCACTATTGTATACGGATATCTCAGAAATCTCATTTAATCATGTTACTGCAGTCCCTGCCATTTGTGATCAATATCAGTTACTTTCGCGATATACTATCCAACTTCACTGTCTGTCCTGAAAACTGATCCTCAGATAAGAGTGAAACTACCAGAACAAATTTAAAGCTGGAGATCCATCCTTTCCTCGTATGAAAAAATGCAATAAATGAAACAGGAGAGGCGATACGCGATCTAGTTTACTGTTACTATCATCAGGTGTGAACGCATCGTTTGAAATCAATTTAACCTTGACATAACAAGGTGTCACTTTTAATTTTGTCAAATCCATTTTACTATTTTTCGATTCATTTTCGTGGTTATAATGCCGTGAGGCTAAATGTAAAACCGTTTAACCTGTAACGACTTTCGAAAGGGAATGGCACAGGGTCATATGAATCTGGGTTTACCTGAAGAAAAAGAAATCTTTTAACAGAAAAAAAAATGGAGAGTAAATCAATTTGAACAAAAATGATCTGGATCCCACTGCATACTGCTCGTTTCGTGAATGCCCTGGAATAAACGTTTGCGTTTTGTGCTATTGTACATAACCTTGTGTCCTCTTCCAAGCTAGTATTACGCAACGTAACTTTATCAGTCTATGTACGTTTTACGTTTTTCTTTTGTGGCTCTCCCGGTTTTGATAGTTAAGCATTTACTTTACTTACGTATTTTAAAAAAAACCCAACAGTGCTCATTGTTCGCACTGACACAAAGGGGTGCCCAACATTTTACTATAATGGCAAACTTCCACAAAAGATTACAGGGCCTTTTCGCTTTTCGCACATTAACCATTTGATGGAGCCCCGGAGCCTGCGAGAAGCGAGAAGGAGGGAGGAGAAGCGAGCGGGTGTCACGTGTCCACACGCGTGTGCGGTTCCGAAGTCAGTCTGGTTCCAGAAGCCGGAAGGTCACTGATGCCAGTTGCTCGCGCTGTTGCCTCAGGAAAACGTCACGCTTTGAAAACTGAACCTGTTAGACTATACAGTGGAAAATGCCGCTTTCTCCACCGGCATTGATAAATCAACGAACACCATTTACAGTAACATACCTTCAGCTCCTTTTCATCTGTATCATACTGTATCACTGAGACCTTTTTTGTTAATACAACAGCGATGTTCCTAAGCCCGGGAAGGGGAATACGACCATTTCTAGTACATTTTAAATCACCCTCTGAGGGTCTATATAAAAACGCCATGTCGGTTATCGAATTACTTTAAATTCTAGAGGTCCTGCCTCTTTAAACCCCGATACTCGTTTTGAACCAAACCCCAGCGCTCCGGATTTGCAGTAGTGAAGCGAAACATGTTAATTGGGGGAGGGGAGAGTGATCATTTTTGAGAAACGAAGATCATCTGTCATCTGTCTTGGTATAAAGGACTGTGTCTGATTTTTATCAAATGAAAGATAATAAAACTGTAACCAGAGAACCTTAATTGTCAGATGTGTAGTTAAAAAAAAAAGCCCCACGAAAACGCGTTTGTGTTTCCTCCCAATCTTAATACATGGCTGTAACCGTGGCTTGATGTAAAGAATTAAAGTCTCCAAGCAAGTGTCGGGATACCCTTGACACGCCACAGCGTGGCCGGCGAAACACAAAATCGTTTTATTATTAAAATAGTACAGTATATTCTTCACGGTCTACGGTAACACAGTCGAGCAGGGCGGAGCTATGATTTTTTTTTCCACCTCACACGGCTGTGTTACGCAGGAGAAAGTGTGTTTTGTGATTTGCCAGCGTAGGCCCTCCCTCTCCTGAAGGTAACTTATTAAAAGAGTTTGCGGGCGGAGTCAGGTACCGAGAGGGATATATTGTGTGGGGGGTACGATACAGTCACCCGAGTCCAACTCTGTCCTTTTTGGAATTGGCAAGAAAAGAGGGGGCAGCTTGCACTCTGCAAGCTACCTGGGGGGGGACAATTAATTTTTTTTTTCCCTTAACGAAAAGAATACGATCCAACTCAAAGGGACTTTTTGTCTAAAAAAAAAAATCTAATTCGAGAACAAACACACAGAAAATGGCAGGGGCAAATAAAGAAGGTGATGGTGGCTGGAAGAAGTTTATCTGGGATTCGGAAAAGAAGGAATTGTTGGGACGTACGGGCTCTAGCTGGTGTAAGTATCCGCTTTGGCTTGACAATAATTTGGTCGGTGTTTCATTGCGATGCCGGCAACTCCAAGCCTCCTGCCGAGGCAAGGCGGGCGAGGAGATCTTGTGTTTCCTGTCTGCGTTTCCTGAAAAGGGTGACTGTTGAACACGAGGAGAAATGGCACCTGTTTGATTTGACCTTTACATCGGTTGTTTTCCTCGGTCCCAGCTGCTTTTGTGTTTTAAAAATAACTCGTAGACAATGTGCATTTTCTAAGGTGCTCGGTTGGTCGAATGAGGTTGGGGAGAGCGGAGGTGAACACGGCTCTGAAAATTTGCTTCTTAATCGGATCCTGTGGGACTTCGGTGGAGGGGCGTTTTTTTTTAAATTTTTAGATGTTAAATCGCGTCCTTCAGTCATGTTCGTGGCAATGAATTGCCTCCAACTTAAAACGACTCAAGCCTCAACGCGTGCATGTGCATTTCTCTGTTGGTGGGAGAAAAAGGTCACTTTGAAGGACACACGATACGATGAAGGCTGGCATTGTGCTGGGAACATTGTCACACCCAGTTTCCTCCCAGGACGTCCTTTAGGATCCCATTTTGGGGGGAGGGGTTGGTGCCCGATTAAGGGTTAAAAATAAGTAGAAATAAGGCGGGTGGGTGTTAAAGACGCGTTTCAGCTGTGAGAAAAAGACCAAACCGATTTAAATTCGGTTATCGATAGTTATGTATTGGCCCCAAGAATTTTCCAGAAACAAAGGGTTAAAAATGCATCATAGTCCAAGGTTACTCAAGGTGATCTGGCCTAATTCATGGCACCACGAGAGGACATGGCACGTCTCGTGTTGCCGTGGAAAAGGATCTGATGTCACCATGCATTACAATGGCAATTGATTAATTCACCCAGTATTTCCCTTTCCTGGTGTGTTCGCAAGCCCGTCTTTCGCGTATCTTCAATGTCAAGTTAAGGATAAAGGACTTGTGGTGGAAGAGGAGATACTAGTGTGAAAATCGTTAGCCAGGGGTGCCTAAATTTAGAGGCGATTCGTCTTTCTGGGGTAGTTCGTATGAAATGAAATTCCATTCAGTGAACGGTTTTGGGAAGAAAAAAAGATGCCGAAAGAAAGGAGTTCATGTGTTTTCCAAAGTTAAAAGGGGGGATAGAGACGAAGATTGGTGACTTTTGCCTAGGTTAAGATCGATTTTTGTTTAAAGCGAGCGCGTTTTTTTACATGTTTTTTTAACTTCTTAATCGTTCTCCGCACATGCGAGTATTGATGTCCCGCGTCATACGTAGCGTGGAGAAATCGTGTGTAACAATCTTTCACATAGGTGCTGTAACTTGACGTAGAAAAGCCTTTGGCGTACATTTGGGGGTAAATCTGATTTGGCTTTACGGGGAGGGTTATAGAACTTTCTCGTCCTGACTGTTGCCCCCTTTTGAGCGCCCGTTGTGGACAGGCATGTGCAATTGAAAGTGACGGGGAACCCCAGTAGAGCCGGCGCTTAAGGCGTCATTATGACAGCTTAGGCCTAAACCCTTCTCTACGTCATTAGCTCATCAATCCGATGAATTGATCAATAATGCTTTCCTAACTGAACCGTTTACATTCAACCATGCAAACATTTCCACTAAGGAACTGGGCTCTAGATAAGAAATGCAGAGATGTGTGAGCAATTATCACATTGGTATATGGAAGCAATCCAGTCTCTGTGGGATCTTTGAACTGATGGCCTGAGAGAATTGCATCATTTTAATCGTTGTCTGTGGAAAGTAAGAGCTTTTCATTGACGGTTTGTTCCAGGTTAAACCAGTATGTGCACAGTAAAAAAAAATCTCCCTAATGCTGTATGATGTATGCATGTCCTTAAAGGATTAGGAGATTTTGAGTTTTCAGTATGTCAAGGAGATGAACAACCTGCTTAAAACAGAATTACTTTAACACCTTTCTAGGCCCGTAGCCTGGAAATCTAATCATTGAAAGGTGCCTGTGATTGTTTTGTCTGCCTGTGAGCGCGTCTGAGCTGTCAGAATGCAGAATGCATTATGGTTGGGTTACAGAAAAGCTGCACATGTAAGGCTTATCAAATGTTTTAAGGTGGGAGGAGTTTTTCAGAGAATGCACAAGTGGAGAGGTGAAAGGATGCTCTGCCAAATATTTGACTGGTTAAGCTTAATGAAGAAGGGGAAAGAATTTGATCCAATGAAGAGTTTGATTGCATGATCCTGGTGCCTTGCAGGTGTGGGGCTTAACATCTATGCTCAATGCCATTTGTACAGTATAGAAAGAGCTGCAAAATATTTCTCGGGTGTTACTCGGGACCTGTGGGTTTATCAGAGATTTTGAAATGACACTCTTCATACCTTTGTCACCTCCGAGAAACCACTTTGGCCGATATTGTGGTGACTAAATGAAATCGCTGTGAATGAGTATATAGTCATTTGCTGTAATGCAATTTGATCCTTCCTGAAATAGGGTCTTCTGTTTCAAAGCACATTACTATTAAATCGATATAGATACACGTTACATTGCGTTAAGATTATGTAGTCAGACTCCAGTTTTAAAACAGTGTTTGAAACACCCTGATTGGCCTCCTTTTTCTCCAAAAGGTGTGTGTCCATTACATTTAAATATCCTAACTCATTAGTAGTCACAGTTTTTTTTTCCCTTTTAGCAGATACTGTAATGTGATTCTCCTCTTAGGTGTGCAGGGTTGTAGACTTTCAAAGCAAAAATAATGCTTTGCAGTAGTATTGTGCACATTTGTTTTTCAGTCAATAAATAACAGACCTAAGATCCTGTGTACTGCACGTATTACTTGCACAGAAGCCCTCTGATGTGTGCTGCTGGATGAATTACTATGCAGCGATCTTTAAGAAAAATTACAAATAAGAGGCCATTCAGCCCCTGTACTGCATTTGGTTACCAATAGCTAATTGATCTGAATGTCATTCAGTCACTTCTTGAAAAGAGCCCCGTTTATCTGCTTTGACAACATAGCTGAGGAGCTTGTTTCATGACACCACAACCCTTTGTGCGACAGTCTTGATGCATAAGATCCGATCATTACTTGCTTTTATAAAACGCGGCAAAGGTGTCTTTCCCACAGATCAGGAAACAATAGCTTTCAAAAGTATGGACTCTTCATTATTAGGGAAAGAATGTAGTCCTCAAAAGTCTGCATGTATCATGAACCTCTGGAAGAAAGATTACTGCCAGACAGACCTAAATTCTTGTCTTAACAATTTTTCTTTTCTTTCCTTTTTTTTTTTAGCCAAGATCCTCTTGTTCTACTTCATTTTCTATGGCTTCCTGGCTGGTATCTTCATTGGAACCATCCAGGCTCTTATGATGACCATTAACAGCTATAAGCCCACCTACCAGGACAGAGTTGCACCCCCAGGTAAATGCATTCTAAAGATGTGTTGCCTGGTTTCTTCTGGGACTGATTCTGATCGTTCTCTGGTAGTGGACATGCTGTGCAGCTCCATCAGCACTGTTTTGATGAAGAACTTCATGACTAAAGACTCTTTGCCCTCAATATCGTGTGGAATGTGGGTCTGGTGATTTTGTAGGCCTAGTGAAGGTACTTTTAGTGTGTATAGATGGAGTAAGATGTGTGTTCCATGTTGGTGATGGCTACATTTTGTTTTTTTTTTCTTGTGTGGATGTTGCTGATTGAAATTTTGTAGGGAACCCAACAAAGAATTAATTTGGAGGGCTAGAGTTATAAGTATAGTTTCTCACCCCCCATCCAGGTTTCTATCAAAGAACCCTTGAAGCTGACAGCTGTGATGGTAGTATAACTAAAAATGCATGTACTGTAGAAAAAAAATAGTTTTTTCATCGAACCATCTACAAGTTGTAGTGAATGGAAAAATCCGTCACTCCTTCCCGTTTTTTTTTTTGATGATGCTGCTAAATAGTCCTGGGTTTTGAGTTGAGAATTGAACTTTTCAGCTTCGTCGGCTAAATTGAGTTTGTCTGTGATTCTCCCATGTTTGACAGAAATGAGCACTATACTGTATGTGATTCACAGGGTACCTTTCATTAAATGTTTGTAATTGGAGGGGAAGGCTGTATTGCTCAGCGTCGTGTAAATTTGGTGGGTGTTGCTATTACCGAACCATGGAGGCTGATTCTGTGTTCAGTGCATTTGTCATCAAGGTCATTTCCTTCCTTGAAGCTTTTCACTCCTCAGTGTGGCTGTGTAGAAACCGGGGCGTGCAGCCATTTTATCCACATCCATACAGCTACTTCAGTGAGCTTTTCCCAAGAAACCCCCCCCCCAGATTTAATAGTGTTCTCAGTCTTAATTGTCTTTCTAATTTGGTAGCTCCACTTTCATACCTTTTCCACCTCCCCCCATCCTTGTATACTTTAAGACCCGCAGTGGTCTCTTAAAAAGTTCACTTTTTAGACACAAAAACAAAATGTTAAGCCTCTGTATAAATGCGTACTGTAATCCTGAGGCGGCGTGCTGAACAATGCTGGTCTAAAACAGTGAAACCTTTTGTATCGTTTGGTGCCTGCTTAATCATTCCTGGTAAGTTTTGAGCTGCTTGGTGATTTGTATTAAATTGTTTTTGTTCTGATGCCAGGAGTCTTGCAAAGCCTAGTAGTAAGGGGTCCAGCCTGTGCCAAGAGACATTTGCCTGGCGCATGCTGCTGCTGCTGCCTCTCTCTTATTGATGTTTTTAGCTTGCATTGTATGGGCTGGCTTTCTAGCTACTGAGTAGTTTGCCTGTCCGCCATTTCCTGTAGCAAAGTAGTTAAACTGTGTAGGTCAGCCTACCAAGGCAACCAGACAAGGAGGTGTGGATTAGAGTGTGCTGAAGTGAGTTTCCATTGGTGACTTGATAAAAGAAGTAGCTGTCAGACACTCGTGCTGCCTAAGTCCCGCCTCACAATTTCAGCTAAAAGTTTCCATTGTGCAGAAAAGCACATGAGCGGTGGGTGTTTTCACAAGCTGCAACTGGAATAAAAAAGCCATGCTGGTTTTCTTTAGACTGACTGGTGCATAAAATCCACTTTCTGCTTTTATTAGTTGAAATTGGAACAGTTTTTTTAAAACTAAGTTGGCATTTTAAGTTATTTCTGTATGTGTGAGGGGAGAACATTTTCTGTACACTTTTTCAAACTTCACTGTTACAAGCCCGGTTTTCTGTGTGTAAATAAACCTCCCCTTGTTTTTTTATTTAGCTTTAAGAAAGGTGTATCAAAAGCTGTACTAGACAAGCTTTTGATAGTTTTCACTCTATTGGATTTTAATCCTTTGTAATGTGGCTAGGTAGGAGACTTCATCAAAGCTTCCTTTTAAATTTGGCTGATCACAAACCTCTGAATTTTCTTGGTGCTGGCTAAAACCAAAAACTGAATTTAAAGCACCTGCTGAGGCTTAATCTTCATCCATTAAAATCAATTTTATGCCCTTTCATTGAGTGTGGTTTAAAGTGGCGGGGGGGAACATAAGCATTCCTCTTAAATGTGCTTCATGTTTTTTATAAACGTATCTGAAAGTGTTTTAATATAGCCTCTTGTCAACCAAGTCTTAATTTATACAGTTATTTCAATTATTGCCTCTACGCAGTTTGTGAAAAGATGAAGAATTGGCAAGAAAATCCAGTAAATAATCAAGTTTGGATTACTTTTACATAATTCAGAATGAGTCATGTCACTGTAGCAATGATAACCACAACCCTGTTCACTGCCTGGACACGGCGTACTGATCACTCCTAGTCCTGTAAATGTGGTCCTATCTAATTTCCAGTTGGAACATTTATTCGTAGATTTTGGACAAAACCCCACCAAGAGTGTAACGGAGTCACAGAACGTACAAGTTAACGTATGAAGAAAGTGTCCGATGGACTCCCGAGTGCAGCCTTACTGCACTGCGACCAAAAAGAGGTGCCAGCACCCACTGGACACTTGACTGTAAAGTCAAGTATCTGTAGAGTTTTTTTTTAATTTAAAATGGCATATTTTTCCACAAGTATTGACGCATGAAACCACAAACAATTTTTTTTTCCATTCCTCTTGTGAATACGTGGTACCATATAAAGAGTGCGTTGCTCTTTGGAATACATGCATTCCACAAGTTTCTCCCTGAAAAGAGATGGAACCCTATTACCCCCTGTAAACCAACAGAAGCTGCCTCCTGGCTGCCACTTGGAGATGTTAATCAGGGACTGAATGCAGCTTCTGCACAGAATGTAGATAACCTTTCTCGTTTCTCGAATTGTTAACCTGTTTAGGGTCCTGAGAAACATCTCCCAAGACTCTCTCTCTCTCTAGTTTTTAAATATAGATTAGAAATGGTCTGCGGCTGGAAAGGGGTGGGAGACATAAACTCTCTTTGCTTGGTTTAGTTTTTTTTTTATAAACTTGGGCTTCTGCTGTTGACTTTTTCAGGATTAACACACACCCCTCGTTTAACCAAGACTGAAATCTCCTTCAACCCAAATGAAGAAGACTCTTACAGAGACTACAGAATAGCCATGAATAACATCCTGAAACAGTATGAGGAAAAGACTCAAATGGATGACATGAAGTTTGAAAACTGTGGTGGTAAGTTTTTCGTAATGCGTTTTTTTTTTTTGTGAGGGTGGGTGGTTGAGCATAATCGCAGGACACTGGGTGTGTAATTTAAGCTTTCAAGGACTTTGAAAATAACGTTGTCTGGGCGTAGTTATTGTGGAATTTCTGTAGAAAGATCTCTGGCTTTGCCAGGTGGGTATCTCACATTGGCCATTGGCTTCATTGAGCTCAGTTCTCAGTGTGCTTATTTATATCTGCTTTCTAAGATTTGTAAGATACTGGGCAGCCTGTCAGTTGCTTGCCTTCTGACATCTGTAATTGTTCGTCCTTCCCATGTAGAGCACCATCTGTACTGCTGGAGCCTTAAATTTGGCAACTCCAGATTGGATGGGTGTATTAAGAAAAAATCTTTAAGGTAAAATAAATCCTACGTGGAGGCAACCAATATAGATACTCCTAAGAACAAGAACAGTTGTGGCTTTATAGGTGCAGTGTGGCTCATTTCTGGAAAGGAAATACAGGTTTGAAAGGATGGAAGGTTCATTTCCAAATCCTCCTTATAAACCTGGGTCTATAGGTGGTATCCATGATTGATCTAGACTTAGACTGCACCAATATTGTTGCTTTCTTTTTAACCCTATCCTGAGGGACCTTTACACAGGAACAGACTTTTTTTTGACAATGAATTTTTATATTGGTAACATCCCACCGTTTCAACATTCTCAATGAAATGTTGCACTGATGCAGTAGATATCGCCAAGTCTTGGATCAAAATTGTGATGTGTTAAGTTGGTTTTGGGTTCCGTTTGGCATATTTGGAAATTGGAATTCAGTCTACTTGTGAGCCAGACTGCTTTGAGGCAATCTTGATCTGTTTAGCTGGTGAATCAATATAGTTGCCCGTTAAACCTTAATGTGCAGATCAATTGACCTTGGTTGCTTTATGTGGAACTCTGAAGCATATTCATTATTTAGGCAATATCAGTTTCAACAATGACTCCACCAGCAGTATTGGTGGAAACTTGTCTGACCTCTGAGGAATGCAGTGGCAGAACATAAACCATTTATGCCCTTGTATTTAGGGGTAATATCAAAAAATAGTTGTACTAATGGCTTTGATATTCATGAGAAGTTACTTGACTTCTTTTAAACAGGTTGGTCATGGTTACCCCATGGCTGAAGTGCTTCAGTCAGCCGTTGTATCTGTACATCCAGAAAGCTGGAATTGAGCTTTGGGCTGCCGCAAGCCTTTAAAGTTTTGTTTTCCATCACCGTCAGCTTTTGATTTTCTTTTTAACATTGGTGCCACTACTTCATAGAAACGTATAACGGCAGGATTCAAATCTTTTCCAACAGTGTGCAGTTCTAAAAGGTAAAGTCAGTATCTGCGAGTACATAAAAATAAATGCATGTTGATTCTTCTCCCCTGGGCCTGTCTGCTGCAATAAGCTTGATTTAATGCCATCCGTAGGGCTGAACGTATGTTGCATGCAACGCAAGTGTTTATCAAGTGCAGTTAAATTTTCCTATATGGGTCTTTACGATCCATATTCGTGATGGTAGTATGCCAACATCTTACAGTGCAGATATGAACTTAACATTCAGACGTTCATCCTTTTGCTGGCTAATAGGTGCAGTCTATTGCACCTAGTGCTTATTCACAGTATTGCCAACACCGGCTACTGCTTCAAGCTTGTATTTAGCTAAATGTTCCGGAGAACATGGACTACTAGTTTTATAAATCGGCAGTTGTTCCACACTCTTTCTGCACTCTATTTCACAAAGCCTAAAGTCTGAGTTGTGTAAGGAGTTTATATGAAGGTTGATCTAAGTGGTGGATAGGTCTAAAACCTGTGGCAGTTTGTAAAACACATCCAAAATAGATACACAGGCTTTACATCCAAAAGGTAATACAACTTTCCCTGTTATAAGGAAAGCTTTTAAATAACTTGTACTGCACCTACAGATTGGCAGGTTGCAGATCTGCGGTATCCTCCACTGTTCACCATAAGGTGCAAGTTTATTAGAAGGAATGCTGTTGTAATTCTTCAACGCCGTTGAACAATTTATGTTTTTCAAATCCGATTTAGCAATTTGTTTTTTTTTTTTTTACTGCACCAAACTAAAAACTAAAGTTTTAGTACAATTACAAAGAAAATCAAAGTATTAAAGGTCCAGTAGTCAGACCTGATTTTATTTAAATCCCTAGATGTGATCTTTAAATTCTCATGCAAATAAAGCATTTATATCTAAAGACATTCTGGGGGGTAAAACCTAAGTGGCATTAACATTTCTAAGCAGACCAATAATCATATTAAGAGTTTTCACAGTGAAGTCAGCTACGCTGATCTAGTTTGGTGTTCCAATAACAGTGTATTATGACATTGCTTTAAGCAGGAAAGCTTCAGCACTACCATGGACCAGCAGGAGTAGCCAAAGTTAAGGGGAGGACAACTGGTCTTTGGGGTCCAGAATGCTGCATGTGTTCCAAGTCTCCTTAAATTGTAAACTTTCTCACCTGGGACATGTCAGATTGAACCATTTGAAGGTTAATCTGGACGAATGCATCCTTTTTCTACAGCTTTAAGCTTTTGGAGATTGAAAGAAACTTGGAAAAACATGCTAGATCCTGAACTACATGACCTGGAATTTGGGAAGCCTTGCACTATGCATTGTGCATTTCTTTGCATGGAACAGGCTCTTAATCTTGAGTGAACCATGCTATGTCTATTCCTGTATTTTAACTCCGGGAATGTCTGCTTTAAAAAGGAAAGTATCTTTTAGATGGATAGGAGACCAGTGCATTTTGTTATGCACTTCGTGCTTGCAAAGTTCTTAGCATGAGTGAGCATCATGCTGTGCATGTCATTCTTTGATCATGACACCGTAAATTGATTTTTCGTAGAGCAATAGCAGTAGTAAACTGTAATTATAGGGTACATATTTTAAACTGGTTGCCCAATGTTCTGATTATTCATTTAGTTTGGAGCCGGTTTTCTAATAGACTTGCACCATCCTAGTGAAATGCTGCTCAAGAAAGAAGAATATTGGGCTTTTGGCTTCTGTCCCTTCTTGATGAGATGAACCCATTAATAGTCCAGCGATATCTTTGCTTTAAATTTTAGTCATACCCTTTAAATGATCTAATGGACTGTCCAGAGACCAATATCTCAGAATTTGTTTAGCAAAATGTGAACTTGCCTTGCAGGATGCAGTTTGGATTCTCAAGGTGAACTGTCCATTTTCTGATTGAAGTTGTCTCCAGTTCTCCAGCAGTGTTTTCTTAGCCCTTTGGTGCAATTTGAAGGTTGCAATTTTAAATTGCAAGACTATCCCTCAGTATTTAACTTTACCATAAAGGGTGGTGAGGATTTTCAAAAGAAACCAAAACATTTAGTTGGCAACTACATGAATGAGTGGTAATTTTCCCGTCATGTCTTCACTCAGAAATCCCTTCAACCTACATAAACCGGGGAGACTTAAATGCAGATCAAGGAACAAAAAAAGCCTGTCGTTTCAAAAGATCTTGGCTTGGAAACTGCTCTGGCATAGATGACCCAAACTTCGGCTATAAATACGGCAAGCCTTGTATGATTGTCAAGCTGAACAGGATTGTGAACTTCAGACCAAAGGTATGCTTATTTTTCAACTCGTTTGCATCTGGGAATGTTTTCTGGGTAACTGTGGTTTCCTACCTAATGTAACATTCAGAAAGGGCTGGTTTAACTAATAAGAGCTTGCATGAAACTGAATTTGGTGGTTCTCATTTATGTATGCTTTGGCAACTATTCTAACGGACTCTACAGAAGAATGGAAATTCCCCCATTTTTAATTCTGCAATTCCAAGACTGTTTCCCGAATACCTTTCAAATGTGCATTTCCATAAATATTTTTGAACTTTTCCTTCTAGCCTCCAGCAACAAATGAGAGCATCCCAGAAGAATTTCGTGACCGAGTGCAACCTAATATCATCCCAGTTATCTGCACTAACAGGGTAGGCTGCGGTCTCCAAATTGGAGATAATTCTGAGAATTATAACTTTTTTTTTTTGTTTGTGTCTGTGCAAATGTGGATATTTCAACTATAAGATGAATTGACATTTCTATATTCCAAGTCATGTCACTACTCCCCTATCTACACACACTTGCGGGGTTTAGCCATGTTTTATTGGAGTGCATGGTCAATTTAATAGTTTTTAACTTTCATTAAAAGATCACAAATTAAATATTCTAGTGTTTAAAGCCTTGGTTATCAATTAATCTTTGGTTGAGAGTTTTGACGTAACTGACTTTTTAATGTTCCTCCTCCTCTCCTCTGATCTGTCCTCCCACAGAGAGAAGAGGATGCCGGCAAGATTGGGTTAATCCAATATTATGGCTTTGGTGGTGGCTTCCCTCTGCAGTACTATCCGTATTACGGAAAGCTGCTCCATCCCCAGTACCTTCAGCCACTGGTGGCGATCCAGTTCACCAACCTGACGTTGAACACTGAGCTGCGCATTGAGTGCAAGGCTTACGGACAGAACATCGAATACCACGAAAAGGACCGCTTCCAGGGACGCTTTGATATAAAGATTGAGATTAAGAGCTGATGATTGCAGCCGCAAGCTGCGCCTTCTCTGCCACCTCCCCCATTTCAAAAACCAACAAAAAAAATTTTAAAAAAAATTAAACACAACTAGTCTTGAACAAACTGTCATAACATACGGGACCTACACTTAATCTGTATGCTTTACACTAGCTTTTCTGCATATATCTAGGGTTAGAATGTAAATTCTGGAAAAGAGTAGCAATAGCGTGAAGTATTTATTCTACTGTAAATGACAATATTCCTTGAGCCATGGGACATGTTCATTTATTACTGTAAATTATAATTCCACTACTGATGTAGCGAGCAGTGTTTCTGTCCCCTAAGTATTGCTGCCTTGTGTGGTTTTAAATATTTTTGGAGTGTACAGTACTGTAGTCGCAAACAATGGTCCTTTCCAAACCATGTTGTAATTTCTGTATTTTCTTATGTGAGCAAGCTTTAGCGGTCCAAGGTGTATATATATGTATACTTACTAACTGAAAATACTGGCATGGTACGCTCTGATCTTAGGTCCATGTGTGAGAAAATGACTGCACTCCGTGGAGCTCTATACCTTCTTTGTGTGTCTTAGTGTTTGATTGTGGGAGAAATTTTACATACTTATTTTCTTTTCCATCACTTAAATGTGGGATGAAAGATTTATTACACTTTTTTTGTTTGAGCCTTTTACTTTCTTCCATTTATGCTTCATTTTGTTGTAGATCTGTGTGGAAGGCCTGTCGGACTCTTACCTTTATGGGTAATGGTGTTAGATCAGTGCTTTTTTTATTTTATTTTTGCTGGGGTGTCACAGACTGTGATGCATCTTTCTAACGAATGTTTTAGCCATTTTCATGGTGGAAGAATTTTATATTTATGCAGTTGTACAATTTTTTTCTGCAGGAAAAAGTGTAATGTATAAAATACCAAAGTTGCTGGTTGAAAATTAGTAGAAATCTCTGAAGCAATGAAGTACCCCCATGTTAGAGGATGTTTTGTTGGTGTTAAAAGTGCAAAGTAAATGTTGAACATCAATACACTTGTCCGGAGTCCCTGTACTCTCGTCATTTATTTAATCTGGTTAAAACTTTGGGAAAAATAAAAATTGAGAATAGAAAAGCTTTGTGGTTTTTATTTGACAAAATAACACTGAAGTATCTTCATCCATCCAGTATCTTGAAAAAGTATTGTACCTGTAACAAAAAGTGAAGCTGAGTCAGCAAACCTGCCTATAATAACTTGGTTGGAATTGAGTAGATTATGGTATTCAGTACAAGAATTACAGTAGTCTACTATTGGTATTGACTACCTGTACTCAACTGAGACCTTATTTACCACTATTTCACATTGTCTGTTTTTAATAAACATGCAGCATTATGTAGTTCTCATTGGAGTTTTAAATTGGAGATAAAATCATTATCATATTTCAGATAGCTGTCAATGTTTTGTATAAGCAACAGGACAAACAGGTGCTCTCTGAACAATGCGGGGCACTATCTTGCAACAACAGCAGTTTAATATTCTACAACGTAGCCCGGCCTTCCGTTGGTGAAAATGACTGGAAGCGTTCAGATAAAGTTGAATTTTAACTAACTTTATCGTTCATGACTTTGTGTTGGGAATACCTAGAAGTAATATGGGATCTGTACATTTTAGTACTATAGCCATTTATCAATGAAATGGATCAATTTCAGTGGTAGCTGAAGAAAAACTTGCTTATCTGTAGGTAACTACCTGTAGGAACTAATCATCTCTGTAGAATAGGATTTGGGAGGACATAAACCTGTATTGAACATATGGGCCTAAGATAGTCTTGATGGTTCTCTTTTGTCAGGTGCTATTTGTTTACTCATTGGATAAAATTCTTAATCTTTCAACAACATTTAGTAGATTCAAACACACACAGAATTATGTTTTTAAATCCTATGCTCATTCCCATAGACTTAACATCCAATACACATTTAATAAAACATAGCACATGCTATCATCCAAGATGATACTCATTGAGCAATGAATGACTGGAAATGTTCACCTGAAATTTAACACACCACTGAACATGAAGTCAGTTTTGCAACAACTGCTCCAGACGATGCAGATTAATGAGGAATGGGTCCCACTACTAGAGCTGTGCAGCAATGCTAATTGCCACAGTATTGTTTCAGGTATGTATATTACTGTTCTGTGGCAAAACATTGCTGTTATTAAATTTCTGACAGTAGAGAACACTAAACTTAAATAGGGTTTTAAGTATGAAGTCTTTAAAGTCGTCTTGAGAATTATCTACCAGGTACACTTCACTGGAGGACTTTTGTTTAACAGTTGCCTTGTACATGTACACATTTCTACATGTTTTCTGCTGCCTGAGATATTCCTGCATTTCTAATGAACCTCATCATCACTAAGGTTCACTGAAGAAAAGCTTGGAGACCAACAAATAGTGTGTGACAAGGGTATTTATAACCTAGTGAAGAGGTATTAATAGTATGTGGATATGCACAGAAACTATTGAAAACAAAAAAAATCTGCTTCAGCCATGAAGCATAGTTAGTAGCTAAGTCACGTTAAATATTGATTTCCCACACCAGAAAATATAAATGGCTTCTAATGTCAAATATAACAATGAATTTCTTCAGTGAGCTGGTTACGTTTGCCCAGTAACGAAGATCTACTTACAGTATACAGCACAAATGGAAATGGAAGGTTTATATTTTTGAGAAAGAACATTTCAGTATTTTAACTAAGAGGTTATTCTACGAGTGATCTTTATTGTGGTAACTTGTATCTGTCAATCTATACCAGAGATGTTGTGTTCAGGAAGAATCCTTCTGACATAAACTCCCCCACCAGGTGATATGAACAATGCAGTTGATGAATTAATGATTATGTAGATGGATTATATGAATGTTGAGGGTCGTGGTGTGTTGTGGTGACTGTCTGCCTTTCAGGACATGACCAGTCTCTGACAGAGCTGGTTTTCTGTTGTTTTTGGACTGGTCAGATGATTGCTGAAGCAGAACTTGTGTAGGCTGCCTATCTCGCAGACAGGCCACCTTCAGTCATGTTGATGGTATCTTCAGTAGTCAAGCAGGTATAGAAAGCATGGTTTTATCTTTTTTCCATTCTGGCTTCAATTATAATCATGCCTTATTGAACATGCTGTTGTTTTATTTGTACTGATTCTTAATAGTATTATTTTGTAGTTTTAACTCACATACCAAAAACTGAGCGTTCTAGCGTTGTGATGAAATCATGATTTTTTTTAACAAATTTACCCTACACTTTCCAAAAAGAGTACATCTCCCAGAACTACGTGCCACAGATCTGTTTTTCAGGAAAGGTTAATTAATGTGAGCAGGTAACAAAAAATGCATTGTGTCTCGAGCAATCTAAAAATGTAATCTTTTCCCAAAACAGCCATAATTTAAATCACAGATGTTAAGGTACAACCTACCACAGAATTACTTTTTCACAGAATGACTTATAAAATTGTACAATCTAATCTTGCTAAAGAAAAAAGAGCAAAATTGAAGACATGCAATATAAAATGTAAAATCAACCTGTACAAAAGGCATTCTTCAGTATTTAGAATACTATTCATTAGTCTAAACACTATTAATTAATTTGCATTTTTTCTAAACACATTATGGAGGTATTATATTTGTATATTATCTTTCAAGTATTGTACTTATCTTTCAAAAGTCTGTTGTGGTTTTATTTTGGTGTCATGCCCCAAATTGGAAGATTCTGTCACAAGCCCTTGCTCTGGTGTCCCTGTTGGTGGTGTGGGTGAAAACACCATAGCTTTTGAACGTACATAAATACTCAAGAATTACCTCCAAAATGCCATCCTCAGGCAGGTCTGTACAATGCACTGCATTCTGTACTTTGCTTTTGCCAAAGATAGCTCGCAGAGTATCGGGACGGAGATGACGAGCTATTTCCTGTTCAAAAATAAAAAAGAACAATATCACACTCCAAAATACATGAATTCTCAAAAGACTTACATGTATGTCTTCAATCTATATATCCACATATGTACTATAGCCTGTTTTATCTTATTATGCACTAGCAAAACTGACAGTTCCTAAATTAATTTGAAAATAAATATATACATCAATCAAATTTCAAATGAAATCACACCTACAGTGCCTTGCGAAAGTATTCGGCCCCCTTGAACTTTTCAACCTTTTGCCACATTTCGGGCTTCAAACATAAAGATATAAATTTTTTATTTTATGTGAAGAATCACCAACAAGTGGGACACAATTGTGAAGTGGAACGAAATCTATTGGATTTTTGAAACTTTTTTAACTAATAAAAAAATGAAAAGTGGGGCGTGCAAAATTATTCGGCCCCCTTGCGTTAATACTTTGTAGAGCCACCTTTTGCTGCGATTACAGCTGCAAGTCGCTTGGGGTATGTCTCTATCAGTTTTGCACATCGAGAGACTGACTTTGACTTGGCCATTCAAACACCTGGATACATTTATTTGTGAACCATTCCTTTGTAGATTTTGCTGTATGTTTGGGATCATTGTCTTGTTGGAAGATAAATCTCCGTCCCAGTTTCAGGTCTTTTGCAGACTCCAACAGGTTTTCATCCAGAATGGTCCTGTATTTGGGTGCATCCATCTTCCCCTTAATTTTAACCATCTTCCCTGTCCCTGCTGAAGAAAAGCAGGCCCAAACCATGATGCTGCCACCACCATGTTTGACAGTGGGGATGGTGTGTTGAGGGTGATGAGCAGTGTTGCTTTTACGCCAAACATATCGTTTTGCATTGTGGCCAAAAAGTTCGATTTTGGTTTCATCTGACCAGAGCACCTTCTTCCACATGTTTGGGGTGTCTCCCAGGTGGCTTGTGGCAAACTTTAGACGAGACTTTTTATGGATATCTTTGAGAAATGGCTTTCTTCTTGCCACTCTTCCATAAAGGCCAGATTTGTGCAGTGTAAGACTGATTGTTGTCCTATGGACAGACTCTCCCACCTCAGCTGTAGTTCTCTGCAGTTCATCCAGAGTGATCATGGGCCTCTTGGCTGCATCTCTGATCAGTCTTCTCCTTGTCTGAGCTGAAAGTTTAGAGGGACGGCCTCATATAAAATAAAAAATTTATATCTTTATGTTTGAAGCCTGAAATGTGGCAAAAGGTTGAAAAGTTCAAGGGGGCCGAATACTTTCGCAAGGCACTGTATCAGGGACTAGGTGTTTTCACTTCAGGGAATCTTACCGCCCCACATTATGCAAAACTGCAAGAAAACAAGGCCTGTGATCTTATTACTGCAACACAAAACATAGAATTGGAGACCAGCCCACGGTCAGTCAGGAAAATTACCCACATGCAGTCATTGCATACTGGCACAGATCAGGCTATTATAAATTCTGTTCAGGTTTTCTCGTGGTAAAAAAAAAAACAAAGTAAAGTGTCTGTTAGCTATTGTTACAGCCTGCCAACACCAAGTGTTGGGTAACAGTTTTAAAGAGGTTGTCTAGCTCCTGTTTATTTGTTGTGCCTTGCACTTATGCCACACAGTGTTAAGATTCTACAGCAGCAGCCTGTGAAGAGGAAACAAAGCAAGGCTTCACATTTCAATGGTCTAGCTGTCCGTCAATGTCCGGGAAAGGAGTGTCGTCAGCAACCTGGGTTTCATTGAAATGTCACCCTTTCAAACTGGCACTGAAATGCCCTTTCGTGTGTTTTTGACAGAGCCCTCTCAGACATATATCTGCAAAATCACGACATCATGTGGAACTCAGAAAAACAAACACAAATAAAGATAAGCCATCTGCTGCGACAATGTCTCTGTACTTGAACCAGTATCTCAGAGGATTTATTTTGCTTTACTTTTTTGTAGGAAAAAAGGAAAGCTATAGACTAAGCTATAGATTAAGATCTATCTGGTAGGATGATTTACTTCCACTTTTTGCAGTTGATATCTTGCTATCAAGAGCATCCTTTCAAAAGTTAAATACGCAGACCGCAAAGAATTAATTACCAAGAAACCACACTTCCATTTGATTAACAAATCAGTTTAAGAAAAATATTCTCGTTCCCCATAATTTACAAATCTAGAATGAATCTAAAATAAAACTGGAATTTGCTATTACAAATTGAAATTAATTTGAAAAGTTTTAGGATTGCATAAAGCATATTTCTGCCAAATTGAGTAATGGCATTACTTTTGGACAGAAACAATACTGTCTTTTAAAAGACAAAAACATAAATATGCAATTATTTTTAAAAAGCTATTAAGAAATAGTGTTTTGTCAGGACCAGAGGGGAGTTAAAATTCAGTGAATATAAAACTGAACTTTTAAAATAAGTTCAGTTGGAGAAAAAGATCTAATTAGGACTATCTCTGCTATAGTCTATTTTAAGAATGCCTTAGTAAGCATTTTTGGTCATGTTTCGTAAACGTTTGCAGTGAAGTTCCACCTGGACTTAAAAACAGAAGTTCTGAAACTGAATAAGCAGAGTTACTGGCTGGAAGTGGGAAATGCCTTTTTTTGTGTGACCAGATCAAAAACGACGGGGTCACAAATAAGGCAAAATAAAAGCCAGGATGAACTGTAACACCCTCTAAAGAAAAACTATTTTTCTGTCCTCCACCAATACAGGATATTAAATTCCCAGTACTATTTTTTTTCTTTCCATTATCAGTATGAAAGTGCAAATTAATGTACTCATGCTATGAGGTAGAAACTTGTTCATTTTAGAGGTTGCCTAATTGCTACTTAATTAGTGAAACTCAGTTTGTTAATATATATTACTTATTTTTTTAGCTTAGGCTACTCAAAACAAAGTGGTTCCCACTATATAAACATAAAAAGCAGGGGATATTTAGATTTTTAGTTCTTTTTAGAATCGAATTTAAGGAATTGGATTCAATAAGATTTAATCTTTAGATGAAGGAGAAAAAGAAAACAAAATTACTACATTTAATGGACGTTTCCAAGCCTTATAGTGTAGGTCAATCAAAGTAGTCATACAACTTGCCCCTGAAAAGATTTTTTAGAAAGCTCCACAATAAACAGTAATCATTAATTCATCAGCGCAAAAGAAAAAAAATCTGAAGAACAGTTACAAAAGAGACATAGGACGTATGCCACATCAAGCTGTTCTTCTTTCCATATTGAAGATTTGGATGGAATAATGTAATTAAGTGTGAAAAAAAAATGATCAAGCTCATTCCTTTAAATGTACTGACTGCAACTTCAAGTAAGCACCCCAGTGGTTAATTATGGACTATGACATGGTTATAATTCAATTGCAATGTAATTGACCCTCTTTAATACACGAACAGTTGCTTTTATGTTACAGTCCTATCGTCTTTAAAACATTGGCATGGATAATTGAACTAACCTGGATCCAGCACACTTTCTTGTGCTTCTCTTTTTCCTCAGTAAACAATCTCTCTGGTTTCAGCTGCTCATTAGACTGTACAAATGGGAATTAAGCCACAATGCGAAATGTATGCCTGTTTCTTTTATCTGGCAACACTGTCAAAAGACACCATACTGCTAATGAAAAGCTTTCGACTGAATGAGACCTATACCTCATGCCACTGTTCTTCCTTTATTGATATAGCAAAACAATCATTTCAAAGGTCATATTTGCAAATAAAGAAAGAGTGCACACATTTCTGAAAATATATTGGAGGTAAGCAGGCCACTGTCTAAATTATGCTCATACAGATATGTCCATTTAATAATTTTCCATTTGGGATGATGGGAAGACTATGCAGTTCACATATTTCTATAGAGAGGCGAATAAGAGATGGAAAAACAGGAAAGCACTGTACTGCTGAAAGATCACTATGGAATGCCTGGCTAAGGCCGGCTCTTTGTAATTACATTAGTAACCCACAAATGACCTGCATTCAGAGAGCTTAATTTTATTTTAATGAGCCCTGTGGAGTGCTTATACTGATCTTCACACTATAACTGTCAGCTTTTGTTGGAAATAATAGCCTCTGACAGTTACAGAATTTTAGCATAGACACTGCTGTAGGTTTGACCTCTATATCTCATTCTTTATGAAATTTGTTAATTACAGGAATGTTTGAAGTATTTAAGCACAATGATAACTAGAGAGGCCCTTAATATCTATGGACTAACAAACACAGACCTTTTTAATGTTGACCAAAAGCTTCTCCACCTTTATAACATAGCATTTTAAAGAAATGCTAAAAGTAGCCTCAACAACATTCACCTCTTAACAACTCAGAATTGCTTCGGCCAAAAGCACCCCAAGTCACGCACATGAACATCTAGCTCTTCACCATGAAATTTAGAAAAGCCATCAAGAAGCACCAGGGCGAGGACAAGTTATGTGCTGAAGTGGTGAAGACTAGATCTCAGGAGACGACTGAATGGCTGTTTGAGTTATGTAACAATGCCTGATAAACGCAGACTCTCCCTTGAGAGGGGAAAAGGGAGTGATAATACAACAACTGGAGAAGATTAATCAAGTTCTGAAGGGACTTTCAACAGGAGGATCCTATGAACATTAAAAATCCAGGTATATATTGTTATGAGAAAAGAGCAAGCACCGTTCAGACCAGATATGGAGCATGATCATGTGTTGACCTTTGTAAGGTGCTGTGATTCAAGGTCATTCCAATCATGGTCCAACATTGATGGATTGGGTTTGGGTGTAACATCTTGCCTGGTAATTAATTCCTGGCAGATGGTGAGAAACAGTGCACGTAGTCCAGACTCCAATGTACCAATGACACAGTATGTTAAGAGAAGTTGTTGTTCTCTTAAAAAAGAGTATATTGTTTCCTGCACGTATATGTTTTTCTTAGTTTTTACCAGGCTTGGCATTCAAGAGGTTAAATCATCACATCATCTGTGCCCAGGCTCAATAATGATGTGATTAAAAATGCAACAGTGAAAGTCAGTTGAGGGTATCATTATTCAGTACTGAATAATTAATCAAAATGACACCAAATATATTTAATTAATATCCAAAAACTGTATACTTGTTTTTGACAAATATACATTTTTTTCCGTGCAATATATCTGGATTGAGAGCTTCTTTGTGAACAGAAAGGAGTGAATACTAAGAGACATATCTCCCAGTGACTCTGAGCCCTCAGCACAGGCTGAGAAAGGTGCTCGTACTCGTCACGCAACCTGTTTCTGTGCAATGGCATCACAGGACAGTACAGGGGCCATGCAAACCCGAGCACAGGAGACCTCCTTTGCTGCCACAATGTCCCAGGGGAATAGCAAACACTTCATTTCTCAATCTAATAACACAAAATTATCCATTCCGTGAATTCTAGTGCTAAAGTCAAACTCTGCTTTTGACTTGCTGTTCAGGCAACAGAGATACTGAAGCTACCTGTGAGCTGCATCCTTCCTAGAAAGTTAACTTCGTAGAGGACAAATGTTTCAAAAAAATAGAAACATTATAGATCTGTTCTTATTTAAGAGAGCTTTGCATTTTTAGTAAGTTCCAGCAAATAAAGGTGTACTTTTCTGATGACTAATGAAATGCTTTAGTAATTGATTTTAAGTATGATAACTTTTACATGTGCGATCAGCTGGATCTAAATCTGGAGAACAGAACTTACAATTTTCCATTTGTACCAGTTAAGTCCTGTCCCGTACTTTTAATAGGCTTTCTTTGAAACGTAGTGCTGGCAATTACATTAAGAAGCAGTTGCACCAGGGAAGAGTTGCAGTAGTGTTTTGTTTCTAGACTTGTATCAGGATACATCACAAGACACTGGCTCAGGCTCTTGTGACCACAAAGGAGGAGCTACTGTCTCCGAACAGTGACACTCTTACCGAGATAGCTTAACGAGATTCCCTTTGAAAGTCACGTCACTTATCAAACATATATAAGTTTTTGTTTTGTATTTAATACAGACTGATGTTTTCAGAGAGCATGAAGCGAGCCATGCAGAAAAAACCTGCTAAGCTGCAAGTAATATTTGCTAAAGGTACTGGTCATGTTGCAAGACGTTCTTTAAAATATATTTTATTATTTAAAATATATTGTCTATTCCTGTCTTTTTAATGTTATGTATATATTTATACAGTACATAGTTGTTTCTGTTGAGCTATTGTTATATAAGGGACACAGAATATAATAGGGTCCTCAGAAAAAAAAGGCTTAGAGTATTATGTCTGAGCATGATGGCAGCTTACTGAGTAAGCACTATTAAGTTGAATACAACTGGAATCAACTGTGTATTTTGCTTATCAAACATGATTTGCTATAATTCAATTAATTCCTTACGTCATAAGATCAGATGTCATTAACTAATCTTTGCTGACAGGTTATCCCTATCTGTGTAATTAATTAGAAGAGAAGCACATACATGAGAGTTATGCACTGATGACAGCAGCATAAGCTGGTGAAATGTTTGCACATTACAGTTACTTAATTACAGTTACATAATTATACCTTCAATTAACATGTACACATGACGTCTCTAAAGGGCACTTCAGAAAAAGTGCAGAATTACCATTAAATGTTAAAATAACTCCTACAAAATAATAAATGTAACTATTTTTTATGCAATAACACAGAAGCTGATTTTAAATATCCAATGAGAGAGAAGTGAAATTAAAAAAATTAAGTTAAAACTCTTTGTATTGACAGGGGAATGATCAAATCAATGGGTTCTTAACTGTTTCATTATCACCCTATTTATTCCTGATAAATTTGATTGCAACTCCCTTTGTCAGATTTTAGTCCTTTGCCAGATTTTTTGTGACGAAATATTAGCCCCTAATTACAATTACTAAAATGTATGCACCACAATGTCATGCACATACATCTCCTCATTTATCTTGCTAAAAATAGCTGTAATTGTATGAGCCCTCTATTTTACAAGGCCAAAGATTAAGCCCTCAGAGGACTGCCCGTACAGCCTGTAGCTGCGCTGATGAATATTTGTTACTGTAGGCAATGTCGAATAAAGAGCCAGTTATATCGACTCATCAATCTTTAAACTGTGTAGTATAAAATAAGGTAAAATATTTTGTGCTCTTAAATCCCGAGATGCAACTATTCATAATATGTCCAGCAAGACTGTGGGTGAGCAATACTGCCGATTCTTCTTCACTATAACATCTAGATTATTATTATTTGTATATATCCCTTAGATAAGTATAATAACTTTGATCAACACTACCTCTTCTAAATTGACTACACAGTTGTTAATAAGATACATACTGAACTGCAATTCTATAGGTATGTATGGATGTTTTCAATATTCAGAAATCATGCATTTACACCTTAAAGAGGTTCTACTTCTTTAAATCTAATTTTTCATAGGGCTCACGTCTCATGATTATGATTGCTCTTCATGACACTATATAATTACTGAAACAATAATAGAAACAGAAATCTGTTTCAGTTGCACAGAAACCCACACACTTGAGGAGTGATTCAAAACTTAAAATTACATTACATTTCCAAGCTCTGCCCCATTCCCAGAAAGCAAGAACATTGTGATGAGGATGGGTTTGTTGCATGACGCATCACACAGGGATAAATATTCCCAGAACATCACTTACAATTTCTATTAACATTCATCTAATATTTGCTGTACATGGTTTGAAACTTAACTATTACTTTTTAGAAAAGGTCAAATTAATACCAACTGTGCCAAAAGTTAAATTTACTTTTGTTTTACTCCAGTGCAGCAACTGAATTTTTACAAAAAGGCCCTGTGAAGAACACATGACGTACTCAAAGGACCCTTATTTCAAATCAGAGTGTCTCTGATATTGCTTAAAGCACCTGTCTTCTGGACAATCCTAGATTTCAGTCATTGTCACTATGCTGAACTTGATGGTGATTAGAGTTTGGGTAATGCATGCAGTTAGGTTAAGAGAGTACTATATAAATATCTTCAAAGCAGCAGCTGTAGCCATTGAAGTGACAACTAAATAAACAAACTGAAAAAAACAAACAAACTAAGCTCCATATTTTCTGTTGTTGGACTTAACATTCTTCCAGACACACAGGTCTGTACGTGCCCACAAAAGATCTCAATGTTCCCTTGTTGAATATCACCCTGATAAAGGTATTCATGCATTTAGAACGCATACTATTTTAAGTGCAAATTGTACTTTAGAGCTTTCTGTACAAAAGGAAACTGGTTTTAGCAACAGATGAAGAACTTTACTTAATATTTGTTAGAATTTAATTAATCTCTTTGTGAATCAACACATTAAAGCTAAAGGATGCTAAAAATAATTGTATTTGGGCCATAGATGTCTTCTTTATATGTCAGTCTCATCAAAACCCCTAGCAAATTTAAGAAATACATTGAACTATTACCATTTCCCAAGTCCAAGTGGTGAAAGATACTATAAAATAAACTATAAAAAAAGAGAGGTCATGGGATAGTTGTTTAGAAACCCCCTTTTGAAAAGCTGGTATTTCAGTTATTGAAAACAGTGGAGGTAAACCTTCTTCAGAAAATGGATTATTCCCATGGAAAACAACAACAGGCCACTCACATACATTAGCATGCAGGAAGCAATACAGTAGCATGTCATGAGAAGGTGGAAAGAAACCGGAACAGGCAACAAAACTGTACATGAACTCAGGAAGAAAACGCAGACTCTACACAGAAGTTACCCCAGTACAAAATCAAGCCCAGACCCCAAGGACTGTGTGGCAGCAGAGTTAACCACTATTCAGTCATAATTAAAATATACACATATTATCTTAGAATGGACAGAAAAGATTTTAGTTACTAGGTATTATTTCTAAATTGTTTGTCCAGCATAGTAAAAAATGAAGGATGCTTCAAGCAGCTGATGTACAGTACAATAACACCACAAACTTATGGGATACCTTCTAGGTTTTAATCACAGACCTCAACATATAAAGATAATATCAAAATGCACAACACAAACATGTTTAACTGTTTAAAAAAACATGTCAAAGAACATGCTTTGTTCTGTTGTTATACAGTCTGAGGCAACCTTTTGACTAACTTCAAGCTACTGTATTGGAAACAGAGCAATATTTGCTGTGTAGTGTTTTGGTTATTTAGTTATTTGCATACCAGCACATGATGTTGTAACACTTGTGAAATTACTCAAAATATTAATATACTTATGTTAGGAGTTGCTGTTTAACTAGATTATTTTCATCTCCGTTAAAATCTAAAAGTCAGCAAGCATCAGTGAAAAACTTCCATAAATACTTTTGAAAAAATACAAACACCTTCCCAGGTTCTCTGGCATTCTCAAAAGGAATACTAACTACCCTATGAAAATTAGCACGACTGGACTACTTTACTAGAAATATCACCAAAACAGACCACACTGACATAGAAAGCTCAGAGAGATTTATGCTATGAATAAAATTACTTGTAAATAGCAAATGAATGACATCCAAGTTCAAACACTGAAAGGCTATATCACAGAGCATGAAGTATACTTAGAGGTATTAATGACGCAACTGATGAGCACTGAATCCGATAACAGTTGAGTTTTTAATGGTTCTCAGTATAATAAATGTTAACAACAAAGCATATCCCAAAGTGATAAAGGTTTTGCAGTATGTGTCCAAATATCGATTTGAATGGTTAATATATGTACCTACTTGTAAAACAAGTGAAATAATAGGCTGTGGACCATACTGTACAACCGTGCAATAATACCACAGCATGACATCTATATTGTCTTGTAATAGACCTTATCTATAATGTAAGGTGTGCCCTTATGCAGACTGTTTCCCCTTTCTATTTGCCAGTTAAATTTAAAAGGGGATGTATGATTAGTAATAAATTCCTCCATTCTCTGTTTTTCCCAAAATATATGTATCTTCAGCTTGGGATTTCCTCATTTCAAGATTATTCTATCACGTAACTTATATCCTCTAATTTGAAAAATAATTTAGTCTCAGTTAACAGTTTGATTACACAAAGAAGAGGGATTTCCAGACATCTGAACTTAATTTCAGCCATATGATTTCCCCAAACTGCTGATGCACTCGTTAAATTAACCATTTTATTTACTCCTTGAGAACCATTATTAAGACATAAAACAAATGAGAACATTAGCTTCTTTGAGGAAATTGGGGTCTCCTCAAAGTACCATTCATCAGCATAACACATTTAAAGTATTTTTATTATTTAGCAAGACTCAAAAGAAACAATTCCAACATTCCTCAAGTCTATTTGGAAAACAACAGATTATTTCGGGGAGCATAGCTGAATATAATTAGTCTTGGAAACCTGAGGACTAAACAGGCTATGTAATGGGCTGGAAAATGGAAACACAAATCTACTAAAACTCTATTAAAATGCCCTTCACATCATTTTAGAACAGTACATCTTGTTCTTAGCTGAGGCGACAATATAGTACCTACAGTATGTAAAGGCAGTCCTGCTCAAACAGTCTCACAGGGACTTGATACATCCATATTAAGGAATTAATTTAAAGTGTATTTAATCTCAATAAAAACGTATATGAGCAGATCTATTAGGTAGCTAGCAAGGCACCTTCATCTGTACTGTGCGTAATCTGAAAAATCTGAATGAAAAATCATGCAGTGCTCCTTCTAGATCTTTACAAGGTCACATACAGTGATGTGAAAAAATGTGAAAGAAACCCCACATGATTCTATGGTTTGACATATTAAGACATATCTGAAATTCACCTAGTCCACACCAAGTGCTAACAGTAGATAAATCTAACCTAATGTGACACATAACACACTCAAATTTTACTTTCACTATTAATTAATAAAAATAACATGCAGAACCCTTTCTTTTTCACATTACTGTAACATTTCTATATTTAAATTTATTGCAATATCATAAATGCAAATATCTTGTGACCCATGAGGCTTCTATGACATACAAATCATTAATCATTATGCCCTAAAATAATTGATGAACTTTGAAGCTCAAACGTTTTATACTAGAATATCATCTCTGTTAATCCCATTTGAAAATGACCACATTTCCAACCAAATGCGAGGCTGTTATCAGAACTTTAGGTCCAAATACTTTTGCAACACATTCTAAAATATTCTAAAAGGTTGAACAGAAATAAATCACAACTTGTGACGAATTTAATGGTGGGATTAGAGATGGATAGAGAGGTCTATACTGTTCATAAATTATCTGCATACTAGAATCTTCTACGGGGATGGGAACAATTAATTTCAATTTGAAGAAACCATCCATTATCAGAAAACAGTGGTACTTTATTGGTGAAAGTAATGGACTGGCAAGCCAGAGCTTTCCTGAAAACAATGCTATGGACAGGACATACACACAGAGCGTACACACAAACACACAATCTCAAGATGCCAATGAACCTAGCATGCATGTCTTTAGAAGACAGGGAGGTACCGAAACACGCAGAAAAAATCAGTGTAATCATTGATAGAGAATGACAACTGCATGCAGTAGAAGTGTGCAAGGGGTTGATGTGGGCTTGGAATGTTTTTTGTATTATATTTTAAAAAGGTTACAACACAGATTCTTTAGTGTACTTAAGTGATTCAAGCATCAGAGGCACATAGAAGGAAACGAGCATTAGGGTCTCTTTTTAGCTTGTGTGCTGATTGGAGGTAAGGAGCACTTCATTTACTAGGCAGAGAGAAGGCTATAAAAAGAAGAGATCAGAGCTGGGGTGAGAAAATATTGAGGCATTGTTTTTGTCCTTTGGTTTTGTATTTTATTTTGCTGCAGACTTAATTACTCTCTGTGTGATATACAATGTACAGTTGTAAATTAGTTTTGTTCAATAAAGATATGACAATGTAAAATGTTGTGTGTGTTGTTTGTTAAATAAGACTTTATTTATTATTATGACGTATATGAAGATCAGATCACATTTTAGGAGCCATTCATGCAGAAATCCAGATAATTCCAAAGGGTTCACAAACTTTTCTCACAACTGTAAATGGATGACTATGCAACATGGTGACACAGTTGTTAGCATTGCTAACCTGGCTTCAATTCCTGGGGTGCTATCCCCATGTATCTTCTCCCCATGGTCGCATGGGTTTCCTGCAGGTGCTGCAGTTTCCTCCCACATACCAAAAACATACTGGTAGGTTAACTGGCAAAAGTGGCTCTGATATGAGTGTGTGTTTGTAGCTCTGTGTGCCCTGTGATGGACTGGTGTCCCGTCCAGGGTGTATCCTGTCTTGTGCCCATTGACCCTGTATTGGATAAAGTGGTTAGAAAACAGATGAATGTACTGTATGACTATCTGCTGGCCTGTGAGAAAAGGTTAGACAGACATTCAATTAATCTACATTTAATTAATAATATATTTGATTGAGCTGAAACTTTGGGGAAAGGGGAAGAGGATTTACTAATTAATTCTATACATCGATTTCAACTAAATTCCAGTCAATAACATGTAAAAATGCATCATAATCACAGCATAATCAAAGCCATAATGTAATACATATTTACATATTACAAGTGTCGTAGTATGGTTTGACTCTTTGAACTCCAAAAGATGTATCTTATTTTCTGAAATTAATTTTCAAAATCATTCTCAGTGTGCTGAACCATTTTTTCTATTTAATAAGAATGTAAAAACAAACGGAGGGATTTAAGTTCTACTGCACAGGAGGTCCTTAACAATTATGCAATGCTGAGCAAACTGTTTTTCATGCATCAAAATTGAGATGTTTATTTGGCTAACACTGAGCCTATAGATTATTTAGAAATTAAATATAAACATAGCTGATCATTTTAGATATGCACATTTATTAAAAAGGCATGTGGTAACCTTTTTAAAAATAAATCTTTCATTAGAAAGGTTTTTCCTTGATCCTACACAGAAGCCCACCCACAGTCATTTCTAAATCCCATGGTGGTTTTTGAATCTCACACTGCATCATACTTGACTGCTTTCTTTTAGTATTCTTGAATACCCATGGTCATGGAAAAGGGTGTGGTCAGAACAAAAACTGACAAAAACTCAACTGGAAGCATAAAACATCTTCAACAAATGAAATGAAAATAATGTTTAATAGTATCAGAAACTATTTTGTAGTCTTAAAATATAAATATCATAAAACTGACTAGCAATTGTAAGTTTAACACCAAGAACATGGGGGCGAGTTTACAATGTGTGCTAAAATATGCCTTACTAAACTACCAAGCTTTTGGAATGCATAAGTATAAGGTATAATATCTAGGGTGCTGAAAGTTCCCAGGAGCACAATCAGGTCCATCATAAGGAAAGTATAAAGAATCCCCCAGTCTCTTCCTAGAGCAGGTGGTCCTCCCAAACTGAGAAATTGGGTAAGAAGGACTTTGATAGAGAAGAGAAGAGACAAAGAACATTAAACTGTGCAGTACTAGACATACAGCATTTAGCTTCTAATATTAGATATTGGAAAGAAGACTCTTCTGAGAAAAGACTACGTAAGAAGGTACATGGCAGACCGTGAGACCATGCGGCCGAATATTCTCTGGTCTGATAATACAAAAATTGAACTCAAAGCACTGTGCTTGCCACAAAATCGACATGGCTCATCATCTGTGTAAGACTATCCCTACCATGACTGATGGTAGCAGCATCATCTCATGGGGATGCTCTTCAGCGGGAGGCGCTGGGGCACTTGTAAGCATAGAGGGAACAATGAAAAGAGTGAAATACAGGCAAATTGTTGAGGGGAATCTGCTTTAGTCAGCAAAAGACCTTAGACTGTGGCAAAGATTCACATTCCAACAAGATAAAACTTCAAGCATACAGCTATAGTGACACTGGAAAAGTAAATGTTCTTGAGCGGCCTAGCCAAACCCACGACATGAATCCTACTGAGAATTTGTGGGAGGACTTGACGATTGTGGTTCACTGAACTTGACAGAGCATGAAAAGAAGAAGATATTTCTGTTTGTGATCATTCATACATTTTTGTTACAGAATAAAAATGTTGTTTGAAGCATGGGAAAAATCATATCAATGAATTAGAAATTCTGATTATAACAATTTTTGCAATTGTTTGGGGTGGGGTGGGGGCTGAGTACCTTCTGTATGCGCTATATATGCAGTTGTAAACACTTGTTTTTACATAATAATTGATGAGTAGTACAGTACAAATTGCTTTCACAGCAATGTGTTACTGCATCCTAAATGGGACACCAGTCTATCACTGGTTACACAAATTAAAGACACCAATTAACCTTCCTATCATGTCTCTGGAAGGTGGGAGAAATCTGGAGCATCAAGAGAAAATCCACACAACCATGGGGACACTATACCATGTAATCTTCAGACAGAAGTCCACAATCAGATCCGATATCCAAGAGCTGTCACAGGACTATGATGGCCTCACTTGTTTTTGCTACTGAGCTCAGGGTGTGGCAAATGGGACCTTGAAAAACAATGAGAGGGCAATTTCCCCTCTTATTTACATGAAACTTTTCTCATGAAAAGGAATGGATTAACACTTCTCTTTTAGCTAGAGGAATGCAGGTAATATGTGAGAGCTACGTTAGAAATTCCTAACTGTAGAGGAGATTTTCAGTGCATGTGAACCCCTAGGAAGGACAGTGTATATATATATATGTGTCGTTACAAGTTAAGTATGTGGTGCTGACTAAAATATCACCAGTGATGTTTGTTTTTGTGCTCATGCAAAGGTTTACAGACAAGGTCAAGCATCCAGAGCTGGTTGTCATGACAGTGGTCTGAGTAAAATGAGATTCAAACTGCCTGTCAATAAACTTTTAACCAGTCTTAAGTGAAGATATTTTTTAAAGTGGAGTGACACTTCATGACACTTGGACATGAAAAGCAAGACGTTTTAGGACGAGCAAGGAAATAAGCAAGACTGATACACGGAAAAATGCATAAACCATTAAGAATACACATCCACTAGCATTAAAATAATAATACCACACTACTATTACACTTCAATAACAGAGTACGTAAATTTTAGAGAGACATTTCTTTTATTAAAGAAAACACAATATGTTCCACAGAATTACTTACTTAAAAAGTCACTCTGAGAGAACAAAAGGAAAATGAAGTGTCATGTAAGGTATATTAGAACAAACAAAATAAAATCAGAAACGCTTTATCATTCAAACATTTAGTGGAATTTGACTGTATGAAATACGTACACAGTTAACACAATTTATACCAGCTCACTATCATATATCATATAGCTACCCAATATCAGTCTAAGAAACACTTCACGAAAAAAAACATCCATACATTTTCTAACTGCTTTATTTAACCTGGTAAGCAATGAGTACAAGCCCTGGATGGGACGCCAGTCCACTGCACAGACAGAAACACACACACCAGGGCCAATTTTACAGAAGCTAATTAACCTACCAGTATGTCTTTGGATTATGAGAGGAAACTCCGTGAGCACCTGGAAGAAACCCACATGAACACGAGGAGAACATATAAACTCCACGCAGATAGCCCCCCGGGAACTGAACACAGGGTTCTAGTGCTGTGCTGTGAGGCAACAATTCTAACCTATATCCTGCCCTTCATGAAGAAACCATCCAAAACAAATCTCTTCAGGTCTACTGCAGCATGCAGGGATATTTGAGGTCATTCAAAATCTGCAAGATGTCAACATTTTGTTGAAGAGGGGTGCTCTGAGACATGCATCGAAATGATACCGCTTATTTTCTTATGTTGTGATAACACAATGTAACTAAGGAACAAGTAATAGGTTTATTCCATGCTGAAAAGAGAAGAAAGGAAACACAAGGAATAAACCTATTACTTGTTCCACTGCAGCCTACGCATGCTGACGCAGATATTCACCTGAACCACAATGTAACTAGGAGAGCTCAAGTGCCAACCAGCTTTCACTGATATTCCACTTCTGAAATTGGGAGGTCAATAATGGCGGTGTCCATTGTAGAGGTCGGTAATCCCATGCTGACTAGACCACTGAGACACAAATGGGGCCCCTTTGGTTGAAGAAGGAATTCCACAATTGAGCCAATTGGAGCTCATTCAGCCTTTAGTGGAAATAACACTTTACATCTGTCCTACTTTCTGGTTATTTAAAAAGTGGTTGATTTAGTGAATGCAGCTTAGTCTGAAGAGAAACATGCAGTAAAAATGTTAGCTTCCATCTTTCAAAAGCTCATTCTTTTTAATCAATCAATTTTATAAGGTTATTTCATTGTGTGGTCATCTTTATTTTAGTGCCTGGGTTCGATACCTAGATTTCCAGGCTTCAGGGCACACAATACTACACAAAGGAACAAGTAATAGGTTTATTCCATGCTGAAAAAAAAGAAGAAAGAGAACACAACGCCGAAACGTCTTCTTTTTTTTCAGCATGGAATAAACCTATTACTTGTTCCTTTGCAGCCTACGCATGCTGACGCAGCTACCCACCTCCAATACTACACAATATGACACTAATACACAATAGACTGATGTGCAATTATCATATTAATATAGCAATTAAAGTAGGCCTGCATTGTTTTTTTAAAGCTATAAATATATGTTATTCAAATTCACATTCATGAAAAACATATTTTTATTGTGGAAAGATATTATAATGGATTAAATCTTTAAAAATTATCCAATAAAATGAGTAGAATGTAAATTTCAAACTAAATTCAAACAGTATTTTGTGAAGAAACAAAATGTGAAGTTATCCAGCAATACAGTGTACGTGTCTGTTACATGTGTATTAAATAATTTATTTTTGTTTTTTGTCTCTTCGAATAGAATGTGCTCTACACGACAACACCACATTACGGTTCAGAGCAGATCCACCAACCTGTTGAAGCTAGGATTAAGCAATCTTGTTACTCCTGTGGAGCCAGGACAATGTCCTGCATGTTAGAGGTAAGAACTACATCGCCTCTCAACAGTAAATAATCTATTGTATTTTTTTAGGGAATTGTACTTTTTAATTCAACAGAAATATAATTCAACAAAGACTTTTAAAAAACACTAGACTTGAATTGATACAAAAACAGCTTGCTCTGGTACAAAGGCATACTGTATATACAATTAATAGCTAAAATTAAAGCTAAGAAACTAACCAAAATAATTATTATTGGCAGCAGAACAGTAGAAGAAAAAAACCAACATTACATACATTTCATTTTCTAAAACTCCCAGTCACAGAAACATTCACAACATGCATTTTGCTAATGCTGAAACATTCTCGGTCTACCATTCCATTTGATTACCTCATATTATGATAAAGAAATGAGAGTACAAATATTTTTTAGAAAAATTCTGGTAGACCTTCATTTGCCTTGCCTACAGTTGCCTTGGTGAATTCATAAATTTTGTTATAAAGGTCTGCTGTGAAACTAGTTAAATGATTTAATCACAGGAAAATGGCACTGTGCACTTATCCTGACCAAACGTAAAATTATTCAAGAAAGTATATTTATTTTACACTACTTTTTTTGGACAGTGAATGAGTAGACACAGTCTACTCATGTGAATACAGTGAACAATGTTGCCAAATCATATATTTCTAAAAAATCCTTTGAAAATGTGATATTAGCTGCTTACTCTTCTATTTGTTAAGAAACAGCCTGTAGAATTTTGATAAATCAAGACCAAAATAAAACATTTTACTTCTAAAATCTAAAAAATCATGCAGTTTGGTGTTTTTTATGTTTCCAAACTTTCAGTTAAATCTGCCAAATGTGTAAATTTCAGTTATGCTTTGGTCAGTGTTTAACTGAATTGCAATACTGAATTTTTCAAACAAAAACAATACTATTATTTCATGCTATCTGGGCAACTCCTCCCTCTGTATAGAAATTTATTCTGCTTTTGAATGCTATACAATATTTCTAACCAAGTGTTTAAACACAATTCTTTAACCATCTTAAGATACAATTTGGCATTATCTGCATACAAACATTTAAAATACAGAAAGACATTACATCTTACGAAAACGACCATTCAGTCAGCAAATGCAATATTAAACCTTGCCAGAAGTTAATAACAAAGTCCATTCTATTATCAGAAATGTATTTTATACCACTTTTCAGGGTAATGAACTCTTGCCCAAGGCAAAGACTATCTTAAGTGTTATCTTATGGAATTTGACACATTATCCACGTAAGACCTGTGTCTTGTACATTTCTGTCAGTCTACAGTACATACAATTTTGAAAAGCCATAAGAACCAAAGGCGAGTTCTGCAAAGCATTTAAAGGGACTAGTCAAGTTCAACAGAATATAAAGCACAGAAATACTTTCAGTGAATGCATTGAGTGTGCGTTAAGCTATTTATGTAGTGTGTAAGCAACTTTTAATACAAATTAGTATTTATATGTCAATCAAAGTACAAGTATCTTCTGTGTTTTCATTTTAAATGGAGACTAGCACTTAAGATAAAGGTCATTCATACTTGAATGTTTTCTAAAATTTATTAATAATGGCATTTTTATTTAAAATTAGATGATATCCATAACGGCAGCTCTCAGGAACTTTACAAAACTGCATTACTTCTATAGTTTTGATCTGGTGTGCATATGCAATCAAAGCATTATAAGTGAGCTAATTAGGTAATTTAAAATGGAAGTAAGGACAAGTACACTATGTTATCTTACCTGGAAAAAATAACAGAGTAGAATTTTAAAAAATATATGATCCAAAACATACTTCCAAGCAACATGATAGAAATGTGAAAGTCACAGTAATCATGGTATATCTAAAAGGAACTTAAAAACACTTTCACTTTGCATAAAGTGAAAGTGTTTTGTTAAAGTAAAGATAAAGTACATTTTGTAATGATGCAACAAACTTTGCAATCCAACATGTATTATTCACTTACCATCCAATCGAAATGTGAATGTGTATAACAACAGATAACTCAATCATACCGTCCTATTATGATATTGTTGAGTTGAAATATGAATGAAAAACAATATGAAATATGATTCATATTAATTTATATTCATATTTTTATTTTATTTTATTAAAAATAAATAACAAAGCACAACGGCAGAGAACAGTGGGATTTCACAGAGTTTTGTGTGTAGCTTGGGGAAGTTAAAATGATGCTGAAAGCCAGACTGCATTTCAGTTTTTGAGAGTCAGAGGTGTTATGGAAATATGGAAGCATGGGAAAGCTCTTGCTAATAACTCACAGGGTCAGCAGGCCCGCAGAATTCTCGAAATGTCCTTGGTGCCTCTGTTCCACGGATTTCTAATGCCATACAAGGTCCCGAGCACAGCTCAGCTACCATACTCTGTCGGAAAGCAAACAAAAGAAAACAGAGTTTTTGTGAAGTACACAGAGCATAACAATAAAAGGGCCTTTTGTTTATGGAAAGCAGCCGACAGACATGCAGTGAGCGGCTCAGCAACTTTAAGAGGCTCAGGTTTCGAGGCAAAAACCCCCCAACAATTGTATCCATTATACCCTACCATTATAGTTATTTTTTTCTCAGAATGGCAATTTAAATGCTATGAAATTTGGCTTTTGCTAGTTATCTGAGATTACAAGGATTGTGTGTACAATTATGGTAGAGTGTACTTTTACAAATTTAATGTATAGTAAAAGTTTTGTGTGGGTGGCTTAGCGCCTTAGGCCACACAGTTACTCTCACACATTGTTCCATTTGTCGCACTGGGGTGGGAGATCCCAGTAGTTGCCTGATATATTAACGGGTTCTATATGTGTATAAGTAGAAAACAGTACATTTTAGAAAGCCATTACAAACTAACCTACAGAATTCTACATTTATTGTAATACTTTAACATCTGATTTAAGGTGTACAGCTACATATTTAATCAGTTATTCTTACAATAGACAGTAAGTAATAAAGCTACAATAAATTTGGCCTGATTTTGAATAAAGCAGTTTAGACAGAATCCCAATGTAATTTCAAAACTGTTAAAAAACACGAATTGCTGTTTTTTAAATAAACATTTTCTTTCTTTGTCCACCTGCTGCAGAGCTCTATAATGAACATTCCTGTTTTACTTTTAAAGGGACTGTCAGATGACAAAAAATTATATTGATCTGAAAGGAAACCTTTATTCTCTCATAGAAAACAGAAAAAACTCAGACATTTGCAGGATATTGAATTTTAAATACCAATAAACTAGGTCAACAGGGTTGTTGTAATGAGCTTTAGTCTTGTGATTATTAGACATGATGACTGTACATAGGTTTCATCTCCATACAGGGCAGAACAGAAACTTGCTGAGAGATGCAGAAGGTAACAGGAAATACTCTTGGCAGGTAATTAGAGGAGAATGCTTCTTGTGTAACTGACTCAATAATAGACTGTTTTGTAAAGAATAGAGCTGTGGACTAGCTCAATGTCCTTGCTAATTTTAAACAAATACTAACAGCCCTGGTACTGACTGACTTCAGGTGGAGAAAAAATTCCCAGGGCCACTGTTAACACAGATCAAAACATGATCATTTTTGGCAAATCAATCTGAAAAAATACAGTACCTTACCAGTGTTGTTCACGTGCTCCTGAGCCGTTTATTATGCAATGAATAAAAGTGCTGAAAACGTTGCATGTTCTATAATATGGCATAATAATTGCAATGTAAAAAAAAGAACAGAAACTGGAAACAGTTATGGATCTGTTTGCATATACAGTAGAAATTACTACAGTGGCGTGAGAAAAATCAGGAACCCAGAACTTATACTTAAAACAGCAAGAACCATGTAAACACTGTATAAACGGTGCAGTTGTATGTTTTCTGGGTCTCTGCTGCATTAGTGCAGCTAAATGAACCCATCTTTGTTGCCAAGCCAGAAACAGACAGTAATGAGTTTCAGGAGAAGACAGTGAGAGCTTAGCCCTTGCAACAGAAAGCACTGTATAACACAGCATTTAATTCACAGTGAAGGGTCTAAGGACAAGCAACCTTGCAGATAGGTGACTTTCAGCTTACAGGGAGATTTGATATTAATGAGTTCCTTGACCAGGTCCCAAAAGCAAAAATAATACTATTAAAATACAAATATTCAAGGCACCTTAAATGTCAAATGAAGACACCTTCAGAATACAAAAAAAAAAATGTTAAGGAATGTGTTGCTTTGAAAAGGGTCTTCTTATCTAATCAAAGCAGAAGTCCTGAAAGGGAAGCTGTATTAGGATTCCCTTAGGCTGCAGTGCCAGCAAGGTCAAGTGTTCTTAAGAAGTCTAAATATAAAGTAGTCACAAAACATTGTCCTCCTACAAGGAATTGCTTATTTTTAGTTTGTTCCTTAATGTTTACAATCACTGTTTAGTTAATAAATGAGATATATACATATACAGTATACAATATTCATAGATAAAAAGTATATATAGGATATGACTTTTAAAACTATTTGCTCTGAATATGTTTTTGTGTACTACAACCACTCTCGTTTTTTTAGATCTGTCCAATGTATTTGGTCTTTCAATAATCCTTTAAAAAGCAGCACATTTTACCTTAGAAGAAGAAAAAAAACATCCTGATGTTCAGAAGTACAGAGGTAAAATATAATCATAATTCATAATTAGTAATGAACTGTATCATCTGAAACACATCACTTCAGTTATCTTCATGGTATTTGTTAGTACTAGATTTTTGCACTGTTTAGTCAAAGGTTAAGGAATTAAATGCTACATAATACCTGTTACCAAAAGTGCCTTAAGAGCCTCAGTAACCTAAATCAATTGATGGTATATATACAAAAAAACAGTTTAAACTTTTTCCATCATTTGTGTATAACAGACTTTTCAACAGTGCATTATAGATTATAAAGATGTTGCTTGGGATGTATGGGTTACTACCACAGATAAAGGAAAAAAATGAAGTACAGCACAAATTTGAAAATGCTGTCCCTGCTATTCACTCTTCCCCTTGTTGAGAAACAGTCTAGAAACGTTTTAATAGATCAAGATCAAAACAACATTTATTTTATTTTGTTAAGGACTATAATTAGGATGAACCTAATCATATATAACATGTTGCAAAACAGTTTAAGACATCAAACAGTTGTGTTCTTCTAAATGCATATTCCTGTGTAGATCAAGTGAGGTTACACCTTACTATCAGTGAAAGTAACTGAAATCTTTTAGCACAGAAAGCTAAAGGTATCATTTATGTTCGGTAGCCTTTGAAGTAATACAATGGGGAGGAGATCTAACTAACATGCTATCAAAGCTGCTCAATAACTAAAATGTTTACTACCTTTCTTAATGATAGCATGGAACCTGCACAAGCGTGATTAAAGTATATTGCAGATCATAGTATCTGGGTTCACACAACCTACTTTAAACTCCAATTGTGTTACATCATTCCTACATTAGTTTCCTTGGTTTTGTATATTGTACACACTTAAAATAATGAGTGTTATCTCACTTTGTTATATTTTTAAGTTAACATAGTATTAAGTAGATTTTGTAGTGTGCAATGAAAAAAGACCAAATTAAATGTGTCAAGTTCAAAATTAGAAAGAGAGTGAAAAATAAAATGGGCAGAAAAGGCTGGCTAGAAAAGTTCTCTCAGATTAATAAAATACTGTAAGATACAAAAGTAAAATACTGCCATGAATCCCATGCATAGTGAAACAAATAAGTATGAATTATTTACTGGGTAAACACAAATTAGTAAGAAGACACAAACGTTCCTAAAACACAATAAAACTACAAAAACCAAAATTATCCAAACAACAGTAGAGAGCTAGGAAAATTGAGGCACAGGGCAGGGGCAGTACAAAATTAAGTTAAACCACACAAAAATAGTACTTTCCCTTAGGTCATTACCTTAAAAACTAGACTTACAAGACACTGGTTCCAAATAACTACTCATAATTTCTAAAACACTCACAAAAATACTTGTAAACTCTCTTTATTACTCCCAACTGCTCAAATCCTTCACACAGGACAAAGACTTGCATTTAAGCACAAAAACACCAACAGGCCCCGTCAATGATATAACCATTTAATTAAACCTGAAACAGGAGGAAGTCTACAACACTGCAGACACAAGTTACATCACTGCCCCCCTCCCAGCAAGCATCATTATCTGCTCACAGGTTAAGCTTCTGTATAGCCCAACTCCTGTAAAAAGGTGTATGCCTTCATTTTGCCTTATGAAGTATTCCTTATGGTCTGCGACTTCTATTCTGAGATCTAGGGAAATGCACTATAATGAAGGATTTTTTAAAGATGGAGCCCAGTGATTGCTGGTGTGTGAAGCGACTGGATAAAGTAGAATGTTTAGTTTCCAACTTGAACTTTCATCCAATATTTTAGATTAATCAGAGCCTGTCTAATAGAGAGGTACAGTACCACTTCTCAATTGCAGGACCCTTTTTCCTTTACCCTTTCTCTTTGTAGCAATTTTAAGTCTTAAATATACAGCTGAGATTTCCTTGCTGGTATTCCTCAGGGAGAAGACTGCACCCAAACCAACAACTGAGGCTTATATGTGATTGAAGGAAGGGGATCCTAAGGATAGGTGCACTGATTATCGCATTCCTCAATGTGGAGAAGGTGTATTCATCTTTTAAGGCAAGCTTGAGCTTAGTTTTCATCCTTGTAACATTTAATGGAGGAAGGGTGATGTTGGGGAATCAGGTAATGAAATGTTGATATTAGATAACTAGGCCAGACATTATCCCACTCTTTTAATGGTGGTATAGTTGGGATATGAAAGGACAGCCTACACTTTTTCCACCCAAGGATAAACTGTGTGTCATTTCCCATGGTAAATCTGATATATTAGTCCTCAGTGCAAGCAAACGAACATTTGGTTTTGCCGAGTTAAGACAGCTTTAATGGATCTTCTGAAGCATGTTGTGGCAAAGGGATACATGGGCTAGCCAGAAGGAGATGATAATGTTGACTAAGGAGGCAGTAGAGAAATAATAATGGTCCAAAAGGATGTTGTCCATCCACCTTTGGGATGTGGAGGTGTCCCATGCAAAGTGCGTATTAATAAAGTCTAAATGCATGCAGAAAGCAGTGAAAGGTTTTGCCCACTTAGTGAGTGGGACATGCCAATATCCCTTAATGAAGTCAATTGTTATAAAGTAATTAACTTTCCCTAATCTGTGAAGAAGCTCATGTGTATGATGTACAGGTAGCAGTTAAAGTAAAAAATAAAATATATATATATTTATAATTCAGAAGACAGAATCTTCACAATTATCTTGAAAATCCAAACAGATTTACTTTGACTGGGTATGACCTGGTAGGGCTGCGTAGCATTGTCGGAATGTCTCGCATACAGCATGTCATGTTTGGCAAATTATGTACAAATTAAATCTCATGTTATCAAACTGGAAAAGCAGGATAGTAATATCATTCTCACTGCTGGGCTGTTCCATTCAATGTGTCATCATCACTTAGCAATGCCTGAAATAATCAGAGCACTTAGACAAGATAAGCAGTTATGGAAATCCACTCTCCTTCTCTGGAAATAAAGATAATTGAAAGTAATTTGCTGGCTTTGGAACAAGCATATGCAACACAATTCAAAATATATTTTCTGAAAGTTCAGAGCCTCATATTATGTCATGCCATTATAAAATGTAAATGTAAACCTTTTAATTATTTGCATTAAAATAAACAGGAATGGATAAAAGGGCTATGGACATGCAAAAAAACAAAAAAAAATTGAAAAAGTTAGGCATAAAGTTATGATTGCATTAAAGGTTTAAGTAATTCATCAGTAAAGCTGCTGTTCATGCCTAGCTAAAGTGTACCTAGGAAGCCAATTGTTTTTGTAGGAAGTGCATACACATATGAAGGTCTTACATTTTATTACAAGGTAGAGAAACTGGATGCAGACATGAAAAAACATTAACAAATCAAGTTAGTCCCTGAAGAATGCAATACACTTTTAAAACCAATCCATTCCACATGGGAATGTGAAGGCAGCAGCTGACTTTTCTTCAGTGTTCAGAGCCCAGTGATGAATCGCTGTGCTTTATGGCTGAAAATAACTTAAGATCACTGGTCTAAAGGTCTGGTGAATAAGATGGATGTGGAACCAGGTCAACTACTCTTTGAAGAATCCTTGCACCTAAGCAACCCAGTGTGGTGAGGCATAATTATGGCAGAAGCAAAACATTGACAGAGCAATATCTAGATATTTATAACCTGCTGGCAAAAATCATGTCATCAATACCTGAAAACACCTGTTATGGAATGCCATGGGAGGGAATGAGACCTCAACAATCCCACACCACAGCTGCCACCATCTTTCTCAGCTGGCCTCTACACAGAACATTTTGCCAGGGGGGAAGAGTGAAAAGTTGTCAATTGTTCCAGCAAATGCTTCCCCTTGTGGACTGCATCCATGCTTTGGCCATTGCCACAGAGGTGTTCACTTGCTGCGGTTATAATCACGATGAATGGGGTCATCGAGAATCATGTATAAAATTGATTGCTCAGAACCTTCTAATACAACTGAGGTCATAGTGATTTCTTCCACTGTTATTCTGCTAAATACCAATTTTTGCACATGCTGGATATTCAGCAAATAAAGTTTTCAAAGATGTCAAAGAGTTTCAGTTGCAGTTTTCATGTCCTTTAAACATCTGTACCCACCTGTGAACATTTTTCATATAAAAGCTGTACAGGGAAACCAACACATCATGTATACAGACAAAAATGCTATAGAAGGAAACCAACATACTGCACAGGGAGGCCACACTTGGTCTACTGAGATAACATATAAGGAAACCAACACTTTATGCAAGAAAAGCAAAATGCAGTATAAGGATCTCTAGTGTGACCAAAGAGTTGTAAAGAGAGCGCAAATGCACTGCATAGAGACAACAAAATGCCCTATATGCACTGTGCAGAAAAATCAGTATAGTGTTGTTTTTTTCTTTAGTCTTTAAAGGATGTATAACAGTATGTAAACTGGCACCCAATGGTGACAACACAAGCTGTTTTCTTTATCATTGCTGAAGAAAAACAACTGGAGACAGAATTCAAACAAAGAAATGAGCAGCTGCATCACATCCTGACTCTGGCCAAAAGCCTTCATTGTATCACAGCCCTCAAGTGCTGTGTCTGTTGCATCTGTGTGGGTGCGATTCCATAGAAGCTAGACAAAAATAATATATATCCCTCTAAATGTGATACTTTATCTGTCTATGGTTTATCTCACCAGTTACACAAATAAGGTGAATAAATGCCTTGACTGATTTATCATAATTCATCATCTTAAGAGAGTCAAAAAGTAATTTTTCTAAGGTTCTTTTTTAGGGCAGAAGCAAAAAAGTAAAATTACTGAAAAAAGGAAAAGGAATTCATATTATCATTCTATCTGCTTCACTATCATTAGTGATAATTAAAATGTTTACTGTACCTTGCAAAGCCCTGAAAGACATACCAATAATATCACATTTTGATTAAATATACTTTTTATCAAATTAACTGTTTTTATTTAAAAATGTAACATCCAAATTGAACATTGCTATGTATGAAGGAGGCTGAATGTCTTCTTAAGCTGTAAATCTAAAAAGTGAAATTTATAGTCAACTACTAAAGTGTTCAGCCCCTTAAGTCAGTAATTGGTAGAGAACCTATTGCAGCAAATGCTGTTTCCAAACTTTTGTGGATAGGTCTCTTCCATATTTGCACAGTGCAATGATAGAAATTTTGCCCATTCTTCCAGGCCAAATTATTCCAGTTTCCAGTTCTGACAAGTTTGTCAGGGATTACTGATGGACTGCACAAGTCTCGCCATAAAGTTTCTATTAGATTTAACTAAGGACTGTGAAACCCAAGGACATTAACTTTCTACTTTTCAAACCATTCCAGTTTGACTTTGGCTTTGTGCTTCGGACACTGCGTACATAAAATGTGATTTCCGACCCAGTTTTAGATTCTTGGGTGACTCAAGCAGGTTTTCTTCTAGGATTCACCTGCACTTTGCTCAGTGATCATTCAATCCTTGCTGATGAGAAGCATCCCCATAACATGATGCTTGACAAGCACCACCATGCTTGACAGTTTGTATGGTGCTGACTAGGAGATATGCTTGCACCAAATTTCATGCTTTGAATTCAGACCAAAAACACGTATCTGATCATTAAACTTTCCATCAACTGTCTGCAGTTTATCAAATACTAAAATTAATATACAGGTACGTATTTTTCATTAAGGCTTCTTTATTGCATCCACTCATACAGACCAGGTTTCTGTAAGTACTGGTATTTTGATAATATATTTAAAGTGACTCTCATGTCAGACATTAGAAAGTCACTGCTGGCTTCACACTGGCATCTATAGCCAGTTTCCTGCTTTCCCCACTTCTCATGTTGGAATACTGTACTGACATAGTGTCTGTGTAGCATGACGCACTTTTTTTACCAACTACATGAATGACTTCTGAAGTGACCTCCTCCTGGTCTGTGCCTCTTTACTTCCTAAGTGCTGTCTTGTTTTGAAAGCTCCTTTGTCTTCTTGATTGAACTATCATTTAACTTAATCAGGAATAGATTGTGAGGATTCTAAATATAAAGTCCAGTTTGATAGTGTCATGATTCCAAGCTCAGACAGCAACAAAATCTGGAAATCTGGAAGAAGTTTGAATAATTTTGCAAGGCACCATATATAAGATTTTATTAATTAATATTTATAATCTACGATTATATTTACGACACTAAGGTACGCAAGACACAGATCCAAAAATGTAGTAATTTAAACCCTTCTTCACCAGTATGTACACTACATGTTGGTGCATGATGTACAACCTTATCCACAACAGTCAGCTTTTATCTGAGTACTCCCCTTCTTTGAGTTTTGGAAGAGCACTCCAGAACTTAACAAAAGCCTCAGACAATTTAAGAACTCCTTCTTTATACATTTGAAGTAAAAAAATCATATTATAAGAGATTTTATTTTGCCCATCAATATTTATATATATATTTACTCACATTTATTGCATAGTTGTGTACAAGACATTACCAAACTGAAGGCAGCTGACACTGTGAACTCTTAGCAACCAGTCTAACCAGTTCAACAAAGGGTTGTTGCTAAACTTATGCTGGCAACTCCTTTTTACTGTTTTACATTGTAGCTACACAAAATCATACAAAGTTACTTTGAAATTGTTCACAGTACTTTTGCTACCACGCTAACTAGAGTAAATCGTACTGCTCAATGCAGGGTGAACTCCACGAACGTCTTTGGCATGACCTTGTGAGCATGCACTGTTAATTCTCATAGCATTTTATGGTTTAGGAATTATAAGTGCTAAATTCCATAAAGGAACTTAAAAGATATATTTAAAATGTTAAATAAGTAATTTTAATTAAAAATTCCATCTGAATTTTCCTTTTTTAAATTTGATACTTACAGTGTACTCTGCCACAACTCCTTTATAAACTTCAAAAAATTCTTCAGCATTGGCCCGATCCATAGTGAACTGAAAAAAAGAAAAGAAAAATGTATGACAACACAATTGCTTTTCAACTCTATTATAAATAAGTATTTTCGGATCTAGAAGACCTGAAAACTGTATTTCATCTATGATATGCTAATGAATGTGCTGTGTAAAGAAAGACATTACATTCCAACAGAATTAAAAAAGTTAGAGAAGGCCACACAAAACAAATCAGGAAAAAAATACTAATGAAAACTAAATATTTTGGAATTTGAAAAAGCCAATTTCAGGGATAATGTTCATTAAAGAAACTACAAAATTACACTCCTTTATGAGTATTATAAACACTGCCTGGGCACAAACCCAGCTCTCCAGTGGCACTTGCCAGCAGAGCTAAAGGAGACCTCCCCCAGCCTGGCCAGTGAGATCCCTGTTATATGCAGGGGTGTATTCGTTACGATTAGGTGAGTCTAAACTGTGTGTACAATAGATTAAAATGAGTACTTGAAAATGAAACACCTGTTAAGGAAGGTGAAATTCAGTTCAACGCGATTTCTTAAATTAAAGTTTTTTTTTCTATGTAAAAACATCCAGCACAAATATCCAATATTTAACTCTGCCAGCTTCCGTTGAAAGAAAAGCAGAAGTAACAATTACGACATACAGGCATAAAACGGCAAACATTGCACCCAGGCTAGCAAGGTAGCATGATGAGCATTCATCCTGTATCAGTAAGCTGTTCATCCTGGTGCTGACCCAGTCTTTGGACTGTGGGAGGAAACCCACCCCTCCACTCAGAGGCAACCCATGTGAACACAGGGAGAGGTACAACCTCCAGGTCCAGAACTGAACTCAGGGCCCCAGCGTTGCGAGGCAGCAATGCTAATAACTGCATTAACTAGATATTAAGTATATGTCTAACAAAAATGTCCTGTATTTAAAAACATTTTTTTAAAAGAGTAGTCAGAAGCATTCCAAGCAATATATTTATGTTATTATTAGAAATGAATTATTTAACACTAAACATGACTAGCTGTATGCATGAGAGTGCTCCAACACGTAAAGACACAAAGACTTGAAATGCTAGTACTGTATTTCATGGCCATAACATTTTTAAATTAAAATATCAACATAATCTAAAACATCTGTGCTATCTTGCTGGTACGGCTGTACTATCTCTGCCGGGTGGAGTGGTGGCTCTGTGGCTAAGGATCTACGGTTGTGAGTGGAAAGTTGCTGGTTCAAACCCCACAGCTGGCAGAGGAATCCTACTCCATTGGGCCCCTGAGCAAGGCCCTTAACCCCAGCTGCTCCAGGGGTGCTGTACAATGGCTAACCCTGCGCTCTGACCCCAAGCTTCCCTGCCTGTCTGTGTCTCATGGAGAGCAAGCTGAGGTATGTGAAAAGATGAATTCCTAATGCAAGAAATTTTATAGGGCTAATAAAGTGATGTTATGTTAAAGGTTTTGCCTAATTTATTCCTGTAGTAAAAACATTTGAGCCCACTATTCAGATAACACATTGAAGTCTACATTCTATATGAGCATTCTTCTACAGATTTCAACACTCCTGACCATAACAAATAATTATTGTGCATTGTCCAAACATTATACATTTCACCAGAGGTTCTGCAAATCAGATTATTTGCCAGTGTTCCCTATATTAGGGCTATATTGATTTCTTGTGGATTTATAAAGTGTATACGTAATAACATCAAAGAAACAGAACCAGTTCAAGAAATAAAAAAAAAACAGAAACAACCTTGCACTGCCCAATATGTAGACTGGGTACAGCTATGCGTGTATAAGCTTCAACATTTGTAAAGGTTCTGACAAAAGACTGCAATTCTAGTGTGGTTTGTATCACATAGTGATTCAAGTAAGGTTGTAAGGTTCTATGGTGTCCATCATTAGCTAAAAAACATTAATGCACACAAATCAGTTATGCTCCTCTATACAGATGAAACAACTGTTAAATCAGTGGTTTTATTTGACGGTGTTAAATGTTAATGTCCATATGCTAACAATTCACCTCACAGGTGCTCGATTTGGCTATAATCGATTCAGTGATAAAACCTATTTATCTTTCTTGCATGTGCAAATTCACAGTTGTTTTTTTTTATCATGTCTCCTGTCATAATTTCTGCCATTTCATAGCCGCAAGGTAAAGAGGAGTGCAAATGTATAATTAAGCTCCAACATTTTCTACAGACACGATCTCGCAATGTTACACTCTACTAATTTTATTAGCTAGTGCTGCATACTTGAAATTATTAATAAAGAATGAAAAATGAGCTGTTTCTGAAGTGTTTTTTGTATAAGATTTTTTTCCATGTTAAGATGAAATGAGTTAATGACATAACCTTAGGACATTTAACCTTGGCTAGAGATGCAGTCTCATACTATTTGTGTCTTTCCAGCACTTCTCTGCCCCCCTTGTCTCTTGTCATTGGTCTGTGGTGTCCAAAGCTGGGCGATGCTCTGACAGCACAGGATCCAGCACTGTTGATTAGTATAAGAGACTGTCTGTTCAGGCAGTCTGTTCCATGAGAGTATGACTCATCTCTGCAGATATTTCTTGCTGAAGCAGAGAAAGCCCCAGCCAGCACCTTTAGAAGCACGCTGTTCTCACGATCTTTTAATACATGGCCAGCAAATGTACAGTATAATACCTGTCCCAGTTAACACTCATGAATAATTTACAAAACAAGCAAGGGAGATTAAAGGCAGGAAGATAAACAAATCTAAAATACATTCTTTTGTTGTAGTTTTCTCTTAGACAAAAAGGCAATTTTACAAAGACTTTTGACAGTGAGTAAAATGCCAAGTAGAATAATGTGTAGATTAAAAAATACAATACAAACAAAAAGAAAAACCTAAGAAAAGTCCAATTAAACCTACACTGATGTATCATTGAAATAGCAATTATACAGTATACTGTCATTTTAGTCTAACAACAAACAATACATCCTAGTATATCCATAAAGAACACTGTATATTTAGGGAGCTTTCTGCATTAATTTCTTAACCATAAGCTAAAAACTGTCTCATGCCAAATGTACTGTATAAGCAAAATACATTAGATGAAGACCAAAAGTAAGAAAAAAAAGTAATACATTTTAAACATCTAAATTAAAGGTTTGTGTTTTTTATTAAAGGAACTCTAAAGATTTACCTATCAAATTAGTATTTGAGTTCCAAACCAAAGGGAATAAGAATGTAATATTTGTGTATAACAGGTACAATGCAGTGGCTTCCTTAAAGCAACAAATTCAATCTTTTGTTCAACAGTACAAAGTGCTGCACTTCAGTGGTGAACAAAGTGGGTCCTGTCTATACAAGGGGGACTTTGGGAATGTTCAGAAAGAAAAAGTTCTTTATAAGCACACAAATAATACATAATAAATCCAATTCTTTAACAAACTCAGGCACCATAAACACAACTTGTATAAAAATTACCCTACGTTTAAAGCACAATGCTTTAAATACAGTTAAATAGATTGGTATCTATTTAACTGTAGATACCAAGATCATATACGTAACATACATGTGTGAATATACAACACCACTGTCTAGTGATTTCTCTAGGAGATCAAAACACCCAAACCTAGTTAAACACAGAAAGACATGGCTGCCCCATAGTTTTCTCACAGCAAAGCACCCAGATTAACAGAAGCTAAAATGTGATATCACATCTTCAGCAGGTGGAATGTGCAGCTGCACATAGTAACAATGTGAACTATCCTGCTGAACAGCTTATGCAGCTTGTTCATATACTGTAGGTCAGCACGTACTTGAGCCGGCATTATAAATGACATACTGTCACAGAATCTCCTTGTTTCTTTCGAGATCTTTTTTTATTTTGAAGAGGAGGATATTTTGGACTTGTACACGGAACTTAGAGGAATTCTACGGCAAATCTGGAAGTCATGAAGCACTGTCAACAACTGGTCTATTCATGCACATCAAAATCAGCCTGTCAAAAGAAATCACACGGTGAACTATTAACTGTTTGTGAGCTTTAACAGTGGAAATACCACACATTACAGAGCTGCCATGGGAGACCCACTCAGGCCACTGGTCTGAATAATTACTCTCCAGGCAATACAGGCGAAACCTGGCAAATAAAAATCAATAAGGGTCAGACCATGTGACCTGAGTAGCATGTGATGGGGACAGTAGGGGGAGGAGTTTCCACTAATCCAGTGCATTTCAACTGTGCAAAATCTCATGCATCCACTGCAAAGTTACTTGATTAACTGTTGCCAATGATTAAAAGAAAATGAAAAGGCTAAACATTTGAATCATCTGTGTTAGTTCTTTCATTAAAATCAATGTTTTCTTTCTTAATTTTAAAGTGCTTTTTCATCGTAAACACCATCTAAAAAAGTGGAGTACAATTAAGAATATAACCTTAAGACAGGTGGTCATTACAATTATTATTATAAATGTAGATAATTTTAGATTTACACATACATGTGCACTTTATATATTAAAAAAAAACTTACAGAGGGCTCCAAAGCTTTTTGATACAGAATACACTGTCTGAAAGTACCTGAAACCATTTTTGGTGCATAAACTAGTACGTTTCAGCATATGGCTCTAAAAGACATGTTTTGTTTCAGTGTAACACTGGTAAAAGTAGTACACTGATTGGGTCTGCAGAGGCTCCACATAGTGGAGCAACTGAGCAATGTCTTTCAGTGTGCCCCAGTCAGACTGGAGAGAGCTGCTGCCTTTCTCACACTGAGGATTTGACAGCAGCAATGGTCACCTAGCAACAGTGTAAAAACTCTGGGCTGGAAGCCACACCAGTTCATTTTACAGATAATATTTAGGAACTGGTTTGTGTCCCTTGTCTGGATCCTTTTTTAAGAACATCTTTATATAGTGTTGATGAGTCACTTGTACTTTAACCTTGACATCATAATAAAACATCATCATCATTACAGAAAAATATTTTCTTTTTTATTTACATTGGGCATTAACTAAGGAATTCTGATCCGATACTGAATGGTACAAATCCCTGTTCTGAGCTTCACTGACCCTTGATCCTTGACTGTTTAAAGAAGCTGTGTTGTTATTAACACAATGAAGGTTATTTTATCGTTTATTTAAGATGTGCTGTAGAAATCATTTTTAAGTGACAAAAGAGAAGACAAAGCAGTTTAGAAATACCACTGAGATTCAGCTTTGCAGCAGGAACAACACTTTTAAAAAAGTGACATGACCTCAAAGAAGACAAGAATGCAGTTGTATTAAGAAACAATAGCTTTAAAAAAACTACGATGGCTGTGCTGTACCAGATACATGATGGTTACCTCTACTAATAGTTTAAAAACAGACTCACTTTCTTGAAACGGTACAATGTATACCACATACAATTGCATAAAAATCTTTTTTATGGAGGATGTTAATATTTGGTGCCGCAAATATCAAATAAGTAGGATACCAGGGTTTTTGCATTTTGGTGACATATAAAACTCCAAATCCTTAGCTAAATAGCAACCCCCCCAAAAAAAAATATTTTTCCTACTTTTAGACTCTCTCACTGATCCTTTAATAATACTGTACTTTGAAAAGTGTGCTGATTGCACTCTGCTCTGATGACAAAGGACAGCCAATAACACACTAGGAGGTAGGTTGGGTGCAGCTCTGGATGTAAGAGGAGAAATCTCAGAAGGAAACAGGCACAGGCAATAGGGCTCAGGTGGGAAACTTTAATCAAAAAACAACAAGAATCACAGAAGGTGTTTTGTGTACAAAAGCTGAAAACAACACTTTTTTTTTCTTTTTTTTTTAAATCAGGTCACGTAATTTAGATCAAATTTATATATGAGGAGTATGAAATAATAAAATGTTTGCCTGCTGGTGATGCTGCTGATGTTGCATTACAAACCCAATTATTGAACACATTTATTTGAGTCATTACATATAAACCTACAAAAAACCCCAAATAACCACATTTTAAATTTATGATAACAAATACTGTTAGTTGTCCTCCTATGAAATCATCAGTCTTTTGAGAGTGCCGACTTGTTTAGGACTGTAGAGTGAACCAACGCATAATTTTAAACATTAAAGCCTAAGCTGGTAATTGCTTTCTGGCCTCACTGCTTAAGAAGTGATAATTTGGTGGTGGAAAAAAAAAAAACAGAAAAAAGGAAAAAGGGAAAATTTGTTGGTTGTAATAGGTTTTACAGTGTCGGGCTGATAAAGAACCACATTTTGGAAAGTTGATAAATTTTAATCAAAGGAAAAAGCATTGAAGTAACATTAAATAAATCAAGCAGAAAACCAGGTGTTTCATTCAGGACCTAATGAAAGGGCAACTGAACACAAAAACTATTGCTTGAAAGTTGAAATCTAATAAGCTATCTTACTGTATGATTTCTAAAACAAGTTAAACAAAATCAATATTTTAAACAGCTTCTAATGTACAAACCTTTAGCTTATAAAGCCAGATTATAAAACGAAAACTACACTGCATGAATTTACCACTTAGTTTTGTGACTGGAGTATGTAAAGTGTTACCTGCAGCTAGTTAACATTTCAAGAAGTTTAATGTTTTAATGAGTGTTTTTCATGCATGAAAGACAAGGGAAAGCCATTACAGTATGTAATTCTTTCACAAGCATGAGCATTTGTCAAACATGTCTTTGCCTGTTGGAGAATACAAAGGGTAAAAAAGTTTAGTCTGTACATCAATGGGTACAATATTCACACACCACAATGTGATGTATTCACATCCACAGTGACTTTGCTTTAGTTTATATAAGCCATGCATCTCGATTGAAGACGTTATGACACTCTTACCATTTGTAAAGCTGAAATTTCAAATCCTGCTTCACCAATAGCATTCAGAATCTTCCCAGTTAGAGCTGTCAATAAAAAGAAAAACACAATATTTAAATCTACAAAATACCGGTACATTTACAGTTTGTACATTAGTACAACACTTTTTTAGTGTCCATGGCAATAAGCAGATATGTTTCTCACCAAACATCTTACTTATTAATTACATGTCAGTAATTATGACCTGAAGACATGAATAATTTGTATGCATTATTATTTTTAATAAACATCAGTTCTATAGAATATTACTTCCACATTGCTTTACTTGAGCAGGTCATACCAAAATCTCCAATTATGTCTGCTGCATCAAAGTTTCCATTTTAGTGGAAATGTTTGTAGATCTAGTTAATGTTTTTCTTAAAATCCTCATTCACCTCTTCTGTGCAATTCATCCTCTTTCTGTTCTTGTCTGTCTGACCCAATCTCAGATGGAATATTTGATTTTACCAAAATCTATGAAACATTTTATTCAAATTCTTCAAAACGCTTGCAGAAAAAATAATATCAATTTACACAAAAGTTATGTTGTATTGCTTAAATAGAAACAGCTTGAAACACCAGAGCGCACATATTTGCTTATCTTTCTGTAATAAGCCACAATGATAAATTAATTTAATCTTGAATTTTATTACTAAGTACACTGGTATTGACAAAAACTTATATAAAACTTCTAGGCACAATGTGCATCGGAAGAAATCTAATACTGTCAGAAGGCACATAAAACCATCTTGAATGGCATGTAGAAATGGAACATGGAAGTTGTCACCCACTATTACTTTATTTGATTTTAGCAGTTTAGTCTATTTAATAATTAGTTATAAACATCAATTTAGTTCATTTTGATTTTGAAGAAAGAGGAACATAGAAGAAGACAACTGAGTTTTATATAGCATAAGGGTATGTGAAAAACAATACATTCACTTTGTTTGTTGTTAACCAGAGATTTAAATAGATTTTAGTCTATTATAGAGTGAAATCCTGTCCACATGTACAGATAGAAAAAACAATCACAGCAATGAACAACGCAAACAGCATAATGAGGTTAATTTACACCTATACAAATCTGACTAGTGTTATAGGATATTACATGAAACTTTATTGTTTTAGTGATGATGTAATTCAAAGATGTGCTAGAGCTTTTATTAGTGATTTAGTGTGATACTTCCCTATGTCTGAATTGGCAGAAATCCTGCTTTGTTTACATTTTCTTCAAAGTTGAGTTGAGATTCTGCAATTTGAACTTAACATGTGTACACATATTCTGTCTGGCCCTAATCATATTCCACAACGAAGCTAATCAATGCATTTCTTAGCATACCAATGGCAATAATCTCAGCACCGTTGTAAAACTCAAAATTCATCTGCTTATTTGCAGATACTGTTCACTTGATGAATAATGTTTGGCAGCACTCCAAGTTTATAGCAGGATATATAATATGCAAAAATATATTGTTTTTAAATTATTAAAGATTACTACATTTTCTCAAAGTGGATAATGAGTCTCACAATATATCTAAGGGTTTCTGCTAAGGTCAGCAAAGGGCGCATACAGATAAGGCCCTAGACTGCTCTATCCGTAAGGATGAGAGTTCCTGCTATGAGTCAATGGATATTTCCATCGTTCACGGTCTGTTTCAAAAGAGCCTCTTGCAGGCAAAAGTCTCACACAGGATAGTTTTATCTGTTCATAACCATAAACAGTCTATTCTTAGCAGGATGATTGCACACAAAATTAATTTGGCTTATATTAAAGGAAAGTGAAATGTGTCAATCCCACCCCGTCAATGACACCAAATATCTCTTTCTAGCCCCAAAGAGGCAAAAAGTATCAAATCTATAAAACTGAATTCACATTTTTTCTACCTAAAGAAATATTTTGATTGTCCAAGAAATTGTAATGATTTGCCTAGGGCTGAAATGCACTTGCAGAGCTTTTCACAAACAGATGTAAACACCTTTTCTAATTAAGTCATTGTTATGTTAATGGTCTTAAAAACAAAGCATAAAAATTCACTACAGTGTTTTCAATGAAAACAGACTGCACAGGTTCTAGTAAAAAATACACAAATCAAATTCTGAAGATGCATTTCTGTAAGTCGTAAAGCTGAAGATGGATTTCTGTAAATCGTAAAGCTGAAGATGGATTTCGTTGTAAAGTCCTTGTCTGTTTCTTAGATTTTGAAGCACCTTCAGATGTGCTTAAATGTCCATATGATCCAATACATTGGATAAAAATATGACCTCTAACCTTATTAACCGTATTAAGATATCATATGCACACACCTTTTACAGTGTATAAAGTGTATATACTGTATGTATATTTAAGTGTATTGTCAAGCCCTGTTTATTTCAACATGATTCTGGAATACAAACATATTGTGCCAACAAGAAAATAAACACAGTACTTTGACATCATTCAGCTCTGAAGAGGTAAACACTGATGGGAGCCACCAGTGTCATGAAATGTGCTGGGAAGGTTATTCAATGTCTGCTTCTCCCATGGAACAACTTCCTATTTGTATGGTAAGAGAGCAAATCAATCTACCTTCCTAAGGCTGTTTCACCTTCCATTGAGAGACCTCATACAAAGGTGTCCAAATATATGAAACTGTCTCCACTGGGTGCTTTGTTTTCCCAAGCAAACGCATGACTTAAAGATTGCCAGGAAGCAGGAGTATTTTTATAATCTGAACACTTCATTAATTTTTTCTTTATAGTAGGTTTACATCTTTGAAACATATGAAACGTATTTACTATACATCAAACTTTGCTTTCTAGTGCTTATTCTTCTGGATTATATTGGTTCTTACTCAGCCTGTACAGGTTAAGTTAAAGTTAACATAAAATTCAATAATAAATAGGACTTTTTTGCATCACAAGGGACCTTTAACGAAATTAGGTGTAAATGTGACAACAAACATATGAGAAGTGCCATTGCCATTAACTTACCCCAGACTACATTGCCATTGTTCACAAGTAACATGCATTTAAAAAACAGAAATATAATACAGCATTAATCACTCAAAAATGTGATTCAACTAAAAAAGAATCAGAACTTCTGAAACCAAACCTTACTAAGTTTCATTCCTATCATCATGTTACCAGTCAGCGCTACTTGTCCTGTAACCTCTCAGCAATTTTTAATTAGGTGAAAAGATGAGCTTGTTGTGTAAACTGACCTTTTTTTCTCCACACATGGATTTCAAAGGGTACTTTTTTTTCTATCTAAGCTATAGATTATATGGAGTGGCTTGTATAATGTGGGAAAACTAAACAACTGGCATTACAATGCATCTTTATTGCACAAACTTTGAAATATCAAAAGAGAATAAAATAAGCAGATAGACCATAGGTCTCAATTTCTACTGTTTTAGGAGCTAATGTTACAAAGGACATTACATTCTATTTTGTAATGATCATGATCAGCAATACAATTGCTATTATTATAGTTGCTGTTGTTTTATTATAATAATACTAATTACTATATATAAAGATCATGAGAGTTAAGCCAAGTTAGTTATTATTAATAACTGCTCCTCAATATTATATATCTGACAGATATATCTAACAGTCTTAGCTGTTATTTTTCCTAGTCTACCTACAGTACAACTGAAAAGAAAAAAAAAACAAAACATACATGTATACCTGTAATTTACAGGATGCATTTATGTTATCAGATTCAATTTCAGGGTGCTTAGGTTCACAAATTGCACCATTGCCCTAAACCAATAACATTACTGAAACCTATTTGCTTAATTGGATGCTATGACAATACTCAGTTCAGCTGATGATAAACATCTGCAGAGCCAAAGGCAAATTCTGGCTACCCTTGTTCTGCCAACTGGTGTCTGTCACACCCAAACTGAACCAAAAATATAATCTGGTACAGTTTTACCAAACAGTCACTTTCATACAACTTCCTTTTAAATGCAACTACAGTGTTTTTCAAAATTAATAAAGAACATTGGTGTTTTTGTGGTAAGAGTTAATGTAATTAAGTGTAATTAAAAAAATAATCTTGCAGGAGATAACTCTAGGTTAACTAGTATAATTCTAGGATAACTAGCCTACATCAGACTGTCAATGACTAATCAGTATAACCTGTGGAGATAACTAGAAGCTGAAAAACAAATGATGATTGAAAAACGGAGTAGGTCTTAGGATCTGGAACCTGGAGGAAGGCTTAAGGTTTAAAACCCTCAAAGGACACTGCTTTTCTCCTGAAAATGCTTTGTGGCATAAATAGGTATACTTCAGGTAGTCATTGTTCATTAGAATTTGTTTTCAACTGAGCTTTCTGATTGACAAACTTTTAACAAAGCAAAGGTACAAGTAGCACAATGTATTGTCTTAATAGCACTTATGAATTGCCCTGGATTGCCTAAAATGAGTGAGCAAACATAAAGCAGACATGATGATGAAAGCACATTCGATGCAATTTACAACTGTTTATTACATAGCTCTGAAGACAGACTCTGACTAGACATTCATGAAAACAGACAGAAACAAGGCTTGGCAAAAACTGCAAACTGCATTATGAATCTGACAGGACATTAGCGAGACTGATGCTCCAAGTGAACAGCATACAATAGCACAATCACATATCAGTGATATAAAATTAATTTGCATAATCTGGGCTGTGCCCAATTAACTGCCTTGACACACTGACACATCTTTTAGCCAGTTCTGACAAATAATGTTATAACTTAGTGGCCAGCAAAAATTAGGATTAGTTTTATCAGGAAAAGAGTGGCATGGATTTTGAACCGATATCTTAAAAAATACCCGAGCTGAAACAGTGTTCTCAAAATAGCCATAAAACATCTACAATTTATGTGGTTTAATTTGAATCATAATCTATTTAGGCAATAATTCTAATTTGATGTCAGAAGTGTCACTTCCTAGAATAAAGCAGGTACAGAAGCTTCAGCTTTACTAAATCCTGCTTTAAATCTACTTATAAACCAGTAGGAAAGAGAGGATAAGTCACAAAAGAAACTGTAGGTGTGATGAAATTATAACAGAAACATGTGCCCTTTTTATGACTCGGATTAGTCTGAATTTGACATTCAACATTCATGAGAAAAATGGAAAAACAAGGTTATAATATCTGGCTGTACATATGCACCAAATGAACGTTAACTAGTTTTGTTATTCCAGTGTAATTTATTTTGTTCTATAAAAGATTCAAACAAGCCTATATTGCAAGTAAAAACAGAAAAAAACATCCTTTAAATAACACAAAAACACAACCCATGAAGAAATAAGATCATTACTGACATTTTGGCTATCAGTTTTCTTATTAACTCTGTAATAATATAAATTAATAAATTTGAGATTAACCTTCATAATAAAAGTTACTGCTATAAAAAAAGTAGCTTATTTCATAGTTTAACAAAATGCTTAAAATGAAGACTTGTAAGGAAAAGATAAACAGTAAATGTCAGCAATAAATAAAAAGAAATAAATTAAATACAATGTTTATATAAGAATTCAGACTAGTGAACTCAATATTTGGTGAAAGCTTCTTTGGTAGCAGATGCATTCACACGATCTCTATCAATCAAGATCACTGGCTTGGTGCAGTTTAAATTTGCACCAAGATCTCTCAAGTTGCTTGGTGATCACTTATGTACAGCAGTTGTCAAGTCTTTCCACAGATACTCAATGCATTTTAAGTCAGGACTTTAACTGGGTCACTCAAGGACATTCATTTTCCTATTCTTAAGTCATTTCAGTGTAGCACTGGCCATCCTCTTACTGCAGGGTGAACTTTGGTGCCAGTTTTAGGTCTTCAGCTGACTGAAGCAGGTTGTGTTCTAAGATTTGCCTGTACTTTGTTCCATTCATTTTCCCCTCAGTCTTGGAAAAGCTTCTCAGTACCTGCCGATAAGCAGCAGCCCAATACCATATTGCTGCCACCACCATGCTTAATAGAGGGATGGTTTTGACTGGGTGATGTAATATGTTGTTTGCAGAAGAAGTAACCAGTGTTCTAATTTCGTCTCATCTGACCACAAAACAAAAGCTGCCAGAACTACTTAAATGCTTCATGCAAACTACAGGATTTGAGATTTTATTCAGTAATTCTGCTATAAAGCGAGCTTTGACTCATGGACATTTCTCCTATCTCAGCTACTCAACTCTGTAACTATTTCAAGGACTCTTGAAATACAAAATACTTAAGATGGAGAATCTTCTAAATGTCTTTAAAATGTAACATATATACTGTACTTGCAGCATTATTAGCTCTAGCAATCTGCAGTAGATTGCGTAGATTCTAAATATTAAGATCTGTTTGAAAGCGCCATGAATGCAATCTCAGATGGTAACATAATTCAAAATTTTTGCAGGAAGGTGAATAATTTTGCAATGCACTCTGCATAAGACTGGGTTTGTTCATACATGTTTTGGCATTTTACCAAAGTATACAGTAACTCAACATTGAAAGCAAAACAATTCTTTATAATTGATCATTTAAGGCAGTAAACATTAATTTCTCTGCATCTCCAAAATAACCCCATACAAAATAGTCATCTTTGTATCTGTGTGTGAAAAAGTCTTAAAAATGGCATGAAACACAACCTAAAAATATGCAAATCATGAAAAATAATACCACATATGTTGTTTCACATTTGACATGTTTTTCTGATTGTATTCAATGTGCAATGGAAAGTTATGATGGCATGCTGTATATATTATTTTTTTCTGAACAGTGCAGTAATCAGTAACAGCACAGATAACAAAACTGCAAGCAAAGTGGAAACACAACACTCTAGTTTTGCAACTGGTGGACGCATTAGGTTACTTGTGTTCATCTTCATGCAAATGGTACATTTGTTCACAATAAAACAATGCTAACTCTTCAAATAATGGGGTGGCATTGTGTAGTGGTTATATCTGTGCTTATTAGAGATAAGATTACTTTATTAGCCACATACAATTTCTTGTATTAGGAATTTGTCTTTTCGCATACCCCAACTTGCTCTCCATGAGACACACAGACAGGGAGAGAAGCTTGGGGTCAGAGTGCAGGTTCAGCCATTTATACGGCACCCCTGGAGCAGTTGGGGGTTAAGGGCCTTGTTCAGAGACCCAGCGGAGTAGGATTCCTCTGCCGGCCGTGGGATACGAACTGGCAGCCTTTCAGCCACAGGCAGAGATTCTTAGCCACAGAGCCACCACACCGCCCTATACTTGGCAGGATGTGAGTTCAAGTTCCCCCTCCTGATGGTGATACTGTATCAACTGAGGTGGTTTACGCAGGTTGCTCCAGTCCACTACCTATTTGGATACATGGGGAGAAACATTTCTGGGGGTAATCCCTGTAACGGACTGGTGTCCCATCCAGGGGAGTCACGTGCTCCCTAGTACTCTTAATGGAACAGAAACCAAAATACATTCTGGCCGGATAAGGCATTGCTGCTCTAGGATGTAGTTTAACTTACTTCACCTACTCCAATTATACTATCTTAATCATAAGTAGACTTTTGCATGTTGAATTCACTTCTAAAACTGTGGGAAAATGAGTAATAAAAAATCAACTTGACAAATCTCTATTTTTTTTAATAATCTGGGTATATGAATGCAAACCTACAAAAGTTAACAAGTCTTCGTTCTTAGGAACTACTAGTGGAAGATATAGTACCGCATACTATTTAGTTGCTGGTTGGTTGCGTTCTGGGTAAAATCAGCATTTCCTTCCATTTGTGATCAGATAAATGACCCTAATAATTTATTATAAGTGTAAGAGTAGTGCCAGTGATACACTTGTATCAAGGTAAAGGAAAGCCAAAACTTCTGAAGTAAAATTAAGACATAATAAGGCATTCAGAGAACACCATCACATCACATTCTGGAATCATACCAATCAGAGTTTCAGCTGTATTATGTGTTAAATAGCTTTTAGTGGGATAGTTTGATGACCTTATCACCATTTCTAACATTGTTTCTGTGGCAAAAACACATTTCAAACCTTTGGTACATAACCCAGTTGTACAGTGGGGACTTCCTACATTCCTCCAGCTTTAGGAAGAACTTTCAAAAGGACAAAAAGATTCTCAGGGAAACTAACTTTGTAGTATTGGCCAGAGGCTTGACAAGGACAGAGAGGGGACATCCCATAAGACAAAGTTGGATGTATGGAAGACAGCCTTTAGGACCAAAAGCTATACATCTGATATGTCAGTCACAGAGATCAGGACATACAAACTTGTACATTTTGACATCTAGCTTTCTTTATCTAGTGTATTGTTGTTAGCTTTATTTGGTGTATTGCTGTTTCTTTATTTTTTATTTCTTTATTTTGCACGTACTGTATACGCAATACACGGATGTGGTAGCCCACAAATGTACACTGTGTTTCCCTTCTTAAAAAATAAACTTAAGGCTGGATAATATTATGGAAAATTCAAATTTACATCAAACCTTGCTATGTGATGGACATACAGCTCAAAATCCTCCTGTTTATCTTTTATTGAAGACATGCAACTATACAGTACATTCTTTATCCCTCCATAATAATATCACCTTCCCTTTGGATAAACAATGGGGACAATGGGGCATTAAACCATTTGAATGAGTCTCCTTCCACCTGTTCCCTTTTCCCATGTAACTGGGTGTCATGTTACCAGGTTTGTTCTTTCATTATGACATGATGAACCACTCAGAGCACCTGCTCTCTTATGCATTAAACTGACTGATAAAGTCACAATGCTTGCTGTATATTCTTTAATCACCATAGTCTCTTGTAAATGTCCTTATTGCTAGCATATTATACCCATAATACATAAAATAATTCAGAACCTGACTTACTGTATTTTAAATTTATATTTGAAGTATTCCAACACCTAGCCCAAATCAATAATTATGACATTTAGAGCTCTAAAATCATAATTGATTAAAAGTAGCTGCATTAAATTTACATGGATATAATCTAGATTAGATTGGTTTTATTTGATTTGAAAAACATTTGTAAAATCATCTTACTCATTTGGTTGCAAGTAGCTTATACTGTAATTCTAAAAATTCTGTCTTTCTGAAGGATTGCATGGACTCTAACACATCCTGGAACCTGGCTCCAGACTCCCACAATATTCTGTGTGAGAGAGGAGCAATATAATAACACAATTGTATTCATGAGAGCTTTCACAAAACTGAGAGTTCTGTACAATAATACTACTGTACATGTAAGCCATGCTCTGTCACCAAGTTCTGCACAATAAAATTGCTGATTTCAGATAATGAAAAAGCACATGGAGATTACAGAAACAAATGCATTTGTTTAGGTTTAAAAAATTACCTGCTCTCCACACAAACCCAGCTCTTTGAGGTAAATACCCATTTATAATATTATTAAGCGTACAATCTTTCAAAGAGAGATATTTTTGCAGAGTCCTATCCAGCACTTGTATTTTAATCATTTGGCACACATAGGCCTTATAAAGTCAGAGTAAAAAACTACACAGGAAGAATGTAGGCTTGAGAACAAATTGTGAAGATCATGGTTCTGGGACAGAAGACCACAACAGACTAAAATCAGTGATCAAAGCAATTTTCTAATAAACATTATTTATACAACACAAAAATGCATTCTGTTAAAACTGAAACATTTTGCATACACATATTTATGTGAAGAAACGTAGATCCAGTAGGATTATCTAAATATGCAAAAAAAAATGCCGGATACAAACTGCAGCTATTTTTAAAATCAATCATTTCCTGGAGCCTCTCCTACATTAAATGATATGCTAAACACATCTTAGGTCATGCTTCAGTTATCTCTCCATTACACTTTCATCTGTCCTCTGTGTCCTCCCAGAAAAGAAGACAGACACAAAACTCACTCAGCTGCACCATGTGTCACATGGCTTAGATCATTGCGTCATGTTTCAGCTGCAGGTACCACTGTTGCTAGGATATGGTGTTCCCACTGCCTAGCGACAGATGTTTTTTTATTCCCGTCAGGACTAGGATCACCAAACCCCATGCTTCTTGAGATAAAGGCAGCCGTGATTTTCCATTGGTTTGTGACTTCAGGGAGGGAATGTCTCTAAACGAACTGCACCAGTTATAGTAAGTCTATTATAACAAAGGACTTTGGTCGAGGGTGGGGACAGATTACTGTACAATGCATTAAGAACTATAATTATTATTTTTCAACTAAATCAACCAAGTGCAGACTCAGCAACATTAGCCCAACCTTTGAAAAATATCAGAGCTTACACCTATTTAAAAAACATATTTACAAAGGCCACAAGCATTGCGAATAGAACTAAAAGAAAGAAAATCAATAACTAGCTTCCTGCTTGGAGCTGAAGCAAATCATTACCAAGATTACAAAATGCTGCTGATTTTGGTCTGATCTAGCTTCAGTCAGGTTTATCTAGATCTTATCCTTTCACTCACATGGAGGTTAAAGGGAGGCCTAGCTCTGAATATATTAGGAGGGATTGTACTACATTGCCACATGCAAAAAAGAGACTCATTTTAAAGGCATCTATATTTGCAAGTAAATATACATTTGCATATATACATATATTAGAAACATCTTTCAGGATTATGGTGTTTTTAAGGCCAGAATTAATTATCATTACATATATACTAAGAGACATTGAAAAAATGCACTAAATATTTTTGTTCCATTATATGCACAGGAGTATCTTTTTATCAAATATCAGTTAAATCCACATTTCACATCACAATTTCCTGAATATGAAAACTCATCTTGGTCCCTTCTTTATTTGTAATACACGCTGTAAATTGTTTTTTTGAACATGCAGATGTGGATGTAACTGCGCTGAATTAACAAGTTACTGCACCTATGACTCTGGGTACGAAGCAAATGCACCTTCTTTTTGGTAGGTTTGTCATTATACCACTAACCTTAAATTCCTTAATAATGAACACTGCAGTAGAAAGTAGCTTCAGTTTTGTACCTTTATAGCCACACCCAGCTTGTGAAGGTCAATGACCATTGAGCTGTCTGATCTTAAGCATGTTAATGCATGCTACTACTGAATGTCTTCTGTGTGCTAGCTTCTTTTATACAAGAGGTGATAGAGGAAACCTGCGAAGTTCTAGAAGCACTTTAAAAGAGCAGAAAGCTATTGTAGGTTTTATTATTTATTTAAATATATTAAAAGTGCAAATAAATGTGTTCTCTGGAATTCAATTATGACAAATATGATTTTTCTCCTTGAAACACTACTATGATTAAGGTACAGCATTTTCAGAATTGTTTTAAACAAGACATTATCTACTTTGTAACTTTCTCTGAGTTATTTTACTCTTATTTCATCAAGGATGTGAATACATCTGGAGGGCACTGTATGCTTACTTTTGATTATACTCAGTTAATGACATGTCAAACTACTTTGAATAAATTAATTTAGCTTATTACAGTAACAGTCATCTCAGTTCTGATTGCAACCTAGTGCTTCAGGATATTTACATCTAAATGTTCTATTTCCTATAAAAACATCCTGAAATGATTAGGATATGTAATTTCTGGATAGATTGCAGAGCTCATTTAACTGGCAGGGGAAAAATGCTTCAAGCATGCTTCAACGCTTCAATAATTTGAAAAGCAGCCTTGATCTAATGCAAAAAGTGATAAAGAATCAAATTATATCTTTCCAACATTTATAAAGAAAAGAATAAGGAAAACTTTAAAATTTGACTTTAATCAAAGTCACATTAATAAAAATACAATTTTGTCACAAGACAAAACAGTAAGGTGGGATATTTATTTCAAGGTCACTATCAAGGATTTCCTACAAAGAAAAAGCACTTGCCACTTTTGCACATACGGTTATATATCCCAAACCTTATTCAACACTAATCAAAAAATTATTATAAAGCCAGTTAACATAAATCTTATTTGCTTTATGCAAAAATAATTTTTAACATATATATAACATATATTTTTATCACTCGTGATATGCAAACCAACTGTGTTACCATGATCTTACTTTGAAGCTGATGAAGAAGATCATAATGTGACCAAGTCCATATCTGTATATGGTTAATGTCCAAATATTTGTATGTATGTCAAAATAAATTATTCAAAGTTGTGAGGCACATTTAAAGTAGACTATAATGAACCAAAATGCAAAATGTGACCCAGTTCACGTAAACATATTGAGAGTACAAGCAAGCTGAAATTCACTGACTGCTGTTAACAGATAGAGACTGCTTGAGAGGCAATTCTTCATAATGAACAAGTAATAGGTTTATTTCATGCTGAAAAAAAGAAGAACGAGAACACAACGTTTCGGCCGTGGAGCCTTCTTCAGGTGTGAAGACCTGAAGAAGGCTCCATGGCCGAAACGTTGTGTTCTCTTTCTTCTTTTTTTCAGCATGGAATAAACCTATTACTTGTTCCTTTGCAGCCTACGCATGCTGACGCAGCTACCCACCTGAATTCTTCATAATGGCAACAGCCACAGGGAAGACAGCTCCTCCTTAGAAATTTCAGAGTGCGATAACAAACCATTTAAAAAGAAGAGCTGACACCTGTTGTTTAATTTTGTTATCTATACAAACAGAACTGCACAGCCACTAGATATAAAACAGGAGCTGTTTAATCACACACAGACACACAGACACACAGACACACAGACACACAGACACACAGACACACAGACACACAGACACACAGACACACAGACACACAGACACACAGACACACAGACACACAGACACTGTAGTGGACAAAGTGATCATGCCCATCAGAAAGATAAAGATCATAGAGTTAAATGTATCTTTAGCTGTCTTTGGCATTCTGCAGAATGGAGAATTCTTCTTGTTATTCTTTCTGAAACTGTACTAGAGACACTCCCGTTTAAGTTTAAACAATTGTCACTAATTCCTTCATCTCCTACACCAACAATTTGAGCATTGCTCTTTATTATTTGTTGTGCTTGTATGTAAAATCATTTTTTTGCAAAAGAAATATATAGAAAAGCATGAACTGCAACTAGGGAATTTTAAATGGTGGTATAATGTTCTAAATAACTGCCTACATGATTACTAATAAATGATGTAGTGCATATACTGAAGAGATCAACTAACTAGGAGCACAATGATAACATGAATATATGTACAAAATACAGCTTCTAGAATTCCCAGGTTTCATTCTTCCGCCCATTTGTTAACCACTTTATCCAATATCCAATGCAAATGGTGGGATACACTCTGGAGGGGTCACCAGCCCATCGCAGAGCACAGACACATCATGCCAGTTACCTCAGAAAGCCAGTTATCCTACCATAACCAGTATACCTTTGCACTGGCAGAGGAACCCAGAGCACCCAGGAGCCCAGTGCTGCAAGGCAGCTATGATACCGTGACACTGTGCTGTCCACTGTCGGATTTCATTCAATATTTATTTCTCATAACTGTAATAATTATTTGACTTATTTTCACACCAGTATATGTGTTTTATCTGGAAATATTGACTGATTTATTACGTTTTTAAGTTTTATTATTAAGCATTATTATGTTTTTTTGGGGTGTGTGACCTCATAGCTGGAACCAGCTATCCAACAAAGTTGTTGAAGCAGATACCCTGACATTTTGTTATATATGGCAGTAGGGTGAGATCCTCACACTATCAACTAAACACCTTCTTCTTGTTTGTAACTTCTTAAGTTTTTGGCACAAAAATGAATTTAAATTTAAAAAGTCTGGATAACACAACAGTTTTTTAAGTCCTTTTGTTTGAAGTGAATAAAATTAAGAAGAAAACTTTAAAATGGTTTACAATACATGGATATCACAGAATCTTCAATGCTCTCTCTGTAAGGATTATCATTAGTCTATCCCACAAAGCAATCTGCACTGTCTTGTACAAATGCTGATGTATTTTTCATCGCAGTCTGTTGTTTTCCACCAGATTTTTTGTCTTTTATTGAGGCTCTGTTTAAAACATACTGTTCACACAATCTATCAAGTAAAATGTGAGCCCAGTTACAGTCTAAATCAGTGGTGTTCAATCCTGTGTATCTGTGGGTTTTTGAGGTCTCTTGAAAGCAGCAGCACATGGGAGCTGGAAGAAAATCATTACAGTTAAAAGAATAACCTACAGGTTGAGCTCATTAACTGCAGAGTTGGAATGAAAAGCTGCAAATACATCTCCAGTTCAGGACTGGACACCACACATCTAAATTATGGCCTGACAATTTATTTTTCACTGTTTATAGGCAGGAAAGTTATGAGTTGTAAGAAAGACACAAAGCCTCTGCAGTACCTAATGGTTAAATGAGTCAATTCAATTTGATTATCACCAGTCAGACATGAACTCTGTGCTTTTGGTATTTATTTCATTTAATTTAGCCTCTTTCATTTTAAGATTGTTATAAGGCTACCATGTGTAGCTCCCCTGTATGACTCATTGAACTATCAGGTTCCACAGAGGCTACACATGTCAAACTTCATCTAAGAGGGGTTCCATAATTACCTAAGACACAGACAAGTCCATATCTGACTGGTTAAAGTCACATGACTAAATCACTCTTGTTTATTTTACTGTCACAATTTATTATTTTAACACATCAAAATCCTATCCTAGAAGCCAACATGACCAAAGAGCAGTATCTGAAATGCCTGCATTGTTTTTTAGTGCCTTGCATTTTAGTACACACATTCTCATTGCTCAATATAAAAATACTAAAACAATATAGTTAAACTATGAACAGTATCATCCAGATTGTGGTCTTGTTTTCTGACATACTCATGATTTAGAACGATGTTTTAGTACATAAGAAATACATGAGTGATAGACAGTCTCTTCTTGCTAAAAATCCTTCACTTTCTTGTTCAGCACAAACATTAGAAACTGGATGTGATCCAGGAGTAAATTAGAAAGCTAGTTAAAAAACAAATGTTATCATGTAGTTATCTCTGAATCTTTAGCTTCTTTTAATGATTTGAAAGTATTACAAAGCACAGAGTAAATGCCCAGTGCATGAAGCAGATTTTAGTAAAGAAACACCTCACATACATGTAACTTGTTAGATATAGACTGTAATTAGGGGTAAATAGATATAGACTGTGGCTACTGGTGTTAGAATAAAAAGGTTTCACTATTGTGAAAAAACATTTTTTGTTTAGTAAATGACTCATGTCCCAGGAACTTAGTACAATAACAACTACCCAGTAGCAGCATTTGCAAAAAACCTGATCCAGGTCTGCTCAGTTCAGAGGATTTCCGTGATTTCACAGGTCACCAGGCAACTGGTATGCTTAATACACAAAGATCAGACCATGGATTTGTAGCAAATCGACGTAAAAGCTGGTTTCAATTAAGCAATGACTCAGGTGATGACACACTCTTATCAATGTACAACACAAAAAGACTGAGAAAAGGCAGAAGGGGTCAAACCATCCCCCAAAAAATATTTGTTTAAAGAAAGAAACATTAACTTTACCAGAGAAACAATAAGGAGGAAGAACAGAGAGTACTTAATATTGTAATATGTCCTGTACAAAGAACAAGTGTTCTGTTAACTGTTTCTTCCCTGGAAAAATATGGTTCTTTAAGCGGACATCACATCCTCATTTATTTCTGAAACCCCAACAATAATCACGTTGTACAATGTGTTATGTAAACACACTACCAATGTTTTTATTTATTCATCTACAGTCTTTTATCTTTTCTCACTTATCTATACATTTTCTAATCATTCTTCATGTTACTTAACCCACTACAGTATATAGTGCCCATGGGCAAAGTTTGGTACTTTAGTTTTTAAGAGTCAAGCATGGAGAAATGACATTTCTCAATGTTGAATATTGCTCCATAGTAACTTGCAAGGATGCCTTTGCCCAAAGCTGGTGTTTGCATACAGACAATCAGAATGTCCACAGACACTGCACTGTGTATGCTTAAAAAAGTCAATACAACTTTCCTGGCTTAGGAGGATGCATTGAGAAGATAATTTATGAATCAGTAGTATAGCATTACAGAGATGTCCTGGTGCTCACAATTATTATATATTGAACTAATCTGTCCTGAACTTTGCTTGAGTTTTGTTTTGTGACAGATTGAAGTGGAGTGGGAAAACCCTTTAGCATTTATTTAGCACCCAATGCTGGCTTTAAAGATTTAATGTCACTGCACTGGAGTATACAGCTTTCCAACAAGTGGAAAAATATAGTGCATCCCTTTGCATTGGAGACACATGAAATAATATAAAACAACCCATTTACAGGAAGTTTTCAATAAACAAAGTAATATAATTTATATCCATTATATTCAACTGAATTTGACATATCACAACATAGACAAAGGTGCAAAAGAAGACTTGAACTTTAACCTAGAGGACATGGTAAGTAATACCATACATTTAACAATAGATTACCTTCTGCGATAGCGTGTGGCTTAATAACACAGCACGTGCAATCTGTGAATCTTGCAGTGTTGGAAGGGCCACGACCAGTAGTTGATGGGAAGAAAAATTCCAGCTCCTGAGGAAAAAAAGTAGAAAAATAAATAGCAGGAACGTCTTTATAGAGTTTGTAATGAATAGTTTGAAAATCATCATATCACAAAAGCGGTGTCTACGGAAAATAAAAATTAGGACAAATAAAAAATATTATCTCAGAACATCTCACATTACATGTTTTTTCAAAAAGAAAACAGCAGTGAATGACAGGAATAAGAAGAAATGTGTTTCTGCTCTTAAAACAGTTTAACAGAATTTATTAGAAACAATACAGAACATAATAACAAAAGGTAAGGCCTGAAAAGAATCTCTATTTGTGTAGACTCAGAATCAGATTTACATATACAGGGTAAGAATCTGATATGTATAGAAAAAAGATTCACAAGATTAAAATTAGATAAGCTTAATATTTATATTAATATTCTATTTTGCATTAACTTCTAGAAAGCTGGTGCTCCTAAAGGATTTTAAAATTTGATCTGTGAGACCAACTATTATACAATCACAGGCAGACAGGTCATTATGCTTATTCATCTTCAGATTCTGATTGTTTTAGTTGTATAAGGCAAATTCAATAGGTATTTAATTCAGAAGTTTGTTTCTAGTTCGTCTTCATAGGAAAACCAAAAGCATTTCTTAAAATAATGACAATATGAAGTGGGTTATGGAAATTACTCAATTAACTCTTTATTAGGTACACATACATACGTATAGACGTAGTGTAGATGCTCACCTCCAAACATAACTGAAATCCCCTGAAAAACCATTAAAATAGCAATTTCCTTCTACTTTGGCACAGTTCATATTATACAACTGTACTAACGACATACCTATACCTTTGAGATTTAGGCAAAAGAAACAGTTTCTTTTCAGGTCAAAGAAATATATTCTTTTTTATAGGACATTAAAAGTTATTCACGTAGGTAGCTGCATCAACATGCGTAGGCTGCAAAGGAACAAGTATAGGTTTATTCCATGCTGAAAAACACAACCTCTTCGGGTGTGGTCATACCGAAAAAGGCTCCACAGCCGAAATTCTGTGTTTTTCTTCTCTTTTCAGCATGGAATAAACCTTTACTTGTTCCAATAATAGTTATTGAAAGCTACTGTGCAGGGGTATAATCAAAATGTTACATAAAACATCCTAATAATGTATCGGCAAAAATTATAACAGTGCAAATTATGACAAGCAATTCACTAATATTAAAACCAATAAATAAAAAAAAGACTTGTGTTGAACATGTTACTGCCTTTCAAAACAAATCTCTACAACACAAAGTGCATAGGAGATACAGATATAGATCAGACACATGGGACTTAACTAATTACAGTACATATTTTAAAAAAGATATGTAGGTAATATGAAAAGCTTAATGTTTGTACACCATCAAACTTTTAGAATCTAAACCAAAATGGCTAATATTTTTTATAACACAAGAATGTTTTTAAAAGTTTCACAATATTTGCTCATTTATCTGTACCTCTTCCAATATCTGGTGTAGTATTTGCAAACTTTGAACATGGCATAAACAGTGGTACTACCGACAGTTTCTTTATGGTCCCCAAAAACACACATACCCTTGCTGCTGAGGCAAGTGAATCGGACCCATGCCCAGCATTCTTGGTGCCATCTGTGCCAAACTTTGCCCTCACGCTGTTTGGTGCTTCATTGCGAGCCACACTTGAATCGGTTGGTCCCAAGAGTCTCCTCCAGGCAGCCACGGCCTCATCCCCCATTATCTCCATGGCAACAACAGGGCCAGAGGTCATAAACTGCATGAGATTACTGTAGACCAGAGAGAGATTTACAGACATCACCTGTCTAGTTAAAAGAACAATCAGTCTTATCAATATCACACTTCTGACTTCTAATATGTCAGATTTACAAAATGCATTAACTTTTAGGTACCAGCTATGGTATATCTTAATGGATATTTTTTTACCTCCTCCTATGGTGACCAAAGCCTATGCTTTAATGGTGGAACATATGATAAAGACACATGGAGACGTGCATTAATCCAACTGTTCTTTATATAAAATTTAGTTATTTTAGTGTAAAAGACAGAGAAATTAAGAATCTCTGGTGAAAGAGGACCATCTGACGAAACAATTGTTTATATCTAGTACTTGGTGGTGCACAAGAGACTAAAAATGTCCTAAATGCTACTTTACTTTTCATGTATAATTAAAGTATAGCAAATACTCTGGTTATAAAGATCAATTACTGGATTCTGCAGCAATGGCATACAGAGAGATCAGGATTTTCCTATGGCTCCTAATATTAAGCATTTGATGCAATGCAAACGATCAGATGCAACAGAGCTCAAAATGTGAAAAAAGGTTTATGGCTTGAAAATGCACATCTCATAGGTGACATGCATTTTTATCTGTCTGTCATGCAATGACACCCAAATTGTATGGAGGAGAAATAAAGTGAAAACAATTGTAGATAAAAAAAGGAATCTAATACAGCATTTTAAATATGCAATCTAGCACTGAATATTCAGTTCTTCATAAGGTTGTAGTAACTTTATAAATCCAAGTCTTATTTGTGAATTCTGACTTAATTGGAAAAATCAGAAATATTAAGGCCATACCTAAACTTTATTTAAACAGTAAAAAGAAGAACCCAAAGTCTGATTTCTACTGATGTGTTAGGTACAAAAATGTATGTTCCATATGGGTGAAGGGAAAATCACTGATTAAGGATTAAAAGACATGTACAGTATTAGAAAACAAAGCTGAATGTCTGACTAAAATTAAAAATAAGGAAGTGGGATGCAGATGCTGTAATTACATAAGCAATGTAAACTTACTAATACATGATGTTACCTGACTCAAACTCTTTGAATGTGAATGACACGTGCGTTTCCAATATGACATTTTGATTCCTTTTTTATCAGCATTTTTAACAAATCCCTGGCAGGAAATGTTTACTCCAATTTCACAGCAAAACTATAAGGCAGCGATTTTCTGGTGTAGACAATACAGAGAAAATACTGCAAAGTCACAGCAATGTCACGGGAATGCTGATGGCTATGGTGTGGCTTTCAGTTCTCCTTGAAATCTCAACCCCAGTCCTAAAGAAAGGTCAATTATTCACTCAGGAAACACTCACTTGAAGAAAGACTTTGACTGATGTTCTGCATAAAAGTCCATTGCCTCTTTCCTGAAAGAAAGCCATAAAAATAGTTAATGAGTTATGAAGTGAGTCCTTTAGCTCCTGCATTGCTTGTCACCTTCAGCTGACAGCACAGCACCAGCATGACAAAAAAAATCACTTGGTTAGCAAGAATTTACGCTCAGGTAATGACGTTTTTCTCCTCTCACAGACAAAAAAAATCTCTTAGTAGTTTCCTTGGAATATATTCTTTTATACAGTTGTATTCAACCATATAATAAGAGTAAATCGAGTGAGTAAATCTACCACATCTATATTATTTATATAGGAAGTCATCTTAAATAAGATATAGGGCGAAAGATTAAGAACAATTTATATTGTTCTTATATAACATATTTCCTTTGCCAGATTATATAATATAAATACCCAAACTAGGCCTGTGCATTGAGAAATGTAATTGACTTTAAGGTACAGTTACATTTAAGGTAAATGATTTCTTCATGAAGTGCTTCTCATTCTAATAAGAGAAATAATTCTCATCAAAGCAACACTAAGTTTAAATTTAAGAGTGTCATATTTGTTCTGCACGTAAAATCTGGGCAGCCAATGTATGGCTTACCAATATTACCACATGAATTGAAGAATGAACACAAACACTACTGAATGTACAGTAGGTGAATTGGTCTAGTAATTCCTTATCTTTTCCAGACTTTTAGTTCTTAGGACCTAGGTTCAACACAAAACAACATGTATAACAAAATCTTTTAACATGACAATACAAGGAGGGCAACTTTTTATACAATAGTGGTGTGGTTTCAGAAAGTGTGGTTTGACCTTATGCGTTTCTGGATATACAAAAATCACTATATTTATTTCTGTGGATTGTTAAAATATGCTTAGAAAGCAGTATTAGAAAAAAGTGTACATTACACCTCTAACATTTTCCCTGCAGGTAAACTATCTACTTCATAGCAAATGAATTACATAGGGCATTGCCATAAAGTTAACAGCAAAGAAAAGTGGACCCACTGGATTTATAATAGGTAATGGTCTATGTCAATGATTACCTAAGTAACAGTCATATAGATGTTGATATTCATATGAACTATCATATAAATTACTGCCAGGACAAGAAGATTCAATGAACAGTAAGTCAAATACTTAGAAAACACATATTACACAAAATAAAAAAATGTGTAAAGGTTAAATCTCAGAAATACTGGATATTCCTAGAAAAACAGAAATATTAGTTAGTGAGACTACTGAGGGTAAAAAATTAGCAGGTGCAATCAGGTCCCTGCTACAATAATGACATTGGATCAACCTCATGACAGAGTTGTAGGTTGGACTTTGAAACAGCTCAGGCTGCAGTGGTTACTGCCCTTCAAGACTGTGGCAAGGTTTAAATCTTATGTATGGAGTTTCACACAACCCCTGATGCAAGGAAACACATCCAACTGCATGCACTTAGTTTTTCTCCCGTTACGAAAGGAATACAAATTGGACATGCAGAAAGTATACACAAAGCAAGTGAAAAGATTTACATCCAGTAATAAAGGGGTACTAAATGTATGAATACTAAGAAATAAAAAGCTCAAATATATGTATATATACCTTTTTCCTCCAGAGTTATATCTGAAAACAAAAAATATGTCAGCTCAAAAATGAGAAAAGAATTGTTGAAAAATAGTTTTATCTGGAATTAAAAAACCCAGAGCTAATTTTGCACTCAAGCTAATGGTTTTAATGTCTCATACAGCCTCACAGCTATTAAACTTGCAACTCAGCTATTTGAAAGGAAAAAAATAGTCAACTTGGATCAGCTGTTTCCATGTAATGCATGGTTTAATTGTCAGTGCTGATCACAGCAAAATACAGATTTTCTTCAAACTAAATTATTACCTGTATTTTACTATCCCATATTACTAAAGATTGTATCTTCGTTTGGAAAATGTCTAAATTGAATGAAAATGCATAGTATTTTCCACAAAAGAATATATTTCGTAAGCTTTAATCTGACTTCTTAAGGTCATGAGCCATAACAGGCTATCATAATTTAATCATCATCATAAAAAATAGCTTCAGCTAATTTGTATATTTTTGTTTCCAGAGGTAAGCACAGAACATACTGTAAACACTTACTCATTCTTTTACTTTCAATTAAAATTTTCTGACATTCACTTTACTTATGTTATGTATCACCTTACTGCAATGCTCTTATAATGATGATGAACTGTTAAACAGCAGGGTTGCTCAAAGTTCCAAACAAAACAGCCTTCCGGTCTTTATGTGCTTTGCTGTTTAAACATTATTCTCTCCTGCTGTCTTCACTATAAGGATATTTGTAAGATTTATGGAATATGTAATTTTAATCTGCATATTTTTCAAAAACTGAGGAGTACTGTAAGTATGCCTTTTCCATTTTTCATTTGTATTAGTGCCTCATAAAGTATTCAAACCTATGCACCGTTGTAGTGAATATGAAACATAAAATGGAAACAATGTGGTTGTGTAAGTATTAAACCCTTTCCTGTGGAACTTATAAATTAATTTAGGTGCACAAATTTACCTTAATGAGCCATATAATTAGCTGAATGGCCTCCGTCTTATTTTGCCTCTTTCTCTTTAAATTTTGCAAACATTTACTGTAACGTGTTACCCACGGAAGTCTTCCATTTGAGTATTAAGGATTTGAATAATATACTATGATATTAATTAAACGGAATGTATCATTTTATAATTTTGCAAAACGGGACACCATAGGAAGGGTCTGAATATTTCTGCGAAGCATTCTGCAAAGCCAATATTTTTGCAAAGTCAAATTACAAAGCGGACCCATTGAGTACTCCACTAATGACAAAACTCCAATTGAATCATTCAATTAAGCACTTGGATTTTTCAGTTTTGGTTAGATTTGTATTAACTGTCTTATGCTGGATGTGTTATTTCCCTGATTCTTTACCATAGGTAATTTGAGAATATTTTGAAGAACTTCATCAAAAGCCTTCTGAAAATCTAAAATTTAAATATTTCATATCAAATTCCCTTTTCCATATTATAATTGCCTGCTATGTTTTATAACCTCTGTTGTGCTCTAAAAGAACATTACTAAAACAAGACCTACCTTTTCTAAATCCATGTTGACTATTCTCTAGAATCATATTATCATCATCATACTGTACATCTTTAACCACAAAATGATTCTCTAGCAAAAGAGTGCAAACAGATAGATACATTACTCAGTACAAAATTATGTTCCTTACCATGACACTTTGGACATTTTTGCTTTGATTATCATCAGGCCTGCATCATATATCATCTGAATTATGTCGCCCATCTTGATCAGTGCATCAGGCTTTATTATAGCAAGAGTTCTAGAGAAAAAAACAAAGCAAAGAATGCCTTTTCAGGATGATAAGATTGTATGCTTTCATAATTTTACACATTCAATTCTGAAATTGCAAAAAAAGAAAACATTTCTTACCATGTGAAAATAATTAAACCTTTTTATAATTTTCTACAGAGCCTAGTTGTAAATATGTTTAATATACTTTTGGGAAGTCCCTGAAGTATGGGGATGAATGTGAGATTTTGATAAGTGTTTAGTATGCATAACCGTAACCCATAGAGTTGCAGAGTATGAGTCATCACCATCACAGCACCAGCTACTCTGCTTTGGAGCTAGGAAGAAAAATAAATTGCCAGTCATCAAGGCCTGTCATGACAGTCACAAACCCATGAATATTTAGCCAACAGCAAAAGGGTTTAATTTAAGTCCAAGCAGGTAATACAAAATGAGAATAATGAGAGTCTACACAAAGATAAAAACAGATATCAGTACACAACATCGATGCCTTTTGTTACTATATTTAATCATTCCTTAGTGAAATAAGCATCTTATTGGGGTTTTTTGAACATAGGTTTTAAAAACGCATGGTTAAGAAATCGCTTAGTTGAAGATTACATCAGAAATTCCGAATATTACACATGAAAAGCTCTCTGTATTTTAACTAACCATTTATTTATTATAAAAACATTTTTTATTTCCTTTATTGAAATATATATTTAAGGTGAAAGGAGATGCCTTAGCCTGGCCTCACTGTAACCTGAGAAATGCACATAGACGGAAGAGGAATAATCACTTTTCTTTTGCAGTTCTCAACACACATGCCCATCAGTTTTTCCTCTATCGTTTAAAGAAAACTATTACCTCAATAAAAGAAAAACAGAATTCATAGCTGTGGTTAATATATTCCATTTTATAGTCTTTACAGCTACTCCCCATTTTACTTTCAAAGACATTAGTCTTTCGCCTTGTCTGTCTCTCTAAATACTGCTTTAGTTTCATCTTTATTGAGCTCGTCAGCTTGGCCATTTTAACGTTTACGTTTTTGGTGCACAAACAAAATCCATTATCAATGTTTTATCCATTTATCTATTATATAATCATAAAACTTTAATATTGGTTTATGTCACCTGATTAATTTACATGTAGCTGCAATGGGAGAGATATTTTTATCCTTCGGGGAAAAAAAGATGTGTTTGACATGTTATTTGCAGTTTCTGAAGAAAATATGGATCTATTCTTCATGTATTGCAGTTGTGTTACCAGCCTTGAAATGTTAGAAAATTGCTAGATGTTTATGTTTTACAGATGAAAGTAAACAAATGAACACAAGAAAACAACTTGTGTATTGTTACTGTATATTAATACTGCACGCAATATAAACAATGGAAAGCACCAAGCTTATTTATAGCCTATCTACACTAAGTGTGACCTGTTTAACCTTTAATTGATGTGTTTGGTAATTAGCAACTATCTTGACCTTGTGCTGGATTTTGCAGGAGCCTTGAGCCAAGATGGCTATGAAGTACAGAAGCCTTACAAGGACACAAACCAGGGATTTTACATGTAGGGATGTTAACTGCATCACAAAGCCAAAAAGCTTTGAGTTTAAAAATTGAAGGTGTTAACTTCCTCTGGGTAGCTAGAGCATTTTGAGTATTGAAACGTTTCAGCAGCATAGAATGCATTTTTATCCATTTTAGAAATGGAATATAAATTAATTTTTGATTCATTATCCCTTGACAGTAGTTGACAACTATATATAACACTGACAGCAACTATTCATGCAGTGCATTATCATTATTGAAATGGTTTATACGACCATATATATTTAGCTTTAATTTTTATTAAAAGTTACCTATATTAACTATACTGCTTAAAAAAAAGAACCCAGTGAAATATCGAGAATGGTTTATACAAACCTTTTGCAAATGAGTATGACTGAATACTAACCATACATTATCCTTTAAAAAGGACTAAATAAAGACCTTTAAGGAATGATGTACCAGGCTTTTTTGCAATAATTGCTGTCATCTTTTTTCCTCAAAGTTAATGTCCAATAATTAAAAAATATATTAATTTGCTTTCAACTTCTACACTAGAGGTAGGGAAAATATTGGCTAATTTAACAATGACTACATTATCTTATTTTTGTGTATACATAATGCAAACTAATAGATGGAATATGCACTAATATTAATAAAACAGTACAGTGTGCAACAACGTGCAATGGACACAACACAAGCATTTCTGAACTAATTTTAATAATTTCAGTAAAAAAAGTGCAGCAAATTAAAAATTCACTATCACAAATTCACTATCAATATAATACTTACTCTATCAATACGAGACCCTGCATGGAGACAAAGTAAAAAACCTTTCAAATCGTCAGCCTGGCATACTGTTTTACAAACGTTTAACTGAATAATGTCATGCAAGCTCTAAAGCTGTAGTTGTTTTCCCCCTTGGGTAGCCATTTCATCTTTAAGGTGTTCACTGACTGGCAGATTCCAGAGAGAGTTCTGTAAATGTGAATGTGGGCTCAGACTCAAGTGAGCATGTGCTGAATGAAGATACAGTATATAATAAACTTGTGCTTTTTAATGGTTCCACTTTACCTTTCTTTTTTGCTGCCCATCTTTCCTGCCGTGTACTGGTCCCCATACCCTATCAGCTCAAGCTGACGTGAAAACACAATCACACGGTTGCCCACAAAGAGATCTTCTTGACACAGCTCATCATACTTCGTCCTTCTTAGAAAAGTGCGTTGATTTTTTACATCAAACTGCATAATAAGAGAGAGGCAGATTTCAATTTCAAATTTCAACACATTTAGTACACATTCAATGAAACATACTTTTATGTTAAATATGTGATGAGATTCACTACAGATTTAGCAGTTCTGTACAGTACATGTGCCTTCCTAAAGTCATTTGAATAACCTAACTGAATAATTCTAATAATAATAATAATAATAATTCCTAACACTTAATTTGAATGTTAACAAATTTCAGACAAGAACATTGATACATTTAAGTTTTACTTTCTTGTATAAATTCCCGAAACACAACAAATTAACAACATGGTGTTGCAGACTTGAAGCAGCTTTTACTGTTTGGAATAAATACAATTTTGCACTGCTTACACTGTACTGAATTATAGCAGGATTTATGTTTAAAGTGGTTCATTTCCACTCAAAAAAGTGCATCAAACTAGTCAGTGAAAAATGACTCGTTCCGCTCTTATCAAATAGTGAACCCCTTCAGCACACTGAGATAACTACATTCATTGCCAGTACAAGGTAAATTCTGTCTTGAGACAATGCCTCTCAGTGCTGCCTGCCATCTGGATCACCAGGGTTGTGTGACTAAATCAGAGATTAACGTCATAGGCTTTTAGAGGAATATCTACCTGGCTCCAGTCTATAGGTTTTATGTAACATATCAAAAACAGAAAAGAAATAACTGTAATATGATCCTTGGTTCAATAACAGGTAATGGTAATCCTGCTGTCTCTGTTTCTTAATACCCTAATATACTGTTACATATGAATCTCTTAAAACTTCCATATCTCTGAAGAATTTCTAATGTATGTCTTTTAATTTCTGTTTTTTTTTTAAATAAATTACAGATTAGTTTAAAAACAGTGGATATATTAAACCATGTGAGAAAATGCTTTATAGAAATCGACCATTTTTTACCTTTGCCTTTAGAGAAGAAGGCATATTGTATACGAAAAACTAAGCCATTCGCCATCCAACATAATTAACAGCTCACAACAAATGTCCCAGCATGTATAGTCTGCTAGGAGTGCTAATTTAGTTCAGCTGGGTGGGTGCTTTCAGGAAGAGTATAAACGCTTTGACATGAGATAAAGTTGTCACAAATCTACAACAGTGATTTAACAAAATATATACTGCGTGTGCAAATTTAAAGTAACGCATATATCAAAGGCAACAGATCACTGTTTTGTACATGCACTACAGTATTGCTTTTCTTATACTTTACTTATTGCATACACACCAAGAACACCAATTATTAAAACTGGTTAACAAAATGTGATATAAAAAGTACAAATCTTTTAACAATACAAATAAGCTCTATTTTACTATGAATATTATGAAAAAAGAATGTAAAAAAGATTAAGCAATACACAGGTGTGACAAAAGGAGATGGTATAAAATCATGACTGACTAAAAAGCAGAGCTTCAAACAAGCGCCCAGAAAAAAATCTTGATGAGCTCTAAATGCTTCATGCTATATGTGATTTAAAAGAATTGAAGTAAAATTACTTTGGACTGGGGTTTCATAATACATTACAACTTTCCAAATTATTTAAAATAATTTTTTCCCTCTATTTTCCCTTACTTGTTCAAGTAGAGAATACATACATAACAAGAATATTTCCCTGAAATTATAAACCTTGTACAAATTATCCATTAAAGTGCTCCATCACCTGAAAAGGCCCTCCACCCACTGCTTCTGTGTTAACACAAGGATGCACTACGTGTTCTGTCTCACTGAGACACAAATTGAAATCACCTCATTCAAGGCTATTACTGTAAGCATGATACAAAGTGAAGAAAATCCTTTTACAAAGCCTATTTGCAATATCCTCAGTTGTGTGGATGGAAGGGGATGAGCTGTTTAAGCTGATTTAAAGTAATACACACTGAATAACCGTCAGTCAAGTCAAGACTTTATTAAATGCAATACAATAGATGTTTGAGCGGCATTGAAAAAAATTAAAGATGCTACTTTCAACAGCACAAACATATCACAACAAATGCGAGGATTTCATTCTTTGCTGGGGGACCAACCCCTTGTTGGAGCTCCTTGTAAATGTGTATTTGAATATAAAAGCTTTTTCCTAAGTGGTCATTTAAGGATATTCCAATTTGCCTTGGATCATTTTAATAAAATTAATCATTTTAATTAAACAGTCAACTGCTTTGCTTTTGAAAAATGAAACTACAGAGCGGCCTGTTGAATTTTAAATGCAGAAATGTGTAAAACGTCAGGTTTGCGCTTATATACAAATGTATAGGTATAATTTTTCAGAATGAGAATGTCTGAGGGAAAATGATAAGATTACAGATTATGCTGGGTTCACTTCTGAGATTATTACCAGAAGTTATTCCTTTATTCCTACTGGTCATGATTCAGTTTCATTTGTCATTTTTGCTCAGTAAGCTTGTAACAATCCTCTCACTAAGTGGATCAACAAAAATAAAAAAGGTCTAAAGCTTGTAAAGTGCATACTAAAAATACACAGTGAGTATGCTTAGCAATATGAGATGGTCGGAAACTCAGCCCATACTTTTTTTTAAATACTTTTTAACACAACCAGACGTTTTCATATTAACGTCTATAGACATTGTATTTTCAAAGTCATGTATTCCTTGCTGTTGTTTGCACCACATTATCAACACGTGTCATTATGTTCTAATCTATTGTAATTTGAATTAACAGAATCATTTTCAGTATAAAGCCTGGAATTCCAAACATTTTTCTTTTGTAGAATAGGAACCATATATTGTGGACCTTTAAAAATTGTACAAGTACACGGAGAACAATGGTGAACAATGGTGAACATCTAAGAGTTGCCAATGTATCCTTTACTGAAGTTTGTGTACTGAAGTTTTAAAACAGGCTGAAGCAGGCTACCTAACAAATGGCACCACAGGGATTCACACAACCAAAGCTAAAGTCAGGAATTGAAAATGAGTCTATGAGGTTCAAAGGCAAGCTGTACCATTTTCCTATTCAGAACTAAAAGGTGGCTGAATAATCAATAAACTACAATTTATCATCTATAATCCCATCTCACTAAACAGAACAAACTGAGTACATATATAGCTATGTGACTAACTTCCCAGTAGCACTGAAACCTTGCAGTTTCCTTTCCAAAATACAAAGTGGGGCCATCAACCTGACAGCAAAAACAGACTTTTGTTTGCCTTCGTTATTTCTGGATCAGTGTGGCTGGGAAGGGAGTGTGTGTTGGGTTAAATTCAAAATTGGGTGTAAACATTCACACTTGTCTTGTAAATACGCAATCATGTAGTAGTATGTCTACCTGACTGTGCAAGAAACATCAGTTTTTATTCACATAAAAAATAATTTGTAGCAGTATGACACACAAAAGATTGCAATTTACTCTTCTGTAAAACATGACTACAATTTCACTGAATCACAGTTACAGTCTGCGTACTAGGAAAGAAATGGTGCCGAGACAGAACTAACTGATCATCTAAAAAAAATTAAAAAGTACAGGTTCAGTTTCAGTCGTACTTTGAATTTAACCTAAAAGTATGCTTACATTATAGGTTTTACATGAGTGCACAAACATTTTTAGTATATTCCAAACTATAACATAATGTGTTTATTTAAGCAGATAGGCTTTCATCTTACCATTTCCACTGACCCATCTTTGGGGTAAAACAGAAGCTGATAACGTCGAAGGAGGGCAGCATTGGGATCATACCATTCTGCAAGAAATGAAAAGCGTTCTTCTTGACTCTGAAAAGAAGTGAAAACCATCAAATCATTAATGACTGAAACACACACGTGCATTATACAGTGTATATTCATGTGTAACAGGGAACCACAGGTTCCATTCAAAGACATCCTGAAAAGTCTAATTAATAAAGCTGCATTGTTTCCCCATTTGATGCATTTTCCTTACTCAGTATTTATACCAAGAACTAAGAAGGGAAGCACTGGTCCTTTTCTGCAGTACCATTCACTCCCCATGTCCCTTTAAAGCTAAGCGATTGCCATTTTTATAGAAAGATCACAGACGCACTTAGTTCAAATCATAGCAAACAGCTTTAATATCAGTAAGATAATTACTTGATTAGATTCTTTTCAACATACAAGAGTAGGTAATTTCTTTCTAATACATTTTATAAATTGAAATTCTAAATGCTTGTTTTAATACCAAGGATTTAGTTGAAAAATCTCTTTAACCTTCACTAGTCTTGCTAGGTGTCATTGTGGAATTCTGTACAGAAAAGGGATTTACCATTCCGCTTATTTGTGTATGCCATCTTGTGGATGGAAGGTCAAATGTGCACAGATAAGGATTTGAGATAACACAGTACACTGGAGTTAATGTATATTATAGTATCATACAAATACAATTTTCAATTTTAGAGAAATACACAATTTGAGTATGCTTACTGTGAACCTACCAATTATGATTTTGATACTATTTAATCTGTAACTGACTAGAGCAGTACACTTGTGTCTTACAAACTAACATTACTTGCGTCACAATTTCCCCATGAAAATAATATTTAAGAGTCACCTTAAACTGGCTTTGGTCCGAACTAAGGTTAAAACCAAACAGGGCTCACAAATCATAAATTACAAACCCTCTTGAAAACAAAATCTTGAAACCTCTGGTATTATATTTCAAATAACCCTAGCTATAAGTTTGGTGTGTTAAGAAACTTACTGTACTTGTTATAATAAAGACCCCCGGTGCACCTTGCTGATTTAATATTTATAAGTGCCTGGGCATGTTATACAGACTTTATATATTATATTAATAAGCTGTTAATTTAACTTGAACAATTAAGCACACATTGCATGAATTCAAGGAAGAAAATGAAAGCATGGAGAAAAAAACAATAACCTTGATCTTAGAAGAACACCTGAGTGATGACTGGGGGAGGCACAGAACACTGTTTACACAGCCTGTATGGTGGGGTTTACGAATTCAAATTCCATAGATCAACTGCGCACAGCCTGATCTGTAACACCATGTTCCACACTATGCTAATGACCAGGTTAAGAAGAGCCACAGAACATCAAGTTACTTGCTTCTGTAAAACATTAACTTAATACGGATTCTTAAACACCTCAGAATGAATTTCAAATGTCCTGAGAAATGGGAGAGAAAAGCCTTAATGAAGGTTATACTGCAGTACATGGATTTCACAACCATAAGTTATTAGTTCCAATTAACTTCTGCAAAACCATTTGTACAATGTACATTACACTTTACCTTTCCAAACTTTTAAAAAAGGCCCTAGAAACTACGAAAACTAGAATAAGGACATTTTGGTTGGTTTGTCAAATAATGCATCTGATGCTCCACAGGTTAAAGGCCTGTTGGAAAACTACGTGGGGAGATGAGAAAGCAATGTGTACAGAGAAAAAGCTCCTTCCCTGTCTATTGGTGTAATAACATACTGTACTTCACAAGGAGAAATTCAAACGACTTTGGAAAAAAGTCAATACAACTATGGAGGAACTGTTTAAACCACTATAACAGGAAGTTGTTATTGTCAGAATCAGTGTGTTGTCAAAATATAACACACTCTGTCCTTGAACATCTTGATTGTTTTTTGGATATTCTTTTAGTTTTTGTTTCTTTGTGTTCTTGACTATAAAAAGAAAACTACACTTCTCTTTTTTGCCAAGTTCTGTCATTCACAGGGTGACTCAACACAATCAGAGGGGGATCCCAATTATAAGGTGATGACACAATCCTGCTTCTTTCAGAACGTGATCATCTGTCACAGAAGTAAATACAGGAAACTGTTACACCTCCCACCTCTTCCTACAACTACTCCAAAACAAAGAGTGTTGTATTCTTATGATGCATACAATACAGTATTGTAATATTTGAACTAAAAAAAATATCAAGTTGATATATCAATAACAGAATGTAATCAATTAAGAGAGTTCATTAGGAATTTTTTAATACTGTATTGTCTAAAACTAACACCTTCCATGGAAGACCGATATCAAGTCACAGCAACACTAGGACTAATTCTGATTTCAGCTCAGAACTGCAGTGCATGATAAAAAGATGATACTACACAGCCTAGCAAATTCTTATGGAAACACTATTGTCTGTACCAATATTTTTAATAAAAGTTTTGTTTTCAATTTTTATGATTAAATTCACTTGGAAAAAGTAATAAAATAATAAGGCATTTACCCAGAAAGCTAGTTATAAGGTGTTTTAACAGTAACTGAGAATAAAGTACACTGATTAAAGTCTCCAGAACCTCTGTTCAGGCACAACCAAAGAATAATTAGATGAGCTGGGTACTTATGGATGTGCTTCAACTCTTTTATTATTTTCTTCTACTACTGTGTGTTCTTTATGCTTATCAATGTGTTTCAAATGTTTGCTCCCTATTTAACAACAAAAACATTTCATCCATTTATTTTCTAACCACTCTATCCAATTCAGGGTCACTGGGGAACCGAGGCCTATCCCTACAAGCAACAGCAGAAGGCTGGATACTTCAGAGTATATGCAGACAATGACAAGCACAGGACCAGAATTTTTGGATTTGGATTCAGGTTTTCCCAGAATCCAAATTAACCTACCAGGTCCGGAATTGAACCCAGGGGCCCAGTGCTGCGAAGCAGAAACGCTAAACACTGCGCCACTGTGTCACCCAACAACATTTCAATTCAGTTTAAATTCTCAGCATACAAATAGGAGTCAAGAAAGTGAATTACTACTTGTGGACTATTTGAATGCTATAGCACTTTTAACCACTGTTTACTGTTCCCAATTGCTTTGGAACTCTTTTCTGAAGAATTAACACAGTGTATTCACGTTGTACCCAATAATTATTTTAAAAGCATTTCACAGTACAGTATCTGCATGTACGTGTTTTGACTGGAAACAAACATAAGCTCATCCGACTTCTAATAAGATCTTTCCTGTTATGTGTATGCTATGCATTTTGTTTAGTTTTTTTGTTCTTTTGCAATCAGACTTTGAAGCTCACTGTGCTAAAACTGATAACCAGGCCCCTTGTGCCAAGTAGGACTTGTCCTGATGGTTGCTTTATTCCGATTCTATCTGTAACCTAGCTGTCACTGTCAGGACTTGATGCACTGCCTTTCACATAACAGAAGGCACCGTATATCCCCAACCATACATCATCCTAGTGACTGTACGAAGCAGGGAAGTTATTAACTTGTCCTTCAAACAAAATAAGGCATTTATCGTAGCATCCACTAACCCTCATAAACATTTTGGTGTATTTGGTGCAAAAGTGCATGTCACCTAACTGGTTAGCACTTGTTTCTTGGTTCTATTTTCTAAAAGAATAAATCTGAAGTCTGATCCGTTTGGAGACACCTTCAGATAAACAGCATAATGCAGTTATTGTTACCCAAAATGTGAAGCTAAGGACAGTTCTCAAAGAGTGCTAGGTGAAAAGAATTTTAAGTAAGTTAAATTGAAGGAGCACTCAGTAAATTTGTACTGGCCTGGATTTGAATAGAGATTTAATTAGCTAAGGGTATGCACACTGTAGCAATATCATACTTTTTGTTGCTTTAATAACTCTAGAAACTTGTTACATTTCTTTAATTACACTTTATTATTTTATAACAATTTATTATTTGTTTCTGAATATTAGTTCAGAAAAATACAATCTGATGGGTTTTTGGCTGTTCCCTGCATGCATATTTATACCTTGAAAATGTTTTACCCTGCTACCTTAAAGTGTAAGCTAAAAAAAGAGTTTTACTAGGTTGTTTCAATAAACAATTTGTTTATTACAAAGCCCTGCTTGCCCTTGGCTTTATAGTTTGATGCTGTAAACACTAAAATAAGGCATGTTTAAAGCTGTAGATAATGATCTGGGAGGTTACCACTTTAAGACTATAAGTACCTTTAATCATCATTTAGAACTATCAAGAAAGAATTCAAAACTACTCATTAAGAACTTTAAGCAGAACTTACAAACCAAATATTCAATTTCCCATTGCATAACCTGTTGCTACATATCAAAGGCCCTCTATTTCAAATATACGGTCAAGCAATTTTGAAAGGTCTAGAAGGCTTTCAGCTACATAGCAGTTATAAAATACATTACCTAAGTAATGTTATTCTGTATAATATTAATTGCAAGGGAAACTGCAGGCCTCACTCAAGGAAAATGAAAAGCTGAATTCAGTGCCAAAGGGAAGTAATATAAGATATACTGTACAGTACATACATTACAGGGCAGTGCCTGAGTCCTTGTCAGGTCCTCAAGTGGCGAATACTCTGAATTTTCAGCATGCTGTCGCTTTATGTGGGGGAGACCTTCAACTTCAAATTGGTTCTAGGAAGCAAAATATTGCTAAGACATTTCAAGGCCCATCTGCACATAAAAGCCCTGAGCAAAGACCTATGCCATTTATTATGTAACCTGCCTGTTAGAGGAATATATAGATGTAAAAAAGCAAAAATAAAGACTAAACTAATTTAGTCATCCTTTATTGCTGTTACCTTAATTCTTATGATAGGGCTATTCTATTTTTCCTGCTGATATTAATTTATTAGTGATATACTGTAGTTCACAAACACAAATTTCCTGATGGACTACTTGTAAACAAATGTGATACAGGCCAACTGGAGCCACGCAATCTCAGTTTATAGCACTGTAACATTTTATTATAAAAGGTTAAACCAAACATATTTCTCCATCGGTGTAATGGTGAACATAAAAAAGTTAAGGACGCTGTTAAATTTACTAAGAAGTTACAACTTGTAACAAAGGTCATTATAGAGTGTTATCATGGGTAATAACAGTTTACTGTAACAATGTTACATAACTATGTAACAATGTGTCACAGTAGATTCTGGGATCTACACAGATAAACCAAAAATTCAGCAGTTTTTAATAATGTCATTTTAAAAGGCAATACACTGTAAGATGTTCAGGTTCATTATTTGACTTTTACAGAGTGCTATTACAGTAAGCCCAATGGATATGGTGGAATTAGTGGCTTTTGTACCTCTTGATATTTGCCATGACAAATTGTAACATTAACAGGCAAAAGAGAAGAGATACTAATATTTCAGAATAAACCTTTAAAAACATGAAAACTGCTGACTACTGTACATTATACATTAAATACAACCATGAATAGGAAAACAATACTTCCACCTGCTGGTCACAATGCTCTCTACTACTGCAGTACTTAAATATTGTATTTTAGTGCAGTATATGAATAGTAATAAGTGATTCAATATTTCTAAGGAACAGTTCAAATGTTTTTCCACATGGACGTTTTCTAAACTAACACGATCCACACACAAAAATAAAAATCCTTCAAATTCACATCAATTACTGCAAACAGGGAATAGAATTGTTCACCATATAAAAAATAAATGACAAAATCTATCATACAGTATGTGTTATAATCTGTGTGAGAGTGAACTGATGTCCTGTTTAGATATTTAATACTTGTGTGTCTGTCATTCCTACCAGGCCCTTAAGCGGCAGTGCTAAAATACATACAATAGCATTGCTTTAACACCTCCAAGACACAGAACTTTATACAGAGTCCTCAACTTGCTAATTAAGAATTTGCTCCCTTGTTTCTGAGAAAATAGTTCTTAATAGACGATCAATTGATAATGAACAGGCACAGGTAGGAATGACAATGCATCAGAAAGTCTCACAGTGAGACAGTGTTTTTCCTTCTGCTTCAGGGCAATTGGTTAACTTTCAGCAGAAATAAACTTGAATGAGAGGTAATCCACTAAAACTGTCATATTACAGACTGCTAAGAGAAACTTTCTTTAACGTTCTCACAGAATCACATGGAGAAACTGATCTGATGTGGGAAAACACTATAACACAAGTATTTTAAAAAGCAGAAGTGCTCAATACATCACCTCTGCTTGTACCATCACAAATCATCTACATTTTGTTTGATAAACATCTGACTACTTCAGTTCTTATTCTCAAATCCTCAAATCAATATTTCAAACACTGACAACATGTTTCATTTCTAATGTACAATGTGCACAATGTCCACCTTTTTGGATAGAAATGAAAATGTAATAGAGCAGTGGTTCTCTGCCTGAGGTGCTTACACCCCCTGGGTGTGTGGGATGCCCTTTCTGGGGGTGCGTGACATGCCAGATGTTTTTAGGAGGTATATCATCAAAAACACAAATTACTTCTACAATTTCTGACAAGGGGCGTAAACATATTTTGAGATCCAAAGGGTTAAAGGCTGCAGTAAACGTTAAGAACCACTGTAATAAAGTAAATCACTGCACAGTCAAGAAAGATGATAGAATATTGTTGTGGTTGGGTAGGGGGTATCTGAGTTTCAGCTAAGATTAGCATGTTTCCACTTTCCATTTTAATTGCTTAAATTATAAAGTTTGGGACAATGGATATTGTTTTCTTATATTTCAACAGCTGTCAACTGGGTCTTCAGACAAATAAAGAGGGCAAAAAGATACAGATGATCAAAGGAGTCCTAATAATTAAACTTAAATATTCAACACTTACCGGGCAGTCTCATTGAATTCATTAAGCCAGATTCCACAAGAATGGACTACAGCATAAATACTGAAACAGGTATACAGACAAGGGAAGCAAGAACAGGAAGAAAGAAGGAGAATCATCGTCACAAATGACAAGTGCCTCTTTCGAATCGGTCTTGAAATCCGACTCTGTCTAGGTAATCTGAGTGCAGACGTAATATTGGACTCTGAGCCTTGAGATAATTTTTTTATTGTGGAATCCTCATACTAAAATGCCTCCTCTATTTTTAATGATACATTGTTATAATATGGATTTTGAATCACACTCTTTCATTAGCATCTGCCTAGACAGTGAGATACTCTTGGTTAGGAACCATTTTGTTTGCAAAGATTCTCTCTCTTTGGCCTGTTAAGGTTGATTGTTGTGTTATTTATTGTTAATAAATGTTTTTGCCCAGTCTAAGTTGGGCCTGGTTATTACACTGTAATCAAGCTGAAATGCTGTAATGGAGTATAAAAGAACATACTGCACATGCTGTGTAACCCTCAGAAATCCCTAGCTTTATGGGGTGAAATCATTATTGTTTTCAACTTAATTGTATAGCAAGCTGGTATAAAATCCTGATTATTATTTGAATTTAATTTTGATTAAATTACCTATTTATATTTTCATTTTAACACACATCCAAGACTGAACCAATGTAATTCAAGAGACTGTAGGAAAATATTTGACTGACCAATGTGCAGACATCAATAATATGTTGTGTTTTTTCCTGTCTAAAGAAAAGGCAAATGTAATGTTTTGCTGCAGTGCTACAGTAAGTGGTCTTTCTTTCAGTATTCTGGAATCACATTTTCCAATGCTGCAGTCTTTTGGGAAGAAAGAATAAACAACATAATATTTTAAGGGATTCACAGTCTATTGCATTGCATATCCACATATTTTAGATGTTCATGTGTGATCAATCTGATACTTCAAATACAGTGACAGAACATAGAACATAGTCAGAAAAAGTTGTTTGAATACTAACATATTATCATGTTGGGTTTTGTTCCCAACAATGTAGACTGCAAAGCACTTGAAAAGTGAGATTAAATGTTTTTCAGCAGGTTTGATGCCATTTACACTATGTAAAGGATGATCAACTTAACAGAAACCAAAAATTGAAAACCTTTCACACCTTGCAAAAAGAGTAAAAAGAGAAACAAAATCTACATCTATGTATAATTCAGACTCTGTTAAACTTGGCAATAACATATTCATAAAGTGGTTTGAATTTCTCAGAGGACACATTTCAGTTGTGCAGGCAAACATTTGCAGTCAGGTTCTCTGTAACATCTTGAGGCTTGCATTCATAAGATTTTGTATCTTAAACTTGATGCCATGCAATAATTAAGCAACGATTATACACCACAAACAACTATCATTAAGCTTATATTAAGTGTGTTTAACTAAAATACTGCTGGCAGCAGTAGCCTAGAACACAAATTTAAAACAGAAGGCTATGGTCAGCTCAATGAACAAACTTTGCTATAATCATAGATCTCCATCATTCCACTAGACAGCTGTACAAAATGAAAACAAAATAATGTATCTATGAGATGGATGATTAGTAGATGAGGTTCAGAAAACAGCTTATAATTTCATACTTATACTGCTACTCCCATAACCATAGATACAGATCAGTGTATTCAATTAGACACAAGATTCAATGTCATGAAACACAAAATATTTCAAGTAGGCTACATGTGATTTATATAGTCCTTTAAGATGACAATACCATACAGCAAAGAAACACAAAGCATTTTAGAACAAAAACACAAACCATGCTGTACTAAGAATCACTCAAATGAATTTGATTCTTATGTCCTCTTATTTATGGATAAATGTAACTTATTCATCCTACGGGAATAATAAAGTATTATCTATCTATCTAACTGATTCTCAGATGTTAAGTATGATTATGCAAATTGGTTTTCTAGAGCATCATGTGAAAGCTGAAATATTCAATTTTAGAGAAAGTACAGAGACAAACATGTTTGTGCTATACTGTATGAAACCTGTCAAGCTAGCATTGATGCGCCAACCGCTGCTTAGTGACAGCTCGCGAGGTGATGTAGCTAGTTGCCATGTCGATGCTAGATCGCTTTGTAGAAGCATGGAAGCAGGTCACAGCCAGAGGCCCAGGTGGATGGGATTCCTGGCCCCAAGTGAAGCAACTTCGTCTGGACAGTAAGAGGGACCATCACTGTCAGGCAGGGCGTCTGAGAAAAGCTGGCTTGTTACGCATTCACTGTCCCCTCCACCACTGACAGAGGGCAGAACTTTGAGCTCTGGATCCAGCACAGAAATGTCAAGAGGCGTAGCTCTTGGGAAGGCATTGGGAAGTCATGAAGCTCGGGAATCACTGCGGGCTGGACAGTGGAAAGATTCTTTGGAAAAGCTGCCTTCAGTGGGTGGGCAGATGAGTGCTTTCTGGGAGGTAGAAGTTTCCAAAAGTGGTTGAAGCTGTGGCTGACCCTGAACTTTTACCTTGCTGGAAGAATCTGTGCTTTTCATTCTATCAGCAGGTTGGTGATCTGAGGTGTGCCCTGCTATAAAGGTGCGGTGCTTTTAAGGAGGACTGGTATTGAAGCACAGAGAAGTCCAGGGTCCTTGGCAAAGTGGGAGTTAAGACTCTTCATCCAAGGGAAATCCAGGTCCAGGATGAGGGGCTGACTGCAGGTGCAGGAGCAGGAGAGGCAGCACAAAATTTAGCCACTGTCTGCTGAATTAGTATGTGTAATAGTGAACTTGTTCAATCTTTCAAACTAGTCTGCTTATCTCCTAGGGCTGCCAGGAAGGGTTATGGAGTGTTTCGCCCTCGTGCTTGGCTCTGTCATACTGTAATAATCTACCACTGTGGTGGAACCAGCAGCGGATCTGTGAGGAATATTGTGAACCCGCATGCCGAGCGAGAGGCAGATGAGACAGAAAAGGTGTGCAGTGCTGCGCTCCCACAGAGAAGCTGCACAGGCAGTGCACACCCATGGGAAACAGCAGCTGTGGCTGACTAGGAAATCAGGAAGTAAACACAGTCCTAATTTATGGTCGAGCAGGCAGGGGGCAGATCCTGAAAACACTGGTGAAAAATGGTTCGCAGTAAGGAAGATTTTTCCTCAAATGCTCTAATAACTCTAGGAATGACTCCAGAAAAAGCTCACTTGGCTTTTAACAGCATCATTCTGTCAAAAGCAAGTGCTTTAACACAAGCAGTAGACATAGAAGCTATTCTCCTAACAGCCTCGTGCTGTAGGCACCACCGATGTCACAACTCAGCAGATTTGATTTGTAGGGTCTCAAAAAGTGGCTGTCTCTAAGTGCATGAAATTTTAATGATTTTCAATTATTTTGTGTGAATGCCCTACCTAGTATTGTTTCTATTTAAAAATCCGTTCAAATTATTTAAAATTAAACAAAACAAAAAAAAAATCAGACATCAACTAAAAAGTCCAAATCAGCAGCTTGACAGGCAGACCTGCGGTGTTCAAGCACTATTATATCATTTTGCTCCATGAACTAAAAGGTGCCTGAAATGGAGACCAGCTTGACATCAGTGTTTCTTATTGCTGTACCTTCATATAAATTGCACATGGAACATCAGTGGAGACTGAAAAGAATCCCTTTTGTTATAATCACTACCATCTCTGCAGTTACAGAAGAACTTTCAGAATGTGGACTGAAATTGCCCGTGCCTTTTCAATCAACAATTTCCAATCTGTATGGATACATTTTATCCCACAGTCATACCTCATGCCAAGATAAAAAAAAAAAAACAAAAAAACGTGTTTGACAAGTAGAAGAATACTTGGGCTTTTTACAGGTAATCAAATTGTGGAGAATCTGACACGAGAAAGCCAACCTCAATAAACCAGAATGCCACTCTAATGACACACACAAATGTGAGATAGCAGGTTAAGTAACAGCACTTACAGAAGGATGATAAAATCACACATGAGGTTTGGATGTTCGGAAGATGTGGCCGAACCATGTTAAATATGTTGGTTAAACGCAATAGGATTCAGTTCTCCAAAATGTTACAAGCAACTCACTTGTAACATGTATGAGAGGAATGTCATGCAATTAACTATTAACTGCTGTGGACTAAAACTTAACGCAGCTTTAACCATGATGTCGCTTTCCGAATCTATGTTCAAGCCCATGACTCTTGGGAAGCCCTTGGCTTCCATGCACGTCTTCAAACCATGAATGATGTAGTTCACAGAATTAATTTGCATACTGTCATTTGTTTCTGGCTGACTACTTCCCCCCGAACTGTACAAAAGCAGAGCACAGCATGACCCCCCCCAAAATAACATTTTAGATTTACTTGTTTCCAGGACGTTCATTGACTATGATAACCGGGTAAATGCTTTGGTATACCTGCTGTTCTTTGTTCTGCAGGTATATAAAAAGGATCATAGTCAACATCTGTTTACTAGTCATTATTCAGAGCTTTGCCCTTTAGTGAGCAGGAAAAACAAAACATTGAAATTTTGCTTTTCAAAAATTAGTAAAAGGAGCAAATGTGACACCTAGCGGTACAGCTGAACTAAGGATGAGCGTGAGCTAAGGAAGCAGTAAAAACACGGATACTTCAAGGCAGGTTATCACCTTCGAGGACTACGGCCAAACGTAAAAGCATCTGCGGGGGATGTAAGCACTTATTTAGTTTTTCTCGTCAATTTTCAGGGAAAGCCACGCTTTTCAAGAGCACGGTGTAACGTCACTCTCGTAACACAATGAGACTCGACGTCCTCGCATTTAGAGCAATCGCAATGAATCTGATGTGAGTGTTTGATTTTCATCATAAGGCAAATATCTGACCTCTGAAAAGCCTTGCATCCTGCAGGAATGCGTCGTCCTCCGCTGGATCTTAACGGCAGGACCTGACTTTATTCGGTTATGATCATACAGAATACGAGACGAAGTTATTTACATACGTGTACGTGGATACCTCAGGGATTCGTCCCCAATTAATACACTGCCGCTGCAGATCTGTAGATCTGTTAACAACTGTTGTGAAACAATGCTGAATGTCCCTTCAGAACAAAATCTGTTTACGACGACAGTAGGAAGCTCTTTACCACTTCATTATGAATGCTGTGTATCCAAGTGCTGTAGAAGTAAACATTACAGTCGCTAGTGCCTTGTTTATGAGGCACGACTACTGCGTCTACTGACATGCAACTATTTTTATAACTATTGTACCCTCGTTATATATCATGTAACCACCAACAGTGTGCACAAAGAGGCACTATAGCTATAAAGAGACGCAACGTCACAAACTGTTCTTTAAGAGTAAGAATAGGCTAAATTATAAACCTTGTGATCGCTACACACTGCAAAACTACAAAACAGAGTGATGCAGGAGCTGGAGCTACAAATAAATGCTTCGGGACAAAACTGAGAAGATATCATAGTCAACATCAGAAACATTACCAAATTACGAGCCATTTTTAAGTGTCTCAATAAACATACTTTGATAAGCTATAGACGTCTTGGCTAACAAAAAAAGAGCTTCCCGAATTTAGCTATGATATAGGTATCCCAGTTTATTCCCTTATGTGCTTTTTGAAAGTCGTTTTCTTAAGTGATTTAAAAATACAGGAAAGTGAAGAAAACAAGAGATCAAAACCTCCTTTTCCAGTATAACTTACAATTACAATTCGACCTTAAACGTTAACAAACATAAATATATATAATGGGTTAAATGAAATATAAAATCCATGCAACAGATAAAAAAACAAAACAAAATATTGCTCACCATCCTGAAGGGTCTGTGCTCGCTCGTTTAGTCAGTCAACCCGCGGCATCTGTCCGGGTTCATCACCATAGCAACAATGTAACGAAGCGTACGGAAACACGCGCGCGCTGGCGAAAAAAAATAGCAACAAAAGCTAAAAGTAAAGTATATATATATAGCTTTTATTTTCATAAATGAAAACATTTGATTGTTTGATTTATAGTATCTAACTAACAAATTGCGAGGTGACGCTTGTCAAGGGAGGAAGTATTTCTATGACCTTAAAGGTTATTATGAACAAGGCGGTGTGTGTTGTTGTGACGCGTTTGTCGTCATCTTTGTTTTCTTTTCTTAATACGTAACTGTGAGTCTTCAATGTATGTAATCTTCATGTATTATATAATATATTTTATTAATTAAAGTATTTGACACTTTAAATGAAACCTTATATCACTGTCTTAAAGGAGAGCTGTCAGAATTAAACCCTTACATTTAATAAAACGATCATGCAAAGATCTTGTTCCGTCTGTGTATGTTTAGCCTGCCCTTTTGAACTCTTGGCCGGCTTTAATAAAATCAGCCGAAAGGTATATAGGTTCCATTCTTTGCAGTATTCTCGCTTAAAAACCGACCAGATGGCAGCCTTAGTATATAATGTTTCTGTTCATGTAAATACAGTCCTTAGTATGTCATTGTTATGTTAATTTAAATACAGTACAATAGATGTAGAAGTGTGTTTTTGGACAGCTCTGTTTTGTTTTCTCTTTTTATATTGTTCGAGTATAGTAGAGTTGCTGTGGAAATAAAAAGGCATGTGTTTTCCTTGCAGAGACAGTTACAATACGACCGAGGACAGAGTCAGAGGAACTGGGGGAAAGGTACGTCGTTATGGGAGCCGCAAGCATTAGTTCACATGCTTTAAGTTCAAGTTTTCTTAAAGCTTAAGATGTAAAATCAAAATGTGACCTGAAGTTTCTCAATACGCAATACACTTGTACAAATGTACTGTTTTCTCAAATCACAATACAGTTAGGCTTTCATGCGATTCTGCCTATTTGCAGGTTAAAGAGCAGTTCCACAGATTCTTAAAGAACTGCAACGCTATTTTGATATTTCGGTTTTTTGAAAGAACGAGCGCCAATAATTCAAATGTACACAGTAAGTTGTAAAACCTTCAATTTACATCACAAAAGGTACGACCTTTCCAGGTAAGCACAGCGCCATATTCTGCGATTCAAGACTAAGCAACAAAAAACATACGGTGAGGGAAAGCGGCTCCACTACATTGTGAACAAGTAGGCTTGTGAATCCAATAGAAATATTGCTCGTGACTTGGAAACGGTTTTGCGGATAAATGGGACTTCTTAACTCTGCGTGCAGATCACAGTTGTAATATTGCTGTGGTGAAATCTCTGCTCCACAACCTGTACTTATTTTCTCGTACATCGCATTACGTGAGTCAATACAGTGACTAGCGAGCATGAAGGGCTGCTACATGACACAATTTGTGGGAACTCTCTCGACCATGGTGAGACCTGGGGTTTGTGACAACCTGGTGACTTAGTCATTTCACAAGGTTCGTTATTTTGTGCTTAATTCCAAATTTGTAACATTTTTTCTATACTTTTTTTTATATATTATTTTGTAATAACCAGTCTGCAGAATACACATAACAGGCCAGATTAATGCATTTCACACATAATATTGTGTGAATATTAAAGTGGTTGTTAGATTTATACACATCATGACATTTTTACAAGGTAAAATATCTCTGAAAGCATTACTTGTTTATTTTACCAGATACAACTGCATCTCTCCTCTGTAAAAAGTTTTTTTAACCCTGTTCTACGTGTCTAGGTGGTGCTAAAACACTGAACTATTCCAGATAATATGACTAATTGTACATTTGAGTCATAATCTGTTTCACCAGAACTCTTGATTGATACATGGTCAGAATCGGGTGCTACAAGGCTTTCTGTCATTTCATGTCATTAATTTTAGGTTATATTTAGAAACCCTGAAGTTGAATACCTGCATGTTGTTATGTGACATTTTATAGCGAAATATTTATATTCAGTAACCATCTTTGAGACATAGATCTGCTAAAGCTGTTTTAAAAATGTTTTTTTCAGAAAGAAAAATGAACATGGATGGCAAAATAGTCATTCTGGATGGTGGATTGGCAACAGAGCTGGAAGCAGCTGGTGTAAAGATACAGGTACATTAATGATTTATACAGTAAACCTGGACTAGGTAACTTTGGTTTATTGCTTCTGTATATTTTACATGTTTTACACCTCAAGCAATTTGTTCTTATGTACTGTATCAATTTATTATACTCATACAGTTAGAAATATATCCATTTATTTTCATGATGTTTGAGAGCCCACAGTCATTTGTAATATATGTAAAATAAGATGAAAGGCAGTAAGGCACAGTAATGCTAGACAAATACTATAATGTTTCACTTTTCCAGGGGGATCCACTGTGGAGTGCTAGGATTCTGCACACTAACCCCCAGGCTGTGAAAGATGCCCATTACAGGTAAAACCTAGCCCAGAGTTTTCACTTCATACACACACTGTATTTTATTATTTTAAGTTTTACATAAAATGTGCAAATACATCAAAAATAGTGGTAAAGGTGTGATGTTTATTGTTTCTGTATATTCATAAGAACAAGTTTTTTTCTGGATATAGTACTCTTTCATTTAAAGCATACCATGTGATATACATTGAATGAACATATACAGTGGGTAGATCAAGGGTACTACAGGCAAACCCTGGTCTTGGAGAGCCACTATCCAGCAGCTCTTAAAGGTCACCCTTAAATCATTAATTTGCAAAAACATGGGACACGAGAGATGTGAACAGTTTGATCAATTAAGCAATGGAATTTGTTCAATTAAGACACGAGTGGCCAACTGTTATACTGGAGAGCTACAGGTGTTTTCTTTTCTGATGATCTTGAAACTATCTGATTCAGTGATAAAATACTATCAAGTGTCAAGAAACTGATGATTTAAGGATGACCCATAAAACATACTTGTTTATTTCCCTCCAGGATGTGGGTTGGCTACCACTGACATACTGTAGGTAGTGCTGACAAAAAGCAGTAATACTTTTATTGTTCTGTAGATTTCTTTGTAGTGGTTCTGATGTTGTCACAACAGCTACATATCAGGCAAGCGTGGAAGGATTTATCAAGCACTTGGGTCTGACTTCAGAAGAAGCAATTCAGCTACTGATGTCAGGTGTTCAGATAGCTAGAGAGACAGTGCAGGAGTTCAAGGTGAACTGTCTTCAGCCAGGTAAATGCAGCTTCTTTTTGTAAGAAATGACATCTATATTTTCCATAGTTCAACATATATCCGATGTCTGGAATATAATCCTTGTGATGTATTGATTAAGCTACTGGTTTAAGAAAACACGGTTTCTGATCCTCTGAAGAAAAGGTGCTACTAGTTGCTGGCTCTGTTGGACCCTATGGAGCATTTCTGTCAGATGGCTCTGAGTACACGGGATCTTACGAGGAGGGAATGAGTATAGAGGTAATACAAGCTAATTCTTGTTTTTAATGTATTTGTTTGTCTACTGAAACACTCTGTTGAAAGAGTAATGTGCATTTTATTTTAATGAAATAAGTAATAATAAGTAAATAAGTATAAGAGTAATGTGCACCAGATTTAATCACACTGCAAGTTAGCCATGGCTCAGAGAAAGAGGAAGAGAAAGAGGTTTCTCTGGGAAGGTTCTTGGCAGGCGTGTTGCAGTGTGAACTCTGTAGGACATTTGTGGTCCATCCACTGTCATTATCCTAGGTGAAAATGTGATTTATTTGAATCTTTTTCTTAACCAAAATCACACTTTCCTGGTGTGTTCCATAACTGTAATATATCTGCACAAGATTTTTTCTGTTGAAAATGAACCATGATTTTCAGATGGCAGCCCCTGTACCTTTAAGTGAGCAATCACAAAAGACCCTTTATATTTGTGACTATTATACTGAGGGATTGTTTTGTTACAACAACAATAACAGCTGATAAAATAGTTCTTGTGGTAGATCAAGAAATGTGATTGCAGTCATCAGACACCCTACAGTGGTAACATCATGACTTAACAATGACAAGACAGAAATCATGAGTTACTGAGATCTCTATCAACATCGGGAGCAAGGGAGCAACATCGTATATTGTAATTATCATTGTTTCTTTCCTTGTTATTGTACTATTTTAATACAATGCTTTCCTCTACCTGGTGAGGGTCACTTAAAGTATATTGCATCAAACCAAGATCACTGTCTTATATTGTATCACTTTATCTTAACTGAACTTAATATTTCTAGGAAAAGGTGGGTGGATATGATATTTATGGATGTACAATTCTGCATCAATCACTGCCAAATAATGTAGCTACAGTGTGGAGTTCCCTTAAAATGGGGTTGGAAAATGTCCCTTTGGTCCACATGCTTTTTGCCGACATACTGATTTTGTTTGATTGAATGATGGACACTTGCTTACATGTACCTGACTAAATTAAAACCTGTAATTTGACCTTCTTAGAAACTATTTTACAAATAATGATGTCACAGACAATGTTATAGAACAAACATAGGTATGCATGTTTAATCTGTGTTTAATTAGGATGTAATGTTTGTGTTTAATCTGAGATCTAAATTAGTTCTTAAAGTTTAATCATATTTCTTTAAATTATGCAGTGAATAATGTTTAATTGTTAACTGGTCTGGTTGCAGGATTTCAAAGCCTGGCATCGGCCACAGATTCAATGTTTGGTGTCAGCAGGAGCCGATCTGATAGCTATGGAAACTATTCCAAGTCTGAAGGAAGCAATGGCTTTAGTAGAGCTCCTCAGGGAATTCCCCAATACAAAAGCCTGGATCTCATTTTCCTGCAAGGTAATTTACAGTGCCAATTGTATTAAGCTTATGGGTAGACTAACCATCTTTATGTTGATTGGTATATTACCAGAGGAGCATAGCACACTTTTAGGTCATACTGTATATGTGGATGTCTCTTTGCTTGTCAAGGAAATATCTTGTCAAAAATAGCCTATACTAAGGTCGGTTTGTCTTTATTTTTACTCATTACATGTTATAACAGAAGCGTTCCTTTAAAATAGGTCCTATCTTCACTGAAAAGCTTTTTACATGTGAACGTGCCTGCAGATCTCTCAAGTCCCCTTTTTGGCAATGTTTTTTGTCTCAGGATCAAAAATGCATTTCTAATGGAAGAGAGTTTACAGAAGCAATCCAGGTGGCAAACAGAACACAGCAACTGGTGGCGATTGGTGTGAATTGCTGCCATCCTGCACTGGTCACTCCACTGCTTATGTCAGCCAGTCAACACAAATCTCCAAATGTGAGCTGGGTTGTTTATCCAAATAGTGGAGAAGAATGGGTTAAAAATACTGGGTAAGTTTATATTTTGAAAGTAAATACTGTTGCGGTTCAGGTGTAGCCGAATGTTTCCAACAAAATCACCTCATTTTAAAACAATGATACACTGGGCACTGTATAAGTGTTTATGTGGCTGTCTTAAGTTTTCGAGCATTAAACGCCGTGAAATATACAAATGATGTCTGGTGCCAATCACTAATTCAGGTTAAACCAATTCTTAAATCAGTACATCAGCCATCTCAGAACATCATATTTAATAGTGACCAAATGATACTGAGTGAGGTCATTAAGCCAGTCTTCTTGGGGATGGGACATAGCACAAAGAAGGCTTCAAATCAGTATAAAAAGGACACAATAAACAGGGAAGAGATCTCAAAGGAGAGACTATAGAAGTAAAATAGATATGAGAGAAACCTTTATAAGGACTAAAAAACTGAATCTGCCCAAGTAATCTAAGCGCTCAAAGTGTATTACACTCTGAAGAAAATGACTTGCTGTATTTACTGATTTCCTTATCGTTGAATCCATGGGCTAAAAGACGTCTCTCAAAGGTTAGTGATGCCCCATTTTGGAAAATAGGAATATACTGTAGGTTCCCATTCATTCAGCATTGATTGAAGGTACAGATTCCTTCTTTTGCCATTTTAAGTAGTAGAGTAGTTTACTGCCATATGTACACGTATATTGGAATTCTTAATTGCGTTGATCTCTCAGTACATACACAATACAACAGACAACATCACACGATGTAGACAACTGGAACAATAAATATGTTGAGGGACAATAGAATATGTTGGTGTTTTTTGTCTCACATTCAGGTAGAATGATGTATTTTGTATGTAGGAGGCAGGGCTCTAGTAACTCACAGAACTGTAAATTTCCTTGACCTTAGGGGGTGTCTTTTTTTTTCATAATTTAACTGGTGACAGCACCTGATTTTTGTTCATTTTATACTCATAACCCCCTCTTCTATTCCAACACATTTTATAAACCTGCAAACCATTCCACAAAATACCTCCTAATCCACCTGATTCTAATTAGTATTGAAAATTAATATACAATAGAAACCTATCACTTGTATAAAGGTAGAAAATACTCTTGTATTCAAAAGATTAATTTGTTTACATATTTGATTGATCTCTTTAAGGTGGAAAACAGAAGAAAGCAAAATACCTTTTGCTGAATTAAGCCTTGAATGGAAAAATCAAGGAGCTGAATGGATTGGTAGTATACTTAAACACTGCTTTATATTATTTCATAATATATTTTTGGATGTACAATTTTTCATTTCATATTGTATCTTTATGATAACATAAATCTAATGCTTATACTGTAGAACCTTTGAGCTAAGTGTGTTCTTGCATTTTTCTTAAAACAGGAAAATGTTTTGTTTATAACATCGTAGAGCCACAGGCATGTCATAGGAATACTTTTTTTGAGAGACACAAGGATTTAACCAATATCTTTTTTTTTTTATGCAGGTGGATGTTGTCGAATTGCCCCTTCTGACATAGTCCAGTTGAAACAGTGTCTGCAGTAGCACAGGAATTCTTATGATACATGAGTGATGCAAGCTAAAATTAACATTTAATACAATACAGACTATTACTCCAATAACAGACTCTAAGAATAGGAGAAAAACCTATGAACCACAGATTGTATCAATTCCACAGTATATTGACATTTATAATTTAATTGCATTGGTTATTTTTTTATCACCGAGAACTCACAGAGGAAGAAATGATTAAATTTAGTTGAATATATACAATATACTGTAATAAAATGTGAAACCTGTGTTTAAGAAAATTTGCATCCAGGCAGTATTATTGTAAATAATACAATAAAACTTGATTAAATAACAAGGGTATAAATCTTTATTTAAAAACAAAATACCAGTTACAATTAAACAAACTTCCAAGTAACAGAAACTAAAGACAATGGAATCCATTATTTTTTCCACTTAAAAGGGTAGGACACGGTCAAATAAAATATGAGTATACAAACATGCAGTCGTGTCTTTCCATATTGCACATTAATCATAAAATCCTAATCTTTATGTGATCTAGAATTCAATAAAAACATATTCTGAGAGATATGGTTTTCTGCTTTACTGAAGGAGGACCCAGTGACCTATGCTTGTTTACTCCTTGGCTTTATCAACTGTTAATAAGAAAAACCATGTGCTTACAGAACGTTTACATATACAGTACAGCACTCACTGATTTTGGATCTTGATCTTCGAGTCTCGTCTCATTTTTGTAATACAGTGCATAAGAGATCTCCACAAACGAGAGCATGGTGGAATGTGAAGTACAGAATGCACTGCATAGACTACATACAGTAGGTTGATGTCCATTTCGATGTTCTTGAAATAACCAAATTCATTACATGTAAACTCATTCATGTACTGTAATTCTTCATGGGAATTTAATTTTCCATCAAGTGCTGGCATTTTACAGACATACAGATAGTTTTCATCACTTTTTTTCAGTCTTCTATACATCCTGTGCTGTGGACCTATCAAATGATAAACTTTGGCTACATACAGCCCTCTTTCAGGGCTCTTTATATAAAGCTGGAGAGTTGTTTCTGATATAGGAAATTTTGCATGCTTATTTTGCATTTATTAAGGTACCTTTGGGCTACACTTGTTTCTGCCAATAGATTTGACAAAATCAACTTCTAAACACAACCTGTCAACAATAAACTGTGACAGCTGATGTGAATTTGTCCATTTTAACTTTGCTACCCCAGAAAATGCACATGTAATTTTTGGTTATCTTAATACAGATGAAACCTAATTGCACACTGAATTCCACACAGCTTACACAAGTTTTAGTCAGTCGTGCCCTCCTCCATTTCACTCTCTGGGGAGCCACCATGCCTATATTCATACGTATTAGACAATCGTTTCCATGTCATTTCTTTTGGAAAGCTCCCACTCAGTGACCTTCCCAGACGTCCCAGTTGTTTACTGGATGGCTTTTCCTCGGGGTTGTCAGAGCCCCCAGACATGCTCCGATCAGCAGCCTGGTGGTGAAGGTCATGCCGAAGGTTCTCCAGATTTAAAGCCCAAGGGCCAAGTTTTTGCCAGTTCACTCTTTGGAAGGCTATAATACAGTGTAAATTTCCTCCCACCTGTTAGAATGCAAGATTCTGATATTTATCCGATATTCATGTTATGAAGAAGAACCCATTTAAGAGCTTAATGCTTTTCTTATCCATGTAGTCTTCCTCTCAGATTCTGATCAAAGACAGTTCAGTTACTTAAAAATTGACAGAATTAAAAAGTACTCAACACCATTGAAATAAAGCCTGACATTCCTAACCCTCAGCAGGGTTGAGCCTGGTCAGCACCTGGATGGGAGACCTCCCGGGAAGCTATGGTTGCTGCTGGAAGTGGCGTAAGTGGGACCAGTAGGGAGCACTCACCCTGTGGTCTGTGTGGGTCCTAATGCCCCGGTATAGGGGGGGGGGGACACTATACTGTAGTAGGCGCCGTCTTTCAGTTGAGACGTTAAAGCGAGGTCCTGACTCTCAGTGGTCACTAAAAATCCCCGGGCATTTTTCCAATAAGAGTAGGAGGTTATCCCAGTGACTGTGCCAAACTTCCCCCCTCGGCCTTTACCGTTGCCTCCAAATTGTCCCCATGTATGATTGGCTTGCTCTTGCCCTGCGATGGACTGGTGTCCTATCCAGGGTGTACCCTGCCTTGCGCTCGTTGCTTGCCGGATAGGCTCCTGCTGCCCGCAACACCATATATAGTATAAAGCGGTTTGGCGAATTGCTTGACATGACATTCCCAAGCTTTTCCCGACTGATTTTGAGACTCAGCTCAGCAGCACACAGAGAGCTTTCATCTTTTCACATCCTGCAAGGAGTTAGCACTAACTGAAAAGGCAATGCAACAAGTCAGAGGGGTCACCGCAAGTCCAAAAAGACCAATGCCCACCCTTTCCTGGGGGTGCTGTGACCAATGTGCACTGCCACCTGGGCGCTCCCGGTGACAGCTGGCTAGTAACGTGGCCCAGATTCTCGCCAGCAATGCCTGGCCCACAGATCTCGACCTGCCCTCTGAAGGAGTGCCTTCATCAACCCTCTCTTCATGTTCCATTTTTGCAAAGACAGACAATAGGGAGGCTATGTTTAAAATAAGCACAGTCACCAGGAGGCCATGAAGAGCCCTTTTCAGTTTGAAATCAAAATAGGTTTTTAAAAATGAAAGAAAAGCCATGAATATGTTCCCGTCCTTAGCCTGGCCAACTTCACAGAGCTCCTGTCCTTTATTCTAAAATTCTACTTCATAAATGCTGATGTAGTGTCCACCAACAAATCTTATGCTCACCCAGCAAATAAACTGGAAGCTTTAAATAGCAAACTGTCCTGATACAGTATTACTACCTTACAGCTTCTCCAGCTTTCTAGCAGCAGTACAACCCTAACTCTTCTGATGTGTACTGAATCATAGCTTCTAATAAATGTAATTACCTTGAAAAGGACAGGAAACACACATACCTTTTTTGTTTTTCTGTACTGTATGCCTCTCTCCGTATGACGGATATCAAGATATTCTGGATTCTGCGTGTTCAGATCTGTTACAATGTCTGCCCACCTGAGAACAAAACCATTCTTTTAATCCTCTTCAACCTGGAGGCAAATTCATCCCAACTTTACTCTTAATTTTATCTGATACAACTGCTTTGCAATAAGCATTCTAATTTTAATTGAGACAACTGTCAAGTAAAGGTAATTATGAGTTTTTAAGTAGAAACTGCTCAAGATTTATGAGAAAAGATTTATATTTATCTCAACCAATTAGATATGAACTCCATAACATCAGAAGTAACTTTGGGCATGTATTGCAATATTGTTAAGGAATTAAAAGTCAAAATGTAAAATGACAAAAAAAATGAAGACATACTTTTTACAGTGAATAGCTGGATGTTTTCTGCTAGGTTCTCCAATTAGGATCCAGTGTTCCATTTCATGATTTGGAAGATGTCCCCTTAAGGATAAATAAAAGATGCAAAGTATAATATGCCGCATATCATTTTAGAAGTTTTTAAATTTCAGAATCATATAGTCTTAGCAGGCAAAAGTACATTCAAGATAACTTGTTTTTAAAACGGAAAAGATTTCAATAAAACTTTCAATGAAAGTTATTTTTATCCTCATTTAAGAGACGGACAGATGTATGTTGTATTCCTTTCCCTTCTGCAATATGTCACTTATAGTATGCACATATCCCACAAACTGCTACATTCTTTGTCTGAACATGATGATGCCAAATTAGCCTGATTTGTAAAGAAAATATGCCTTCTTATAATTGTCATGTTCTGTAATAAAATTCAAAACTACTCAAACAAAATTCAAAATTGCACCCAAGATCTCTGTAACTTTGCACCAGTTCGAGGTGGATTAAAAACTCGTGCACCTCAGAATTTATTAAAGAGGATTCCCATCAAGTATTCATACCTGTAGGCCTTAGCTGCCTTCAAAGGAGTGGCTTCAAATCCCAAAGGACAGAAATAGTGGTTCTGACAGTGGTAGATAAAGGCCATGGATTCATCCTTCAGCCCTTGAGTCAGCTTCATAAGAGCCCCCTCAGCTATTAAGATTTTAAAAGGCATGAGAATTACCAATGGCATTACAAGCTCCAGTTTGCACATATGGTTAATAACCACAATCTCTTATTACTCTAAATCACCATTATTAAGTACTAAAATGTCACTATTGAGGGTGAATAGCATGAACAAAAGGAAGGAGTTGAAATAATATTCACGAAAATTAATGTACAGAAGTTCTCTTTTGAAGATGGTTTAAAAGAGTTGTCAATTACAGGAGTGAAGACTAATATGTACTGTACACACAGCAGGATGGATGCAGGCAGTGAAAACTTACCAGTTTCTCCAGCGGTTTTGTTTTTCCCATGGGGTTTGTACAAAATATAAGAACATCCGCGCACACGGAAATTATCGTTGATTTGCCTGAACCATCTGCAAAATTACACGAGAAGGACGGAAATCAAGATTTCAAGTATGAAAGCAGAGAGATCATCTTGAAAGTAAATCTGAATCTTTTCTGCACCGCATCAGTGTTGCATTCCCAGTGAAAGGGCCGAACTTGATCTCTTCAAATGGTGGCTGGAAGCCCAAGATGTGTAGAGCCTCCTCCTGTGTGATGGGTGGGAGACTGAAAAATTGATAAAAAAAAAGAATGATCTTAACTTGTCTGGTCTATTGATTCCTCACTGCTGCTCAAATACACAATGGCAGAGCAGTCGAAACAGAGACACAAACCACAGCGCAAGGCTACATTTTCAGAAAAAAAAAGAAGTTTCTGATTTATCCTTCCAAAAAAAAAATCATACAAGCAGTAATACAGACGATTTCAGGTTTCCACTTAACATTTCTGTTCATGTGTCAGTATGCTTTGGAAATTTTACTACCATACTCCAAAGATGTTTCCAGGAAAATGAACAGCCTTAAGTAAACATTACTGATTGCTAGTTACTATTGAAACCTCTCTAGGATTTTTAATTGATATTGAGGCACTGTGTAAAAAAGCATTTTTGACATTTTGTGAAGCTAACCTTCAATACATCTTTGTATTAAGGTCTGCCAAATTACATTGTCCATTTCTTACAAAAACCTGTACTACCATAAAAAGAGGTGAGAATACTTATTTCTAGAAACCCATAGATTTCTACAGTGATGCAAAATATTTCCAAACTAAGCTTTATATTTTTCACCACAAGTGATCACTTTGTAGGATTAATGACTGTTCAATAAACGTATAGATAGTTGTTAAGTATAATGTAAAAAATATTGCTTAAGTATCAACGCTATTACAGAATGTACAAATACTTATTTCCTGCTACATATCCTGGATGGTGAGATTTACAATGAAATTCTTACAAAGAAACAATTAAGCCAATTAACTCGAGAAACATTCGTACCATCTTAAACCATCTTAAAAAGAGCTCGCTTCTTTGTAATTGTTATGAAGCGATAAAAATGTCTATTTAAGTCTTACCTTCCTGCTCCAAGTGTACTATACAAAAAGTTCCAGCATGAAATTAGGGAAGAAATTCCACAAGAGGTCTTGTACTGAGGCCGGCTAATGCAGTACCTGGAACACAATTCACGGTAGCAGACATTTAAAGATGACAGTCAAAATCCTTTTAAATGATCTCTCTTTTAACAGTGCTTCAAACCCTGCAGTTCCAGGAATGAAAAAGCAGAAAGTCATTCATTTCCTTTGAGTGCTTTTTAGTTTTTAAATGACAAAAATGGCATCAGGTAAACTTAACATGTCACAGTTCCATTGTGAACGCCACCTCAAACACTAATTGACGGTCTGCAGTATGTGAAATCTAGGACATAATAATATGTATAGAAAACTAGGGTATTTCCTTCTGAGATCTGTGGCTAAACAGTCTTTTACTTTTTGTTTTTTTATTTAATCAATGGAAGGATCACCGATGAATGTTACCGATTTGAAAACGGTTTCTCGGTCGCAACATTTTTGTTTACCTACAGCAGGGTTTAAACATTTTTAAAACCTGTCCGAAAATGATATTATACAGACTGTTTTTAGGTCCATCTACCATCTCCTGAGATCCAGAACTTTTCTTTGCTTAATTTCTTCTAGAGTTGCATGCTGAGGAAACTCTTGCAAATTTCGGTGTTTGTCAGAAGTCTTTAGTTTCTTAGAGCTGGTCTTCTTCACGTTGCCTGTGAAACAGAGGAAAAACTAATTTTTATGGCTGAAAATTTGCAAAATACACTAGTTTAAAATTAATCTTGGCTTGAAAAATATCTGGGACCTTGCAATGCACTACTTCTTATCTCTATCTAGTCAGCTGAAAGATATGTTGTACTAATCTTACATTATACTGTATTTCAAAATTCACATATAATAATAATAATAATAATAATAATAATAATAATTGCTTACACTTATATAGAGCTTTTCTGGACACTCCACTCAAAGCGCTTTACAGGTAATGGGGTCTCATCCCTTTTCGAGAAACACCCTGGGATTTTTAATGACCACAGAGAGTCAAGACCTTGGTTTTACGTCTCATCCGAAGGACGGCGTCTGTTTACAGTATAGTGTCCCCATCACTATACTGGGGCATTAGGACCCACCTGGACCAGAGGGTGAGCGCCCCCTGCTGGCCCCACTAACACCTCTTCCAGCAGCAACCTTAGTTTTTCCCAGGAGGTCTCCCATCCAGGTACTGACCAGGCTCACACCTGCTTCAGTGGGTTGCCAGTTGTGAGTTGCAGGGTGATATGGCTGCTGGCCATATTGAGCTCACTACCGAATCAGCTTTCTTCTGAACGCAGAGGAATTACCAACTAGAGACAATTTACAAAGAGGTACCTTGTGCAGTGCGTGAATAAAGCCACAATGAATGAGATGCAAACAAACTGACAGCATCAATCTGCCTCTCAGTGGGCACACTGGGTAAGTACTGCACTGTGTGCAGGTGAGTTACATAAGAATTTGCAGCTGAGATGTATGTGTTCATAACTAATGTTGCTTTTATGAATAACAGATTGGCAACAAATGCTGTGTCAATTACTTAAGCATAGCAAATTTTATAAGTCACCTCTGTTATGATGGCTTATAACACAGTGAAGTATCAAAATATAATTATAGTAAAGGACATTTCTTAGAGGATGGCAATACACCTTAAATACAGCTCCAATTATTCATAGCTCAAGCTGCAGTTCTCTTTTGATATTCCACCAAGCAACAGCTGAAATAGTGTCCCACACACCTGAGGAACACCCAACACCCAACAAGCTGAGCTTTTCTTCTTTCCCTCTACTTTCCAGGGTATACGTCTGAGAAAACCCATGACAAGTGAAAGATCGGCATGATATGAGGAAGGCTTTAGAAGGGGTGAGAATTTATTGCTGCCTCCAGTCAAACATTATATTTTAGAATGGCTATTCTTAGGCTTAGGAAGCAGTTCTGATAAAACACTGGAGGGTGGAAAGTTCTAAGGGATTAACACTAGAATTGGAAAGTGAAAGAAAACACATAATAATCAGAATTTAAAATCTGATCCTTTTTATGTTCTGAAAAGATGCCCACTACAGTACATTAATATCACACAGGGCTTAACATATTATAAGAGAAATATCATGCTACACAGTACATCATATCACCTGACTTTAATTGACCCTGCTTTCTCATTTCAGACATTCAGCTGTCTTTGCACTGAGACTCAGTTCAACTCCAGGACTTGTTTTAAAACTGCGATCCCGGTCTGTGTGCAAAACCTGGCTCTCAAATCATTAAACAAAGTGCTTTGCAATAGATGACAACAGCTGTGGTGCTCTGCACCTCACACTGACTCACTGTCTTACTAATCTCAGCTGCATCATTCCCTTGGTTGTGAGCAATCTGCATCTTAGCGGTCTGTGCCAACTCCAGATCTCCAAAGGCATTTCTCAACACTTGTTAGGGGTTACAAAAAGGACATGAGAGTAATTGCCTAACGGACACCTTCTTTGACAGCTTCCACCTTAAAAACCAGGCTTGCGGCTTGAAGCCACTGCAGTTACTGACCTCTAGCCAAAATGTGGACATTTTCAACAGGGGGCGACCGCCGCGTCTCACTTACTTGTCCTGCTTTTCATCCTTGTCAACACCGCGTCGAAATCCGTCGTGTCTATCTCCCAGGCCAGCACGGGCTTGGCTCGGCTAGAGCACACGGGCTCCGGCCCCGAGGCCACATCGTAAGGCTGGTTCGCGCCGCTGGCCTGCCCGTCGGTGTAGCTCGTAGCGCCGGGCTGCGCGACGGAGGGGACGCCGTCCTGCGCTCTGCCTGCCCGTCCTGTCGACGCCGAGGGGGAGATGTACACCGAAGCAGCCTGGTTGAGCAAGGCGTAGTCGGAGCAGACGGTGTAAAACTTCTCGCGGGAGTGGGTGACGGGGCAGGTCCATGGAAGCTGTCCCTCACCACTGGGTGCTCCTGGGGCACCTAAAGCGCCTTTGCTGAAAGAATTCAACAAGCTCTGGTCATCATCTCTGTTTGCAGGCTTCTCGGTCTCCGCCTGTCCACCGATCTCTGTGATGCTTGCTCCTTGAGATTCTGCAGTGTTAGGCATTGAATGAAAGTTGGATGCTAGATGGGAGAACAGTCCGTCGTTGATGTGACGTTAAGGCACCACCAAGCCCGAGATTAAACCCCGAGAGCTGAGAACTAATAGAGAGAAGGAGAGAGGAACAAAAACCACATTCACATTACAATCAGGAGCAACTCGACAGAACTCAGAATGAACCTGGGCATTATGTTTTACTTTTCAAATACGATTTCTTTCTTTCAAGCAGTTAAACAAAATGCCTAACAGAAGTGATTTTTCACATCCAGTCAAAGTGCATTTCTTAAAAGCTTTTCAGCTAAACAGCCATCGCTAAAGTAAAAAAAAAACAACAAACAACTTTACAGTTAAAAGGATTTCATTGGGTCAAGGTCTGGAAACATTCTGAACGAGTTCAGTAGAAAAAGTACAAATACACCTATTACTGTAGAGCTCCAAAATTTGTTGACCCGAGGAAAATAACATTTAACGAAGCAAACCACTGTTTCTCCTTTTAAACGCGGTTGTACTAATACGTACTGTATATCACCGTCAACATTTAAAGACAATTCAATGCAAGCATCCTGTAACAGTGCAGACTTCACCTATGGTAACAAAAATGCGTTATTGAAAGTCTTATATAAATTAAGATACTGTACTTCTTTACTCCTCTACTGAACCGCATGTGCACTTTCTGTAATGATAGCTCTTTTTACAAGAACCGGGTGTTGCTCTTCACTGTTGGTTCCACACCGAAGATGTCCAACTAATTAAAAAAAAAAAACACATATTGTGGCCATGAGCAATTTTAGTCACCCATGGAGACTATAGAAGGACACCCAACAGCAGCCCACATGGTTATAGTCCCTTTCACAGGATTAATCACGAAAGTGGATATACTGTTACAGTTTCCTTGATCATCACCTTCATCAGAGGAGCTAAACCAAATGGCTACGTACAGTCTCGCTTTCAGATTTATTTGCTGCAAGATGACACCTGGGGTTTAACTGTTCATTTTTTATATCTGTAGTTAGAAGTTAAAAAAAAACAACAAAATAACCCGAAACCACATGCAAACATTCTAAAGCATTAAAAAGATCAATAAGATCGTATTGGAAAACGAATGACCTGTCTCGTCTGGTTACGTTTTGAGACCTGTCAACTTTAACGTTTTGCTCCAACATGACCTAACACACCGCGTATGAAATGTCAAAAAGATGAAATAAGGAAGACAGTACGTACCATCAACACAAACATGAAAAGCTAATGGACGAAATGTACACAACCACAAATGCTGCCGAAAGGCCAGCCTCTTTGCACTAGAATCCGTTGTCTTCCTGCTTGGACTCTCCTTCCAGACTGTACCGCTGGCGAGGGGTGTTGTACAGATTTATATCTTTACCTACTGAAAGTACTCCACCGCAGCCGAAAAAGAAATGCGCTTTGTTTATTTTAAGGTACGTGTCAAGAAATGCGCGATTATTGGTTCATACGTAAAGCAATAAATTACACATTTGTGTAAAATCTTCAGAAGTCTCCCCTCTGTGTAATTCATGCTAGTGACTAAGTGGGGAGGGGATAAACTTCTAGCCAATTAAACGAACCGAATCTCTCCGTGCTATTTTGTAATTTGGGTACAGAGTATAAGAGAGGTTTCTATGGATACTGAAACATACGCTTCTAGGCTTTCTTATTGCTGTAGCCAGACTATATTTTTACCTGTTTAGAAAATTATTATAAATGTAGAAAAGAGATACATCGACCCACAGTATTCATATCCGTTTAGTTTGTTATGGGTCAATGCACTGTTAATGACGATTTAAATTGACATATCTGTTCTTCATCGTGCGCCAACATGGGTTATGAATTTCCTGGAAGCTTTTTCATGCAATATACAGTATATATATACTATCGTCTGTTTCTCCTGTTATTTGTCTTAAAAATAAGTGAATTATTAAGTTTAAGATTAGTTGGAAACTCTTTTCGATTGTTGTAAACAACTTTGAGATTTATGTTTAAAATATTTGATTATACCCATTAGACATAAGTGATGCATTTCTTTTGTACCTTGAAATAATAAATTGTAAAAATTAAACTGGAGATGTGATGGACAGCTTCAGATTTATATTAGTGAATTCGTCAACAATGTTAAGTTGTAGAAGTGAAATGCATCACAACTATAAGGTATCCATCCTAAAGATGAACTAATTGCCTGTTTTTTTTTATCAGTGGGTAGAGAAGGTACAGTATGATGGCACTGCTATAAAATAAAAAAGTCATTGTCAGGTTTTAAATTAAAAGACATAATGGATCTTCTTACTTAGGCAGTGGAAGATTTTAAAGCTCAATTATGTTCTTTAGATAGACTATCAATAGTACACAGCAACACTAAAATCCATGCCAAATGTAAAGTTCACAATTCACTAACATTCATGACACCCTGCACCTACAATTCTAAAAAAGGAATCAGTTTGATATTGATTTCTTTGGGCTCAAGAGTGGAGAGATAAATTGGTTATTGTGGTGCAAATATTAACTTTTAAATCATTTGCTTTAGTTAACTATTAACAGAGGTATTTTTCTGTCTGTCACCAGTTTCTCATGACCAAGTACAAACAGTACACTTCACTGTTGGAGATTAGTACATTATATATACAGGACTTCTTTTGAACATTTGATCCATATTTTATTTCGTCTTATATTGAAGCTTGTCCATTAATCATTTCATAAACTTTGGAGTGTGGATTAAGGTAAGTCTCTGTCTTTGCGAGCATACTTTGGAGCTGTAGTTAGAGTTCCATATTCGTAACTGGAAGGCTATAGGTTTAAATATTGGGTTCAGCACTGTTACTGTACCAAGAGCATAGCACTTTAGATTGTTTCAGTAAAATGCTCACCTGTAAAAATAGGTACAAATGTGTGTTGCTTGGAAAAAATAATCATCCAAATAAATTAATAACATTAATATGTCAGATAAGAATGTAACTCTTTTTATGTGCATCAGAAATGGAAATTAACTCCTCAATTCTGATATTAGCATATGAAGAGTCATACAAATACAGTCAGTTCTGGCAAATTACAAGCTGCACGTTAATTTACAAATACATAAAAATATTGTCTCTTCACTATCGGACCCCAAATTGCAGTGGGTAAAATCTATAGAGGGTTTCGGGCCTTGTCAAGTACTGTATATGTCTACTAGCTTGGATAAACATTTTAGACAAACTGATCAAATATTAAAACACTCTACATAATTTTGCAAAGACAGGAACTGGAATGATATTGCTCTCATACCCATATAATTGATAAAAATAATTTAAAAAGGTGAATAAGTGATTAAAATTACCAAAGACTGTTAGACAGTCTTATTGCTGTAAGGCGTGATAAAAAAACATCTAAACCAGCCTCCTGGTGTTAAATGATGATCACTGATAAGAACCTGATCAATGATTACCTGTGTGTCAATAATCCATGGCAATACCAGAGCTTCACAGAGGAAGTCCCTTCAACTAAGGTTGAAAACACAACGGCCCTGTTCCTATAGGCCATCGCAGCCTTGTGCCCTCTCAGGTTTGCAAGTTAATTTTTAAATGTATTTTTATATATACAAAAAGGAAAAACACAATGTTCACAACATGACAGAACAGAGGTAACATCAAGTGAATGAAACAGAAAAAAACACTTTGTCAACAGCAGAGGTTATGCGGCGTTAGGGGTCACATTAAATTAGTTTATATGCTAACGGATTTTTGTAAACCAACTCACCAAGCTCATTTTTAAAGATTTTTAGTGTATGTGAGCATAGCTTAAATGAGTTAGAAAGTTATTTAAAGCACATAGGAGTTTTTTAACTCTACACCTATGTATGTAAACTTTTGCCAACATGAAACATGAGAATGACATTTGCTATTATACAAACTTCTTGGTTTGGCTCAGGGTGTCCCATTTCTAAATTTGTTTCACAAGGCTGTTCACAAGCGCCCCCTTCTCTGAAGTCCGCCTCGGAGCGGAACTCACCCAGAATTCCTCGCGGAATGCTGACGTTTCATCTAGCCTATCAAATCGGAGAGAAGCAGCCAAGGAGAATAAAATATTCACGTTTGTAAAGTTGAACTTTATTTTACTGTATTAAAACTTATAATACTTCATTCATACTGTATTCAAGGGATGAAGTGTTGAGATAGAGCTTTTGTTTTTGTCACCCCATTTCGACTGGTTTATATACCGGTATTTGTGTACCCTAGTCGTGTTTCGTACGTGGAAAAGACAAAATATTTAATAGAACAAAGCTTTGAGGTATTGCCAGGGTTACTTTATTTCGTTTACTTTCACCACGTGAATGGACGCGCCATGTCATGTTTGTGCTGGGACAGACGAGGTGGAAGGTATTTAGCAGTTCAAAGAAACAGAGAGCGGTATTGCCAGGTTTTCCTTAGTTAACGTCGCCTGTTTCGAGTGCAGCCTGTTCAACAAGAACGCACGGGATATGTCACTACTTTTGTCCAGAGACAGCCGAATTGAAATTGAGTTTTATCAAAATGCCAGCGGAGAAGGAGCAACAGCAGTCTCTCCAGCGATGACGTCATGCGGGGGCGTCCCAGTACTCTTAAGGTGCACCCAGACCGACCTGTTTGCGCTACGTCAGAGACAGGCGGACTTGGAGGAAGGGTTTAGGATTTAGTGTTTAGTGCAGCATTTGGGACGCGGCATTTATGTTTTTGGACGAGTTTTTGCGTATGTGTTTTGCTGGATTATTGATTAATTATCGATGCACATTGATAGAACTCTTCTGAACTACGTCATCGGTTAAAAGGTATTATTTGTTTCGATGGCTTTGCTTTATTTTGGGTTTGAACACGGTTCCGTGAAGCTCTGGTGGTCGTTTCGTTTGATACAAGGCTGAAGTTTAATTAATAATTGTGCTGTGTGGGATTTTTTATTATCGGTTTATGAAACTTTGCTGCCAGTCTTAAAAATGACGGTTTGTTTTTCCCTCAGGGCTCCTAGGCGATCTGATCACGCCGTTGTGTAGCTAGGAGCCGGTTCTGAGGATGTCGTTAGAAAACACTTCCTTCTTCGGGGCCAGGTGTCCCCTGTGAAAGACCGTTCTGGCTGGATCGTGTCTTTGGTCTCTTGCATTGAGCAGGTCGGCGTCATGGCCAAGAAGCTGGTGCTGGTGGACGCGGACTGCGGTATAGACGATGCCCAGGCTATAATGATGGCCCTGGCCGCCCCGGCCGTCCGCGTCCTGGGAATCACTTGCTGCTTTGGGAACGCACCCGTGGAGAACGTCTGCAGGAACACCCTGCGAGTCCTCGCCGTGTGTGACAGGACTGAGGTTTGTGTTGCCCGGAAGGTCGTGAACCTTTCTGGTTCTGTCTCATTCTTCTCATCCTGCCATGTTTTGTTTCTTTCTGCGTGTAGCTGTCTCTGGATTTCAAGATCTTTTGCATTTTTTCCCTCCCTGATCTATTTGACAATTCTGCTTTAATAAAGGAAAAAGGGGGTTGTGCAGGCATGATGTGCGGTATGATGATCAGACATGTTGCTCATGTGTGGGATCGGGTTGGGCGTGTTTGACCTGTTGAGGTGTCACATACTGTATAATGGATCTAAGATTCATTTACTTTCATCAGCCGTAGTACTTGGCAAACAAAACTAGGGAGCTGTGACTTTCTGAGATGAAAGGCTTTTTTAACTAATCAAAGCGCAGTCCGAGGTGTAGATGAGCTGCAAGTAAAGTATATAGCTGAGGCACAGCCAGACTGCCATGAAAACACAGCACTGCTGGGCAGAAACTGTTACTGTGGAGCCAGCATCACCACCTTTTTCTTCCACAGAGCTCAGTCAATGTTTCAATGTTCAATGAGTATTGCAAAGCATGGTACTCATGAGAAATTAAATGAGAGGTGCCATCCCGTTTTATTTTAGGTTCCTGTGTTCTGCGGTGCTGCCTCCTCACTGATAGGGGAGCAGAGCCTAGCCTGCTGTCACTTTGGGACAGATGGCCTTGGTGATGTACCAGACGAAAGCAACCCCAAGGCTCTGAGTGCTCAGGTCAAGACTGAGCACGCAGTGAACGCCATGATCCGAATAGTGTCTGAGCACCCGGGCCAGGTGAGTGTGACAGAATGACCACATCTCGTTGGGGTTGCCTCTCTTCGAAAGAAAGGCACACACCCGAGGCCTAATGCGGGCTTGTTGGGAATTTAAAAATAGTGTAACTCCATCAAGATCTGGCAAAAAAAAATGTTGACTTGAACCTTCAGCTGAAGGAATTTATAAAACACACGGTCATCAATGGGTCGTTTGATGTTCTTTTCCAGTTTGCTATTCTAGTGTGCTAAAACCACATCTTAATTTGTAACAGTTTGTTGCTGAGAATTGTGTATAGATTATGCCCTTCATAAAAGCATATTTTGCATTTAAATTATTATTATTAATAATAATAATAATAATAATAACAGGGGGAGCTGTGTTACAAAGAAACAAGTGGAGGTTAATTCCACATTGAAAGTTAGAAAAAAGTTTCAGCTGTTGATCTGTTTTTCATCATGGAATTAACCTCTCCCTGCTCCTTTTAGGTTTAAGCAAATGTAGCCTGCGACTCCACACTGCGTATTGTACCATACATGTTAATGCCCTCTTGTGGCACACTTATACTACTACAATTAAGGTTGAAGAACCCATAGCTTATTTTCTGTGTAACTTTTTCCTGGCAGGTTTCTTTAGTAGCCCTTGGACCCCTGACTAATCTAGCTCTTGCTGTGCGAATGGACCCTACTTTCCCTGTGAAACTTAAGAATCTCTTTATCATGGGAGGAAATATGGAAGGTAAGAAAGGAACATTTATTTTTAGCTGGATTTTTGCCACATTCCTAATGCAGTTTCACAGTGATCAATCAATGCTTTGGACATAAACTTTCTTGCTCATAACTGGGTTTATCAGTTGATCCAAGGATCTCATCCAGCCATTTTTTGAAAGAAGTCAAGGAGTCAGTTTCCAGAACATTGCTGGTAACTTGTTCCTCACTCCCACGACCCAACCCTTCGTGTGCTTGTGACCCCAGGGAAAGGCAACCGGACAGCATGTGCCGAATTTAACTTTGGAATGGATCCAGAAGCAGCTCATATTGTCCTGAAGGAGTTCTCTTGCCCTACACATATCGCAACTTGGGAATTTACCTGCCATCACCAGTTGCCATGGGTAAGCGCTTCCACTTCCTTCACTGGATTTACTTCCTTTATGGCTCTTCCCAGTTTCATGCACAAACAAACCTTTGAATATTGGTTCCACACATTTTTCTTATGTTTCTTCCCAAATGCATCTTAATTAACATCTCATCCTATTCAAATCCAGTCCTCAGGACTGATGAGGTCAAGATTATTCACTTGGCCTATCACTGTCACAGCACTATTTTACATTAAAAAGCAGAAGGCTTATTTCTGCATTGTTCTAAAGAGGCAGTGCATGTACAAAAGCCACATCTTAAAGCTCGTCTGTTACTTGCCGGGATGCTCTTATAGCCCTAGCCAATCTTTTATAATTCAGGGAAATTTTAAAGCAGCAAACAAAATAAAGGAATAACTATTAGTAGTGGTACACAGTGGATAACTGGGATGATTTTCAATCTTGAACAGGAATTCTTTGAGGAATGGGTTAACCAAGACACCGCTGCTGCTGCTTTCATGAAGAAAATAACATCCCAGTGCACGGCGTTTTCCAAGAAGGAATGGGCGATAAAGGATGAGCTGTTTGGGCCCGGGTTTGTCTCTTATGATTCGTATGCCATGGCTGCCGCTATTGACAGCAGCATAATGACGGAGAACATCCAGTGTGCAGTTCACGTGGAGCTGAAAGGAGATCTCACGAGAGGAATGATGGTACTAGACCCAGCCAATTTCTGTAACAAGCAGCACAAAACATTTGTGATGAAGGCGTTTGATATGGACAAGTTCACACAGCTACTTGTAGCTGCTCTGAAGCAAACAACAAAAAAACATGAGCAACATGGAAGTGTTGCAATATCCTAAAAATTAAAGTTGATAGTTGTCCATTTTGACAGAGTTAGAACATTATAGCTAACATGAGTTATAGTATATATAATGAGTTTATATTAGGTTTTTTATGGGTCAAGGATTTTTCTTAAGTTGCAGGGAGTTCTATATAAGATGTCTTTATGGAATTCTGAGTGGCCCTTAGAGACTTCTTAGAGGTCCTGTCATTCATGAGATTTTGTAAAATGATTGATACACCTTCTTAAAAAATGTAAATGATAAATACTATGCCACTGATATTTTAGTTATCTTTCAAAGCATATTGTTTGTTGTGTAATATCAGTCACTGTTAATGAATTCACAAATCTAATGTTTTTTATACCACACTCACGTTGGTGAATGCACTTATTCAGTGTTTATTTTGAATACAAGCTGGTGAAATTCAAGTGTTATACGGTATGGAAAATTGTATAAAAGGGGGCCATTTTATTGTTGTACTAAAGACAGAACCCTGCTGTGGCCCTTTCATTGAGACCAAAATAAACTATGTATTTACTTCAAGTTAACACACTATAGACTGGAAGTGATTAAATCACCAGATGCCCAGGGATTGTTTTGAAGAAGCACAAGCAACTTTATGACATCACTAATTACAAGGACTCAGGAACTTTAGAGAAATATTGAAGGCAGTAAATTACATCTAATTGTATCTGGGAGTAGACACCATGCTGCAATAAATGTTCAAAAATCTACATGGCTGAGGTCTATTAACCATAAGCATCATCATTATGTCATGGACTGTTACTGATTAGTCATTATAGATATGAAAACGAAAGCCAAAATCAGTGGAAAAATTTATTTTATTTTAAAGTACAACCCAGTTTTTTTAAATAAGAAATACATCGAAACCATGTTTAAGAGTCGGCCATGAGTATTTCAGTTCAACCTGTTAAAATGCACCGAGGCAAGAAAAGAGACAGCCCCGAGCACGCAAAGATTGTAATACAGAGACTGGTGACACTGGGATACAGCTATCCTCATTGCATTGTTGCCGTATCCATCATTCAAGTTTACCCATGAACCATATTGAAGCTTCTGCCACAATGCATACATTATTGCCACCTTTTAACCATGATAATCCCTTAATAAAGCCATGATTTAACTTAACTTTACACAAAGTGCTCGTTTCAAAACTGTAATACTGTACCATAAAGAGAAGCCATACACAGTATTACCTTAAGGGAGGGGGGGCAGCTTTAAAAATAATCAAGACATCCCTATAAGGGCAATATTTTCAATTATAAATACTTGGCTTTTGCCTTCGACAGTTGGGTTGCTGCAGTTTATTTAAAAAGTTGATGTAATTAATAAGTCCCATACTTTCAAGACATAAGAGCAGCAGAAAACATTTCACTGCCCCCTGTTAAACGTGACAGTAGGGCTGGGGGTCCTATTGAAGCAAGTTTTGAGTCATCCCCTGCTGATGGGAAGCATCAATGAGAGTATTTGTTATAGCATAGAAATTTGCATTAAAAAAGTGCACATCACGTACAATGCTCATACTGGCTTCGAGAACCTGCGGGCTAAACGATGCCGATTTTCCTCAGTTGCCGGTGTCCGATGGAAAAGCGGAGGTGTTCGGCCAGGGCTCGGAGCTTCTCCTGCTTAGGGTGGGGCGCCACATGTTCCAGGGGTTGTAGGTCCTGCCTATCTCGGTGGGAGTCGAGGGTGGAGCTGGGGCAGCGCTGGTGCTCTCACTGCTTCCTATCAGGTCTGCGAGGGTGGAGGTGGTGGGGGACGGAGTAAAGGAGGGCAGGGTACTGTCCACACGGGTCGACCAGATGGAGCTGCTGAATGGAGTGGTTGAAGACCAAAGGCTGCTGGTGTTGCCAAGGATGGACTGAAATAAAAAAGGGAGCAATTAAAGTTACGCTTTTTAATCATTTTACAAACATTATATACAGAAAATATATTGTAGGAGTGCAGAAAAGCAATCTGAAGTTTGATTATTTACAAACATTACTATACACAGTAAATGAAATCATACCATCCACCCTTGATTATGTAATTCTGTGCAATTGATATTTCAAATACAAAAAAATAACCATTTGCTCATGGATGTCAACACTAAATGCAACCCATCCATGCTCTAAAACATGTTTTAATATTCCATATTGATAACTGATATTCCAAATTGATATTCATATGATAACTGCTTCATTTAACAACTAACTAAAAACATTCTTCTAATAATGGTCACTATTTTCGTTTATCTACCCTCAAGATAAGGATTTTGATTCCAATCTGTGATTAATACTTTTTAGAGACTGGAAAGAATATATACAGGGCTTCAAATATATATGATAATAGAATACAATAGTTATAAAATTAATCTTTGTTATTCAAAAATGCAGAGCCCCATAGTGTACTCATATATGAATACGATTAACTGCAAGTTGTAGTCATACAAGAAACCAGAAGTTTTTAAACCTGCTTAAAATCTGTAGACACGTGAGAGATTATACCACTGTGGATATAAGATATCTCTACTGAAAGCTATTTCTGGTCACAAATTGCAGTTAGACTCCATGTTTTAGCAAAAGCAGGTGTAAGCAGCAGTACACAAGACAGAGATAAGCAATACAGGTACTGGTCAAAGCAAAAAGTTCATTCTCAAGAAAGGATATGCTCTCACCATTTATATAAAAAAAAAGATTCTGTATTTTCTTCTAAATCAGCACTGCCCCTTAAGATTGTTAATCTCTTTAAGTATTCTTAAAAGAGAAGAAAGCTGTGCTTCTCGACCACAGGAAGCCGAGGCAGAGGAGAGATCTTACTGCAGTGGGAGCTGTTGGAGAGCCTGAGCTGGTGGGCCAGGAAGCCAAGGGGTCACTGCTTGGAGAGTCCCATATGGAGGGGGGCACTTGAGACAGCTCTGGCCAGCTCTGCTGGATGTCCTGATTGTAGGTCTTGGGAAAATTAATACAACTGACGACTAAAAAGAGAAAAAGATGCATTTAACTAGACTGGTAGGAGTTTGTGTAAATATAACATACTTTAATTGTATTACAATCAACGGTTATAATAGAACATTATTCACAGAGACTATTCATTTGTTATGGTTACTTACATTCATCTCTCAAAACTCACCTCCAGATAGATTAAAGGTGTTATTAGGTCCAAACGCAGAGAAAGAATTAACAGAGTTGAAGCTTGGGCTGTTAGAACTGTCAATTGGGCTCCATAATCCAGAACTACATTAAGAAAAACAAAAGCAGTTTAGCTTTTCTCGAAACAGGCAAGCAATACTGACCATTTTATACAAAGCAACATACGTTTGTAGCCATACATCAGTTATACATTGGGACATTTTATTGAAGCTAGGTGAAAAAACATGCTCAAGGGTACAACAGCAGTGATTTTACAAACACAAACAACTTTTCAGACATTAATCGAAGACACTAGTTTTGCAATATATACTACCTGATTTAACGGACTAGCTTTTCCAACTTTTTAATCACATCAATGGTGATGTAGGTATGACAGTTTTTTTTATATTAAATGGTGCTTCTTAATCTGTATACTGAATTGTAGATCACAGCATGTTTCTCTATTGGGCTGTATCTGTGGTGTATCTTGTGCTTTCTGGAGCACTTATCAGAAATAATGAGACGTTTGCTGTTTGCTGCAATATCCTGTGTAGTTCAATTTGCTTCCACCATATTTTTGCACCGTTTTGTACATTTTTCCTGGTTAAGATCTGTAGCTCATAACACAGGATGAATTATACAAAAATCAATTTACTGAAATCTGCATAATCCAGTAAAAATGTAATCTTATATATAAAGATGTGGTGTAATTAAACGATATGACTATGTATGGTACAGTACAGAAATCTTTAATCTCCAATATAACAATTCTATTAGGAAAAATATAGAGGGAAAAAATCCTTACTGTTATCAAACAACCATACCCTAATTTCTAATAGATCATTCTAATCTAGTGTCATTTTATATAAGTGGATAAATGACCATGTTTATACAGTTTTCTAAAACTATATACATTCTGCCTGCTTCTTGTACTTTAACAGCTCATCAGCTAAGGTAAAATAAATCAGGTGAATGATTTTGTCCTTTATTGGAATTTGATTTACAATAAACCATTGTCTATGTGCTCATCTCCTATTTACAACTTTTCTTTGCTGTCCTAGACAACATCAACATGACACAGCCAGAAACTCAAAGTAGCCACAACGCATTTAACACTTTTTTTGTAATGGCTTTTAATCTCATATCAATTTATAACATCACATATACTAACACTTGCCAAAATGAAAATGAAATTAAACTTTCAATTAAAAATGACACTGATCTCACCTGTCTGAACCATCGCTCTCCAGAGGCATCATGTTCGGTATGGTCATGTTGCCATGAATGTCAGATTTACTGAGTGCACTCTTTACTGGGCCGCTGCCACCTGTGAACACACCACAGTTTAACTCACTCTGGCTGAAGGACGAACACCTGTAGCAAGGGGTAAAGAACAAGCATTCACCTGGACTTTTGTCATAGCCTGCAGCAACAGCTGCAAAGGTAGGATTCCCATTTTTGCCAGGTAGAGAAGTTGATTTTGTTAACTTGTGTTTGCTTCCACTTGGCTTCTTTATACCCGTCTCACTAAAAAACACAGGAGAAGATGTCACAGCCTGAGCATTCAGTACACTAGCATTTAAAAGCATGCATTTAATTTAAATTTAAACCTTGACATCACAAATTAGTGTAACACTACAGCACACACCTTTCTGTAAGATCAATTCTAAAACGTTTGATAAAGCACATACAGCAACAGAACTAAAGCTTTTTTAACATCAGGAAATCATTCTACAGAAAAGAAAATATCCCCCTTACTGTTAACAGACATGTCAAGTAGCATCGTCAACACAATCGTCAAGATTGTGACAACAGACCTAAAGCATAGGGTATCCAGATGTTAAGTAACACAAGCCTGTTGCTAATCTGGTCATCCAAGACCTTATGATGAGTAAAGAAGCAATAGGCAAAGTGTTACCTGTTTGCATTGACAACGCTGCTGTAGGAGCCACGTGTAATCAAGCTGAAAGGTGCAGGTGGTGGGGAAGAAGCCCTGCATGTGGCAGAGAGGGGTCTCTTCAGGAAAGCATCTGCATTCATTGTCTGTATGGAGATCTGCTGGAGGCTGTCCGTGGCTGGAGAAGGACATGAACAGCTGAAATGCTGCGCATTTGAAATTCACGTCAACTTTGAAATAAGTTATATTTAAATGTTTTCACCGAACGAGAGCCCTCTTTTCATCACCGTAAGCGACTGGAAACTCCACACTTCTCTGTAAGTCTTGAAAACACAGGGTCGGAGGGGGCTTGGGGCTGACTTACAGCTGCCCGCTTTGTGGATGGGTACAGAATCCCACTCTGGTGGAGGCGAATCCTTTTCTCCTTCCGAGCTGCTGCTGTGTCCCAGCTCCTGGCCAGAACCGATGGAGAGAAACTTCACCAAGGGAGATGGTCTAAAATCCTCAGGTTTCCCACTGGTTCCTTCAAAGAAAGTAAGGCTGAATTAAAACTACCATTCAAATACTCTCAAACTGAAGTCACAGCTCACTACAGATCAAAACTGAATCCACAAGGGAACACAACTATATACACCATCTCCTTCACATTCAGTTTTTGCTTACCTAGAGTGTAACTTCATGAAAACTAAGGCAAACTGCTAAATGGCTTAGGAAAACAAAACCAACCTCTTTGTTTCTGCATATTCCTTGTTTTTGGGCCATTTGTTAATGCTTGATGTATCAAGTTCTTCGATGTGAAGTTCTTGCGCTGTTTGCTTTCCAGGGGTGTTGTATAAGGTAGTTCCAAAGAGCTGGTGCACCAAAACAAAGAGAATATTGAACAAACTAATTTTCTGCACAATTCCAACCACTTAAAATTCCAGACATCAATTACCTGGACTTTGCATCTGTTTGGTTTTCCTTCTTCATGTTGCCTACTTTCTTGTTTTTGGGTTTCATATGAAAAACATGATTGTCCTCTTTTTCTTTGTCAAGTGTGAACGTTCGGCCTTTCTTCTTCTCTGGTTCCTAAAGGACAAAAAGGGAAAATGAAAACGGAGCACATACATGTTAACACTGATTCCACAAATGCTTGGTATGCAAGAACTGCTAACATCCTTACGATCCAGCGTAAGGTATTTAAAACAACACCCTTTTAATAGCACAATAATTGTAGGTACAGTGAATACAGCTTCTGATTAGGAGTCGAAAAGAGAAAACTTCAAACCAGAGGGGACAAAACACATTTAAATAAACAGAAGAGCAGAAGCAAAAAGCCTACCTCCTTGATGCTGGCCTCCATGTCTGGGTTCGACGTTTCTGTGGTGGTTGAAGAGCTGTCGTCGTTGTCTGCGAGGGAGTCTTTCAGCTCATCTTCCTGTGGCTTTACCTTTGTTCTCCTCTCTTTTTCCTCCCGTTTCTTTTGCATTTTGGGTTTACGCTGCACTTTCGCCTTCGCTACAAGAGTATAAACCACACCTGAGCATTAAGTCAAGGGACAGAAGGGTGCCAGGTGAGGAGATGGTCAGGGGAGCTGAGAGGTGGTCGGGCTAACTTACCTTTGTTCTGTGCAGCAGGAGAAGAAGGCTGCTCCTGAAACACCTCTGTGGAAGGGGACTCGGGCCGCTCCAGGTCTTTGTCCATAGCCTCCACGAGACTTGTGTAATCTGAATCCTCAGAGCTGTGTCTGGCTGTGCTGCTTTCAGGCTGCGATTTCTGACAGCTGTTAGCCTGTGGCTGTTGAGGCACTGGTGGCTGTGGAGTCTGCTGTTCCAGAAGGCTCTGGGTCTGCTGTTGGTGAGCATGTTGGTGGTGCTTGCCAGTCCGCAGCCTCCTGTTGGTGATCTGACACTGGCCTGTGTTAGTGTCTGAACCCATACTGCTGCCTTTGCTGGCAGATTGGGCAGAGGGTGCTTGCATAGAGGTCCTGTTGTAATTGATCCTTCTTAGACCTTCAAAGTCCATTGGGTTTCGACTGTTGTTCATGTGTGACTGTGCACCACCTTGCCTGTGGTTTCCTGTGTTGGCTCTAGACGAAGGACCACCTGAGTACATTCCTCTTGTCAGGTTGTGGTTTGCATCTCCATATTCATTCAAGCTTTAAGAACGTGGTAAACAGAGAAGAAACTGAGAACAACTCTTCTGCACTGACAAGTGTCAGAATGAAATCTCCATTAAACTAAAGAAGATTATTCACAAGTTTTTTTTTTATATGACTGCAGTTGAAACCTCCTTGCCAGGAGAAGCATGAATTTCTACTTCATTGCAACATTGTGACTTTATACATAATAACTGGATATTTTCAGTTGATTACATATTTGTTATGCCACATAAAATGTACTACAAGGCCAACAAACTACCTAATCATTTTATAATGACATGTCAAAAGCACAGCATAGCATTTTTCATTCACTTACTTTGTATCAGATGAAATCCCTACAATTTCCCTGAGATCAAATGGCCTCCCTGTCTCAACGGGAGTGTTAGATGCTTCAAAAGACAAACGTCTCTTGAATGGCTCCCATATTCCTTGAGCTTCCAAATATGCGGTTACAAGCACTAAAAGAAACATGGAACTGAAAACAAAACAAATTCACTTTTCGTTATGGTTTTCTTTGGAAATGCACAGCATGTAATTGCTTATTCCATTCCAAGACACAACAGCAACTGTTTGGAATGTATTTTAGCCACAAGAGAAGATAACTTCAAATCTTCAAAACACTGTGCTATTCAAATTTCTTTGAAATTATACTTCATAGATTTAGATAATCCAACAATTCTTGTCAGGTGCCGAGAATATAAAACATTTTATTCTTTCTTTACATACATCTCCTATCGCTAATCTTGACCAATTAATTAGCACATAAAAAAACCACTACAGAATGTTATTGTTTTTACAATGTAACTTTACATATAGTAGGATACCTTTACATATATGTAGAATAACTTCATATGTTTTTAATTCAAATAATACAAAGTAGAAATAGAAAAAAACCTTACCTCATGATCAAAGATATTATAATGTACAGTTCCAGCTCCCAGTTGGGCCTGGGTAGGGCTTCAGCACAAGTAGCTAGCATGTGATACGGAAGTGATGCGTTCAGTATAAAGACAAACTCGGAACCTCCTGCTGTCACAAGCTTTAATTCTCGGATAACTCGCGAAGCAGTGAAATCTGGTGTGAACCTGGAAAACAGACAAAAGTGGTGCTTGTATGACATTGATACAGAAACATCACCAGCTAGTTCACCCGACCTCATCACGTTTTCAAACTAAAATATATGTGAATACCATACACTTAACTGCTACTGCTATCGGTTAGGCTTCTTTGAGGAAGTAAAAATAAAATAGTGAGCACTTCATGGCCTTTTAGCACTAGAAGGCTTATCTGACTTATTGTAAAAACATGCTGCCCAACCACAAAACCACAACAAACTGATTCAAATGTTCTCACAGGGGTTGTGGTGCATTTTAAAAATAGACATTTATCACACAGTATGAAATAATTATCCTGGTGTCCGCTTTAGATATGGCTATTGTTTACATAGTAGGCATGAAAAGGTTAAACATGCATACAAGCTGAGGTAAACATGCAACAAGAAATATACATTTTGAAAGATCTATAATGAAAGGAAAAAAAGAGGAACATTTTTAAATATCATGACATTATATGAGCATAGTCGATGGCTATTTGCAGAAGTCAGAACACCACAGTGGAGGTAAAGCATGTTCAACTAAGATTGTTTCTGCACTACCTTAAAGCTCATCATACCCTTGAAAACTTCAGTCCTGACAAGTGCATAAACAACACTGAATAACTTAAATGAAAACTACAAAGCAGAAATAGTTAAACAAAGTAATTTATTGTTTAGATTCCACTTGCAACATTACTTACAGTATGACAATGTCTTTTGAGGCATTTGGTTTAAGTGCAAATTCCTGGCAGTTGACAACTTTAAATCCATAACCTTCACAAGGATATCCACTGATTTCTGCTGATCTGATGAAAATTGGAAGCTGTCCTGTGTTTTCAATTTTAAATGTTCTTTTGAGAGTAAAGTTTGGTTCTTTTGATTTCACTTCTAAAAAGAAACAAAATGGAAAATGTGAATTCCTCTAGAAGTTAAAGATAGCTATTGTTGAAAATATTACAACATTATGTGTTATATTATTATTCATGTTAAAAGGCTATAAAGATACACAGTGTATTTAAGCTTCACTCCTGAAATTTTACATTTAACATGCATAAGCCATTCTTTTGACAGAAATGAATGTTGCCAATGATAAATTCTGTAGAACAAAATTGCCAGATTTGAAAATCTTGCATAACAAAAACTCTGCTGCACTGTGCAAGTTTTAAAACACGATTTCTTTCAATGGAAACAAATTCCTGTTGTACCCACATTGATGCATTGATACTCACTTTCTGAGCAGTCTTTTAGCAAAGACTCCGTCATTTTAAATCTTAATGAACTTCCAGGGCCAGGAGCCTTGCCAGCAACCTTCAGGCTTTCAGTTGTTCCCTGACCCTGAACAACTAAAGAATCTATCACAGTCAGATTGTTCCTAAAAAGAGATAGAGATGGAACAACAATGGTCATTATATCATCGACACTTCTTCTAATCTACTTTGTGCGAGTTCCCATTTTTTTTACAGATAATCGCACAAAAAGCATATATAAAAAAGCCATAACATGAAGGCCTTCGCATGAGTTTCTTTTTGTATCAGTGTTTCTGATATGAACATGAAGAATTTACCTTACAACAATCAGAGAAGAGACGGTGTGGTTGGTGACAGGAGTAAATTTCACCGTAAAGGACTTGGCTTCTCCAGGCAACAGCAGCAAATTGTAAACAAATGGTCTTGTAGGTCCTTCGACAAACCCTGTGCTCGTTTTAATGAAGGAAGTCTAAAAGTAAAAGACAAGTAAATAAACAGACTTAAAAACCAGCAAGAGAAAATCATGCTTAATACTGTATCTACACTGAAGCCTATCAGAAATAGTTTTCCAGCAGTTCTGGAGTATAGTATTCTGTGATCCTGCAGCCCTTGTAAATAGCTTGTTACTAAAGAGTACCTCTTCGGTCTCTGCAACAGGTTTACAAGTCCACAATGTTACCAATGTTCGCATTTACATACTGTTGCCATGGTTAAAAGAAAATATCAGATGGATTACTTCAGTTTCTTGGAGTTTAGTTCAAATTCAACTCAAAACTACAGCTTTTCTAGTAACAGAGAAATGCTGCACTTACTTGGTTTCTATGAGTCTGGAACTCAAACGTGTTGATTTCAAAGTCTGAGAGCTTTCCCAAATTAAGCCTTAAAGAAGAAGAAAAATAATTATATGGGCAGAGGGTCACAATGTACGTATTCAATTAATCAGTTTAGACCTTAAAAGTAAAGAGAATTGATGGCTATGGTTTCTTTTCAGTTTTATCAAACAATTATGGATTCTTTAACATCGTAACTTGAACAACACTTGACAAATAATTAAAAGTTAAAACCACAGTCTTATCTCACCTTTCTGTTATTTTTTCAGCAAAAACTGAAGGGTGGGGATACAAAGCTAAAGGTAGAATCTGGATGAAGACTGGAACATCTGCTGGGTTTTCTAAAACAACTTCCTCTTCCTGTGGAAAAGTATGCTTAAAAAATCCATAAATCATCATACACACAATATGGAGTTACAATTTAGTGTAAATTGGGTTATGAACATTAAATGAAATTAGTAGCTCATGTTAAGTATGTCTCCATCCTAAACCACATGCCATAATGTTTTAAAAATAGGTTTACCCCTACAAATTACATCCCCCACCACAAAATAAAATAATCTCAGCGCACTAACGTTATCTTGCAATATGGCAATGTATAAGAGTAATAAAAAAACAAGCAATCACAATGAAATATTAAACACCAAATACTGGAAGTAGCTTTGAACTTACAGATGAGCTGTTGGTGTTTGTAAGAGGGAAAATGATATGGCGTGCTGTTTTGATTATTGAGGGCCATATCATCTGTGCAGTTACTTTGACTTCAACATTTTTCTGAAGGTCAGTATCTACTTCAAAGATGGCGTCTACCCTGAGGAACGAAAAAAAAAACCCAAATACATTTCATAAATCCGCTTAAGGTAGAAGTTAAAATTTCTGAAGCACTGTTAAAACATGCTTTGAATTAACATGGAAAAAGTGTTATGAGGCATATAAAAACACTTCCACTTACTCATGCCTCGAGTTTTCTTTCAGCTCTCGCCACCTTTTGTGAAACGTTTGATGCAAATCGACATCTGCATCCCACACATCTTCTTGCATTGCTAGCCCATGCAGTTTAGATTCAGCTGCAATAAGACAATAAGCTTGAAAATCCGTGTGGAGTTCACACAAGCACAAAAAAAAAACAGGTAAGAAATGTCATCCACTAAAACTTACATTTAGATAAAAAAGGGAATCCAATGTAACAGTGATCTCCACACTGAAGACCAGCATCAAAATAAATATTTGCAATCTGTAAAAAAAAAAGGCACGCAAAGTGACTTCTTGGGCAAAACTTCTGATGTTTAAATTAAAAAAGCACATAATTCCTTGCATTTATATTACACTTTTGTGAAAAACTCCTTCACCAATTGAATTGAGGTAACCCAGGCGGGGATTTAGCCAGAGCACCAGGGCTACCACCCCTACATGAACAGTGCCACAGGATCTTTGGTGTCCAGGTAATAAGAGCCTTGGATTATCCTCTCATCTGAAGGGCAATATACCCAACAGTCCAGTTTTCCTCGTCACCATAGTGAAAGTGGGTTTGAAAAGTCTGGTCCAGAGGAAAGAGTGCCAAATATAGTCCAGAAACAACTGGTTTCCCTTGGCCTCCCATCCCAGTAGTGACCTGTCTTGCTTAGCCTCTAAGGTCAGACAAGAACAGGCTACAGGGTTGTAATGTCCTTACCAAATCAGAGAAAAAATCCTTTATCCATAATGTCTTGAAGGATCTTAAAATCTTTCATTCAGTATAAAGCCTACAAATACTACATACCTTAGATTTTCTTCTTGGCTCTAGCTCTTCCTTATTATTCTTGAATTTCTTGTAATAAAATCGCACATCCTCCGTAAGAGAACGTATGTGCTGCAGTTTTACCTTCTGTGAGAAGGAACTCATAATGTTAAAACTCTGGTGTACAACTTTGCCCTGTAAAAAATACAAGGAATGAGCTGTTAATTACTCTACAGTCAATACAAAAACTAATCTAAGTAAATTCAGATGGCAGTTTCTGACTGCAACACCCTTTCTTTGATAGTAACAACACATCATACAGCGGTAATTAGTAACTCCTGTACTCTGAAGTGTAAGTGGAGGATGTAAGAAATTGACAAAGAGATGTGCACTGAAATTCCCAAATAAAAATGTACACACCCGTTGCACAAAAAGTGCAGCCAACTATAAAACAAAATCTTACATTATTTAGTTTTTGTTGAAAAGAATAACATTTCAAAAGTAGAGAGATGTGCAAATGCGGTTAAGGAGGAATTAAATGGTTGCAAAAACTGCATACAAGCATTATGAAATATTAAATTTAGGCACTGCTCTTAAACGCTGTGATCTGATGTCTCTGAGCAACGTAAGCATGGTGAAGTATAAGTTACTACTAAATTAAATTGTTGCAACTTGATTTGGCTTCAGATGAAAGACTTCATTCAGAGGTAAAAATAAAAACACGGAAGCTCCTTTAAAATGAACTTCAAACGTATCAGAACAATAGGAGTAAAATCATAAACTAGACTACACAATAGATACAAGGCTTGTCTCCCACCGAACAGCAGATACTAAAATAGCCACAGGACTTTTCTTCAAGAGAAACAATAACACTGTGCAATGTAATGGCTCAAAGTGCTCTCACCGGAAAGGACGCTGGAAGAACAATGTGCTTTGGTGAGCTTGTTAACGTGCCAACGGCTATAACACCTTTTACTGGTATGGTTAGGATCTGTGAAGAACAAAAGTTAAGTTGAAAACAACGCACACTACAGAAACTTAACAAAAAAAGGAATACGCACTTATCTACTCGACATGCTTTCAGTAGGTCATTTAAAAAATTACCTCATAATCTGTTGCGATTTGTATAGCTCCATCGTACACTCCTTCCAATTCCTTAGCTACCAGTGTAACCCTGAATGCTGCATAGTAGCCTGAAGCTAGTATTACCTTTAAAAAGGGAAAATAAGAACAGTCTTACAAAATACTGTCGATACTGTTGAACCTTAAGTATAGAAAAATGTTAGTCCTGAATGTACACTGTCTAGCCTTGATATGTGATTGTTAAAACTCCAAAGCCTTATAACAGTGAGGGGTACCTCTAAATAAAGTGGTACCTGGTGGCAATCCACATACAGCATTTTAAAATTGTGTAACACATGGCATTATTTTACACATTTCTTTCTTCATGCTAAAAGATTTAGCAGTTTGACAGGTGAAGAGTATAGACACTCAACTGTTAATGTTATTGATAGCAAAGAAAGACCATAAAAAATCAGTATAAAGAACATATGAGAATATAAAGATGGCAGTTTTTTTCCATAAATATTGTAAAAAAGCCTTCTTAATTCAGTGTCACCATTAATAAATCAATTTCTCAATTTAATAAAATATTAACAATTAACTATATAGGCACACTGGCAACACTATATATGCCCTAACATGCCATAACTTGAAAAGTACATAGGAAAAATGTATACTAAGAACTAAAAGATTTTAAAAATCTTAATTTTAAAACCAAATTCATATATTAGGATGAATGCTCTTTTTATACCTTATAAAATGTATAAGTCAGGTTCATTCACTGGTTTCCAAGAAGCATATTCTAGGTTGAGCTTTTGTGAATGGCTATATTAAAACTGCCGAGTAATCTGAATTACAGATCAAATGTTGCTATTACCTCAATGAACCATATTTTTTTTTAAATACTGCTATGGATCTAAATTCAAGTAGTTCTTTTCTGTAATAAGAAGGCTTCCTCCTGTGAAACTGCTCATCTGAAATGCCCAAGAAAACAATTCTAATTTACATGCCTAATTTTTCTACAAATTGGGGGGGGGACCTACTCATGACCACATAAAAAATGTATTTCCTAGCACAATCCTGAGTGACTTCCAAAACAGCACTTCATAAAGGATGCTTTAAACAGGTATCTCTAAAGTGAACTTACAGTTGTCTGATCTGATGCTGTACCGTTTTGCAGCTCACCAATTCTCGACAGGATGGCCGTCTTGTTCCCCTTATCCGACTTCAACAGCTCTATAGACAGGCTGTCTCCTATGACTTGCCATGACTTTATTGCCAGCTAAAACAAAGAAACCAGAAATCCAATTAGCAAAAAAAAAAGTGTGTGATGCACATTTCAAACAAAAGCTGAAAAAAAGCATTCATTCACCTCGATAGGGTTGCTATTGATGACAGCAAATACAATGCTGCTGAATTCTGTGGCACTGAGCACGCTGAAGTCCAAGTAGTGTTCCTCCTGGCTTGGTGGCAAAACAAGTGGCTGTGTGAGGAAACAAATATTAGAAGAGCACATCTTCCGCAATATAGTTTTAAAGATTAGAATTTAAGCAAACTCAAAACGGTGATGTTTTAATGTTTCCCACTTTAGGGCTTATGATCTCTAAACCAGTTAAGTATTTTTTTTTCTCAGTCAAGTCAAAGGTCAGTATCTACTTCAAAGATTATGTCAAAGGGGAGAAGCACAGAAGTCTCCAGTGCTTACCTCCAAAAACCCTGTGTAAGCCCTCACGGGCAAATGAAACTTCGAGGCATTGGTGACGAGCAGAATGTTGCTGTCTATGTGAATCGACGGTCTGGCAGGTGTGAAGTGCAGTGAAAATATGTATCGGGAATCGTGAGGTGGAATCGAGATTGGTTCGCTGAAGTTCTGCACCTGTGGCAAAAGAAAAATGAGATGTTTTGATTAAATTCTTTCCTGAGAATCAGAAATGAGAGCTCCAGGTTAAACATGGTAATTCCACTATCACAGCTGGGGGGGGGGGTCTTAATGCCTTTTTGGACAAATTAGTCACTGACTTGGATGATTTTTCATTTCACGCAGAATCTCCATCTAAATCAATTCCACGTATAGTCTTTTAGTCAGCACCACAAATATCCTAACATGGCAAAACATCCTCTTCTCAAGTGAATAGCTTTAATCATGAAATAAATGTAGTCAGCCAGTTACTATTTATAGCGTACAGGCTGACCACATTCAACTTCTTCCCAAGGTCAGAGCCAGCTGGAAATTATATGAATGACATTTTATTGGAACTGCTGTTTCAATTTTAGCAGAGTTTTTTTAGAGTTAATAATGAGAGAGTTCTGAACTTATTGCCCTGTATTGTGCGTCTGTGCAACTGGTGAAAATGTTAATCAAAAGCAGCTTTGTTGTTGATCAGAGTCGACAACAAAAAGAAAAACAAGAATTCCTCTCTGTGCGTGCCAGGTGAAACTGTTCTTTGATTTCTACCCAAAGAGTAATGATTTGGCTTTATGAGTACAAACACTGGCCCTTTCTTCAGTCTAAAAGGTTATGCACTTCAATAAGTGCCAAAAGCAAGCAATTCTTTCCTGCAGCTATGATGCCTACATTTGAAAACTATGCGCTGATCTCACAAATACTTACAAAGCAAAAAAATTCAATCATACATGCAACATAAATCTCAATATTCTTAATGGTTAGTTCCGAACTATAATAGTAATATATCACCAAATGGAATATAACTGCAACCAAGGATATAACAACTTCTGTTCTATTAGTCTGAAGTTTCTTTACAGGGCAGTTCATTATAGTAAGAGCTTTCGGAGTGTTAATACTGATTCAACCTTTTTTCATATCATCACTTACACTGAACATGGTTTTTGCCTCGTCAGGTAATGAGACATTATGAACTCGAATGGCAAAGCTGAAGGTATTTGTTAGATAGATGGGCCTTTCCACAGGATCTGTGGGACTATCTCTGATATGGAACAGAGTAGCTGTGTGGTCGAACCCCAGGTACCTAGCAAGAGAAATATGGTAAAACAAACAAGAAATACACAGACTCCTTTAAATTAAACCTGTTGGAAAAAAGAAACTCAATGTCAATAGATCAGATGAGGTTACTAAACTAATCTTTGAGTACACTTGCAGAATATTCTTCTTTTCAGAACAAAGGCAGTTTTTGAAGAAACTCAAAATTGCAAACAAATGCTCTGGGGTTGTTAATAATGAAAGTTAACTTCCAACTACCTCTCTGGCATATTTCAAATTTTATTTCTGAGAAAGACTTTTCACAGTTGACAAAAACAACATGGAGAAAACGATGTGCTCAAAACTATCTCAAACAAAGCTTAAATCTTCATAAATTAAAGTTTAATTTTTTCCTTACAAAAAACATCTTGCCCACATAAATTAAAATGCACCTAAAGTAACTGCAAAAATAAATCGTCATGTTATGCTTTTTTCCCTGACACTGGAATAAGTTTACAATATACGGTGGCCAGATCTTTTTTGCTACTCATTTTTACGACTTACCCTTCTAAAACCTCCGCCTGGTAAGGAATTTCAAGCTTGGAGTAGCTTTTCTCTTTTGCTTTTACAGTTATTTTTCCAGAAAACTGGGATGGTCTTTTTGCTTTTGAAGCTGGGTGGGGTGAAAAAAAAAATGTACACATTGACTTTCCACACACAAGAACAAAAAATGATATTAGCTTCAAATTCTGCTTCAAATCCTGCAACTCAAAATTTAAATGAAGCATTAATTTCAGCTGCAAAATGGACTAAGGCATCAGACCACATTTCAAATTTGATGGTTAATTTCCATCCCTTGGTCTAGTCAGACTCAGCCAATGTAGTAGTATGATGCAACACCCAGCACAGTATTTCTGTCACCTTGGAAGAGTGCAGTGACACAGCACATTAGAGGCAATCATTGTACTTGCATTTACACAGGCATCCACAACATTGCCATTCATTTGTAATAATAAAATTCTACAGAGAACTAATACAATTGTTCTCATTTTCTCTACAGTTCCCAACACGGTTAAAACACTGGTCATCTTGAAGCTTAATTTACTAACGGGGATGAAGCTGGACAATCATGAAACTCTTTACAAGGTGGAGTTTAATGGAGATTTCACATCATGGAAAAAAATAAACGTCACATTCTGGTTAACAAGAACAAAGTACATGACGACACATTTCACAATCATAAAATATCAATAATAACTTACCATCAAAACTAATACTTGCAACTTTGGTATATTTGCTCTCTCCAGCCTTTAATGTGACTGGCTTAAAATCTATCAAAACAGCTTCATTTGATGGTGTTGGTCTAACACTCTGCAAAACCAAAGAATTAAAAAATTTAGTCAATTTTGTCCAAACCAAACTAGATCAAGACAAAAAAAACAAGTACAACTGAATTATGGAGTAACTTACTGTTATTGGTACATCTTTTGTTCCTGAATTTAGAAGATGTAGATTTAACTGTTTTGGTAGATCTGTAAGAAACAATTTATATTAAAAAATCCAGGCAAATCTTAAAGTGCTTAGTACTGATAAAGGAAAAGAAACTGCAGAAAAAAACAAACTTTACAGTTCCCATTGAAACACACAACTTAAACAGATACAAAATATTTGGAATTTCCATCTTGTCTCTCTCATTTTGGTGAGGACTTTGAACTGAAGTCTTCGATATATCATAATTAATACTACATGATATCAAGAGTTATAGATTTTGCAAGATGCTCCTAACTTTACAATAGACACCCTACCTTGCGATCGTAATGTGCCAAAGTCTAACATTTCTATTGACGAATATATACCAGGTTCTGCAAGAAAGAAAAACATTTATGCAGAAATATTTTTTGCTGTGCAGTCAAGAAACCTAAAGGGCTTTGGCAATATGAAGAACTCTCAGAAACATACCTGCGGTCACCTCAACCTCCACTGGGAGTATAATGAACTCATTATCGTTGGAGGCATTTGTTTTTATCCTGATGAAGGCAGTGTGATTATCAGCGTCTCGTGATGAAAAGCTAGCTCTCATCACTCCTTTTGTTTCAAAAGGTGGTATTTCCTTCATTGAACCAAACAAAAATATACAGAATCACACAGATGTAGGCTTTTGATTATTTTGATAATCACACGGGGCATCTGCATACTGCAAACAAGACTTTGATTCAATGGTATAAGGCAGGGACATGAAAAAATCTGGTTCCATTAGTTCAGACTTGTTCCACATTGATCGCCCTCTAATAATAAAAGACTGAACAAGGAACTAGAACTAGAAATGAACTGAATGGCCTTCTCTTTTAAGATGTACACTGGTGCTGTCGAAACAGTGTCACTTCCTTACTTTAGGAAACTGCAGACAAAGCCAGTAAATACCAACAAAGGCCACATCTGCAGTTTAATCGCCATAAACAAAACACTAGTGCAAGAACTGGATACTGGTATTTCAGTCAAAACTGTGGTGTAAAGCTAATTAAACAGACTAAAAGCTATGAAATGACCAGATACACACCCACAATTTCCTGGTGCCACCTTGCTGTCCTGTAGGCAGCTCCAGATGAAGGTCACCACCACTTGAGTACATTTCTACCACCTGTGGAAGAGTAATAAAAACCCCAAATCAGACCAGTGTCAGGAAGACTTTGACAGCTAAAGGCATTTTCTTAGAGATAAACAGAAGGATAATTATACACGGACACCACCATACACATATGATATTTCAAGTGGGTTGCTGTGTCAGCATGCGTAGGCTGCAAAGGAATGGGTAAAGGTTTATTCCATGCTGAAAAGAGAAGAGACAACATTTTGGCTGTGGAGCCATCTTCAGGTGTCACTCCTGGAATAAACCTTCACCAGTCCATACGATAATTCTATGGTTATAGAGTCTCGGCATTAAATCAAATTGTATTTTTATTTTTCCATATTTTACATGGTGTGAAGACAGACCACGGGTAAAACATTTTGGTACTTTTAGATTTCAGAACTGGTATATTATTCATTTAAAAATGTAATTTTACATTGTGGGGATGTCCCCATACAGTCCTATGGAAGTTACAATTTTTGTATGGGCATTGTTCCAATTTTGTCCTTGCATAGTAGGACAGTGAGACACAAACAGGACAGCAAGATAATGAATTCTAACTTATTTTGATTACGCACTTTACTAGGTTGTAAACAAATTCATTGCAGTGCTACAGAGTCATTATAAATGCCCCAGACTCCCGACCAGCACTGCCATATCTTTTACATGCAGGCAAGGGACACTGCAGTTCAGGCTCAAAGCACTGGCCCTACGCCTTAACATAAGGAAACTTCAAAATACTGACGCAGAGTTAGTGTGGAAATCTAAATTACCTATAGGCTGCCAGGGATTTGAAACTATAGCAGCATATTTTAAAGCTATGTGGCAGATACGACAAGAAGAATGATACAGTAAATCTTAAAATTTAAACTAAGAAAATGGTCAATTTTACATTTTAGCCCCTATTACATTAAAAATTCCCTTAATATAACAGGGACAGGTTACCTGCAGTGGTTCGCTGTGTGGGTTGTGTATATTTATTAACGGTGAAAAGCTGCTATTTACAGGAACCCTTGCCCCAATGAATGGACGCAGTCTGTAAGGGTTAGGTATGCCAACACCAAACACCTGAGAGACAAAACCAATAGGTTACAAATCTTTCAGAAATGAATATTAAATGACACTATATTTACCTTTATCACATAAACACATTCAGTTCATTGTGGTTGAGCAAAAAAGTAAACAACAAAATCCATACATACAATATATAGGCTTGACATGATTGCTTAAGTGTTAAAACACAATGTATAAGCTGTTCTATAATTATCCTTGCAGGAATTTAAGGTCACATTTTCCATTCCAAGGAGTCAGAGAACAAACATCTCAGCACGTACCTGGTATGTAAACATTCCGTGATGTGATGTATTAATAAATAAGGTATTTTCTACATTCCCAACTACTCGTGCAAGAAACACGACGTCGAAAGATGTGTTTCCACCTGGAGGAATTATCTACAACAGAAGGCAACATGGTGGTTTGAAACAGTTGAAATACCGAGGAAAAAAATCAGGTTAAAAAGGGAGCACAGAAACCGTGCTGACAGACTGGAAAAGAGAACAACTCTACAATTGAGGCTTGAATTTCCTCATTATTTAAGCTCCAGTAAAGGAAAGGTAATGGCACTTATGCAGAGCATACATATACATTTGTTTTGAAGGTGTAACTCCCTATCCCATAATAATTCAGTATTTTAGTCTGGGTTGCAGAACAGCATTTCGAACAAAACTGATACACTGTATACAGTATATACTAAGGAAAACCAGCAGCTGCCATGACTTAGATTAGAGCCCCCCACTCCTGGTTCTGGGGAACCCACACTCCTGCTGTTTTCACTGAAGCAAGGTCTTTACTTAAATTAATCCACAACTGAACCGACAGGTCGCTTCATTAGAACCTTTGCAAGTTTTTGTACTCAAAGGTTGGTGATTTTAAGTTCAAGAACTGCCACAGTTTAAAGGGTAGCCTCCTACACGTAGAGGAACTAAAAACAAAGATTTGACATGAAAGTTATTATTAGGCATTCAATAATTTAACGGAGAGCTCACGTGGACCAAAATCCAACATGTGAGAGTCCCTTGGACCAGGAGTGGAAACATAAATCAACAAGATAAATCATATCAAACTCTTTCTCTACGAACAGAGAAGGTTTCTTATTTTGTAAATTACCTCTGATACTGTTTCATACAATTATCTATTATTTCATCTCAATACAACTATTGTTATGTAATCTATTCCTTCTCAAAAATTCTAAACACATTTCAATACACATGTTTTCAAAAAAATAAGGCATTGCCTGACAGTTGTTGTAAAAGTACAAATTGAAGGACAGGAACAAAATACACAGGAGGAAATAACTGTTCAAGTCATATGCTGCAAGAGATGTTTAAATTGGGAAGCATGTGTATTGCCTTTTCAAACTGCTGTGACAGTGGCACAGCATCAACTTGCCTCTTCAGAAAGGCCTTCATTTTTACAAAAATGCTAATTCTTTAAGAAAACCACTGCATTGATGGATGTTACACTAGAACGTGCATGTAACCAGATCCTCAACAATAAATAGTCTTGTACTAAACTTAACCTTTCCTGGAAAAAAAAAACAGAACTAGGAATGCTGGTAATAGTAAAAAAAAACAACTGCAACCTAGAAAAGTGTTTTTCTGATTCATTAAGCCCCCCCAAGATGTTTACAAAAACTTAAAAGCTAAGAGCTGACCATAGTTGTAGGTCATATAATTCTCTCAGGACTTCAACACAGGCCCAAATGATAGGGTTGTCAAAGACAGGTGCATCCTAGCGCAATTCGTAATGTTAAGTACATTCTCCGCTAGCACATGGGCATCAAATGCATTGTTCAGTGAACTTACTTACTTTAGTACCTAAAGAATGTCATTAATATTTAGATATTAAAGTATCATAAAGGATACTAGTGTTCTAATGCTAACGGCCATCTTCAATGCTAAATGGATAATACAGCAAAAACTCCCACAAAACGTGCAGGACATGCTTCAAAAATAAACGAGACAAAGCAAGTCTTTAGAGAAAAATTAGCTTTGCTAATGAAAGTGCAGTTTAGTGAAATCAGCTTTGCTAATTTCTCTAAACTACAAAAAATGTGGCCAAACTACACTTTTTAAAATGCTTTTTTTAAGTTTTGGCTCATGACTTGTGCAACTAGTTTAACAGAACAGTCAAACAAGAAATAAAGAAACTCACCCTATTTTGAAAAAAAGATGCATGGAAGTGGGATGTTGTTGCTGATATTGATACTAAAATGATAGTTTCTTCTGAACTAGGATTGTGTAAGTAAACTTTTTCCATTTTGGGCATCCCAACTGGCCTGCAAAAGGGGAAAAAAAAAACAATTAAATTAATTGAATGAAGCCAAGTTAGCTTAATAAAACATATACTGAAATTTAGTTAAACAAGAACTAACAACAAATGGAAGAATTACTATTTTCAAAGTGCATTAGATTAAAAATGTACTACTGTACTACTGCAATGACTTCCTCATGGAAATATGTTTAAAATATGGGGTGCTAGGTTTTATCATCAGACAAGGCAACAAGCAGAGATGAGAGAGTATCTGATTTTTAAACAAGATCAGTCCATCACTGTTCTTCAAAACTCTACAAAACCAATGAATTGCCTAATGACAAACTTAGCGGAACGCCAAAGTCTCATTTTCCACACCTAAGAAAAGTGTGCACTGACGGACACTATTTATAACGTTCACATTAAATGCAGGAACTGTTGGTTGCATGGAATAAACTAAATGCAGCAGCATACTGAGTAATTCTCCACAATGTTCAAAAGATCTCAGGATATAGTACAGTAAAGACAAGTTAGAAAAGAAAAACTATATCCAAGACAGCTCTCTTATACCATTTGTACATATCGGATGTAAAGTCAGGATAATGTATAAGAAAACACTGAATATACCTGGTGATGTAGTCAAACAGCATGGGGGTGCAGTGGCTAGCACAGCTGTTTCAATGCTGGGGGCTTGGATTCAATTCCCGGGGTGCTACTGTATGTTCTCCCCGACTTTGCATGGGTTACCTTTGGGTGCTTCAGTTTCACAAATACCCCAGAGCCACTTGTCCCAGAAACCAAATTAACCAACCGATATGTCTTTGGACTGTGAGTCATAAATACAAACATAATCGTAACTACCGATGACATAAGTCATCATAAATACTGGGTTTGGGAGCACAGATAACATTTCAATCACAAAGAATGAGAATTACTGGTTTTCTAAGGTATACTTTAGGGATGAGTGGTACACAATCACAATACTTACAGACTATGTAAAACTATGAGACTGAATCAGTTTGATTTAGATTTATTTGTAACATTACTGAAACTCATCATATGATGTAAAACATAAAAAAGCACATGACATGAAGCATTTTTACTGACTTTTTCTTTGTGGTAGGAAGTATATTGCAAAATATTATATCAGAAACTTGGGTGAACATGCCATAAGGTACAGTTTGTTTAGTACTTCACCAAGTCTGGGACACTGGCAGTAAACTATGAAGGGGTTATAAAGAGGGCATTATACGGTATATTTTATATGAAGGAACAAATCAAGTCCAAATGAAAGAAGTATTATATGAGGGTAGTGTTATAAATTAAATAAAATGTTCCCTTTTTTAATTTCATCATTCTAGCTTCCAGCTGATCATTCTACTACAAAAGCTCTTAACATGTTTCTAGTTGAAGATGAACGTCATGAAACGTTAAAAAGCTATATAATTTGTGAATCAGCAGATCATAGACCCAGCCATGTAAATAACAGAAGTGACTGTTTTCTGTTGAACTCCACCTGCAGTACTTAATGGACACAAAAGTGAATGGCACTACATTCATCTTGTTGGCACTCCTTTGGGTTGATCCCGATGTGACAACATTCCAAAAGGACAACCCAAATCCTCATGTACATGAATCATAAAGCCAGATGAGAATGATGACATATGCAACAATACGCTACTCGCCACATCTAAACCTCTTTGAGCATCTGTGGGATGACTAGACTGGCGTGACCTCTGAGGTCAACAGACCATCCTGCTCCAGGTTCTGCGACAGCTTTGGCATACATTCCCACACCATGTGCAACATATCTGTTGCATCAACATATAGCTTGAATTGCTTGTAGTAGCTGCAGCTTTCATATGTTCATGACAAATGTTATAATTACTAACAATAATAATTCCTTACACTTATATGCCACTTTTCTGAACACTCCACTTAAAGCAATTTACAGGTAAAGGGGACTCCCCTCCACCACCACCAATGTGTAGCCCCACCTGGATGATGTGATGACAGCCATAATGCGCACAGTACGCTCACCACACACCAGCTATCAGTGAGGAGAACAGAGTGATGAAGCCAGTTCACAGAAGGGGATTTTAAGGAGGCCATGATTGGTAAAGGCCAGGGGGAAATTTAGCCAGTAACAGCCCTACTCTTTTCTAGAGTCAAGAGTCAGGTGTCTCGGTTTTACGTCTCATCCGAAAGACGGCACCTTTTTACAGTATAAAGTCCCCTCACTATGGTCGGTCATTAGGACCCACACTGACTGCAGGGTGAGCGCCCTCTACTGGCCCCACTAACACCTCTTCCAGCAGCAACCTTAGTTTTTCCCAGGAGGTCTCCCATCCAGGTTCTGACCAGGCTCACACCTGCTGAGCCTCAGTGGGCTGCCAGTTGTGAGTTGCAGGGTGATATGTCTGCTGGCCACACCAAATGTTAATCAGCAGCATGACTTTGCCAATGTCTAAAACAATTAAAATTAATGCTCCTGCTACAAAAACTAAAAACTCCATCTTCCAGAAAACATTTATTCTACTATACCGAAAATAAAAATGCAAACAGCAATGGAGGAACAAAGCCAACATATTTTTACCTTTGAAAACATTACTTGATATGCAGTTTCCTATATATATATTCCATAGTCATATAGTCATTAGTGTTGCATTTGACTTTTATGACAGGTCACTGTCCAAAAATAAGGTAATTCTTGGACAAAGCATTTTCAAGCCGGCCTTCCACTGTTACTATAAACTTCATCTGCATCTTTTAATTCTGCACTTGATAAGAAGGAGACTCAAAGGCCTCATACAGAGAAATCATGTGACCAATAAACGTTATTCAGTAGTGGACTAGTATTCCCTGTAGGCACTAATATTCTACTAGGTTCTCTCAAAAATGATCCTTAATCCAGGCCCAGTGAAACCTTTCCAAAAAGCCAGCTGTTGCTTTTTCTTCAGGCAATTAAGACTCGACACAGATTTCCCACTTCAGCATAGGCTAAAACCTACCATCCAGAAAAACCTCATAATAGGCTGACTGACCTGTGCGTTTAAGTTATTTTGGTATGAGACATGCCACATTACTGGAAGTACATCTCCTGAAGATCAGGTTGTATCTCCTTTGTCATTACACAAAGCTTTAGCAGCCATTTATGAAGGGTAGAAGAGGGTCTAAAATTAAACTGCATGGTTTGCCGACACTGCGAACCAGGAGGAGTTGTTTGTATGCAATCTATTCAAGTCTAGATTTAAAGTGATTTAAAGATTACAAGCAAGATAACACATTCAACACCTTTTTTTTTTTAAAGGTCCTGAAAATTGCCTCCCGTGCATTGTTAATGTCACTTTGCATAGCTGCAAACAGGCAGGCTACTTTAAATCAATTCATATAAGACTTCTCCTAAAATACTACTTTAATGAGGAATCAATTTTGCAAGTATGAACACAGCAATTCAGAATACCAACGCTGAAAACGAATTCACAATAAAAAATGACAAAGAGCATCTTTTCTAATGCAATGTTAACACTCTACCTCATGACATGACATAGATCAGCAGATATCGGATAGGGCTTCAAAATGGGATGCAAAACCTTTCTAATCTTGCATAACTAATCAGTATCAGACTAATCAGATTTATGGTGAACTTTAAAATCAAGTAAAAAGAGGTTCAACTGTCAAATTAAAAAGGGCACTGAACAGTATAATTTTTGCTGTTCTTTTGTGGCAGGCCATGTAAAACAGTAATGCCTAGAAAAGGCAACATCTTGGATCAAAAATCCAAATAAGAGCAGTTAGAGTATTAAAATTACTGTTCAGCGTGCTCAACAGCAAACAAGTTGTATTAATGTATTTAACAATAATAAAAAAATACTTAATTTATAATATAAATTTAAAATAAATGTATAATAATGTTGCATTCTTGAAGCTTATTGTGCTAGAGAGACAGTAATGAAGGCAGGGAGTGTTGTATTAATTAAATAAATTATTAATTAAAAGGAAAGTAAGCAAAATTCTGAACACAACAGAGCTGACAAAATAACATAAGGTCACAGGCTACTGTAATACGTGATGGGCGGATTTTAGCTAACCTTTGTTCATTGTAAGAGGAAACCATAGAGACATAAAACTTCACACTAGGATTTCACTTGCGTTTTAACTGTACCCAACTTTAAAGGAACATCAAGACCCATTGAGAAGAATGGTATATACAGATTATATCAGGTTTTCCAACATTCAATTTTTAGAGAAGGATAATAAGAATCATTGTAAATATGAAAATCATTTTTCACTTTAAAGCTGTGATTTAAAAATCTGATACAAAAACCTGTATAGATAAGATAGGCTTGAGAAAAAAAAAAACAGGAAATGATTTTGCATAACATCCTGCAATGAGCACTTCATATTCTACTACACATGATTTCAAAATGTCACATGAAGTCTTACAGTATTTCAAAATTTGAAGAGAAGGGGACATATGATATTTGACATGCAGTGTTTTTTTTTAATCCTTTTCACGCCCCTTAGTATATAACTAAAGAAAACAAAAAGACTGTGGTCAACTACTTAAATATTATTTTTTTCCATTATCAGCAGTGATCTATAATAGGTCACATATACAGAAATGTACTACAGTAAAAAGCACAGAGAATAGGAACATCCCCCATGCACTTACTAAGCTCAAATGCTAGGTTTAGGCTATACCACAGACAAATTCCGAGTTGGCTAAGTAAAATGAAATGCATTGGAAGTACTTCTTTATCGTGCGCACTGATACAAGAGCAGTATTTTTTGTATAAGCTGCGTTTGCATTAGCTTATGTAAGGGGCAGGCAAAACGGGACAAAACAGCCACTGCATCTGCTACATACAGTCAGGGGGAGGGTTCTAAAAAGAAAAGTTTTCTTTGCAGTTTTACAGTGCTATTATTGGTTTTGCCTTGCTGCTTGTTTCAGTGTGTTAAAGTATAAAATATTATCTTGGTGAACTTTATCCTGTAGTCTGCACTGTACCTTTCAGTTAAAAGTCCCTTGTGAACTTTCCAGTCACCTGTGAGCTGCAGCGTTTGAAAACTGAAACCTTTTCTTATTCCACAAAAACATGCAGACGTGCCAACAGCTTTATGACTTCACAAGCATTCTGCTGTGCCAGTAGTTTTCAGCATATTGTTTAGTTGAAGAATAATCAAAAGCCTTAGCTCCTAGACTAAATGAGCTTTATCATGGCATTTTCCAACACGTCTTCTTTACAGACTGTCAGGACGTTAGGTTAAAATTAAAACAAAAGGTGGTGTACCCATCGCACTGCCAATACTCGCTTCCTACTGCACCACCCTGATTAAAAGGCTGAATAAAAAGCCTGCTCGTGGCTAAATAAATGTCCCGTAATAGGAATTTATAACTGCTGCTTTGCTGCTTATTATATATTCAAGAATTTTTAAAAATATATTTTATAAAATTCATATATATTTTTTACATTTTATATGGGGGTTAGTCAAAATGTTGTCAACAAGTATAACTGCCAATTATTTTACTAAAGTTTTGTTTTCTCCTCCACAGCTGGCGAAGGATTGTAAGGTAACTGTTAGACACTTTGACAGTTTATTACAAATTGATTACATGGGTTACTGTGACAAAAAAGGTTTCAAATGAAAACATAAAATAAATATAAGTTGTCAACCGCATTTTGACTAACCCTGTATATATGCATATATATCTATAATTTTTATATAAGGTGTATAACATCCTAAAAACAAACATATAGGAAACAAATACATCAATTATAAAAATATTATCTCTCATATTGTATACAAAAGCATTACATACACACATTTGAAGAAAAACTTAAAATGCCTTAGGAGGATGATCCTCAACAGTAGTTCTTAATACTGCAATTGTTTTTGAAAAATCGGGGCATTCTCTGAATTTCTCACATAAAAACTTAAAAATTGATCACCAATATGTTGAATTAAAACTTAAAAGTAGTTAACATCCTTTTAGAGCACACACACACAGACACGAGTCTGATAAGCAGTGTTGACGTCCATTTGGTTTTTAATGCGATTTATTTAATTAGAACTTCTAAGCTGCTCAAAAGGGCATCAGCTTTTTCAACAAGAACTGGAGACGTTTTAAACGATACAATTTTTATGCTTCACCCACACTGCCAAACTTCCGTTAGTCTAGAAACCACAACCAAGACTTAAAACACAGTTTCAACAATACGTGTAAAGTCTACTTCCTTCAACTTTATCTTCAGAAGATTACTGAACATTGGGACTTGAAAACCATAACTGATGACAATGTGCTGGACATTTGAGTTTACGTCCATCAAAAATCAGATTTGCCACTCAGAATGTTTCTCTCGTATTGAAAAAAAAACATTAAGAGAAGCAGGAACATACAATGTAAATTTGATAAACAGTTTAAGAGGCAGTCTTAACTAGTTATTACAAAGTTATTTCCACAAATGCTTACTGTACATAATTGCATGTAGATGGAAGATGAAGCATAGTGTAACATACTGCCACTTTTAAAACAATATGGATACATCTCCTGAAAAGATAAAACAATGAATAAGACATCGCATAGGAAGGTGAAGAGAAAGCCTTTTGTGGAGTATTTCCACAGATACTCCATGACGTTCCAGTTGCAATGATCGTACTGCTACATTATAGAAAAGGGGGCACATATCAAATAACACCTGAAGACGTAAGAATAACACCTGACACCTGAAGAAGGCTCCATGGCTGAAACGTTGTGTTCTCTTTCTTCTTTTTTTCAGCATGGAATAAACCTATTACTTGTTCCTTCACATATCAAATAAGCACTGGGTCAAGCAGAATGAGTGTGAAGGGCAGAACGTGACTTATACACACTTTGCAATACTCCAGCTGAGCTTGAACTGAAGCTTGTGGATCTCAGGAACAGTTTCCAAGGTTCCACAGAGTTGACATATATGCTTGTATGTATCAGGTAAACTGCACACCAGCCTGCCTAAGCACACTACAAGGGGCATGCATCCCTTTTCCATACACAAAAGATGTTTTCTTGTTCCAACGTCTGCTCTGTGCGCAAGAGTTGTTGATAATTCAGTATAAGCCCAAGACATTCAAGTCAGGTATTGCTTACTTATTTCCTGATAAGATAAGACCAGTTACCTATAGTGGTCCCATAACACAATGTGCTCAATTCTAAGAACACTAAGAGAAAACCACCAAAAAGAACACTAACAGTTACAGTTGAGACAGACGAGTCATCATAATGACCACCTTTCACAAAGTTTATGTAACCATCATAAACTTAAACACTCAGAGAATAACAGCTTATTAGTTCTCTTATTCCACTTCTTCAGCTGTGTGGTACGAAATGTCCTGCAATATGGAATAACTGTCTTTCAGTGAAACCAAAAGCCAAGATGCTGGGACTCTTGAGGATGGTTTCTAAGATAGTGGGGCAGCCACTTGAGCAGAGCTTTCAAACTGCTTACATTAAGAGTATTTTAAGACAAGCTGTAACTCCTCTGATCCCTGAAATGTCCTACATGAAGAACACCAATACCTTCAAACACCTTAATTAAACTATTCAATAAATGAGATCACAAAGTTCACAATGAGTGCAAAGTAAAGGAGTATTGGTTTAGAGTGCAATTATAGGGGCATAAGGTAACTGTGGGGAAGTAATCACTATGTGTAAAATATGGCTGCTTGGTTGAATTCAAAACATTTGAGAAAGTAGAAGTAAAAAAATGCCAGCACTACTTGAGGCACATTAATGTCTCAGAGTTATGCCCCTCTGTTCGCAATAGCAGTACAACACAGTGACTGCTCCTACCAATCTGTCAGAAAAACGTCAAGAATTACTTTACCACCAATGTAACACAGACCTGGACGACTGTTTGTTATTTTGTAAATGGTAAAACATCTCACAGATTTAAAGTGTTTACACAGAGACATAAAAAAAACCTGCTATAAGCCAAATGATGTACAGCCTCCATCAAAGAATCGATTCTAATGTAAACTACTTTAAGAATAAGAAATAGCTTAGGGACAAATGAGAAGCTCCCAAAACACGTGAACAACTAAATAGAACTGCTAAAATACTCCTACCAATATTACCAGAACTATACTGCTGTGCAAAAGCAGAAATTTAACTGCATACTTAACCAAAAGAGGGCACCAAAAAGATATTCTAATTTGCCTAGAAGCTGATTTATGTGAAGGATTTACTGAAGCAATTACCTCGTTCAAGCTTCAGCCGTGTCCAACCTGGGACCTAAACTCATAACCCTAGGAGAGACCAGAGACCTCAAAATGACCCTAGGCCACTACCTACAATTTAAAACGATAGAAAGTTAAAAAAAAAAACAAGCCAGTAGTGCCAGAAAATGAAGAAGGAATAATTCTAAAGGAAATGTGCTGGAAGCCAAACCACCGCCTAGGTCCACAGAAATGAAAAGGAGAGACCGAGTACTCACTGCTCGTGGAAGTCCAGCATCGGTGGTTCAAACCTTATCGGTCTGCAATTCCCCCGGTGTAGGGACGCACTACAAGAAAAAGGAAAGTTCTGTAAAAACAGCAGCACCAAGAAGCACAGATTTCTTCTCCCCATTGTGTTTTGTTTCTGTGTTCCATCTGCTGGGTTTACAGGTGTAAGCAGAGCACAGAAGCACAGGGGAGGAACCTACCAGACCTGCCTGGCAACTATAGGTATCTTATTGCATTTATTCAGATTTCTGTTTTTTCCTAAACAATATGCAAAAGACCTCTTTGTGTCACAATCATAGGGGATGCAGGGCGAAACAGGAGGGGAGAAAGCGTGTGATCAGAAGTTTTTATTACTTCCATATGAGAAAAACATGGCATTAGTACCATTTGTACCAAACTCCTCTGACATTTCTTCATTTCAAAACATCAAGTTAGGACTCTGCACAACAAATGATGTTGTCCTACATCGATTTACTTATTCATTGTGCGCAAGGAGAGAGAAGTTATCAGCGTTTCAATTTTATTCAGCAGAATACAAATGAACAAATGAAATGGCGGGGGGCCTGCACTGAAGACCCCAGTCCTCCCAGAGCTAATGAGAGCTTTGCTCAACTTAAGCTGTGCCAACTACTTCCCCCAAGGCACATTCACCAGGAACAAGCAAGAGAAAACCCTCTACAATATATGGCCACCATTCAACTGTGTTCCAAATACAGAATGACACACCCCTACTGAACAGCCAATGGAGGACCTTCTATTAATAGGTACAGTCACAAAATATATATAAACAGGTTTGCAAAAAATGTTCATATCTCTGTGCTTCTTTGCACACATCACTTTTGTGTTGCTCATGTAAATGAGTCGTTTCCACTGTCAGACAAAGCATGTCGTCTATTGTAGGAAAGCACATGAGATGAGGCACCCAAGTATACAGCTAAAAAAGGAATTTCGCTTCCAACTTACCCAACAGATACACAAAAAAGTATACGGAGGAACAGGGGTTTTTCCAGGCTACTACATAACAGAAACCGAGTATGAAGAATATATTTTTTTAATTTCTTAAACAGCTGAATCACTTTCTTTAAACATTATCAAAGCTTACAAATCCACAAAAGGGTTACACTTTAAAGCTACTTTTTTAATATTCCATTTTTAAGTGTCTTAAATCCATTATCTTAGTAAGCACATAGACATCCGTATTGCTCACTTCTTTGTATTGCTAATAAGAAATATCGTTATAAAATATTTGTGGTCTATAACCTTCCATTAGCCTTTATACACTTATACACTGTATACGTAAAACCTATATTAACATTGCTTACTATAAAACAATCTGCCACATTTCCAGTGTTATAAGATACCTAATTTTCAAGGCGTATTTTAATCTCATAACCCATCTCAGTTATTTTATAAAGAGTAAGCTGACATGCACAGAAAAGAAATCACACAAAAGGTAGATTGTACTATAACCCTGATATACTGCAGTACCTACACTAAAAATGGACTCAAATTGGAAAGTTTTATAAAAGAAGAAACCGATAAGTTCAATAACATGGAGCCAAAATTCACAAGTTTCACAAAGCTCTGCGATTCGACATTCCTTTGCATACATCCACTAGTTTAAAATACTTCAAACCATGTGCTCAAACAGACTAGCATGTTGTCAAAAATAAAGGTTAATAAAAAGGATTCAAAATAAATTCAATGTGAAGGCTTCACATGCAGAATGTGGTGCTGTCGTTTGCCTCTCACGTACAACTTGATCATTACATTTTACACAGTGAAGCTCAAGAGTCTTCCGCTCTCCTCCCTACTGCCAGTGACTCATGTTTTGTGCACACACAGCTTTATTTCTGTAGGACAGTCTCAGTGTTTGCACTGCAGTGAGAGCAAGCGAGTGTGAATTAAAACAAAGCTGGTTTCCTAAGGTGTTAGGAATTTCACAAATTATTTTATTACACTACATCAAATAATTTAGAAGAATAGAATTGCCTTGGGGCTGTGTACTGGGGCGCTTTTAATCTTCGCAGCTTTATACTTCCACTCAATAATATTTCAACATAAAAACCATGAATTACATTTAACTAGGAATGAATTTTTTCATCATTCTTTTTATAGAATTCATTTGGATTGAAGGCATTTTTATTAAATTGATGTAAATGAACTGGAATTCTGTAATAACTCTATAATAAATTAAAAAACATACTTCACGCTTACCCTGCAACAAGCTCAAGCACTGGCATCTCTGTGTGAAAACCAATCGCAAAAGTGACACGGAACAAAGAATTCAAGACGTATGCAGTTTTCGATATATTTGGGGTTTCACTGCAAGATTGGAATAACCGAAGTATAATCCATTTCGGCTTTTCTTCACCTCGGTGACATCCAGAGACAGGACAATGGATTATTATTATATTTATTATGATAGTGCAATACACTTTTTCAATTCAGAAATATAGGGAACAGTTCTAAAATCAAAGTTCTCTATTCTGGTTTAGTGTTTCTTTAATAATCGGTTATTTTTTAATTCAGCCTAAAAACGTTCACACTGGAAATCTTTTTTTCACACAAGTAGTAAAAGACGTTTTGTCATTTGACTATTTTTTCTGCACACTGATAGACATTAAGCCTCATAACTTTTGAACAATTTAATGGAATGTAATTGTTTTTAATGGAATCAGAGGGTTATTTGCTTGAGCACCAAAATGACACCATGACATCGTGTTCCAGAGTGGCACCGGATGCCATTATAATAGTATAGCCTTTGTACAGTTTGTAAGAGGTCCCGTCATCACACAGAAGTGCAGTGCGGACTTAAATACTGCTGCTAGCAAATCAATTTCCTGTGTGCAGCCAAGAAGAAAGTTCCAACAGTTATCCCCTTTAATAATACATGAGGTGAAAAGCTTAAATATCGGAACAGCAAACTCAAAAGGGCAAACCGAAAAAAATAAACTCCGGAGCCAGGAACCAAGGTCGCTGGTTCCCACCTTTACAGGTTCCTTATTCACAGCTTTTATGTTTTCATTATTAACGCAGCTCAGAACACCTGGGCAATCGGAAACACCTGTCAGCCCCTTGTCCCATGCTTATGCTCCCTTGAATTGTGGGGGAATTAACACAACTGACGCTGCTCTAAGATGGCTAAACATGCATGCAAAAATAATACCCAGAAACAAAACCTGCCATTCTGTACCCATATTTCTGTTTTCATCTGAAACATGAAATACAATTTCAGTGGTAGACGGCAAAAATGATCAATTTCACCTCACTGTCCCAATACTCCGCTTTTCACTCAGTTTATGAGAACGTGAAGTTTAACGATTAGTATAATATAGAACAATCTTTGACACATACAGCACATCTATTTGCAATATGCTGATAGCAATAGTCATGCACCGGAAGACTTGCAGGAGGGTCAGGGAAAATAATTGATTTTCAAGTCAAAGAGAAACAATTTGTCAATTTTCTTTTCAAAACTAAGCATGATAATAGACATTTATCAGACTACCCCTGGTAAACATGAAATAATTCAACTCTTATTATGTCAAATGACTAACAATGATGACATCTGTAATAATATTAAAAGCTGTTTAGTAAAGGCCTGAATATAAACACTGTCAAGAGGTGGATTATTGGCATTGAATTTCAGAGATGCATAAAGACCTTGGTAAACTAATCACAGGACACAAATATGCTCATCAACATTCATCATGATGTAATGTTACTAATTTAACATGCACAGCTTACTGCAAAGAGGAAAGTTGTATCTCAAATATTAGATTCAAGAAATGTTTACCAGTCTTGTTATTAACTGCATCTTAAGCTAGGTAATGTATTGAAAACCATCCAAAGCACTTCATTGTTCTTAAGATGTATCCTTGGATTTAAGGAGATATCACATGCACTATTATCTCTCCTGAGCACAAATTAATTTAATTTAGCAGAAACTATTCTATTCTTTCACTCAGAACTATTCAATTTCTATGCTAGACTACTTTTCACCACACATTTAAGCAATAGCGTGTTCTATTAACACGTACATTTTTGTGTTTTATAATTTGTTCAAGATTTAAAATCAAAAACTATGTGAGCACATATTATTGTGTGAGGCCAGTGAAAATCTACATTCACAACAAAACTAAATTTGTCATCACCTTTGAAATAGTCCATCAGTGTTTAGGGCAAGCAGTCTACTGCACCTCAAAATTAGGGGGAAAAAAATCTGTAGATCTTCCACTTGAAAAATCATTGATGCATCATGCTGTATTTTAGTTCTGATCATTTGCATTGAGTAATCAAAATACTGTCACTGTTTCCTCTATGTTCTTGCTAGTAAGCAGAACTGAAAACCCATTTGCACCGTATATAACCTATAGTGTTAACCTACCAGAAAAAGTGCAGAGAAATCAGAAAGGAAAACTTTCTCCACTTGCTCCGCTAGAACCCAAAGGCTAGGTGTGCAGAGAGGACTGCATTGCTGACTTCCTTTAGCAAATAAATCAAACTGGGTCAAGAATACTCAATATGACGACTAGCAATGAGCAGACCCAGCATGTACGAAAGACCACAACAATCTGGCCTCTACATAATTTCACTGGAGCAGTAATAAAAAATAAAATAAAATAACTGTCCCACAAATGCAATGGAATCTGAACACTAACTTCATCATTACAATCCGTGTCACTTTTGCGTGATTCAGCTCACAAAGAATAAGGTAATAAAAGATCCAGAAACTGTCAGCCTGCTTCAGGATGTCAACTAAACACTGCACCTGCAGTAAACTAAGTGAAGTATTTAAAAATAAATATATAATCAGAATGAAAGTGCTTTTCAAACCCCAAGTGAGAGACTAGACAGATCAATGGTATTTTTGACTAGAAAGTGTTGGGTGCAGTTTTTAAAGTTCATTTAAAGTTAATATTCTTTCTCTTTTAACCTACTGTATATAAGGTACTTCAGTAAGGGCACTAAGGAAATTAAATAAATGGGGGCAGACGGAGGTTTTAACATGATGTATCAGTTAAGCTTCTGACAACAGTGCAACTTCTTAAAAAAAATTGGTAACCACAGAGTCACAAGATGGTGACTTAAGGTCTCGGTGACAAATGAGAATGTGCAACCAAGCAACCTTTGTGCTGTGCTGCATAATGCACACAATACAAATCTTGCTGCTTCATTCTTTGACCCTTGCCATGTACATTTCACTGTGATCCCAAATGAAAGAAGAAGTGTCAAATTTATCATTTACTTATTAACGCTCTTAAAATTCACAGGTATGCATAAAAAGGCCTCTTTAATCTTGTGGTTTCAACTGAACTTCATAACTGATTCTACTAAAAGAATGCTTCCGATTACAATGACAGTAAACACAATGTCATTTGCTTATTCATTCAATGTTTTCATGTGCTGGTTTCTTTACAGTGGGATTAACAAAACAATGACTCAGAGCCACTGTCACAAATTGCTCTATAAAGACATCACTTCTATGATGCACTAGCACTAGCACACCAGGGTCATTGACATAGACGTTCAAACAGCAAAGACATTAGTTAAGTAGGCGGTCTTTCGGAAAAACCTTAAAACCTAGACGATTATGATTAGAAAGCTGGACCTTTTCCTTTCGATAATTAAAAAAAAACTATTTTAGTGATTTAAATATAAAGGTGAGAAATTAAAAAAATGTTTTAACATCCTGTAAGAGATTTAAATTAAGCACAATTCTGTTGAAACCAACCTCTCACGGTTTAATTAATTTTCCCCCCTTCAGAGTTCCACTTCAGTTAAAGCCGAAAACGGCGTGCAGATGAAAGTTAGGGAAGTAATATGATTTGCATTTTGCTCTTTAACTTCCACTTTTCAATACGTACATAACGCTATTCTAAAAGATTTCGCTCAGGTATTTGCAGGACGCCATTACATAAGCTTCTGACCTATTCAGAGCAGAATGAGACTGTGTGACTGACCTGCATGTTGGTGTGGCATATTTAAACAGCAATAGGTTTCCATGCAGTAAGCAACAACACTGTCTAGTAAGCAGTTTCAAGTTACCCACCCACAAAAAACTTGAGGGAGAATTTTATAATATAAAAATAACGAGAAGCCAAATATACCACACCTTTATAACACAGAAATCAATACAGGAAAGAAATACACTACATAACATAGTTTAGCAGATAAGTAGCCTAACAATGTACTGAACTTTAGACACTCTGTTATACTCTATTATACTTGTTGACCTTTGTATTTTAATTGATTTAAAAGCCAGAAAACACTACATCAATTCAAAACATTGGCAAAGCACATTGAAAAATCTAAAAGCATATTCTTTTTTTTTTTGATAATCAAAAACAAAATTCTAGTACTGTCTCATGATTTTGGAACCTCAATCACAAGGCGTGACAAGGCAGATGATGAAACTGCTAAACACCCTACCCTGACTGACCAATCCCAAGAAGACACTTCGCAAGCGTTTACCCAAATAACTCCCTGGCTAGGAACTCGGAGAAACACTATTGGTTGAGGAAATGAATGAGAGGCGCAGCTCCAAGCTGTTAAACTTGTCCCTGGAATTTAAAGCAGGTTAGGAGATACATTCTTCTCTCATTACTTCTTCAAACAAGCATACTTTACCCTTGGCCACTTTCAATATCATATCAAGATTTTAATATAAAGAGAACTGTTGGATATCAGTGGAACCATCTGCGTTTGGCAGGTAGATCCATTTTATACAGGCACTACTTTCCTGTAATAGGACTGTTTCTTACTTTTAAGCAAAATGATATCTTATAGTGCTTCTATTCGAACGGTGGCTGCACTCACAAAACATGTAACTAATTCATCACACTAGGTAGTAATTCTTATCTGCTATGCTTTAGCAGTTTTTATGGCCCCGGCACACAATACATGAATTTTAAAACTAAATTTCCTCTATGTAGTAATGTAGTTTTTAAGAAGAGTTACTATAAGGTACTGAGAACAAATTCAAATAGGAAGACTGCAGTTTGAGAATTTTTGTTTATATGAACTACAGAGCTGATTAAAAAGTCCCTATACAGGAGAACGAGCAGTTTTATTGAAAAAAACAAAGTCCAGTCATGTGCAATTTGTGATTTCATTTAGGCTCCATTAAAAGTTGGCAAGGGTATATAAGCATGTTCTCCAAGTGGTAAACATTCCTGGAAATCACATTGGCAAGGCTGCTGTACTAGCCACTACAATTCTGAAAGCAAACACACAATCCTGCAAGCAGATTTTAAGAGAAATACAGCTTGAACACCCCCACACAGCCCAAGCCACAAAGTGGACAAAATTAACCTCGAAGTGGTATCGAGTCAAAGTGGTATCGACATTGGTTTCCTCCCAAAAAACATGCCAGTAGGTCAATTGGATTTGGAGAAAACTGGTCCTGCGTGCGTTTGTGCATTTGTGTCTGCGTGTGCCCTGTGATGGACTGGCATCCCTCCCAGGGTGTATCCTGCCTTTGCCCATTGCTTACTGGGAAAAGATCCAGCTCCCCCCTGTGCTAGATAAAACAGTTAGAAAAAAGATAGATGGATATTTAGTTCTTTTAAGAGACAAAAACTGAACAGAATACAGTCCTTTATGCAGCGTCTGCTCGTGCTTCCTGACCAAGTGCTTAGTTCATCTATGGAAGCAAGCAGTAATGTTTTTCCAGTAGTAACTAAACCTATGACAGACTGGCTCTACATTTTATTTGTATAAACCTGTACGCTCTTATTCTTTTACTTTTCTTTTAACTTCACATTATCACCATGTACAGCATCCTTGGGTTGAGTTGGGAAAGCTAAGAGAGATAAGAGATCTTTTTTTTGGCCATATACAATTTCTTGTATTAGGAATTGGTGTTTTTGCATACCCCAACTTGCTCTCCATGAGACACACAGACAGGGAGAGAAGCTTGGGGTCAGAGTGCAGGGTCAGCCATTTATACGGCTCCCCTGGAGCAGTTGGGGTTCAGGGCCTTGCTCAGGGGCCCAAAGGAGTAGGATTCCTCTGCCGGCCGCGGGATACGAACTGGCAACCTTCCAGCCACAGGCGCAAATCCTTAGCCACAGAGCCACTGTGCCCCCCAAGGAGTGTGCTTTATAAATACACTTTTATTATTAATGTTCCTACAGTTTCACCTTAATCTCTGCACCCAAAGCCTTTCACAGTACCCCTCTTCCTGGTACTGAAAAGAAATAGCACAGCAATGTCTGTTTCTCAACAGCTCTGGGCATCCCAGCATTCCAGAGAATGAAGCAAACAAATCAGCAGACACACAGCAGGAATTCCTTCCCAGCTCGTACACACAAACAGCCCCAGACTATAAAATCTTCATTGCTGCAGTAACACTGCATCACCTAAATCAAGACAAACATCACTGGTAGGGAAAATGTTCTTCTGTGAGGAACGTGCCAGAACCTTGGAAATAAACTCATTTATCTGCACTTTACTCATTTAATTTTATAGATGCTCCCCATCAACTTGTAGTGACATATTACATATATTACCAACTTCTTTACTACACATTAGTTTGAGGAGCAAACCAAACCCATTTACATGTCCTAATTTCACTTAAATTCAAGCAAATGAATTTCAGTATAGAGGGCAATCAAAGCAATTAAAGGAGACTAAACTTACCTTTTTTGATGATATGAACTGAGATCAATGTCAGACTCTGTCTGTAAAGACACAAAAAATCAAATTATTAGTCTTACCAAATCTGTTAACACCAGTATTCCCAAAAGGTTTTCATTAATCAAAATTATACAGTATACTGTTGTGGCTCCTGAGATTTCTTTTTTTGTTTGGCAGAACCTGACAGCCTTCTCATGCTTATTAATTTTCTTTTATATTTCATCACCTGTACTATAAATATTCCAAGTGATTTCCTGGAGTTACTAGCACAGCAGGATCATCAGAAAGCCATTTGTCCCAGTGAGGGCACCAACCCAGAAGCTAAGCGGGACAAGAGCATAGTGCTGTCCAGTGTGCCACCCCAGAACACCACTGTAAAGGAAAAAGCCAAAATCATAACCTTCTTTCGTATTTAATATTCAATAAGACATGCATCAACAACTATCAATGCACAGACATTTTTTGTGGAACATGAACTTTACCTATATCGCAGCAACCAGCAATCATGTAACTAAAACCTCTGTTGGTGCCGAACAAAACAGGCAAAACAAAAGTTACTTTGGTTAAAGGCATCATCTAAATATTTTACGAATGATGGCATTCCCCGTTATAAAGAGTTATTAGCTTAAAATGTACGTGAACCTGCATGTAATGTAACCTTCTTTTGTAATTATATAATCCAGAAATTATTTTGACCTGAACTCTGGCTGTTGCTATATTCAGCTATTATGCCACATAATTCTAATGAGTTTGGGATTTTTTACATTTTTAGTATTGGAATTACTTTAAATGCATCACACACACACACACACAACATGAACATTCCTTATTCATTTCATTTTTCAGCAGGGGGAGGAGAGGGGGATGTACATTAGACAGGGTATACATTTACCACAAGGATAATTAATTCAAGCCAACGCATATCAATTTTAATATTACATGTTCTGGATCACATATCCCAACACCTCAGCATTTCCTAGGTTAAATATAGACCATAACGCTGCTTAGATATTACCAGCTGCTGCAACGTCTACCTGGATAAGTGGACCGAAAACTGAAGGATGTAGCCAGCAGCAGAAAAAAGAAAATTCTCACACATGCTGCTGGGACATTTACATAATGATTAGCAACTGTATGGAAGCAGCATATGGGATCAGTCTGTTACTTCAGATTCAGACAGTTTCTTCTTAACCTGAATCTCAGTCCTGCCCCCGGAAAAACCATTTAAATCCAGAAAATGCCAGTGTAATAGGCAGCCTTCTAATGCAGTTTGTGCAATTGTGTGAACAAAGATAAAAGAGAAGAACAGTACCAGTCAAAAGATTGAGTACACCACCTCGAAACCAGGTTTTTCATGATTATCTGTGCTTCAAACTGTATAAACTTGTAAATAATTGGTGACAATTTATGACAATGGTGACAAGGTAAATGAGGTAACATGCTAGTTAACGGTGAGAACATCTAACAAAGACAATTTAAACTTCTTTTTGTGTTCCAACACCTTGTTATACACATTTCTGACTTGTAACTAACCTGGGCTTCAGACTGAAATCGGCTTGCTTTGGGGGTTCATTGTATTGAAAAAGAAAAATTAACATTTTCAATGCAGTTCACTTCAGATTTTACGGACACATATCATGTCATTAAATATCAAGTGTTCATAGACAAGGTTATACTGTTTAAGGCACAAATAATCATGAAAAACCTGGTTTCAAGCAGGTGTACTCAATACTTTTGACTGGCACTGTATGCTAGCAACATGCTTGCTTGATCTACCACACTACCACTGAACGATTCCATTCTCATGCTGACTACTAAAGTTTTAATGCAAAACTGTAATATGAGACTTTAAACATGGGGGGATTTTAAGACAGATGGATCAATAATTTACGCAAAGATTAACTGTGCAATTGTTTTAGGTGTAACTTATAAGCTATGCATTAGTTCTTCAAGAGTGACATACAATACTAGCCCTAGAACGATGGACAACTCCTGTATACAGCCAAACTAAGTACATACTAGCTGCTGTCATGAGGACATGATGCATACATGGCCTTAGCACTGAAACATGGGATATTAGACAAAATGCGTTCTCTTCACTTTCATTAGCATATATACTGGAAAATCCGACAATGTTCGGTTCACTTGCATTCCTGGAACTCCCATCCCTAGATTACATTCAATGTGATCTTTTCTTTTAAAAGACTGCGGTAAATAGTGTTCCCCATTTTTAACTTTTATGTCCCACAAAACTACCCGCATATAATAAGAGTGTTTGAATCTTGGGGAAATAGTTTATATACCTTTTGACAATTCATACACATGTTTGAAAGTGTTCTAGAACCTGTAGTTCTAGAAGTGTAGGTTTCTATATGTGCATACAGCATGAAACAATTGTATTCACAAGTAACATCTTCTTTCATCCTGCTGTGGTGACTCTCTATGGTATCCAGAAACAAGAATTAAAAATACTTTTTTAATCTTAAGGTTTAAATATTAAGGCTTTAGATTATGATAAAGGGGTTCTGAATTATTAGAAAACAATTAAATTAGCTAAACATTGTAAAAAATGCTTTTAAATTTTAATGTATGCTGGCTGTATCCAATAAAATAAGCTTTCTTATTTATCTCAACATATTAAGAGGAGTACTGAGGTCATCAGTGATAAAAAAAAATTAAACTCAATCTCTACTCTGCTTTAGTGTGTTACATAGTGACAACTTAAAAACACCCAGTATGTACAGTTCTCAACAGTCCCAAACAAAGCAGGAATATTTAGTACCAAAAATATACTAGCAATCAAGAAAGGAGTTCAATTTCAGCCCTGTGCATGATGTGTATCGCACTGTGAGCTGTGCATCTGGTGCCAAATGCAGACGACTCTCCAGGGACATATCAAATTTATAGAGGCCCTCTTCTGCAGCGTCATATGCAGAAGTGCAAATTTAAAAGCTGTTGATTAAAAAAAACTGCAAGACTTTCTCCTTCCAATCCTGGTTATATTCATAATCAAAATGGGGGAACGTTCAGATGCTAGCATACCCAGTCTTTTCTCCTGCTGGATCACCTTTTACGAAGCTGTACTGTCACTATTCTATGTAAAATAGCACATAACGGCACTAAAGCACTCACAAAGGGATCTCTTTTCTAGTACGAGCAGCCTTTCAGAAAGCTACAATTGCCGTTCTCGTGTGTGAGAACTGAGGACATCTGCAGTGCAATTGCCAATACACTTTCTGTGCACTGTCGCTGTCAATAAAAGTTCTACAGCAACATAAGAAGCTCCAAGCAAGAAACAAATAAAGCATTATTTGATTTTGGTTAAAAAAAACATAAGTACTTGCTAAATAACCAAGAATTTGTTTTAATCTTCTTAGGATTTATGCTTTCATCATGCAAAAGCAGCAAACATTTTATAATCCCTCATTTTAACCCATATGCTGAGCCTAAAAGCATAAAATGTACCTGTAAGAGGCCTCCTTCACCAAAGCGTAGTACCTCTAAAATTGTGTCCGACTGGATGAAGGCTGTGGAGATAAAATTAAAATTTCTCATTACGCTGTTGTACATACTAAGAGCAAGGCAGCAGAAGATACAACTTTGTAAAGAGCTTCTGAAATATATTCCTCAAGTATTACTTATTTACTTAATTTTCCAGAGGAAAATTACTGGACCCATTTTCATATTAAGCAAAAACTACAGTAGTTAGAAATATCACTTTTAATCAGATACCAGCGCATAATGCAAGAGGATGTTCTAAAAACTAAAACACAGATGAATCAGGATAATGAACCATCCACATTATAGCATAATCAAATTCATAGATGAGGGAATCTGAGATCTCAAAGGTAGCTACTAGAGGGATTTTTGCAGTCGCAGCGGAGCAACCATCTCCTCCCACATTTATGGATATACTTATGATTGTGTTAAAATGCTATATTTAAATACACACATCTTCCATTTAGCCAATAACGGCAATTTTCGGTATAGAAGCAGGCTGTTCCATATTTCTATCAGCAACGCACGAGTCTTGGTCAGCATCAATGTCACTTTAGTTACTGTAGGCTGCCAGAGTGAGTGTCTCTGAGGTGCACAGTATACAGTATGTGAAAAGAGAGCAAGTGAAAGTACTAATGGCAGTACATTGGTGGTAACCATTTTAAAATTTGTTAATTCAATGAATGGTGGAAACTTCTGATAAAAATACAAAATAAAAAAAGCCATTACTGATCCTGAACTGAGCTCAAATACAAGTGTGAACTATTTTAGAAATGTAACAGTAGCTGAAATATTCATGATGAAATTTAACGTTAGTACTCCTACACAGTGGAATAAATTTAGCTACACTAAATGATCATTAGTCAATTCTGAAAAACTATTTCCAAGCTACTCCACAGGGTACGGATAACTAGATAAACCACTTATTGCATCTTCATCTTCAGGATATTTGGATTTAATAAGGCAGCACAACAGTCTAACACTTATGAACTTTTAAAAATGAATGAAATGCTGTTGTGATTTTATTTTAACTTACGTTTTGACAACGAAAATGTGGTACACGTACATGAATCATGAAAATGATCCCAGTTGTTTAGCATTAGTCAGTTCGTCATGATGAATATTTTTGAATGTATTGACATCTTCATCCTCTACAGTTTGCATCTTGGGCCAAAAGGTCACTGGATGGTGTGAACAAGACAGCCGCTACATTTTGCAACATCTAGAATCCTCAGGCACATAGGCAAGAATTTGCTTTGTAGATTTTAGCCCGGTGTTTAGCCTGGTCACAGGTGAATGTTCGACTTTCCCTCGGCCAGTGGATTTGCACATTTCTCACAGACAGAAAGCAGCTGTGGCTGGGCCCTTATTTGTCAGACGCTTTGTGAATCCTGATGTGCGCGGAGCGGTGGCTCTGTGGCTAAGGATCTGTGGCTGGAAGGTTGCCGGTTCAAATCCCTCAGCCGGCAGAGGAATCCTACTCCGTTGGGCTCCTGAGCAAGGCCCTTAACCCCAACTGCTCCAGGGGCGCTGTACAATGGCAGACCCTGCGCTCTGACCCCAGGCTCTCTCCCCGTCTGTGTGTCTCATGGAGAGCAAGCTGGGGTATGCGAAAAGATAATTCCTAATGCAAGAAATTGTAAAGGGTTAATAAAGTGATGTTATATTATATATGTACCTCGGGGGTGTGTGCTTTCCCCATTACTGTGTTTCTCGTACAGCAGCAACTGCACCTCCGGCAACTCGTCATCCGCAGACTCAATTAGTCTGACGGACATTACCCTTGTAGGTCTCATCCATAATGATACTTGACCCTGTACATGAGAGAGGTATCATGGTGTGCTAACCATGGAGGTCTAACACTCTTAAAATACTTTTTCGTTACCTCTCCCCCCGGTAATCACTGATGTGGCTTTGAGTGCAGTGGAGCCCTTGAAGTTTTTGGGAGTTATGATGTCTTATACCCTCAAATGGGAAATAATGATCACCCAAAGCATGCACTTTTTGCATTAACCGAAAAGCTTTGGCATCTCTCAACCAGTTTTGACAGCAGTCAGATTGCTCTCAGTGATGGCTCTGTCAAACTGAGTCTTTGGCTGGGCAATGCGTCAGCCCACTCCAAAGGCAAACTGCAGTGTGTTTATCACTCTGCCACCCAGGTAACCACCTGTTTCCGAACATTCCTACTGGTCTGTTAAAAGCAGAACCACCCTGGACTTGAACAGCTTCTTTCCTAGAGCTGTCGTTTTTGCTTAACCAGTATTCCTAGTAATATGTCTTGCACTGTCTTAATGATGTCTATTAATCTTGTTTGTGTTATGGTATATGTAGAATGTTTTTGCAGAACCAAGTACACTGGAGTAAATTCCTTATACATTAAATGTACTTGATGAATAAAGAGGATTCAGATTTGGGCATTTTTTAGTATGAGAACGTTTATCACTAACAATAATACTAAAGTGCAATTAATAACTGAGTATTATACGCAAATACTACTAATTGTGAAGTTAAAGAAGTAAGTCTAGTTAATGGTAATTGGCACAACATTCTTGCTATGCCTAATGTTAAGTAAAAAGTTTAAAATACAACAGTTTTCAACACCTCTAAATTATTTAAATTTAATTTACATAAGGAATTCTGGACTAAGTTGAAAATGGTTCAAACAATTTTAGCTCCTGCATTTTTAATGTCAAAACTCATGACACATTTTAAAAGACTGTAGTAAAAGCTAGAAGTTATTACTGATGTTCACTGCAAAAAGCCACTTCTAAAATTAGACTTTTCACTGGGCATGTAAGCTTACAGTATACAGTAGAAGCTGTTAGCTATACCTACACATCTATACAAGCAACCTTTTATATTTATGGTTATAAACCACTTTCCGATTTATTTTTTTCAGCTAGCAGAGACACTTCTAATTATCTGTGCCCTTCTTTAGCTGTCCAGCGAATTAAAGCCACTTGCAATCAGAAAAGAAAGTACTATGTCACTCTGAAAATGCTCCGCTCACAGACAGCCAACAAGCAGTGAAGATAAGAACACCTTTATCCAGCAACGTTCTGGTTCTTTTCTCCCAGACCACCAGGGGACAGGTGGAACATTACTCTGGTGCCTTCTTTTAAAGATCACAGAGACGAGGGGTTCATCCAGTCCAGAGGTCTAGTCAGAGTTTTAGCCTTGCCAGGTGGGAGATAAAGGATATTCATTTTTTTGATGCAAGTCAAATAAATTTATTTTCTCACAATGCACTGCTTCCGATACTCTTAAAGCTCAGGAATTGAAAAAAAACTGATGTTTGAATTTTTTCTTGATGGGCTGTGAAAATGTAAAGATGTACAGAAACAACTACCCAATATGTCTTCTCTCATCTTGCCACATTTTCACTTTAAGATCACATAATTTCTGAAAAATGGTTGTTAAAATTGGAAAAGAGTGATTCCTTTCATCGAACAAACGCCTCAGCTACATTATAAATACAAACATTGGGGAATCTGTCCCAAGATGAGAAAACAAACAGCAAGGTTTCTGCTCCCAATATGAGACATACAGTAGTACATCACAGACATGCATTAAACAGACCACAATTTGCTGAACCATACAAAGCAACTTCTGCTGAATGTTCAGACAGAAAATTTCACACAACCTTGAACATCTCAAACTAATTTTCAACAATTTAAACAACAATTTGAAAGCCAGATGTAGCATCATCCCTTTATTAATAGGGTTACAGAAGATATTATATTCAGCCTCCTCATGATGTCCAAGATTCTATTATTAGAAAGTAGTGTAACACTAGTGGTGTTTAATAGTTTATAGTAGCAGGCCAAAATCTTGTGCTGAATGCCGTCCTTCTATAATAACATGGGCTAGAATCGCTTCAATGAGTCTTAAAGATTTAAAGACTATTTTTATGACATTTTCCCAGTAAAATAAATGTGCAAAACCTCAATAGCAGACAGAGTTCCGAGTAAAGAAAAATAACACTCTCTACTGAATGTTGAGCCAGAATGTGAATAAAAGCTGCCAAGTAAGGATTTAAAAAAAAAGATGGGCAACCTTGCTCCAGAGTATTCTTGAAAAGATTCAATGTAACAAGCGGTCATCAAGTTTGGCAAAGTAAATGAAAATCAAATTTAATTTTCACCATTATCATTTATACACTCTAAAGAGTATCAGGGCTTTAGTGTCCGTATAACAAATCAGCAGTCATAAAACGGCAAAATCAAGTGTCTAGTGTTTTCATAAAGCCACGATTTGTATTTTTAAGATAATTATGCTGCTTGCAATAACCTGTTGAATTATTTGCATCTTATGGAAACCTGATTATGGATGTAAAGACATGAGGGTTTAACTATGCATCATTACGCACAGCATGAAATGTCAACAAAGGTCTTTGGAACGTGAAAAAATATGATTAATGCTAATGCTGGAATAAGTAAATAGCAGAAATAATCCATACACTACTGGAGGTGATATTACAAAGCTAGTACAACACAATGGTCAAATGTGCAGTGGTAGGTCTTCACTACATAAAGTTTGACAGTTCTGTTCAAAGACAAGTCCAAGAACACACATTTCTTGCAATAAAATTCCTCAACAAAATAAGTCGTACGGGCACAGTGCCGCTAACTGAAAGATGCTTTTCCTTGTTCCAGGCACACCTTTTGCAGCTCCCCAATTGTTTAAAAACAACATGAAATCTTGTTCATTGTTAAGTTTAATTCAAAGAGAATCACCTCGACAGAAACTAATCAACAGTTCTATCATCTTACATTTGTTACACTACTAAAGATGCATCACCTCCTGTTTCTATTAAAAGGATGTCACTCTCTTGACAAGATTGTCTTGCTGGTTCTTTGTGCATCTTGTACAGCTTAGAAGGCTGCTGAATTCTCAAACTTGTAAGTAGACCAATATGCATCAAGGAAGTCACAGCTTTTTTAATTTTCCATTTAAAAATATGGAAAGGGAACCTTTTTAGATAGCAGTACTAAATCCAAACTTAATTTTAAACATTTTTTCAGTAAAAAGATCTGTTAAAGTTGAACATTTCTGCAAGTCCAACTTTAAAGCAGAAATGACAAACCACATCACTCCCCTTTAAAACTGTAATTTCCTTAATTTGTCCTTATTTTCTTTTGATTCACATTGAAAGACACCCAAGTAAAACTTTGGTACAATTGTTTTAAATTCAATCATAAGAGGCATATGCTGCAATCTCAAATGATGTCAGAACAGTAAGTATTAACAGAGGATATGAGGAAGCACTAATCTCCTCACAAAGGCAGATCAAAAAATAGTTTTGTTAAAAGAACATCAAAATCACATCTAATGCAACTGTTCAATTTGGAAGAGATACTTTAACGTAGGATGTGCTGAAATCAAGTTTTTTTCTACAGTGTAACCTATGCAGAATTTAATATGGAATGTTATTTTTAAAGAATCTCATTTTTTTTATATTGTAAGAAAATTATTGTTGAATTCTGCTAATAAACAGCATATATGTTTTATGCAATCCCCTAATGTCAATGGAATAAGAAAAAAAAAAACTTTCTCCACTATTTAGCATTTTAAATTATATGTACTGGTAACATCGAAAGTCTGAGCTTTCACAGAAGAGCTGTTGAAACATCTCTATCTGTCTTGCACAAGATTGTACAAGTGTATACAGTAACTGCAGGTGTGACACGTATTGCATCACTTAAGATAATTATACCAGCCATGGAGAGTTTCATAGTCAACACAGCTGACGGCCATATTAGCACATTACTCTTATGCCCTAGAAACACCTAAACTTGAAAAAGAGGACTAAGTTTACTTTTAAAACTAGCAGAAATTGTCATGTTTGTATATTTTGTATATGCCCGACACAGACACACATGGGGTCTGCCTTCCTACACTATAGTTACACATATTTTAACTAACGGCTTACCTGAGTAAAACTATTGTAGAACTCAACAGAATGAAAACTAACAAAGTTACATATACATTTTCATGTTTTAACTGAAGTGGATCACTCCAACATATATAGTTCTTTCAATATAAAAATACTATTAAAGACAAAAACAGTAACAATGTGCAGTTACTTCATAAAAAAACTAGTGAAAAGGACACAATTCTCTGAAATACCTCAATAAAAAAAAAACAATTTTCTTACTGGGCACTTTCATTCAGACACTCACGGTTATTTAAAGCTTACTACAGTATTTGTGGGACCTCCTTTCATAATTTTGCTACTTGTAGTAAATAAACTATTAAATGCTGGCAGTATGAGAAGTAAATCATTCACATACCAAACAGATAAAAACATGCAGAGCATTGTATATATCGCATTTGAACACAGATCAACCCTCGTGCCCAAGCCCTACTGATCCAGATAAGATTTACAGTGGACTATATGGCAACTAATTACACAGAAGCAAGCATTTAGTGTTCTGTAAAGGATTATGTACGGTTTCCTGAACACTTGTTTAACAGTCACACTGAGCACCGCGATAAAACTGCAATCTGACCTTTTAAGGAAGTGAGAGGACTGAAGAGCCAGCTGTGCCATCACCAGATTTCACATTTGTGTTGCATCAGTTTTTTTTTTTCATCCCGTCATAACCGTGTTTATGTAACCAGGACTTTGCGCACCAAAAAAAGAACAGTTTCCAGAGGTTATACAGTGAATTGTTTACAAGATCAAGCAAAGGTTGTCTTATGATGAGCTTTAAAATGCACCCGACGGTGGTGTGCAACTCTCCACCAAGATAGTCTTACTTCAGAGGAGTAGGGTTCATTCAACAGCACTAACACTAACAGCAGAACAGATAGTCTGCCCCCCATTATTGTTTTCAAATTTAACATTATCCAGTTAAACTGTAAACCTCTGAATTGTTTCCTCAAAGAGGAAAATGGGTAAAATAGAGTAGATCTCCACTGCCCTTCTTCAAGAGCAAAGTTTAATTTACCCTACATTCTACTGACTGTTCTTTCCTGAAATAGTACCAATTTACAGTTCTTTTGGGGGGGGAAACCTGCTGCATAGTCTCTACTGTAAACCATACTTTTTAAGTTTTAATTTTTTTTAATATAGTTGCAACATATTGTAAACAAACCGGTGTGTGTCGGAGATGAGAAAGGCTCACTGCAGAGATATTCTGCTGGAAACTCTGAATATGACCAGGGCGTTGTGTAATATTACAACTCCTCTCCACCACCAGCTTTTTTTTGCATATAAAAAGGTGTTTGAAGCACTTGTTTTATACATTTATACAACTAACTTACTGCAGCTTTCATCTTCTAACTGTTGCAAATACAAATAGTAATAATGATACAATTACAAATAGTAATACAAATGAATAAAGACCAATCAATCCCAGAAAAAATGAGGCAAATGTAAAATAAAAAAAACATCAAGGGCACTTTACATAATATTAGTAAGAAATATTAGACCTTTAATTCTTATGGCTTTTTCAACATTTTATTGATTGTGATAAAGAAGCCTTGGGGAAAATTACATTTTTAGACCACAAATACCATATAAGCAACTCCTGAGATCTCTCAGGATTTCATGTCTTTTCCCAACGACCATAAGATGAAAAAAGTGTTACAAGCTTATTCCATGCCCAAATTATGACACAATGGGTAACCTAGACCCTTCATGAACTGAAACAAAACCTTTACTGAAAAATAATATCCACTGTTAAAAAGACTCCCAATTTGACACTGAAAGAGTGGAGAAAAGGACCTGTGGTGCAGACAGTGACCTTGTAGAGTGAATATCAACAACACCTGCATGTGGGACTATTGGTTACTATGCAAGTAATTTGTCAGGAAGAAAGTGGTGGTCTTTCAGGCTATATATACATAACAATCAGATTCAGTGAATGAGGTGAAAGCAGATAAATGCACTGACAAACCATACTGACATTTTATTTTTTTTCCCCAAATAGATTACAAAAAGGGTTTCTTTGAAATCACAATACACAGAATAGCATATCTATCTTCAATGTGAAGACTCCTAAAAATAGTTCAACACAACATGCAGTTTTCAAATTTAGTATAATTGTTCGCTCAACCTGTTCTATAAAGTCATGTTTCTGAAAATATCAAATTCATTCTGCCAAGGTCTGTGTACAATCTTAATCCTGCACACCCATCACCATGCCCTCCAAAGTTCACACCGGCTGTTATGTTTATAATCAAAAAGAGCCATCACTTTCCCGTCTACCTTGGAAGTTGATGTGTACGTCCTAACTATAGTCCATCTCTAAGAGCTGTGTAAACATAGCTGAATATACTACACACACTTAAGCAACAAAACATCTGTTAATTGTCACAAATTTGAAACCATCCCTGGGACACACCCGGTGGACATGTTTCAGTTCAATCCTTCACACAATGTCCTGTCACAAGACTTCTTTATCACAATCAATAAAATGTTGAAAAGGCAGTAAACAGACACTTGCCAGCCTCCCATACAAACTCAGAGATCTTTCAGTATTGACAAAACGGTATTTAAATAAGGATGATAGGTCAACATTGCAGAAAATAAAACCACTTTCTGACTGGGTGCATTTCCCTACATTGGGGAGAACTACACAAACTGCTATTTTTGCATTTGCAACATGGGTGATGTATTCTCAGCCAGTCCTTGCCTCAGTGTACCAATACATTATTTCAAAAGCCGTGACACAGGTCATACCACCTGAGGTATTTAGCAAATTATCTTTGTATCCATTATGACAATACTTTCAATTGGTCTTCTCATTGCATTACAGTGCTGTTAATGTCTGGAATGTGGCTGCAGCTGAACAGATGTTTGTAAATAGGGTTCATCAGGGCTGAGCGTGCATTAGCAGAAACTTGCTTTTTGTGCAAGTCATGACCTCTGATAATCTACCTTACATATGGTTACCAGCCTCTACACTATCACTCACCATATTACTGTTCTGTAATTGAGATTACAATGATCTATTACCGCATACATCTTATTACCATACTGATATTTTGCACATAAGCATCCATACTGCAGTGCTCGATGTGGAGGATTACATTAACTACATTATGATGTACAAATGCCCTGCAGCAGTCTGGCATCCCGTTAAGGGTGTACCTTGCTCTGAGCCATTCCTTGCACAGGACAGGCTTTGGCTCCCCCACGACCCTAAATTGGATGCAGCAGGCAGAAAAGGGACGGATGAATTTGAACAAATTCACAAACCATCCCAAGAATGTCATCATTTCTAGATAGGGAGCAACACCTGTGGCACCATTACACGTTTCTACATTTGAAATGGAGCAAAACACCAGCCCTGCATTTAAACTCTATTGACATTACCCGGTAATAGCACAAGTACAACAACTGGATTTTACAATAAGATAAGGTTAAAAAGAGCCAAGCAAGCTAGGCGTTTCAAAGTTCAAAAGGCAGTCAGCTTCATTTTAAAACCACCTGCATGTCCCAAAGCACAACTCTGTCAGTAAGAGGAATCTGCTTCTTGGCAGAAGAATACTTTAAGAGGGACATCCACTACTAGATCTACACACACAGATCTCTTAGATTGGTACGTACAGTAATTATAATTTGAACTGCCCAACTGTCAAAGCAATACCACTAAGTGACAAGACAATTTGGTATTTCATCCCATCAAGGAAAAGTGTTTCTCCTCTTAAAAATGTAATATGTTCATTCACACAAAAAAAAAACACAGAAGTAAACATAGCTTGAAGAAATTCCAGTCTGGGCCCTTAGAGAGGTAACTTGCCATCAACATCAGTGGACCACTTTAACAACTAGTTAAAGTGTATCTACAAGAAGGCTACAGTACTTAAAACTAGTTAAAGGCCAAACAACTCTGATGTAGTGGTTTTACACTCTTAAATATAGCAAATGTTAATGCAATACGAAAATATATTAGAAAACATTTGCCGTACAAGTCAAGCGAAACTTGTGCACAGACAAATGGAAAAAAGCATCCGCTTACAAAGATGGAAGCGTATGTTTGAAGTGAACACTACTCTCACATCAATTGAGAAACCCCGACACTAAACCAGTCATACCTTGTCTTGCATTTGCTTTACAGAGGGTCTGACACAGATATATGGGGCACACTACAAGAGACGTATAGGTGTGGGGGGAGAAGAACTGAAGACTTTCTTGATGCCTGATGGTGCTCATTTTTTTTTAGAACTGGGCTCTGAAACAACAGTTACAAATATCAGGGGCGCAATGTAGATTACTGAGCAAAATACGTACATACGAACATTACCAAAAAACTGCAAAAGAAGCAATGGGCCTTAACACCACCTTCTGTAACAGACTTAGTGTTAAGTGATCCCCATTACATAAGCAAATCTAAAACATAGCAAAGAATGTCTTCTTTTTGTACAACTGTGCTGCACACTGAGTCATCACCAGGGTGGTGCAGATGAGATAATACGCAATTAGAAAGCGTGTGAGTACTACATGCAGCACTGGCACTGAAACGTCATCTCTAAACGTGAACGATGGCCAGCTGACACATCAGTGGGAATTGGGTTCTACAACACGTTCGATTGGAGCTTTGAAATAAACATATCTGTACGGTGTTAAGGCCAGGCCAAACCACAGCATAAAGTAAAATATACCAAAAGCCTTAAACGATGTGGACCTTACAACAGAACCTCCATTTTTCAAAACCCCTCAGTCTGTTTAAAAAAAATGATTCCCCCTTAAATCCCAAACGCTTGAACAGGCAGAGACAATGCTTGTCCCCAGTCTTGTTCTTTTGAGAACATGTGTAGTTGCCCTTCGCTCTCCTATATTCGTCCTCATTCTCTCCCCTTACACTCTGCACGGTACTCAAAGCACCTTCTGAAATTGCACCCACATTTCCGGCCCTCTCTTTCTGCCTTGGAAACATCATGTTTAGGTAAAACGTAATGTTAGAGGTTAGTGGAAGTTATTACCCCATTTACAGAGACTGCCTGTTATGTAATTCATTTCTTTACTGCGCAGGTTACCACATTAAATTCCAGTAATTTGTATTTTCTTACTGTTACACTACATAGTTTTCTTAGTTACCAAGGAGTTTAGAATGTACAATTGTATTACTGCCGTTATCCTTCAGGTAAAATATTGATATCTCATCTATAGATAGGCAGCACAGTCGAACAGCAGTTAGCACTGCCGCCTCTTGACTCCTGGGCCCAGAGTTCACTTCTGGACTGGGGTGGATTCTGCGTGTAGATTCACGTTCTCTCGCAGTCGGGTGTTCAAGTTTCCTCCCTCAGCCCACTGATGTGTGTGCATGTGTGTGCGTGTACACAGTGCAGCAAACCAGCAGCCCATCCAGGGTGCAGCCCCACCTTGTGGACTATCTACAGGACCCGATGAACAGAGGGCACGCCTAACTCCCTTTCATGGAGCTGGGCAATGCACGGCATGAATGTGCTCGCACCGGTATGATGCTGAGCGACCACCTGCCACCTGCTCTAGCGAACAGAAAAAGAACCACCTTTCTCATACAATTCCCCCTAGCTTTTACCAGTCACGGCCTCCTAATAATCCCCATCTATGAATTGGCTTCATCACTCTGCTCTCCTCCCCTCGAGGTGTGGGGAGCATACTGGCGCACTATGGCTGCCGTCTCATCATCCAGGTGGGGGCTGCACATTGGTGGTGGTGGAGGGGAGCCCCCATTACCTGTAAGGCGCTGTGAGTGGAGTGTCCAGAAAGTCTCTATATAAGGAATTATTATTATTATTATTATTATCCCTCCATCCATTTTCTAGCTGTTTTATCCAACATAGGCTTGCAGGGGAACTGGAGTCTATTCCAGCAAGAGGTACAAGCCAGTAGAGACCCTGATCACGACACAAACACACCCCCACCCACACCAGTGCCTTTTTTTGTCAGAAGCCAATTAAACCACCACAGTGTCTTAGGACTGCTGGAGAAAACTGGAGCACTTGGGGGAAACCCAAGTGAGCATGGGGAGAACGTACAAACATCTCCACACAGATGGGTGTTTCCAGGAATGGAGCCCAGGGCTCCAGTACTATGCGACAGCAATGCTAACCAATGCGCCACCGTGCCCCCATCTTTGCGATAATGTTGACCAAATTCTTTTCAACGGTTGTTTCTTCTTTTGTGCAGCATGAAAAGAACATTCCAATTGCGTAAACATATAGCCTTGTCTCACTGTTATATCACGTCAACGTTCCTGAACTTCCAGCTTCTAAAGCTTAGGCACACAAATTATACACACAATGTACACAATTCAACATGTACACCCCCCCAAAAAAAACGGTCTCGGCCGCTCTTGCCAACAGTCATCATAGACCCTTAACAATATTTCATCTTTAATGCCCACATTACATCTCCTCCCTTGTTGAAAATGATAGCTGGAAAACAGATCCCCTAGCAGAAGATACCAGGGATTCCCCGTGCACAAAGCACCACTCACAGAAACGACAAAGCACCGATGAAAAATGTCTGAAGAAGTTTTAGTCCCGTACATACTCTGTTTCTCATTTCAGATTCAAAGCGCTAGGAAATGAGTCAAATGGTAAAGGTGAGGACAACTGATTTCAAGCAATTATTAAGTAACTCCCTTTCCACAACTCTATACAAAGGGGGGAGGTTTCTGTTCTCTTAAGCTTTCGAAAACGAAATGTACCAACCCTGTTCTCGCCACTGGCATCCTCCTGTGCCCTCCCTGAGTCATCAAGCAGAGGGCAATTCTTACACTGGGCGTTTTAAGGAATTCAGTACGCTGAAGTTCTGATCCCGACCTCCCCTGTCGGAATCACCCAAACGTGGCATGAAAACAGTTTCACGGGGCGAATGAAGTCCGCAGACATCTGCGCAAACCGAAAACGTGTCGCCTGCCCCCAATACTGTCTGTCTTTTTTTACCCCAAACTACGGAGACTGGCTGTCACCCGGCATATGCGTTGCCACATCCAGGAGTTCGGGGAGGGGGGGTAGTCTGTGATTTCCAACACCTCATTCTCCCCTTTTCTGATGTATTTTCATGTTACTGCGGAACCGACACAATTTACTCTCACTTCCAAATAAGCCCGGTTAGAAGTCCTTTCTTTCCTTCGCTCCGTCTTTCTCGATTTCAACCCCCCTCCTAACCATCCTCTTCATAACATGACAGGTTAAAGCATTTTTTTAGCCAAGACAGTATCATGTTAAGTGTTTTTTTTTTTTTGTAGGGATATCCCGTCTGGACGTATATTATAAGGCTGGTAAAGTTAAAGGCAAAACCGTGTTGCTGTCAGCATTCCCAGGCCCCGGAGAAGCCTGCGGCTGGATTAGGAAGCGCTGCCAGCTCAGATCGAAGCACGAAAGGAGAAGAAACAGCTACCAATATCCGCCGACTGCAACGACCGAGTACACAGGGAATAACAGTTGGTTGTTACTGTCTACCTACAGCTCGGAGACACCTGTGAACTCGCTAAATCTGCATGCTTAACTTCCACGGTGGCTAAATTAACACAACATGCCAGCACGGGAGAGAAGCTACGGTAAATTAACACAGCACCGGGGCACGTTAAGAGACATCTCGGTTAGGTCGCTGTGGGTACTGTAAACTACCAATTCATAAAAACCTAGCTTAAAATATCAGCAGAACAATTGCGACCGCATTCGCTAAAACAAGCATTACACTGTAGCGATTTAACAGCTGAAACAGCAACACCGAGACAGATCTAGACAGCTCGCTAGCTAGCAAAATAGTTGAGGGGCTCACAAAGATTTTACATTGGGGGGGAAAAAACCCGACTAACCTTCTTTGTTGGCCTGTGCTGCATGGAAAAATGCAATAAATAAAAACCGGAGAACTCCGAGGCTTGTTGTTTTCGTTCCCATTGATAAATGGGGAAGAATCAGATCTTTTTCCCAGCTCGCCATGCTGCTGTGTCGGTTTCACTGTGTGAAGCTCCTGGCCGCTTGCAGTCTCATATAAACACGGTTAACTGGGACGTGCGACACGGCGCGGCCTACACGTGGTACTGCAGCCGAAGCGGTGTCTACAGCAAATACCGACCACCTCACTTCCGACTTCAGCGGAGCTAAGAGTCATTCCCTCATTTCTTCTTACACCGTAGATCGCCCCCCGTGGAAGCTAATCGGATCCTGGATACAGCGGAATCCAGAATCCAGGTGCATTGCACAGCTGATAAGACACTTTTGGGTTAAAAGGTGTATTGTGTTAGTAACAGATTTGCAAAGCATCTGAGCAGTAGAAACACTCCACACAAAAACCTGAATGGAGCTTCCATTGCTGAGCGCTCTGTAATGAACTTCAAAATGCAAAGATAAATGACATGCAATCTAAAGAATCATTTATTGTAATTCATCTTCTCTAGAACACAGACCTGCTAAGCAGCGCAAAAAATGATTTTGTACTTTTTATTGTTTTATTTTTTTTTCATTTGAGCGATTTTTATTCATAATTGTCTAACCTTAAGTATATTTGCTTTTATTCAGTTTGTTGCAATCATATCGTAAAAGACGGTACTGTGTTACCATCGTAAAATAGCAATAAGAGAACAACTCGAAATGGACGTGCAGCACAAATTTGAATAACCGAATAAAATTTGCATATGTTCGTTGTTTTTCGCTAAGAAGGTTTATGAATGGCCTTTCGTCTTTTTTATGTATTGCTACCTGAAGAGAGTCAACACACTCACAATTCTGTGACAAGAGTCCTCATAAATTTCTAATATTTTACAAAAATTATACTCGGTGGTGTAAATTATACTATACTGTAGCAATGAGAAAGAACAAGCCACACAAAAAAACATTAATAAGTATTTAAAACGAACTTTCGTAGGTCAATTGTTTAACCCCTGTCACTTTATTGGTAGATAAACCTGCAAAAAAACTTTCCTGGGCGTATAGGCTGCAATTAAAGCATTGAAATTTGAAGAGCTTTGAAGAGGCTGTCCTAGTACTACCATTAGTTGGAAAACGTTATTAAGATTGAAAGCTAGAAACTATTCAGGCTTCAGTGTTAGAATGTAACGATTTAAAAGCTGTGAAGACTATAAAACCCGTCTTTATTAAGAATTTACACATCGGTGTCTTAAAATTAACCAACAGGGTTTTCCTAAATATTAATTCCTGTTACACACGGTTACTCTATTCCTTTAACAACGTTACAGCATTGGGAGCTGACAATATTTCATGTGCATACTTCATATTAACATGCAGAGCATCAATATCCATCCTCTTCTTTTCTCACAATGGCCAAAACTCAGAGCTCTAGGCTATCAATGTTGCTGCTGAATTAAATAATCAAGTCTTTTTTATTAAAAATTTTAAAATGACTACACCACCCCCAAAGCTTAAATGTCAGGTGACTGAATCCTATAAATGAAACATTGGCGTCGAAAATTAGAGTAATAGTAAATGTTGACGCTGAATTAAATAATCAAGTGTTAAAGGGTGAGGATGTCGGTTTCACGTTGTTTTCCCTGCTTTACCTTGGTTTATAATGTGTGTTACTGTATTATACACTACAGTAGATGCTTTAGTTGGTTTTTATCATAACATTTCAAAGTTATTTTCTATTAAGATCAGCACACAGAGGAAGATACAGTACATTCTAACTGCAAATGTACCGAACTAAACTATTTACTCTGTCAATCACATGAGTGTTTTGTTTAAACACAACACACTTTAGGGAATGAATTTACATACAGATGCTGTCATTTGGAGTTTCATGCCACAGTGCAAATATTTAAACATAAAACTTTAGAAAGCTGATGATACAGTTCCATATACAGTGCCTACTGCATCCCATTTTGTGACATTACAAAATGATGCACACAAACGTTTTCAGACTTAAATGAAAGTCCTGAATGTTCAAATCCTGAATGTTCAAACTGAATACTTGTAAGGATAAGATAAATTACAGTAATTGTCAGCAAAAACTTCAGGGGAAAAAAAACTGAAATATTTTGATTGTACAAGTAATCTGAACAATTTACTCAATATTTGATGAAAGCACCTTAGGCAGCAATTACAGTAACACCACTTTTTGAGTAAGTTTCTACTAACTTTGCATGACAGCTTTGTGCAATATTTGCTCATTCATCCTGGCAGAGTTGCTCCAGCTCTCCCGAGGTGCTTGGGGATGGCTTATGAACAGCAGTTTCAAGTCTTTAGAAGAGTGCCAACAGGTTTCAGATCAAGACTTTAGTTGGACCTTTCTTATTCTTAAGCCACTTCAGCATAGGATTGCCCTAGTGTTTTGAATCATTGTCCTGTTGAATTTTTGTTCCAGTTTTAGGTGTGTAGCAGGTTTTACCCTTAGATCCCAAGTACATACATGTAGTTCCATCTCTGTTTGATTCGCACTAGACAAGCTTCTCAGTCCCTGCTGTCCAGAAGGAGAATTATAATATAATGTGGCCACCACATAAGGTTTATCAGTAAAGATGGAATTGACCAACTGTTACACTATTAGGTTTTGCACCAGATGTAATACTTTATTTAGATGAAAAGATTGCAATTTTGTCTTGTCTGACCACAAACCTGTTTGCTACACTTAAGTGCTTAGTTACAAACTCCATGCAGGATTTGAGATGGGTTTTCCACTCTGCTATACAGGTGAACTTTGTGGGTTGACTTGGATATTGTTGACTTATGCACTTTTTCTTCCATGTGTGCCTTTTAAACTCAGAAGCTCTTTCAAAGTCACTCTTGGCCCTACAGTGGCATCCCTAACCAGTTTCTTCCTTGCCTAGGAGCCCAGTTTGCAGGGACTCTATGTGTCTTTGCACAACTTTATCCCTGAGTTATTTAGAAAGCTCCTTGTTCTTGAGTTTTTGTTTAAAATTCATTTTCTGACTAAGGGACTTCACAATAGCAGGTGTGTTAATTCTGAAATCATGTGAACCATTATTATAGCACAAATGGCCCACTCAACTAATGGTGTGACTAATTAAGGTACATTTGTACATTATGTCCTACTGCTAGAAAGCACCATGCTTCTCCAATGCAAAAATTATGTTGGTAAATAAAAGTTGGTCTGCTTATAGCTATGATCTGTAAGGAATTTGAAAAACACTTAAAATACAGGAAAAGGGGGCACCTTAGAAAACCAAAACATGTACAGAATGTGCAATTTTAGAAGAATGTTATAAATGTGCTTATGAAATACAGAGCTTGTAAACAGACTGACTGGGATTCAATCAGAATGAATGAAAATACATTGAAAAATACATGAAAATATATGATGAAAATACAAAACATGATGTTTTCTCAAGTAATAACAAACCACACTGTGGTACTCTCAAATCCCCTCTACTGAAGCAGCAAGGTCCTACAAAGACTTCTCAAACAGTGAAGGTTGTAACTTCAATGACTTTATTAAAGCCATTAAAAAGCTTTTGAAATTTGGGTTCTGTATATTACAATAAAATAATCCCTTGACTTGTCTTGTCTTCCAGTGTTAGATCCATATTTTATTACCAGTACTCGGTCAAGACACAGATCAGTGATGAAGATCTACAGTATCTTTTTACAGAAAATTGCCATCTATCATACCAAAGCTTCAGGGCACCTATAGAGAAGATATACTATGGTATTAATGGATAATGTTTTTAGTGTTTGTGAAAGAAATACCAAGCTCTTTCGCAAATTCTAGAACTTGACCCGACATTAACATCCTTTAAATACTGTAACTATGGTGCTGGTGAACTGATTGCTTCTGGGAGTCATCCAGACTTGAACTCATATTCGGTCCATCACTCCCTTGGCACTTTTGTCTCACCTTCCATTAATTTAGGAACAATTCAGTTAACGCTTTCCCTTTGCAGTGCATCCTCCCTTGGACAAAACACAGGTGATCATACATTGTTGATACTTTGCAGTCTATCATTCTTTGAGCCTGGAAACAATTAAACAGCATTTGTTTTATCTGACGAAACCGATTAAAACAGGCAGGAAACAGTCATTCAATTAATCATTAAGTTATATTAAATCATAATGATCAAAGTAGCTACACTTTGTTAACATTTCAAGACTGTCAATCTTGTTGGTAAGCCCTGGGCTACAGTAGCTCTTTTGACTTGGATCAAAGGGAAATCAGCCTTTATTATATGCCTTTCTTTCACACTTTAAAGTAGAATATTTTAATATCGTTCTCGATAAAGCATTATTTTCTTTTAACTGCCTTGATCTTACATAAAAAAAAACGATTTTGAGACATTTCTTCTTATTTTATTACAAATGAAAATGCTCTATTACCTCTCAATATTTTGGGCTACTATAACATATACAGTATAGTACAGTAGCCAACAAATGTTTCATTGGTGTCTGTGATGCAGAGATTTCCTGTTTCCCCTTGATACCTTAAGTTCCATGTGCAAAACTTTTTTTTTATCTATCTGCTGTGTGAAACGACAAAACTATGATTGAAAACAAATTTTAAAGCAAGTTGCACTTCCAATGGTTTGCTTATGGGCATACACATTGATTTTACTTTCAGTTTCACGAACTACAAATATTATTATTTTTAAATATATTACGAGACTTTAGGGACCTGCATCTCTGACAAACTGTCAGTCGTGTTGGACATACAGTTCACACGGCCCTTGGCTGATGTACCTGTAGTCTCTACACAGTACTGCTAACTGACGGAGACTGGAGTGTTGTTTAGCTCAACCACGCTCAACAGCCCCGGCCTGTCACCGAGAGGCAACGGGTAAGGCAGAAGAAAGAAAGAGAGGAAAGTTAAGTGAGGCGGATTTGAGACGGAAAATGAAGAAAGAATTGTCTTTCCCTCGCTTTAAATATTTGACTTTCATATCGGTTACGTATTTACGCCAATAAAGCGCCATCGAATCTACTGCAGAACTGGAGAAGTAAGGGCGGAGTTAAGAGGCGAAAGTTTGTTGTGGTTTTGAGTCATTCTGAATTCAATATTTGTGTCTTCTGCCTGTTGTTCTGCTGTATTTTTCTGATTTAACTTGATATCATTGTGCCCATTTTGGTAGCGCTTGTATCATACTGTAGTCGTGCCTTTGAAATGAGGTGAAATTGAATGTGATTGAATTGGGAGAGTGCGATTGGTCAAAGCCTAGCAACAGGTTCGTAACTAAGATCAACAGCAAAGAGGTTTTGAAGTATGGCAGGACACTGATGACGGACGATATTAAAAAATTAAAACCGCTGCATTCCAGTAAAGAAAAAAGGTAAATAACAGGGACCTTCTTAACTTTTATTTTTGTATCGCACTTTAATTGTACGCCTCTGTTGCACGCTAACGACGATAAATAGAAATTACATCGAGAATCTGGTTTGTCTCTCATGGTCTATGTCATACAGTGGTTTCCAAAATTAAAGCAACCGATACAATTAAATTATGTGTTAATCTTCAAATAAGATTTATAATAATTGAATCTAAAATTGTGTGTGAACTTTTCAATACGTCTATTTGTTAAGAGTCGATAGTAGTTTTGAAGCATTAGCTCTTAATGTTTAGCAGCTACAGATTTTCTTGCTGTAAATGTGCAGTTATTGCTAGTTAGACTATGCAGCAATTCTCGTAAATGGCTTTTGATTAGCAGACGTGATGGAGTAATAATTACTGTTTCATGCTGTCTTCAAGAGCTGTCTCAAACGAAAAGACAAGAAATGTAACCTCCCATAAATAACATTAATTAGTGGGCTTTGTTCTATTTACAGAGACGTTTACACAAATTTAGTCCTGGCCTTTTTTTCTGTTCACAACGTCCTCATAAGCTGTACAAACAGAATTCTTACTGATACGTTGCACAAAGAAAATAAAAAGTAAACTTTGTGTCTTACCACATAGCCACAGCAGCTTTATTTTATAAACGATATACTGATCAACCACGATTACGTACGAGTACAGTATGTTCTTTTAATTAGTTCAAGTAAAATGTTTAATTACTATTTGTTGGTATAAAAAATGTCCATTAAACTATCATTATTATTCAAGTGCTGAATAATTACAGCATTAGGAAAAAGTAAAAGAAAGTGACTGTGTACTACCACAAGGAGAAAGTGCCTAAGATTATATAGGAGATTATATAGATTTATAGGAGATTCAATAATCATGATCAGCTACCAAAGGGGCTATGAAACTGTACTCTGGCATTATCCAGTGGGGTAATTTCTGAAAACTGGTATTCATAAACAAATCCTGTTTGCCATTTGAAAGACATGAATCTTTTCACAGCTGTTCCAGGATAATTTACATATGCTTTAAATATAACAAATGACTCACGAGAGCATTATTCAGTCATGCAAAATGAAGAAAGATTAATAGCGCACTGGCTCAGTCAGTAATATATAATATTCCACTTATCACTATTCGTATTGTTTACACCAACTTCCTCAGATAAGAGTTGTGTCAAACAACTAATATAGCAGAAGAATTAACATTTTAAATGATTATTTTGTTTATTTTTTCACTTTTTAAAAAAAAATTCTGAAATGAGTTACAGCATGTGAAAGACAGTTAAATTCTAAATCTAATGTGCTACCTGATCTTCGGGTTTGAATTTAAGGATGTTGAAGACAACATAATTTAAGTTTGTTAAAGAGATTTATTCCACAATTCCTTAATTCTTTTTACAGAGGGAAGTACAAAATCCATATTCTTTATAATGACTAGAGACATCTGGACAGTTAGTGCTTCAAGAGACAGTAAGTTTTTCCTATTGCAGTATTTATCATATAATGTTTATATTGTGACCATCATTGATGTGTCAGTAATTATGACCAAAATAAGTTTCTTTGAAAAACTGCATTAAAGATGACATTAACAGTTTAAAGAAATGTTTATTAATATGAATTTCTACCAAACACATTACAAAACAAATCTTATCAACACATTTGAAAGTCAATGTTGTCATTGCTAAACAAACATTGCTAATATATTTCAAATGGTTTAAATGTATAAATGTGGGGATTACTGTACAGTATGTTGGTTCCATCATGCATTTCAATTACAAGTTAACAGAGAATAAACAGAATAAACAGTGGACTAGGGCAACTCTATACTCTGGAACCTCACAGTCTAATGCCAACTAATACACATTTCTTTTTGTTTACTTTGTATCAGTTTACCAGGCTCCTAAAATACAGCAGCATGTCTCTAGTGTGTATTCAATTTCCCTTTCTAGAACCAAGCTTTGATTTGAAACACAAAGATGAAGAAAGAAAACTGGATTTGTGTGACTCCAGTAAGACATGTGATGAAACGAGATCACAAGGGAACAAGCCCGGAAAGAAGGCAGCTCAGTTTGAGGCTGATGTGCGCACCCTAATCTCATCTCCAAAATGGCTGAAACGTCATGGCCTGAAGGAAAGTGGGCTTAACCTCTCTCAGGTCCTGTCGAGGATCGGCTTTAAACACCGTGAAGGTACGGGCGGGGCAGCCAATGTGCGCATACAGGGACATCAAATATTTGACATCTGACTTTCAAATAAAAAAACAACATTAAATTGACAAATATTTGCTTCTCGTTCTCCATCCATCTGCATGTGACTTCTGTGTCATTAGTGCTGTGTTGGCATTTTCCATTTTTACTGTTTGTTAGTACTGTAGGTTAATGAATGTTATGTTGACAAATATTGTCACTGAATCACAATAAATCTGTTGGCACTAGTTATTGATACAATTTTTTGTGGTGTAAATAAGAAATATGATGGACTGAGTTGAATAGAATTTATAAACAATACGGGCTTATACTAGGAGAACAAATTATATACTTATAGTGAGACAAAAATCAATTTAACACAGAAATGGATGATTTGAAATGCACCATTTATTTACAAAAGGCAGGTTTCAACATCAAAAAGCAGATGGTTAATGATCAGTAATGATACATGTGTAGCTTCCTTAATTGTGTTTCTTAAAATGATTATGGACAAACAAATGATGGACTCTTAATTTGAATACAGACCTAATGGCAAAAATCAACTTGAAATAATCATTAGTTATGATTAGAACAGAAACGTCTGAGGTCTGCTTCAAACTGTTATAACTCTGATGATGTTGTTATGTAAACCTTTTCAGGAAACACAACATAGTATATGCCTTTTGACTACAGTTTTAATCATGTAACTTGTTATTTATGTTTTTTTTTTTCAGATTATGTTCATACTTTGCAAAAACCAGTCTCTTCTCAATATGGTGAAGGCTTGTTTTCCCAGTTCAAGAAAGATGGCAGTATTTATAATGTAAGTATATTTATGCTGGCACGACAACCTGTACATAATTAGTGCATACAATGATGATTTTCCTGATTCATGAAACAATAAAAATAATTGCTGCATTTACCATTCTTTTTACCACACTGGAAACATAAGCTTTTGTGGACACATGGAATGCAAAAAAATGGCTGTACCATTTGTTAAACAAAATAGAAATTTAAGGTATCTGTAGTAGTCAAGCTTTTGTGTAAGGGAATAAGAAGGCATTTTCAACAAATGAGACTTTACCATTATTAGAATCCAAACCAGGAATCAGAAAAACTGAGAGAGGAAGTTCAAGAGAGCCAACTTTATTTAAACTGCAGAGACTGTACAGTCACCATCACACAAACAATTCTCAAAATTCAAAAGTGGAGGAAGCTGCTTAAGTAGACCTTATTTGCACCGCAAAAAATGTTCAGTTTTTAAAAGGTTACTTATTATAACAGATGTTTTTTACTATTTGTTATCATATCTCAGGAACCCCGTCAAGCGAATTCTGTCCTCAATCCCCCAATTACACTCCCCTTCTTTTTTTCTTTACTACGTATCTTGTGTGTTCCTCGTTAGTACATCTTTCCTATGCTCATTAGTGTGAGTTCAAGGTTAGGCATCAGCCTGCACAGCCTGAGCCTCTCACCATTAAGAACAAGAGCTGTTTTTATCTGTTCTCTGTAATTTCCTGCATATGTTCTCAACGAAAAAAATTAAAAGCCGGAGCTGATTTTGTGTGCTCTGTACATGTTTTCTGTACCTCAGCTAACAGCCAGAAGAAATGAGCTTCAAGAGATCGTAGAAAGGCTGACGAGAAAGATGAAACTGTATAAACAGAGACTGGACTGGTTGACCAGTGGGAGTCGGCAGGTTTTTGGTGTGATCCAGGAACGATCTGCCACTCTTGTCCTTGACTTTGGCAATATATCCAAGACTCAGTTTGATCTGAGCTGTGAAGCAGTGTGTCATGTCATCAAGGAGCAATTATCCCAGATTGCAAGATTTAACCTTATTTGGTAAGATTAGCCCTGACACAACTCCTGATGAATTGTATTAAGAATAATCTGTACCTGTAATGTTATTTATACACTGTAGTATAAAGATTAGTTTATAACATCTTATTAATGCTAACCAAAATTTCAACTCTAAATAGAAATTATGAACTATGTACAGATTGTCCTGGTTGAGTATGACATTTACAATCAGATGTGCTCCATCTTACCCTTTTAGTACTCAATTGAATTTATTTCCAAACCTTTAAATCTACTGCCATACAACTGATTTGATCTGCCTTGAAATTTACAGCTGTGCTCCGGACTTGCAAATGTGGCAGACAAAAGCAGTCCATACATCTGGAGCTAACATTGACTCTGCAGTAGAATGGATATGGAAATTAAAGAATGAGCCATCCACCTCTCAAAGCAGTACCGCAGAAGCATTGCTAATGGCCATGAGCGATAAAACAGTAAGAGAGGATCCTTGTTAAACAAAATGTACAGTTTATTCTCTTCAGTAGGGGTGAGGTCCATGCAGCCTTGAGAGATATTCATGGGGGATCTATCCAAATAAGAATGGATCCCTGTTACACACATCAATACTTTGTTTTTTGGCATTATTCAGTCAAATACTGCAGAGATGCAGGAAGTCAAATTGCAGTTCAATGAGGGATTGTGATGAATTTTAATTTGTTACGAAAAGGTCATTTCCAGAGAACACTAAAGAAGACACATGTTGTACAATGGGTGTCCCTCATGTGCTCTGAATTTAAGGAGTGCTGCAGGAAGTTTTGATAGTATGATTAAAACTCTTGACATTGTCATTGTCATTGTAACTGTCTATTATTACCACAAATGGGCACTTATAAGTGACCACTGGATACATAATGAAACGATCACACATGGCATAGTGGCTATTCCTGATAATTATATCTCCACCTAAGTTCTTTCTTAACCAAAGTTATTTCTGAGATGTCATGTACAAGAGCTATTTCTGAAATGTCACATACAACAGGTGTCTGTTTAAACTGCACTCAAGCCAGGTTAGAGGAGTGACCCCAGGCAAGGGTCAGATTTCAACAATACCAAACATGATGCTCTTTTATCTGTGAATAACACATTAAGACATAACAGCCTGTTCATAAATCTAGGAATTAAACATTTTTCAGTGAAGCCATTCTACATACATACATTAGCAGTAAAGTGCAAGCTACATACTGTAGCCCATTATGCAAATTAAATTGCTTTAATTACATTTTGGTTGTCATAATGGAGAAGTATATAAGAAAATGTATTCTTTTATATCAGATCATCTTGAAATCAATAGCACATAAAATTAAAATTAAGCTGAAAAATGATGTCTACCATATTTTTATTGTTGTTTTAGACTTTAGATTTACTGCAGTATTTTCTCATTTTCTTCTCTTTCTTTTTGTGATATCTAGATTGAAGCAGTTTATCTATTTGCTGTTGGAGATTTCAAAGACAATTTGATAGATCTGTTGAGGAATAAATTGGTGAATAGTGTGTGTCCCATCCACACAATATCTTTTAATGCTAAGAGTGAAGAAACTGTTCAGTTTTTAAAGGGTGTAGCCCATCTTACAGCTGGGAGGTAAGAGCAACCGAATACGTGTTCCAAAAGAATTTCACGAGATGTCATTGTTCATTAAATATACTTTACATTATTTATTACACTTAAAAATAGCAAATGACCTTGTTTCAATTAAAGGGTGCTACCACATACGACTGCAGATGTAAGTATGGATTTCTTACTGCCGAAAAATTGTACTTTTGAGCTAATTTTACAAGGAAAATTATAGTCATGAATAGAAAAATGCAATAAATCATTAAGTGAAACGTCTTCATATTTACTTAAATCAACAGACCCTGTCAACTCTGTCAAAAGCTAGTTTGCTTTGCTTCCAATTAAATTACATAATTCCCCCAATTGCTTTTAGAGAGATAAAGTATGTAAAGTGGAGATTGAGTTAACATTTTATACAATGCTTTTATTGACTTTAAAACTGTTTAATTTGCTCAGATGTGTGAAATATGATATTAAAGTAAATTATTATAGGACTTTGGCATGGTTTTTTCTCTCAGGAAGAGCTTACACTGCATTTCGATATGAACTCATAGAGAAAAAAAGAAACTTTTTCCATACACACAGACTGAATGAAGACTGACTTACTATTATTGTGTTTAAATCACCATTACACTTTTGAAACATGAAACAGAGCTTGTCTTTGTAGGTTCCATGCTTTTGCAGAGCTACATGGCTCTGAGCCCTTCGTGTGCGTTGGGGAAAAAGAAGGGGATGAGAACTGTCACACTCCCCACATGTCAAGGAGACTAATTGGGGGTGTGCCTCCAGGTAATGCAGTTCCAGTTCTTTCCTTTCCATTTAATACAGCCACTTTCCCCACTGTCTGTATGGTGGCACATTTAAAACAAAGACACTTGATGTAACTAAGTGCACAAAAAGAATGATTTGAAAGAAAGAAAGTTTCTAAAAGAAAGTTTACTACAAGACATTTCTTCCACATTACACTTTCGATGGCTTAGATTTGAGAAAAAAGGCACAATAAAGGAAGATGTCACATTCATTTCACATTCTCACAAATGTCACATCTGAGTTATCACAGGCACTATACAGTAGTGCCTATAATACAGTTGGTTAATACAGGCGGCAGCCCAGCACTGATAATAGCCTCAATGTTACCCTACTCTGTGGTACCTCAACACACTTACATTCTGTTCTCACAGGCGCTGGTGTCAGGGAGGATGTCTTCTTAATCTGGAGAGAGATGGAGGAGGCGAGAAGCACCGCAGCTGAAGTTCAGGCGATATTACTGGAATCTCACCTGCGGATTCAAGGTGGAGACTTTACTGCGTCTTCTTCTTTATCCACTATCAGCAAACCCCTCTTTGAGCTAATCGCAGCACTTACACACTATGCTTTTATCTGGTCCCATACGGCAAAGTGCAAACAAATACAGTGTAAGAAGCCTGACTAAATGGAACAGTTCCTTAATTTTTCAATCCATTGACTTTACATCACCTCTTGAACTACTGTCTTTTTGGACTAATACATTTTTTTTTTTGCTTCTGCGCAGAATTCATAGCTGGTTTTCTCCTTTATATTTAAATATTTAGATCTTAGCAAAATCTAGATTTAAAGAATACCTTGCACCTTTATGAACTGCTTTGGGAGTCAGTGTGTCTCTAAAATCAAATTTCATAGCCTTATTTGATTATTAAAACACTTTGGATTTGCCAGAATAATAGTTCACATTTTTGCTGAGTTTTAGTGCGATGATAATTTGGTACTGTTTTTTGAAAAGCATTGTGGGTTGTGATATTAAGAGATGATAATGTGTCAGTGCTGTTACAGTAAATATATTTATATCCATAGATTATCCTAGATATGTTTGTCCTCATCTGTGATGCCTCAGTGTGCTTCTAATAAGATGTTGCTATGGCGCTGTTTACGTATTGACATCAACAAAGCCATTTTCTCCGGAAACACATTTCCCTCTTGAGCGACCTTGTTATTGTTACTTTACCTGTAATACATATATTTTGTGCCTGTAATGACATGAACACAGACATCTCACATGAAGAGCTGTCTCTCTATTTCCTGGGTGGTGAGTGTTTGCTGTACAATGCTACTGTTAGTTTTAGAGAGCTGGAATAATGACAGATTGAACTGGCAGTGGGTAGCATGTTAGCATGGTGCTCAGTGCTACTGCCTCACAGCTCAGGGGTATGTGTGCATTTGGCATACACCTAATGAAAGGATCAATGGATTAATGGGCTGGTTCAGTTCACTAGAGTGTCCTGAATAAGGATGATCATTGCCTTTTTAAAACAGAGTACCCATGAATTAGGCATACAGTATTCATGGTAACACCATAATTTCAGTTGCTATATACAGTATATACTTGTATAGGCTTCCTGGCAAACGAAATAAAGGCTAATCGGTTGCATGGAATAGCACTTTAGTGTGAAACATTAATGATAACTTTTTAGTGATTTACATAATTCTGTGTTTATAAATAACAACAAAATATATTTTCTTCCCATTCATCCATTTTTAATGCACAATGAATTTATATTTTATATCTCTTTACGTACCCTAGAACATCCAGGAGATAGAAGGACTGAAATGCCAAAATCAGAAGACTGTATGAGCTCCAAAACCTGGCTGACAAAACACGGACTGAAGGCCCAGAACTTGTTGTTCTATGACGCTCTGGCTGATTGTGCTTTTCGCCATTCTGACGGCATTGTTGATATCAAATCCAAGCCAGACGATGAGAGTCTTCAAACTGATGCCGTAAGTAACATGCTTAAACAAAGTGATCATTCCAGAGTGATCATGTTTCCTGCCACCATAGTGTTATTTAAAATTCAAATGTAATTTATGGTATATTGGTTCTTAAATCATAGTAAAATCCTACAAATCATCATGGATTCAGTGCTTCATCCTAATGAAGTATTCGTTAATCTGATGTCAGTGTACAGTGTTCTGTATATACCCTCTTGAGAATATACAGTAGATCGCGGAAATGCTCTTTTGACACCTCAGGTAGAGTAAGGGTTAGCATTCACACACTACTTCAACAATGTTTAAGCACAGCGCTGGATTTTGGGACCCAATTCAGGTTTAGGACGAGTGACGTTTTGCTCCTATATGAATTTTCTTTTCGGAAACTCCCTGGGGCCTGGATGGCATGGTACACCGCGCGGTAATTGGATCCCAAAACTGAGTCAGACGGATCAAACGTACCCAAACATTACGGAATCTTATTCAAATGCAATTGCTTTTATCAGTGGTCTAGATTGTTTCCCACTCATACTTTTTGGTTTGGGGAACATGTCAAAATCCAATGCCTAGAAATGTTCAGATATACAGTAGAGTCATAAACGACATTTTGGAAATTAGGTTTATGGCATTACAGTAAACTCATTTAACTCTCATTTAACTGTTTTAGTTACTTCAGTAAAAAGCGTTATGACAGATAAAAAAAAATAGAATGTTGGTTCATTCAGGGAACATTTCATTAGTGCTCACTGAATGTATTTCATATTTCAACAATAATGCTGATTCAGTTGAAATTGATGTGTTCAGTGTCCAGAGTCCCTTTTATCTAGGTTTATGATACAGCCCATTGTTTGAAATAGTAGCTGAGGTTTGTAAAATCGACAGTAATAAATCTGTTGCTCTCCACAGAGGCAAACCATTTTTATTCAAACTTGCTGCTCATCTAATATCTGCTCTACTGACACACTTAATGAATCTCTCTTTTAGAGAGATATGATAAGTTACACTCTAACTGCTATTGACCTACTGTATTACCATTTTGCTTCGCCATCTTAAGTCATTAGAAAAAAACGTTAGCTAGCAGTTAAGGTCCGTCTTTGATGGGATTACGTTATAATATTATCATTTGCTTCTATAATTAGTCCTTAATTAGAGTAATTAGAGTTTTTGAAATGCACTACTCCAAAGTTATTGTTTCCATCAAATCGAGAGTACAAAAGCACTTACTTCTTAACTTGCTGCCCTTTGTTTCTGAATAAACTGCTGTTATTAGGTGAGTTGTATCAATTGATGAGAAATAGACACAGGTAGGAATTACAATGTATCAGACTTTTTTTCTTCTCCACATGTCCACAGGGGTGAGGGCAGTTTTGAAAGTCAGAAATTGGTACAGGGGTGGTAGCAATTACACATCCCATTCAAGCTTTTGGAGTCTCATTTAATCTTTCAACTCCACCAATGCTATTCACCCACTCCAGATAATCCAGAAATTTGCGCGACTCCCATTTCTTCAGTCTCTACACTGGTTCTCACTTGCTTGAAAAACATTCGTGCTTCCCCACTGTTGTCTCAGCCATTCTTTCTTTAACTTTAGTCTCTCACCCTGCACTTCATCCCACATTCCCTGCTCCCCCTTTCCCCCCACATTTCCCGTGCTCCCCTCTCCATTTTTCTCCTTCTGAAGCACATTTATTCTTCACGCTCACCTTTCAGTGGTAGAATGAGCCATCTAAAGAAATCAGAAATTAGAATTGTTGCTTCCCTGTCCACTCGGTGCTTTCACACGACTCATCTGTTTACAAAACACGTGACATCTCAAGCATGAACTAGATCTTACACCATCTTGTACAAATGTAACAAATTCTCAAAACGGTAACCTAACTTGCTGTAACTTGCTTTCTATAAACATGGAATGCATACTAACAGGGTGTTTACATTGCAAAAGCTACATTACATTGTTGTGTCCAAAGCTATAACTGTTGTAGTTCTTGCTGTTTCATTTTGATTGAAAAGCTCTTGCAACTGCTAAGCAAATAAATCAAGCTGGGCGCAGTAGGCAAAAAAAGGAAATTATTCTACAAGCTAAAGTTAAAGGAGCTGTCCTCTCCACGTCTTCATCAGGAGAAGAGGATCAAGCTGGTCAATGCCAAATACTGCGAAAGATTTGCTCACACACAATGGAAAGATGGGTCCGTGGTCCATGTTTATGTTTCAGCTGAGAAGTGTAAATGGTATGAAGACAGGATGAATGCAGTTCTTGAGAACTTGCAGAAGAGGTAAGTCTATTTCTGGTGGATTAGAGCTTATTTTATAAGGCTTTTCCAGTTGCTTTTTGGTGACATCCTGGGATAGGCTCCAGGCCAACCTGACCCTGAATTTGATAAGCAGTCAATGAAAGTGATGGGATTTTGCAGGTCTTCTAGATACAGCATGTTACACTGGTTCAAAAATGATAAGTTTGGATTTTCTTTGACCCTTCCCCTATTACTGTGTCTCTCATTGCTGAATTGGGTTTTGTGGCAGGCTGGAGTGGCTTCAAAAAGGCAGCAGGGAACTTTTTGGAGCCGTTCTTGAGGATCAGGTGTATGTCCTTGTGGACACCTCTGAATCCATGAAGGACCAACTTCCCACACTGAAGGAAAAAATTTTCCAGCTTATACAGGTAACAACAACAACAACAACAACAACAACAACAACAACAACAACAACAACAACAACAACAACAACAACAACAACAACAACAACAACAACAACAACAACAACAACAACAACAACAACATTAGCAGAACACAAAATCTCTGCAAAAGCTTTCTTTTTAAGCTATTCATCATTTTGTATTCATACCACTATATCCTACCATAATCAGCATAGATTTCTGTCTTTTTAGGAACAGCTTCGTCATAAAGCGAAAGTGAACTTTGTCCAATTTGGCTCACGGGTGTCTGCTTGGCGGGATAGACTGGCTGAGGTGAACGAGCAAAATTTGGAGAATGCCTGGTATTGGGTGAAAGGGCTCCAGGTAAAAATGAGATAAAAATGTGTGTGCTCACAAAGTGCATGGAGTGTCTAGATCATTGTTTTTTTCTAAAGTTAAACATTATGATGCCCCAAAGCCCTGTAGTGGTATACTTACTGAAGTGACGACCTTTTCCTGCAATGCAGATAATGCTCTGATTGTTATAAAAAAAGATCCAAGATAGATATGTTGGATACACTGGAACATTTGTTGTGCTGTTTTGGAAATATTGCACTATGCTGCATTTAACAAAAACAATGTAGTCACAGTGAATATTCATCCATTCTTTGGGTCTCCAATGTTAGCTAAAAAAAAGTCTTTTAGAAAAATTGTTTTTATATTAATTTAGTGAGTAATACCTTGGTTCCGGTGGGTTTGAGATTTCCAGGTAGATATCACACGGGTTCATATCAGGTAACACAGATTCTGAGTTTCATCACTTCAGTTATCAGGGAGCCCATTAAAAACATTTTAATGTTAAAAGTAAGTGTTTAATGAATTCCAGATTCTCTAGGTTTTGTTTTGCATCATAAGGCCATTTTCACAATTTTTCACAGTAAATACCTTTTTATTGACTGCATATGATGCTGCTCTGAACAGCATAATACAGTTTATGCAGACGGTGAAAATAATTTTTACCATTATTTTTAACCATGTCAGATTTGCTTTTATTTCTTTGCTCAGGGTTATGTGAAATAAAGTGGAAAAACTTGACCTGTCTCATGATGTTTTTCTGAGTTTTACTAGGAACTTACAGTATGAGCCTGAGGGTATTAGGGATGTCTTTTGAGGGTTGGAGGTGGCTGGGGCCATTTCCAATTGATTTTAGAGAATGTAATGAGGATAAAGAATTGGAAGTTTAGATTTTTTAGGAAACACATAAATAATAGATTATTAGATGTTACCAGTGGGCAAAAAGGTTGTAATTTTAAATAGCATGCTGCTTCCAAAGGGATTTAATTTGCTCTAGGTTGGGGGCTCAACCAACACACTGGGTGCATTGAGACTGGCTTTGGCAGATGTTGGCACTGATGCAGTGTATCTTCTAACAGATGGAAGACCTGATCAGGTATTCACTAATTGAGATAATAAGACTGTTATTTATTTTTGCATTCATTGCTCAGAGAATGTGAAAAATTACCAACTACTGTGAAAAGTAATTAGAACTATTTTGCCATTTCATTTACAGTATTTAAGGAGGATAGTAAAAACATGTTTTTTATCTAAACAGAGATGGAAAAGTATGTTGTTTCAAATATTTTAAAGTACTGTAACTGCCTGCCAAGTGTTACCATCACTCTGGCATTTTTCTGGGTCTTTATATCCTAAAGACAGTTAAAACTTTTTTTAGCTTTTTTTTCCCCCTTGATATTTCAAAAATATGTAGTGCAAATTCCTTATATTGCAAGACAAATAGGCATTCATTTTTTAAATTGGGGGAGAGGCATATTTAATGTATGTCTTAGCTTCGTAACTTTAAAAACAAGCACATTTTACTCAATAATTGATAATCACATCTACTGCAAATGACAGCATTTTCTTCTGTATTTTGTATATCCTAAACTCGGCACAGCCTCCAAAGACAATCCTGGCCCAGGTACAGCTGCACCCACCAGTTCCTGTTCATACTATCTCCTTCAACTGTGATGACCTGGAGGCCAACAGGTTCCTGCATGAGCTCTCCAGAGAGACTGGAGGTCGTTTCCACTGCTACCATTCCGATATCAAAGAGCCGGGAGCACCCCTTCCATTTGTGGTAAATAATACCCACATCACTTGTCATGACTTGCCATAGTTTAGATCTCTATTCCCCCTGATGAATCCTTGGATTCTCTGTCAGACACACATGAAATCTAGGATTGCGCCCTTAATCCCACTAGAGGGGGGTTACAGATACAGTTTCACAAACTTACATACACATTACTTTCACTTTATTCTTGTTATGTTAACATCATGTAACTTTTTACAACTGTTATTTTATTATTAACTTCTACGAATTACACTTATACAAACCACAGTGTGTTTCCAGATGATTTACTTACTACCAATGTGGATAGATGCTCTGAACAGCCTCCTCTGATTTATAACCTTTCATATTTTTTATGATCTAAGAATGACTTAGAGAAAGAAAATATAAAATCATTTATGGTGCCTTATGATCACGTTTGACAAAAACGCAGCATTTCTAACAAAACGTGAATGATGAGGAGAACTGAAGTTGTGCTGAAGTTTTACTGCAGTCCTCATGAGATCATAAATAAATCAACTTTGGAATGTTTTATCTGTTTTTCTTGTGATTTCTGTTTATTTAGAGTGAAGACACCTACATTTTAAAGGAAGAAATTGAAGAAGGAAAGAAGGACTTGGAGAAGGTACAGAAGCTCCGTGCGGAGTGTATGGTGCTGGATTGGTATCACAATGGCGCCAGTCAGACAGTAAAAAGGTTGGGTACTTTGTTTATTGTAAAAAGATTTTATGGAAGGAACTGCACAAATTAAAAGGGGGATCGTGATGTTTTCTTTTATGTTTTTGATTGAGCGCAGAAGGCTGGAGAGAGCCCACAGTGCTTGCAGATTGCAGACCCCTTGTAAGGATAAAGCCCCTGTAAGGCCTCAGTCAGCTGTAGATTGGGCTGTCGTCTCTCATCGCGGTCATAGGCATCTCAGCCACACCCACAAAGCCGCCGAGCACAAACCACACAGCCTGTGTAGACAGAAGATGCGACATGCTGGTGGGTAAATACGTGGAGATAAAAACAAAGTGTTGGAATTATTATTAATGAAGTTAAGTAAAGAAATTAAACACAAGAATGATAAAAATAGGGTGGCACGCTGCTTAGCATAGTTGCCTCACAGTGCTGGAGTTTGTATGATCTAACTGTGCTCACGTGGGTTTCCTCCATGTGCTCCAGCTTCCTCCCACAGTCCAAAGACATGCTGACTGGTAGGTTTATTGGCATGTGTGTTGTGCAGGGGCCAGGCGTCCCATCCAGGCTGGGATAGTCTCTGGCTCCCCCACGACCCTTTATTTGATAAAGGACTCAGAAAATTGATGGATCTACAGGATTCCCTAGAGGGAAGGAGAGGATCCAACTTTGCTCCCTTTGTTTTCTTCTCCTCCGCGCTCATATGGTTTTCTGTTACTGTATAATATTGTAAAGTACAGATGTGTGTGAAGTACTCTGAGTCGCCATGTTGTAAAGGGTGCTAGAACTAATTCATTGATCAAAACACAAAACAGATTTTCAATATTTATCTGGTGCCCTAATTTATCAGGGAACATAATTTATCATTTTCAGAGAACATGGAGATAGACTTTACTTCTATGCTTCTATTTCTTTATTAAACAAGATATTTCAGAGCTCTGAGGTGTTCTATATAATGCATTTTTTTCACGGTTCTTCATTACACACATATATTGTTAGATACTCTGAAATAGTGTGCAGTTAACTTGAAATATTATTTTGCTTTTATGCTCGGTCTGTATATTGCTCCCAATGACCTTGGCAAATGAACTGACATTTGGACTAGGATTGTAAGAATACAGATAATAGGTAGTGGACTAGGTGCAAGTGATCCCATAATGCTTCAGAACTACACTAAATTTGTATTTTAGTTAGTCTCAAACACAGCAATCCAAGTACTAACAAATATTCTCCTGGTGCGTACAGTACTAGCATTAAACTCAATTGCAACTGATTCCAACTGGTGGCAGCTGCCTTAATATGTTTTGATATACTGTAGGTTATTGAATTAAACCATCAGATAATTTGGACTAAGAAGAAGGGTTAAAAATAGTTATAAGAATTTAAATAAGTAAACCCCCTTCAAGATATTTTGTTCTATTTTCATAAAACAATTATGTAAATCGACACAAGGAATGTTGAATTCAGAACATTCGAAGCTTTTAGCAGAACATCTGAATTTATAATAAGCTGTTAAATGTAATTATATAATACACGATAATTATGTGCCTAAATTGTCACAGCATGGTCTGTAAAATGAAATAATGGAAGTAAATTTAGTCTTTAACCTATACACGTATTGGATAAAGCACACTTTCTTTTTTTAAAAGCTCGTCTCACTGCTTGTAAATTGTGAACATGCTGTATGGTACTATATACTGTCACATCTGTCAAGAACTGTCACATCTGCTCCAAAGGCATTTTCAAGTAGAATAATGTCCAAACAACAGCATAATCACCTTAAGAAATTATTGCAGATGTGATAATAGATTAGTGAGACTTAAATAGTTGGAAATATCACTTAACTCTATTTCATGACACTATAGTTGTTTTAATATTTTTGTACTTAAGTTACTTTTGAGCATGATGTTCCTCTACCACTGAAGCATAATAAATGTATTATAAAAATATTAATATTTGAGGCAGGGTATTTATTTTTATGTCATCTGCCTCAACTTCTGTTCAGAATAGCCTGTGATTAAGCATATACTATTATCTAATAGATAACAGGCTGATCAAAATTCTGTTGTGTGGCATGTTAGCTGACATTCTTGTGTGTGGAGAAAGTAAGCTGGGTATCATGTATTTTATTGTAGGCCTATAACTGGGAAAAGTAACTTTCTAATGCTGAATAAACATGTGGTTGGATCTATAGATTTTACAATAGGGTTTGTTTTTGCCAATTCGAGTCCCTTAAAAAGTTATACATTTTACACTAGTGTCTCTCATCTTCCATTACCTTTTTATGAACTCAACAACTTGAAGTTCTGCTAAAAACCATTTTATACATGACTTCCAGCCACTGTTCTTAATGGGTATTACACTCTTAAATAGCTTGACAGCTCATTACCACACCTAATTTCATTTACAGATTTGATATATTTTTGTTCAGATTAATAGAGTTTGTTAATGAAATCCATTTCACTTGTTTATCTAATTAATCTGTCAGAATTCTAATAGTGATCTAAAAATGTTGGTAGAATATTATTTTGAATACGAGCATTTCCTTTTTTACTGAAGCTGTGCTTAATCAATTTAACATTTTGAAACAGAATAAATTAGAGGCTGTTTGCAAAATGTGGTGTCTGAAGCAGTGCCTTTATTCATCCACTTTCTAACCCCTTTATCCAATTCAGAGCTGCAGGGAGCCGGAGCCTGTCTGGCCAAGCAACATGGTCAAGGCAGGATACGCCCTGGATGGGATGTCAGTCCATCACAGGGCACACACTCACACCAGGGCCAGTTTTCCCAGAAGCTAATTAAACTGCCAGTATGTCTTTGGACTGTGTGAGGAAACTGGAGCACCCAGAGGAATTCCACACAAACAAGGGGAGAACATACAAATTCCACACAGATAGCACCCCAGCAATTGAACCCAGGGCCCTAGCACTGTGAGGTAGCAATTCCAACCAAACCACGGCACCATGTGACACCTGTCTTTATCCTTATTTGTATATTAATCCTGAGATTCACATGATCCTCAACAGAGAAGTTAATGCTGAAAGTAACTTGGGAACTGACTTATGACAGGTAAGATCTTTCATCTCCTCATTTCTAATTTCAGCACATACAAAAACCAGCCTGTTAAGATTCCTGAGCAATGGAGTAGACATAAGTGAGAACGATAGTGTTCTGGATGAATGGATGCTCCCAGAAACGTTGTCTGTGTTCAAAATGAATGTAGACAAACAAAGTCAAGTCCTAAATGGTAAGTTTAGAAAAGGACACTTCAGTGTTTTCAGTGTTCAATAGGATTTGTGTGTATATGTTAAGTGGAAATGTTCATTCACCATTTTTTAAAGGAAAAATTGTTATTTTAAATAGTTTCTCATGTTTAATTGGTCATTGTGTGTAGTCTATAATTTATCTATCTTCTATATCTGTTTCTGATATCTTGTTGCACCACATCTTTCTAAAACTATTTCTTTAGAAGCTCAACCTGACAAAAATACCCTTTTCACCTGCTGAATTGACAGTGTTAAAGAGATTTTAATCACAACAAAATAGTACAGTTAGTAAAATGATTATAGAAGGTGTACTATTGGCTGGTTCCTAAATTACATTTGTGAACACCCCCCACAATAACGTTTTTGAACCAGCTTTGCTTCATTTCATGCAATTGGTTAATTTAATGTTTGTATGATTTGGGCTTTATTTTCTAACCTAGGTCTTAATTTAATACCTCTTGATAAGACCCAGAAGAAAGCAAGAAGAAGAAAACCAAAGGAGTAAGTTATTACTTCCATTATCAATTGTCATGTCAAACAGAAGTACCATTAAGAGGTAATAATTTGAAACGAGTAGGTTTGTTTCCTGCAGTATAGTGTAATATGTGCAACATAATTTTTTGTAATTAATTCAGTAGTTCAAATGAATGAAACTATTATTTATGGGTTGTGAAGACTAACAGTGGGTAGGGACACAGACCGGAGTAGGGAAAGGCAGGGGACATGCTGTGTTTATTAATTAAGAGCTAAAGTAAAAAAATAAATATTATAGTACTCCACATCTGCAGAAGACAGAGTCACAAGTAGTAGGAACTCTGCCCTATTACCCCCAACATTGTGGACTGTGACCCCGCGGCACAGAGGGATTCCTGGGCATGAGAGAAATCCATTCACTAAAAGTCCATCAGCCCATCACCCTGGGGTCCCTCTGTTCACATCACCTCTCTCTCTCCCATAGAGGAGCCAAGTGCCGCAGAAATACAGAGACATACAGGGAAACCCTAACAAGAGTACAGAGAACTACAAAGTACTTACAAAGCATAACAAGGCTTCAGGGCTCCATATTGGTCACAAGATGAATGTTCTCTTTTATTAAATGTATTATGTTTCAAAAATACTTATTTGTTAAATGGAAAATGTTTCCGCTTTCAATGGGTCTTTTCAGTTGTAAACATTAAAGTTCTTGATAGTCGGTTCCGGTTGCTTGTTTGTGATGGACCTCTGAACTGACCTTTGCTCTGCTCGTGTCTTTGTGAAAGATCTCTGGACATGTCCTCTGCTCGCTGGCTTAAAGCGAATGGTTTGGTTGCCAGGAGACTGACCATAATTGATGCTTTAGCCCCTACAGCTGTACCACAGACCACCAGATACATTCCAATACTGGACAAATACATCTATTCTAAGGTGTTTGATGAGGTAAGGCTCATAGTTATAATTTAAACCACATTGAACATGCTCCATTAAAATACATTTTATTTTCATTTTCACTCATATTCTTAATGTACTGTCTTATTTCTAATGACACAGGCAAATTAAAACACAAATAGAACGATTTGTTTATGTTGTGTTTTGGGTTCACATTACTTCTTCTATAAGGATGATTTCTCTGTTATTTGCACAGTTGACATTAAAATAATCAGAGAAGTGTGTAATAAGAGAAAACAATTGTTTATTACGTGTACTCCTAACAATGAAGCTTTAGCTCTGATTATTGCTCTAATCATAATACTACTGTATTCCCCTAATGCCTCTGGGTGTTGACTGGTTTAGGTTTCCAGAAAATACAAATGACAGTATTTTTATTTTATTGAGCTTTCTAGCACTTTTGTTTTTTTTTTCCGGATGAATGATATGCTACAGTATGTAACTGCAATGGATTTTTCTGTTGATGATAATGTACAGTATTTTCTCTGTATTCTCCTGCAAACCTCCGTCTTCCTTGCACTGTAATTAACACCATTCCCCACTAGGGTGCAGTTGCGGCACATTTACATACAAAATACCTTTAGATGTCTAGAATTGCTGTTATTCAGTATTTGAAAAAGTTGAAATTAATAGAAAAGTGTTTTACAAAAAGGATTCATAAACATGGAAGAGGTCTAAATTTGGGGGGGGGGGGGGGTTAACACATGAAAATGAATATTTTGAATATTTTAGATAACATTCATGATTTATTTAAATATAACTTTCTCATTTCCCGCTATTTAATGAATAATTTATAAATGTGTCAAATTAATACAATTAACTTCTTCTATTCATTGACACAGCCATTAACTCAATTCTTAATTGAGGGAGTGAGTTAGTGCAGAGTTTAAAGCTGTTTCTTATATTCATGCAAGTCAAGTATGTTGTTATACACTCCTGTTGAAAACAAAGCAGGATTACAGAATTCCAGCTCATTTTAATCTCATTTTGTACGTCACAAAATATTTTGTTCCTAAAACAATGCATTCATTTGTAACCACTGAAGGCTTGGTGTGACTAATACAGTAACCTGCCGTGGTGGTTATGTGTACAAACACAGTGCTCTCTGAGGAGCTTTGGTAAATTATGCATGTTTGAAATCTACTGTATGCAAACAAAGCAAGTTCGTACTTGTTTTTGTGTTTCCTGGAACATAATTCTCCTTAATTTGTCTGGTAGATCATGTGCTTCACATTTATAAATATCAGTCTCTAAGGCCTAGGTTGTCTTAAGCCACCATGTTTACATGGCTATTTAACAAATGTAACTGTAATAATGTTTACCCATTTTTGTTTATCATTGCCTTTTGTTTATTATTACTGTTTATTTAAAGTTCTGTTAAAAGAATTCCCCCCGAAAAAACTTTGTCTCTAAATCAAAATGTACCAAAACAAACTCCTTATGCCTGCCAGAGTCCTAACTATACTTTTACAGAAACCTTTTTCCTAACTATATGAGAGGTTGAACTAATACCAGACTTCTAAAGAATAATAACAGTTAACTATAATTCTTCAACTCTCTTCTCTCTCCGGCTCTCTTCACCAGTCTCCCCTTCTCAAAGAGCCTCTCACCTCCTCTGTCCCTCCTGGTTTATACCAGATGCCTCTCATCAGCTTTGTCAGCAGGTGTGCTTAACTGTGGCCCCTCAATCTCATTTTCACCGAGCGAATGCACCTGGTTCTTTTCAAGCCCCGGAATGGCTTCTCCCCACACAAGCCTTCCAGGGACACCTCAGCTGATCCCTCCAGTCGAAAATGTAGCTTTCCCTAATAGTGCTCATATGAGGCCCCTGGCTGGAGAGATAATGTGTGATTTAATGTGTGTCATGCAAGCCGGTTATGATTTAACTCTTTATTAAAAGACAATCCATCCTGTGTGTAGTCTATTTTTCTTTTCCAGAGAACTAATTTTTATCTCTCTGATTTTACCATACAGTCACTGCTAATTTCTAATCTTGAAATAAAAAACTGTACCCTCTTGCCATGTAAATACCACTCCAAGTCCTAAATGCCCCCCCTCTAATTTCTGTCCCACCCTCTCCTCAGGTCTCCTTGCTCAATGGCAGTGATTTCAAAATCACTAATTTTTTTTCTTCATACAGCAGATGCCTGCCTTAAAGAAAATCCAGTCTTCTCTAAAAATGTATTGACTAAATGTAGGTTGAAGGGTTAGAAAAAACTTTTTACTTTGCGAAAGAAAATGTTGTAACGTTAAACAGACATCACAAAATATAGTAGTTTGAAATACACTGATTGTAAGACTGACGAGATTGTGATATGTGTGTAAGAACAGTAGAGGGTGTCCTAACATCTCCACTGACTAAAAGGATTCAATTATAGGCTGTAATGCTAAAAAATGTCCTATAATTCTTTCTTTTTTTGAGTTTTGAATACTTACTAGGAAAACTAGGAGCTGCAGTACAGTTATTTGCATACATTTTTCCAATTCTAACAATCAACTTTTGAAAAACAGAGCTGAAAAGATATGTTTGACACACCACTTCTATTTCATAATGATTTAGGCATTAGCACACCACAAGTTTGATAAGCCTATAAAGTTTTAAGTCTAGTTGCTGGTATATGATTTAAATAAAACATAAATAAAAAAAAAAATGATTGATGTGCCAGAATCTCAGCAACAATGAAAGAGATAATGTTAAGCACTCTTTCTAACTTGTGCAAACTAGTAAGCAGGTAATCTTATTTGAGTCATTATAGGATAGAGGTGCCCAGTTAAGGTGCTCCTTGCTCTTGTAAGAAGCGTGGTGATTGGACCCCTGAGCCAGAGGAGATTCAGGTTCAGATTTCTAGTGATTGGGCCGGAAAATTCACGGACCCAGTTGCTGATAGGGAAAGTAAGACACCAGTTCTCTTCAGTACAATGTTCTCAGTAAAGCTCATTTCAGTTATAAAAATAGATTGTCAGCTTTACTGTGTGTTTTAAGCATTGTCAATCACATATCAGCCTGATAAAACCGTGTTTTTTATCCTATACTCAGAGACCAAATTATAGTGGACATTTGAAAGGAGACACTAGACCTGATTATGATAACCTTGATGCAAGAGCTGGGGTAACTAACCAGCAGGTGCAATTTCTCTTCCTCCAAAGCACATGAAGAGAAATGGTGATTTCCACATTCTCAGTGTGTCTATGACCTCTGGGTGGCAAGACTCTTTGGTTGCTCAGTACGGAAATGTTTTTTCAAGGTTAACCAGTGACAGTTGGCTGTAGCAGAATGTACTGGCATCATTTATTGAACCTCATCAAACTTCATAATTTATTGTTGCTGTTACAAAATTTATAAAAAGGAAATCAAGATTCAGCAGTCTAGTTCAGATTTACAGTGTTCCTGGTGCTTAAAGTAAGTGATCTCTGCATTCCTGCACTAATTGATTTTTATATTTTTAAGCAAAATAACTGAATCAACCCTGATGACTGTGTACATTTGTGCTGACCAAGAAACCGAAGGGAAAAATGTATTTAGGAACAAATACAATAGTATATTAGAATGGTTGTGCTCGCCCCGATGTAAGGGACTGCTTAGGATATAAAGTAGCAACAAAAGAGGCTGCCATGGCAACCCTTCATTAAGGGGATGCACTACTCCTCTTCCATCGTAGGGGTGAGCTCAGGACCTCACTCAGATAATATCAAACAGATTAGCCTGTTGCTTTTTCATCCCTAACATGCCCCTTCTGCAATGTTTCACCAAATTTGGTTTGCTGCTCTTCCTTTTTCATTTTGCAAAAGGGAAGGCTATGAGGTATTGTATTTTATATTATAAACATACGTTATTTACTATACATATAACTTGTGTTACATTAAATATGTATATGTAGAATTAACCAAATGTCCAATGTTTTATGTTATTAATGTACATATATTAATTCTGTACAGGGAGTATTCACGGTACGCCACTCACATATGCTTTAATTATTTCGCTTTATATGCTTTAATTTAAAGTTGTTAAAGTATGTTTCTTATTCATTTCATTTTATAGTAAAGCTGATTTTCAATCAAAATGAATTGATGTAATATGGTGGACAAAATGAGAGTGTGGGAAATTTAACTCTATGATTGCATTTGGAATGTCTCTTGCATTATTTTGACTTAACTGTCTTTTCATTTAACTTTCTAGCATTCCAGCTAATTTTTTCCTCCACTTAACGAATTGTTTCCTTTTCTGCAGATTTGAAGAAGTTTAGGAACTCTCCTTCCTCAGTTTCTCACATTCTGTCCCGGGCTTCAGTGTTTCAGTCCATTTTTAAAATATATTAACCTTGGCTGCAGGTGCTGCCCTTTGCTCATGTCAGTGGAAGTAAACAGCAGCTCACTTTGGTTAACCCTCAAGCCGTGAATCTAGAAGGCTACAAGAAGAAGCTTGAACACGCTTTGAAATCCTATGAAAGGTGAGCCTGTTCCCCTGTGCCCACTTTTCAGCATTATGTTTACAAGCAAAAAAAAATCAAAAGAGTTCCAAGGGCTTTGAACAACAGTTTCCCCTTCATTTGTGTGTGTTCACAGTCTTAGTATTCTCAAAGGCTGACAATGCCTTATTCCTTGCCATCTTGTCCTCACACTATGCAGTGTTTGATGCTTTTCAAAAGAGTACAGTACTGTAGGAAATTATTCTATATTGCTTCTCTAAAGTGAGAAGGAAACAGTCTTTCTCTCACTTATGAACATAGACACTACAATGAATATGAATCTGTGATTTAGGATCATCATGTTATGACCCTGTTGCTGTATTAGTATGTTAATTGATTTTTTAGGTATGGCATCTGTAGGATTCTGTAGTAGAGGGATAATCAAGTGATAAAAAAACAACACAGGCAAATGATAGCACAGATTCATAATAATAGGTTTTACTTAAATTTAGCATGATTAAAAAAAAAAACTTTTATTCTGCAGGCGCCTTAACTTAATTGTATGGAGAGCACTGACCCAAGAAGAAAGAGATAAGTATGACATTTCTTAAAATGAAGTGTTTTAATAATAATATAATAATGGTAATTAAGATACCTTCCTTAACAGTAGCTGTACATACTGTACAGTACGCATACAAAATTGACATATAAGTACGGTATATAGTGGTATTTTGTTATAAAAAATAACGATAAAGAAAAGACTATGGGTACATGAGATAAACACTTTAGGTAGCTCTCTTTAAAATAATTTGTTTCGATTTTTGTACAATTGTTTTAATTGTTTTCTTTTTCAAATGCTGTGACCATCTGGAGCTAAACACTGTCATTTAGTTGATTTTTGTAATGTTTTATTTGAGAATTTTCCCTAAACGTGGGGCATGTTTGTTCTACCCACCCACCTTAAGAAAGATCTGGGCAAATAAAGTCTGTTTCCCCGAGGTTTGGCAGTGAGAAGCCGGTGCCGTTCAAAGAGCACAAGGAGGCCTTGCTTCAGGCTCTGGACAGGCTGGGCTGGCCGATTGCACAAGAAGATGTGTCACTGCTGGAGGATGAGATAGACACTGGTCTCTCCTTGCTGCAGCAGGCCTCTGACCTGCAGAAAGCTGTAAAAGGAAAGGCAGATACAGGGGGCTCTACAAAGTGTAGACAGCCTGACGTGAGTAAAGATTTTCTGTCTGTTGTACTCATTGGCTTTTACAGTAAGAGCCTGAGCACATTATACATTTTTGATTAAGGTAAACAAGTTCTCCTCATGCTCGAAGTGTAAAAGAAATGTGGTGAAAGTACATTTACAAAGGTTTAATGAGATCCAGTAATCTGTCCTACTGTATATCACTGTTCCAAAGTTACGTTTTGGCCGAAAGTATTGTAAAAAGAACAAATAATTGTTCAGAATTATTAAGTAACAGTGTTACTTTTAAAGCTAAAGTACATTAATTGCTTTAACGTTTCGCATTTCGCCTCAGACGGCCATGATCACACTGATCTGTCTGCATTCTCAAAGAAGGGTTTCTTGACTCCCATAGCAGAAAGACATGAGAAACAAAAATTATCCTGAAATGTGGTTCACACCTTCCTCCTTCTCTCAATGACAGACTTGTTTTCATGTAATCTTCTCTATTCACATGCAGGTTTCGACTTCACCCCTTTCTTCACCCCTCTCCACTTTGCGTCACCTGAGTGGCCTCTCTACCTCTCTCCTCTCCCGCCTCCTCCACTCTCCCAGCTTTTGTTCTCCTATGCTATTTAATCTTTGCTTTCTGCTCTGTCTTTCTTAAGAACCGAAGAAGGCTCCACAGCTGAAACGTTGTGTTTTCTTTCTTCTCTTTTCAGCATGGAATAAACCTATTACTTGTTCCTTTGCAGCCTACGCATGCTGACGCAGCTACCCACCCGAACTTTATTATTTCTGACTAAGAATATTGATTTGCAATACATTAGAATCTCTATGAAAAAAAATTCAGGGACATTTACTCTGTGGAAAGAAAGATGCTGAAAGATTTTCAAAAAAGCTTTTTAAAAAAGTGTTGATTTGAAAGAAATTAATAATAGAAGCATCTCATTGACAATCATTTGGACACAAATAACCTGTTTTATCCAACCCTAGATTATTAATATTTATTTTTTGTTTTCTTTTAAAAGCAGATATATAGATAATTTTGTGTGATATAACAGGTAGTTGGCTTAATTTATAAAAACTTAATTCTTAAACATAGTGATGCATATTCCTGGACTAGATGTTGCTGAGTTGTATAAGAAAGAATTTAAAAAAATACAGTGTAACCTGTAGTTGACATCAGAAGAAATCTGCTTAAAAGTCATGCATGTAGGATTTGATTATTTTCCTGGCTGGTACAAAAATATTTTGCTTTTTGTACAGTATTCCGGAACAGTGCTCTAAATGCTGTCTGGCAAGATGTTCGTAAAAATGCAATAACTCATCAGCCATCTAATCAGTGTCATATTCAGCAATAAGTGATCTCCTGCAGCAGGTGTTTGGTTTTGAGAGGGGGTGCTTACGCTGAAAATGGCACTGAAACAAGCTTAAAGCGGATAGCAATCAAATACTGTATGATTGGAAGCAAACTTACATATCACTCAGGCATTTAGCTCAGACACAGCCTAGAAATTGAATTTCTCAGATTATAATTTAATAAATTATAGATGCAGAATTGAACAGAATGGCATATACTGTAGGTTACATACTGTACTTACGCAGGTTAAAACAAAAACTGGTTAGAGAAAAAAGCAAGAACAAAAACAAGCATTTTTTTCTGTTAAGGTTGTAGTTGATTCATGTTTAAAGCTCACAAGATCTATTGCAAGAAAGACTAGTGTTTGTACGTCTTTATATTATTTATGTCTAGTTTCCAAATCTGAACATTTTTATTATACATAGCCACTGTACGACATTGAATGGTCTCAGACCTCATCATCACGAAAGACAAGCAAATCCAAAAGTCAAAGTGGTTTTGCAAAATCATTCCAGGTCCTTTATCCTTAAAAATACATTTCTTTGGGTCTACATGCACTTTCAGTAAAAAATACACCATAATGCAGAATCTCACCAGTTTTATGTAAATCCATACTATATGAACAAATAATAGAAATATCCTGGTTATAGTGTAGCATAGGTGGGAATACTTCAACCTCACTATATTTAACCTGGTATAACCTTGAATTTAAATATATAGTGCATTACTTTTATTTAATTATTTCGCTCTGTGCCTTATGGTCACAGAGTCATTGGCAGGAATACTGCTTTTCTCTGCATTCGCTAAGTTAGAGTTTATAATTTAAAACTGGAAAGAATTGCAAGTAACTACAATAATTTAAAAAATAAAAATTGACGTTGATTAAAAATGTCAGCTGTCCTAAAAAAACATTGTTAAGAAAAAAAAATAATTTAAAACCCTTTAATTCAGGAATTTACACTGTTGACAGTTACAGGTATTTCAAATGCAGGAAAATTCTATTAAATAAGTCATTGTAATTGATGTAATTTCAACATGCAGTTTTCCTTGATTTAATTAAAAAATGTATGGCCTAGTTCTAAGACTCCAACAGCTAGGTGTTGAATTCGAAATATAGCAATGTTTTCATGAATTCAGAGCCAGTGAATTTTTTAGATCAATTTCATTTCTACAGCAAAGAACATTCTGTTTTGTTCACTATTACAGCAAACAGCTTTAACTTTGAATTAGCTACTTACTCTAATCGATCATAAATTGACAATGACACAATTAATTACTTGCATCAATTTAATGTTTTCTTATATTAAACCCAAAATTAAAAATAAAATAAGAGCTGAAAGAGGGTATAAATGAGAACAATGAAAATGAACATTATAATTTGGTACACATGTTAAATTTAATTTAATATAACAATATAATAATATCACACAAATTGTCCATAATGTTACATGTTGCCCATGTAAGTGGAGTTTTTCCTGCGTTTAGCATTAATCCCAGAGTATGGCTGGGAGCTTGAAGAGCTGGTGCTTCTTTATTTTTCAAATTTGGTACCTTTTAGTTTATTCCTGAAAAAATATCATCTTGATTTCCAAGCGTTACTTGCTATCTAACTACAGTATAATGTACTTGGAGCCTGCATTTACAAATGCATTAAATGGAATTCTTTTGCTAAAGTTTTTTTTTTTATTGTTTTGTTTTTAAAACCTTCTGAATATTTAAATTCACCATAACATGATTTGTGACACCATTATTTTTCTTGTTTGGTCAAAGAGTTCTAACAATGTAGTCAGGTAAGATTTAAATGATCTTAATCCATGTTAACTGTTCCTTACAATCTTATTGCCATACAGATGGTCCTCTAGTGTAGTTCTTAGTGTTTATTCCATAGCCTTTCATGCACAGTAAGTGAAGTACAAGCTGTTGCTCTATAATTACCTGGTGTGGTTTTGTCACGCATTTCTGGATGGATGCTACTGTATATGAGCAATTTTCCAGTGTGTAAGTCTCTCTTGAGAGACTGCTGGTGGAAGGATTTTTCTGAAGCAAGAAGCAGGCATGTTTGAAGCAGGAATTCAAAACCCAGCAGTTCATGTTTAGTAAGGGGTCAATTTCTATTTGATTTATCGCTCTCTTCAGCAGTAGGCATACAGTACAATGCTTCTGCACTCTCCCGCTGTGTTGGCTGCGAACGTACTGTATGTAGACACCCTTGAGGCTTCTGGGAAGTCATTTAAAGACAATGCAGTAGTAGCTGAACCAATGTGTTAATTGGTACCTGTGTTAGATGAACCAAGAGGATTAAATGTATGTTCCCTAAGTTTATTAGCATCCTTGGAATGGCTGGATTTCAGCGAGGAAATCTAAAAGTGGCTGCTGCTATCAAAATTTCTGAAGAATTCTTTAAGTGCGTTTTTTGTTTTTGTGTGTTGCCATTGTAATAAAGACGTACCAAGTTCCCTATGAAGTGAAGAATAATCAGTTATGTTTTAGTTTAATTAAGTCTTTACAAGCGAACGTTATTTATCAATCATTTAATTGTCATTCATCAGTCAGTTATTGGCATCTCACGTCAAAGTGAACTTTTGGTATTTCAAACTTTGCAACCTCCTTGTTTTTGAAGGAAAATGTGTTAGATCATATATCCTATTTATTGTATAAGAAGATCCAATGTGTTGAGCAAAAAAAACTTTAATTATAGGATAGTAGGAAAACATAAGGCATAGATATACCTGTGTAACAGAGAAAAGATCAGGGAACCAAAGATGAAAGTTATGAGCATTCTGCTGTTGAAGGACTAGCTTTATAACACTACATATTCATCAGTGCTTTGTCCTGTGTTGACTTACTTTGAGTTTAAAAATAAAGTACAGCATGAAATAAAAGAAATGCCTGCATGTTTGCTTTTGCAGGAAAGAGAGAACCAAATGAGAAACACTTCTGCTGTGCCTAATAAACACAAAAGGGTGTTGGACACACTCAGAGGTCAGAAAGTCATTGCAAGGTCAGAGATTGACGGTTTTTATTATCCAGGTGAGTTTCCTTTCGCTTCACTTTATTTCAGTGAATGTATGAGACCTGTAATCTACTCTAGGACTTGTTCACTTTTCACTATTCTTCTTTGCATTGTATTCAAGAGCATTTGAATTATGAAACATGTATCCTATGCCAAAAATATGTATATACCATGTTTTTAATGTCTTCTAGCACATTTTGACTTTGTGTATATGTTCAATTTAAGGTACTGTGATTAAATGCCTAAACTCCAAAAAAGCTACTGTAGACTTCACACGAGGAGACACTCAAATTGTTCCTCTGGGCTTTTTGATTTCTATTGGAGGATCTGGACCTTGTCCTCCTCTTGCGGTAAGAATCCAGATAGAACTGTAGTGTTGCATTTTATTATTGATCACATGACAGCAACACTGATTAACTCTAGGAGCCGGCAGCAAGAGATTTGGTATTATATTAACGTGTCACAATGTCATTTGTTCTTAAAATTTGAGGACTTGACACTGCTGAATTGTTTCCTTTGTCTCTTCCATTTTATGGAACAAAAGTCTTGTCAGAGTCCTAATTATAAAGAAATGCTTATAAGACCCTGTTACTGAACTATCAGAATTATTGGTGAGTGCTGATTGGAGAATGATGTAGTGTAAAAGGGTGCTGGCAGAGAATCTAAAGAAACACTTCATAGACAAACACTTGCATTTACAGTAATTATTGTTGCTGCTTGTACCAGGCATTAGCACCTTGCTGGGTTGCTGTTGTAGTTTCTCCATTATGAACTGACTTGATTGGTAACCCTTCCAGTAAAATGTCTTTTTAAAAGGCATGTTGAAGCTGAATGCCACAAAATGGGAACATAACTAGTGGGGCACAAAAGAGTGAAAAGGTTACAAACTTGGGAGTTGAAAAAGTCCCAGGTCTTGCAGGGATGAAGGGAAGTAAAGAAGTATGATGTATATCAGAAGTGAAAATAGTTCAAGATTCTTGTTTGAAATCTTATGCTTTCAGTGAAACATTTGTGCTTTTCCTGTGAAAGTGTAAAGGAAGAATAAATCATCAATCAGACTAGGCCTGAAAAGATTTCTAGGGTTGAAGATGTAAGATGAAATACTGTAAACTCTGGACAAATAAAAACACATTAAGATGCTATTGACCTTCAGCTACAGAATGTCATTTGTTCCTCTCCAGCTGTTATTCTATAATTTGTTATTCTGTAAGTGATTCCTCAATTGCTGTCATCATGAGATGGTTCAGGACAGAAGGTTTATATCAGCGTTTTGGTTAAATATGAGTTGGGTTGTGTGTTGAGTTATGATTGATTACAGTTAAACTTGACATCGTACAAATCCAGGCTCCTGATTCTTTATCACAGGTTGGGGATTTTGTGTTTGTTGGAACTGGGACAGAGGATGCAGGTGATTGCTTTGTCCCTGGGGTTGTCATAGCAACTCCTCGCAGAACTGAGGCGTCAGATAAATTGTACACTGTTCTGAAATACAACAAGAGAAAAGTAAGTACAATACGCAGGATTCAAAAGGGATATTATATCTTGGGTAAAATTAAGGCAATACTGATAACATGAGGTACTTGTTTTCCTTTTATGTGAGCCATCTTGACATTTTTACATCTGTCCTGGACATACTGATGAGCTGCATCAATCAAAGGAAATGTTTTTCATTGCATTTAAATATATGCAATTTCCCTGTTCTTATTCCTAATTCTGAATTCCCTAAAACAATCTGTGGGTTACGCTGAAACATCTCTGTAAATATAAAGCTGAGTGCTCAACTGCTTCTTTATATTTTTAGGCATTTTTTTCCAACTTGTACTATGTACTAGGTAGTACTTAGTTTAATCAAAGTACTGTGAAAGTATGAAAGTGGGCTTATGCAAAATAAAACCTCCATACTGAAATATTATAAAAGAAAATCAGAATGGATGAAACTAAGTTTTAAGTTGTGTAACAGAAAAGTAGACAATGTGGTAATAAAGTAGTTTACAGTACTGTGCTTACATTTCATTCTGTACAGCAGAAGAACTATTGTCTGAAATTTGTTCTAACAAATGCTTTTTTTGCTATAAGAGTATATATGAGTTTAATATATTAATATTCACATTTGACAGAAATGCTGATATATTTGTTTTCCGCTTGCTTGTGTTTGATTGTTTGGCACAGCCTTGTAGTGAAGTAGTAAGTACTCTACACTTGTATGTCTGTGCTCCTGTACCCTTGAGCAGAATACTGCACTCACATTGCTGCAGTAATAAGCCCAGCTGCATGAATGTTTTCAGATGTATGTAGCTTTGCATAAAAATGTCACCCAAATAATTTACCCTCTGGGTGCGCCAGATTCCTCCCACAGACCAAACAGATGCCAGAAGGTTGATTGGCTTCTGGGAAAATTGGCCCTGGAGTAAATGTGTGTGAATTTATGTCTGAGTGTGCCCTGCAATGGACTGACATCCCGTCCAGGGTGTATCTAGCCAGTTGCTTGCCGGGATAGGCTGCATCTCCCCCATGGCCCTGTAGTGGTAAAACAGGTTAGAAAATGGATAAATGGATGGATGGGCGCAATGCAAGTATATTTAAAATTTGAGGTGAAACAACCTGATGCTAGAGAGGAAACAAAGAGAAGGGGGTCGAAGGCAGGAGCCTGGAAGAGTTGTGTGGGTTCTGAGTACAAGTGATAGGTTTAAGCATTGAAGCAAGGAGGAAGAGAGCCAGAGTAACCTACATTAATGGCAGCAGAAATATGGGAACCAGGAGGAGGTGGGAGGTGAATAGGCTGAGTATGGGGGACGGTGGGTGAGGCAGGAGATGAAGAGGGTTGAAGAGTTTGCAGATGTCACAGATTTTAGAGGAAAAACAGGAGGCACGGTAAAGTCCTTGGATGAGAGAGGAAAGGGGAAAAGGGTTGTTAAGGGAGGAAAAGGTGAATAAGAGGATTGTTTGTAAAAGACTGAATGTTTTAAACTATGAGTGACGAAAGTGTACTTTGAAGAGAAGGAATAAAAAGTAAAGAGTGAAAGATAACCAAAGCAGAGGACAACCTACATTTCTGTCTGAACACAGTTCTGGTTTAGCAGAACAAAGGAGAGCCAGGGATAGGAAGGGGATGAACAGGCATAGTGAGAAGAGATGGGATAAGAGTGGCAAAGAGAATGGGACTAACAGTCTGAGTTAAATTTAAAGAATGAGTCAGGCTACTTGTACAGATTGAAAATAAAGTAAAATTAAAGAGTGATAGAAAAAGGTGACAATAGGAGCTGGTGGAAGTGGGAGACATGAATGAGAGAGGGAAGGAGATAAAGTAGGGTTCAGAATATAAGAAGAGTTACAAATGAAATGAGGCTGTTCTGCTCATCAAGCCCTTTTGTTGGGCAGGTAGTAGCTAATAGACCCAAGGATCTTAATCAGCCATTTCTTGAAAGAAGCCAGGATATCGGCTTCAACAATTCGACTTAGAATACACAGGCAGAATTAGAATAGTCCAGACGAGTGACTTTGAGTGTGACGGGCAGCCGTCTGTGAAGATAAGATCCAGTTGATGAGTTTTGTGACCTTTGTGAGTAGTTGGAGATGGATGGAGAAGCCGAGAGCTCAGGAAAGGAAGTAGACCAAAGATAACTGGTGGGTTCAGCTCTTATAGAAGGTTAGCAACACCAGAGTTCACCTCAAATGGCAGAGGACCTGGCTGTGGTTAAGGAGAGAGAATTAGTGAGGAATTCAGGCAGAGGGAGATGGTATGAGGTTGGGAGTGAAAAGAGAGGACCGGGAACTGGGAAATAATGAAGAGGACTGGAGCAGAGAAGGAACGGAAAGGAGAGGGAAAGAGGGAGAGTTTGCTTCTCATCCTGGAGCAGAGGCACTTATGAGCAAGTTTGGTCAAGCCTCTGGCCTCTTCTTGGCGTCCTCCTCTTATTGGTTTCCTCTTTCTGTCTGAGGGGCTTCATGGCCAGCAGTGCGTCTCTGTTCTGATTGGTCACTATTGGTGCTGCAACCAACACCCATGGAATTTGACCAGTTAGTATGTTTTTGTTTTAATTTTCTGTCTCTCCTGAATTGCAGGAGCACTCTCCACGAAGAAGAATCATTAAGATCAGCCAGACTAAATATTCCTTTGCCTGCCGTTACATAAGGGAATGCCAGATGGTGGATTACACAATGTAAGTAATTTCTAGTTTTTTTTGATGGTCCATTTTTTGTGGTTATTTTTAATTTCATTCTGTTGAACACTAACATAAGGTTGAGCCTTGGGGATTTTACCATGAAGACCCAACTATGCTGAAACTATGCTGTGTTTTTGGTATAAGACAGGTGTTTGCATTAGTGCTATTAGCTGTACTCTGAATAATAGTTAATACCACAGTGCCAATCTTTATTGAATCTACTGTGGTTTATTTGTTCATGATTTTAACTTTATGTGTCAAGTAAAATAGTACAGGTTTGGAGAAAAATATAAAACTTTGCTTGTTTGCTGTTGATGTACGGTAGTTTCTGATTTTCTTTGCGTGTATAGCACTTTTGACATTATCTATATCTGCATGGCTTTTTTTCTGAAATGGAAAAAGAAACTGGGAGTGGCACAGTGGTGCAGTGGTTAGCGTTGCTGTCTCGCAGCGTTGGGGCCTTGGGTCCAATTCCAGACTGCTATCTCATGGAGCTTGTATCTTCTCCCAGTGTTTGTGTGGATTTTTTCCTGTTGCTTCAGTTTTCTCCCACAGTTCAGAGACACACTGGTAGGTTAATTGGCCTCTGCCTTTTTGTGAGAGACAGCTCAATAAATGATTAGACTCATCTCTGTTGCATGTTTGTCATTTGTGTTTTAAACACTACAGTGTTTGTCATTTTCATTTCTAGTCCAAGTGTGCAGTTTGTGAAACCAGTTCCTAAAGTCTCGTCCCAGCGCAGGAAATCAGGCAGTGTGTCATCACCAGAAGAGGAAACAATTAACACAGAGCATAAGAGGAAGGATAAGCTGAAAAATAAGCACAGTGGGAGACCATCAGACAAGAATGACATTTCTGACAGTGACATGACCCAGGAGGAGGACCAGAAAAGCTCATCAAGTGATGAAGGTGGCAATCAGTTTAGTAGTCTTAGGGATGTCAAATAATTTGCAAAAAAATGCTAAAAAGGCTAAAATTATGATTTTGCTTTGCTCTTCTGTATAAATCATTTCACCTTCTATGTCCTTTTTTCTCCCTTTGATCCACAAGGTTTGTTGTCATGATAAAGTAATAACTATTCTAACATTACCTCTCAGGTTCTCAAAACTGAATTTCTCAGAATTACACAATGCCATTGCATTTTTGGACAGCTCATAAGTATTTGTTAAACTAAAATTATCTTCCCCTTTCCTAAAGTAACTTAAAATTTAAAGCTGACAGAACTGAAAGAATATTTGAATTATGTCTTTGTTCCTCAAAGCCATCCTGCGCTTTTCTACTGGGTACATGTTTATGTTCTTTAATTTAAATTAATTTTTCTTCTTGTGGCACGTCCTTGGCTCAGATTTGATACAAGCAGGAAGCAATTTCAACATTTGAATTTAATTTAACACCTGTGTTGAGGAGAGCAACAGGCTGGCTGTGCTAATTGTTTTGTTTACCTTCTGGCCTCCTTGTTTACAATAATTTGTTGCTTCTCTGCATCCAGCGTTGCATTTGAGTTGTTCTTCAGTCAGCATTTAGATGCACAAAGAGAATGAGAATGAAAATGAAGGAATTCTCAGGGTCAAAGCAACCTTTTTTATTTTTCCATCTCCTTTGAAGTGTCCTCGGGATTAGCATATCATCACCCACCAGAACATTTCCATCTGTTGCTGCAGACTTCGCTTGCAAACAATTATTTTTCATCTTCTCTTCTTTGATCTTTCATAACTTTTCTCATTTATTTCTGGATAGATGTTCAGAATCATAAATTTGAACACAGGCAGCTTTGTGTTAATTTGGCTAGCATGAGCCACTCTAGGTCTCCCTTCTAGGTGTCTAGACTAGAGCAATGTTTGAAGACTAATACAATGACAAGAAAGATTGTTTTTATTGCCTGCATGGTTTAATAATTCTACATTATTATTTTTGCTATTGGTCTGATGCTTTTATGCAAGGTGTCTTACACATACTGTAATTATACAGTTTGAATTGAAATACTGTATTACAGGTACTTGTGAATAAAGTGTCATGCTTAATGCCATAGATGAGCTAGTATCTACACAGTGCTGGCCACACTTTGTATCTCTTGTCATTTAGAGCCAGCTACCATGGTAATTATTCGACAGTAGTCTTGTACGACCTGGAGGCAATTATCCACCTTGCTCACCTCAGGTGGTTCAGGAAATCATAAGCCATGATCTGGCAGTGGTTAGAAACTCTGTCGTAGATTTGGCTATGTTTCAAGCTTTGCCCCAAGTTACAAAGTTCTCTCTGTGTTTGCTTCCTGTATTCTGGACCCTGCTTCGCCCTGACTTCATTCACTGAATTCTCTTCTGGAGCTTTGTACTGTGTTGGTTTTGAACTTCACTTGTCCCTGTTTATGTAGCTGTAAACAGTGTGCCACTGTGCTGCTTACTCACACTGCTGTTTGCCTATATTTCTGTGCCTGCTCTTGGGTTCATTTTATGAAAATGTGTCACTGCTTCACCATCTTCAGCAGAAATATATTAGATTGAGAAGTACTAATTACAGGGGTCTATAAAATTGCATTATACAGATTAAATATGCTGAAAAGTGAAATAGTATTAAAGGTATAATATAAAACACCCACCAGATATTCTGTCATATGATGGTTAAAATATTGTGCAGTTCTGATATTTGCACAGAGTCTGAGAATGAGTATGAGCAGAGAAAAAGGAGAGAGGTTAGCCTGGTAAGATTCAGAAATCCAGTTTTGAAACAGCTGCAACAGAAACCAAAAACTGAGAATAATACTATAGCAGGGGCACGGAAACTGATCTAGATGATCAACAGTTATTAAAAATAAATAATTATAAACCCCTAACTGTAAAAGATATGCCAAGAATATATTTTACAATGGAGGAGGAAAAGAAGCAGGGAGGAAAGAGAACGACCGCCGGACAAGATGAGGTCTCCTTAAACAGTCCCATGAGCAAGAGGTGAGAAGGAGAGCTGAGAGGAGCATGGACGGTGCATGCCAAATCACCTTGAAATCACTCTAAAGAATGAGGGTTATGTGAAAAAAAAGAGAAGTCATAATTTAGAAAGTAAGCAGAAAGGTCACAGTATTATGGAGAAGAGTGCTGGAATCTGTTCTGAGGGGGTGCAGTTCTATATTGTGAACCTGAAACATTTTTACAGAGACAGAAGAGAGCAGATGACACACAGAAAGAGCAGGGTTGAAGATGGCCATTATCCAATTATCCAAGCTCATCCAAATGATGGAGGGAATATGTTTTTTACTAGTTCACAAACACAATTTGAAATATTTCTGAGAGCATATTTTTAGAACTGTATTTGTAAACTTTATAATGTTGTAAATCTGTCTCAGACCTTTTTATTGATCTCACAGGCAGGCAAAAGCCTGGAAATGAGCCACAGAGCAGCAGCTCTTATCTGTGCAGATCTCAGGAGAGGTCAGTTGATTTGCCGGCCTCACTGATGGGGACTCCATTCTCTAAAAGGCTGTCTACCCCCTTAGCCTCATATTGTTCTGAGAGATCAGAAGCTCAGGCTGCGAAACCATCTTCTACAAATTTGCTGGAGAGAACTGCAACTACCAATCAAAAACTAGAGGAGCTGGTTCAGGAGCTGCAGAAGGCTTTGACTGAACACAGATCACAGCAAGAGGTACAGTATGTGACAAGCAATATCTTCTCCATAAAAAATCTTTATCCTACTTTAAACGCAACTTTTCTGCAGTTGTTTTCCCCACCTCTTTACATTTCAGGAGTCTGCATGAAAATTTACCCTTACTTTATTGTTCAGAATATGTGAAGAAACTTTCATTTCTCAGAACTACTTTACCATACTTTGAATAATGGTACCGTTATCTGTGAACTTTAAAATGTAGTGAAAGACATTTCACATCTAAATGGTCCAATATTTTTATTCTCTTTTTAAACGTTTCGCATCAAACACTTTTTTTCCAATTTACATTTTTTCTTTCACTTTAAAAGGAAGAAAAAGTAAACATTTTTTACATAAACAGCATGGTACTATATTGTTTTTTTCTTGTAATCAGTACTTGAGATCCAGGTATTTTGTATTATCAAGTATAGCAGTCTTGGAAAATGAGAAACCACACTGTAATTCTGGTTTTGTAGTAGTAGTAGTAGTAGTAGTAGTAGTAGTAGTAGTAGTAGTAGTAGTAGTAGTAGTAAATAATAATAATAATAATAATAATAATAGCTTACACTTACATAGCACTTTCTATGCAGACTGCGCTCAAAGCACTAATGTATATTACCCATCTGTATGGTGCGAGGGCAGCCGAAGTGTGCCAGTACGCTCACCACATACCAGCTTTTAGTGGGGAGAAGAACAGAGTGATGAACTGATAGATGGGGATTTGTTAGGAGGCCATGATTGGGAAAGACCGGCAGGGGAATTTGGTCAGGACAGTGGGGTTAACACCACTCCTCTTTTTGAAATACTAACCTTCTGTTAGTTAATAAAGGCTTGCTCTATTGCGTAATTATTGTAATCCAATTCTACATCAACATATTTTCGCTAAATGACTTAATCTCTGTGCCAGTTGGGCCTTTGGTTTGCTGTTCATTACACAAGTTCTAGAATCAACTACTGGAAATATTGGTTAGTTCTGGCAATATTATTACTTTTGGATGTGACTGTGCGTTATCATTTATAATACTGTACAGTTGATCCTGATCGTTATAACGCTAAATGCGAATGTGTTTTTATATCCCTAATTGGAACAGGGGTTAGATGGTTTAGAGTTAGATATTGTAGAATCAGCAATGTACTGTAGCTAATCAGTCTAATTCTGTTTGTTTTATTCTACTGATTTTTTTTTTCTTGTAGCAAATTCAAAAGTGTGTTCAAGACCTTGCCAGCCTGAAGCTGCATGGAGAGTCTGATTTCCTTGCAGAGCAGAAACAATTAACAACTCAGCAGAGGGAGTTTCTGGAAGGGCTGGAGAAGCTGACTCATTACTCTCACAATGGAGCAAGTCAACAAAAGGGTAAGGAAGCACTGCGCTCCACTGCTGTGAAAATGAAGAACGGAGGCCGTTTCAGGATGCCAAGGCTGAGCACAACCTTAAAATTTGTCTTGAAATGGCTTGATGCCCAGTTAAAACCTTTGGGTTATCTTTGCCTAAAGGTCTGCAGTTCCTGTATTATTTATTAGTGAGGCTATCAAACAAGGTGGAATCAACATTTGTCATCTCAGTAAGATTTTATTTAGCATTCTGCATGTGTATTTTGCATGTCTTCCATTTATGTATGTACAGCTCCTGCAGAAAGTCTAGACCCCCGTGAATCTTTTTCACATTTGTCTGCGTCAGTACCTCAGCATTTCCTACATTCTAATGAGGGTTGTGTCCTCTCATACACACACTATACTGTACTTTACAGTTTTCAGGGGAAAAAACTATTTTATTGGTAAAAAGTATTTGATTAAAATACAAAACTGAAATATCATAACTGGATAAGTTTCCATCCAGCTGGGTTAATACTTGGTTGATGAACTGCAGTTAGTTTGCCAGATAGGTCCTTACCAACCTTGTTTATCTAAACTTGGCAATATGTGACCATGCTTCTTTGCAAAACTGTTCAAGCTCTGTCAGGTTTCTTAGAGAGCATTAAAGGACAACAATCTTGAAGTCTTCCCACAGCTTTCAGGATCTTTGATATTTTTATACCTGTCCCCAGAGATGTGCCTTTCCACAGTCCTTTAGAAAGCTCCTTGGTGCTGTAGGGGTTTTGTGAATTTACTAGCACTATATTTAGTTGTAACAGTAAATTGCGTGAGTTTACTTTGTCTTAGGAATCAATTGGCAAAGCAACAAGGAGTCATCACAAGGATTTACAACACATGGAATACATTTATTGATATATTGAAACAATGTGTACATAAAATATTCAAAATATTAAGCTGAGACAGAAAAGATATATAAAAATAGGTCTATTACGGTAGTATACTGTTGGTTATTCTAACTTCCTCATCAGTCTCATTAAGTTAATCAACATTGAGGCACACTTAAGTACCTATGGCTATAGAAAGAATTAAACTGATAATAATGTGTTAATATAACAATTTTATTCTCAAGAGGGTGAATACTGAATTATACTCATCAACAGCCGTGGATTTGTAACAGAAGGATGGGGAACAGTTGACTGGGTCCATCCCAGCTCTGTCCAATCCATGCTGTGCTGGCTCAATGCCACTCCAGTCCTGAGGCAGCTGGGAACGTCAGGGAGAGAGAGAGAGAGAAGGATCCCGCTATAGCCTCGCGTTGACAGTCCATTCCCTCAAATGGATTGTCCAGGTTAGCGTTGAGTCGAACTGGGACATGGTCTGTGCACAGGGAGGTAACTGCTCAGTCGGGGAGAATCACACAGAAATGCGTAGTGGCTGCTGTTGAATTATGCTCTGTTCGGGTATATCAACAAAAAGTCCAACCGTTTCTTTCTGGTGATCGAGCGCATGCACGGTGATAGCTAGGCTAGACCTCAGGCAGAATTCTGGTTTCATGTTCAGGCTCACCCTCTAACTTGGCGCTTGGGGAAAAAGTTCCAAGAAGTCCCAAAACTCATACAACAAGTGTAGCAGGTAAGTGGTTCTGTTGTCAGCTAAGTTGGTTCAGCGGAGAGAGGAGGCTGGCGGAATTAGAGGTGATGCACTGCTTTTTAAGTTGGTGATTGGTCAAGAAGCTACCAGGTGGAGTGGAGACCCAGGTCCCTGATTGGTTGTCATCTTACTGGATGATTGACCATGCCCTGTGATAATTTTCGGATTATCTCCAGACAAGCTAAATTAGGAGTGCTATTACAAGGGAGGTGGAAAAATTAAAATCCAGCAAAGCTATTTTAATTTTTCTAAAATGTTATTATTTTTTTATTTGGAAGTTTTAGGATATTCTTTGTAGATAAGAAACATTTCAGTTATTTTTAATTACAGGCTTTAAGGCAACAAAAGGTGAAAATTGTGAAAAGGGGGTGTAGAATTTGAATAGGCAACACACATAGTTTTTTTTTGCACTTTTTGACATCTGTTTTCAAGCAATACATCACTATATTTAGTTTCTGAAGTGCTCAGGTGAAAATCCAAATACTTATTTGCTCCTGAACACTTGAAGGCTTGTGATGAAAACATTACAGCAAAATGAACTTTTGGAAAAATGACACCCGCATTGGGCATTTCTCAATGACACAGAACCTGAATAATTACAATTGTTTCTTGGGAAGTCTAAAGAATATTAATCAACCTGTTAGCAAAATTTGAATTATAAAAAAGATTGTATGTAAAATTATTCAGAGAAACACTGTGTATAATTGATTAATTCCATGCTATTGTTTCAGGCAGAAATGCAGTTTATATTCCATACTCTGTTAATACTAAAGGAAGCTACCTTACAGATAACACTGATAACAAATCAATTTATATTAATAAACAATACTTTAGATGCATTCTTGTACAGTATTTTCGTACCATTCTGAATGTGTTTCTTATGATATGTTTCACAGCTTTCATTTTACTAAACAAATAATGTTGGTTCAATAAATATGAGCAAAGAAAGATTCTAGAATAAGTTCATACCTTTTGTTCTAAAGGGAACATGGAGTCAGACTTATAGAATTTAATGGGAATTGCCTACAACAAAGGAAACTGTAGGAAGGTTAAACTCTCTATAATTGCCAGCTGAAAGTCTGTAGATAGTCATAATACAACTACTCCATCATGAAAAACAGATACAGTTTGTTTTGTTATAAGCTTTAAACAAGGTTGTGATTAAGAGTGTCACTGCTGTTAGGGAAAGATAATCACAATGCAATTTAGAATGATGGAAAAGGATATAAATTACTGCTTTATATTTTAAAAAATGGTGTAGTACGTTGACAAGTAGCATGTTGGCGCAGTAGTTAGCATTGCTGCCTCACAGCTCTGGGGCCCCAGGTCCAAAGACATACTGGTAGGTTAACTTGCTTGTGTGAGTGTGTGCTTAAGTCTGAGTGTGCCCTGTGATGGACTGGCGTCCCATCCAGGGTGTATCCTACCTTGCGCCTGTTACTGGTTAGGACAGGCTCCAGCTCCCCATCAGTCCTGTATTGGGCAAAGCAGTTAGAAAATGAATGGATGCATAAACTGACAAACAGCCTTCTTCTCAGTTTGGGAAGTACAAGTTCATTTTAATCAATAACTTATATTTAATTAAAATTGGCTTGAATATACAAATTATTTTTTATAGTTGTTAGTTTGTGACTCCCTACGAAAACTCCTGGACCTAAAAATTATTTTTTTAGTCATTGATTATCTTTACCTGGCTATTTTTAAATTTGTTTTAGAGTGCAATGATAGACACTTTAGATACAGTTATACTTAATACTGAAAAAGTTCAGTATTAAAGTTCAGATATATATCCACTACTCCACAAAGAAATCAGTTAATAATTCATTTTCTTTTAAATAAATACAATTAATAAATAATGGAATTTCTCAGTCTTACTTGTTTTCTCATGTAGAATGGATTATTTAGTAGCAAGCGTTAATCTCAAAGATTATTGATATGTATTTTATTTAATACATTGTCCCTTTATGTAACCATTGCTGGTAGTATAATGTTCTTTCTCCTAATGCTAATGCATAATTTAATCACACACTTCTCTTTCAGCATCAAAGGTGAGGAACAGGTGATCCTCTTGTTTCTCTTGGTGTTTGTGACCTGACCTGATTAAAACACAAATCTCTAAAGTTCTGAGTTTAAGGTCTTATAATCCTTTGAATTTAGATGGTACTGCTCTGGTGTAAATCATTGTTTCAGACACCTATTAAAAACAGAATAATCCGCTGTGACAGTTTCTGTCAGCAAGAAAGAGATTCAGCCAGTTTCCTCTATACGTACGTATTTAAAAGTGTAGATGATAATGGATGACCCATGGGTTTATCCGAGCAAAATAATTAGTACTTGCCTGTTGGTGCTTGTCTGCAGAGGCTTTTAATTGATCCCAGTGCATCTAGACTTAGTGAAAAGAAAATTGTGGTATGGAAAGCAGATTTATGTTATACTTGGACAGAAAAAAATATGTTTCATACTACATAATTTTAATTTCATTGCATTGCTTTAATCATCAAAGGAGACAGTTTGCTTTCTGAGCTTCAAGATTTGCCTAAAGCTACATGGTGCTGTGTGAATAGTGGCTTGAAAGCAGTAATGATTACTGTTCATTCAGTTCTTCATTTTATTTTACTATTAAAAATTTAAATTAAAGTTAAAATGTTAAATCTGAATGTCCCTCTAAATATAAAAACCCTATGAGTCTCAGAGTCAATTTTTTTGTTTTTACTAAAAATAATTTAAAAACATTCATGTTTTTATCAATGATTGATTTATCGCTGTGTTTGTATTTGATTTATCACCTTACTTATAGCATTTGCATGAAACATACCTGTACTCCATGCTATACCATTAAATTTGGATTGATCAAAACCCAAATTATTCAAAAGCTGGAGATCACATCAAATTTTTCCTTTATTATGCTTCCATATGATAATGCACGATTTGCATTTTAACTACAGAAGAGCAGACATACATATATATTCTGTATTACCCTGCCAAGGAAAGAGCTTTTTTAAAGTATTGGGAGTGCCTATTTAGTAAAGTACTGTAGCAATGTAGTCTGTTTCTCATGCACTGATAAACCTGTTTACTGCCAGAATACTGAAGGCAGATAAGATGTGTTTGAAGGGATGCTGGGTGAAAGTGTGCTGGGACTCTGGGATAGACTGCTGACTGCTTCTGACTGCTGAGAGGACCGAACTGCAATTCATACCTTACTTTGCATTGCCTTTCTTAGAAACCTCTTCTATGTGGCAGCTGTTATGCCACTTACATTTAGCATCCAAATGGCATCAAAAGATTAGTAACAATCTCATTGCAGCTGCTAATCCCTAGCTAAGAGACGCAGTGAATCCAGAAGCTTGCTTGGTCACAAATCCAGATACTGTTTGAGTGCTTGGTGAATAATTAACAATCAGGAGAACAAGAGACATGCGAAAAAAGGCGGCCACAAAGCCCTGGAAAGTAGCCCTACAAGGCCACATGGGTGTTATTATAATCAGACGAGCTCCATAAACTGTTGAAGGGTGTTGAACCCAAGGCCCAGTACTGCACAGCAGCAACGCTGATCCCTGTGTGACCATGCTACCCAAGTGTACATTCATCACTAAATTATTTTGATATTTGCAGGAGGATGAGGCTAGGTACTAGCCTATTGTCCTTGGGATCAGTGGAGACTAAAGTGATCAACAGTGGACATACTCTATTCAATATTGTGGTGTGCTTTATAGAACCGTGTATGAATTTAAATTAATTAAGTTAATTAAATATATATATTTTCTTTCCCTGTCAGACTGTATTGCAGATCTTTTATTTTCTAGATTTGAGAGACATCTCATTAGAATAAGAAAAAGGATTTTCAAACATGAACATTTTACTTGCTTAAAGTCACTGCCATTTGAAAATAGTGGAAAACATATATGAATTTCTTAGGAAAGTCATACCCCCCTTTATTGATGGAGAAAAGCCACATCTACTTGAAAAATAATGCTTTCTCATGTTTTATTTATAGCCTATTACCACAAATGCTTATTTGAGAATTTGTGTGCCAAGTGTTGTACTTTTATAAGCTTTAAATTAAAGCTTTACAGTCGGTACGTATTTTCAACTCTGATCCAAGAAAAGGGATTAGGAGGCTCAAAGAAAAGATGAGTTTTAATCTGTGATTAGCAACATTGGGCTGCAGATTGTTAAAAGGATTTCCCAGGTCTCTTTAGGCTGGCCTGGGGCTGACAGTTACTGTGGTGACAATGCGTGAACAAGTAAAACTCCATGTAATGAGTCCTCAGTGCAATGGACAGAACTGCATGTTTTGCACTTATTAACAAATGTGAAATACGGGCAGTTCTAAAGTTCATACTCATACTCTTCTTTTTCAATGTTTAATATGTAAATATTTTCAGTGATTGTGCATAGCATGGCCAATATTGTAATTAATGTGCCCTTTACCCAAATATTGTTAATTGCAGACCAGATTAATTAACAATGAAAATGCTTCTAGATATATACAAATCATTGCTGACAACATATTTTCATTTCAAAACATTTGATGAATTTAATAATTGCCACCCATTTACATCACAAATATCCTGAATAATTTTAAGTGTTTTATATTTTCAAGCTTGTACAGTAGCAACAATGACTAATGACTGAGTTTTGAATCACTGTGAATCACTGTGATTTACTGTATTAGGGGGGATAAGGATGGTTTGACGCACTGTTAAAACACTGATTAATAACCTCTGAGTTCTCCTGTTATGTAACTAAAAATCTTCTGTGAGATCCTCTAAAGATATTCTGTGGGACTTGAAAATGATCACCTGCACTTCGTCGAGAAGCCATTAAGTTCAGATGAGGACTGAAGGTTCACATAATCCTTGAATTTATTCAGGGACATGCCTAGCTTGTTAATAGATCCTGAGCAGTGACTGCAAGACACATGATGATCAAAAGTCTTTGTGTTTATTTTTAAACTTCAGGTTTAAAAAGGCACAACGTTGCTTTATTTAGACTATGCAGACACAACTAAGATGTCGGTACATGAGGAAATACAGTGTGGTGTCAATACAAAGAAAACATTTCAGTAGTGTTTGAAGCATGTTATACCAGTTGATTGGATTTATAAAGTTCTTATTAGGAGTCTAAATGTTGCACTTAAATAATGCATTAATTAACCAGTTTCTTTGGTCAACTAACATCGAGACCACCAAAAATGCTTTTTAAAAAACAATATATATTTTGGTTTTGTTATTGATTAAATGTTTTAGCATCATTTTGAGTACTGAATCATTCATGATTGACTGTAGTGTGACTGGGACTTTGATTAGACACAGGTGATGAGGTGATGTACAGTAAGTCCGCTGGTGAAAGTCATAAAAGGAAAATCCCATCCCAAATCTCAAATCTGCCTATCAAAACAACAGTGCTTTCATGACAGCAGCATGTTGGAGGTGTGAGGATGTGTAAGGATCCTATGGGAACATTGATTAATTCACATGACTGAACAAGGCTCCTCTAACAATCAAGCATCCCATACGGATTATCTAAATAGTATACGCTTGTATGCTTCAAACATAATTCTAGTTCAGAAACAAAAAAAACATTGTTTTATAGAATACATTAAATGTAATCCCAGATTTACACTTGGTCATACAGACTGGATGCTGATCATCAGTTCGCGTTCAGCAGAGACTGGACAAAGAGGAACCTGTCATAGAATGAGACTGGCACTCACCAATCATTGTTTTGGCACTTCAGGCTTCACAAGAAATGAAGTCAATACAATAAAGGAAATAAGCTCTATTGCTTTAAATGGGTACTTACTGTAATTATACAGTAAGATTTCACACACACATGGTAGTGCTGTTTTTTTAACAGCCCTGTTCATCTCTTAATCCAGTTGACCTTATTCACTTGGACTCATATTTTTTTATCGTCACATTCCATTCTGGATAGTTTTGAATATAAGGACAATATACTTCTGAATATAGAGTATAGGGTCTGAAGGGCCTAGAGCAATTCTGTCTAGAATTTATAACCTCCACTCCCTTTGAGATGTTCCAGAAGCTCATAGCATTGTAATCTGGGCCAGAGGAGGTTTTATTTACTGGAATTATTTCAGACAACTATGACTTTAGTCTTATGTTGCAGTATGACATTTCTGAATGCTTTCAACAGAACATAATTCATAATTTTCTTTCATGTTTTTGTTCCTATTTCATCTGGGGTGCAACTAAAGCTGGAAGGTACTGAATACATCCTCAAAGGAAACTTCTAAGGAATTGGCAATAACCATCTCATATGCACTACTAGATAATGTAATTTTGATCACATCATATGAAATTCCATTATATTCAAAAAAGGATTTATAAAGTATATTACATAAGCCTGTTATGTGTGCATGAAGTTTCAATACAGAATAATGACTGCAGCAAATAGCAGGAAACAGTATATAATTATATATACACATAGAAAACTTGTATAACAAATAACATGAAGTGCAAATATGACATACTATTTTTTATATCCATGATCTGACAGGTTTTTAGGAGATAACTGGGTTTAATTTCTGTTTGTCAGGTACACTGCATTTATGGCTCCTTCTCCCATAAATCAACCTCTATAGGGGCCAAGAATATAATTTCTTCCTCTGTCCCATCAGCATGAATGGAGCCTGCCTTTGCAGAAAACATTGCTCTTCTGTCACGCAATGCACAGCTAGACCTCCATATTCTGTTAAAAGACTAGTTTTATGAATCATTATTTACATCAGACAATAACCCAAGTGATATAGTTCATAGCCCTTTTTATGTGTTTTCTTTTAATTTATTCAAACTACTCTCAGTAGTTTGGATGAATTCCATTCCATCTGGAGAAGGCATCATTGTGTAACAATGTATACTTTAGATCACCTTTCTCTTGCCCTTAAAATAATCTCCTGCATCTTGTACTGTACATCAATAAAGTGCTGGATGTAAATTATTAAAGGGCCTGGAATAACACCATGCGCTCTATGTGCGTTTTTGAAATGTCACATGCGATAGCTTCTTTCTGCACTTGCGTTAATCTAAATGACGTTATTACCAGAAAAAAAGATAAAAATACAGGCAACTTTGCTCGATAAAACATTACTAAAAGTTAGTGTACTTTATTAAGCCTCTTATGCGATATCAAGCCATTAATATTTGCTTCCACTTTACACGGTAATTAGCTGTGCATTCCACAGTACAGTACCATGAGAGAGTCCAATCTCTTTGAGATCAGCCAGAAGTGATTGGTGCAATGTGATTTTATGCTGTCCTCTCTTAATCTGTGCTCACCTTAAATCATTCTTTCATTCTCATCACATGCCCGAGCCACTCCTGTCTGTGTTGTCTTATCTCATCAAATAGAGATCTTAGTAAGTGATTTTATTAAGCCAGAAAACATGATTACTTTTCCTAAGGTGTACTGTACAGTATGTTCTAGAAGGTGGAACTCAGGAAAACACCCCTGGGCCCAGAGAAACTTGAGCCAAAACAAAATTGTAGTATAATTTCATTATTCATTTTATGTCCAGAAATGCTTGATGTTCAAAGATTATTCAACAAAAGCAGAGTATTTTCTTCTGCTTTAACTCAGTTATGTCCCTGGATTTGTGAAACAGTGGGATCACTCATTTTGAAACTGGCATCTAGTATATTCTCAAATTAGTGTCATTACGTGTGGAGATTTTGTCAAAGAGTGAACTGCTAAAGGACTCCGTGGCTCTTAATCCAGTTTATTTTGCTGTCAGGTTTTGTTATGTAAAGTGCCTGTTATGAGCATAGTTGCTGATTTGCACTGTGATGTACTATGGCACGAAAAACAGTAGCTCCAAATTAGTTGCTTCAGATTTCTGTACTAATTACAGTATGGTTTCAGTGATGAATCTGAACATTTCAATATTTGTATTCAGTATAAGTACAAATGTACTCCTTTAATAGATTACATGGGTGAAGATGTGCCTTTAACTTCATGAGTCTGCTGTCTATGGCAACTTGTAGTGATATTGTTGCACAGTAGTGAGAGACCAGAACTCTTTTTGTAATATTTCATAGATAAGAATGACCAATTTAACACCACGTCTGGATACTCACTCTCTTGTGTGGCATGCCTCTCTCTTTTTTTTCTTTATCATGCATTGGTGTGTCTCTATAGCACCTAAAAAAAACAAATTCTTTTTTTATAAAAGCTACCTGTACATTATTAATGTACAGTCCGTACCATCTTAAGTAGTATGGAGGAGAAGACACAGAACATTTGAAGCTGTTGTTTTTTAGATTATTTGAAATTATGCACTTTTTAGTTCTTTTCTCTTGTTTTTAAAATATGACATAATATTTTTCTTTTTTCCTGATCACTGAAAGGTGAGGCTGTGGCTGACATTCCTGAGTATGTGAACAGTGCCAGACTCAAACTACCCAAATTGAGTCCAGGACAAGAAGTCCTTGCCCGTTGGTCTCACGATGGCTGGTATTATCGCAGTAAGTCGATGCTGATGGTAGAAAAAATGGAATTTCTAAATATATGAGTGCAAGAGAGGATATTTATACAAAGCATTAATACCATGTGATTTTAACCATTGTGAAGCAATGCCCAAATTCTCACAACAATTAAAGTTACAATAATAAAGGTACTAAAAAATCTTCTTTGACAGGTTCAGTCATCCACTCCTGTGGAGACCAGAGCTACTTCCTGCAAAACAAAGAGGGAGAGTTGGAGAGAATCTGGAGAGAAGATATCATTACAGATGGTCAGGACTCTGAAAATGTAATAAAGGTAAAGGAGACTTAGTCACCATGTACATAGATATGCCAGAACTTGAAATGATAAACATACAGTAATTCTATAATTTATATTTTGTTTATGACCATACCTTTGAATATTTCTATAGTCCATCTATGACTATAAATGTATTTATATTTAGATTTGTGATGTGACTGAATTTAGAACCTAAATTAGTTAGTGTGATTGATCGAGTAATATTCCTTTTTAATGATATAATGTATTGATATACTGTACATATTGATAGACAGTCAGGAACGTATAACATCATATTCACTACACTACACTATTCTTACTGTAAATACCTTTGAGGCAATATAATGAATTTCATTAGCCAGCATTATACGTACAGTACTTACGTTTGTTCGTACAAGATGGTCTAAATGAGAATACATCCCCACTTCCTTTAGAAGGATAAGGATGTTTGATTTGAGATACCAATAAAGCATCTTTGTGAAGAAAGATGACAGTAAAATACTCTATCAATGCCCAGAGCCTACCATAAGTGATACGTACAAATAGTCATATAAAGAAACATATATTCATTACATGGAACTTCCCCCAAAACAGGAATCCATTTATTTTTCGAAAGCATAAATAAGGAAGCAATCCAAAATACCCAAGCACTAAGAAATGCAAAAGATTAAGGAGATCAGCAATCTTTAATTAATTATTTAAATTTTTCTTTTTTTGAATTTGTTTTTCACCCATTTTTCATTTACTGTCATTTTCATTATCTTGATACTAAAAAATATTTTGTACAAAACATATTAGTTCACACATTGAGGAATTTAGAAAGGTTTTCCAATTATAAAAAAAATTAAATGGATTCTTATGGTCCTTGAATTGATAAGTTATTAACAGCCAAAGGAATGTGTTAAATGGCCTCATCTAATTTGGAATATTCTTGTTATATGCTTCTCAGTTTGCATATGTTGTTAATTAGGAAGTGTTTTAACAACATTTTATGCTTTTTAACACATGCTAAAAAATACAAAAAAAAGTAAGCAATGAAAATAATTGAAACCATATCATTTTTTCAAGATCTTCAATTGCTTTTTTACAGGACAGAAATGTACTTTATATATAGTATTTTTTATATATAACATTTTTTGACTATATTTGTTTCTAAGATGTCCCACAGGTGTGGATTTTGTAAACTTCAAAAACATTTTTGTTTCCAACAAACTGTGACAGCCTAATGTACTGTATGTTATAACAACTGTGTAACCCTAAGCTCTTGATTGTAAAAATACTATATGCTGTACTTACTTCCAGATAGAAGATCCTGTAATTGCTGTCCATCCTCTGTATCCTGAGTGTTTTTGCCCTGGAGTGGTAATAAAGGTGATGGCTGACTTGAAGCTGGAGGTGAGATTCAACTGATGATTTCATCATTTACTAGAGCAATGTGAGTGCTAGTAGCCTGATTTCATTATTTGTTGTGACCTTAAATTTTAAACGTGTTGATGAATAAATCACAAACCTTACATTGGAGCATTCCAAAGAGAGCAGTCTCACTATGGCCAGTGTATGTGGTCTTGAGACAATGACTTCTGTCCAGCAATCAGCTACTGAACTCTGATGTATACATCAAATTTTGCATTCCATCTTTAAAGATTTAATAGCTGTCGAAGAGGCCAAAGGTTACAGAGTCGTGGCTTCTTTCTTTGATGTTTGGGGAGCTGAAGATGGAACTGTCCATTCCAAAGAATTGAACATACATTTAATTATTAATTCAGAAACAAATGCAACAATTTCAGTTTGTTCTAATGGCCTAGACGTTTATGATGTATCTATGCATTTATCTATACATATCACCCACTAATAGCTTTAAATTAGATTTGAAATGTTTAGTTGGTGAGCAACTTGGAATAGGTTTTGCTCAGCCTGCTGTGGGAGATTAGCCTAAGGAAATAAAGGCCTGGACATAAGGACAGTCAGAAGGCTATTGGAACCCAGAATGGAGATCTCATCCCACATTCCTAGGGAGTCTCTCTTCCAGATGAGCATCTTGGATTTCCTCTTTGCTATTCTGTTATTTTCACTGAAATCTAAATGTGAGGGATATTTCAGAAGTGGACCCGACAAAGTTAAATCTGCATCTGTCCCTTTGTTTTCCTTTTGTGTAGGTCAGATATTATGATGGAACCGAAGGCCTGGTCAACAGAGAGCAGACATATTTGATTCCTGCACAGAAGTTTGAGCAGGATGTGGCCTACATGTTGGAGTGTGAAGAACGATGGGTGGGGGAACCAGTAGTTGCAAGGGATGATGCAACTGGAACCTATCATCTTGGTAAATCTGTTTTATAGAGCAAAATAGTTTTGTACAATTACAAGGTTTCCAAATCCAATTAAAAATGATATTCTGGAAATGCTAAATTGAAAAAATAGCATTACTTTAGCTCAGGACAGTTTGACAGTGTATTAAAGAAATGGTGACACTTAAGTGGAAATAGTACATCACAGTCTTTACAGGGAAATAGGGATATGCTACTACCACCTATCTTCCTAATATATAAAAGTGATATAGATTCTGGTATAGTTGGTAAACTTATCAAGTTTGTACATGATACCAAAATAGGTGGATTAGCAAACAGCTTTAGAAGCAACAATGGAAAGATTTAGAAAAATTCAGTATTGGGAAAACAATTGTCAGCTGATATTGAATGTAAGTGCAGAGTGTTACATGCAGGTAGTAAAAGCTTAAATCATAGAAATAAGATGGGGAAACACCACCTATGTACTTTGTAAAAATGTCTGATTGTAATATGTTTATGTTGTGACGTTGCTTACATATTCTCGACAAAGTGGTGAAGCAACAATACAGGTGAAAAGAAATAATGTAAGGATACAGTATATTTACACTGTACACATGAAAATCTGAACTCACATATAATCAAGTCCACAAAAGACATAAGTAACCCTCCATGAAAGTTAATTAAAGTACTAGGGCATTTTCTTTAAGTTAATTAAAATAACATTGATCAAGTAAAATAAATAACAGTAATCTCAAACTAATAGTTATCAGCTAAAATCTGCACTCTGCATCTGTGATTATTACATTCCACAATATTTACTGAGCATGTAAAGTCATCTTTAGCCTGTCATGGCCCATGCTACCAGCACTTAACTGGGAGTGTACATTACAAGACCAAGTTGAGATGCTGTTGCTGGGTTGTGGGTACTTGGTCAGGCAGCTGGGAGAGACTTACTCACTGGCTTGATTCTACAATGCACTAGTAAGACCTTAATTAAATTGCTGTGTACAGATTGCTGAGTACAATTATGGTAAAAGAGGTTTCTGCTTTGGAATCAGTCCACATAAGACTGACCACCAGATATGATCAGAACATCAATGTCAAGGAATGTCTCTGACTCTGTCTGGCTAAAAGAACAAGCTATTTCAAGTAATGAAGAGAGAAATCATTCAGAATTCTCAAAGGCATTTACTGTATATAGCCAATCCAACAGACAACAAACCTGGAAACACAAACGAAAGGACACACTATGGGAAAGTGAAAACTATTAAACGAAGAGTGAAAATAAGGGGGATGTTTTATATAAAAGATTGTGGGAATCTGGAGCTGAGCTACCCAGCCTAATTGTTGAAACTTAGATCCTTTCTTCTAGAAACAAAATGAGCTAGATAGCTGAATTGGGTTCTATTAACTTAAACCTTTTTTTATAATTCTAGGATTCTAGAATTCTTTATTGTTTATGATACTCACCTGATATTCGAATCTTGACATGAAATTATTTATTTTAAAATGTTATGTCTCTCCTTAATAGCTGAGGTGCAGCAGCGAGTGGGAGATGGAAAGCACTATGTGGTTTGCTGGGCAGATGGCACAAGCACAGTGCAAAGAAAATCTTTCATCTTCGGAAAGTTTAGCCGCTCTTGCAAACTGGCAGAGGGTGACTTTGTGTTAACCCTAGCAGACCCCGTCTCACTGATCTTCCTACCTGGTGTTATTCAAGGGTTCATTGGCACTAACCTGGATGTTCAATTCATCAATGGAAAACGGTAAATCTATAAGATCTACAGTGCTTCAAAATATGACTTTAAGGATTTAAAAGTCCATCTTTAAGTGTTTATATTTTATTTATCAGTTATTTTGCTGTTGTTTTTATCTCTAGTGAATAACAGATTATAACAAGCCCCTAAAAAAAGCACAAATGAGTAAAAGTATTAACTCCTTGTTCTTCTTTGCCATAGAATTAAGAGTGAAAAAGTTATTATAAAGATTTTCTTTTACAGCAGACTATCTTGCCATCTGCTTCAATTTACAATGCTACAGCTTTGAGCATGTTTCTGTGCTGGAATAACAAAGTGACAAATGAGTGTAGTTATTGAACTGGAACTGTGTAATAGGTGGTGGTTGATTGAGAAAGTGATATTTGTTATTGTTTTTTTTTGTCTTGACAGCTGTCAGCATGTGGAAACCCATCACTGCTTTTGGCTCTCAGAGGAACAGTTTAATATAGAAGTACAAATGTATAATAACAAGTATTTGAAGCACCAACGTGTACAGGAGAATGAGGAAAATGAGAGTGTGGATGAATTGGCAGAGTCTGTTTACTCTCCTGACTCAAGTACTTCCAGTCACTAAATGTGCCACTTGATTGCTCAAGGAACACAGCACAATTGAAAATTCACCAAGTATGAGGCTTTCTAAATGATAGTAAGCAACAAAAGACAACAAAACTGAGCTGTACGCTATTAGAGGATGGCTGGGTATACCAATATCTCTGTACAGAAAACCAATTAAATAACATTGATCCAATTATCCCACTGGGACAGACATACTGTATACAGTAGCAAATACTGACTACAATTCTTACCTCTCAAGATTTTTAGAAGCTTTACATATGTTTCAATTTATTTCAGTTTGGGCTCATTATGCAGGAGTTATTAATGGATATGAGCAATGCTGAAGTGCAAAAAGCACCAATCGGGTTTATGTGCCTTTATCATGAATGAGAACCCCTTGCCTGAGTGAGTAAGTACTAAACATAGAAGCCATGCAAGCTCCACTCTGTCTTAGTATAAAAAACAGTTTTTTTACATGTTTTGCTTAATTTTCATTAAGTCTTCAGGATGTAAACTAGAAAAAAATCAAATAAATCTTTAGCTTTCACCTCTCTAGGCCACTGCACACAGAAATTGATCAAACAATGAAGGGCCTGACAATCAAATTGTTCAAAACAGAACAATAGTTATGCTGATTCATACTGGCAACAGTATCATTTTATCAGTCTTCCCAGGTTTCTTTCGAACCATATCTACTCCGAACACGCCCTCCCCCCAGCTGTCTCGTACATCGTAGTCAAACAATTTGAGCTAAAACGCAGCTTTTAACTGACTTGAAAAAGCACCGAAAAATTCAAAAATCCTTGACAAGTTGCTATGCTTACCTAGATCCCCACGGTTTGAATATCAATCTATTCAAATATGCAAGTAAGCCCGTCTTTCCTTAAGTAACTTAAGTATCCATCAAGCACGTAATCTATCTCATACATATTCAGACACAATATTTTGCCAGTAAATAGGGTAATGTGGCAGCTTGCAGAATAACACTCAGCATTTAGTGTCTCATCAATAATCATTATAAACAGCGATGACATCTTAGCTGTAAGTCAGATTGCCTTTTTAGTGTTTTTTGTTTCATTTTTTCCCCATTTTTGATTTTTGAACTTCTGTTTTTTTACTCTGATTTTAAGGATTCTGATTTACATCTACTTCTAACATTATACATGCATTAATTTAAAATTCATTGGAAACAACACTATTTGAGAGCATTGCTCTTCTTTTATATCAATTTTTAAAAATCCGTGGCTTGTTTAATTGAATTCAAATGTAAAGTAACAGCTCAAAATATTTGTTAAATTGATGTACAATACTGTTAGATTGTACTGTAGAATTGTTGAGGGGTTGTGATTCTTTGGGTCAAAATTAAAACAACATTTATTTTGATTAAAAATACTGTTGCTGGTAACAATTTGATTACGTTTAAAATATGTTTAGTATTCAGCAAATTACAACTGAGTGTACTGATAATTGTAAAAAAAACTTTTTATAAGCACTTTAAAGAAAAATATTTGCATTTGTGCCTGCTGACGGGTTGAATTTTTGAATAAGACAATGGAGTACAAATATTGAATTGTATAGTGAAACACATTACATAACCAAACACAATAAATTATACCTTTTAAATACTTTTTGAAGCTTTTTATAGTTCTCATTCTGTGTATTTTAAGAGATTTAACAGGAAAACAGAATGTAAGAAGTGTAGAAAGTAAATCAAGGGATGTTATGTTTAAATAATAAAATATACAAGAAGATCTCATTAGGTACAGTATACTGTGTACAATTGTGGTCACCACATAGAATCAGCCCAGTGAAGAGTGAGCAGATATATCCATAAGATGAAAAGTGTCTTACTCTGACAATCTAAAAAAAATCAAACGTTTTTTTTTAATCATTGAGTGAGAATATTATATAGGGACCAGATTCAAGTATTCAAAATCCTCAAAGGCACTGACAAAGTCAACCAGAATCAACCAGAGGACAAGTGGAAACTTCGGGAAATGCAATTAAACTGGGGAACAAGAGGCAGCTCTTTACACACAGGGTTGTGCGAGACTGTTACCAGCCACCCCGCTATGTTGTGGAAACTGATACACGAAGTTTCACAAATCTTTCTTATGTTCTTACAATAGAAAAATAACATTTTATAACATCTTGATGTTCGTTATTCTACAATAATATTATTTTTTTATTATTATTTAGTTCTACTTTAGTATTTTAGTCTTTACTGTGTTAAACCTTTACTCCTTTTGTTGCCATAAATTTGCCAAAATTCACCATATTTATGAAAGAAAAGGGAGTACCATCCATTTAAAACTATCTTAACACAATCGTACACCAGTTCAGAACATTTGCAGGAGCAGTTGTCTTTATACCGAGCTAGCTATGCCTTGCAAAAGCGTCTCGCTGCACGCACATGAATGTGGTCAGAAATGCTGTACGTTGGTTTGTAGTGCCCTGGTGTTTATACTGATGAATATTAAGAAGATGAGGTGCGTGACGTTTGAGAATTTACTGAGTGTGTGTGAGGGGGGGGGGAGAGAGAGAGATCGCGTCGTCGTTCGTTGACATCTCTGCCCGGAGCTGTCCGGCGTCCAAGGTGCTGACACAAACGAATCGCCTTTCGCGTTTAACTGAAGTCTTCAAACTCTCGGAAGGATTTCTTGATGGCAGCACAACTATGGAATTATTGCGTGAACTTAATGAAGAGAGGAAAATAATGGTCAAATAGAACACGGGATTAAATGTGTTTCGCATCAATGGGATTATTCAAAATCCAACAGAAGGATTACTACAAGTGTCATTTTCTACAGATTTTCCTAAATACGGCGTATTACATATATTGTACTACCAGGTATGGTAAACTTAATGCACATAATTGTTTTTCTTTCGTTTTTGTTTTTTGCTTTGTTTTATTTTAGAATAAAAGTTTCCGAAGAAAACTACTGATGATTTAGGATACAATGTATGTGTTATGACCGTGCAAGTGCCCGAAGAGTATGTTTATGCCTTTTGTACTTCAGACTAAAGCAAAACAATGTATCCAGGGGCATCTACAAAGTGAGATGAAAGTTTTTTAAAACACTGAAATACAACAAATCATGAATCATGAATTTGTATGAAGCAAATTAAAGCTAATTCACCTTAATTTAGATTAAGATAGGTGAGATATTTTGATGATGCTCGAAGTTTTAATCTGTGATCAAGTGACATCGTTCAGAGACTGTTAGGTTTCAAAATAGCCTAGGAGGTTATTCTGATCCATGCAAAGTACCTAACAAGATAGCAAAGGATCTGCTTACTTTTATTTAGCTGGGTTAATTCGAGGTTTTAACACTAATCTAAATGCGGCGCACACGTGTCTAAACTGCGTTTTACACACCCCTGAGTTGGAGGCTGTAAAGATCGTGGCTAATATTTTTTATTATTTACTAAATCTGTTGTGTCTCCTGCATCCTCACACTTGTTACCCATTTCTCAATATTCTGTTAAATGTCACGCTGACCATTTCCACTTTAGTGTTAAGGTGAAACCATATTGTCTAAAATTATGTACCGTTCGAGTCAATAGTTAATTACGATAATCGTTGACACCAAGTGAAAGCAATCCTGTGCAGGACATGCTAGAATTAATTGCTTAGTTATGTACTCACTTAATACCGCCTTAAAACAACTTAAGTAAACTTTAAGGGGTTCTTTTCACACAACGACTAACACTCAAATATGCTTTTTTCGAGTATATTTTTTCGTTTTTACATCTACAACATTAGGCTTTTTTAAAGACTCTAAAAAGAAAATAAAGGTAGTAAATCAAGTGCAATTTGAACATGGGATTAAATTTGAAAACAACTGACTTTCTACTAAGAAATTACAATATTTATGTCATCTGGCTCAATTCAAAGACAACCCGTTCCTGTAGTATTCAGAAGCGGGGACTTCTTGCCTGTTACTACAGATATTTTACAGATATACAGTAGCTGTATCAAATTAACTTCACACATATTCTAAGGCATACAAATACTGTACAGTATGTAGATGTTTGCGACATCATCCGTCGGGAACTTCGTGCGCTATCGAGACAAAATAAATCGAACTGTGTTATATCCACATGCTAAAGTCTATTTAAAGACGAGAATATATGATGAACTAGTGTAAATACTGTATATGTAACAAGTAACTATGAAGAGGAAACCAGGGACCATGTCAGGGAGGCGATAAACAGGAAGACCATCATAGTAGCTATTTGAGACAGGTCCTGCGGATGAGAGGGAGGCAGTTATGTATATAATTTTAATTCGCAGTCCGTTGTAAAATTACATATTTCCTTTTATTGTGTCACATTGTCATGGTTACCAGTCTAGTAACCATGGCAAGCTGCTTGGGTTGAAAGCAATGAGTCCAATAGATCTCCATCATTCAAAATGTTGCCAGAGAGACATCACAAAGACATACTGTATTTTCTGCAGTTTAAGGTGGAAAATTAATATCAGTCACACATCCCCTTGATTCTGTAATGTGCTAAATTATGTGTAATATATAATTCAGTTAGCTTGAGAGTGCAAATGTAATGGAACACTGTTATGTCAAAAAGATAGGTATATACTGTATGATAGAAGCATTTCATGTTCTGATATTAAACTTTATTAAAAGCAAAGAAGTGGCAAATTAAATTAGAGTCAGTGACTCTGAGATAGTGGATAAGGAACAATCTAAACAACTTTAAGCACACTGTAATTTTACAGCAATTGCCTTTAAAGCAAGCTGCACATCAAAAGCTGAATTGAGGTGAAAAAACAATAAACCTTGACTGTATTGAACAACAATTGTATAAATACTTTATTCCAGGATTTTAGCAAGTCTTTGTTTTCAGTATTACAGTGACATATTAATGTCCTGTATAAGATGGTGTATTACCCTCCCTATTTACTGTATTTCTTATCATTGATTACATTTACAGATATGTTTTACAGTGTACCAATATACACTTTTTTTACACAATTCATATAATATATCCCAGCATGTTCTTCATCATTGTACTTTTTATGGTTTTAATTTCAATAAGCAACAATAATAGTCATTTAAACGTGGTTTTAAAAAGTGGTTATTGTTACAATGCAAACTGTAAAGGAGTAAAAAATGTTGGTGCTATTGGGCAGCATTAAATGAAGGGTAAGATTTTTTAAATCCAAAGGTTTCAATTGGAGAGATAGTCTGGAGGATAACAATGTTTGTCTCCAGTGCGAGTAGCAGTGCTCTTTCATCTTCTCATGAAACAGAGGGGGTGATGTTGGTTTCAGCATTGTCCCTGCTCTGAGCCACTCACTCATATTTTTGAACTACCAACCTTAAGTGCTCTTTGTGATGGGGAATCTAAGATCCCTAACTCTGGGGGTTTCATTTTGTGCTGAGTGATTTGAGGTCTCATCAGAACTGAAAGGGAAATGTTTAGCTCTTTGGAAAGCACAATTGTGAGATAAAGCTGTCTGTAAAAATAGCACTCGTGTTTATTTTACTACTGCAGGTTTAATTGAAACAATCATCAAAATAATAAAGTTTGTTGATTAGCCTGAATGCTACGGTGTGAGGGAAAACCCATTCTTATGCTCTGCAATAGTGTTGGGAAACATTATATTGATATCGGAGCTCTTGACTTAACTGAAATGCTGATTGCAGTAGGAGTTTTGCTTGGATTGCATGGTGATTTGTCCTTGGCCATTTCATGTCACCAAATGCATATTGCTGCAATCAAGGGTGGTTGAAATGTTTGACAGGGACACACGTTATGAAGTATAACTGTACAGACCACACATTTTTGCATTATTCAGTATCTACATGTGTTAACGCTAAATCAGTTTACTCTACTGACATTCTGCCTATTAGGTCGTTGGTCTAGTTGTAAATGATGTTAAGCAGTGTACTGTTAAATACTTACATTTTGTACAATACTGACAGTGTTTGACGGAGGGTTATACCAGAAAATGCCCTTTGATCCTGTCCAATGTTTGTTTATAGTGTTAGTGGTAAAATGAGATGTGTATATGGAACCACTTGCAATATTGCGTGGGTGTCACAACAAAAATGACATCACAGGCTGACAAACATGATCTTGATGGATGTAATGAAAAGGAGACAGCAAAATGTAGTTGATATTGTGAGCGGGATGTTAAGTAATGCCAAAAAATTTTAACTGGCCTCTTGGTAAACCCATTTAACCAGTACTAACTTAAAAAAAGACACAGCATTGGCTAACCCCAGTCCAGCACAGTTTCATTACAGTATGTTTTCCCACAGTCCTGGAATGGTTGTAAACAATCTCAATCTGTAGAAACTAAATAGCATAAAGTCCATTTTGAATGAGAGATGGCATTCAGCTTGACATTATATCCTCTAGATTCTTTGCACTCAAACTGAACTCCGTGTTGTTGGTGACATTTCAGTGGGCATCATGCTTGTTTCCACATCACTTCTCATAAATTAAGATTTTAAAGGGAGATGTTCACATTGTTGCTCCTTGTGATTCATGAAGTTTGAATGGGAAAATTAGCATAGCACTGCACCTTCCTGTATACAGAAGGCTGGGAGAAAATACTGGCAGAAATCACTGATATTTTCTATTATACCCTTTTGCAAAAAGGTTGTTATGAAGCTGTATGCACTGTGAGCTTTAATAGATTAGGTCGATTAAATAGTGTTTAAAGTGAAAACAGTAGTTGAGTGTCACACAACACTAGTTGAATTGAATTTACAAGAAGCAGGTGATACATCAAAGCAGATAATGCAATGTGCCTTTTTATCTGTGTACTGCAGCATTTTATTCACATTTCAGCACTCAAATCGCAGGTGCAACAAAAGCTACTTGTTTTCTTTGCTTAAAGAACAGAAGCACATACAGTATATTGTCATTATATATGTGACTTTATTGTTCTTGTTTGTGATTGGCAAAAATGCTCATTCATTAACAATTTTTGCAGCTACTCAAAATCTTTTTACTGTCTCCCCAAATAAATGCATGATAATTACCCCACTATGTCATATTATGAGTCACTTCACTGTAGTCTGAGGTTAATATAGTTACAAGCGTTCTTTTATATTACATTAAATATGTATTACCTCACATTCATAATTCTACATAGTATTACATACACCTGTTACTTTGCATTTTGACTCTGGATGATTCATTTTAAAGGATTATCACTACTCAGACATTAACAGATACATTCAAACATTTTACTTGAAAATCCATGGCAATTTACTGTAGGTTAAGGATTTGCACTAATGATATAGTTCAGTATAGTAAGGACATTCTCAGCTGCCCAGGCCAGTCTTGCAGATTTCAAACTCATTTATTCATATCAGAAGAAAATAAGTGTTAAGTGCTCAGTGTAGAAGGAATGAACAGTGTCTGCCCAGAAACCCGGATACAAACCTGTGAACTTTACTTATTGACTTTTGAACCAACTGAAACTTAAGAAAATGAGCAAAAGCTGGAGTTGTTTTTAACTGATACGTGTATCCTGTAGGAAAGGGTTTTATAACCTTTTGTAAACTCTAAGTATATAAAGAAGTATATTTCCTGCATATAATTTAAGGTTTTTTTATGAGAAAGGGATTTTACTATTTGGATCGAGGATAAGGATCTTTATTCTTATTCTGTTACACTGTATTTCTTTTAGAATTTCTGTGATTAATTTCAACTTATACTTCATTTATTACAAATATGTAAAACAAGCATTGGGGATTATAATTCCAAGAACAGAAAGAGAAAGTTAAATTTTATGGTCCGTTTGGTAAATAAAAAAAAAAATATTTAAGAACATTTAAGGAAAATCTGCACACGCTGATCTCATGGTTAATTGTAAGCAGATCAATTTTAATATTACAGACAGGATAAAAACAGACACCATAACCAGCCAATTGTATAGTCTTTTAAAAGGCCTTATAACTCGAGACATTTATAAAAGCACACTTGACATACTAGTAATTTGATTGACTAATCCTTTTGTGAACACATTTTTTATTGTATTTTATTTATTTTATAAATAAATGTATTTTATTTTATTAACACCAAACAGAAAAGGACCTTCCCTTGCCCCACCTGATCTCCCCTCACTTACTGCACCTCCTTCGGCAGTGCTCCCCTGGTTTCTACCTGTGTGCCACTAAAACATGGTCACATGGAATGATGGCACTTGGCGATGGACCCACCCCCCCACGGGGCAGGGCTTTGACTACAGCAGCAGGCCTGCCCTGTGCCCCCACTGTCCTTGGTACCATGATTCTGAAAGGATGGGGCTGTGCAGACCGAACACCTAACCTTGAGCTTGCAGAAGCTAATCACACAAACAAAAATGAGAACATTGCTGACAGACAGAAGATGGGAATAAAAGGGAGGGACACAGTGAGGTGTGGAACAGGATGCGCCTGACTGGGTTCTTGTGATGTGGCAACAGTTAGTGAGATGAAAAGCCTTTGGTAAAATGATTGAGATTATCCGAAACCATAAAGCTGCACCTGAGCAACTTTGTGTCAGGTTTGGGATTTTGAGAATTGTTGGCGAGACAGCGGACTCTGGTCCCTGGAATGTTCCCATGCTGCAAATCAAATATAGCCGGCTCTGTCGAACTCCCTCTCTTCAAGCTTCTGCTTTGTGGTTTAGATTCTAAAAATTCCTAGAGGGCAAGCTCTATCAAAGTAGAACAACAGGCCAGGATTAAGTGATGCCAGGAGAGGAAATTCAAAGGCTCTCTATGCCGTTCCCACCACTTTTTAGTCAGACCAGTCAACCAGATCTGTTTCTGTTGCTGCTGGAGGCCTGGATTACAGTGTGAACAGGGAATATCCTCAATTAGAAGAAGGAGCAAACAAGAAGAGACCTGTTCACATTGAAAGACACACTGGGCAGGACCGTTAAAATCATACGTATTTTTGGAGGCAGAATTTGAATTTTTACTGTCTCAGGAAGTAACCTTGTCTTTAACTTTGAGGTCACTTTTCCAAAGAGTGGCTCCTACAAAGAGTTTATATGAATGTTCTAATAAAAAATACATGAAAAGAAGTCTTTTATGTCTATGTCTTTGTTTTACCCATGGTATCAAGCAGATTATGCACTGGGTATATGAATAACTTCACGACACAGAAAAGGTCATGGGAACAAATTGCAGAATGGAGGCATAAGTATAGAAAAGAAGGGTTAAATTTTTTTTTTGTGATTGCTAGAACGAGTGAAGGCTATCATCATTGAAATATCTGTAAGACCGTGAATTACTTTCTCACTGCGATGTGAAAAAGAGAAAGAAGAATTGCTTGTAAGGGGTTTATGACTGCAACAAAATAGAAGAATATGTGGTACAGTATGTCTTCTGTGAATTTGTTTTTCTACTCAATAAAAAAACTTATTATGCATAGATATGATAGCAAACTACAGTCAATACAATATCTAAGGGGTACCCTCAGTGTGAAACCTTGAAGTCTATATGGTGAAAACAGATTCTTCAAATGTACACCAGGGTACAACCACATAGATAATGGGTGTAAATTAAAATTCATCCATCAAAACAGTGTAAAATGTAATGGCAGTGATGCAGACTTGGGGCAAATAATTTCATAGCCTGACTTAGCACTTTCATAGCACTGAAACATTCAAATATAGTTGGGGCAAGGAAACATTCTCTGTCTATAGAAATACATACTGTAAATCTTAAGCAATGTATGATCTTGATTATTAACAATAGAGGTGGAAGCAGCAGAATGATGAACAGCCCGATCTACACGTTCCAAAGTCAAGGCACACAACAAACAAAGGTGCTTGATCAAACAGTCTTGAGGATTACTCGAAAAAAGTTCGGATTGAAAATGAGAAATTTGGAATGAAAAATAATGTATTCTGAGGACAATAAAGTATGTTTTCCAAATACTATGGAAGTGCTCCCGTGTGATGTGGCCACTATTACTGCTGGAGGCCACCAGTGAAACGTACAGTATGCTGACCACAGTTAAATTTTCTGCCCACAGCTGCCCGTCTGAGGCTGGATGTCCCTGACAAGCAGAGTGTGAGTGAGGATGGCAACAATCAGTACTCAGCAATCTTACCCCGCTGTGCATCGGCTATCTGTCAGGACAAACGATGACGACCTTGATAGGATCGAGAATGGAAACAGCAGGTAAAAATCCCCAAATGGAAAAAAAAAACATATCAATGTACTCACTCATCAATTTAAGACCAATTTCCTTCCAGAAATGTGCATATCCCTTTTGCTTCAATATGCTTCAATATGATATTCATTATTCTCCTTAATAGGACTCATTACATTTCAGTTAACAATAACATTACTGAGGTATAATAACCAGTCACAAACACTGAATAGTGCATATTGGACTCCCATCTCTAGAATGTAAGTCTGTCTACATTTCCACATTCAGAAGATTCTGGTGATTCCACACTGGGTAGATATAAACAAAATTCAAATACCCACACAAAGCCAGTATAAATCAAATCCAATTACCCAAGAACAGAGATTTATTGTCAAATGTAATATCGACTGATGTGAGATCAAAAACAAGGTACTGTTCTTTCTTTATTGGTGTGAATGGCATTAAATATCTCCATGTCTGCTGTTGCTGGAAATCTCTTCTCAGATCAGGTACACACACTTTATAATAAAATAAAATCTAGATGGTATGAAAAAGCATATGCTGTAGACTTAACTTATATGAGATAAAAGGTCCAAATAAAGACAATTAATTTGCCTTTAAAATTGGTTTCTATCATAGATGAATAAGAGACAAGTGATGATTTTAAATTTGTTAGCAAAAAGATAATTAACTGCACGGTAGAGATAAGTTCACTTTAGGATGTTCAATATAGCCTAGATGCAAGTGGATGTTTACTGCTCTGTTGTAATGCAATTTTTTGTTTAATTCAGTGATGTTTTTGCTTCTACATTACTTAAATAAGAGGTGTTATAGTACAATGCACTGGTAAGACAGACCTCATTTAAAATTTTGTACTTGATCAGCACAAAAAAACATTGCTGCTCTTGAACCTGTGAAAAAAGAGCAAACAGAAATGCTTCCAGGCTCAAAGCAATGTAGATCAATGTCAAAACGTTGACAGCCTATAAGACCCGAATTGTGCATTGAACACAGAAGATTCTGAACTTATTCATATACCCTGAAATGTTGTGATCGAATAAATGGAGTATTTCTCAAAAACAGAAGTTCTGGAGGAAGTGAAATTCTAACCTTGCCCACTTCCACTCTCCTATCTCACTTTCTCAGCATCCCTTTGCACAATCTTCTCACTTTCTCAGCATCCCTCTGCACAATCTTCTCACATCCCATCTTCATTCGGTGGCAGGTTTTATCAGTCTCATCCCTACAGCAAGATTCGGCTTGACACGTTACACCAAATAAACTGCCTCAATAATAATTAAAGCTGTTGCAGTGATTAAGAACTGACAGAATAATTGAAATGATGAAAATAAAAAAATTGCTAATATTTTTCCCACTCAAACTAAGTTGTACAAAACTACCTTAATGATCCAAACCATACGTTAAGTGAACTAAAGCCAAAATTTAACCAGAACAATTTCAAAGCAATGCAGGTTTAAAAAAAACGTCAATGACTATTAATGCCATTTTTGGAAGTGGAAGGCATCCAGTTGTTTTTCTAGATCAGGCTGTACTTACAAACTGTGCAAAAAGGTGGAAAGGTGGAAACAGGTTAGAAACAGATGCCACTGTGAGACTTTAAAAGAGTTACAGAACAGTGACTGAGATGGGGGAAAATGTACACATCCCATATGCCAGTCATTCCACAAAGGGCTTTTTGGTTTTTTAAAAAAAACATTTCAATTCCCGCATGGGGTACACAAAAAGCAACCGTATAAACATGACAAAAGCTGGTCAGAGATGGCAAAATTGAAAATTTGTGGACTGAAAGCTAAGTTTAACATCTGAGACAACATAGTCCGTCACTCAGTAAACACCAATTTCTGCTGTCACACATGATGGGGACAGCATTATGTAACAGTCCTACTTCTCAGCTTGGACTGGGAAGCTTGTCATGACTGAATGCAACATAAATGGGGCAAATTTTACAGGAAAACCTGCTTCACACCTAAAACTGGGAAACCTTTTAGCAGGACAGTGACCTAAAGCACAAGGCCAAAGTTATACTGAAATAAGTTTAGAATGAGAAAGTGAAAGTCTTTAAATGACTCGAAGTCCTAACCTGAATCCAATTGACAATCTGTGGAAAGACAGGAAAACTGTTGATCATAAGTGATTGCCAATGGAACTAGAAAGAGCTTGATCAGATCTACCAAGAAGAATGAGCAAAAATAGTCCCAAGCTGGTAGACAAAGTTGGTACTTACCCAAAAAGACTTGCATCTGTAATTGCTTCCACAAAATATGGAGTTAACAGGTGTGAATACTTATGCAATTAACATATTTTATTTTTTCCTCTCTAGTTTGAGCTGGAATGTATTGTACTTTATCTTAGAAGAAACTAGTTTTGAACAGTCAAGCTTTCATTAAAATGTGAAATGAAAAAAGTGTAATCATCATTTTGTAATCTCACAAAATGGACACCACAGTGTCACGGATGTCAGAAGGGACGAACCGGCTGCAGAGGGCATGACACTTCCATAGGAAGGGTATACGGCTCCATATCTTCATTGAAAGTGGCCCTTTTGCTAAACAGTTTAAAAATCAGAATATCCTGCCTTTGGGGCCCTTTTTTCATCATGAAAAGGAATGAATGCATCAGCTCCTATGGCAAGCTTCGGAGTGTCTAATGATATTCCTATGATAAGACGGATAGTCTTCATCGGCTGTGAAATCAAATTCTTTGAAGTCAGTGGAATATTGTGGATTAAGATGATTCATTATTAAGAGTCTATATTGTATTCACTTGTCAAAATACAGTGTGTGTTTCACAACGTGTGTTCCCGCCATGTTCCAGTCTCTTTGTGCTAGCGAGGTCGTGAAGAGTGATTGCTTTCATGCAATGATGGTGTGTTCAGTATGAACTGCGCCAAGGCAGACGGCCCGAGAGCTCAGGCGGCTGCGTGTTTCTTCCTCAGGGCGCACTCACTGTGTGAGGACACCTCCTCTGAGCTGCAGAGAGCGGTCTCCATGGAGACCAGAGGGCTGCCTGAGTCCCGCAGGAGCTCCTTCACAGGGACCGGCGCCATGGCCAGGTAAATATCCTACCATAACGAGTGTCCTCTTCTGCAGCGGGTCCCTGGGAACACGTTCTCACCTCACCAAGGCCCTACTAAACACAATCTGAGGAGCCTGCCCGTGTGGAAGAAAAACATTATATTAATGAATTCATTTTGGTCCTCCGGGGGCTAGGGTGACCTGTGATTTCCATTCCATCTGTGTCCTTAATTATATAAATCAACAAATTATTTTCTCCCATTGGACCAGTTTGACTTTTTTTTCCCCGGATCTCGTGCTGTTGATTATTAAAAGAATCCTGCAAAACGCTCTACAGCACAGCGATGAGAGTGCAAGACGAGAAGGCAGAGAAGTTTTTCTGTAACATGCAGACATTTACGTTACTTTCAATCTTTTACATGTGCAGATAATATATATATATACAGTACAGTAGAGTCTCAGCATTTGTTAGGGGTCGGTGCAGAGGACTGTCACTAGTAGCCAAATTCACCAATAAGGAACAGGTGAAGTTTCGTCCATACTGAAAAGAAAGGAAACACAACATTTCGTCTGAAACATTGTATCTCTTTTCTTTTCAGCATGGAATAAAACTTTACCTGTTCCTTTGCATGCTACGCATGCTCCTTACTTGAAATTCACATCTAACCAAGTCCACCCCTATACTGTTGTATCATGTATTACAGTATAGAGTATGTATGGTTAAAAGACATAAGAAACTGTTCTTTATATGATAATGCATTACTAATAGTACTTTATAGTACTTAAGCATTGGCTTTACGTTAATTAAAATAAAATGACATTGATCAAGCAAAATGGCAGTCCGTTAATATACACTAGGGTCTTGACATCTGCAAATTTAATGTCTAGTTAAGTATTTAATATTAGTATGTAATTGTTTATCCACGGTTCTGTCAGGCTGACAGGGTCTTGGACTCTTGGACAGAAGAAGAGCATGAAACTGAGTTGAACAGTTTAACAGACTATCATTAGATAAATGTAGCCAGCGAGTGAGATCCTCCCTGTCCCCTGCCCAAGACCCACTACTCAGAATTTGCAGCTCAATGTGATCATAAATTTTGTATTGTATATTGTATGAACAGTCATGGATCTGTGTCGGTGTTATCCTCGTAGTGGTGTTCTAATAATTGTGCTTTAGACTAATCGTGTGTCAGTTTGCTTTAATCTTATCTGTTTGAAAATACCTGGTATCCAGAACCCCCTACCCCCTTTCTTCCAGATACAAGGGACTTTACTGTGTTATTTACCTTTTATATTTGTATAATTTGTCTTATAAACTCCTCTCAAAGTTCCTTTATTTATTACCAAGAGAACGTTTTTTCATTTCAACTGTTTCTGTTCAGAAAGGTAACTTGTGCTTTGTAAAGGTCTATTTTTGAAATTCCACAGCCCCAATATGTGGGTGCGACTTACCTGTATATTCAGCATCAAGTACCTTCACAGGTATTTTATGTAAGGCACTGCCGGTAATTTAAACCGATTTGTAATTTCATAGTTTTGTATTAATAGCAGTAAATGCAAAAAAAAAAAAGGTTTTCCTTTTGGTGGAGCAGCATGAATCAGCCTCTACAAAAATCCACAATTGATCTGATTTACTGTAAGTCTTGTACAGTGGTTTCTATCCCTGCTCCTGGAGAGCCCCAAACATATAAGTTTTATATCTAATGTGTTACATTGGGTAGTCTGAATGGGATCTTTTAAATGGAAAAAAAAACACAAGAAAAAAAGACACAAATGCACATGTAAGGTATAAACCATACTCATTTTTTAAAGTGTAAGGAAATACATAACCACAAATCCAAAACAGAAATGTAAGGTGTTCTTTGAGCTATTGCCTACATGTCCTCATTGTCTTCTTCACTCTGATAATAACCAGGCAGCTAAGCGGCTATCCAGCCTCAAAACAAACCTCTCATAACTCGTCTCTGAGACTATATCCAAAAAGAAGTCTCTCAAACTCAGACATTAGGTGCCACAGTCACTCATTTGGCCACTCTGGTGGATATATTTATCAGAGGATCTGCCATCTTTTCCCAGACAGCAGATTAGACCAACCTCTGCTTCCTGGCTTTTTCCATATCACCTGAACAATCAGCTTTTCAGAACTGGTCAGGTGATCAAGGGCAGCATTTCATTCCGTATAGCATTATTAAGAATCCCCTTCTTGTCTGAACCCACTGCCTTTACGGAAATCATTCGAGCTTCAATTTCTAAAAAACAAATGGAACATTTTTATTCTCATCATTCAAGCAGGTGATGTGTTAAATTAAAGTAATTCGGAGATCATTTATAGAAATATGAAAACACTTCATCTATCAAGGATAAGAGTTCCTTTAATTTAAGAACACTAATAGACTTGCTTAATTGATTAAATAGTTATAAATAGCCAGTCTTTCCAAGCCGGTGATTTAGGACTTATTGGATTGGAGCTCCTCAGGACCGGAGTTGAAGACGTCTGCGTTGGTAGATTCCATTTCTGTATACAGTATGTTATTTATATACTGCTTACACTCAATATTTGTTCCGCATACACCAGTAACAGGCCCACAGAGTTGGACTTAAAGTCTGTCTGATTGTATTTCAGGCTCTCTCGGTTCATCTTTGCGTTAAGGAGCTGGGCTACCAGACGATTACATCATGAAGACCAAAGACCAGACTCGTTTCTGGAACGATTTAGAGGTCCAGATCTAAAAGAGGCTTCTAGTCGAGAGAGCAATGCCCAGTCAGCCACTGGAAACCCAGACCATCCACACAGGGGGAAGAAGTGAGTCTACACAAAGCTGGAAACAAAAAGACAGAAAATAATATTCCGTATGTAGTGACTGTGCTGTATAGTGTTAAGTTATCACGGTGTCATAATGTCATAGTGTCAGATTGCCTAGCCTAATTGCTTTCAAAACACATTTCATTTATTTTACACTTCTTATTTTACACACAGTTGACATTTTTGAAGATTCTACCAGATACGGGGTTTGAAATATTGATATTAATAACAGGTTTAAAGATAGTTACATGGTGATAAGTCAATATACAGTACAGTGTGTGACATGATGTGCCTCACATATGTCAATAAAATTGCAGAAATTCATACAGTACAGGTAGGCCCTGGCTAGTTATGACTTTCATATTTACAGTGGATTCAATCTGCATATAAGATTTGTAATGCTGTATAACTGTCCAGAGTTACAATTATAAGATATATAGGTTGAGTAAAATGCTGATTTAAATTGATTTTTTTTAGTTTCATTATATTGTCTACTTTTACAATGCAACTGTAGTACCTTACAGCACAGAAAGCAAGAGCACAGGTGGAGTCATCCTGCTCTTTTGGTAACATCAGTATGTTTCAAATACAGCCGCTGGCCGCTGGCAAACTTCAATATCAACAACTGCAACAACACAGATGAGTGAGTGAAACCTGTGTAGACAGAAATTGAGATGGAGCAGATCCTCTAGATTTTCTCCTCCCTAGTATAGTGCAAGTTCTTCTTCTGCCATCAACAAGGTCTCATTACAATGGATTGAATTTTGTGCCTGTCAAAGAGGACCTGCAATTTAGTTTTGATGAATACAAGAATCAAAGAATAAGAATTACACTCATAGGATCCAACTCCCCTACCATCTTGAACTGGATAAAGCAGTTAGAAAAAAAATGGATGGGTAAGAATAAGAATTTAGGTTGCAATCCTCAGAGATCCACAAAATCAATCAAATAACCTTGTTTAGGATGGTAAAATGTACTCCCTTTGTATGCATATCTTTTTAAAGATATGTACATACTGTAGTATACATAATTGGTTCAGCAATGTCCACATAAAATAAACACACCTCGGTTTCACATATGGAAGAAACAGATGAATTCATTTCTTGGTCACTATCATTGTACCTGCATGTTTGGGTGGTTTTTTGCTGAACTGACAGGGTAAGGTCAGAGCCTTAGCCTAATTCAGCAGACTCACAACTATGGATTTGAAAGGTTGAGGCAATGATTTTTAAAGCTCTTGCAAACTAGGCAGTTTCATATTAATTAAAATAAATAAATCAAGCTCCAATTTTTCTGAAGTTGTTAAGTGTTAATCTAATGACTGCAGGCATCTAAATTAAAATAAATGTGCATGATAGTTTTGGAGTTAAAAGGAAAGAGAACCTTTGTTTTGCAATATATTTTCTCATAGGTATATGTTTTACCAACATTGGAAAATTAGGACCTAATTTAAAAGTGTGTTGCTCGTTAAATAATGTAGCTAAATTAAAGTATGTTTATCATGGGCTACATTTACTGTAATTTACAAATAATTTCAAAGGTATTTTGTAAATCTGAATAGCTACGTTTATTCAGGACTTATTTTATAAGGCTATCATATCGCAGCTTCTCTGTATTAAAAAATGTGAGTGAAAAGAAGTGGAATTGTAGAGTTTGTGTTTTTTCGTAGAATTTAGATTAGACAGATCTCAGTACTGCTTTCAGGATGTTGTGCTGTGGACCGTATAATCCAACCTGGAGACAAAAGAAAGGGTCTCTCAGTTGCTGGCTGCTGAAACTCCCTTTAGTCCTCATGAACTTTCTCAGGTTAGGCTTCCCCCTGCTGGTCAATGGAAAAATAAATCAACCTTTACACTGGAGCTATACAGGTAAACTAACAGAAAATTCAAGTATCTAGTATCAGCAGATACTAGAAATCAACTAAAAGAGTGTAGAGAGACAAACATGAATTAAATATTCACATAAAGACTTGATGTTCCACAGAAAACTGGCTCTCTAGCTGACAGTGAACCTCCTCTGCCCTCTAGCCCTTACTACTCCCTCTGTATAGACATTTCACATATGAAATGTTTTGTTGTTTCATATGTAAAACAACTGAAGGTAGTGCAATAGAACTAGGGTAGTGTAACATACCGTTTGGCTTTAAGTGTAAAATAGAAAAAATCACCCTCAGCAAAAAGGAGGACAAGAAGGAGGAGAAGAAAGAGGAAAAGAAGGAGGAGAAAAAAGAGGAAAAAAAGGAGGAAAAGAAAGATGAGAAAAAAGATGACAAAAAGAAGGAAGAGGAGTAAGTATACTGTGCAGGAAGTAGACTAGAGGAAAGTGGCACAACGTGAATTTGACTTACAGTACTGTCCGTCTGGTGGTTCTGTCAGCCTGTCTTCGTCTTCAAAAGTATATATTGTTGTCCTAACAGTGTTATGTTTCCACAAAAAAAAAAACATTTATTCACATGAAAATGAATACAGACAGAACATTGATAATTGTGTTTTGTTCTCAAACTTGAAAGACTTAAAAATATACCCCACAAACATACACAGAATGACATAAGACTTAAATACTACCAATTAAATGACAGGAGTGAAGGGCAATACATGAAAATATATATTACATGATATGTACTGTATGTAACATACAGTACATCAGGATCCTTTTATATAATTACAGAGCTGAATAGTTTCTGGAGTTCACTTGTTTTTGAATTGCCTTTGGTATGTAAGTGTAGTTCTTCAGATCCCATTACCCCATATCTCAAAGGCAAGTGTTAAGAATGTGCTTTGAATATCTACACTCATTGTCATTAGCTGCGCACTTTGACAGGCAGTTAAGACAAAGGTCAAGGACTCGTTGCTATGGTAGCACTTTTCACAGGCTGCTTTTTACAACTGTGGACAGGCTTTGAAAGTTTGCTTTGGATGAAGCCTGCCTTAGGATAAATATCCCATTAGGTTACATTGCTTACAGTATGTAATTATTTTTTATTGACCATCAAAATTAATTGTATTTTGAAGAAGATTTCTTTCCCACTTGAGAACGAGGAATTATACATTGTAGGACAAATTGTGCATCGGTGCATCCAGTGGGTCCTTAACTACCTAGAAAAATTAAATGTAATTTTCACATATTCAGTACAATCTATACTGTATCTTCATTATGTAAATAGCCAGTCAAATAAAGGTTTTTATAGCAGAACAAATAAACAGGAAGAAAAAATAAATTTACTTAAACAGGTTTATTTGCTTACATGGAAATTGTATTGAAAACATTTTCTCATTTTGGAACTTTATTTTTAGGAAGAAAAAAGAAGTATTTATTGTTGACCCAGCTACAGATCTCTACTACAGATGGCTTACTATAATTGCAACCCCAGTCATGTATAACTGGTGCATGCTTATTTGCAGGTAGGTATATTTTTCCTGTATTTAACTATGCTGTAAACTGGCAACTGTATTGTAATCTATTGCATGTGTTTTTTTCCAGTAGAGCATTTAAAGCCTTATAGAATAAACAACATTTATGCAGCAAAATATAAATGCATACTTTATGTCTGAAATGGGGCAGCTCTGGGGTGCTTTTTGTATTGAGTTTTGCAAGTGGTGCTGCTGTTACCTCCCACAGTCCAGAGACATACTGGTAGGTATGTTGGCGTTTGGGAAAACCGGCCCTAGTTTGAGTGTGTCTGTGTGTGCCCTGTGATGGACTGGCTTGGGCCTGTTGCATGTTGGGATAGGCTTCGGCTCTCCCATGACCTTGAATTGGATGAAGCAGTTAGAAAATGGCTGCATGGATGGATGTCTGAAATTTGCCAAAGTTGTATGTCTGGATCTATAAGAATATGTATACATTTCCATAGAGAAGAGATAACACCTCAGATTTAGTTATTTGTATCACAGATAACTTTTAAGTTTCAGTTTATGTTCAATGTACTGCTCCTCAATGTACCAGGCATTTATATGATATTTGTTAGTAAAACTACTTTGTACAAATCGCCTTCTCATTATGTCTTAGGGCCTGTTTTGATGAACTGCAGACAAAGTATATTACTTTATGGATGGTTTTGGATTACTCTTCAGATGTCATCTACTTCCTTGACACATTTGTGAGATTCAGGACAGGTGAGTTCCATCCATATTTCCAGAGGTTTTTCCAAGTTTGTATGCATATGACTTAATTATGAACTTAGGCGATTTACAGTCTTAAATATTAATGAACTGTATATTGTTGATGCATTAATGAAATTATGACGGAAACAGGTCTATGAAGTAGTACAAGTAAGTGTTTCGGCAAAGATGCATATTATGACTTATTAGTGCTCTCAGTAAATGAAATAAATCAAGAAGTGAACTTTATTGGTTGCTGTTGAAAGAAAAATGTGTAATAATTTAGGATCATTAGAACTGGGATTTCATATATATTCTCTAAACTAATACTTTACATTCAAATTCTATAATTTAATTAACATTCTTAGACATGCAAGATCTGTTAAAAATATCAGGTCAGTTCAGGAGTAGAATGATTGTGAAATGAAGGTGATTTTCATTTTTATTACTGTTGAAGAGAATAAAGAAAATCTGTGCATCTGTTCAGGTCTCCATCTGCCGGTTTAAAAAATGTCCTTAAAATTCTTTACCGTGGAATACTGGGAGGGGCAGAGTTTTAGCCCTAGGATAAAGGATTCCCAAAGATATGATTCAGAAATGTTTGAGCACCAAGAGTAGAGTGAGAGTGAGTCAGCCAGGGCATTCTAGCCTCCATCTTCTCCTTCCTGGGTGCCAGCAGGCTCACAGGGTTGTAGGTGAAGGAATTGCTTCTCCTCCATTTGGTGTGGAGCCCCCAGACTTGCCTGTGACACATTCAGTTAATAGATGAGTGTCTTGAAAGTGGGCAGGTGGGCACAACTTATTCCCCTCTTTGTGTGGCACTAGGGCTGGGGGCCTAACCTACAGTTAGAGGTCATGTGAGAAACAGACAATTTGCTATTCCAATTTGGGAACAAACAATGGGAGATTCTAAACAAGTTGTTTACAATGATGACCTGTATGGCGTGCATTCTTCACTGCAGAGCTAAAGTATTAATACTGTGACTTCTTACAAAGATAACAATACTACACCATGAAAAATATGGATTGACTTAGGACATTATCAGATTTAGTTTGATGGTTCTAATGAAAGATAACACAGCAATACGCAAATTATTGATTTTTCTAGGTTTCCTAGAGCAAGGATTGCTCGTGAAGGACCCAAAGAAGTTACGAGAAAACTACATGAAGACACCACAGTTCAAATTTGATCTACTCTCGATGGTGCCAACGGACATAGCTGTGATTAAAGTGGGGAACAACTACCCAGAGCTGAGGTTCAATCGCCTGTTCAAATTTGCACGCCTTTTTGAATTCTTTGATCGCACTGAAACTAGAACCAATTACCCCAATATTTTTCGAATAAGTAACCTTGTCCTTTACATTCTCATCATCATCCACTGGAATGCATGCATATTTTTTGCTATTTCCAAAACCATAGGCTTCGGAAGCGATACCTGGGTATATCCTAATATAAGCCACCCTGAGTATGGGCGACTGGCAAGGAAGTACATCTACAGCCTGTACTGGTCTACGTTAACACTCACCACTATTGGAGAGACCCCACCACCAGTGAAGGATGTGGAGTACCTGTTTGTTGTGTGCGACTTCCTAATAGGGGTGCTGATCTTTGCCACTATCGTCGGTAATGTGGGTGCCATGATTTCCAACATGAATGCCAACAGAGCAGAATTCCAGGCTAAAATTGACTCCATCAAACAGTACATGCAATTCCGAAAAGTGTCAAAAGACCTGGAAGCCAGAGTGATCAAGTGGTTCGACTACCTGTGGACGAACAAGAAAACGTGCGACGAAAAAGAAGTCCTGAAGAACCTGCCAGACAAACTGAAAGCTGAGATCGCCATCAACGTCCACCTGGACACACTGAAGAAAGTGCGCATCTTCCAGGACTGCGAAGCCGGTCTCCTGATCGAGCTGGTGCTCAAGCTGCAGCCGCAGGTGTTCAGCCCCGGAGACTACATCTGCCGCAAGGGGGACATTGGAAGGGAAATGTACATTATCAAAGAGGGAAAGTTGGCTGTGGTGGCGGACGACGGAGTCACGCAGTTTGTCGTCTTGAGTGATGGCAGCTACTTTGGGGAAATCAGCATCTTAAACATTAAGGGAAGCAAGTCGGGCAACAGAAGAACTGCTAACATTCGGAGCATTGGCTATTCTGACCTCTTCTGTCTCTCCAAGGACGACTTAATGGAGGCCCTAACAGAATACCCAGAGGCCAAAAAAGCTCTGGAGGAGAAGGGGAAAGCCATTCTAATGAAAGATGGTTTGATAGACGAGGAAGTCGCCAACCAAAGCGGGGACCCGAAAGACCTGGAAGAAAAGGTCGAGAACCTGGAATCCTCTCTCGACCTCATGCAGACCAAATTTGCAAGACTCATGGCAGAGTTCACCTCCAGCCAGGTCAAGCTAAAGCAGAGACTTACAAAAATGGAGACCAAAATGAAGTCGCTGGGGAGTGGAGAACTCTGTGATGGTAATGAAGCAGACAGTGAAGCGCCGAAAGAAGAGGAGAAAAAGGACAAATAAAGGGTGTTATGCTGTTTTTTTGCATTTTCAAACAGAACTGTACTCTGAGCTAGGGTTACTGCTCTTTTTTGTAAATACAGAACAAATAAAAACAATGTAGTTTAATACTTTTCAAAGCTGATTTTTTTATTTAAATTATATGCTAAAAAATAAAACCATGTTTCTTGCATAGAGATTATCTATATGTACTCAATTGTACATAAGCCATTTATATTGTCTACAGCCCAACAAAAACAACAGCTCATTCTAAAAAGCATAATTCAAACAGAATAGCTCTCAAACAGTGACCAAGGATGTACTGTCTTTCAAAATCAATATGTCTATGCTTATGGACAGCATTTTCAAAAAATACTATGGCCAATTCTGTGCATACTGTAGTAATATTATAATTCTCAGCTTTAATTTCTGTTAACTCTCTATATTACTGTTTCACTTAAAACAACTGTGTGGTATAACGCAGTGTATAACAGGACTGGGGGTTGTTTCCAGCAAGCTTAGATTGTGTAAAGGCAGTATTATGCCTGCTGAAGAAATTATACCGACTGGATTCTGCCATCATGTGCTTTGATTAACAAATGTGTATCCAATATTTTCATTTCATCTTTAATGCAAATCTTTAAAATTCATGGAAGATGTCCAACCATAAGCTTCCTGTGCTTTTAACCTTAGTTTTGCACCTCAGGATACTGCAGTGTAGCTCCTATCAAAAAAGGATTATACTGCCAAAAGTATAGTTTTGCAATACTCCAAAATTGTTTATTGGCGGTTTTATTGATTAAGATATTTATGAAATATAAGGATGTAGAGGACTTTGTTCTAGAGTAAGTGCTGTATGAATGTTTTACAAGCAAAAAGCTGGACATCTTGGTGCAAGGTTAAGGTAAAAATAAATAGTTGTCTTGAAATTAATCTTATTATTAAAAAGAGACTCAAGAAATTGAAGTTAAAATCTTGAAATCTTGAGACACGAGAATGGGGTGTATGTATACAGTATGTATCCATAGACCACCATACAGACAAAATCAGCATATGACACTTCATAACCGGGGTAGATCATTTTAAGATTGACCTAATATGTACTATTTTTGCATTTATATAAATGTGTGTAATGTCATTTTATTCACGCAAGTTTTGCTAAAAACTTTTAGATCCCAATAAAAGTTTTTTTTTTCCAAACATCAATGTTTGAACTTTTTGACTGCATTTACTATGAGATTTACACTTTTGTTTGTTAAACTGATTTTTTTTCATTGAAATGCCAAAACCAAATGTCTTAACAAATTAGAAAGCTATGGGCTTCAATATCTGTCCAGAGCCAGTTGCAGACAGGTTGAAGTTTTCAAGTGTCTTCTGCTCTTACAGGAGCTATAAAAGTCTGGGATCACTTCTTATGAGGACGCCAATTTCACAGCAACATCATGCAATCTTCTTGTTCCAGGTTGTAGTATGATTGGGCTGTCCATGACATTTTTGATTTGTACATGCTTTTCTGGTAAATACAGCATGTGATTCTGTTGTGCCAATGAGCTTGAGCTACACTATCTTTGGTTTTTAAAGAGGATAATATATCAGTAAAATGATCATTTCTCACAAAAACTTACTTTCCCCTCTGTGAATGCATGTTCTGGAATGTGGAATTTCCTGATTTGCTTTGCGCATAAAAGAACGCCACTGTAATACAAGATCATCTTCATAGAAGCCCTAAGCAAACTTTCATGTCACCAAACATTAAAACTAGTTCCTTGGCAACAAACAATGAGGTTTGAGGGCTGGGTTTGCAAAGACAGCTAACAACAACCAACAGCACTCAGGTGGTAAAAATCCAAAGCGATCTATTCATAATGGACTGTAATGCTTCTTGGTTGTGTTTATAGGATATATTTGAAATTTCATCAGGCTGCAGATATCTGACTTTTTGATTGTGACAAAATTTCAAGCAATCTTTTGTACCAGAACTTTGTGACCAGGAAAGCAAAATGACAATGAAAACTAAAGTAAGAGATTCGGAGAGATCTCCCCTTATCATTTCCTTTAACTGGAAGGAGGAAATGATGTTGAAGAAAAGGCTGAATACCTTGGAATCCATGAAGAAACAGGTAGAAGCTTATTATAGTCTTGACCAAAGAATTTTATATAACAGGTTCCAAATAAAACTTAAAAGATCAGAGCTAGCACATGCTAGACAGACGGACAACAAAGATCTATTGCAGCAGCTGAAAACCAGAGCTTTTTCTTTCAACACCACTGTTGTGGATGACAATGAAAAAGCAGTGAGGCAGATTGTGAAAATGGCTGCAAGGGAGAGATCACGAAGCGCTGGATATTCAAATACTAGAGGCTCTGCATCACGCCAGGTGAAGTCTGCATGTGGCACACAAATCCACTCTCAGATTGTCAAGGACAGAGAGAGAGCAGAACAGAGTGTTAAAGGAAACAACCAACAGGAGGATGCAGAGCGCACATATGCAATACCTGAGAGGAAAAACAGTGACAAAAGAGTTGCATTTCTAAAGTCTAGACCCCACACCTCGAGCAATCTGCCTTCCCTGAAAGAATCTTTAAATGCTCGTCCTCATACTGCTCTCGTCACTCTCCCAGCAGATATGGAAATGCTGACCAAGTCTGCAGAGCCGATCACAGAACGCAAGGATGAGGGCAGTAACACTGCAAAAGGCAACATGGCGACTTCTGTGGGGGAGGAAAACATTGTGAGTGTCAAGAACGGTAAGGTTCATGTCAACCCAAAGATTAAAAAGCAAGACTCCAAGGGCTCTTTATTAAGCACCATTGGAGAAGAGAAGACGACATGGCCTATGGTCATGCAACCTGTTGCTTCTAGAAAAGAACTTGACTTTGGTGACAAGATGACCCTTTTTGTTGATCGCGTCAAGGGTCTAAAGCAGCAGCAGTGTACAGCGTTAAGTGATTACTATTCAGAAAGGCTGCAGGAAAGCTTAAACAGCAGCAAGCAAAAGATCAGGGATGTGGCACTACAGTCAGCCATGGAGGAAGAACATGGAAAATGGCTTCTTGTTGGAAAAGAGATGGATAGCAGAAGCATCACCGTGAAGCCACTGGAATGGGATTTTTCCCAGAAAGATGTTTCTGCTGAGGTTTTGTTTTTGGACAGCTACAGTGCTGTGATCACCAAGGAGAACAGGGAGGATAGAAACTGGATTGACAACAACCCACACTGCACAACGTTTAACGTCACTTCTGTTAATGACCAAACCCCACGTGATCCACGCTTCACATGACACGCCTAAACAATACAGTTCAATTTGTAAGGACGATGAGCTGGGAAAAAGAAAAAAACATGCCAAAGTGAATTATTTTTTTCTGGTCACTACCTGCCATATGGAAAAGGAGTGCCGTCTGCTTGGTCTGAGTGTAAGACTCCAGATTTCTGTTATTGTTCTAATTTCCATTATTATAATGATATGGATTAAAAATGATGATGATAGTATCTTAAATGCACAGCTTTAAATTGTTAGTTCAGTAAAAAAATAAATATACCTGACTATTATGTTCTACAAGGGCAAAATGACTGCCTAAAACTGTTACAGACTATTGTTTTATATTAAATTAAAATATATGTTTATATTAGAAACAAATAATTAAAATATTTCTTTACATAAAATACAACATAATCAATGCCTTTCATCCCTGAATTTAACTTGCTCATGAAATATGTATCCAAGTCTTATAGAACAGCAACTGGAGTTCAGACCACAGGGTGGACAGGTTACACAACTATGCTATATAAAAGATTACATAAAAAAAACACCTAAAAATGTTTTAAAATAAAGGTTTGTTGGTAGAAATACAGCAGTTGATTCCAAGGTTACACAGAAAAAAGATTTCTTACATTTTACTAATTCTACATATGCTTATGTTGATTGGGACTAAAAATGTACCGGATGCTAATTGTTCCAGTACACTTTTGTTATGTACTGTGTTCTCAAACTCACAGACATCCATCAGTGTGTTCTACATCAAACCATTGCTTAAGAAGAGTTGACCCCTGCAGGTGAGTCCATTTGAGGTGAGGTAATTTCAGCCTCCAACACACAACTGGCATGAAGACATTACTTTCTTGATTGGCCAGGCTTTTTAGTTTCCATCTGTATTTTTTTTTTCCTTTCCCAGGTATGGCATCCAACAGGCTATCTTAATCACCTCACCTCCTGTGCCCAGTCAGATCTCTCATTAGTAAGCTGATATATTACTGCATATGCAATACCAGTATATCACAGCCAGTCATGAGTGAGCAATTAATCAAATTAATCAGAGTGATGTCAAAATCAATGAATCAATATACTGTATAGTCTGTAACTGTATTCCTCTGGAAACATACATGCACGGAGAGTTAAGTTTTATTTTGGTGCACAGTACAGTAAAAATATTCTATATTCAGCTAACAGTAGAGGGTGCTAGTGGGTGAATTAAACAATAACTAAACTGCTGTTTGAAATGGAGTTTGGATGGTTATATGCTTCATCATAAAGCCTACCTTACCTTAATCATGACAGAACTGTACAAATAAAGGCTCTTTATTAAAGACCTTCATTAAAAATATATTATAAAGGCTCTTTATTAAAGTTTAAATCCTGTCAGAAAACTGAATCAGTGAAGTCCAAGCAACAGTGAAAGCAGACTTTTAGATCATCCCCTCTCCGCCTTGCTACCATTACAAAAGTAATTTTCTTGGTGAAATCTGATAGTCTTCATTAACCATTTAAACTGAGGATCGCTGAGGAATATCAGATTTTTCTGGCAGGTTCTTGCGTAATTCCAGAGATGTCATAGTTAATCGTCAATCACAAAACATGTAAGCGGAATGCAAACGTCAAACTGAGGTGAGCATGAAGCCCACCACCACTGGCCACTGGCCAAGTCACAGTGTTGTTAAGACTAGAAGGTAAGACTCACCTTTAACATTTGAATTAATTACACCTACATAAGCTCATTTCCAATTTGGACCTAATTTCACACTTAAACGAGATTTCTTAATGCTTTTTCCCCCTCCGAACAGCAGACTTTTTTTAAAACCTAAAAAAACAGAACTCATACTGGTGCTGCCCTGAACATGTTTCCCTAGCTTTACAGCTTTGTTTTTATTTGGTTTGCTTTACAAGGATTTATTTCAGTGCCCACATTTACAGACGTGTACATACTGTATGCCCATGTACAAGGCTTTTACAGTCTAGTTTTACAGCGACATTTTCAATAGTTTATTGGTACGCACATTTCAAAGATCTGATATGCATAAGAATGTGACGGAAGAGTACGTAGGAATATGTGAACACCTGGTTATAAAAATGCCTATTTCACATTAGAATGAACTCCATCTCTGCAGTTAATCACAATGCCACTTTTAAAGAGTCACTTCATATCTTCCTCGTGTTTACTTTCAATAATAAATTAGGAAAACAAATTGTTAATAATAATTGCAAGTATTTACCTAGTGCTTAAATACAAGAGATCTCACAGCACCTCACACATCACAGGAGGGGCATCACCTCTTTCACCAGTGAAGTTCAGCACCTGCTTTGGTGCTGGGGTGACGAGCCGCAGTCATTATGAGCAATGGGCCCAACCACAGACCTGATCAGAAGGAACAAATTGCTTTACCAGTTGAAGCAAGGGGGAAATTTAAGGAGGCCGGATTATGCTAGCTCAGATTAGAAATGAAGCCGCAACACTGGAGTTAAAAACCCTGTACCAAATAGTGCCATGTGATCTTTTATGAACAAGTAGTCAGGACCTTGGTATAACATCTGAAGGACCAATGGCAGTGCTAACGATCAGAAGGATGCCCACAATACAGTAGACATTGTCAAAATACTGACCAAATGAGGTCATCCATTTATACAGCTGTTACTAGAATCAAAGGTTTTAATCAAGTTGAAAACAATGACTCATTGACAAAAAATAAACTACAACACACCATCTTAAATATTAAGATTTGTTTTGCTTTATTCTGTTAAAATTCTTACTAACACTAACTTGAAAGGAGAAAACTCTTGTTAATCCAAAATCCAGAAAAGGATTAGAGCAGCTTTTGCAGTGCACAAAATAGTTCCACTTCATTCAACAAGACAGTTCCTCAAAGAATAATGAACTGAAAGTTGCCTGTTAAATGGAAATTTCAGCAACTGCTGGATCATTTAACAGTGCCAGAGTATCATTACTTTTGTATTATTAGAAATTAAATGCTGTCCACTCCATCACAAAAAGTCTTTTTTTTCTTCTTTTATTATCTATTGTTCTGTGAGACCTATTGCATAAGCTCTGGTTCCCATGTGATCCTGTAAAAAAGTGGTTAGAAAATGAATGGATGGATGGAAACATATCACAACAGAAGTTTAAAAATAATGGAAGAAACCAATCAACCTAAAAAAAAACTAAATATGAAATAGTCATACTCTAAAATGCCACCTGGTAGAAAAAATATTAATACATTGATTTCCCAGAGTACTCTTTAATGCTGTAGTTTGGGAATGAACAATACAAACACTTGTCTTTGGAAAGAAGGAAATATAGAGAGATTAAGAACCTGACGAAGTGTAATTACTGTTAGTATCCAGGTTTAGAAATGTGCACTATACTCTTCCCATGTTGGTTCATCAGAGTATGATTATATCAAATCTATAGATCCACTTGCACTCTCAAGGAAATTTGAAGGACAAAGCTTTCCAGTGTAACAAGACTTATATACTGCTTATGCACAGCTGCTAAAATGCTGAATATTTTCAGAAAGTTTGATAAAGTTAAGAATGGCCTTTTGTCATTCTCAAAGGTAAGACATCGGAGAGAAGGCAGGGCAAAGTTTGAACACGACTGAAGTACTCTTCTTTAAAAATGAACAACCAGCATTAACAGAATTAAAATTTAGAACGATTATTTTTTGATTCATTGGAAGCATGAGCTAGTAATAAAAAAAAATGTAAGCTATCTTTTTTCAAAGGAAGAATTCAAAGCCAGTACTTACTGAATATTTAGAAACACATTGGCTTTAAAAACGGCAAAGAATGAGTATTGAAAGCAATAGCATTTATTGAATTTTTAATGTCGCTTAGTAACTTGCATTTTTCTAAATTTTCCTTAAAACTCGGGTTTTAAAGCATTTAAAAATCAATTTGATGTCCAATTGGAAAAGTTATTTTACCGTATGTGACATGGCATGTACAGCAGTGCAGTACAAAGATAGCCCAACTGTCAAAACCCAAAATAAAACTTTGAAGGATCCTGGTCATCAAAATAAGACCCTCAGATTGCAATCAAGTTAAATTGGTGTCCAAGATATCAGGTACATTGAAAAGCATCTTCTAACTCAATGCTCAAATTTTAATTGGCCTGATTTCATTAAGTGACTGGTATGTCTAGGTATAATTTCTTGTACACCATTCCCTTCGACAGACGTGGAAGAGGAATCATACATCAAAGGCAGACGAACATGAATCTCACTTCTCTCTTGCATAAAATATGCATCACTTGATCAATTTACATATCAAAGATGAAGTACATCTGACCAGTCTGAAAATAGTTCTCAATGTGACACTTCCCATCTGACTTGCTGACGTTGATCAAACCTGAGGTAATTCCGGCTCGCCCCTCCTGTGCCCTTGTCAAACACCGTGAAGGAAATCACCTCTAAACCACCACAACTTTTCATGAGAACTCTGGGGCTCCAAATGCTTAAAATCACCACTTCCAGATAGACATGATGAAAAACGCTGTCACTTTTATTTAACAACTTGTTTACACACCATGTGTTACTTTTTTAGCCGCATTTTTTTAGACGAAATCTGTTGAAATAAACCATTCACGAACCATTAATCACTTCCCTTACAGATTAGTTCAGAAACTTAAAAACACTTTGCTTTTTTGCTGAGCTGTATTTTTTCTGGCACTTGCAGAAACACAGCATCTGAGGATAACAGGTTGGGCTACAGAAAACATGGATCAGGGCACATTGTTGATGTAAGGTCACTATGTTTTTCCCACTGAATATCTAATATGGAAAATTGTTTCATGCTGTTCTTAATATATAGAATGTTTGTATAGTGCCGTAAATGTTACACACCTTCCAGTATCTGTGTCTGAGGAACTGTGCAGTGGATGAGTGGTATAAAGAAATTTATAGCTAAATTTGGATGGAAATTCACATTTGGCTCTCACAATTTTTAAAGTATGTACATATTTGCTTTTACTTCAAAGTATTTCTCACATGTTAGGGGCTCAGAAAATAATAAAAATTGACCAATGTGCATTTGAAATTAGAAGGTCCAAAAAGAAGTAAACTAATATCTCCTAATTCCAAAAAACGAAAAAGTCAGAATTTAAAAACTTCACAGTTAATAAAGATGTTAATAACCTTTTCTTTCCAGACAGAACACCTTTTAGTTTTAAAGCAAGATGCAGGACACTGGCCTATAGCAGCAGCACAAATTACCAAATGGCATTACAAATGAATGCAGTGACATCATAAACATAGATACCTCAAAATATTTTTTTCCTGACAATAAGTAAGTAACTCTTACTGTCAAAACAAGGGAAAGCTGGGAAGACTTGTGATTGATGTTCAAAAAAATCATGATAACAGGCAGTTAATACAATCCACTAACATTTTTTATAAGTGCACTTTCACACGCTTAATGATTATACAACAATCTTTTTTTTTCTCTGCAGCACTCTGTACTGTTTGCTTGAAAATGCATCTTTTTTGAGTAAAAATTCAAAGCACAAGTTAGACCTTTTACAAATGATCAACATGTAATAAACACTATTGCAATTACTAGACTTATGAGAAGGACATAACTGTGAGACAGGCTTTGTGGGCTCTTTTTTGTGCTGGGGCTAAAGAAAAATTCTCAAAGCTTCAGTTTCTTAACATTCCGAGGTCTCCCTTCCATCTTTATTCATGAAAAATTTGGAGTCTCAGTGAGGCCAGAACAGCAGTTATTCATATTACACCATGTCCAATGTTTGAAGATCCAAAGCAGACTGGTGAAGAACACCACAGCTCCACAACGAATGAGGTTACAAAGAAGGTAAGGTGGCAGAGCTGGAGACTACAAGATACTTTTTGCCTTACAAATAATGGTAAGATTTCCCAGGGAGAATAGTTTCGCTTCTTTGAAATACTCCCATCCCTCCCTCCGCACAAAAAAAAAAGAAAAGAAAAAACAAAAGGCTCAACTCCAAGTAGATGTTGTAGGAAACTGATTTAACCCTTAAAATAAATAGTAAGGAAAAACAAATCTTTTCTGTACATACATGAGAAGGAATATGTAACATTCACACAAACGAGAAAAAAAAAAGTTTGATCATACAAACAGTACAAGTTGTTGCTCAAGCCCACTGCCCTCAGAAGGGAAGGGAGGTACAGACACAGACTACTGGAGCTCACTACTGCATGGCCGTTTTTTTGATTGTTTTTTGTTTTCTTTTTTTCTTATAGGGACAATAACTTCCAAAAACAATTAGTTCTTTGCAATATCCCCTCTTTACACCAATGCAACTTTTACAGCATGCCGAAGCCTTTGGCGTATGTAATGGCCTTCAAAAGTCTCTCTTTCAGTTTCTCCTTAGTTGTGTACTCGGGAAGCAGGAGGACATTAAAGCAAGTGTGGGATGTTGGTAACCTAGGGAAAGAGCAATGAGTTACACATTTGTCTTAAGTAACATTGAAAACATTTCTTCCAATTCAAGACCCAAAAACACTTCTCTGCATGTGTTCTTTTTAACATGGATTATATTAAATAAAAAGGCTAAAAAAAAACAGAAATTAAAATATTTTATTTGTACAAGAACAAGAGAAATCAAAATTGCAGAAAATGTTGTCAAGTACAAAGTTTTAATGACAACTTCAGTATGTCCCACACATAAGCCTCAGGTCTTTACATGTTTTGGAATGCTTACTGGCTCCCAACAACAGCTATGCAAAGTCAGTGATTTGAGGGTCATTGACGATGCTGAAATTAAACCCTTGACTGAAGTTAGAAACCTTGATGTTATTTTTGACCCTATGTTGTCATTTGAAGCCCATCTTAGAAACGTCACAAGGATATCTTTTTTTTCCATCTGCGCAACTGCCTGGATAAGGTCCTTGCTCTGTCTGATGCTGAGATAGTTACACATCTTCAACAAGATTAGAGTACTGTAACACCTTACCTACTGTACAATCTATTAAAGTACTAAACAGACTTCAGTGTGTCCAGAATTCTGAGTTTTGTGTGCCAACTAAAACTATTATGCCTCAGTATGTAACTGCTGTGTAAATTACACTGGACCCTGTGAAATTTAGAGTGGATTTTAAGGTTCTGCTGCTTACAAATAAGCAAAGAATACTCTATCTCCAGGTTACCTTCAGGCACTACTGAAGGACCTACTGAGTAGATTGCATGGTCAAACACGTAAACTGAAAACTGAAAATAAGGTCTTCTTATTTTATCTTGTACAACACCAGATCTGTGGGGCTCATTGCCCAAATCCTCTAGATAAACTGGAACTTTATCTAAGTGGACACTTATAAAGCTCTCATAAAGACTTGTCTTTTTAATACAGTTGGTCATGTCTCAGTTTGTTTTATTCTCAGTTTTATTGCATTTAGAGTGTTTACTTGTTAAATGCATGTACTACAGTACAGAACCCAGTTTTTCTCAGTACTGTACAAGAATACAAAACATTTGTATATAAAAGATATTATTGCACACAGTTGTTGGAAGAAAAGCCTAAGAGCAGGGGAAAGAGTTGCATAATTATGATAGTTGAACTATTAAATTTAGGTTAAATAATGGTTCAGAATTAATTTTGCATTAGATGCATAAGACTCCACAAGAGAAGTCTTTATTCTTGCTCCTGGAGAACTCCAATCCAGTACATCTTATAGGTCACCATGAAGCATATTGCTTTCAGGACTGGGAACATCTACGATATCTCTTCAGGTAAGGGAACTTTGGTCTTTCAGGGCTGAAGTAAATTCTGATTTTTGATCTAAATGATCTCTTAATTACTTAGTTTAACACTCTCTACTTAAATGATCAGAAATGAGTTCTTCTAAATCTTTAGAAATTGAATGGTTACCTATAAAACCTGTGGGATTGGGGCTATCCAGGACCAGGGTTGGAGAACACAAAATGAGAAGCAACTCATCATGCAACCAGATCAGAAGTACGTCTGAAATGCAGGGATTCACAGAATTATGACTTTTATGAATTATGATTTTTTTTAAATATAAATGTGTAAAAACTGCTCCTTTAAGATAAAGCTTAGAAACCTTAGTCTCTACATGTGTCTCAAAGTGGGTATAAATTTGGGCGTAATGTGAGATTAGGGGACGTGGTTAGGGTGATAAGGTGGTGATGAACTATTGAAATTGTTGTACTGGACTTCTGCGCAAAACAACTGAAATAATACTTTAAAAACCACCTTATAAAAAGTACTTTCATACACTATATTAACATAAGCTTCCTCCAACTAAATTACAGTGAAGGCCAACACTGAAGATGAGAAGTTTTAATTTTGGATATGACTGCGACACTGCAAAAATGTATCTGTTTCTGATTTACTTTTGCAAATCTTTCTTTAGTTTTCAGTCTAATCTCCTCCTGTTGCTAACCATCTTACCTGTCTGTATCTGGGCCATTCTTGGCTATAATCATCTTGAGTTTGCCAAGCCCCCCGACAGGAGCTCTGTCCGTGCCTGTGGTGAACTGTAAAAAGAGCCTCTTCTGTTCCTCTCCAAAAGCATGAACTATATCCCAAAAGTCCCTACAAAAATAAGCAATTCAAATGTTTTTTATTGTATTCTGAGCTTACTCTTTTTCTGTGATAAATTATGTTAATTGGTTTTAAATCAGTCTCTTTACAAACATCTTTATGTTCAGTTTTAGTCTGCAGAAAGTGACAGCAAATGTGATATGCATGAAAAGAATTATAATTCCGCAATTTAAAAGACAGAAGAGAGAAATCACTCTGCCCTATGGAATCTGGCCTTGGCTGGACTGGAGGTTTACTTGAAGACTTTAAAAATCAGCAGAATGTATTGGACCATCAATGTTAGAGTTAGAACAGTGATGGAAAAAAGCAAATACGCTGAACAGCTTCGAAGATACTTACTATTCCTCCTCAATATCTTTGGCTAATCACATAAGAAAGCCAAGTAGGGTTGTTTTTTCTTACAATATTTCAATTCAAAAACACTTAGAAAAAACTATACCAGGTCAATAATAGTAAAACTATGAAGACTGCCATGTTTTAAAACATGGTGAATATAAACGGATGGATATTAACAATCCCAGAACGTTCTTCCAAAGTGTCAATTATTCTCAGTGTTAAACCCTGTCTCAGGATGCTGCCATATTCACTTACATATGGCTGCTTTGAAGCTTTGAAAGTCACTAACTGCTCCTGTTCGGCTTTTAAAACAAATATTCACTTTGGCCTTCTTAAGTGTGAAGAAGTGATTACAGATGACAAACAATTTCACAAGAAAAGTAAAATTTTAAGGTAATCCAACTATTTAAGCGGTCTTAAAAATGATAAACTGACTAGAGATGATTTTAGCTCTGTCACATATAAATATGGAAATTTGTTTCCTTCCACCACAAAAAATTCATAAAAGCTAAATGAAAGACTTACTTAATAATACGAGAGTCTCGGTTGTAGCCTCCATCATATTCTGTTGTTTCTTCAAGTGCTTGAAAGTCTAGGTTCTATGTTTTAAACAACAAAACAAGCGTTTACATTTTTGGGGCTTGAAAAAACAGGTAATGACAAGACTGAAAGTATTTCCCAGAATCCAGTGGCCTTACCCTGCTTCCACAGATAAGCAGTTCAATTTCCTCAGGCCTGAATAAATATTTTAAAGGGGATTCATTTGTGACCATATGAAACCCTCTTCGGAAGGCTTTAAACTGCTTTTCGACAGCTTTGTTGAGGATGTATTCTGCATACTGGGTAACAAAATCCTGCAAAATAAAGGTCATTAGTGAAACTGAAAAGTAATTCAAAGTCAAACCTGTTTTTCAAAATTTGATCAAAATACTACAGGTCTACAGTGAAAAGATACTGAGCTAACTTCGTGTTAAATGTTATGATGTAGAATGTTTTAGTTACAATTGTTAAATACCTTTCTGTTTTCATTAGTAACAGGTATTTTGTCTCCATTTTCCCTTAAATCATACATGAGAGGGTTGCCAAAAAGGTCAGTTTGCGATATCTGGAAAGTTATCATCATGTCTTCTTCCACACTGCCCTCATACTCCAGAAGCTCTTTTAAACTCTGAAACAACACCTGAACAGGAAAGGGATGAGGTGAGTGAGTGCTGAAGAGCAGGCACACTAGCCATGCAAAGGCTCTAAGCTGCAACTGAACAATAAATTGTGATTAATAAAAACTCCAATCTCTCAAAAATATGATACCCGGCAAAATCATGTTATTAATTGATACTTTTTGCATCTTGGAGAACTGAACAAAAATGACTGGATCTTTATAAATACAGGCATATAAAAACACAAACTGCTAATAGTGCTTTAAAAGCTGTAAAAAAGGAAATTTGCTACATTAGCACAGAGCATCTTAAGTCTATCCAAAAGTATTACCTGTATAAAGAATTTCATTTTTATCTGGTGTATCTTTATCTTCAAATAGTCAGTCCTTGATGTTCTTAAATCCTGTTTTTTTGTAATTGCAATTAAATAAAACCACTGAAATACCTTGATTCTATTATGCTTTTGTAAAACATTGCTTTTCTAAAAAGAAACTCCATGAAATCCCTGCATTGTACACAAGATCCAAACTTCAGAATTACAAGATAAGAAACTAAAGATGTTCAGAGATTTAATAATTTTCCTATTTATAGAGGTGAGATGTACTTAAGAATAAGATTCTGTTATGCTGAAAAAAAAAGGCTGTAGCACAGAATTTTAACAGACGGACACTTCACATAAAAAACACTGCAAACCACCAAACAATTTTCTGGAGTTCTCAAGAGTATAAAAAAATCAAAGTCTTCAGTTACCGGATGAGAATCTGCCAGGTCCCGAAAGGTTCCTTTTTTACCCATTAATTTTCTGTAGACCACCATGGGAAAATGCACATCCAGGATACAGTTATTGTAAATGGCAAGGCCCAGAACAATACCAATGAGAGTAAACTGGCCTTCTGTTTCAAATGAGGAAGGGTTAAACCAAAACAGTTTGGTTGTTTCATCATATGTGAACATTCCTGCAAAAGAAAGATTATAGTGTTATATAAAGTCCATGTTGAACAAATACAATCATCTTAACAGATTACCATCTCATATCATCTTGTTTTTACACCTTATCTGGTTACTGCACTTTAAGCTATATGATTCCAAACTACTATCCCAATTCTACTAAGATAAACTTTGCCGTCACAGAGGGAAACCTACAGACCTGCACTCTCTTCAGAGCTATAAATGTGTACCTACTTACAAACGTAATAAACTAAGAAAAAATAATAAAGAAAGTAAAACAAAACAGGGGGTCCTGGACAGAAAACTACACAAAAGAAATAGGTATAACTGTTTAGCATTAAATATTTTTAATAGCGATATCATAGGATGTGGAACATAGGTGTATGCATTAAGACCTCAGAATGCTTTGGATCAGTTTTATTTCCCGGTCTCCAACTGAATACAGCTAAAAGCCCAATAAAAAGCAGATGTCTACACAGAATTTTCAGTGCTTATTAAAAGAAGAGGTTTTTTTTGTTTAAAAAGAAGAACATGAAAAATTACCACATAACAAAACAGGAAATAATAATACAAGCAATATAACTAGCAAAACAACAGAAAAGAGATGATACTGACTCTTAACGCAATCACAGACGCTCTCACACAATGTCAATACCTGACTAGAAATGCAGAAGTATTATAATAAATGCTGTTTATCAACCAAGTTGGAACAGTCCATCATTTCAAGCAGTTTACTTTAACCTTAATTTTTAATAGGAATAAAATACTTGTGGCACATCACCACAATTGACAGTATATTTAAGTCACCGTATCAGGCAATGTAACATAAGGGGGAAAAAAAATTCCAAACACAAACAGGTAACACAAATTTAGATGAGAAATAGTTAGGAATTAGTCTTGCAAATTTCAATAAACACTGTGGAGAATGATTACCGATATCGGGGTTGAAGATTTCCTCTACCACAAGTTGAAAGAACTCTTTGGAAACTCCTCCTTCATCTACACCTTGCTCTCCTTCGAATTCCACATACAGCTGTTTCTTCAAGTCTGCAGGATTTTCCATGGCAATCATCTCAAGCTGCAGTGCAAAAAAGAACAGACACTAAGTATGGGGTTGCACAAGCTATAAAACAACACAGGTTGGAGTCAAAGTACCAGGAACATTTTTTGTCAGCCACCGTCCAAACACATCATCATTTTCCCTGAAGGACAAGAAATATTCTATTTAAACAATCCCATTTGAATAATATTTTTACACAAACATAAGCTTAACATCACAAGTTACTAGCATACAACTTAAAACAAGGTCCTGACAGTGCAATATGCATTTCACTTTTAAGTAAAAACATAACCTAATAAAACCCGACACACCTTCAGCTATATATTGCTGACAGCAGGACACATCATCAACATCAGTTTTAACAAGAAATTCTCCTCAGAAGACTTCTTGTACTTTGACTCATACAGATGCACTGTACAGCTTCTGGTAGTTATGAGAAGCAAAAAAAAAGCAACATATCTGGGTGATGAACTTAACTGCTAATGTTCTCAATCTCCATCTAAGATAATAGCTTTGTGCTTATGGAGTGACACCTGAGACAAACAGCATTTTACACACAGCAGGTTTCAACCTTAAGAAAATTACTACAAAATCCAGAGTTAAAGGTAAAATCAGTATTTACTATAAAAATAGGTAGCAGCTCATGAGATACAGATGTTTAGGTTTTCGAAAGCAAAAAGCCAAAGGAGCAATTCAAAATTGCCACCCACGAATTAGTGCAAACCTTGCATTAGACATATAGAATAATTCACATGAACATCAAAAAGATAACATAAATTGTCAGTTATTTTATTCACATCTACTCAAGTACACAATCCAGTAAGAATTACAAGCTTTGCATTCACTAGTAACATTCAACAATTAAAAAAGGATTTTGAAGCTTGATGGTGGGACTATTGTGAATTCCCCATTATATAAGCCCAATTAATATTTCTTCTTAAAGCTTCACAATAACCCATGCCAGATGTAAATTTTGGTTAATCTACTAAATGCTTCTTAAATCTGCTGTTTCTGCAATATTGTGCCAGGCTTTGATTCTGTTGAAATTACTAAAGAAATCAAACACAAAAACAGACTAATTTCAGTGTCTTTCAGAATGTTTTTTCTTGTTAAGTCCACAGTACACCCTTATCATTAAAACATTTTATCATTTTCATTTTATTCTATTTTCTAACAACATAGATTATCTTGTGAGAAGTGCTTGGATTTCACCTTTTTTCATTCTAGCAGGAGAAAGCTGTGCTCCACACTGTCTATCTGGAATGCCCAACTCACATTGTACTAGGTGGGACATGGGAGTCATGATCTTAACTGTTTTAATAAAATATGCATTGTAACAGGTTGATTTAACAGGACAATATTATTTTGGAAAAGTCCTCTAACAGAGGCACTGAACGTTTACCTGAAGTTCCTGAATGCAAATCAATGCGAAGAATATTAACATGTAAAATACAGTAAAAGATTAGCTATATGTCCTGGAAAGAACATTCACCTCACTTGTTTTTTTAAAATATGTAATCAATTTGTTACTACAAAAAACATTTTTTTTCTGTAAGAAACGACTTCCCTCACAGTCTTAAAATGCTTCTCATCTTATGGTTAAGAGGTGTAGACAACTCTTACATGGGCGTTCCCGAGAAACGACAAGAATCATCAAGAAGATGATTCTTCTTGTAGATGTACAGTAGATGTACACACAAGTAGATGACTGTGCAAAGATATATAGCTGGCACTGACAATAATTAAAGAGGTTAAAATTAATAAAATATAATACATTAAAGCGAGAATGGACCTAATCTGTACCTATGAACAACTGCATGTTCAACACAATATATATAACCTAAAATACATTTTCAAAAGCAGATTAAAGACAAACAGAATCAACAGAAACAAACAACTCTTTGTATTCAGTCTATGCTGTGATCTTAGATGTGTCAATAATGGTCAATTATCGGTTAGTCAGCTTAGTGACATACAGGGAATCCAGAAAAGCACTTACTCTTACAAGGGCATCATCAATGATGTGATCTCTCCTGACCTTCAGCCGTAGATAGGGGTTGAGCTGCTGTCCCTGGACCAGGCTGTAAAGGACAGTGATACGCCGCTCACTGTACATTCGAATTCTATTGTCATAATAGAGTCCGAGGTTCTTGGTTACAGCATTGAGGATAAAGGGGCAGGTCATAAAAGAGAATTTGTTCTCTGTCTCGACCTTGAAAAAGGTGTAGTCCTTGTCCATTTCCAGCACATCGTTCAGTGGTTCGTTCACAAACTCCTCAAAGGGGATGAGTGGTTTGCGGCAGTCAATAGTCTTTACGCCCAGCTCTGTCTCTAGCGGGTCCACCCGGGGGCCCTTTTTGTTCCTCCTCTCCTCCCCCAGGAGCTCCTGCAAGGTCAGCTCACTCGACTCGGGGATGGGCTCGTCATCCTCCTCCTCATTGTGGTCAGTGTCCACGTCCCCTCCCAGGACATTTGCATAGTAAACTATTTTCAAGCATTTTGTGGCAGCTACCACAGAATCGTCGTCGTTGACGAGGTTGCGGCTGTTGAACTCATTGCTGATCACTTTGTATGTAATAAGCTGCTGGAAGGTCTCCATCATGCGGCGGATCTGCTCCGCGCTGTACTGTGACCACAGTCGAACCAGTTTGGCTTGAGCAGGGAGTGGCAGCTTGCTCATGGCTTTGCAAAACAAAGGCAGGGCGATCTCCAAGTACTCGGGGCTGTGGAGGTTGCTGTTCTCCATGACTATGATAAACAAGTTCAGGTAATTGGGATCCCTTGAGTACACGTTGTGGTACGTCAAGTCACATTCCACGTTGGGTGACAAGTACACCAGTGCATTAAGAAAGGCGGTTTCTATCTTCTCATTGGCCAGCAGTTTGTTATAGACCCTCCTCACTGCCTCAACATCCACAGACACTTCGTCGGGACCAAGCTTGTGCACGTTGTTGTCTCCTTGCGTGGCACCATCTCCTATCCTGGAAGAGGAGGCTCCTGAGTCTTCCTCCATAGCAGCAGCAGCAGCAGAACAGGCAGCTTTCTCCTTCTCATCCTCATCCTTGTCTTCGTCCTTTCCCTGGAGGGACTTCAGCTCTTCTTTAGTGTGTTGCTTAGCCTTGCGGAAGCTCTGCACCAAGCCTTCAGCACTAGAGAAGACTCTGCCAATCACACGTATCAACGGGGAATAATCTTCTTTCTCTCCACAGATCTCCAGGATTTCATACACCTTCTCCTCTGTTAGGTAATTCAAATCTAGGACAGAAAAACAAAAACATTATTTTTTGTTGTATTCGAAGTTACATGCAAGATGCTTTTTTGTCACATTTCCTAAGTGAATAAAAAGTAAATATGAAACAATATCTGTTGCACCTCCACCTGTCATTCAACTCAACCAAAATGGACTTCCAGAGTTGTACATACTTCACGTGTGTACTACACTGATGAGAATTATCCAGAAATTCAAATCAAAGATAATATTTGTATTTGGTAACTTGAAACCCAATAAACACTCAGTCTGCGCCAAAAACCATGGAGTCTACTTCCATAGATCAAACTACATATCATGGAAGCAAAGAGAATGTACTCCATATGTGTGATTTACAGGTCGCTGGTTAAAAAGTATTCCAAGAAAATAAGCATTTGTTTTTAAACTGTCAGACTTGTTTTCATATCCAGTTTTTTTCCTAGCTTTTAAAATTAACATTACGATTTTGACTTCAACTTTACATCACATTATAAAAACCTGCAGACAGACATTCACCCTCTCACCCAGTTACTCTGTGAAGATAAGCTAACAGGCAAGTGCCAGTCAGCAACTGTCAAATCGGTGCAGTTTTCCCACAATGGATCTTAGCTGCCAAGACTGAGTTTGTAAAATTACAGATTTGAAGATAGAGCAAATGTGATATAACTTTAAAAAACAGACCACTCATTTAAAATTTATTTGATAAAATTGATCAAAGACACTTTTGGAATGGTGGGATGAGAGCACTATATTCTCACTATATTCAATTACTTAGCAATCCAAGAACATCTATGCAACAGATGAAACTCAATCATACTTCAACTTAGGAAGTAACTTTTAGTAGCAGCTGAGAGTGCAGCAGATTTCAGTTTTGAATTTGACCAACACTTTCAACTTCAAACATTTATCCATTAAAGCAATCATTTGTTACAATAATTTCTGTGGTCTTCATAAAATGTCTTTATAAACTAAGTTGATTTATTAAATGTACTATTGTATCTTTTTTTTGTTATTAGTTGACACTGTGTTGTTAATTATGCCTTATTATTCTTGGTAAGTGAACATAAATTCTTAAATATTTAAATAGATTAAAGAAAATAGCATTAAAAAGGGTATGATTAATATGCTATGTTTTTACTACATAAACACATACTGTATAAACATGGAGTTTTACTGCTGTAGTGTACAAGTACAAAAGGTATGTTTTGTGTTGGTACTGTTGTTTTTGTGCTTTCCAGAAATATGTGACAGGATAAAGTGAACCCTGAAACTCATAGTACAGCAAAACACAACAATGTACAGAAAGTTTTATTTCAGCTTCTGGGAAACTGCTAGAGGTTTTTATGATGCAAAGAACACAGGATGCTGACAAGTGGATGGGTTCTGCTATTTTATAGCTTACAATGTGTAGCCACATTGCCGAACATCTTTGAGTTGCCTTCTAAAGAAAAACTACTCCTTTTCAAGTAATGTGGAGACAAAATATTTTTATATAGTTTGCCCTTGAAATTTCTGTTAGCGATTTTTTCCAAAATCTCTTAAAGTTCTGGTTTGTTCAACACTGCTACATGCAGCAAAGCAGGAGGGAGGGGTGTGCTATACTTTCATACTTTATTACTTTGGTCTTCAAACAACCTGAAAAGACAGTATTGCATCATAGTGCAATACACATTCCAATACCTTATTAGCTAGAGCTAAGCTTTCAATTGCTGACAAACACAAATCTTGTTTTGAGGCATGTACAAAACATTTTTTTTTTATTTAAAACTCCATTTTTTTATTCCTGGAACAAATTTTAAGATCTAGTCACCCGAGAACCAGGATCAATAAAATGGTTGAAGATTCTGACCCTTTAAATAATTTCTGTTAACATTTTCTATATTAAGAAGGGGCCGAATTTGAGGCAGGAGAAAGAAAATAGCTTCTAGCAATCTAGCAAGTTTTATAAAGCTTGGGTAAAAGCTCACCATGAAGTTTACAATACATTGTGCTTCCTTAAAGTGCCTTGAACAGTCTATGCCCTTGAACAGCTTTTTATTTTGTTTCGTTAAAGCTTGCAGTCTAGACACACTGAAGCAGCAATTTATATTTGGTATGTACTTTTAAAGCAAAAAAACAAGAACTGATTGAACGACGTCACAACTGCATAAGAATTGAAAAAATACAGTAGTCTCTTAATGTCCTTTTATGAAAAAACATCAAAGTCTCTGAATATCCAATCGACTCAATAAATGAAAGGTACATGTAACACCCAGACAGGTGCTTAGGTCAGGCTGTTCCTCCAATCAGAGCAGGGGGGCAAGGAGGAAACTGGTAAGGGAAGCATCTGGGCCCGACAGTGATTTTGAAAGTGGGAAAAGGGCAAATGGCTGACAAGGGAGAATATATTCATGAGTCAACAATACCCCAGTCATTCCACAAAGCTTAGCTGTATGGCAGAGTGGAAAACCCATTTCAAATTACATAAGTGGTTAGCAACAAATCTTTTAAGTAATAGTGCAAACATATAGTAAAAGGGTTTGTGGTTAAACATGGATCTAACACAAACCCAACATAGTGTATCACTCAGTCAGCACCATTCCTGCATTCAAGCATGACAGATGAAGCATTATGTTGGAATTCTGCTTCTCATCAGCAAGGACTGGAAAGCTCGTGAAGACTGACAGGAACATAGATGGAGTAGGGTACTGGCAAACCTTAAAGCAAAACCTGCTTATGACCTAAAACTGGGACAAAAATTCACTTCTCAACAGGAGAGTGATCCAAAGCTGCACTGGAGGGCTGTAGAATAAGAAAGTGAATGCCCTTGAATGGCCAAGTGTGCTAAGCCAGTGTAAAAAGGAGCAAGCAATGTATACAAAGAGGCTTGCAGTTGCAAATGCTGCCAAAGGTGTTTCCATCAAATACTTAATTCATAGGTATGATTACGAAATGCATATTGATTCTATATGTCTGAAGACTAATACAACTTATTTCAGTGTTTTCTCTTTAGTTGTTGCCGACATTTAATGTAACTTATATTACCCTTCAAGGTGAAGATTCAGGTTTTGAACAACGTCCAAATAAAAAAAGTGTATGCATCATAACTATACAAGATGGGACGTCACAGGAAAGGTTTGAACATTTGCAAGCTAATGTAGCACTCACGTCAAACGACAGCTCCTTCAGATTAATGTATTCCACTACTCCAAACGCCGGTGATGATCTGTTACGGTCAGGAACAATGCGCCGTGAGCAGTAAGAGCACTGAAACGCCCTCGAATGGCTTACCTTTAAAGTCATCTCTCGCAGCGTGCGCTTCCTTCCGGTTCATTTTTCTGTCACTGCACGAGTTGTTGTGGGCTCCTTTGGCACTGTTTTCTAGGTAAGCAGAACTGGTTCCTTTCTTGGAGGGATGAGGATCACAGAGTTTTGCATTAATCTTATAAAGCTCGAGGGCCTTAACGGCCGCTGCATTGTTATCCATACGATGGAAACTCGGACAGGAAGCACAAAACTCATTCGTGCAGGCCTCATTTCCACAGCCCTCAGTTAACTGGTGGTAGTAGCGCTCTATTAGATGCTTTGCAGCTGCTCGCTTCCTGTACCAAATATTCAAACAGGAGGCACAAGGATTAGTACAGCCTCTAGGTATGAAGCTCATTCATAAGAACAACATAGCAAGAGTTGTATTTAGACACAGTGGAGCAGTGCGTCAGGGCTTAATTACTTCTGCCTAGAGATTACTAAAGAGTAAAGTACCACTTCAGCACATTTTTTAATTTCTACATTTTACATAATTAAAATGACCAACCATTTAGCAAATGTAGCTGTATCAGAGATATTATTATACATTCCCAATACAAATAAAAGCAACTTTTAATGGAATGATTAGTAATATACCAATCTCAAGATCTTTCCAACAGAAAAAACAAACTGTAGGAAACAAAACAATTTCAAAACAATATCTTAGTATGCATGTCATTAGTTCTGTTGATAATACTTCCCTGAAATATAAAGGAAAACAGAAATTAAGAAAATGAAACAAAACACTGTATGAATGTTCTACATAACTGGGAGCTGTGGAAAACACTTGAATGAAGACATCTAAATACAAGTCCAACAAAATGGCAACAGTTTTAAGGCCAGACATCTTCCTCCCGTTTTGTGTTTCAAAGACTATGGTGCAGAATGGTTTGCTGCACAGTAAAACTATTCTTTTGTTTATTCAAAGAAAGAAGGGGAAAGTTGGTCTCTCAAATATGCAATATAGTCCTATATTTTTAAAAGGTGCAAATATCTGAGTTATTTTTTCAGCATTAACGAAAACCACGGCTTCCACAAGAATGTACCAATATTTGTGTTCTTTAGCAAACACACTTTCATGTTCATTGTAGTGTTCCACAGAAACCACTGCACCGATGAACTCAAGGTGATTATAAGCTATAAGAATTCAACTGTTATACAACTGTGGTGATGTAATCAGCCAATATACTTCTGCTTTGTTTTTCTATTCAAATGTTACTGTAATTAATCAGGATATGTGCATTTTCAACTTCTCTCAATTAAAAAGTTTTGATTTTTTTTAATGTCATCAGCAAAAAGAACAAAATAGGAAACTCACACAATTGAAAGTAACAGTATGAAAATAATCACAGGGGTATATACTACAATCTGCCTCATGTCAAAACTGAAGGAGCCAAGATTTATCTATAAAAAAAGATTAAACCTACCCTGAGATAGAGTTGTGTATTTTGCGAAAATACATACTGTAGCTGAAATTGCAACATTTTAACAAATCTAGTACAGTAGACAAGTCAAATATGTTTAACATTGCATCCACACTGCAACCCACTAATCTCTCTTCCTGCTGTCCTTCACAGCCAGCTCTACATCTTGCACTTTCCCTATCATTCACGATTGCTCCCCCATACTGTACATCCCACATTCTTAACTCAACCATCTTCACTTTGTTCTTGGATCATAAGCTTACTGACATGTGCCTCAGATCCCATCCTTGCTCAGCTTTTCCGGACCATTACCTTTAATTTCTTCCTCTTTATTTCTTCACTATTCAGCAACTCTGTACTCTCTGGCTGGGTTACTTTATGACTTTAAAGAGGCTTGCATGAATTGTATTCTTAAAAAAATAATAATCTCAAATCCTCCTCGCCCTAGCAACCTACTGTTACTGTCTTCTGTTTCTTCACATCCTTTTGTCTCTGAACAAGCTGTTCCTCATTAGCTGTCTGCTTGACCCCTTAGTAGCCTGGTTTTTACTCCATACATGCCACAGAAGCTGCACAACTGTATTGCTTCTCTCTCGACTGTAATTATCCTTAATCTGTCAGCTGCTTCTGACATTGCTGATGACACCATCATTCTCTCCTTTCTTTAAACTGATGGCTCCAGACAGGTTTAGTGGTATGGCTCTCTCTTCATGTCACCCTCACTCTATAGACACTCTCCAAGGATCAGTACTATCCCCCTCTTTCCTCTCTTTAGATTTGTTCTGTTAGCTTTATTTCCAAAAATGTAGGCTATTTCTGGAAATGTATCTACTTTGCGGATAATACTCAGGTTTGTCTTCCCTTTCGAATCTCCGCGTTTTCGATTGTCCACCCTCAAGTTCTGCCCTCTTTTTCTACTTCTCCTGAAACTACCACACTGTTTCTCTTCTGCTGCCAAGAACATTCTTCTTCTCTACACATTCCTCCAATACATTCATTGCCTTCTTTTTCTAAACAATATCTAATGGATTCTGCACTTCTTAAACTACTGCAGCATGCTTCTTGCCTAAACATTTGTTCTCTGCAGAACTGACTACCTGCTCTCTTCTAGCTGCCCTCTCTGCAACAGGAATCCAACCTCTTCAACTTATCCAGAAGTCTGTGGCTAGTTTAGCATCCTCTTGATGTTGCTTCAGCCTGTGGACTGTTCACTGGCTTCCTGCTTCTGCTTAAAGTTCCTTGTCCTTACCCACTGATATCTTCATCACTCTGCCCTTATCTCCGGTCTCGTCTCTCCTCATACTACCTTTTCTTTACTCCTCTGTGCCCCTGTGATAGAACCAGACACTCAAAGCCTCAGCAGTACTCAATCTCTGACCACCTCTCTTAGCTTCCTTACAATTCTCCTGTTCAGACTGTACTCTTAGATGGTTAGATGCTTATTCATTCTGGAATATTCATTCTAGTTTTCCTGTAATACTGGAACATTTTCTAGCGTCTGAAAGTAGTCTGTGACTCATCCGAGAACCCCAGCAATTTCTGTACTCTGTACTGCACTACTTCAGTTACTGTATATGTTGAATGATTTCATCAACTGATTTTTTTAATTTTAATTGGATCCATATTTTTGTACTCCATGTTGAATGCTCACACATTTCATTTTGAATCTAGAATCTGAATCTCTTTTACACTGGCACATCCAACCCCAATGACAGCTTGGCTCGGCCCAGAAGAAAAAGGCCCTGCTAGACAAACGTAACAACACCTCATGCAGCAGGTTGCCAAAGAGTTCTCACAAGCTTGTCTGGAATTGCAAAAAGTAAAAAAAAATGCTGAAAGGGTTTCATTTGAAGCAAAAAAAAAATAAAGGATGTTCTTTCTTCTGGTATGAATTCAACTAATTTCAACTAAGAGTATCTCCAGGAGTTATTTAAGCAGAGCTTCACTTCAGATGTCTTTTTATTCTGCAACTTTACCATGTCAGCCAATGTCAGACTAGACCAAAACCTAGTGGTGCAAGAGTATGTGTTTTATTAATCCACTTCAGCTTTTTTGAAAAAAAAATATATATGGTGGGATTACACCTAATTATCATCAGGCAGTTTCACCATGTAATACAAAAAACTGAATGTGAAGGAAGCTCTCTTCTGACTAGTAAGGACTGGCTGGAAAAAGTACAATAAGTGAAAACAATAATACAAGAGGTTTAAAGTCTAGACCTACAAGAAACAAGCTGATCCAGAGCCACGAAAAGCACTACATATGCTGAACAATCTTTATGTTGGATTTAGCGTGCTGGGCACAGATTAAGCATCACTTTAGTTAGTCTGCTTGCTTCTCCAGTGAAAAAGCAACTCCAGTGGGGCCAGTATTCATCTGTCCTCTGTCTGCCAGAGGACGGTGTGGGTATACCAGTGTAAAAGGAAGTAAACTGCCCTGGATTAAGATATCACCTGACATCAGTAGAACATGATTTTATAGACATGGATTTGAAACCACAGCTGGATTCCCCAATTCTCTCTAGAAAGGGGCAAGGCGACTCTGCAGCCTTTGAAACCACAGGGAATGGTCAGAAGTCTGGGAGTGCTTCCAGTGGACGTAGTGACAGCACGAGAACTAGAAAAGTAATAAGCTGAGAGCAAAACCTTGAAGTGATTAGGTTAAACGAGAACAATGAACAAACACGCAATGTTGTGAATCACCTGTGCAAATACAGACAACATTAAAGCAAGCTGTGCTAGGGCTACCCCTCTTGTTCTAACAGTGCTGATTAATTTCTCTTCAAACATAAAGCAAATTGTATACATAACAAAAGCAAAACCAAAAAGCATTAACCAAAATCTAGTCATCTTAAAGCAATATGTCTAATGCAGTTTCACCTCACACAAGCCTTTCTATTGTGTTAGATGTGGAATACCTGTAGTACGTTACAGCCAGTGTTTTGTAAAAGTATTCAGACCCTTCCTATGGTGTCCCATTTTGTGAAATTACAAACGAATGCACACAATAATACAATATGAATGATTTTTTTATTCAAAAACTGAATGCTCAAGCTGAAGGCTTCTAAGGAAAAACATTAACCAGAAGGCACTAGTGGAAAACTAAGTGGAATTGCATTTAAAACTGAAAACAGAAGGCACTTCTTCAATCTGAGGGTTGTGGAATATGGAACACACTACCCAGCCATGTTGTTCAAGCTGATACACAGGTTTCTTTCAAGAAAAGGCTGGATGAGTTCCCATTAACTAATAACTATCCAACAGGCTAAATGGGCTCGATGGCCTACTTTTGATTGTAACTTACTTATTTAAGATAGGGAACAAAACATTTCAGCAAAAAAAAAACACATTAAATATGTTAACTGTACAAGTATTAATATGCTATAACACACACTGGTCTTTTTGGGTCTTTAACAAGACAGATGTTTTCAAATCTTTCCACAGATTCTGAATAAGATTCTTATTTTTAAGCCACTCTGTTGTAGCTTTTGGGTCATTCTCCTATTGAAAGGTGATTCTTTGCCTAGGTGTTAAGTCTCAGCAAGGTTTTCCTCTAAGACTTGCCAGTAATTTGTTTTATCTTCATTATCATCTTAAAGTGCTCATACAAGCTTCACAGTCTCTGCTAATGAGATGCAGAACTATACCTACAGTAAAGTAATGCTACCACCATAACTGACGGCAGGGATGGGGTTATATTAAGTGCCTCTTAAATGTTTTTATATCCTTTTCCTTATCTGTGTCGATGTACAGCTTTATCACTGTGCTGTTTTGAAAGCTTCTTGGTCTTCAGTTGAATCAAAAATCATTTGAACTATTATAGCCCACAAACAGAGGCCACTTAACTAATTGTGTGCAATAATTTACTTTACCTCAGAAAAAGGTTTGAATAATTATGCAAACATTAATTTTCCTTTTTTCATGTAATAGATGTATTTACTTTTTCTGCTTCCAATGCATAGAGTAGGGTGTGTAACATATTAATAGGTACTTATACATAGTATCATAGACTACATAGCATCATAATGAAAAGCAACAAAATGTGAAAACTGTGCAAGGGTCTGAATACTATATATCTGAGGCCAAATAAGCTTTTTTGTTGATGTGTCCCTTTCCTTCAGAAGTTTAGTACTACAATTAATTCATGATTCTTCACATATACTAACCAGGTCTTCCACCTTACAAAACGACCTATTTTTATTTTATCCACTTGCCATTTCTATAAAAACACTTCTCTATTTACAAATATGCTACCTACTCACAACAGATCAACAACCCTATCTTTATTATATTTAAACATCCTCCAAAATGCCTACTGTGCAATGACCTGCTTGTTTACCAGGTTCACTGGCACTGGTTGCCTTTTTTCTGTCTCCATAGCAGCAGAAACAAAAAATTAATCATTTGACAGAGGAAAACAGCAGACAATTTGGAAAAAAAGAATTTCAATTAGGTTTTGCATTTCATCTAAAGCAAATGGTATATGATTTTTCTATTTCTAAGGTTTAAAGAGATACCTTAAACTCAGTTTTCAGGGATTTACATTTAAAATGGTGTAAAGAATTTCTTATTCTGTCATTTATAAAGTTTAGCATTTGGTTACATATGTGGTACACTCATGGTAACTTAACATTGCACTACTTCATTTTGTTGCTATCTACATTAAATCTAAGTTTTAAGTCTTCAAGCACTTTTGAAAATCCAACAAATCTTTTGAAATCCCGTAAAGACTCTACTTGTCTTAATACGACTGTTGAGATATATAGGTATATAGGTACAGTATACACATACAGAAAAACATATATATGCTTGTAGTGATGTAGAGTTCTGTGGTCACCTAGATGCTAGTACAAATACAATAGCTTGCATGAACAACAACAAAGTGAATGATATACTTCAAAATACCAAACCAATATAACACCAAAATATAAATACACACTAAACAAAACACAAATCGGTGCAGTTAGCTGTCTGGCCTTTAGTATCTGATGCTTCCAGCTTTTGGCATGAACAAGTGAACAAATGAACCCCAAATACCACATAAAATACAATTATAATAAGGCACATGAAGCGTGGAATGATGTCCAAATTATGTGCACTTCTACTGCTGAAATAACTTGTGAAGTATGGAGAAGAGGGCTCCTTAGTTGGAGATGACAGCTACATTAGAGTGTGCCAATGTAGAATAAAAAGGTCTAATCAAACCCTATGAGTTATAACCCAAGATTGTGTAATCCTGACATGCAAATGATTACTTTAAAGCCTTTTCAAAGAGGCTACTACTTATGCATATAAAATATTATAATTTTAATTTAAGAAATTTATCAACCAATTCATGCTACGAACGCTACCATATTTTAGCAATCTATTGAATTGCTATAAAATTGCCAAATGTTTTACTATTTGGCCTCTTTGGCAATTAATTCTAAACCTGCTCGGCAGGGAATCACACCAACATGCCCATCAACACTGTGCTAATATGGCTCAGTGCAAGCTCACTGCAAGCTAATATGGCTCAGTGTCAAGCAGAAGAACTTGCTGCAACTGGAGAAGTGGCTTGCTTTTCACTGATGTCTGTGCAAGCTTGCAGGTTATACACAATCTGGAAGACACATCTGTGGGAAGAGCTAGAAAGAAGTTGGCCAATTCATATCAATCATATCCCTGCAGCTGTGTAGGGACACATTGGGAATCTCAGTCACAGATAGTTAATGACTTTAAACAGACATGATCTAGCAATGGAACAAGAAAAGATTTATTCCATGCTGAGAAGCGATACTTTCGGGTGTGAAGAAGGCTCCACAGCCGAAACACTGTTTCTTTTCTTCTCTTTTCATCATGGAATAAATCTTTACTTGTTCTTTTGCAGCCTATGCATGCTGACACAGCTATCTACTTGAACTAGCAGTGTCTGGGCCATAGAGCCCAACCTGTGCTCCAAGCAAGTGCCTTTAATGGTTCAGCCAATTGTCAGCACCCCAAGAGAGAAACATTTTAGAATAAAGAAGACAGGAAAAAATGGATCACTCATATATATTGTGCTTTTTGATTTGTCAAAGCCAGCAGAAAACCAGCTGTCTCATTTATTGTTAATAGAATAATAAAAGATTCACTTACAAATGGTGGTACTGAAAGGCTCTGAAGACATCTTAAATTCACAGAACAAAAAAACTGCATAATTTATCTTTGTTTTCTTAATTTTGTATTATTAGAATGCAAGACTAACCCAGGGTGGATTTTATTCTGAAAGGAACTGTTGTATACTGATGGATTGGACATTCACATAGAGAAGTTTAAACACCTCTCCAACAGTATCTTCATAGCTTGCCCATGGTATTTTGTACCCTAATGATTCTTTTAATATATTTTTTTCTCTTATGCATTTAGTTTTCCTGAGACAGGCCACATTTTTTTATTCACAATAAAGTCCCCAAATGAAGTTCAAAGCTCTCAAGCCCACCCACAAAACCTACAGTGAACATAAAACTAAGTCAGCACACTTCTTTTAAATGCTCTTCAACAATATCAGATAAAGTACTTGGAAATTTAGGCAAGATAAATATTTGCTGTTTCCATGTATATTAAAGACACTGGTTTATTTTGGATAAATCTAGTCACAAGTATGAATACATTTCATAAGTGCATTTAAAAAAATAAAACGTGGAAGAATTCTAGAAAAACTATTAAGGCGGAGAAGGTCTCTCTCACAAGTCAGAACTTGTAATATTTTATTAGGCAAGTTGAAATTATTCTGAAGCACCCATAAAAGTCTTATAGGAGTTCATGTTCAGCAGTAGAGTGTACACTATACAAATTAGAATGAAATATGACTGCCTTACAGCACACATAAAAATGAAAAGAATAAGGTGTTTTTGAAGAAAGGCACAAATTCTCTAATTCTTTTCTTGAACAATGATATGTGCACAAGTATTTGGAGTATGAAAATAAGATCATGCCTTATAAAACGCCATGCATACACCTCTATATTGCAGAAAGTTCATGCTTACAGAAATGTGCACCTTCAAGTAAAAAAACAATGCATTGAAACATTTAGTAAAGTATGTAAGACATTTCAATGGGTCAAAAATCATTGGCATCAAAACCAGTGTTAAAGAAAAATACACGACTGATGCTGTGATGATAAAGGTAAGACTACAGGGTAAGGACATGGTACTGCAAACAATAAAGCCCCCGAACATTTCACTCACATTCGGCTTGCTTCAGGGTTCTCTATGTCAGGTTCTCCTGGTGATCTAAAAGCAATGCAAAACAATATCGGATAAAGAATTAATTTCTGACAGAAAGAGAAAACTTTGAAAGAACACACTAAAATCACACTGAATGGGTCGATATCGTATATTCATTAAACATGACCACTAGCACAAAAAAATCCGGTTAAAATAATGCTTTTACGTTCATTGTACAGTAATTGTCACAACCTTTCAACGAAGATAAAAGTCCTATCATTTTGTTCATTGTACAATGACAAGAGATGGGAACCTGGCTTTGCTAAATGAAGTACTATGACTTCAGTCCTATATTTTGGGCATCAAGCTGCTTCAGAAAGTGAACAGATGGGGAGCAAAAAATGATGTTCTGTTGCGATAAAATACTTTAAGCAAGTGACACATGGGGGCCTGCCTACAAATAAAACTGCACTATTATCTCAAATTCTTCTAATCCTGTCCACACCAGCACCAACAATCCCTGCACTAGTTAAGTTATTTGAATACCATTTGGACATTATCCTTCTCCTAGAAATCACATGATCCTAAATCTCCAGTCTATGAAGTATTTGATTCAAAATGTGAAATTAACTCTGTAGTTTCAAATCTTACACTCCCAACCTGACACTACACGTGTCTACTCTAGGCATGTTCTTGTCATTCCATGAAAAAATCTTGCTGGGCCTCTAACTGCAGAGTGCCTACTTTAACGCACAGTCTAGTTGTGCCTTGGTATCAGATTTGTAATCACAATTTCCATTACCCTTTCACAAACACATTGAACTCTGAGGTCAAACCTGACTACCTACTACTAGATTGGAATCTTCCTCTTCTCAGCTTTGAACAGTTCAGAGAATTAGTATGAATGACAGAATGGAAAGTTTACATAGCAGCTTCTCCAGGTATCAATCACTGCTCCAAAGGTCATTGATATCTTTAAGGCAGTAGTCTCAAACTTACTTCCTGGAGGGCCTTGTGTCTGCTGGTTTTTGTAGTCAATTCAACATTGAACCTATTTTTATTTACGAAACGTCTTTTACAGTTGACCACACATGACATTCACTTAATCAAAGTTAGTTTATATCTATCTACAGTTAGCACATCAAAGACCGGTTTCAATGTATTTCAATTAAGCAGCTTATTCATTCAGCAAGTCGACTATTTAACCGAGATCAGAGACACTAGGGAGACCTTCCAGGAATTAAGTTTGAGACCGCTGCTCTGAGGAGAAATGACAACTTCAGCTACACGTACACTTCTACATTATTCACAATATGAGTTATTTTTATATACCTACCCCATAAAATTCATAAAATAGAAAAACAGAGACACAAACCATCACTATATGGCTCCTTTTAAAATTGAAATCAAAGAAATGTATAAACATCAAAAGGACTAATACGAGAACTTCTATAATCTAATAGAAAATAGACCTGTAACTCAAAACGTTTGCAATGGGTAATTTAAAGGCTTGCGTACTGCCATTGGTAAATAGTGTAAATATGTTTGACACGGTGCACTGGAGGGGCCTAGCAAAGGATAAACCTTAGCTGCTCTATTAACCAAGTCAATGCCATCATTCTCCTTATTGCGAGCAGTACGAAAGTAGTTTAATGAAAATATCTGATCGTGCATCACGAAACGTCATAACCCTATATACTACTCAGGTAACAGTAACTAGCTAGCTCCGTGCAGCTGACAGGCCTTACTGGGTAATGACAGTGCATGATTAACTATTGCTGTGCATTTAGATGCTAAAAACAGAACGGCATTTCCCATAACTGCTTTCCGTGTGTCACTTTAAATGGCTCATTCTCTTAAGCACTGTAAAATCGGAACCAGGTAAGCGCTTGCAAGACTGTAACAGTTTTGAAATTCTTAACATATCGTACAGCCTACGGCCTAAAGCAACTTGTTTACTGTCAACATCCAACTGTCAAAAACAAGACTTGGCAAATGTTGCAACCGAACCTTATCAGAATAAGATGCCGTTTTTTTTAAAAGGCGGAGCACGAAAGACACACACTGCAAACACGGGGACACGGAAAGGTATAAACGGTGGATTAATAACCGTGCACCTGCCGTACAAAACAGGCAATCTCTCCCTTTCCTCTCTCCTACTTGCCCGACCGCGACCGGAATCCCCGGCCCTTTCCCCAGCCCCGTACCGACCTGTCGGATCCTCCTGTAGGGGCTGGCTCGGCCTGTGGTGGCGCACACTCACAGTCCTGCTTCTCGTCGGAATTCATACGAGACTTTCTCTCTCAGTTGTGTGTGTATATAGTGTGATTTGGTTGTGCAAGGTATTCCCTTAGTCACGACGAGGTTTCAGCAAGACGGCAAGGGGGTTTATTGCTGCAGCTGCGATAACGACGGAGGTCCCTGGATTACTGAACTGATGTTTCATTTGAGGCCTGTTCCACTCTCTGATCTCCACAAAATCAATTCCGCCATCTTGGTTTCAACAGGGCTAGCCGTGCACAAGGGTGCCTATCCCAGCATGCAGCGCTGCTTTCGCTCCTGCTAGCTTTGGTGCCGCAGCGCTCTGGCTGTGTTTACAGAAATGAAAGGCAGGCAGCTGTGGTGTCCAGAAAAAGTGATGTTAGTGTCAAATTTAGAACTTGAATGTCTTCTACAAAGAGCTTTTATGACCGGGCACTTTTTGATCAATATGTACATCCATAGAAAAAGATCATAATTCTTCACGATGTATCTTTACTTTCATTTTCATGTCCTTACAACCAGTTCTTGCTGAAGGTTGAATTTTAAAAAGTAAATAAACGCGTGACCTTTTTTTGCAGGTTTTTCGAAAGAAAAATGCGTTTAAAATGCACACTGTTACTGACACTCTGTTAAGCCAAGTTTCGTTTCGAAACAGGATGGCGGTTAACTAATTTCAAAAAGAGAGCGTGAAAGACGAGGAATTCTGGGAAATGATTTTATCGCTACTTATTTGTTACTGTATGTATTATGAGTATAGCTATATTTTTTAACAGATTGTTTCACGGGATTTCTTTGTTGTGTCATACTGGCTTTTACATCGATCTTTTAGCTATCGATACGAACAGCTGTGACATGAGTGGGAATTTCTGTTAGTGCTCATAGCTTTTTTTCTCTCATCAATTATGTACAGTAATCGATTTTAAATGCATTTTGTTTATAAAGGCATACGAATGCATTTAACTAATTCTAATACACTTACCACTTTAAGTATACCTATTATATGGAGAAAGCGGACGTACTATATGGTATGATCATTTCAGGAATATTAAAATGTGTTTGTGATACAGAAAAACGTGTATATGCATAAATATATATGGTAATGTAAAGGATTCCTCCAGCAAAAATAAAAACCTAAGAATGTATACTTAAGAATCGAAAGAAACTTATCCCTCTATGTCACATGTGTTTTAAAGTATACCGATTTGGGATATTGATTTACTTACATGTTCTGGCATCATTTTGTTTGAGCATGACTCATGCGCTCGCTTAGCTTAGACAGACGTTAGCATAAGCGCCAAACCATCTCAGTAGTGAGTGTTGATTGGGCACAGATTTGCACGTGATTCAAACTGTGGAATGTCCTAACTGGTAAAACTGAAAGGAAAAAACATTGAAAGGGGTCTATACAGTATGTCTTATTAATTCATCAAGAGAGCATGAAAGTGTTCATGCTATCAGTATGTTGGAGCAAAACCTGACAATTTGGGAGCCAATCCATCTTAAGCAGCGAGGTGTCTCAAGTAAATGTCAAGCTCAATACAAAGCCTTCAGAAGACGGTCGTGGGGTAACGAGACATAAACTACTATACTGTATATGGTAAAATGAAAAAGTTCTGAGTTTAAGTGTGTTGAAATAATTGAGTTCAGGGGTCAAATGCCCTCATTTTTCATCACTATTGCTTTCCAGTGGAATTTTTAAAAAGTTTGATAATCCCATATACAAGCATCAACATGGTGTCAAAGTTGTTCTTCTGTATTTATGAGTGAACTTCTAGTGCCTCTGTCTCCTGAATGGTTAGTCATTCAGATTCAGAAATCAGTCTATTTCTCACATGGGCAAACATTTACGGAAATTTTTATGAACATTTAAAAGGGTGTTTAACTGCTACAGAACACCACTGGTAGTGATTCATGGAAACCTAACGTCATGGCACTATATTGTTCATGTCCTGGGATCTCACCTGACATAGCACTTCAGTAGCACAACACTCATCCTCCTGTCGCTTGTGTATCAACAGCTTCCTGTGTCCTGTCTTCCGTGTGAAGACGGTATTACTGTTATCCCCAGGTTTGCCCTACTTGAACCGTGGGGCTGGAGCCCCATTACTTATCTGTGAGAAGAGCTGAGGTGACACTTGGCTGGAGCCCCATTACTTATCTGTGAGAAGAGCTGAGGTGACACTTGGCATCTCGGGCTGCGAAAAACATGTTTTCCAGTCTCTAAAAGAGGACAGAATCCCACAAAACAGCATCTGCAACCAGGTGCAAACCATGTATCACAGACACTATTAGACTCTGACTTTCACTGTAGACCCTCTATTGATTCATCCTGTTGTTGGCAAATGTTAAGCATAATAAACCCATCCATGTCACATATATATTCAATATCATTTCAGTGCACGAGCTTCAAAAATAACTGATAACTTTAACTGATAATTCCTGATAACTTCGTTGCAGACAGAATTGGTCAGTTTCCTTTGACACCTAGTATGTATTATTTTAAATTGCCTAACTGTTGAGCCTAAATCCATTAAGTGCCGTAAAAGTCATAGAAGACCAGGTGTTTTTTCAGAAGCTCTTCTTCTTTTCAGGATTTCAAGGACATCTGTTGTTTTAGTGCCATTTACAGGTTTCCATATTATTTCTTCATTAAGAACGTAATTAATTTGCATGTTTCTTACCCTCTAATTATTTGTACAATTACTACTACTTTTATATATCACGAAAGTGTTTATGCATTTCTTCTGAAGTATTTGTATCATTTTGTAAACCTAATTGCTTGTTTATTGAACTGTTGTTTGCTGAGACTTCAGGCCGTGACCACAGTACGTGCAGTAGTCAGTCTGCCACTGGTCTTAACCTGTTTTGTCTTAGCCAATCATGGTATCTCTCCGCTTCTTGTCTGCCTTTCAGAAACTTCAGACATTCTGAAATTTACAGTAGGAGACCTTCACAAAAGAGTGAGGATGGGATAAGATTTATAGAAAGGGAAGGAGTAATTAGAACTAGAGCAGGTGAAGAGGTGAATTGGGTGGAAAGAAAAGGAACAAGAAGGGTCAGAAATATTAAAAAATCACAGACAATAGAGTACTTCTCTAGTGTTTCCATTTTGGTGGTCAGTGGGGTATCACACCATCCTATTATTCTATCTAAAAAAGTAAAGGTTAATTCCATGCCGAAAGGAGAAGAAAAGAAACACAACGTTTTGGCCTTCTTCTTCAGCATGTTAGGAACCTTTACTTGTTCCTTTGCAGCCTGCGCATGCTAACGCAGTTACCTGCTTGAACAATCTAAAGAAGTGACAATCAGTTTGGAACTCATTAATGAAAACTAAAACCTGTTTGATTAGAAACCTAACTGATTGCTGAGAAGGTCTCAAACAACAACGAAGAAATTACAGATGAAAGGAAGATGTTAAACGCTCAATTTACTCCTAACAAAGAGATGAGGCCAAATCGGATACATCTTAAGAATGTCTGAATGACTGACTCCTAAATGACTTTGTGACTGTAATGTATTGATCAATATTAGAATATACAGTTAATCATTTTGCGTCCCTTGAAGGCTGTTATTCAATAAATTATGTCTCTGCCTCTCATAAAAGCTGAAAAAAATTGTTCTTATGAGGACACAGCTTTATGAGCAGTTCTATAGTTTTTATAGTTCTATGTAAAGGTGTCATGTAAAATAGTTATCTGTAGAAGATTCTCGTGGTGGCCATAATTGAACATTAGAGGAGTACTGTAACCATTAAGCAGTTATGGAAAGTTTGCCCCATGATGCAGGAATGTTGAAAATGTTTAATTTAGAATCTTTAACATTTTTTAAATCCCCCTATCCACTTTTGTTTCGGTAGAAACCGGAAAATGCTCTTTCATACAATCCTTCTATTATAGTGGTTATTGCTTTCATAACTAGGAACTTATCTTTTATCACCAGAATAGTAATATTTTAGTGCTTTAGTATATTGATTTAGCTGGGAGACATTAGGTACTGAACAGTGCGGAGCTCTGAACAGCAGTTGGGCCTAGATGACCTTAATCATGACCTCTTATCTAAAGTATTTGCCTTGCACAAAAAGTTTTTTTTTCCGTAATTTCTACAAATAGCGTCAAAAAGGCTCTTTAATTCGGCACCACCTTCTTTTGTTCCCACACAAGTTAGCTGCCCAGCACTGAATACAAAAACCAGCACAGGGCGTAGGTGACTGACTTCCTTCACTGCATGGATTCCTCCTGTGAAGTTTCCCCCTCCTGAATCTGAATTTCGACTGGAAATTTTTACTGTTGTTTTAACCTCTAGGGATGTTTAATTTTGTTCAGAATTTGCACACTACCCTGTGGTGATTTTAAGACTCTGCCGGCAGTGCTGGTACCCATATGTGTGGCTTCATGAGATGTCAGAGGGAAGAATTTTGTCTCCAGCTGGAGTCCTCGCCAGTCAGTGGATCACCATCAGTGTAATTTTGGTGGCATAGGTGACTAAATCATTTGAGGTTTGCAATACATTGGTAGGCTTCTTTGGTTCACATTAGATATTGCCAGTGAGTTACAATACAGATTCTCCTGTGTGTGTGAGGTTGGTGCTGCCTAAAACTAGATCCTATTGTGTAGTGTCAATCTGTGAAGCTGTAATTCTCCCATGGAGTGGCTTGAATGTTAAAAATTCTTGATTTGTACAAAAACATCATCAGTTTACTTCCTGGGATAAATGTATCAAAGAGATTTACAGCATTTTATTCTTAATATACTGTATGTTTGTAATAAGTAATGTGTTTGAACTTATAGAAGTAGTTCTTTGAGCTACACCTTTGACTGCTCTTAAAGTAAAAATTAAAAGACTGCATGCTTAATTACAATCACCCCTTTTTTCTTTATTTTGGTGATTGAGCCGTTATTTGCTGTTTAGATGTGTTAAGATGTATAAGCAATGTTGGATTTAAAGGGGCATAAAAGGAGCCTTTTTTATATATTTAGAACAAAAGCATAGTGTTTGCATCAGGAAGAGTCGGTGCTGTGTTATTTAATAGCTTAAATTTCCCAAAATACTGGATGACTGGATCAACTCCAAACATCATATTATAAAAGTGAGGGTTTGTACTGTTCGGTGGTCCCTCACAAGTTCAATGTACATCAAGTTTATTGTATTCCTTTATGATATTGTGGACTAAGGAAATTGTATTTCTAGTTTTCCAATATTGGATCTCCATTTATTTTAGCAGTATCCTAGTGTTCCATTAACGGAGAAATACTGTATGACCTCCAGAAAACAGAGGGTTGTAACACCTTTACCTCTTATTTTGGTCACTTAAATTGGTTGAAGTTTCTGGCAGCTGTAGATAGGTTGTGCGCTGAGGAGATTTTGTTGGAATTAATTTGCGTTAAGTTCCCAGTGCAGTGGACTACATCAGGTGATGCCAACATTAAAGCTTTTGTACTGCTGAAAAGCATCTTTCATTTAAGCTGCACTGCAGCTAAATACTGCATGTTCTCGTGTGATATTTATTCATATTGTTTTGTTAAACATTCATAAAGACACAAAGCAATAGAGAAGAGAAGCTGATAGAATGTTTAGTGCACAATGGACTACAAGATTAATCGCAAAGATATTTACAACATTTTGGTCAGTTAGAGGTTATCACATAAATACTGGATATTTAATTTATGGGAATTTTTATGTTGATACACCTTTGTTCACACTTTAACAAGCTGTTTATTGGGAGAGTTTGAATGAAACTTCAAGGTATTTTTCTTTTTTTCTTGCATATTATTGCTACAATTAAGTTTATTCAGATATCTCCTTACTAAGTTTGCCTTCATCTAGTTTTGATTGATGAAGCAAAGAGGAAGTAGTTTGTGATTTCTTAAAACAATTACTTGAAACCATAATGTAGCTTCATCTTTTGTAAATGCAAGTGTACATACCTTTGGTAAAAATGTGGGTTTGATCATTTGTTTAAGGAATTGTGGGTAATGTTAGAATTAAAAGTTTTTTGTTTTTTTTTTTGTTTGATTTGTACAGTATATCAGTCTTCAGTTTGTACAGTTCAGTTATGAAAGAAATTATGCTTTGTACAGCAAAGCTTTGAAACACGGTCCAAAATATAAAAGTATAAAACCCATATGTACTGTATTTTGTTATAAACAAACATAATAAATTAATAAAATTATTGAATGGTGGCATGGCGTGGTAATTTGCTTGTGAAAGATAATACACTACCACAATTTTAAGTATTTATGTACAGTATTGTAATATGACATAAGGTGTGGTTTTCAGTACATCTCAACAACACAACGGTTTATTTAATGACTTGTGTGTAGAAGTTACTGTTGAATTTTCATTATATACCACTCCGTACTTTGTATAAATTTCAAGTTGGAAAAATCAAATAAACGAATAAATAAATAAAATCGGAACAATATTTAGATTTCAATGGTTAACCTTGTCGTTGGGTAAAAGCGAAACCTGTGTTGCTCATTTTGGCCAGCAGATGTCAGAGTGGAGATGAGAAACCTCTCTTTAAAAAGGAAGAAACGTAGAATTAAGTATAATTCACCACATCATTACTACAAATTTGAAGATCTGTGACATGAAACATCTTTGTTCCCAATAAAATAGCAAGTCTGGAGGTAAGGAGTTTGTCAGAACAGATACAATGATGTACTGTAAATGTGTTTATCAGTAGGCAACGACTTGCTGACAAAACCAGAAATCAAATTTTAGCATCAATAGCTTTAATATTTATTCCTCCCCAGAAGGGTTCTGTAAGGCGGAGGGTATATTGTATTAGGTATTCACTTAAACATTTGATATTTTTTGTACTGAGTCCCACTTCTCCTCCAAATCACATGACCCTGTATTCCAAAACGGCAAATTCTATGATTTTCACAATCTACATTTATAATAGACCGATGCAAAAAATGGTCCTGCTGCTGTGGGCCTTTCATTCTATACTGTATCAGCACCACATGCAGGGTGAGGTTAGGCTCAAAAGGTTCCACAGCAGAGATTAGGAGAGAAAGTAAGAAACAATGTTACTATCCTACAAGAGGAGAGAAACAGCATATTGGCAGGATGCCATAAAAAGCGCTTTCTCACGAAAACCAGACATTTCTGACCACCATATCTGAAGTGAGGCACAAAAATGGCAATGAGCTACCGCATCACTGCTTTCTCATAGAAGAAGAGAGGAGGTTCTGAATCATGTGGTGCTTTCTGAGAGGCCAGCATTGCTCCACGAGGGAACACGACTTGAGCTGTGCCAATGGATTATGTGGGTTAGCAGCAAGGGCAGAGCTATTAAGAATCCGCAGGTAATTATTTTGAATAAGTGAGGTGGATTTTCTAGTGAAAGCCTCCCGTGGCTTGGCCATCCATCAGTTTCCCTGGATGACACACCCTGTTCCCCCAAACCATCTATAATATGTGCTGTAGATCTAGATTCCATATGTTATTAGCCTGAGCCATTAACCTTTACTTAATTGCATTCAGTACTCTGACCACAACTATCATTCATTGTTACCACTGAAATTAAGCTATAGCAGAATATAGGTTTCAGTTTCACAAAGAATGAGGATGAAAATTCATCTGAACCCACTTTTGGTGAGCCCTGACTACTGGGAACAACCGTTCTGTAATAAAACAACCACTTTATTAGAATTTTAATGTATTAGTTCAAATGTAATGAACACTTCTATTGTTTTATCTCTGTTGCACTCTAAAGATCAGTGGAAAAATAAGTTATTCCTCTGCAATTACTAAGTTACAGTAAACTACCATAATTTATTTTTTTTAGAAAAATTACACAAGAAATGTTATCTGCCTCAGCTCCAGCAAACTTTTGTTCTGGATGTGCCTTATTTTGAAAATTGATACATTAATATTTCTCACTGAAATTGCATACAATTTATCCCAACTTTTGTATACAGTATAACATTAAGGTCCATGTCAGTGATACATGCAGTATTATCTGTATTAAATTGGCTGTTTGTATTATGCTCGTGTCTGAAATCTGATTCCGCTAGTACAAAATATTAAAATCTTTGAAAACATGCACCAATATACTGTATAGAGAATGAGCTAAATTATACATTAAGATTTCAACTTTCATTATTCATTTGTGTAAATCCCTGAGATAGGTGTATGAAATACAATATAATAAAATGCATTTTATTGTTCGGTTATTCAAAAGCAGGCACTGACTGTTTTCCTATCATGTATCACTGTAGGTGAGGCTAAACCATCTCTGCTTAAGTTTAAAAATCCGACTCAATGCACAGTAATAACCATTTTCTGAGATATTTGGTTATTTCGAATGTTGGAAATGGTATTTTGCAATCAGTTTGTGATCATTAGCTGTAATCCAAAATACATAAAGCAATTTAATAGCAATCCACATTTAAAAAAGGAAGAATTGTTTAGTTCATCACTAATTCACCTGAAGTCAAAATGGAGATCTAAATATCGTTTACAGTTTTTGCACAATACCCATAGCATGTCTACAAGAAACCTGCAATTATTTAACTAATAAGGTAATCATGGTTAAGCAAGTAATAAATGATCCCCTACTATAAGGCTTTCTTTCTTACCACACTCAAAACATCCTCACAAGAATTCTATGCTTCAGGAAAGCAATTGATTTCCCTTATATTTATAATATTATATATTAAATGTCCTTGTGACAGACCCCACAGTTAGATAAGGTGGATCTAAGGATCAGAGCACATAAAACCCAAAGGACCAATTGTACTAAGGTACAGGAAAGTTATCGTAAACACATCACAGCTTTTTGACACAAAATACTCTAAAGCAGCTCCCCTGTCTGCTTCTTTTAACAACAGGAGGCCCTTTATATACCCAAGCATCTGCAGCCAGTCCTGGATCAGCAAGGCATCTCTGTTCCTCAGTAGTATATTTGGCAACCCACTCACAATTGGCAACCCACCGGAGCTCAGCAGGTGTGAGCCTGGCCAATACTAGGATGGGAGACTTCCTAGGAAAAACTAAAGTTGCTGCTGGAAATGGTATTAATGAGGTCAGTAGGGGGTGCTCACCCTGCAGTCAGTGTGGGTCCTAATGCCCCAGTATAGTGACAGGGACACTATACTTTAAAAATAAAGTAGGTGCCATCCTTCGGATGAGACGTAAAACTGAGGACCTGTGGTCCTGTGGTTGTTAAAAAAACCAGAGCGTTTCTCGAAAAAAGAGTAGGGGTGTTACCCTGACATCCTGGACGAATTTCCCATTGCCCTTTACCCATTATCCACCATTATCCAACCCCCATCTATGAACTGGCTTCATCACTCTGTTCTCCTACCCACTAATAGCTGATGAGTGGTGAGCGTTCTGGCGCACTATGGCTGCCGTCGCATCACCCAGGTGATTGCTGCACATTGGTGGAGGTGGAGGGGAGTCCCCATTACCTGGAAAGTGCTTTGAGTGGAGTGTCCAGAAATGTGCTATATAAGCATAAGGAATTATAATCAATTATGCAGCCCTCCTGGCAAGGACCACTTGGAGTCAAGATGGTTCTCAGAAAGCCACCTCTCACTACTTCACTAGGTGATAAAGGCACCCTTGCCAGCCTTCACCTACTTTTGTTAGCCTTTGTTACTGGCAAGTTAGCTAGCGATACAGTCTCTCTATAGTTTGGCTTTCTTCAGTCATACACAGTACAATTGTAAACATATTTATTTTTGTACAAGCTAATGACAAGCATAAATGATTCAATTATCCAAGAAGCCAAAACATGTTTCATTCATTTATTTTGCTTTAAACAAAGAATAATGAAGTAAAGATGAAGATGCATGTTTTTGCATGACTGTATAGTAATCATATACAGGCTAATAAATGAAAATAATAAGAGGCCATTGTTTTTCAATGTTCATAAACCCTTGTCATACTGAATAATGAAAAAGGTAGCAGGGGTGAAAATTGATGTGTGATAATGCAAGCGTATTGAATTGAGATCCCATGAATATAGACAGCTGCTTAGCCTCTAGGTTAACTAGGTCTTGGACTGCTCTCCAGTTTGCAATTCAGTTCAGAGTTTGTTGGTAAAGGTGTTTAACACTGCTAGAAACACGTACTGTAGTGTCTCCGTTTTAATTATTTCTATGGAAAAAAATTATAAAAAAAAACTAAAGCACAGCTTTTTGTTCTCATAAAATTATAGATCAAAAAGCTCTGCAAATTACTACATTGATAAAAGCACCCACTTCAAGTCTAATATTGGGTTACTCCACACTCCTTATTTTGACTTAAAACCTCTCCTGTAGCCTTGTATTTTGAAAAACAAAACTCTCAATACAGCGTTTGGAGAAACCAAAAGTTTGAGATTGTGGAGCCTCTCTACAGAATGACAGTATTTTCAAATAGAAATGATTAAATGAAATAATTTCATTTGAGAAATATTTATTGAGAGCAACATTTTTTGGGAACTTTTTAAAAATAATTAAGACACGTTCAGGCTCTATTAGTGAAAGAACATGTGCACATTTTTCAAATGACTAACAAACAACATGAAGTGTTATTAAAAAGTTGCTGTGTGACCTAAGGCCACCATTGTTGTGTTATTCTGAGTTTTGATGGTTTGGAATTGCCAGTTATCGGGATGATGTATAGATTCACCTGTGAATTAATGAACAATCTAGCAATTACAGCACTGAACCCCACTAAATTGGGAAGACATCTTTCCAATGCAAGGACAGACTTGACCTAAAAAATGATGTAAAACTAAAATCAAGCTCTTCGGGGAGAATTCTGTTGATATCGATCATACATAGCTGGAATTAGATAATGCCTCTGGGACTAGATGAGCCACTACCCTGACTGTTGAGGTGCATTCTGACATCCCTTGTAAATTCTTTGAAAATAAGTACAGCTTTGAAACATAGTGTAACGAACAGTTCTTTCCGGACCCTATGCGGACGACACAATCCGAAGAAGTGGGGAAACGTCATGCAGGAAAACGGGGCTGAAGACAGGGGGGCGTGTCCAAGGTGCGCTGGTGCACGGGGGAGGTGTGGCCGAGGCGAACAATCCAAAAGAGTAGTCCTTAGGGAATATCCAAAACACAAGGGTAAGTCCAAAACCAGGAGATCCATCAAAACAAGGAATTAAAACCAGAGACCGGGTCGGAACCGGCGGACAGGAAACGGGAACAGAGATTAAAACCTTAACGGGACCAGGCGCTTCCAGATCCCGGACTCGCACGATACGAAAATCAGATGCAGAGCCCAGATGAGCGTCAGCGCCTGGCTTTTAAGGTGGGCTGGGAATAGGAAACAGGTGCACAGAATAAAGTCTCAAGTGAAAGGGCTGGAGCACCCTTAAGAAGGGGGGACTATAATCGTGACACATAGATAGCTGTAGGTACTGTAGGTACTGGGATGTGAAAGAAAAATTCCTCCTCTACCCTGTTGGTAATCTTTGCAAAATAAAATTCAAAGATCAATATGGAATTTTATGTAAATATGAACATACAGTATATACAGTTTTGTGTACAGTCCCAAAGAAGAGTTTGTAGCTTTGTTACGCTGGCTTTGAAAAAGTGATTTTAAAAACCGAATACATATTGTACTTGAGGAGTTAAAAATATGTTGTAACTTGTCAATTGGTTTCTGACCTTTTGCAGACCTTCTAAAACTCCCTTCATCTAGATATATGGACATTATCTATCAGACAACATACTGTAGAGCTCTAAAATTACTACATTGATAGTTTAAATGGACGCAAACAAATTTACAAAGGTAGCAATACAAAGGAGAATAATAACATATACATAAAACATATAAATATAAAGTTAACGGTGTCTGGACGACAAGTAGCAGAAATATTTTAAAGGTGTGCTCTGTGGTCAGGTGGAAAGTCAGATATACTAACGGAACTCAAGTGAAGAGAATTTAGTCACTGCACATTATTTTATAAATCATTGGTGGGTATAATTTCTGGTCAAATGCCCCCTTTCCCGCTTTCATGAAAAAACGAAGAAAATTCCCACCACTAAAAGAACACACCCCCTCAGCCAAGGCTGCTAACATCTCTTAGGCAGACAGCCAGGCAGTGGGAGGAAAAAAACACATTTCTTTAAAAAACATACATACAGTATGTTGGCTCTGTTGTAATATTTGTAATTCTTTCAGCGATTACTTTAGCAATAAATGTACACAAAAGGCAAGTGGGCAATTTAGATAATGCACTCAACATTTTTAAGGAAAGCTAAGAGCAAAGTATCAATGAGATATAAAACTGTGTAGGGCATTTAAGATGTGATGTGTGCTGCATATAGCTAACCTACACTAGGTAACCTACACATTTATGAGGCAGTTTTTACACATGTCTGCAGTCTGTTGTTCCTGTTCTGAGCCCAATGTAATCAATACTGCAATCTACACCTGCAGAGTGTGCAGCACAGTGCCATACCCCACTTCCTGCTGATTTTTTACTCCTCAATTTCAAGCATTTTATGTAACATGAAGTAGGCCATAGAAGCACAAAAATCAGCTATATAATTCAATGTACATATTTATTTTTTTATCATGCCATCCTGTGTACTGTGTCCCAGTGCACCACCAGTGCTTCAGGATGTTTGCAGTGATGCTGGATGGCCCAACTGCTACTAGTTTCCCTGAGCCGTCAGTGGAAGCCCACTGATGAACTTGTATAACCAGCCGAGATGTCATCGGAAAAGTAAACAATGAGACTTCGGAAGTCAAGAAGTCAACAATCATTTTACAGGTGAAAGAACAGCTTAAAACATGTTGTTTAAGTGCAGACCACAAAGAGCTCTAGGACCCCAGGGGTTCTTCATACAATAACAGCACTGAAAAGGCATTTCATCTACCACTGGCGCACAACCTGAGTACTGGATCGAATAAACTGAATGACAGTTCTATAATGGAATTTAAATATGCACCCATCCATTTTCTGACCTCTTCATCCAGGCCAGGGTCACTAGGGAGTTGGAGTCTATTCTGGCAAGCACCAGGTGCAAGGAGGTGATACACTCTTGATGGGATGCCTGTCCAAGTTTGGATCTGTTCAGCTCCGGGGAGTTAGCACAGTGTCTGGCATGGCCCTCTCCTTCTGCACGTGACAGAACACAGACCCTGTCTTCCTGATGGCCTCACTCCTATCCCATCACCCTCTGCTTCCCACCTTGAGGGTTGCCATGGCACCTGCCTGTTTGAGGCTACCCCTTGACACAGACATGTGGTCTGTCCTGGCACTGTGGTGCGATTAGGGTGGATCATCATCGGTGATTTGCATTATCGTTTCCAAGGAAACCTGCATGGATTCTAATGAAGGAGGAGGTGAAGCTGAGTTTGAATGGATGATTTGTGTGGGACTTCGTTTAATATAACATCCAAAATGTAATGACATACTGTAATTTAAGTCTTACAGATTTTTCAGCTTCTGTTTATAAAGTGCACACGTACATATGAGGTACAATCGGTTAAAGCACAGGATACTACAAACGCCACCAACAGCATGTAGACTGAAAAGTAATGAGCCATCTACACTATGGTAGACCATGGTATCTCTGGATCCAGAGCTAAGCATGCCCTCTGGTTTAACTGATAGCATAAAGGGTTAATAGGTGCCCTTCATTTGACTCCATTTTGATGGTTCCTTGAGGGATACATGACACAATTGATTTTCACGACTCACACAATAACTATGCCCTTGCTTGTGACTAATTTGAAAGGTTTCAATGTGCTCATTGTTTTATTCCTCTTGCAATATTTTACATTTCATATGTACTGTAGAGACCTCCAGTGAAAAATAATACCCTTGATGTACCATAACTAAGTAATGTATGACTCAGACATATTATCTAATAAATGACTGTCAAATTGTGTTATTTTCTGTGTTTTTCTCTTGCATTGGCTTGATAGATGTGAGCCATTGGTGAATGGAGATGGTAAAATGTGTCCTTCACTTTATATACCCTTCACATCACACTTAATGAAACTAAACAAACATAGTTGCAAGAAGCAATAGAGGTAACTGTAACTCAGCGTCGTGTACTGTGGTCCACAGAACAGAGAAAGAAAAAAGTGTTTTTCATTGGACTAGGACAGTGATCTGAATTCTCTGAAACAGCCCTTTGGTTTATTAAATCACTGTGCCAGCTACAGGGATGCAATGCAAATACAGCAGTAATTCAATTATTTCTAAGGAGATCATAGTACATCAGGAGTTGGGCAACAAGACCTAAACAAATAAAAAAACAAACATTTTTTTAACCTCTGCAGTAAATTGGAGTTTCAGCTGAGTATTCTGTTTTATTTTGCAGGCTCTGACTCAGGCTGATCCTACATCTTCTGCAGGATTTTAGTATTCTCCTTTAACTCATTCAAGCAGGACGCTTTTAGCAGAAAGTCCATGGAGTGCAGATGCTACTTATTGGAAACTGTATTTAAGCCATATGGTCTTCTGTGTCATGGAGACAGCCTTGGAACACATCAAATGCTTGTGATTTATGTCACAAGTGAGTAGCTTTAATCATTTAATAACTGGGAGGGAAAGACTCAGAACAATACTGGAGTATTGTTTATTTTGTGTAATTTTGACTGAAGAATTCAAACAATTTGAGTCACATTGGAGAAAAATGGATTTTGCACTAGCAGCAGGGACAAATGAGGCAACAACATATCTAAAATCTAGATCTTTTTTTAAACCATTAACCCTCATTACCTTTGTATACCTCTATTTTCAGCTTGTGAAAGATGAAGATTTGAAGACTGTCTAACCTTGTATAAGCTCAGCAAGTCAGAGTAAAAGGTTTCCTCAGAATGTGCTTCATCACTTTTTATTAGGAACTCCTTTGAGTGAGGCTTTTTTTTCTTTGTCAGGAAATGTAAGTAAGAAGTCAACATGAATTTCCAATGGTTTGAGATTGGCTGCACAATTCCAAAAAGAAGGAATGAACACAAAACAAACACAAACTTTCACTCTCCCTTATGTTACCACATCTGAAAAACACATTTGGAATGAAGCTCATCTTAAGCTATCTCACCATACAGTATATGCCTTTTCATTCAGTGGTATTGTTACCAATACTTGAAAGATAAACACAAAGATAGTGTATTTTACAAAGATATGGGATTTCCTTTCATTTAAAATATAGTTTGCACATTCTTTCCTGAAAGAAGGGGTATTCTGTATTCTTCATTAGAACTTTAAATTATTATTTAAAGATTAGCATGATTTCGTTTCTTTCAAAATGACTGTTGTTCCAATATATCTGTCAAGAACTACTTATATAACAATTAACAGTCAGAGATGTTGCATAAATAAATATGTAAGTAATAAATAATATTACATAGTAATATTATTAGAGGGACATAGTAGACTTTTACAATCACACTTAGTTGCTTCTTAAATCAGGATATTTGCTTGTTAAATCAGTAGGTCTTTCTGGCCATGAAATTGTTTAATGGCTTTGTGCCTTACTGTCCACTAAGAGCTTAAAACCAAATTCTTTTTGCTCAAGATTTGCTCTTAGCTAACCTAGTTTCCAGGTGGAATAGCTTGAACTTACTGGGCTCGTAGTTAACTTGTATTCCCTGGAGAATTTAGAGGTCCCAGCGTGTTATTGTGGGGTTAACGTTTTTTGATGGGTAAACCAGCACAGCAGACAGGACCCCTTCCCTGTCAGTCTTCATTTTATAATCTACTGTATCTATTTACTGAAACAAAAGTAACGCTAATCATGTAAATACTTTTAGGTTCATTTTGGAACTTTCACAAAAACAGAGCACCACTGGTTCAGAAAAGTAATAAAGAAACTACATGATTTATGACTCACTGGTTCCAAGAATAAATACAATTATTAACCCTCTGCCTCAAGGACAGATCAACAAGGGTGCTCTTAGGATTGCTGGATAACATCTATTCCTCCCAGCTAATTCACACATCCAGAAAATTCAGTTATCTCAAATTCACCTAAAATGTTTGATGTTCTTAGCAATTTTATGGCTTGCCCTTTGTCCAAAATAGAAGTCCACAATGTGTGGGCCAATTCTACATGATGCAGAGATGCACCTTAATTTTTTAATACAAGAGAAGAGTTTAAGAAAAAGTCATTGTCTATGTATGATATATTGATGAAGCTTAAAAATGTGATGTCTATAAAGCACAAATTAAAAACAGACTTTAAAAATTGATTTTAATTGAACAACACAGCAGTTTAGAATGCACATTTCCATCACTACTTCTCAGGGATAGATACCCAAGAAAGGCTTACATTAACATCCTCTGAAGTTATACTAAGTTGAAAAGAAATTATATTTTTACTTTCATGCAGAATGTACCTTTCTGTTGTTTTTTTTTCAATTACAGGAAAATAATAAGTGTTTTTATAAATTAGCATTCAGTGCTGATTTACCACTCATGTATCACTGCAACCTTCAAAATCACTGCAAAAGATGATTTATTGAAACTGAAGTGTCTGTTTCTGATGTACTTAAGTACTGTAGTAATGGATGCAGCTGAAAGTTGAGAGTGGAGAGTTCCACCTGAGATCGTTTAAAAAAGGGAGAGTTCATGAAGCCCCGATTTTGCTTATATTGTATCCTGTTACTTCAAGAAACATACTGTACACAGAGAATTTCCAACAAGACACATTCTAATATCTGCCTTCAGGAAAACATTTATTTCTAACAAATAATTGTTATTTCAGTGGTTATTTAGTTTTACCACTGCACCTTCATAGTAATATTTCCAAGCTAGTCAAGGTTGACCTCAGTCATAGGAAAACCATTTTTATTATTAATTCTTATTTTCAATGAAAACCATTTAAGACAGAGATGGATGCACTTTAGAAGGCCACCTGAAGCACATTCTCATTCACGATAACCCTCATGTTGTTTCTGTCTGGTTGTCGTTAGAAATGTGGACTTTGTGATCTAATAAAATATTCTGGCAGCCTGCCTTGATGCATTGGAACTGCTCAATAACTTAGATTCATTCTTTCTACTTACACATAATAGGTCACAGATTTTTATAAGTATGCAAAGAATGTAGGTAAGGAAAATACTAAGGTTTGTTTATGGAGGAAAATCAAAAAAACAAATGAATAAAAAATGAAAGAAAGTAATCTGCAAGGCAATTTTAAATGCCACAAGCCTTCAAAGAATCCATATAACACTTACAATTAATGCATCTGGAAAACTATAGAGAATAATATTTGTACATTAAATACCTTACCTCTCAGATTGTCAGAGGTCCTGTCCAGGGTTTATCCCAGCTTGAGCTCGGTACTTACCCTGACTCTGTATTGAATAAAGCTGTAATGAAATAAAAGGCCAGATACTGTACCACACCTTACAGTTCACTTCTGTTGACGGAGATGTTTTGGTAAATAATCCTCTAAAAAATGAATAAGCATAAACAAACATCAAGCATGTTGGTACTGTGACTTGGCATACTGTGTGGTAGGAGGTACCATCTTTTTAACAAGGTCCTCAAGATCAAGATCCTGGCTGCTTGGTTATTAAAGAGCCCATGGTGCTGTTGTAGTGTAGAGTAGTGGTATTAATTACAGGGTCTTGGCCTTGCACAGTCTGACCTCCAAACACCTATAAATACAATTGATGATATAATTTCTCATTTCTTCATCTGAATTGCTGTGCAGTGGTGACGTTTGGTGCAGACCGGCAGCTATTTATCATGCAGGTGGGGGCTGCTCTTCAATGGTGGATGAAGTGGGTCTCCTCCTAACCGTAACATGTTTTCAGATGTTTTGGGATTTAAAAACACTGCACAAATGCTATTGTTTTCCACTCTTATTTGTTGAAATTTTACAGCCTTTCAATATAAATACAATCATTAATACATACAGTACATACTGCATATACTGTATATCTGAATAAGCACTTTTTGTTCAACAAAAGAAACCACGCAAATTCTTCCATTATATTTTTCAAAAGCCTGTAGATAATGAATAGCCTATAAGCGATGAAAATTATTTAGCACTCTGAGGCTCTTCAGTGCAGCAGAACTATACCTTGACTATTGTGCTATTGCTGGCCTCTTCTTCTTTTGTGTTTGCAGCTTCATCTTCTTGTAAGGACAGTAATAGTGTAGTAAGCATCATGACTTCAGCTTCCTCTTGAAAAACTGGTTGTGTCAGGGAGTCTTTTGCAAGTTTTAACCAAACACCCTTCTTTATAGGTACAAACACAGCTCCACATGGGGTTAATTTAATTCTCACTTTATCTCACAGCAGAAAGAGATCTGGTTGTTTTAGTCTGCATGTTGATCCCTTTCATGAAAACCACTGAAGCAGGTGTTCAGATGGCAGCCAATTTTTCAACTGTTTCCTCTCCATCAATTTCGGAATCTAGTCCAATGGCACTGACAAACTACCATTCATCCATCAAGCATTGAGTAGTGTGTCTTCACCCTTTCAAACTTTCAATTAATACATGCCTTGAATGTGTGCCATCAAGTGTGTGTATCTTTTTCATCCTTTATGGCCAAACATATTTGAAATGTTTTCCCATAATCTTATAGTAAGCAGAAATATGCTGCAAAATACTGAAGTTTCTTTCTCTTGAATCTGCTTGAGAAGGTTATTTTAAATATTGTAAGGCAAGAAATTCTCTCAACCTGCAATGTTTTATTTAGAGACTTCTTGTGTGTTTAAGAATTCATTCTAAGTTTGCTTTTTCATCTCGCAGCTCATTTTAAGAACATAAAAAAGGTTATAAGAAAGTTTTTGCCTTTATCGATCATTTGGTTCCTAGCAGTTAATTGATTTAAGAATATTTCCCAGACAAATTGTTTGCTTTGTCGGCAGCTTGCTGGGTAGCTACAGTAGCTCCAGACTCCAGACAACCCTTTGTGTAAAATGGGCTGACATTGGGTTGAAATTGGTAATGGGCTGATAAACACTCAACTACAGATAATCTAATTCACCCCATATGTGTGAGTAAGTTTTGCATTCCAAAAACTGGCCACATTTATTAAATAATAAATCTGTTAATCTAATGATAGAGTGATCCTATTTTGAACATTGGTATATATATAGGCTATATACTGTACCTGATACCTTCCAGCCTTGAGACTCTATACTGTATCTAATAAGGACACTCAACAAAGTTAAAAAATATATTTTTATCCCTAACATCTACAGATACAGTAAAGCAACATGGTAATATGAAATTGCAATATAGATTGACTCTAACTCTGAGTCTGTAGTCATTTGTGTACTCCATTAAATTAATTCAAATTAATTATTTTAAAAGTATGTATCTTTATATTTTTTTCATTTTGTTTACTACAGAAAGGGTTGTTCAAAACTGATATCCATATATATCCATAACATATTGATGTACACTGTATGTACAAATAGAACAATGACAAAAATAGTACCTCTGTCTTTATATAAAGTAGATATAGATACTGTACCAATATCAAATTCTCTCTTGAAGACTGCCAGTCTGTCTTCATGACTGATTTGTGTCTCTTATCTACAATAGTAGATAAATTAAATTTAATAAATTTAAATTAAATTTAAGTAAATTAAAACACACAATACAGTGATTCTAAAAAGAGCATTACAATGTTGCCTTCTTTTCCTGTTTTACTGTATGTTTGAGTTAGGTGAGAGTTCGTGAGAGAAACGCATGAGAATGGTTATTACATAATAGTATTGTATTGTGTTTTATTAATTTGCATTTTATTAGATATAAATGGTTATTTATTTCATGAATACAGTCCCATGAAAGACAACTTCCTAGTTACAATAAACTTTAGAATGCTTTTCAGTGAACAATTGATTATTTTTTTTTATGAAAGGGTGTTTAAAGTCTAATAAAAACGAAAGCACATCCAAGAACAACATCCAGAGAATATTGATATTAGATACTTCAAACATGAAACGTTTTTAAAGAATTCTTGGATACAAATACAGAAATACAGGAAACATGCATTTGCGTCAACAATTGCATAACTTGGCAGTACATTTAAGACACTGATCAACAGAACAAATTCAATTGTTAAGACTTTGTAAAGTAATGCACACATTAAAACACAAATACATATATTTCCATATAAATCTTTTTGGGAAAAATGGGTAGAAATTAAACGTTGTGACAAAGTAGTGAAACCTACTGTGGAGTTCTTATAAAAGGGAAATTTCACAGCAGCTTTCAAGGTTTGCTCTTCCAATGTATTTGTATCGCAGGTCTCTACAGAATCAAGCAGATGCACTTGTTCAAATCATGATCTCACTGAGAAATTAGAACTATTTGCAGTTGCTTCTTAACTGAATAAGAGGTGCCACAATTCACTTTTAAATACACTGCTAACTCACAGAATTTCATTTCAGGGCTGCCTATTAGTTTTGAGACAAAAACTCTTTTTATTGCATCTATTTACAGTAGAACTGATTTACCGTGTTTATCAATTTAACTTAATTCCTTTCCTGATTTACTGTAATTAATCTGTGTTTGCATGAAGCAATCCCATCTCCAGCTTTGCAGTTAAGCCATCATTTACTCCTCCCTCTATATGGAGGTACAGTACTAACCCACTGTACTTGTCCTATAACCAGGGAGCCGGTCCTCAACCAAGCAGCTTAAGTCAGTTCTCAAAGGTTTAATATGAAAAATGTTTCTGGTTGGAAATAAATATAATGCATTTCAATCAAACATTCCTGTCTAAATTGAAAAGTTTCGAATTTTGAATTAAACTACAAAGGGTTTCCAGGGATCTAAAAATGAGAGTGTGTCCTGACTGTGTTTTGAATCAGTTTTGCAGTACATAGACTGTTGTCGGGGGCTACTTTACAGAACTTTCACACATTCTTGGGTTCAGTGTTTCAGGAAACATATTAAATCATACTATCCATTCTATCTGTGCTTTAGTTATGATCATATTATGTTACGTAGGTTATGTATTTAACCCTCATTGTTTTTCGCCAAGATGATTAGTCAATCCACCCTTTACCTTGCTCTTTTTGAATCTTGTAAGGCAAGAATGTCAGACATTTTATTGTTAGAATGAAAAGGAATTTTATTTGGTTGAATTGCAAAGCATAACACAAACACACACTTTGTCTATTACCTCCTTTACAATCTGGAGTCCGCACAAAATTACTTCATCTTACACCATGCCTTTCTACTGTCAATGATTCATCTGCTCTTTTTATGTATCTGGGACTTGTTTTCCAGGGGAAGATAACTATCAGCCACTTGTTCCCGTCTTCTGGAAAGTTACATCTGAATTGCTAAGAAATGGCTTTTCAATTTGGTCATCCAGCAGCCTGCTGAAGTAAGCATGAAAAATGCTGTGCTGCATTCTTTTTAAAAAGCACTCCTCTGTTGCTCATAATAATGAACATGACAAACATCCATTGCTTGAACAGAATGTATAGACAAATATAAGCTTAGTATCAGATGAAGTTGGTTAATCTAGTAACATTTAAAAATAATATGCTGTTGCCTTTGTACTAGAAGCTGTCTTTTTAAAGAAAGTTTAGTACAAGCATCTGGAATCTTTATCTTTATATCTTGGGTTTTCAAGTGACATAATTTCAAAATAACTACAGTACTTCCACATCACATCAGATTAGCACCTGTAACCTAGCCACATGTACAGTATGTCAGGCATACCCGTGAAGAATAATTTACGTTTTGTAACACCTTGTAGTGGGATGTGCGTGTATTTCAGAACTGATCTTGAACCTATATTATAGTTATTGCAAGTGTAACGGATTTTTTAAAAACCTTTCTGAGAAGCAGGTGAAATTAATTTCTTTAGAACTGAAAGCATTTTGCTGTCAAGAAAGTGTACCTATACCTGTAGTTATGGGGGCAGACACAGTGCTTCATTTCAGGGGTGCTATGTCCCTGTGTTCACATGGGTTTCTTCTGGGTGCTCTGGTTTCCTCCCACAGAAGCCAACTGACCTACTATACTAGCATCCCATCATAGGTGTATCCTGCCTTGTGCTTGCTACTTGTATCACAACCCTGTATTGGATAAAGCAGTTAAAAACTGTCATCATCCCTCCTCTTAAGGGCAATACGTGCACCTGCCCCGTGTTTTGCCTGTGATTATTTAAGCCTGGCGCTCCCTCTATTCCTGGCTCAGCATTGGGAGATGGATGCCCGGAAGCCTGCCTACCAGCAGGTCCAGGAGAGACCCGACGGCATAGGCTTTACCACGGCGTCCTGATCATCTGAGTCCAGGCCTCGCAGCGCCTGGCCTCGTTATCCTGTTTTTAAACTCCCTGTTCCTGTTCCGGGTCCTGTTCTGGATTTTAACTTTGTCTGTCTTGGATGGTTCTCCCGGCACCTAGACCCTGGACTGCGCCCCGGAATTCCCCTTGGACTATTTGGACTTGTTTGGCTGCGCCACGCCCCCCAAGCACCAGATCACAGAAACATCACCCCTTACAGAAACATGATGAATGGATGGACATTATCACTACGGGGTGATTGTTAGCATAGCCTCTTTCCAATGGGCTGAAGGAAAGGGAAGGTTTCAGCAGTATACTCTAAAGTACAAAGTACTACAACATGGCCCCAGAACCAGCACATACAGTACGTCAGATTTATTTTTCATTCTGGCAATAACTAGCAAAGACTTTTAAAGATAAAATTTCTGTCTATAGTGTTTGCAATGCTACTGTAAGTATATTTTTTTACATTTTTTTACAGTTTTAATGATCTCAGAATAGTAACAATTGAAGATGTCAATGAGGGAAATATTCAATTAAAACGATTCAGATAATAGTGCACATCTTACATGATTGCCTGTGAAGTAATAGTTTTGTGATTAGAAAGAGAGGACTCAGGTGCAAGACATCAAGCCAGGATGCCTTCGAAACAAACTTGAGTTCTCTACACATCATTGTGCTTTCTTTCATGAATGCTGAGGTAAAATGAGTTGAGATTATTTCAATTCAATCACATCAAGCAGGAATCACAGCACAATACCGAATTTTCTTTAATGTGTTTTTTTCCCATGTTTTGTAACATCACAAGTCTTCTAATATTATTAATGTGGTGGCAGAAAAACAGGATGAGAAATAGCCAAGACAGGATGTTTTTGAAACAAAGTGGAGTTTGATGCGCATCATTAACGTTTTTGCTTTCATGAATGCAGAGGTCAAGTGAGTTAATATTAAGTGCCTCTGGATTTTGCTTTCAAATGCATATTCATGCAGTTTCCTTCCATGTCCTCTGGTTCATGTTTCACAGTCCATTCAGAAGAAATCCACTGGGTTGGCTTTATCATTGCCTTTTGAGGCTTCTTTTGTGACTCTTGTTATTTATTTTGAAGTGATTTTTTTTAAATGTGTTTTGTTAACTTATTTCAATAAATGATATTAACTCTGAGGAGTGTGTTTAAAAATGGAGTGTGTCTCTTTATTCAGGCACATGTAAGATGGCAACAAATTGAAATTCGCCCTTATGAGCAACCAGTCTTTAAACTTCCAAAACAAAAGCCCCAACAACTTTCTAATACATATGGAAATTAGTTGAATCATAATAGAAACACCCATCCATTTTCTAACAGGGGAGCCAGAGCCTACCCCAGCAAGCAACAGGCACAAGGCAGGCTACACCGTGAACAGAACTATAGTCTGCCGAGGGCACACATTCTCACTAGGGCCAATGTCCAGAGCAGAGCACCCAGAGGAAACCCACTCCACCAGGGTGAGAGAATACAGACTCCACACCGATAGCATGATAGTACCCCAAGGATTGAACCCAGGGCCCCAGTGCCGCAAGTCTAACCTCTATACCACTATGTCTCCCACAACAGAAATATGAGATAAAATTAGATAAAACGCAAATACAATTTTAAGGTCAGGTTCACATTATGAACTAAAACATTAGGAAGGTCTGTTTCTTCTCCAGCCATGTTCTTAATTGCAGGGAAATCAATTTATTTATTTTTTTCCAATTTTAGGGCTTTTAATACATTTTTTTCAGCACTTGGAAAACCTCATGGGGTTCGTAATTGGTATCAACCCTGTGCTAGTCCCCAGGTTTCAGCATCCCTCTGAAATGTAACCAATTGGATGTTAGCAGAAAAAAAAATCTATAACACTAATTGTGAGGGGTTTTATATACTGTCTTTACTACATGTGACTGTTCATCACAAACTGATCACTTATTTAGGTCTTCTAAGCCAGCAAAGAATTGTTCATTAGCAATTTTGAGGAGAGACAGTATACAGTACAAATCTGTGCGCTGTTAAGGGGATAAATTGTTGGAAATAATATACTGTACTTTAGGGAATTTTGAAACCAAGAACTGAGTGCGGGAAAAAAGTCTGAACAAGCAAGTATATCTGTCATAGGCATAAATTAGGAAAAGCGATCAAGAGAAACTGGACTGAAAATCAGCAGACCCTCAGGGCAATCATTGAGACCCATTGATATAGCGGCATCAGATTTAAGATTTAGAACCCTACCATTACAGTATGTACTGTAGTTCATTAAAACTCTTGTTCCACTGGTTCTACCACTTTACAATAGGATGGAACAAATTACTTTGTCAGTGTTTGTAACTGTGCATTGCCTGCTAATATGCTATTCATACAGTATGATTGGATGTTCCTAATCATTTGGCCACAGAGTGGAGAGCTTGAACTAAAAATACCCAGATGTATAGCTACTCGACCAGCTCCTTCCACCACAGTCTCCAGACCTGGGGCACAATCACTACATGCTGCTGGCCATAACACGTACAGCATGTGGAACACAGCGGAACAGTCAGGATTCAGTCTGCTAGCTACAAAGAAGTCCATGCCACTGGAGGCTCTTTCTGGGTGACCAACTCCAGACCTTCAGCAGTTTCAAGCCTTCACTCTTTTGCTGAAGCTTAAAGAATGCCAGTGCTTGAAGCGCGATTCAAAGTAAGTTTCCTCTTCATTTGATTTAATAAAGTATAGCCTGTGGTTATATCCCAATGGCTGTTACTGAAATAGTTTTTCATCAAATCAAGAGTAGGAGGGCACAAAGAATCGTCTGACTCAGAGAACACGCCTGGTGCCATCTGAACTGCATAGTCTAGATTTCCTGAGGCTTTGAAAATGCCGTACAGTACAGTTGTTTAACTTTCATTGTTTTGGGGAGCTTTATGATTTTTAAAGCTTCGCCACTTGTTAATATCATTGGCGATGCTTTAATAAGGTTCTAAGAAAGGCAATGCAAAACTTGAAAGTGATTGAGTAATAATAAATGAATTCTTAAACCACAGTAACTCATTATGTACGATGCTTGTCCTTGGAGAACACTGAGTGGATAGACAAAGTGTTTGACTTTACATATTGAACACATTGAAACAATAGAAGAAACAATGGCATAAATCAGTAAAATGAAGTTATGGTTTTCTATCAGCAGATTTTCACTTTGGGTCTGTTCACAGAAAGCACACTGATGGGATAAGAAAACATTAATCTTGTTAGGCATGACGAATACCACACCCTTTCACCTCTAAAGTGATGATTCGATTGGAAGTAAAAATGGATTACATCTCGTTTATCACGTATTGCCCTTTAAATAGGCATGTTAATGGGAAACACCACTTTCCTTTCACACTCCAGATGGACGCTAAAGAGCTTTATGAAATGTGATTACTAGATGTTCTTCCTAAGAGGCTGAAAATAGTATTACGTGGAATAAGCAGCCCTTTTCACTTCTGCTCCTTTAGATCTCAAGAAACAATTCTGTGCCAGTGCAGGAAATGTACAGGCCAATAGAAATAATAACAAAGCTGGCAGTTCAGAGCAGACTATATCCCTTTATCTAGCTTGCTTGGCTTTTAGTAGTTCAATGACCTTAAGAGCAGAGAAATAGCCATTTCTATTTCAGACAATATGGCTGGGTAGTGTGTTCCAGACTATCATAAATGTTTGTGTAAAATCTACCTCCTATACTCATTTTAAATGCACTTCTACATTTTTTCCACTATTCAGAATCATGAGTTGTGAAATATGAACCTCTCATTTGAATCTCGTCTGATTCTGAAGAATTCTATTGGGTTGACTTGGTTTATGCGTTTGAGGATTTAAAATATTTGAGTCAGGTTCCTTTGCAGACTTCTTTTTTTAAAACTGAACATTTGTAATCATTTTATCCTGTCAGAGCAGAGAAATCAGGAAATGGATCCGGTTGCTCTGCTCTCTACTGATTTCAGAGTACAAAACATGATGACCAATATTCTAAATGAGGTATTAATAGTGCAGTATACAATTGTTTTAAAAAAAGTCCTTGGTTTAAAATTCCTACCGTTTTGGTTGCCTTTTTTGTTGCTTCTCACATTATGTCAAAATTATGAAAATAATGTCAACATGGACACCTAGTCTTCTTCACAGACAATTTATTCAAATCAGTTTTTCCCATTTTCTAAAGTTTGTTCTTGTTGCTTGCAACTAACAGACTATACTCATCTACTTTAAATGTTACCTGTCAGATGGTTATTCAGTTTTAAATCCTATGAAAATATTTGTACATTTCTTTTGCAGCATCTACAGTGTTTGCCAATCCTCCTACTTTGGCATCGCCTGTAAGCCTAGTCTAGGTTCCTATATTAGAGTCTAGACCATGGATATGCAGTAAATTAGGAAAGAGCTGTGATTCTAATACTGATACCTATGGTACTCCACTTACTGCATCACTCCAATATGAATATTCACCCATGCAGTTTGACCTCTCCATGAATTTAACAAAAACTACAGTTTGAGCATTTCAAATCCAGTGCTCCCTTATTTCAGAAATTCAAAGCTTCCTTGCATGACACTTATATCACCCTGCAACTCACAACTGGCAACCTACTGAAGCTGAACAGGTGTGAGCCAGGTCAGTACCTGGATGGGAGTCCTCCTGGGAAAGCTAAGGTTGCTACTGGAAGAGGTCTTAGTGGGACAAGTAGGGGTCTGTGTGGGTCCTAATGCCCCAGTATAGCGACAGGGACACTGTACTGTAAAAGGCACCGTCCTTCAGATGAGATGAAAATTGAGGTCCTGACCTCTGGTCATTAAAAATCCCAGGGTGTTTCTCGAAAAGAGTAGGAGTGTTGACCCTGGTGTCCTGGCCAAATTTCCCTTGGAATTTCCCTTTACCTATCATGACCTCCTAATAATCTCCATCTATGAACTGTCTTCATCACTCTGTTCTCCTCCTCACTGATAACTGGTGTGTGGTGAGCATACTGTGTGCACTATGGCTGTCATCACATCTTCCAGCTGGGGCTAATCATTGGTGATGATGGAGGGGAGTTTTCATTATAAACAGAGTGTCCAGAAAGGTACTATATCAGTGTAAAGAATTATTATTTACAGTTTAATCTGTAGCCTGGCCCAAACAATGTGGCATTCTGGAATGTCTTTTTTTAGGGTAGTTATTGTGAATGGCTTCCAATTGGAGTGCTATTAAATAATTTTGTTAAAATCCCAGATGTTGGTATTTTTAGACCATACTGTTCTATATATCTCAAAATGTTACTACAATTCATATTTCCTGTCTAATTGAAGCAGGTAGAATTTGTTGAATTCAACAAAACATACCACATACCGAAGAAATGTTTGCCCCCAGAAAGGAGCATCATGAAATTAAATTCACATATCGTACAGTATTAACATGGGAGAGCATCACCATGCTACCCTGTTTGTGTTTAGAAATGATGCATTTTGCTTCTCTTTTGCCACAAACACATGGCTGTTTTTTAAATATGATTGTCTGTTTTTCCATGCTTGAATTTGTACAGGTTCACCTTGACTAGTTTGAGTGGACTCTACATTCCTCATTGCCCTTAGGTCTAGTGTTGCTCTTGGTGGTATTCTTGACATGTGTACAGTATTCACTATTCATATTGTTGGAGTCTTACACATCACTTACAGTGGATAAAATGGATGCCAAGTATTAAGTACAGTATAGCAATTAGGTCATTAAGAATCGTACAGGAAACAGTGAAGGTGGTAAACCAATGAAGGCTGTTTAGTATCACCTTTTGTTGTTCATTTTCTACAGAAAATTATATGAAACACATTAAAGACATTAGGAAATAGAAAGAAGCTCATATCTTCTTGCCAATGAAGGGGTTCGTAGTCAAATTTACAATTTTTGTCTGCAAATTATGGTTTGTAAGTTTTACATTTACCTAACTGCTGGGGTGCAGATCACTTGTAGTAACATAGTTGAACACAAGGAGTCTCCATAACCTCACTAATGATATCATGTATTTTCACACTAACAAGTGAATTTCTCTCCAGCAATTACAGGGATAAAAAAACAATGTGCTATAAAAAAAGAACAGCTACTAATAATCTTCTATCCCTTACAAGTCAAATATACATACTTTATAGGAATTTTCCTAGCATTTGTCAGACATTTTCAGCGGCACACCAGTATGACTGAGACATGCAAGTACGTCTGTTTTTGATCATTGTTAAGATTGTTCCCAGAATTTATGAACATACAACTTATTATTACATACAATATTGCATTGAAAATGAGCTTGCCTATGGTCATTGTAATCTATATGATAAAATGCAAACATCTCACCATATTTGTTACACAGTATGTACTCCATAAATAATTTGTAGCAAAACAGATTAATTCATTGGCATTCCAGGAAAAGATATGTCCTTACCAAATTGGCCAAATAAGCATTTTCATGTGGTCGTTTCTAGCTTTGTTGCCATGAGGAGTTATTATAAACAAGCATGGAACAGTCCAATGCTAGAGAGAGCAGCTGGGTTTTCTTCACTGTGAGTCGTGAGTAGATCTGTGGTTGGTTAAATGGTGGTGGGGAGCTGTGATTGGACAGCACAGAGCAGGATGTGTGGAAACCAAGTCAAGGAGAAGTGGGGGAGATCCTGCCGCAGTGTGCAAGCCCATTGTAACCGAGGCTCCTGCTAGCAACAGTTATACTGTACGACACCCTGCTTTGGCTAACTTCAGATTTAACCTGTAAGCCAAATCTGACTAGAGTTCACTGCAGAAAAAAGTGAGGCAGTCAGTGCCTCAGAGGATGACTTTAACTAATTGGTGTTAGCTTGAATTAAGAGGGAAAGGAGGTGGGGCACTCTTTTCATTGGTTAAAGAAGCATTCTCCTTGGAAAAAGAAGTGTTCCCTTTTATCCTGGTTAAAAACATCATTTCAAGGAGATCACCCCCTCCAGGACTCTTCCCTTTGTCTTTTAGAATGCTTGCAAAGAGCAAATTCTGTGATTCGGCTTACAGACACTCAGTGTTGAAAAGCACTCGCCTTTGATATGATGCAAACGTTTGCATTTCTGTGCCGCAGAAAGTGACGATTTGAAGACAGAGATGTGCGCAGTATCAAAGGGACAATTTGGAGGAGAAAACGGTTAACCAGACCAAACAGGAGTGCAGTGAACATGGCCAACAGAGGAGGACACAGCTGCTGCTAGACATCAAACACAAATTTCCCCAGACATTTGCTGGACAGACACTTACACATCACTTGAAAAGGGAAAATGTAAAACTCATAATCTTGGTCCCATTACCACAGAAGAGAGTGTCAAAAGAAAAGCTTGTGCTTAAAACTGTATAAGCTTGCAATTCATAGTTCACATAAATTATTATTCAGATTTTTAATTAACATAGATTTCTTATAATACTGCAAACAACCTGTATATTCACTTATATTTATTTTAATTTTAATAACATTTCCTAATTAAGGCTGTACATAAAAATATAAATTGTCAATTTATTATATTTGCCCTATTTTTTTTCCTGTTACAAAAAATGCCAGTAATGCAAATTCCTTTGTTCAATATACAATTACATTATGTGACTTTTATTTACCAAAAATATCCTAAAATAGGCAGTGGCTCAAACAAACAAACAGCATAAGAACAAAAACAAAACAAAATGAAACAGAAAAGCAAAACAGGAACAGCTGTGAACTCTGTGATGAAAGTTCACCATGCTGCATGTTAAGCAGCGCAACTGGTTATCCATCAGGAAGATGAGCAGACGATGCTGAAGGAAAAGATAAGATCACTTTATTGGCCATATACAATTTCTTGTATTAGGAATTTGTCTTTTCACATACCCCAACTTGCTCTCCATGAGACACACAGGTAGGAAGAGAAGCCTGGGGTCAGAGCACAGGGTCAGGCATTTATACGGCGCCCGTGGAGCAGTTGGGGTTTAGGGCCTTGCTCAGGGGCCCAACAGAGTAGGACTTCTGCCGGCCGCGGGATTCGAACCAGCAACCTTCCAGCAGGGTTCAGTGTTTTAGAATGACAGATGGTTAAGTAGTAACATTCTTGATATATTGTCGTCCATTTCAAGCCTTTTCTACCTTTTTTTGCCATGAAGGTAATCCAGTCAAGTGCAACATTAGGCAAAGGGGAGTTTTTAAATTTTTATTTATATTTTGCAGCTTCCAGAAGAAAATAAAATGTTGTGTCAATGCCAGATCAAAATAATCTAGAATATGCTTGATGGATTTAATCATTGTAATTTTGTTTTCATGTATGCCTTTTATGTTTAATCTGCTTTACATACACAGACATGAGGATTTATGTTACTGTATGTTATGTACCAGATTAGTAGCTACAGTACATGACTGCAGTTCATATGTGTTCTAAACATGAAGCTTGGGACTACTCAAGGATAAATAGCAGATTAGAATAGAATGTTTCTATAACAATTAACATTTAGTGGTGTAACCTCAAATTGGTTTAAACCCCTCAAGTGTAAATGCTTTTCTCAAAACACTTTTATAAAATACATTTTCTATATTCTTTGCTACAACAAAACCTGTGCATATTGGATTTAAAACAATCAGAGGGGAATTATAGTGCAGTTATACGTTTTGAATTCCTGTAAGAGTACATGCAGATGTGGCACTCCTGAATCAAGACATTTAGACATCAAGGGATTCTTGGTTTCAGCACAGAGAGCACTGGACATGGATTTAATCCAACAACAGCAAAAGAAGAAGCACAGTGCATTAGCATATTACTTTATTCCTTTAGTCTACCCTCACTAAAATATTCAAGAACTACAATTGGTGGTCACAGATCTCAATTGTTACAGTAGTTTCTTAAAATGTATACCAAAATCTACTGTTAGAGCATGTAAGCTCAATTCACTCAATTTACCTTGTGTACAGTGTAGGGTTTACTAGTATCAGTTATTGGCTAAAAGCTTCTTGGTTGGGCAAAAGTTAAAATTCCAGACTGTAGCAGAGATATGCCACTCCTAATATTTTACTTAGAGCTGTGTGTGTTGATATAGCACCTTATGCAGAGTCTGGCTTAAAGGCTTATACAGTACGAGTGTCATATATCAAACTGATTCACAACACAGATTTGCTTCATATTATTCTCACAGCTGTGCAAATTAAATCACATGTTGAAGCAGAGAGAAATGTACGTGACTATTTCATATCTAATGCCATTATAGAATGTTGCAGTTTCTATAAAAACTGATTTGCTCCTTTTAAACACTTTTTAAATCTCTCTTTGTAATAGGAGCGGGTGACGTTCAAGTAGCTGGGTGAAAGTGGACAACAAAATTGAAGCTTTTTAGTCTTGAATAGAGAAGACAATGAGAGGACACGATCCAAATATCTAATATCAAAATCCTCAAAATCATTGACAAAATCAACACAGTAGACTTCTTCACAATGAACACTGAAACAAAAACCAGGGGACACTAGAGGAAATAATGTGGAAGTGCTTTTAAAAATGAGAACAGGAATAACTTCTTTACCCAAAAGGTTGTGGGAGTCAAGAAAGTCCACCCACATGTGTAGCTGAAGCGAATATCCTATCTTCTTTGAAGTAAAGGCTTGATGAAAAACCTGGACCAATTGGGTATAAGCAAGTCAACAAGCTAGATATGCTGAGAGGCATCCTCTTATTTAGAAACTGTCTAATGTTGTTAAGGCTCATCAGTAAAACCTTTGGGTTTCAAAGAGACTTGTTGGTGTATTAGCTTATAGAATCTCTGTTCTGATAAATGTGAGATAGAAAACTCAGTAACGGATTATTCACAAAGAAACCTCCAGTGTGCAAAACGTATCATGAGACTAGTCTAAAATCACAACACAAAATGCATTATGTGGATGGAACACTCAAATCTGGGTAAGTAAGAAAAGACCATTCAACATCTAGCTTGAAACCAGATCTCTGCCTGTATTTGAAAGTTATGTTTTGGTGTAGTAAGTGATATGATATTTAATGAGGACTTGGGCATGCAAAGTCTTCCTTCATTGCAAAGTATGTACAAACAGGGGAGTTCACCAAGGGTTAACTGAGGTCACTGTATTTTAGGAAAAGTTCAGTTGATTTCATTGTCGAATCACTTCCATTCAATTTGAACCACGTAGTCCATAGAAAAGAACAACAGCAAAGCAAATAGTTTAATCAGTTTCACTGTATCTTCACTAATCATTCTGCACCTGGACATACTGCGCTTGGATAAGAATCAGTCAGAAAGTTGTACGCAAATAGAAGAAGAAAAGAAAAAGAAACACAACAAAACAAACAAGAAAAACACGCAAGACAGCGACATGTTGCTTGCTACAGATTAGCACCCCAAACTGAGTGCTGCCATCACCTGATGAGACCTGTCCCAGACAAAATATTCCAAGGACACAGTGAAGATTGTTAAATTGTTAAAAAAACACACTCGTATGAGAAAATGTGCAAGTACTCAATAACTTACAACCCCATACAACAGCTCTGTAAGCATAATTGTGTCCAATTGCTTCTCCACAGCACCTGTATAACAATTCATTAATAACTACATTTCAGCTTCCTCTGACAGTGGAACCACAGATGTTGTGCACAGTGTGCAAAGACCCACCGCAGGGAGTTTTTTGAGAGAAAGATCATTCATCTTCCCTTTTCTCTTCTTTAGTGAGCGCTTTCATATTAGCATCACAGGATAAAATAAAGGACATCGCACTTTTTTTTGCACAAAAACAATAAAACAATCTGCCTGGAAACAATCTGTTCAGCAGAGGATTTTCAAGGATATACATTCATTGAAAGCAGACTGGATTTTGCATAAATAAAATGACTCAGACAACAAAGAAGAGACTAAAGCAGCTACTTGCTAATATTTACTGTAGCTCTAGCATATAAAGTAAATTTGAGAGTTTCACGGGGTATTTATGTAGTGTACTCTCACATACAGTATCATAATTTAGGATTATTACACACCTCAGATATGTGGTGCCTTGGGGAAAAAATCAGCCTTTGAGTTCTGATTTTTATTTGAACAATTCTTAAGATTTCTTCTTCCAGTGGTTCATGTACATTGTTTACCTGGTAATACCAAAGTACGTGTCTCTATGTTATTAAAAAAAAGCTATGTTTTGTGATTTTGAGACCAAAGCTCTTATGATATAGTAAACTTTTCTAAAAAAAAACATATTCCTATTTGCTCCACATAGATAGCACACCAGGTCCAGAATCGAACCCAAGGTCCCAACATTGAGAGACAGCAATACTAACCACTGTGTCACTAGATTAAATGACTTGTCTGAGACCTGCAGGAGGTGTCTGTTGTACCGATAGCCAACAATTTACTTATTTGACCAAGTCATGGGGTCTATGACATAAGTCTAACTGCACTTATGGAAATCATACATATCAACTGCTATACAATTCTGCCTGCCAATGTACAGTAGTTAATCTATTCCAGCAGCAGCATATCATTCAATTCACACACGTGGATCATTATAAAACTCAATTGTATTTTATTACAAAAATCAGTGCAAGGGAATATGGAAGTTGAACCATGATGTCATAAAACACATTTGGATAAAACGTGAGATGGCAGTACTGTTTGATACATAAGGCTAAACAATGCATTTGAAAGTTTAAAGAGAATCCCCAATAAAAAAAAAAATCAGTCAGGACCCATGGCTTGACAGTATGTATTAAATTTACTTTAATGCAAAGATTTGACACCACTGGGACATTTCATAATCCTACTAGGGCATTTCTTAGATTAAGTCAATGTGCTGTGTATAGATGTCTTACACAAGTGACAGTTGCCTTAATCTAGAGAGCATAATATGCATCTGTTACCTTCGCAATAACCTGCAGCGTATCAAAGCAGGTGCTCTTGTGTGCTTAACAACAAGTGACTACAAACGTATGCACACAAATGAATTTGCCATCATTATAGTAACTGAGACGTCGCAAAAGAAAACTCCTTTTAGTATGGGGGTAATTCACGCCCTTGTCTCTCCCCACACTGATTATTGGAAAGCACTGCTTGCTGGGATTTTTAGAACTGTGCCAACCAGACTATCATGTGATCAAAGCCTTACCCAAGTCCTGGTCTGAGGCACCTGTTCTTGAATATCTGAAGATCTCCATTTAAATTTGGAATTGACTTTAAAATCCTCTAGCTGTTAAAGCCTTTACAACTATGGCTTTCAAGGTTTTGAATCAATTGTCCTCTTATGTCACTGATCTTTGGTCCAAATACATCCTCAGTCTTCAAACCTATGCTGCGTGTCTCTTGTTTGTCCCAAGACCTTGTAGACCTTGGGTGTTAGGGCCTTCTGTAACAATGCAAAGATTTTAAAATACGCTTTCAAACAGCATTAGGTAATCTGACTCACCAAATGTCTTTAAATCTCACTTCAACTCATGTGTTTTAACACTTTTTTTGTATGGGCAGTAATTTGAAATGTTCTGATTTAAGGGACTTTCAGGATAAATCTCACAGGAAAGCTATTGAACTAAAGGGTTGATTTTGTGTGAAACATACATATAATAAAGTGATAAAGAAAATGGTGAAAGTTCATTCCATGCTGAAAGGTTGTGGAGCTGTTTTCAGGTGTGAGGGAGAGAGGAAAAGTGCTTACAGTATAATATGAGACAGATCAGTAGCAACTAGCTTCTCTTAAAAAATATTTTTTTTAACACTAGCACACATTGTTTAAAGCTTAAGTGAAATAACACTGACAATATTTAGTATTTAATATGTTGTGCCTTGCAAAAATGTTCACCCCCTTCAAATGATTTTAATTTCAAATTACAAATTCAACAAACTCAGAATTCTTTAAAGTGATTTTAATCAAACCTTGAATCCTTGAACTGAATTATTTTTTGGGTGAAGAGGTTGAATATCGGCAAAAACTGCAAACAAAATTTCCACACTAAAATATGATTGATTGTATAAGTATCCAACTGAGCCGATACTCGGTGGAAGCTCCTTTCTCTGCAATAGCCACGAGTCTTCTTTTGGATAGGTCTCTACCTACCTTGGTCTCTGGAATGTCACAATTTCCATTTGCTGCTAGCAAGCTCTGCCAAGTGTGATCGTTGGCGGATGGCATTTTTGCCTCAGTTTTTATTGGAAATAGGACATGCACCTCTGCACCTGCACCTCTTTCTTGCTTGTGAAGCTACCCCTGTGTAGCTTTGGCCTTGAGATTATTAGCAGACTGGTGGTTTCCTAAGTTATCCATTAAGATGTGCCTGTACTTTGCTCCATTCATTTTCCTGTCAGTCTTGAGGAGCTTCCCACTCCCAGCTGATTAGAAGCAGCCCTGTAACATAACGCTACCACTAACATGCTTCAGAGCGGGGATGTCGCTGACTGACCGATGCCCTGTGTAACACTGCATTTGGATGAAAAGATCCAATCGTACCTCACGTGACCACAAAACCTTTCGCCACGTCTGCATTATCACTTAACCCCTTTTGGGAAACGAGTTGTTTTTTTCCCCCCAATAATAGCTTCTTTCTTGACACCCATGATGTAAGAGATAGTTGACCGATGGACATTTTCTCCCAGCTCATTCTCTCGAGCTTTCAAAGTCACCCTGGTCTCATGGTTGAATCAATTTCCTTCTTGCATGACTGCTCAGACTGGAGGGATGGCCTGAACTTCGCAGTGTGTGGATGGTACAATACACCTTTTTAGTTTGTAATGATCAACTTCATAATGCTCAGATGGATACTCAGGGTTTTTTTATTCACTTACGTATCACCCAGTTGTTTTGAAAGCCCCTTGATCTTCAAAATTTAATCTTTGCTTGAAACATAGAACAGTTGTATTTTGAATTCATATGAACCACTATTACTGCACACAGAGGTCATTTAAAAAACGGTTTAACTTATCACAGTAAATGTGTGCACTTGAACCAATTTAAGTGGGCCTCAGCAAAGTTGGCTCATACTTAAGCAATCAGCATTTTTTTTGCTGCTTTTGTTGACATTAAACCTTTCACTCCCCAGAAGTGCTTAGTTTGACTTTCCAAGTTTTTATTAAAAATAATCACGAAAAAAAAGAGTAAATATCATAATTCAACAAAATAGGACATCATTGCAAGAAGGTAAATACCTTTGAAAGGCAATGTACATCAATTTTCATGAAAACAAAACTTGTTTAGAATACATATACTGAATAGTACACAACAACTTCTTTGTAATGCTAAACAAATGCAAAAAAATGCAAAAAATGAAAACGGGCCTGCATGGAACTTTTACTTCACATGGATATTTACCTCAAATTTTGGAATGCTGTATTTGGCTAAACACAGCCACATTTTTGCTAGGGCTTTCTAATATAGTGCCAAGAAACAGTAAGGTTCTGGCTTCCTGGAAACAAACAACAGGCGTATATCACTTAATTCTGGAAATAATCTGCTCGACAAAAATGTTCCTTTATAAAACATTTACCCTATATATAATTACGGAATCACATGTGTGCACTGTGCATACTGTAATTGTGTATCCTCAAATAATTAGAACATTAATAAAATTCAAAGTGTTAGCCTAAGGATCCAAAATAACCACAGAAACTGGGTTGAAATGTAAGGCAGTATTGTTTTAATTCCTCATCCAGTGTTAAGGCACATGACATTGTTCTGTAAAGATAAGAATGATTCAATTACCCCACCGATTTACAAAACACATTAGGTACGGTTTATATATCTTACAAAATATGATGTCTGCAGAACAATATTTTCCAACAAACATTAATAGAAATTTGCATATAACTCAGTAAACTATCAGATAAATTCTGTAATTCCTAATATAGAAATTCTGTAAGAAAGAAGACAAAGCTGGCAGCATAATAGGTCCAACAGTTAAAAAGCATTAAGATATCAATTTCTTTAATAATTATAGATCAAGAAAATCCTTTGCAGGACTTCTGGCTACACTTAAGACTCCAAAATCGTTTGCTAAAGCACATTTAAAAAGAACCTTTCTGACCCTTCGGGTTTTAAAAGTCTTTTGGAAAACAGCACGACCTCTGTCAAAGGCAGAGCAAAAACTGGGTGAGTACACTGAGCCCTGTTCTGTTTATTGAACTCCCTTCCACATCACCATACCTTTTTATTGATTACAGTTAACATTTCCTCAGGTAGTGCATTTTTCCATTCAAGTAGTTAGAGAAGTACTGTATACTGAAGGCCTAAGTATTGCATTTTAAAATTCAATGAAAACAAAACAAGAAATCAAACCATACACCTGATCTATGCAAGAACATTTTGGTTTCGGATTTTTAAAAAGTCTTGACTTAATGTTCCAGGTAATGTGAAAACGTTGTAACACTGAAGACTGGTGATTTTAAAGATAATGGTGTGGTCCCTGTCCTCTTGAAGGCACCACAGGTAAATGCAACTAATAAAGCTAATTAAGGCACATTTCTGTACATACTGTATGTTTCACTGCACTTCAAGTGTGATGCTGTATCAAGAAACAAATTCAATGTATTACAGAGTTTTCGTTATATATGCCCAGTATTCCACACAAATGAGTCTTTCCTCTTAAATGAATTCCTTTAATTTTAATATAGAATTTTCTTCGTAACAATTACTTTTGGAACACAGATCTTTTATAACAGTTAAGGTGCCATTAGTATTGTAGTGGATTTAAGAGTGCGACTTCATTTTACTTAACATTCCTTTTTAACTTTAATCCAGAAATATCAAAGGGCACACAGCTCTGGCCAACACCCAACGTACAGAAAACAGAGACACCCTGCAGCCAGGCCCAGCTCAAAATTCTGGGAAACTTTTTTTTTGGTATACAAGTACTTTTAGGGTTTTCTCTACCATGCATTAATGTTGCAACTTGCAGTGACATCAACATCTAATCAGAAATCTATTAATTCAGGTGGTTTTCTTTGTTACAGCCGAAAGGATACTTTTAAAACAACAGCAAAAGGTCAGTCCTTATTCTTTTCACCAACAAAATGAAAAGGCCACAGCCAACTGTAGTCTGTCAAATTAGAGTCAGAATCTGCCAAAGGATCTGAGAGAAGAATACGTTGATAAGGACCTTTTTTTTTTCTATGTGCTGCCTTTACCTTTACATTTTAGTGCCTTTAATTCCACTGTGACACTGCCAGAAAGACAACTGATACATTCCAGGCAATGCCTTCCTACCAACAGATACAGGGGTTCACAACCCTGCTCCTTGGGACCCACAGACTTGCTAGCTCTTTATGCAACTCGGAAATTTGGAATCCTTAACCAAAATAGAAAGTTGCTCAACTTCTTTTGACATTAGCAGATTTTTTCCTGCTCAAAGGCTGCAGATTTTAAACACAGTAACTATAAGGAAACCACTAACACATTTAGGAACTGAAACTAAAGGGTTCACAATCCTACTTTCAGATCACTTGAAGGTTCAATTATTTAACAGGGCCCAACCGTAAGGAAGCCAGCAGGTTGGGAACCCCAGTCAGAAGTGTGTGGATGTCTTTTGCATCTCTGTGCTTACAGAACTGGTAAGGCTTTATAATGTTTAATGTGTAACATGTAGTCTGCATGCATCTTCTTCTTACACATCACCAATTGTTAACGAGCAGTATAAATTTCAGACCAAGACAAAATTCAGAATGTGCTTGTTAGCAACCCTCGTCAACTATGGTTGTATGGCTCGGATGTACCTGGGTTGTCAATATTTATGTAAAATTATCCTCTAATAGGAGAGGTAGACAGAATCAGAGTGATGTTCACAATTGGCATGCCACTAGACGGGACTGAACAAGTTACACATCGCATATGTGACAGAAAGGCCAGCAAAACCAATATGAACACTATCCTAATAAAGAACTTTCACAAACTATTCAACCAATAAAACAGCAGCATTTTTTAAAGTTGCATTTTCTTAAAAACAAAAAGAAACATAAATGCTTGATCAAATTCAGACTTGGTTCCTTTGGGATGGAATCACATTCTAATCAAACAGCATTTACACATATAAAAAGCCCCATCACAGATAGGCTTGAATATTGTAGTTAAACTTTATATAGTTAATCGTAAAGAATTCCCTCATTTTAAGTTTGAGTGAAAAACTGTATCTGAAACTATCTCAATACATTGTGCAACTAGCAGGATTGTGAACCTAATTTCTCCCTACAAAAGATAAATTTTATTTTGCAGGATTTTACTATTCAGGAAGAGACGTCTGGGATATCAAATATAACTGTGGCAATTAGGGATTTAACTGTGTATAAACAAAAAGCTGGAAAAGTACTGTGAATAGAACTAGAAATATTTAATTTGCATGACCATTTTGTGTGTATTGCCATAGCAAATAATAAAGAAATACTACATATACCTCGTATGATACCAATATTTTGCATAGTTTACTACTAACAATTCTGAACTTATCAGTAATGCACTGTCTCCAGTCAAAACATCAAAATATTGCTAAGTAAAAATCTCTTCTCTGTAGTAAAATATAGTGTAAACTTATCAGTTTCAAAGGAGAATTGTCCAGTTGTCTAAGTATTCCACTCCAAAAAAGAACCTCTCCAATTTTAAACCTAAATCACCACGTTAGTAATTAAATACTATATATAGTACCTATTTATATATCTTTATAAAATAGCTCTCTAGTAATGATAATAGAATATTTTTACAACTGACTTGCAAACAGAATTTAAATAATGCTTAAATATTTAATGTCATAGTAATGTTGTTTGAAATGAATCCTCGTTTAAACTGTCGGAGGCAACAGGCTTCAATTCACCACTCATAGCTTTTAGAAGTTGCTGGGTTTGCCAGTTTTCGTCTCTGGAGTCCACTCTGTACTGAGTGTTAGAGGGAGAGGAGTTCTCTTTTTCTTCAGTAGCCTGCAAACTACCTTGAGATGATAATGACTCAAATATACCCTCCGTCTTGGCAAACAATGGAGTTGTTGCTATCCATTTTACTAAACTTAAGTCTGATGGATCCATAATGGTGTCAAGTTGTAAACTGTCCTCAAAAAATGGAGACTCTATGTCACCAGGGTGTTGAGTAGATTCTCTGGAATAAGGAAGGGTATCCGTTTCTGAAGCGGTGAAGCTCTCTGCTGTTGGACCGTCCACTTTTGGAGCAACATCTGTAGAATGTCTATAGGAGCCCTTTTCTTTGTCCTGCACACTCTGAGCAGCAACTGTAGAGTGCCCTGTTCCTCCAGAGCCTTTGGGACTATTCCATTGCTTGCAAAAATGCGATTCTTCAGTTCTTTGACTGTAGTCCTTTGGAAAAGGCCCCGACAATGGGTAAAAAGTAGTCCTAGGCTCAAATCGTGATCCCACCTTTATTTTCATTTGACTTAGAATATTACTGCGGGTGTCTGGCGAGAGCTTATCCAGTTGGCGTCCTATTTGGACAGGGCTTGGGAATAAAGTGCCCTGAAAAGCCCGGTAGAAATATCTAAAATACAAAGAACAGAATGTTAAAGTCCAGCAGAACTGTGAGAAACTATAGAGTTTGTGCTAAAAGCACTAAATTGTACACTTATACAGAGTTTGATTTACTCATTATTATTAAATATGGAGTGAAACTGTTCAAAACAGACACCACTTTGAAAGCAGCTGCTACTTCTGAAACTTGTGAAGACCTTTATGGATTGCAAACAGAAAAAGCCAGTAATTTTACATACCAAAAAACAGGGTTGCTTCTATCATACACAGTGCCTTGAAAAAGTTGTGACCCTCTTTGAAGGAAAGACTGCATGCTTCGCAGATGTCTGGGCTTGCAATCATAACACATTTAAATACTATATTTAATCTACACAATCTACACAATCTAATCTAATTTCTAATCTACACAATCTGCTATAATGTGATAAAGATGAGATTCTGATAGTACTGTATGTAAATACTAGAACTTAAGATTTGTTAAAGAAAATTACAATACTTCTAGTGTAACTGCTTAGGTATTCAAACCATTACTTGTCTACTATAACAATCTTAAATAGTTTAAAAAGGTCATATAAATAGTGTAATTGTCTCTGTGTGATAAGTGGCTAAACTTCAGACTTGAACCCATAGTGTAGGATGAAGTGATAGAGAGGCACAGATTAGAAAAAAAGGCTTCTTATTCCTTATAGTACAGTCAAGTTCAGTACTAAAAAATAAAATATGTATCACACCACCCAGACACCTAGATCAGGATGGGCTCCAAACTGAGTGGCGAAGCAAGCAGGGAACTAGTTAGGGATGTCACTGTGAAGATAACAGAGACTTTGAAGGATCTGCAAAGTTCTGTATCTGTCATTCCAAGCCGACAATAGCTGATAATCCAATCCCCGGGGCATATGGGTGAGAGGCTAGATGGGTGAAAAGGGCATCCTAAATCGCATATGAGATATTCTGCAGACATGCAAGAGAGGGATTTATGGACAGAAGCGACAAAAGTACATGTTCTAAATGCAAAGAATTGTGTCAGGAGCAAGACCAGAGCCAACAAGTTCTATCCCAACCCAAGCATGGTGGTTGCAGTGTCATGTTAAGGAGATCAGCAGGGACTGGGGAGGTTGCCAGGATGGAGGGAAAAAATGGAATGAGCAGAACAGGCAAATCCCAGAGGAATTTTCACTTCAGTCAGCCCAGATTCCAAACTGAACTGAACATTTACATTTCAGCAGGACCGGGCCAAAGCCTCTCTGAATTAGTCAAGGGCATGTCCTTGTGTGGCCCAGTCAAAGTCCGGACAAATGAGCTTTATAGAACACTATCCAGGCCTGATAAACCTGATAATTATATTTACACAAGACGTTTGTCTGTAGCTTAAACCCTCACCTTAAAATTATTTAGGTCCAAAAGGCTTTTGGAGTGAAGCATTTATGATGATCACAGCATTTGGGAATCATGTATCAGAGCAATAAACAGTGTATTTAATACCTCTATATACTTGTAAGTAAACAACCATTATCATGATATGCGATTTGGAGAAAAAAAGTCTGAATTTTCTGTACTCATTACAGTGGTCACGAAAATGGTAGCCATTTTAAAAAGTTTCTTTTGGGTCCTTATCTAAGCAGGGCAAACTCTCTATATATGCCAAGTATCGTCGTTTTAGAACAAAACTCACAATTCCTTCAACAACATGCTGCAATCCGAGAGTCTATTATGAAGCTTACTAGATAAGGATTAAAACGATAAAACAAGACTTTACATCAGTAAATGCATTTCTGGATATGCTAAAGGAATAAATAAAATACTTGTATCACAGAGTAGCTGTTAGTCTCTAATTGTCTAATATTTAAAAGAAGGATTAAAGATGATATGGACTAAATTAAATGACAATATCTCAGGCAGTAAAGACTATACACACCACTAACCTTGGTAGCAAAGCAACAACAGGTGTGACAATGCAAAACAAATAGAACAGCGGGTCTGCCATTAGCCTCTGTATGGTCCAGTACGGGTTGGATGGAGAGTAGCATGTGGGACAGGAAGCGTTGTAGCAAAAAGCAACCATGAAGAACAAAGTGATGCTGAAAATAATGGAGGCCCAATTGAGCCATGTCTAAAACAAACATAAAAATAGATCAAATTAATATCATACACAAATCAACTTCATATTGACTTCTAGCTTATCGAATAAAACAGGAATATTATGTTAAGTCTACCATGGCCATGGAGCTACTGTATTGCAAACAGTATAGAGAACAAGGTAAAAAAAATGTTTGTCCATGTTAAAAAAAGCATGATTTGAATTCTCATTTTCTGCTTTGCTACAGATGGCGTTCACATCTGCCTGCCAGGGGATGCTTAAATTTTCCTTGGAAGAATACTAAACCTGCCAATTCAAAGTCTGAAAATGTTTCTCATCGGTGAGGTATTTGCTGTGAACAAGGCTGTTCAGTATAAGAACATGGGATGTCTTGAAGAGCACCAAACAGATCCCTTGTGTTTTTTGAGCAAGTTGTCAGGGAACAATACACAATTCAAATGGAGTGGTTACTTATCCATTTCACCTCAATAAAATGAAAGCAAAGGTATGTAAATACAGCATTGATACTGTACACAAACACATACTTTCAAAATGTAATTGAATCATGTTAGTGTGGGAAACAAGACCACATTAACCAATTTAAGATTTGGAATGAACCAATAGTTTTTATTTTAAAACAGTAACAGTATTTACTGTTTACTATTTCTACCAGCTCCATAAAATATGCTTTGATTACTGCGTAAACGCTCACAAGCAGTATACACAGACTTCTAACTCCATAAATGCCTAAAGTCTTTTATTTGTAGAAAAGTAGTGTGCTTACCCACGTTTTGGTTTCAATACCCAAATGTAACAAAATTGTGAAGAGGGACAATGTGGTGATGGGTGTTCCCCATGTAAACAAGTCAACATCTGAGTCAGCATAGGCCTGAAAGAAAGAAATATTCAGGGAGTTGGGAATATGAATGAGAGTCAGGAATAAACAGCCTTAAAAGGGAGCTCATGGAGTTTAACGGGACTTACAAAGTATGGAATGAAAAAGCAGACAAGGCTTTGGTAGAAAGCATCGATCATATTCATCCAGAACATGTATGGCTTATATTCCTAGAAAATATAAGAATTGTTAAAAACACATACTGATAAATCAAGATATATATATAGCGTTTTTAACAAAAAAAAAAGAATTTTCAATCAACACTGATCTTGTGACAAAATAATTAATATGATGTGGCATACCAAATTATAACTAAACCAATAAAATTAAAAGTGAATAAATAGAATCTAGAAATCTGCCAAGCCAGAGTGCTCCTGCAATTTAATTACAATGGTAGTCACATTATTTGCTTGCAGCGTAGTAACTGAATTGTCTACAGTATATATTCCTTTCTTTGGTACACTCTCCTATCATTGTCCTAAGCTAACCTTTCCCTTGTCTATTTTTAGAACTCTCAATTGTAGTCATCCAGAACCGTGATAAACCTTTGATGACCTGTACCCACAGATATGTCCTACTCCACTAATGGCAGCTGACCAGACAATGAACTCTTTTTTTCCCTTTGTAAACAATTTCGAGAAAGATCTGTTTAGTTTAAACTAGTATACATTGGTTCATGTCTTAAGAAGGAATGCTTAACTTTTCCAAAACCTTTTTTTCGTGAAATTTTACAAAGTTAGAAGCAAAAGAAAAAAAAAATAAATCAATCATCTCTCTGACTTGTACATACTGCATATTCACATTTGACAATTATTAAAGATTTTTTGGAAAAAGACCAAGGAAGCATTATGATTCAGACAACAGTTTTAGAATGCATAAGTTTGGGTCAGAAAAGGGGCGATATTTTAAATCAATAATGATTTATAGTGTAGTCCATCTTTGTGAGCTTTGTTCCAACAGAAATCTGAGGCCAGACAACACTGAGAGGCAAGTTTCAAATTCAAACACCTCCTACTGTTTTATAATATTCTTTGGGTTTATACTGATCTTAACAGTCCCTTTTCAAAAACAGAATTGTTTGATAATTGCTTGAAGTTGGAGGTAATTACTTATTTCCTGGTCATGGGCTGTGGACCTGCTACCCAAGTTGTGTAATTCATGATTCCATTAACTTTTTCAAACTTTAACAGAGAGCAACACATATAAAGTGATTCTTTATGGAAGTAATAAGTCTTTGAGTAGCTTTTTCTGTGATAAAATAATAATACTAGGTAGGTTTTCCTCAGATAATCTTTCAACAGAGATCGCAAGGCGAATGTAGTGGAGATATATAGTGAGCAACAGTAACAGCAAAGTACTGTAAGAATTATCAGAAAACATACAGCTATTAAGGGTTTTTAGAAGCTGTATCACAGAATCTGTTATTTTTTTTATAAACTTCTAAAAGATGAGCCACTGTAGTCATTGAATGTCAGTCGTTCAGATTTCATGGGTGAATCTTTCGATGAACAAAAAAAATACAATCTAAAATCAGGTGATTTGAAGACTTAATTAAAATGGGTTTAGTCCAGTAATTAACCAGGGGGCCTTTCTGCCCTCAAGGATAGGATAATCTCATTCCTTATCCAAAGCAGAAGTCTAGGAAATGGAGTAACTAGTGCTTTAAGCATCAGTGTTCCTTTTCTTAATAATATGACAAGATGGAGCATCTCTTATGATTGTAGTGGATGTAGTTTCATTTGAGACTTCAAGTCAATTAACATTTGAAGGAAGTGCAGTAAACACAACCTAATTTCATGGCATGATAAAATGTCCAAACATATTGAAAAGCCTGCATAAGGGAGAGGAACGCCACAATTCTCCCATTGTCAGCTTTACCTCTGAGCTCTGCCCATTTTTATAGAGCTGAGGTAGGGCTAAGAGTGTCTCTGAAGAAACGTCCTTGTCAAGGGTCCCAGTAATCAGTTGAGGGAAGGCAGAGAACATCAGGTTGAAGAATATGAGGTACCACTGATCGATCATGGCCGATCCCGAGAACCCACAGTAAAACTGGTACCAGAAAATAAGGGCTACAAACATCTGAAAAGGAAGAAAAAAAAGGGAAAAAAGCACATTAGGGACTTCATGTAAAGACACATGAGAATCTTTTCTTCATTTAATATAGCTAATTTCAGCCATAATGATGAGGCTGGGATATATTGTATAAATCACCAATTTGATATAAAAAGTGCAAGTACTAAATTTGGTGAATAGGGTTGTAACGAAAATGTTAAGTAAAACTGCGTGACCAGACACTTCCATTTAATATTAGTTGTCACAACAAAATCTTAGATTTCTTATATAATCTTATAATGTTGGTGATTTTTAAAAACAGAAATGCACAGAAATACTGTAGCGTGTTTCACAGATGTCACAGAACCCTAGGGAAACAAGCAATATTTCAAAAACTCCTGCAAGCATACTGGAGAAAAAAATATAAACCTTCCACTTTATAGTGCCCTCTGCAGTGTTGTAAAAACATTTTTAATGATAATCAAGATGGTTTAATTAAGAGTAGCAGCTTGCAGGATCTGAAATGAGGAACCCTAGAAAGCTACATAAACTTGCACTCTTTCTATCCACAAATATCTTAAAGCTTCTAAGCAGTTTATTTAATTAATGGATACTTTCAAATAATCATCATATATTAATTAGACTGAAAACCTATTAGATCTTATCGAATGTTTTAAGACTAGCATAAGCAGTGCCTTGCAGCACAGTCTGTTTTCTATTACTGTTTTTTACTGCTCCCCTTCTGTGAAACAGACAAATATCTAAAGATACTATATTATATAATTATATAGATACCATAATAGAGCATTTTTACAAAAGAGAGAAGAAGTTACAACTTAAAAATAACCCTAATTTATGTTGCTCTGATTATTAACAATAAAATACTGGGAAACTAAACCATAAATGAGGACTGCTTACCCAAAAATAAACATAGCAAGATGGTGCTTGACTCATACTATCACTGACAACCTATGACTAATACCAATATTGGTTTTTGTTGTAGTTTTTGTCTGTGCTCTCCCCTTTCCATTCCTGACGGACCCATACCACAAAACATGATGAGAGAAATGTAGAGAAGGCAATCTTTTGCAGAGTGATTTTGCATACGGACGGCTGACACGCATTGTAATAAACTTTCACTATGGGGTGTATTGCTAAATAGATGAACTGTTTCAAAAATCACAGAGCACTGGTAATCAAATATAATTGTTTTACAAATATAATGCTCTTTACATGATACAATATGTTTGCATTCGTATATTTTGTAATCAAACCCATGAAATAATATGAAAGGCCTATTAAATGGATATTAAAGTGATGCCAATAAGAGTGATGCAAGAAACCCAAGAAAGAAAAGAAGAACAAATTGAATTCCACCACCTAATATACAGTATTAAACAATTCACAACAGAATAGTTGGAACTACATATTTTAAAGTTGATTTATGTGCTTAGGTGAATTTGTTTAGCTTACAGTTTAAACTTCTGTTCCTATTCCTAAAAAAACATTCTGAATTGTACTTCAGAAGGTAATTTTTTAAACTGACAAGGTTATTACAAACTACCACAAAACCTACAATGTTATATGGATACATTACAGTAAAAAGAAATGGCTTACAGCATTTTTGTAGAAGAAATAAAGGATCATGTTGGCAAGACGAGAGTAACACCAGTGCCCATGGACCAAGAGAAGCTTCTGCAGATACTGGAACCGTGGCAGGGCAAAGTCGCTAGCCATTACTGCCTTCAGGAGAAAAAGATTTGGCAATATTATTAAAAGACTATAATGAAACTGGTATACAATGAGTTCCACTAACATTTACATTTCAATTCAAAATCACACTCGTTGGATTTGAAAATCACCACAGTTTGCAAGTACACAGAAAATGTAACACTTTTTTTTACACATAGTTGCGGGAGTATGGGATCTTATCCTATTTACCACACCCCCACTATTCTAACAGATGAGGTACCTTGCTTCCAGATTATTTGGAATTTCAATTCTAAATTTATATGCATGATCACCTTTTGGACTGCAGGACTATAAATACTCTGCTCACTGGAATGTGATTAGCTTTTATTCCTGTTCCTCTCACTCACAAAGGTGATCGGACAACTTCATTTTTTAACAAGGGCTCAAGACAGAAGTGATTTAACACTCCCAAAGACTTATTCTGGGGGGAGCATATGGTGCATTTCAAGCAAGAACAATTTTGAGCGAGACCCACTGGTACTCCCGAGGGCAACTTGCAGCTTCATAATTTTAACAGCACAGCCTGACAAGAAAGTCAGCTGCTTTGGTTGACTGCGTATGTAAGATGCAGCCATATGGAAACTATTACCTCTCTTGTGTCTCTGGCACATTTATTTTCTTTTGTTCAAACCACCCCTGAGCCACGCGCTACACTGTATGTCCTGCTTATATATTTTTTACAAGCGGAGACTTTTACCTGCATGCCCTCCTGTCCTGAAATCCCAACTCCGACATCAGCAACCTGGATCATGCTGACATCATTCGCTCCATCACCTAGGATTCATTTGGGACACAAGGAAAAATGCATTTACCTTTTGTCCCTTCAAAAAGTCAGGTGTGATTAATGCAAACACAGCAATGATGGCAGAATGCAGAGCAAGCAAAATGTGAGCAGTGCTGTACAAACAAAGCCAAAGAAAGCAAAAAGTAAATTTGTGCAGATCTGCTTTTAAATCACCTCACATACCCTACACCCTGCCAGGTTATGTATTTGCATGTGGTTAATTTTTTATATTAAATAACTGAATTAAGCTAAGTTGTGAAGAATGCAAATATTCCAAGATGCGCAAATCGCTGGATTTGCATTTACTGGCTCTTTTGACTACAAGAAAAACCTCCCTTATGGAAGAAGTCAATGTGATGCCCCTTTCTTAACATCTCCAGCACTTTCAAAGGAATAATTTGAAAGTCATTCTGAGATACAGTGCTCTTGAGCAAAGAATCTCTTCTATACTATTTAGCTTCCTATTCTATTTTAACAAGACATTTCAGATGGATGAAAGATATTTAGCTGTAAACATTACACATTTGTATGTACAGTATACTGTTTTGCTTGTGACATTCTAAGCTAGATTTTGTCATTACTCAATTTCCAATCCCTGCTGATGTAAGGTCTCTAGATTTGTCATATCCAGAAGGTTGTGGGGTTTGATGCAGTTCTTTAGGCTGGTATCATATCACATATTTTAATTCTGTCATTTCATGCCATTATTAGAGAAAGACAATGCAACACTTATAAACATCTGCAATTGCATATGAAGCCTACAGTATATTAGGAGCACAAACATTACCTACAACAAAAAGCATACAATGTCACCTTTGTCCCAAACAACATATTTGTGCAACTACTGTATGTCTTTTAAAACTATTTAAATATCAGATTTTTCAGATGGAAGGAAGAATAGTTAAGAAATAGCTTAGTACTGACAATGTTTAAGTTCTATTTTATAATCAGTAATTTAACTAATTTGACTTATGACCTTTCTTGTTTTTTACCCCTCCACAAAGTACTGCTGCCACCTTGAACCACAGGCTGATAAACTAATCCTTCACGATCTGTGCATCATCATGACATTCTGTTCTTTTCACACTGCGAACTAGGTCACAGGGAGCAAGGTTTTAATGACATCTGGAGTGGAGACAAGCCTACCTGACAGCCCAATCTAAGATTACTAGTGCACAGAAGACCAGGGATCTTCCTGCTGATGTGGTACCTATTCAACCCTGATAGTCCCTAAGCCCATTGTGCAGTATGGCCTGGGAGCTCGAAACCACAGTTGGTTTGCGACTGCTAAAATATTTTGCTACTTTACAGGAAAATAAAACTGGCAAACAGTTTTGTTTTCCTCACGTTTACCACTCCCTGCTGTATCTCTGGATTTGTTCAATGGAACAACATGGATCACTGTCAGAAGAGATGACTTACAATATTTCGGAGTTTGATTAAGTTTTTTTCAGCCTAGCTTCAGATCCCAAGATGGATTTAATTTGCCTTTCTGTGTCTTCTGATACCAATCTGATGAATTAGACTCTGACTCTAGACCACAGTCAGTTTATGACATAGCTTGGGTGTGTACTGGTACACTCCGTATGACTGAACTTCTTTTGGAATTCAAGCAGAGACTTAACATGTGAGCCACGAAGGAGCTTCAGTAAAAAAAAAACTCTGATGTTGATAAGATTTTTTAATTTTTCATGTTGTTTTTAAAATCATCTAAGTTCATCTCAACCACTCAGCAAACAACAGACCACAGATTCTACAGGGAGAAAAAATGCTTCTGTGTGTCCTAAGTGAACCTTCAACATTCTTTAGAGTAAGAAGGAGGGTATCCCCAGCCTTGCAATGTGGCTCTGACAAGTAGGATAACTTTGTAGCCTTGTTAAAACTAACACATGAGGTTAGAGCTTGGTCACGCTTTCATTTATGCCGTGACAGTTATGCAAGTCATTTTGGCAATCTGTTTTTGACTTCTTTCTGTACACTGAAAAACCACAAGTATTCATCAGATGAAAAAGAGACCTTAAAGGCAGTGAATCTGATTTACATTTTAAAAGTCTCATGATGACCCAAAGATATTTTTTTATTATAAACACACATTTTTTTCATCTGGTTGTAACTGTACACTATAGACAGCTTTGCAGCTGAACTGTGTAGGAGTCGACATTTTAGTTTTAAAAGGCATAAGTTATAAACCCAAAACTAAAAAGTAAAAATAATGTGTAGCATTCACCTACTGGGTCAAAGGATCACTTTCGAAACTGTTTATCAGCCATAAAAGGCTACCCAGATACTTGCCTATGGCCAGGGTCATTACTTTCAGCTTGTTTCGAACCAGTTTGACCACCATGCTTTTCTGCAATGGAGTGGACCGACAGCACAGCACTGATCTGCAGCTCCTGGCCACAGCAAGGAATTTATCCTCTAGGCTTTTATCCAGTGCATAGGCCAAGGTTTTTCCATCAATAACCAAGCCCAGGCGGTGAACCAAAAAGGAGGAAGAGGGAGGCATTTCAAAAGCTGGAAAGTCCTCGTCAAAGGCCGGAGCAGCGCTGTCTGGGATGTTACCGAAAAACTTGGACTGGATATAATGTAAACTCTCCTCCAGCAACACAGCGCATGCTTCCTGGATCAAAAAGAAAACGACAATCACCATCTTGAGGGATCAGGAATTTTCACATTACATCTGGTTTCCAGATCAATGCCCCAGCAAACAAAACTGTCCGTGAAACAAATCATTCAATGACTCTGAATAAATGTGGCGAGACACCAAGTTCTGTCATTCTTTTATAGCTTCTTCAGCATTAATGTATACCAGATGGACCAGATAGGGTCCAAAAGGAATGCCCAGCTGTCATTTCAGGGAGTTGGCCAATAATCCATCGTAAGGGAAACATTCATGCAAAGACTAAATTCTGCTTTTGAGTCTTCAATTAGTAATGCATGTAACCATACACATACACTACCACAGGAAAAACAGATAGATAGCTTTATATATTGTATACACACGGAGTAATCCATGCAAGAAAAGTGAGTGTTGTTCACAGAAACGTGTATTACAGAGATACATTTTTTATACTTGTATACACTTTTCAATAGCGTAAAAAAAAACATTAGTGAAGATGCTGAAGCTTAATGCTTTAAATATGCATTCATGTTGAGTTTATTATAGATTGATTTAGCTGATACTCTGATCCACAAGCATTACTCATTTGAATCCATTTATTCAGCTGGGCATTTTACTGAAGCCATTCAGCTGAAGTACCTTGCTGAAGAGTACAACAGCAGTGTCCCACCTGGGTCTCTAGTTACGAGCCTAGAACGCTAAGCACTGCTCTACTCTGCTTTAAAAGCTGATGTTTCTACTCACTCACCTGCGTTTCTGCATTTAGAGTAATGATCTCTTCCTCTGGGTCCAGAAGTCTGCAGGAATATGCAATGTTTATGGCTGTTTCTTGCTTGTCACCAGTTAAGACCCAGATTTGGAGCCCAGCTTTCCGGAGTGAAGCAATAGTTTCTGGTACCCCCTCTTGTAAGCGGTCTTCAATACCAGTTGCACCTAAACTCGCATCACACATACAGTATGATATAATTTGAGTAAAACTCATTACACTGACCATAACGTACAGCATACCAATCAATAATTTTCAGATATCACAATGTGAGGGATAAATACCATGTAAGGTTTTAAAGCATTTTGGAAAAAAAAATGCTACTTATTTTGTGCTACAATGATAATGTAACATTTTCTAGAGTTGCAATGTTATTAATTCAGCATTAAGGGAATGGGTAATCAAGATTTTGTAAATTTGCTTACCTAAAAGATGAAGATTTGTTTCCAAGCGCAGAGCTGATTGAAACAGTAATTCTTCACGCCCCTGAATAGCAGTTTCTGCTTCTAAATGGCTTTTTAGCCAACCTGCATATTCTTCCTTACTAAGAACCTAAGAAGCACAAAGAGTGGAATCACTGCCACGATCAATATAGTTGTAATTTTACTTTTTGTCTATTTAAACTTTTTGCCTATTTTAACAGAAGCAAGCAAATTCAAACAAATTATGTACAGCAACTTCCCTAAATAATACAGCATAAAAAGAAGATCCAATAACATTCCATTACTGAAGACTTCAGCGTAAAATGACTAAAGGAATATGTGCTTATTTCACAACTTTAACAGTGAAATAAAATTAGGAGATACAATAATGTATAGCAGCTGTCATTTTAAAAACATAGAACTCATAAAATAAAACTGCAAAATAATTTGAACTGATAAAAAGTACAACAAGTAAACCACCACAATCTTAAATCTTCAAAAAATGATTCTTTTTCCACATATGGCAGGAAGAAACAAATTTATGAATGGTTTTAGCTGCAAAAGATGATAAACGGCATGAATTAACACTGGAAAAAACAGGCATGGCTAAACCTAGATCGCAGTGGAGAATAGGAAAATAATATACTCTCACAAGCAATAATGAATGCCACACAATGATAGCCTTAATTCTTTGTATGTTCAAATAGCGCATATAATGCAAAAAATGTTTGTATATATCTGCATAGATTCACATTACTCAAGCAAAATTTGGGTAATTTGGGAAAGAATTAAGCCATTTTCTTGAAGAAAATTCAGATTATCATAAACAAATATTAAACAAAGTTACCTTTTTAGCAATGCAAAGTGTCCGAAGTCCATCAGCAGCATACAAGTTAAGGTAATGCTGAGTTTTATTTAAGATTTTTCTTCTCCATTTTCCTTTGGCATCATCTAGGAGGAACACAATTAAAAATGAAGTGTAAGTAAGAAACCTAAAGGTTGGAAAAGTTTGGAAGTAATGGTACTGTGAAGATGAATAAATAGAAGTAGGTTTTGAATCTTTCCAACAAGCACTCCTTAGTGTAGAGTGCAGATATTGCTGAAGGTTTTTGCTGGCTGTAAAATGCCCATAGACATTATCGAGCCAAGTAATTAAAGAAACTTCAAGGGGGGGAATCACATCTTCATGTGGCTGTCTGTCCTATACAGCTTGGCTGCATATTTGATTTTCTTTGGAACTTGTTTAAGTCTCATATTTTCACTTCTTAGGTTAAGTCAACCCACAGGCACATTAACAGGTGTTAAGCCTAACATTCATTCTTTCAGGCTTAAAGAAATACAGTGTCAAGGACCCTTTTCTGGTGGCTACCCCCTTCTCAAATGAAATACTGCTATTATTGTTAATGAAATGATAAATGATGGCAGCAAGGCTAAAGACTTGGTCTATGTGTGGTGTAAGCTACAGATTTAAAACGAAACACACGATTCTTAAAAAAATATCACAGTTTAAAACCTTTCCAGACAGAACCTGAAGCAAACAAGAGTCATTCTTAAAATATTTGCTCCTCCTTTATTAAATGGATCATAGGTCTATAATGTGATTTCATTAACAATAAAAAAAGCTTCAGAGCAAAGAAAACATCACATTAAGAAATACTGTTTTGAGTGAAAGCAAAAAGCACTTCTGCTGTATTCTTTTAATTACCTCCTTAGAAATGTTTCAAATCGTTGCAGCACCATTTCACAGTTCTAGCATCACATTACGCTACAGCGGGAAATGACTACCAAAATGTTGGAAAAAAAGGGATATATTTTTAGCAAAACACTGGAATCTTTCAACACTGGCTGAGCTAAGAGAACTTATGGGAACATTTAAACCAACACACTGTGAACAGTGTCTAGGAGAACAGGAAACGCAGTTTGGACTGTAAAACTACAGAATGTTCCTTTGCTCGTTGCCAGGGTCCACCCAGAGTGGAAATGACACGTGTTACATCACGTTTCGCAGACACCTGTTTCGAAGGAACAGGCAGGCTGGTGAGTGATTAAGGCTCACTAAATACATGTGCTCCACATTGCCATTATATGAAATACTTGCCATAAAGAGAATAGAAGTTTTGTAGGGGCTGTATAATTTGAAGGAATTTTTTCTACTTTCTGTTGAAGTGAGGTCTCCTGTAGATTTGTCTTGAGCCTCCTTTACTTTTCTGTGAAAGCAAAACAATGCCCTAATGAAAGCAAAGCACTGCAGAAAGGGCAGGTGGTATCTAGTGTAGCACTGTATGACTCTACTGACAACAGCACTGCATTAATTAATGCAATACTCTGCCACTGCAAAGGTTTTATTATTCACTTTCCTTGCCTTGGTCATACCACAACTAATGACTAATATTTGAGACATGATGAGCTGTTCGTGACTCAGTGTTATGTGATTAATCTAAGTCTTCCTATCTAAGGGATTCTGTTTTAAGAGCTGGAGAAAAGATACAATATATAGAAGATGTATCTGAAGGAGAAAATGACTTTTCACCTTAACCTGAAAATACGGAAAAGAGCAATGACTTGAGCAAAACACTCCTCTTTTTAATATTTTCTGTTCATTGCAAATGATGGAGAATCTTATTGATCTTGACAAATTTAGCTTTCTCTTTAAAATGCTCAAATCTAATCACTCAAATAAGCTTCCAGGTTGAACGTGTTCCAGGCCAGCAGGAAGATATTTTGCAGATGTGTATATTGTATGCCATTATGCATGATGTATCAGTGGTTGTGTGCAGATGTAATTTAAAACATTAATTGTAAACATGTCTTCTCTTACTTAGTTAACTTCTGATTACATGTCTTCTAAAGAGAAACACAACAATCAGTCATGATTACCTGACAAACTCGTATAATTACAGCAGGAGTCACAAGGTCACAGGATTTAGGCTATTGGTTATTCTATAATTCCTTTATCTAGTCCTTTGTATTGTATTTATGTCCTTTCAATATATGACATGAATGCATACATCATTTTTTTCAAATCAACTGGGTTTTTATATAAAACCAATGAATAAACTGAATGCGTAGAGTATACCCAGATGACTGATTTTTTGCTGGTCATAACCAGCAAAGATGACAAGTAATATATACTGATTGCATAAGCAAGTAGCTCTCATATGGCTTTGGTCTTGCACTTGAGATTATGGTCTTGCTAAAATGTTTTTGAAACCAGTGTGAGATTTTTGGGTGCTTGAGTGGCAGGTTTTCCCACTAGGATTTGCCTGTTCTTTTTTCGGTCATCACTCACATCCACATGCTTCTCATCACTCAGACTCCGCTAATCAAAAGCGCCCCCGATAACATTTCTCTATCGCCAAAACACCATGTATTGTTAGTCTTCCTCCAGATGTAACTCTTTATACATTGAGACAAAAAGGTTCACTTTCTGTCTCATCTGGCCACAAAATCGTCTGCCACATGTTAGTAGTACATCTCATACAAGATTTAAGTTTGAAGTAATAGCTTCTTTAATGCCACTCACCCATACAAACCAACTTTGTGCTGAGACTGAGATATTGTTGATGTATGAACAAGAACTCCAATCACAGAAATAGAACTGTAAAAACCTCACTTGCTTGTCTGGCGGCTCAGTGTACAAGGATGGCTTAATCTAGGTAGTATCTGGGTGGTATGATGCACATTCCCCTTCTTATAATAATAATTGCTTACACTTATATAGCGCTTTTCTGGACACTCCACTCAAAGCACTTTACAGGTAATGGGGACTCCCCTCCACCTCCACCAATGTGTAGCGCCACCTGGATGATGCGACGGCAGCCATAGTGCGCCAGAACGCTCACCACACATCAGCTATCAGTGGGGAGGATTCTTAATGATTGAATTCACTGTACGCAATGGGATAAATAAACTTCTCCTAATCTGTGCCTCTCTGCCACTTCATCCTCGACTTGCTTTGTTGTCATAGTCAATCTGTCAGACTGCTGTGCGAGTTGTAGCTTGAAATTCCACATGTGAGGAAACTTGCAGAAACAGGTGCATTTACTCTGAACTCAAGATAAACCATTTTAATCAAGCACAGAGAGCATTTACACAATTTATGTGACCTTTTATACTCTTCTTTTTCACCTGAACTGTTTTAGCATTGCTGCAGCAAAGGGACTGAATGCAATTCATGCAACTGAGTATCTTCTCTTTTTGGAAAAAAATAAAATTTGCAAACTTTCTGTATTTTTAGCTTTATCAGCTCAGATTGTGAAGATTCTAAATACAAAACCCTGTTTGAAAGTGTCATGACTAAAAGCTCAGGCAACAACAAAATGTGGGAATTTTGTATAAGGGTGAATAGTTTTGCCCTGATATTTTACATCTGAATTTTGCTAAAAATCTGCAAGTGAAAACCTGTTACATAACTCCACAAGTGGTTTAATGTAAATAGTGTGGGTAAGAAATCAAGTGCTGTGTTAAGATGAAATTGACTTTATCATCTAGTTATATTCATATGTAGGAACAAACTAAGAGGTTGGCCAAGAGTCAAAATACTCAGTATCATGATTATAATGAATTATGATGCTTAGATCTTCAGATAATCTTATGTGTGGATGGATGCCCACCATGACATGTAGTAGCTGCAGGCCACTCCAGTTTTAAAATTTCAAATCGGTTTTTAAGTTAGATAAGATTTATAATAAAATGAAAAACGAAAAAGCAGATCTAAGCTTGACTGTCAAGAGCTCTGAATAATCACTTTTTTAAAATGAGAAAATTCACAATTTACCAGATTAAAGACTCACACAAATGACAATCATGTTCAATTTTATTTAATCATGTTAATCTAATAAAGCTAGTAATTGTTGTGTAATTGCTCTAGCTATGTTTGTAAAATATATGACAAGTTTGACAATTTGTCAAACTCCACATTCTTCTCATTTATCAAGAGTACCTAAAAGCTTTCTTTCACAATGACTTCAAATAATTCCCTCTATAGATGTTATATTCACGTATCAGTTCAAAATATTATGTAATGTTCTAGGATTTATTAAGGAACTCTTACATAACTCACCATTACGGGATGTTTCATAACATCATAATCAGTACCACATCATACAAGGAACAAGAAGCACCCATTCATCTCAAGGACTACCATGGCCATGCAAAATGTTTTGAAGATCACAAAAAAGATTTCCAATGAGAAATAACTCACATACAAATTACTACATCACAAAATCATAGCATGCCCAGTTCCTTTTGCTACCCTTAGGTGTTGGAAAAGAATTATGAGTGGCTTTTCATTCTAGTAATAGCGAACTACCTCTCTCCCTCTCTCCTTTACCATAAATATCTTTTTAGCTATAATGTGTCACGGGAAGCCTACCTGTAGAACATGGCTTCACAAGGTCCATGATGACAGAATCAGCTCCTTTGGTGTAAACGACAATCTGGTCTGTCAGTGGGTGCCTGACCACAACGGACATCCTCTTCCTGGTGGAGTCAAACCCCAGAGTATGCAGAAGCTCGAAGTTCAGCATGCCCAGGTGTGGAAGCTCCACGGTGACCTGGTCAGGCAGCCGACCCACGAGTGAACATTTGTAAGCCCTGGCCGCATAAACAAGGGCCGCCTCATCTGGCGACTCTGCCTCGTAGCGTAGCTCGCCTTCCTCCAACGGCCCCCACTTCTTCTCCAGGCCCTTCTGGACAACACTGAGCACATTTTCTAGTCCCCTGGGTGAGTGGGGCTTCTCCTCATCCAGTTTAATTAAAGTGCTTTCTGCAGAAGGCGAAGAGAAGACACTGGAAGTGGTCCTGTTGGTAGACCTATTGGCAGCCAGGCTGGAAGAGCTGCTGCTGTTGGAACCAGATGTCAGGCGGCTTGGGGTGAAACGTTTAATGAAGTCTTCAATGGTCTTCACTGGAGATTTCATTTCAAACCTCATTCGCACCTATTAGAAATTAAGTAAAGTTTGAAAATGTTTAGTCTTACAAATTAGCGCAAATAACTTTAAAAATTTGTCTAAAATTATTTTTCACATAAAACTAACCATCCTCACTTGCGTTAAGTTGTACCCACTCAGCTTTACTAGAAAAAAAGCGAGACATGACTTGTCATTCCAGTTTGTTATTATCACACTGCAAGTTTATTTACAAATGATTGATAACACTCACAATGGTTTAATCACTGCCTAGGTATCAGGTGTCAAAACTGTTAGATTACAAAATCCCCTTTAAAAAGGAGTTTGGATGGTACAAATGCCCTACATTAAGTGGAAAAGAAAGCTGAAAAAGTGCATCACTGAAGAGAAATAAGGAGGGAATAATGGATTTGAAACAGCAAAGAGCCAGGCAAACAAGGGCATTAAAATAGCTGGTCAATGCAAAATATTTGCTGATTAAGATGCTAATGTGCTGTATAGGCAGAAAGAAAAGTTATTTCCTTGACCGTGTCCCCTACGACACATTCATAATAAAATAATAAAATAAACTGCATAGTACTTATGCAGAAAAAATAGCATTAGCAGCATAAGATGAAAGGTGTTCAAATCAACAACTTAATAAGAGACTCTAAACCATATGCATTCATGTGGAATAGACCTACAACCAGCAATTACCCTGTGATGTTCGATAATGTGCCAGATACAAACTTCTGGGAAGAGGCTGGGCTGAAGCAGCTGTGATTTCTACATGACACTACCTGCTCATAGGTCAATGCAACAGCCTTGCTGAAACTGCACAGGATATCTCAATTCACAGTTGTATGTTCCCAAGAGACTCACACCCCTGCTTCTAAGAAAACTATAAACGTTCAATGTTTCTAAACTTCTGAAGAGAGGATGCATTTTTTTATGATGTTTTTAATACTGATGGAAAACCATTTCCTTCGATAAAATAAAGCTTTGAGACACACTGTTCACAGGCTTTAGACATGGTTTTTGCATCACTGAGCTTGATATGAAAATACATTTTTTTAACAAAAAACAAAGACATAAAAAGGTCACCTTTTGTCGTGGCTGATTCGGAGAAGAGACTACAACAGTATTGCAGATGGTTAAAGCTATGAAGAAGTCAATTATATCGGAAAGCTCTGGGGTCAGCTGGGTCAAGGATTGGCCATGAATTCTCATGAAGTCCATCTGGCTGGCACACTCGTTCACCTTGTCCAACAGCTGTGGGTCAGGAGTGATGTCCTTTTCCTACAATATTAAAACATTTTGTCTTCAGTGGTACACCAATCAGACATACAGATCATTTTTTACTTGATTAATGCAGGTTCAGTAAGTTATCATTAGAAACAAATTAAGGAGATTAACATACAGTACTCTCTGTGTGTTTGATGTTTGATGCTCAGTATTGAAGCATATTGAGACTATAAAAGAACAAAAATAAACTATTTTTTAATTCTTCACTAGACTGTATTTCAAGAGTCTGTATTTGAAATGACTGGCACTGAAACAAGAAAACTACAAACCACTTCATCATTAAATTCTTCTATCTGTTCTGTTTCACACATTCATTCTTATAGAACTATTTTCTGCTGCAAACTGAGTCTTTACTGACCAATATTTTAACACTAAGTAAAGCATAGCTTCATCTGAAGTAAATTCAAATAGCCCCCCCCCCCCTACTGAAATTTATGACGTCACGAATGGTGGAATTATTCTATATTCCGAAAGTACTTCAAAATACATAAGTGTATGTAATACTTTCTTGAATTATATTACATGGCACACTAGGACCAAGGGTATTGTCATTTCCATTCGGAGCCTGTGTGTGAAAATTGCTCATTTTACAACATCAGTTCTGAATAACTGTATGAAAGATGAATGGACAACAAAAGGAAAGCCTCCAGATCCCTAGATTAGAGAAGGGTATAACATATTTTGCATAAAAAGGAGTACACATAGACACCGGTAACCCAACAAAAAACAAGCACACAGATGCTAACCATAGGACTGCTGAAGGCAGTGTGTTTGGAGAGAATGCTGGCTCTCTTGGCTTCTGCCCGGCTGCCTGTCCTCCGGTGAGATTTGGTGCTCTGTGACCTGTGGACAACCTTGGCGCTCTGGTGACTTGTCACGCTGTCCCGTCGGGGAAGGGTCCCAGCTTTGGACGTGCACTCCTCTTCCTCAGAATCTACCTCTTGGTACATAGCTAATCTCCTGGCTGAGGGATAAATGAGCCAAAGATACAAAAGGAGGCATTCTGGGGTTATTCGAGAGAGTAAACAGCAGCCTCCCCCCCAAAAAAAAAAAAACAGTTGAATGTGTTTTATTCAACATGAGCTTTTAAAGTAGCTGCTTACTCAAAAGCGAAAAACAAAATGCCATGCTTGAGATTTGAAGAAAGTCAAAGGGAAAACAACAACCAATACGTTTTAATGAGGTTACACTACTGCAGGAAAAGAACAAAGAAAATGTTCATGTTTGGCTAAAAAAAAAAATTGACAATCACACATTAGTCTGAGGGTTAAAAATAAACCTATAATACCAACAAATTCACAAAGTTATTGGAAAACAGATATGTATTTGCCAGGCATGACACCATGTGCCCAAACAACACTCTCACCACTGAGGTGATCTGTGTGCATCACAGTCAGTGAAGAATGGTTAATTGATCAAAATAACACATTTAATTAAAAACATTTAATCAATATCCAAATCTGGAAACTTTATTTTTCTGAAAATCCAGAGCACATGTTCCTTTTGATGCTCTGTTTAAACTGTATATTCAGAAGAAAAAATAAAAAAGTAGATAAAATAAAATACTTTTTAATTATTCATTAGCCTTTAAGAGTTAGTAACTGACAATGTATTTAAAAAAAATAAATACTATTTATTGTGGAATGCAAGTATCTATTTTCCCATCTACATTGGTAGCATGTGTTAAAAAGCTCATATAAGGCAGGTACTGTAAAAAGTACTAGGGCAGATTTTTCTAAGAAGCCAATAATATTGATAGAAATATGTAGAGCTTCTAGTTTTAAAGCAGATATTTATAGCAAACTCTTAATATGGTCATAGTTTATTCAGGATATTCATGGTTGATTAAACTACAAGCTTCTCTTAAGAAACAGAAAGACTAGCTTTTCTAACAGATGGGAGATCCATGTGTTCCCCTATTTAAAATTCAATACATTATGCCATTCTTGCACAATAAAATTCAAGACTGTTTGAAATGTATGACCTACGAAAATGGCACTAGTACAAGATGACAGACAAAAAACCTCGTCAAACATGGTAGTGCTTAAGATTGGGGGGAAAAAAAAACAAGGGTACAATCTTTAGAAAAGGGCTGAATTCAAGATAGGGCTTGCATAAAATCTTAAGTAGATGGTAAGACATTATGTGCAAATTGCTCCTCAGGGAAAAAAAAAACCACATGAAGCATTAAGAAAAGCAATTTAACTTCCTGTAATAAGTGAAATCAAATTTTTCTTCAGGGAAGTTTGTCAAACATTATGCAAGGAAAGTAAACAAACAAGTAATGAAAACATTTCTCTAAACGCGAGGCAACTGATAAAAATAATACATCTTTTCTCATTGCTAAGGCAACTGCTTGTGATGACCACTGAACACAAGCAAATTCCACAGAAATTGCAAAGGAGCAGGATGGTAGACATATGGCCTCAAAGATTGTGTCTTTCGCTCCTCCCTATTACTATGTGCATTGCCTGTGTCTTTGTAGCACACTGTCCAAGTCCAGTTCTACCGTACCACCTGAATCGTTCTACGTACCACACATAGAAAGTAGAAGAGAGACTTAAACATGATAGGAAGCTCACCATTAGCATCATGAGAATACTCATCTCCCACTACTGTGCATCTCCGGAACACCATCTTGTTCTCTGTAAGAGTGCCAGTTTTGTCTGAGAAGATGTACTGCATTTGCCCTAAGTCCTCAGTGATGTTAAGGGCCCGGCACTGGAGGTGTGAGTCTGTTTCCTCATCATACAAGTCCAAGTCTTGATGAATAAAGTACACTTGGCATATTTTAACAATTTCAATGGACACAAAGAGTGAGATGGGAATCAAGACCTAGAACGACAAAAGCACTACACTTCAGTTCCATCCTTCACCCTTATTCAATGTAGAAGACAACCGCACTAAATGCACTCACAGATTCTGGGCTAGAGAAAATATTGTGCAGACCAAAGACAAATTGTAACCCTAAGAAGTTATCACCATGTGTCATCAGTTTCTTAGCCCACCCACAACTTTGCTATAAACACTGTTTTTGTTACAAGTTTCTTTCATTATTAAATTTTAAACACTGCCAACACGAAATATTGTGCTGTTACTCTAAGAGCACCAAGGAGCTTAGCATGAAAACCAAATGGCCAGAATTATTACATTTATGTCACAACTTCAGATTTCATTCAAATCTATATACTTTGTGTTTGCGTCTGGGAGACCATCTGTATCTGCCTAAATCATGAGATAAATTTTAAACAAAGCAACAAGATGAGAGCACTTCTGTTTTAACACTATGGATCCACACACTGTGTAGTTGCCGTACCTGAAAAACAATGATCATGGTTAAGAATAAATAGATGGCAGACAAAACAGGAGACAGGTCTGTTCCGTCAGGACTCAAGACATCAAAAACTGGCCGCTTATCCCCATACTGAAACACCCACAGGCCGTGACCTAAAAGAAGAAGAATGGAAAAGCTTAAACTCAATTTTAGATTAATCTGTACAGTCTATAATCTAGTCAAACATTATAGAACAAAAAAAGCACAAAAATATACCATCTTCAATTCAACAGTACTCAAAGTTGCAGACCAAAGTCTTTTTATAATTGAGATCATGTTATGCTATAACTTTGTGGCTAAAAATACTGATGATGAAGCAGTAAATCCCAGATCCTAGTCCCGAAGGTGTTTGTGCTAGACTATAATTGCAACTTTTATTTCACTAACATTTCTAGCAGAGGTGAGAGGTCAATTGTCTTCGAAAACAGATTTAAACTAAAATGCATCTGTGTCAAAGGATTTTGGATAATTTTATAATTTAACTATTAACCATATCTTAAGAATTAGAGACTTACCAATGGCAGAAAACAGACACATAACTACCAGTATGATAACACACCAAAATACATCTATATTCATCTGTCTTTCCAGTTTGCTGCGTTTATAGCGTGGTCCATTGTTATTCAACATAGCTTTAGTTTCATGACCTGCAATGTTAAGACATTTGTAAAAATATTATATGGAACACAGTTTTCTTTACAAAATGAGACCATTACCAAAACACAAAACCACACAATTCCAAGCCAATATGAGTAAGTAAAATTAAAAAAAAAACTTCCAGAAGTAAAACACTATCATCTTACTACCAATTCTGATCAGCATTCTGAACAGCATCCAAAAACAAGAAAAATATATTGTAATACATCAAGAACTACAGAACTGCTGTTTTTTTACCTTGCACATCAGTCGATGTGTCAAGTGTATAAAACATACAGTGAAAGAGAATGCTTACCAGCATAAATGACAATTCCTACTGCCTCCTCTGTGTTTCTAATAGTGCATCCTCGAAGTAAGAGGTTATCTTTGTAAAGCCCATGTCTTTGTCCACTCCTATGAATGCTGTAAAACAGTCATTAACATAAAAACATAATAATTCCTTATATAGCACTGTTTTGGACACTCCACTCAAAGCATTTCACAGGACTCCCCTCCGCCACCACCAATGTGTAGCCCCACCTGATGGTTGTGACGGCAGCCATAGTCCTCCAGTATGCTCACCACACAGGAGTTATCGGTGGGAAGGAGAACAGAAGTAATGAAGCCAATTCATAGATGGAGATTATTAGGAGGCCATGACTGGTAAATTAATGCCAGGACACTGGGGTAACACCCCTTCTTTATTTCCAAGATAAGCCCTGGAATTTTTATTGACCACAGAGAGCCAGGACCTTGATTTTGGATATCATCGGCAGGAAGGAACGTTTTACAGTTTAGTGTCCCCATCACTACAATGGAGCATAAGGATCCACACAGACCACAGGGCGAGTGCTCCCTACTGGTCCCACTAACAACCCTTCCAGCAGCAACCTTAGCTTTCCCAGGGGGTCTCCCTGGATTTTCCCCATGTGCTCCAGTTTATGGGGGTTTAAGGAAACCAGGATACTGCTGTAAGAGGTCTTAGTGGACCACTGTGTGGTTCACACTTCCCTCTGGACCAGAATTTCCAAAACAATGCCTCAGTATAGTGACTGGGCGCACTGAGCTTTAGGAGATGCTGCCTTTTGGACTGGTCATTCAATATGTCACAACACTTCTTGAAACAGTAGGGGAGGGAACGCCAGTGTCCTGGCTAAACTGCACTCTGGGTGTACCTATCTAAAGCTCCCCTTTCATTCAAAGACTGAAGTCATTCCTCATGGCTCCCCCAGCCTGCCTTGTAGAGGGCTACTGGTGCTGCAGACCCAGGTGGGTGTGGTGGTTCTCCAGGGGGGTCGAAGTGGGTTTCCTCTTTTATATGTAATGCACTTTGAGATCTTTTGGTATGAAAGGTGTTTTATAAATGTAAGGGGCAGCAAAGTGGTGTAATGGTTAGCACTGCTGTCTCGCACCACTGGGGCCTGTGGTTCAGTTCTGGACCTGGGGTGCTGTCTGTGAGGAGTTTGTATGTTCTCCTCATGTTCGTGCAGGCTCTCACCAGGCACTATGGTGTCCTCCCACAGTCCAAAGGGATACTGGTAGTTTTTCTGTAAAAACTGGCCATGGTGTTAGTGAATGTATGGCTGTGTACAGTATGTCTGTGCCCTTGAAAGACTAACATCCTGCCCAGGGAGCACTCCAACTTACACCTGTTGCTTGTCGGCATAATTTGTTTCTCCTGCGACTGAACTGGGTTAAGCAGTTATAAAACAGATTGATGGATAATGTTAATAGTCTGTTATTTGTTCAGATTTTTTTCATATTATGTATTTGAAAATCAATTGAGATGATACACGTAACCCCCATAATTAAATTGTGAAAACAGTCAGTTATAAGCCTAATACTGCAGGATCAGCAATTTCTATCATATTGCAAACTACATAGTGCCATATATACAGTATATGGAATCTTAAACTGAGACCTTTCTTTTCAAAAGCAAGCTTAATCTATCAAATTAGGTGGCTTCCCTTTTAGTGCCACCATTTAAAAAAACTCACTTTTCACCTCAATAGATTCAAAAGTGCCCATAAGAGCTGATCTTCACAAGCTAAAGATTGTGTATTTTCAGTCTATTTTATAATAATGCTGTTGAATTCTGTCAGATTTGCCTAAGTGACTTGCTTCTAAATAGTGGACAAATAAACAATAAATTAAAAAGACCATTTGAACACTGGATGCTTTGGTTGGAAGGGAACCATATGATCAGAATGTTTAAAAAAACAGAAATGATGAAACCTGATCTTTAGCAAACTCTCATGCACTCGTAAATCAGCTATGGTATTTAGAATTAAGAGGTGCTAGGCAAAAACCTAACTTTTCAAGGCCAGTGAAAAGGAAAACTAAACACCAAGTGCTAAATATACTGAATGGAAGAGCATTAATCTTTGAACAGTCTGCTGTAATCCCATCCCCCCGCCAAGCATTATACCTTTATCTGCTTGTTAGACAGTGTAGTACCAGTAACCGAGACGATTCATTGTGCATCACTTTAAGCTATCCCTTATTTCATCATTTTGACACAAGACTGTTAAACCATGTTTACTAATCTGGGCTGAGCTATTCACTTCAAAGAACCACAGACTGTAAAATTTCAGCTATTAGAGATTCATCCGCATGTGCACATGGTTCACAGCCTGCCTAACCATCACATGAAGCACACTTACAGATACAAAGTGATTTTTAAGGCCTGATTAGCTTTGGTGCCACTGCCCATAATGTAATTAAACATGCCTGTGACAATACATTCTGCACGAACCCAGCTCTGTACTCCTCTGTAACTTGGCAACAGAAGGCTAAAACAAGGTGGCAGACATCTGGGTTCCATCAAACCACAATATAAATGTCATAATCATTTGGCCTGTATCAGCTGATTTTGAGCTCCACCAAGCAGCATTGATATGACTTACTAATAGGATTCCCAGAAGCCATTTTTTGTATTAGGAGTCTAATTATACAAAGCTCCTCTCTCCCAGAACAGGATTAGCAGTATTACAGCAGCAGTAGTTTCCTTACCTTCGGGTGTTACTAAGGAGCTGATTGTGTTGGGTGGGTCAAGCCTGTTGGTACTATCATGCAGTACAAATTATTAATGCTCTTTATATAATACACAGAGGGGATTTCTCTTGCAGTTGATCTATCCTCAATGCACCTGCTCGGGATACAGAACTATCTCTCTGTCCGTTCAGTCACCTCTCTGACGCAATCGATGTCAATAAGAAATAAACATAAAACACTTACATATATCCACGGAACCTGTTCAGGTCGTTGTTAGGTTTCTCACATTCAATGATACTGTTGTACTTCATGGGGTCAAATTCACAATCCTGCAACCAAAATATTAACAATGTTATACGAGAAGTTGCTTGAGTAAAATTCTTTCGTGACAGAGACCCATAGGAAAACTCCTGGACTTGACACCCATTTCTTTTTGCTAAGGGTATACTTAATCTATGCAAATGAACACACGATTGAGTGCTCTAGATCTCGATGAAGAAACAGACTACAAACGGGATACAGTAATTATTCATCTAGTAGGGGGATGCAAATCAAAAAGGACAACAGAATGTTCAAAGGAATTTAGAACAAAGAAACAAAAAAGGAAAACATATTGGATATTGGTTTGGATAGTGAAAACTAAAGAAAGTTAGACCATATTTAAAGTAGAAAATGCAGCACAGAGACCTCAAATTGTGGTTATGACATTATTTGGAAAATAAACTTTGTATAAATCACAAATGGAGAAATGGACATTCTTAGTTTTAAAGAGAGGACATTATAAAGGCCCTTGACAGAACCTAAACTCGTAAAGTAATCCAAATAGATTGCTTTTGTACACAGCAAAATCTTCAAACCGAAAATGTGAACATCAGAGGAAGTGGAAGTGAACTGAAAATAAAAGGCACATCTTTACACAGAGAGCTCTGGATTGCTAACTCTCCAATACCTGCATGAAATCCTCAAAGCAAAAAAATAAGTTCTGCAACAAGCTGCCCTATCACGTTACATTCCCTGGGATCCTGAGAATATGCAGCTTACTGATCCAAGGATAACACCCTTGGATCAATAAGCTTCTAGCTACCAAATGCACAAATATGGACTGAAATGTTACAAATGAGAGGAAGCCATGCATGAGCTGTTAAGATGGGTTGAAACCAATAAAATGGCACATTTTATTTTATTAAGCACTTGGTAGAATTTATGATTTGCAGGTGCACTGAAATTTTTATTTGAGGTCTGTAGCTGCCTTGCCTAATAATTCAACCCAAGTGACTGGCTGTGAGGTGCTCCCCATACAAACTGACATTTGCGTGGTAGTTTATGCTTGGACTCTAAAACCGATCTAATCAGTGAAATGATTTTTCAAGATATACTATACTTATGCTTCCTTTATGTTTTTAACTTTTAAATGTACAATAGACATATATATATATAAATGTATAAAGAGTCATTATATTTGAACAATGTACTGTGAAGCATTTAATCTGGTTTATGAAAGAGACCATAAAAGAACACTTTTTCTTGGACAACAAAAGTAAATATTGAGCAGTTACATGAAGCTGTGTGCCATGTTTTTCCAGTAATGCAGCTACAGTATACGTAGTGGTCAACAGAGCTGATGCATTACAATACCAGTACTTCTGGTACTTAGTGATACATAACATATTCCCCATGTATATGAAAAGCCACTATTGTTGCAACTTGTTATAATTTTATGTTAAAGCTGTTTTAAGAAGACAAAAGTCCCAAAAGCACACTTCACTTTTTATTTTTTTCATTTAATAAATCTAATTTTATGGACGAACAATACACCTCAAGTGCTTTTCCAAGCCCAATCTGTTATATGTGATTTTAAGAGTAGATGAAGACTTCAGCCCTGCCCTGTGGAACTGGCATGAAGTCTAGAGTGACTCAGAAAAGGCTACAGAAACTGCATAGCTTAGAGATGCAGAGAAATGGGAGATATAAGTTGAACTAATGAACTCTACAACTTATAATGAGGAGGTATGTGACAGTCAGCTCCAGGCAGATGTAACTTCACACCTTTCATTATGAAATTTTTTCATTTATCATGTTTTGTTTACACTTCTCAACTTTAGAAGAAAATATTTAAAGACCTAATTTGGGCTGAACATGGTTACTTACAGAACAATTAGAGTTAAGCTAAATGAGCACAGTCCCTGGTCTAGTACGTGTTTGGTTTTTTATGCACACACATTTCTGTGCTCTTCACAAGCTTAAAAGAAGAGGTGGTTCAGGAAAGTGAAAGATCAAATTCACCCAAGTTCAAAGGGTCCCTTAAAGCCTTCTTCCTCTTCTATCTTATATAGTACATAACACCCTACAGAGCACACAGCCTCACTAATAAACCCCACTGTAGCAGGCTTGTTCTAAATTTCAGACCGTGCCAGCCTGAAGTAACACTTGGGTGATCTGTCTTGGAGCTACCCAGTATCTTGCACTAAGTAAAGCTGAGTTAGCTGAGCAAATAACAAAGAAAATAAATAGCATCATAAACTTATGCCTGAACTCAACAGGAAGCTTAGACATTTACATTATATTCCCCCATAAGAACATAAGCAGGAGAAGGTCATTTGGTACAACTAGTGTGATTGGTTGACAGTGACCAAGGATCTCTCTCGTACAGTATAACTCTTGACAGACGCCAGGGTATCAGCTTCAACATGGCTCTTGCTTGCTCCCGATCCCCACAACCCTTTGTGTGAAAAATGCCTCCAGTTCTCAGTTTCAAATACACTTTCCTGCAGTACGGTACTACAAGGTAAAGCTGATGTCCTAAGGCACTGAACCACAGGATGAGAAGACATTTAAAGAAGCATTTTAATTATTTCGAATGGTAATTATGCATCATTAACTGCAAATCATTATGAATATAACCATCGAAGAGGTCTCCTTGAGGAAAGAGTGTACCACAAAACCAGAAGTGAATTTCTGGTAAAATTAGGTCTCCAATTGCTAATTAACACGAGTCATTTTTAAGAATGAGTGAATACTTTTTAAGTGGGCTCCCAAACCTTTCCAATTTTTTTTCTTTTCCAGAAAATGACTATATAGAGCTCAGGAAACACTGCTTCCTAATACATCAGGAATCCTTCATTTACAATACATTATGATCACACTTAAATAATGTGAAGTGACAAACTTTCTTATAGTAATTTTTTCCCTTGTAAACTTTAAGAAAAATAGAGATACATGTTTTGGAACGTCACTGATGATTGAAACTGAATTTTGTCCAGGAAAAGGAAGTAAGAAAGAATGGCACAAAAGTGAGACTACATCTGGAAAGCAAAACCATGCTGAAATGTTGTTCATAAACTGATCATTTTTTCCAGCAACACTTTTTTTTAACTGAGGTTTGGCTCAATCAGCAATGGATGAGAAAATCAACTATAGTACAGCCTACATACAACAGATAGCACTTAGCCAAGACCATAACGAATCTGAAATCAACAACTTGTTTTCAGATTCATAATGAAGGAGATGTTTCATAGAGCCATAACACACTTAATAACCACAACTAACTCTGTTCTGTAACTAGACCTGATTACACTATACACTTAAAACTATCAGATTATTGCTAGAAATGCATAAAAAAGCAAAACAAACATTTGTAAACCATGAAATACAACTGAATGTAGTTATAGGGGTGTTTGTCTGAAAATCTAATGTATGTCATACCGGGACTTAATATATTTGGGGAATAATGCTGTTTCTATAATGGTACAATTATGGTGAAAGTCACAGGGTGGTGAGGAAGGTAGGTGCTACAGAGTACAAGCTAGTAAACCACATCTTACCAGGTCTATGAAACTCCTGACCACCTGCCTCTGTTTGAGGTTGGTCTCTCCATCCAGAGTGGCTGTCTCAATGTGACACAGCCGGTCTGGGTCGCTGGAGGACAACAGTAGGACGTCTGCAGGAATGATCTCATTGCACCGTAGACGGATGAAATCTCCAACTTGGATTTCTTTCCAGTACTTCTCCACATATTTTCTTTCGTTTCTATGGAGAAAGAAGCAAACGTTTTTTTTTATTATCATGACCTGTTTTTAATAATGAATGTTGTGCATCAGTAAATATGTTTTTGCCACAGATACATTACAAACAGCAGTGTGCCAAAGAACTTGAAATCATGCCCTGCGTACAACCAGCCCCAAGAACCTCCAGATGTACTCAAAACAAGAACAGAGAGGGGTGTGACCTCCAGGGAAGAGCTGAGGAAAGGGCATCCTGACATTATAAGTGTCTGTGTTGCACAGACGGACCTTTTATTTGCTAAGATACTTGCGTTTACAACACTGATTATCAAGCATTTGGAAAAAAACAATACTATATTATATAATATTATATATATATGTTCAGGTGGGTAGCTGCGTCAGCATGCGTAGGCTGCAAATGAACAAGTAATAGGTTTATTCCATGCTGAAAAAAAGAAGAAAGAGAACACAACGTTTCGGCCGTGGAGCCTTCTTCAGGTGAGGCTTGACACCTGAAGAAGGCTCCACGGCCGAAACGTTGTGTTCTCTTTCTTCTTTTTTTCAGCATGGAATAAACCTATTACTTGTTCCAATATTATATAAATATATGTTTAAAGAAAAAAATGCATGAACATTCACAACTATTTGGGGTGTGGGGGGTGTGGGAGAGGATTATTACACTTTTTAACTCTTAAAGGCCTGCTGGGACTGGAATGACTTCATTCGTCCTATAACAGTACAGGAACACGTTCACTGAAGCACTTCTTACTATTTTTCACCTTCGTGTACAGCTTTACCTTCCTGCTGATTGTGCCATGAAGCTGAAACCTCCCTGGCTTTTGCATTCATACGTTTCAGACCACTAACAGACTTTGTTCTGCATCCTGTATAATTCACGGAACACTTGCTCTTTTAAAACATACAGTACATCTGAAGAGGTATACAGAAATACACACGCTGCATGTTAATGTCAACCCTCCCTCAGGTCAAAACAAACCAGGTTAGGAAAACAGTACACTATACCTCATGTAAAAATAATTTCAATTATAACTTAAATATTAAAAAGTTTCCATATTGCTGTGATTACCATGGCTGGGCAAGGTCTCCAGATCAATTAGGTGATCTACTAACTAGCTAATATGCTGAATATAGACTCCTCTTGTTCATAACCTTCTGTACTGTATGTTCCTATGTCATAGCCTGGGACTACTGCAACACAAAATCTTTTATTACCAAAGAACAGACTGAGAATCAATTAAAAGGAAGTGCTTCGGACATGCTACACTACGATATATCCCAATGCCCCGTTTCGTATTCTAACTGCTTACTAAAAAGAAAAATAAACTGATAAAGTTAAGATACTGATGAAATTAAGTAATCTGTCCAACTGTTTAAATCAAAACAAGTCAACCTGTGTGAATGCTTAAAAAATAACACCACCTAGTATAACATCACCTACAGTGTTAAGTTATTTCTTATTAAGGTACAATTTTGTTCAGCACCATGTCACATTAAGCAGAAACTGAAAGGCTAACAAGCAGGATTTCCCCATGTATAACTGCATCAAAAGAAACTCCACAACATCTTCAGTCACATGCTTATCATGCCCATATGGGAATGTATTTTCCCAGGGAAGTAATTCCCTATCTTGGAATGAATTTAAAGGTTCAGTCAAATCTACTTGAGCAGCATCTGCAAACATCAGCATAAGGGGGTCCTAAACGGGCACTATCCATACCAAATAACAGTAGGTTTAAGACCATTATCTTTTACAACATTGTGTTACAGCACAATTCTAGCCCCCTCTCCAATTTTCAAAATATTTATTTGTAACACTTTCTTTAGACTCTACAATTTCCCCCAAACCAAAAAATAGGTTCCTTAAATCTAAGCAATCTGAATGCTGCAACACTGTAACAATACAAACAAAAGAGGTAGTGTTGAAAACATGTATAACATGTACTGAGTGGATAAAGATCTGTCCGTTCCACTTCACTGCAATTCCAGAGATTAATGTCTGTACATTGCTGTCACAATGGCCTTCTCTTTGCTAAATTAACTTTATGACCATTAATACGTCTGATGTTACCGAGGTAGACAGTAGCACTCCCCCCAAAATGCGTCTAGCAAATCTCTATGAAATGTGTTACTGTATCTAAACACTGTACAGTGTACTCAGGAACCTTGCTAGAAGACGATCAAAACCATTTAAGAGATGAATGTTGCATCATCTGTTGGCTCAATGTGCATGGTTAAAGAATGTTAAATACATTTTATTCATTTATCTTTTTCTAACTGGTTTATCCAATTCTGGGAGCAAGAGCCAATCCCAGCAACAAATGTGCATAAAGTGTGATCCACCCAGTCTATCGTAGGGCACACACGCATTAACAAGAGGGCCAGTTTTCCCAGTTATCCCACTAGTATGTCTGTCTTTACCTTGCGGAAAGAACCCAGAGCACCCAAAGGAAACCCACATGAATGAAGGGAGAACATACAAACTCCACGCCGATAACACCTCAGGGCCAGAACTGAACTCTGGGCCCCAGCACTGCGACACAGCAACGCTAACCACTGTGCCACTACGCTGCCTACATCCGTACGGAGTGACATATGTCATTAAAAATATTTAATTCAGTTATAAATGAACGTGTGGAACAGAACCTCTACGGATTCTTTTTGCTCCTGCTGCTGCCTACTAGGATTTACTTCATAAAATATTTCATATCCTTCTCTACTCTCTGAAGAAAATTCTATTACAAAATGGTAGGAATGCCATAATTTGTGCAATAGAATGCAGTTTTGCGCCGTTGAAAGACGGGAGGGCATTTCAGGTGATACCAGTCTACGCAAGAAAAAATGCAAATTATCAACAGAATAAATCGGTGAAGTAACTTGCACGATGAACAGAAGATGGGCTTAGATTCTCAGCCTGTCAAAAAAAAAACTGAATTAGATTACACAAAATATGACAGTATGATACTTCCAGTGCATTTCTTTTCTGCAAACACGATGACTGCAGGACACCATATAAAAAAAAAAGATGCACAGCCACTACATGTGGTTGATTTTTCTAAAAACAGCATTTAACAATTTGCAGGAAAAATTAGTCTACCACAAGGCTATAATGAGTCATACCATCCGCATTATTAACAAGTTGAGTTGTTTTTTTTAAGTAAATCATTACATTTTCTTTTGATATCTCCCCAGGCCAGAATGGTTGAATTCTCATTTTGGCTTACTGAAAACTCCTTTCTTAACATCAGCACAGGGAGGAAGAACACGTGCTTGTTTTTCTAGGACATACAATTGAGATACTGTAAAATAATTTTCTGACACTCCTGAACCCCACCATAACAGTTGGTATCAAATGAAAGAGCCATATAGCTAAGTGACAAGGTCTTAACAAACAAGGCTTCTAACACACAAGGAGTATTGTTGCTGAGTGGCCAACTGGAGGCTCTTATGGTCAACTCAAGCTCATCTCCTATAACCATGACAATACTCAGCCAATGGCGCACAGCAGTCAGGGGACACTCAGTCACAGCTGGCTAATATCCCAGTCCAGACATGGATCTGTGATAAGATTCTAAGGCTTAGCCTTCAGTCGAAATGATTCCCTTCACTGGTTCATTTACTGGGGAGGCCTCCATTAATAAGGTTTCTAATACTTGATTCCACTGCAGTAAAAGGAGCTTTTTTTTTTAAATAACAAGCAGTGTTGTGTGAGATTAATGCAAATCCTCCCCATCCCCCAATATATCTTAACTTTTGGGAATTCACAAAAAAAACAAAAGTTGTGCTTACAGTAAGGGCAAGCTTCAATAAAGACCATCAGTGTTATTTATATGGAAAAAACCAACAACCTGGGCACATGAAACCAGGCCAAGTTATTTCAAAGAAGCCTTCTGTTGTTTATCATGCCTGGACTTCATTCTTGGTGATTAAATCCTTAAAGGAAACCACTGCTATTCACAGCTAATTTGTGCTGAAAGTCAGTACTTTTTGGGTGACTAAACCCCAATCACTATTTACTCTACGCCAAAGATTTAGACAAAAATTCTACAGTTTGTTGTAGCATTCACTCAACTAGCAGATGCACCAATCGAAGAGCAACAGGCCGAGAAGCCTTAGTCAGAAAATCTTGAAATTGTACAGGTAGCACACTAAAACCAATCAATGTAGGTGGGGAACTTTAATGCAATTCTGCTTTACCTTTTCCACTAAAGCAAAACCAAAAATAGTAAAGCATGGATATTTAATTATCTGCTCTAATTTCAGAAAGAAGAGAGTACAGGATTTAAAATTATAAAGCCGATATGAACCTACAATTATATCAGTAGAGTCTATGGAATGTACAGTATACAGGAAAAAAAACAGAGCATCTACCACACCATAAGAAATTAGTTTGTGGTTTCTGTGGTTATTCATTAACCATGTATTTAGAGATATTCAGACACTGGGTTGTTTGTAAAATATTTCCTTAGATTTAACTCATTGAACTAGCATTAGTCTTTTATGCAAGAAGAAGCCAGAGAAAGCTTTCTTTTTATTCAAGCAAGACAAACATGAGTACAGGCTCAGTGTGAGTGAGTGGCAGATTCCAGGGTATCTTATGAACTGACAAGCTGTCCACTGTGAAACAAGAACACTTTAAAAAACAGCACTTTTCTATTTATAACTTCCATAGCCGAAGGCTGAAATGCTTTGTTGCAGTATTCAAAAAAGTGAAAAAGTCAACTCAAAAGTAAAAAAAACTTTAAAAAGGCAAAAGGTGACTAGAAGTAAAGTCATTCAATCAAAAAATGTCAGTTTTTGGCCTCCGCTTTTTATTTAAAAAAATCCATAAATGTTTGCACATGATTTGTGGACCTGAATGATCAACCACTCAGGAAACGGGAGAGCTCAAAGTTGAGCCATATTGGATCTAACACCCTTCTATAAAGTTGGTTTAAACTCTTGTTTACATCTTCTGAAATATTTCTGTTGTTCCCAACAGTTTATTTTTTCATTAAAATCAAAAGGTATGAAGACAACAGGAAACTGCTTTCGTATGGAATCACCCAAAATTAAACTCATGTTGCTTTTTTTAAGTTCTAAAGAATCTTAATCAAATAACTATAAGCTATTAATAAAACTGCAAACGTTTATTTTTTAATGTAGCAAAGGGTCATGTTATTTCAGCAAACCAAACAATGTGCAGACATTTTTAAAGAGTAATCATGTATACGGCTTACTTGCCAGTCGCCTTTTGAGGAATTTGCTATATATTTTTTACGCTTTTTCTACACAGCTTCCCAACATCTCATTCAGATATTACGACTAGAAATTTCTGTTTTGTTAAATTTCCTGGGAGATGAAAATGTCATATTTAAATGTATGTTCTGGAGGCAACAGTCTCAAAGCAAAACTTTGAACATTAAACGAAATGTCAATTGCAACTAGAAATAATATTTTCCTTATTGTAAATTATTTAGATTTGCACAAATACAGTCCTTAAAGCCTTGAGGTAGTTGGTTTTCCAGGAAGTCTGAAAATAAAAAAAAACAAACCTGCTTTTGACACACATTTAGGAGTCAAATGTCCCGCGTGCTGAGGCCTTGAGATATAATGTACAGTGGAATCTCTTACTGGCAAAATGTATATTATTACACCCCTAAAACAAATTAACAGATCTTTAGTTTATTAATTTGACTTGATTAATACTGTTCCAGAAAAATGAACACTGTGTTAGGTTTACAAGGTAATGCAGGAAGACCAAGCAGTTAAAAACATCTTTAGATGTTACTCCAGACAAGAAGGACTTGAACACACCTGATGACAGATTGTTAATAACAGGCGTACAAAGAAAACAGTGAATCCAAACGATCACTGCAGTCTGTGAGCATGTTGTAATCTGTTCCTACAGGTGCTAACATAGACCAATTCCCCACTGCCTTTATGGTCTTCAGAGTAGTTCTGCTCTACACAATGTCTGAAATTTGCTACACTGCATTAGAAAAGAAACGTTGTTCCTGTGGAAATGAGGGAAACTTAAAAATCTATGCTTAGTTCGTTGGACAGACCAGTGCTGAGGAATTAAATAGAACACTGTCAGAGTACCTCTCTGCCGATACTTACTGTTCACTCACAAATCTGCCATAAACCGCCACGGCAAGTGATACAGTGCAGTTGAAAACTCTATGCAGATATCCATCTTCGTCAATCCACAAGTCAAGCACAAGGAGAGAGCAGAACAAAGTGACAGCCTGAAATAGACCTGACAGATAGAAAGTTCTGAAATAGATTGATGTGCTACTAGAGAAGACGGAAAACGATAAAGGCTCTTGTTAACAAACCAGCATGTCACAATATAGGTTTTATTCTAATCAATCCGCAAGAATTACAGTAAAATAAAGTTCTAGAAGGAGTTAAAAAGTCACTCCATGTATATCATCCTTCTTTTGCCTCCTAAATCTCCTTTATAAAATAACAGTGTCATCCAAAGTTTAAAAAGTTATTAGAAAAAAGCAGAGGCATTGATCAAACTATAACTGTTTCTGAATTATACCACATACATTATTGAAACGTTACAACTTTCCATTGAATAAACACTGCTTCGTTCCCCCCTCACTATGATATAGGTACTGCATGTTTCGGATGTTGCTTGAGCTGGCTATATTAAAACAGTCAAAAGTTTTAAGTACAGGACTTTTTTCAGAAATAAAGATGTGCAGTGTTAACAGGATCTTGTGTGTTTATATTAAAAATGTTTAATGTTTTATATAACATGCTGGTGTGAAAAACAAGACTGCATTAATATATTGGGTGTTCTCTGGAAGCGATCCAGAGAAGACCAACCAGACGCATTCCAGAGCTTAAAGGAATTTCCAGCATCGACAGGCTAAAAGAGCTGAACACTACAAGGGGATCTTATCCAAGTATTCAAAATCCTCAAGCGTATTGATAAGTCAATCCAGTCCAGATTTAACCCAATATCAACAGTGAAACCAGAATAAGTAGAAAGTATGGAGAAGTACATTTAAATCTGAGAAAAATAGGCTTTTTTTACACAAATGTCTGTGGGAGAATGGAACAAGTTACCCAGCCATGTTTCGGAAGATGGAAACCTGGTTGCTTTTATTTATTTTTAGTACAGATTTACTTTCATTCACATACTGTCATTTTAATAATGGTGCCTAAGCCTTGGTCCAAATAAGGTAAGATATGCAATGGCACAGAAAAACAAACAGACGTAGATAAATACACAGTGTCGTTTGTTTAAGCACTCAAAAGTTAATAGATGCGGAGGCAGCAGTTCTTGCCTCTGTGGCACAGATGTCTAGATAATATATGTAGGATTTGATCTTATTTGCCATGTTTGTCATTCTAAATTTACTCTGCAGAAAAAACAGACATCTGTTGTCTGTGACATTTCAGTAATAACTGAAAGACAGGGATGGCCTTGTCAAAAATAGCTATTGTTGCCTTGTGTTGAAACTTTTTATATAGGTTCTAATGCATATTCAATGAGCACTTCTAAATGCCTATTCATGGCCACACTAGAGGGCCACAGCTCAGGGGTCTTGAGTCATGACTATAAAACCTTCCGGATCACACTTGACTTCAGAGCACCATGGGGAATACAATCTCTCTGACTCCTCTTGGGTGTTCTCTGGAAAATGGCCTTTTTTAACCAGTCAAAACTCATTAACCCTTTGCTTTGACTTCTTGCATCTTCCACATAGAGCACTGCAAGGACCACATCCACAATACAATGTTTTTAAAAAATGTAAAGGGGATTGTGGTGCACCAAAACACACATGAAAATTGTATTTTGTATATTTAGGGGGGAATTATGAGTCACTTATCAGGAGGCTTTTACTGATAAAATAATTGTGACACATCAAGTATTAAGCGTATTCAATGAGGTGCAAATACCTACTCTTTACTTTTTGTACTTTTTGTGTAGGTGTTTAAAGTAGTGCAGCACAATCTTTCACATTTTAAAATAAAAAATCATCTAACCTGACTTTTGGCCTCAATTAAACCAAATATGACCATAGAACCTCCCTGAAATTTGTAGAAAACATTTCAAAATAAGAACAGAAGCTGCAGTGACAGAAAGCTGAACTTGTTATACTGTAATAATGTAATACTTTATGTTATATCAAAAATGCACTTAACCAAAAACAGAGTATCTCCCAGACACACAAATATATAAACGCAACCATTTATGAACAGGCCAAGTTTTACCACCTGTAATGTCAGCTACTGTACATAAGCAATGTGCTCTTGCCTTGAAACGTTCATAAAAAAACATAGCCATTTGTAGTTAATATGCAGTTAGACAAATCTGAAACTGAGCGTTTAAGTGACCTAAGCAAAAGTATACGTGGGTGTAACTGGCATATTGATCAGAGGTACTCATTAAGATCCCAGTACCCAGATTCTAATCAGGACTTCCAGTCCACACCCCCACTACTTGTCCTATCTGTGGTCTATCTACCTTCAGACAGTATTGGCAAGAAATCACTCATATCAAGGTGTCACTTAAGCAGAAATGAAATTTCTTCTGTCCATTTATAGAAACTGATTAGGGCGTTTGTCATAAGCTCTCCCTTTCATGTATTTTTTGGCGATAATCTTTTGCGTTCTAGTTAATATGGTCTCTGGGAGAGAGGAAAATGACTCATCAGACCACTGGAAAAACTGTTTTCAATAGAACATTCTGTTTAGGTCGTTATTCAGTGTAGTATCCACCCCTTACCAAAGTGGTTTGTAGCATTCGAGACTTTAATGATTGTCTGGAATTCAGTGTGACCAAAGAGAGAATCTCTCTGGGAATTTTACAATGTGCCACCTCCAGCTATAACAGCACACAGCGACACACCCCAGAGTGATTTTCCATGATTGGTTGCCTCACCGGTCTGGTGAAAAGCTTCCCAAAACATATGTTGCTTCTCCAGGATTTTCATCTTTGTAAAAAACTAAAAGCAGAAAAAAATAAACAGCATTTGCTGTAGAACAGCCTATTGCAATCCTTTCAAAATGTCAAGTACATTAGGATTGACTAATGCCCTTTTACTTTCAGCACCAGTCTTTTGCTTAACTCCTGCCAAATTAAATAACATCAAGCACTGCAGGAGCTTGAAATAATTTTTTAATTAGATTTTTGAACAATGTTAGTCAAAGCTCCATCTCAAAAATAAACAAAGAAAGGAACTCTAAAGTCTCATTTTGTTCTTTTAACACTACCACAGGTGCTTCTTGTCTTTGAATGTCTCTGAACACAGGCCTCCTTCACTGTTCTGAGTGTTCTCTTGCCACACAATATCACACGGAACCTACCTAAAATCAGGCAGCATGCTTGCATGGAACAAAAAGATCACAGAGAACCTTTCAAAGAGCCCAGAGAAGGAGGCTTGTGTTTCTTTCGGTACTGTATATGAGAAACACAACTTAGGTTAAGTTGTCACTCGTAAGACTGGGCTGGACTTGCATTTGTCTCTGGGAATTATGAAGATCACCCAAAATGAAAACCAGTGAGACAGATTACATTTTAATAGTAGGACTGCCCTAAGAAATGGTCTTACCTTTGAAGTGTGAAAGCACAAAAGATACCTTCCCTCAATTTGACACACTTCTGTAGCCATTCATCATGCTAATACAAATTCTCACCAGGCGTAGATATCTACCCCTTCATTTGCTCAAAAATGACTTTGAAATTATACACTTAGTGTGTTAGAGCAAGTTCGAGGTAGCAATTTATCCTTCTCACAATAACAGGTTTGCTTTCTTCATTTCTATGTGTTCTCTGCAATTAAATTCTGCATCCCGTATTTAGATGAATTTTAAAGGAAATGAAATGGTGCATTAAAATCAATGTTTTAGAAGATTTGATATTGTCATGCTTTTTCTATGCTTATTAGTCACACACAGTCCTGATCTTTAAAAGGAAACGACAATGCATGAATTCTAATAGCAGGGCACCGTTCATAAAGACCTTATCCTTACCTCTACGTACATACATTTAAAAACAGGGCATGATTAGAGGATTAAAGCATGTTTTCCTGACACAAAAAATAATCTGGAAACAAAATTTACTTTACACTCTCATTTGAAATTCATCATATGATTTCCTTCTAGCTTACAGAGCTATTTTTTCCCCACAAGATTTCTTTTCATAGCTTAAGAAATTCCAAAACTCTGATCCACTATTTTAATTAAAATAAGTTTCATGTTTAAATATATTTGACGTGTTGCATTACTATCTCAAAGCCAGTAGCCATATCACCCTGCAGCTCTCAACTGGTTACCCACTGAAGCTCAGCAGGGTTGAGCCTGGTCAGTACCTGGATGAGAGACCTGGGAAAAGCTAAGGAAGTTGCTGCAGGAAGAGGTGTTAGGAGGGCCAGCAGGGGGCGCCCACCCTGTGGTCTGTGTGGGTCCTAATGCCCCGGTATAGTGGTGGGGACACTATACTGTAGTGGGTGCTGTCTTTTAGATGAAACGATAAACCGGAGTCCTGACTCTCAGTGGTCATTAAAGATCCCCAGGCAAGAGTAGGGAGTTTTCCTACCTTTACCGTGGCCTCCAAATTGTCCCCATGTACGATTAGCTTGACTTGCCCTGCGATGTACTGGTGTCCTGTCCAGGGTGTATTCTGCCTTGCGCTCAAATCACATGACATTACGATCTCAGAGCTTTGATGAATAATATGGAGAAGAACTACCTTCCTCTATCACAGATTAAATGATATTTAACAGATATAAAACAAAATCAATTTTCTGTGCTCATATAAAACAAACTTGAATAGTTTTCTAGACAATTAAAAAAATGATATAACAAGGACCAGAAGCTTAGTTTATATTCAAATCTAAATAAACTTTGGAATAAGACTCTCAACTCAATAAATAACTGTTACAGCAGCATAAACGTATTTAAGTAAATTAGACATTACCAACCAACACACTCAATCCTAACAAAGACAGCTCAAGAATTCTACAATGAATAATGCCTCTCTGGACCGATTACATTCCACTTGTGCTCTTTAATTTATAAACTCAAACACATTTAACAACATTTAGAAACGCTTCACTAAACTGTGGCTTGTTTTCAGTGGATCCTGCCTCTGACAAATATTAAAGAGCTCCTTTCAAGGGATACTTTCAAAAAATTGTACAAGAGGGAAAAAGTCATAAAACAGTATGCCCTTTCTTTTTCAAACATATAATCTATTTGCGTAACCTTCAACATTTGTAGAACACCATATAAACCTGCCCAGCCTTTTCCTATCTGATGTGTCAAAAGGGATTATTTTCTGTTTTACTACTACGTGATTTTTTTTTGGAGTATCCAAACTGAATTTTCAATTCTACTCAAATGTTTTAAAAGAGCACAACTAAAAGTTCACATACTTATGTACTTCACAGGCTGAACTTCCCATGTTTATGAAAAGATAGGAAATTGTATGCCTTTTTGTTTTCTAAATTCTATGTTACTTTTCATGTTTTTCTTGGAGGTAGGTTTCTAAATGGATACACATATTTAGCCAGTCACTAAAGTGCTGAATAAAGAGAACTAGTTCATAAGATGAAGTACTGTATGACAATCAAGAGAATAGGCCTGAAGACCTGAAGAAGGCTCCACAGCCAAAAAGTGGTGTTTCCTTTCTTCTCTTTTCAGCATGGAATAAAACCTATGACTTGTTCCTTTGTAGCCTACGCATGCCGACGCAGCTACCCATCTGAACTTATCAAGAGACTAGTCCACCAATCCAATCCATCCATTTCCTAACCGGTTTGTCCACTTTGTGGAAGTGGGAGAGCCAGAGCCGATGTCAGCAAGCAAACGGCTCGAGGAAGGATACACCCTGGATGGGATGCCAGTCCGTCTGCACAGGACAGACACATAAACACAAACATGCACACACTCATGCCAAAGGCCACTTTTCCCAGGCGCCAATTAACATGTATGTTTTTGGACTGTAGGAGGATACTGGAGCACCCGAAGGGTACCTGTGCAAAAACAGGGAGAACATACAAACTCCACGCAGGGTTCACCTCAGGTCTGGAATTGAAGCCAGGACCCCAGAGCTGCATCACAGTGCTAACCCTTAAGAGAACATTACTCTTGCCTAAATATGTCATGTTTTTTATTTCAGTAACACTGAGAGTTGATTTGCTTAAATCATATATACTACAATCTCTCTCCAGGTCACAGTTAAAATCAGATTTCCCATTTCCATTTTGATTGCATTGGTGAAGGTATCTTTATGCATGTCTAAACAAGGCAGCAGAAAACAACCCAATCATGTTTGTTTGCAGCTAGATTAAACACAGACTCTCATCCAGCCATTCCTTGAAGGATCCCAGAGTTAACTTTCAAAAGGCGGTTCGGAAGTGTATGCCAGACACACTCAACTGTTTGTGTAAAGAGCTGCCTCCCGTTTGCTTTCCTATACAAGCCAGCTCCAAAACTACACTTGTGGCCTTGAAATACTAAAAAGAGGAGATTGTAAGCATATCTGTTCCTGGCTCAAAACCCTGTAAGACTATAAACAAAGCCAGCCCAATAGTCTACTTCAATTTGTCGGACTCAGTTAAAATCTTTCAAGGTTATGAACTTGAAACAAAGTCCCTCAAAATCTCCAGTATTCTTTCCAAACATGTTGGGAAAATAATTTCCAAAAAAACAAAAGCACAATATTCAACGTGATCTTACAACTGTCATTTTAATATTACATCCTTAAATTCACATCATGAGCTTTCCACTAAATGCCCCAAGGTGTTTGCCCTTTTTAAATTCATTTCCTCACTGCCTAGAAGGATGACAAGTCAACACAGAAGCACCCATCTGTTCTTAACTTTGAGATGAACAAGATCTGCTTTTTCTATTCCATGTAAAGCACTCCTATGAATGCTGTTATGTTGTTAAGAATCTAGATTAAAATTAACTGGAATTTCCATAATTGTCCAATGCACTTCAGGCACACTATTATAAATATTGCAGTATTAGAAATGCACCCAATCACATGCAGACCTCCACCTTCTCATGTACTGAGATTGTTCAAAACTAGGCACAGCCTTTCATTAACCTGAGTCATGTCATCAAAGCTTTCCCTTCTGAACACCTCTGTATTTACAAGCATTACTTCCTTCTTATCCTGTCGCCATTCTATGTTTACTCTAATAGAGACAAGAGACTGAGACTAGAAAGTGTCTAAGAGAAACATTCTCCTTAAATGGAATTTTTTGTATATGATTATTTCACCAAAACGATTATGTAAACAATACTTTTTTCATTTTTCAGATGCGGCTTACCCAAAAAGGCACACTGACTGAAAAAAAAAACTCGTCCCAGATGAGTTTCAGAAGTTTGATTTGTTCGGACAATCAAGCACAGCACAGAACAAGGTTTTAAATTCCATCCCCACAGGTTTCTGGGAAAGCCAGAGCCTATCCTGACAAGCAACAGGTGTGAGGCAGGACGCACCCTGGATGAGATGCCAGTCCGTTACAGGGCACACAGATAAGACACAGACACACACACTCATACCAAGGCAAGTCTTCCCAGAAACCATTTAACCTACAGGTATGTCTTTGGCAGGAAACCAGAGAACATGAAAAACATAAAACTCCCTGCAGATAGCACCCAGATTCGGAATTGAAGCCGGTGCCCCAACACTGCCAGATAGCGAAGTTAACCGCTGCGCCACTGTGCTGTTGATGGTTTTAAATTCAGCAGCCCTGGAATCAATCAGTCAGAAATACTTAGTAAGGAGCAGAAGTGCTGTATTTAAGACTCTGATTCCCAGTACTGTGAAAATATTACAGTAAACCCTCACTTTAACTGACAAACTCTGGTAAAAGGGGGGTTTGTCCACAAAAGGGAAGTGGATTGCAATCTACAGCCAACACACTAACCATGATATAGAATTTTAAATGCCATGGCTTTGGCAATTTTGTAAACATCACTATGAACTAGTGAATAAAATAATCTATGGCGAAGCTTTGAGTGCACCCACCGAAGAGGCGGAAATGTACAATAAGAAATAAATGAAACCAGACTGAAGGCATCATATTATCCCAACTGTAAAATGGCAACTAGACTGGTCTCATCTGGCGTTTGCTCCTGAAAAATTCCATAGCATCCAAGCACTAGACATGTACCCCAGGGCTGATTCTACCCCAAAGTGTACAGTTAGCACAGAAAGGACCTCTGCATTATGGTGCACAAAACCTAACAGCTTACACTTTTAAACTGACACTGGTAGCTGTCGGCAAGCCACAGAGACAGAGAGTCCTCAAGGATGTAATGAGCAAGCTTCCAGTAGTCTATTACCATTCCTAAAATGATTTGTGTACTCCTGACATATCCGAGTGTGTTTTTTTTAGCTACCTCATTGGCAATTTAATGGATAGCCGGAAAAACCGGACACCCATTCCCACCTATTAGCCTAGTAAAATAACAATGTACTGTACTATAATACAATAAAGCATACTTATATTAACAGTACAATGCAGTAGTGTATTAATACACAGTGAAGTTATGTATTTATATATAGGAAGCATATACTGTATATATATTCACTGTACAAATCTCATAACTGTTTTTGAGATGGAAAAAATGACTTCTGATTTAATGGACTTTTAGTAATAATGGACATTTCAACCCAACTATTAGTTTGTTCAGCTGTGGTTTAATATATTTTTAACAACATCGTACATATCCATACACATCTTCGTGTGATGCAAAGAAGCTAATCCATGCTACAGTGTTTTCCAAGCCTGATTGTAACACAGCACATGCAGGTGTACCTGACACGTTTCAAACAAGCTGTGACCTGTTCAGAATGTAGATGCTCAAATTTTAAGCAAAACTAAAATGCATACTATATCACCTGTTGATGGCAGCACCTGTCGCTTGAAGCCGTTTAGCTTCCTTGTACTGGTTTTGTGTGGATTTCAAAATTAAAAAATACTGAAAATACTAGTGCTCACCTATAAGAGCTTAAACAATATTACTCCTGACTACATTAGTGAACTGTTAACCTCCATGTTGTTTTTTCTTTGGACCCTGGCGTTCCTTTAGGTCCCAAAACTAAACAGTGGGAGGTCATGCTTTCTGTTATTTATAATCACAACACTCTAGCAGCCCAACACAGATCCTGAACGTCAGTACACCCTTCTTGTCTTAAACCTCACTCTTACATCCTAGCTTTTGATTATATTAAAGGTACTTTAAAGGTACTCTAATATAAACTTTAACCTTCTTGGTTGATGGCAGAACTCCCTCATTGTACAATGAGCCATGCTACATAACATACATGTTATGAGATGACGTTGCTCATAACTTTATTTTCCTCACAGATGAGCTTCAGGTTTGACGCAGAAGACATGGTATCCCCATCTTACACACTCAGAATATGCACAAACCTGATCTTACTAGGGCAGCACAGTGGCGCAGTGGCTAGCATTGCTGCCTCTCAGCGCTGGGGCCCTGGGTCAAATTCCTGGGGTGCTCTTAGCATGGCGTTTGTATGTTCTCCCTGTGTTCACGTGAGTTTCCACTGGGTGCTCTAGTATCCTCTACAGTCCAAAAACAGACTGGTAGGTTAATTGGCTTAGGGGAAAACTGGTCCTAGGGGTGAGTGTGTGCATGTGTGTGTATTTGTGCCTGTCTGCCCTGCGATGGACTGGCGTGCTGTCCAGGGTGCAACCTGTGTTGTGCACGTTGCTTGCCAGAACAGGTGCTGGCTCCACTACAACCCCAAACTGCAAGAAGCAGTTGGAAAATGGATGGATGATCTTATTGATATAGATCCATCTCCCCTCCATAAATGATGGCTATCATTTAGCTTTAACGTTTCTCATTGTGCACAGGCATGATGTCCGTTTCTCACCCCAAAGCATTCCAAAAGGAAATGTTCATACATCCTACTCTTTTTTTTTAACTCATACTTACACATTTTTTGTTACTCTTTTTCTGCTTACTGTGTACTTTCTTATATGGATTTATGCAATGTGCCTTATGTATACTCCGGATTGAACATCTCTATATATTTAAAACTGACCGATGATTGTGACCAATTTTGTCAGTCTGTTACTAAATCCGTTATCTATGGAAAAACTGAATCTTGATTTCATCACTACGCATGGAGAAGGCTTAGGGAAACGCAATAAATTGTTGATAATAATGTCCTATCCAATTTCCTCAATATCTCAGAAAATTAAATGAATTTCACTGGTAATGGACTGACCACCGATATGCCAGTAGGTTTCCACTGCTGACTGCATCATATGCAGAAGGCAAATCATTCTTAATATTTCTGCTTTGGAAGACCATCTCAATAGCATCTCATACCCTGAGAGATTCTCTTTGGAATAAGTTAGAAGAAAATGCCCCTTTACAGTACAGTCCCTCGTTTGGTAAGTGCTGCAGGATTAAATTTGTAAGAAAAAGTACAGTGCTAGAAAAAAAGCAATCATACTGTGTACTCACTAACGATCAATACCACACAAGGCATCGTTACTGTAATTAAAAGCAAAAAAGCACCCCTTTGGTTGACCAAGTTTGGAACAGCTACCAGTAAGCTTATCTAGATGCCAGTAGGTTTAGTCTTTGAGGCAGTATGAAGAGACTTTCCGATCAGAGCCTCCCACTAGTTTCACACTTGGTCAGTACCAAACAGCAGATATACCACTGTCACTGACAGGACAGCACACTCACAGACACCTGAGAAGTCAAAGTGTTAACTCTTGAAAGGCCACTCAAGCCATGCATCATCATAGACTGTAACCACTGCTATTATAGCTATTTGCCAGTCTGTAACAGTTCATTATTATTAAGCCATGCAGAGGTAAGTTTCCTTTTGAAAAGGTACACTTAAATCTCAGACAGCTAATTAAAAAAAGCAAGGAATGGCACACATGACATTTATTTTTCTTAAGGTATTGGACTTCAGAAAACCAAGCAGCACAAAATAAAAAACAAGTCATTCTTAGAATTATCACACAGGATGTGGCTTAAAAACTTAAAATGGAAAATGTGAGTGGAGCTTCAAATTTATGATATACTTAGTGTAGGTGGAGAAACCAAGGGAGATATCGGGAAAAGATCAATAGCCCAATATATCAAAATTCACTGTCACATAAAAGAACTCTACAAGTGTTGAGGTATGAAATGGAGGAGGCCAAAAACTTACTCTCGCAATGTAAATTATTTCCTAAAACACTGAGTACAAGTTTAGTGATTAACAGTATCCTGAAATATCAAATAAACAGAAGCTTTACCAAACATATGGAGTGTGAAACTAATTCCTCATGAATTCTTATGCTTACCCACATTGTGTGGTGTCACCCAAGATTGCCAGAATGAGATCATAACACCATTTAGCACCATGAGTAACTGGACTAAACTGCAGATTACCTAATTCACAACTCTGAAACAGTTTCAAGTCTCCAAAGTTTTCTGACAAATGTGATTGCTATACAAGTTTCAAACGGATTTCAGCTACAAAAACGATGCCTGCCAATCTACCCACATACACAAGCTGGCATTAATTTATCAAAACAGAAGAAAAGCAAGGAATGGACGGAAACCCTATTAATCTAAGCAGCCTATTACTTGCATACTGTATTCTTTTTTACTACAACAGTAGGTATTATAAATGATTTACCAAGAAAACAATGCATGCAACTTTTGGGAAGCAACTGATAAGATTTTATTCCTTATCTGTAGGAGCCAAAAACTGATTCCTTATTTGAACATTTATCAGTATTGAAATCAAATCACATCAAGAACAGGCGGATATAAACTATGCAAGAGATGCTGAAATTAGGGATGTACGATGAAATGAGAAGCACAAGAATAACAGCTTTGGATAAATGGGAAGCTGTGGCGCAGAGCTCCAAGTAATCAATGACGTTTTGATTAAGGTGTATTATACAGGAAGCGGCAATGGGTCTGGTTTTAAACCAACGGGAAACTAATGAAAGGACTTCAGTCTAATACATCTGATTTAGGCAGGCTTCATCTGCTAAGATTAAAGAATGAAAAAATGTAACTGCAAAAAAGATCAGTCTAAGTGTACTGGGTGATTTTTGTTATTTACATTTTTTTAATTAATCATTATTATTGATATTTAAATTATTAAACATTAAAAAACACGCCTCTCAATCAGTTAATCTATTACATTAACTGTTGAAACTTTCTGCAGTAGTCATTGTTATAAACTATTTTAAATTATGTTTAAATAAAATTCTTATAAATGACATACACTGCTGCAATTAAATTCAATTATAGTAAACAACAACGCAATAAAATCAACAGTATTACCAACTGAAAAAAACAATGTTTGCCTGTGGTATTTTACTAAAGATCATAAAATCTCCATAAGATTCACAAGGTGTCAAAACAAACAAAAGTAGTATATGATCTCAGCTCCCTTGATTTGACTACAAAATCGCAAGTCTCACGTTTCTACGAACATCCAACTCAGGAAACACTTGCTACTTCTCTATTTATTTGGGATTGTAAATACTAAAAGAAGCGCAACTTGTAACTGCTGATCCATAATAGAACAAGCAGTCAAAATCATTAACCAACATGGAAAGTAGAAATATGTTTCTTGTCATGTAGAGCCTCATCTGTTATGCAAGAATATTTTTTTAAATAGTGATAATTATAAAAGCTAGGGAAACTGAATTCACCTACAGCCTTCCGAGCTAATTCTTAGTACCATTTAAGGCTAAATTGTGAAAAGCCACAAAACAGTGAGCCCTTTGATTACCATGAATTAATGTACTATGCATGGTCAACAGCACAGCTTTTCACTAACGCAATACAGTCATTAGATGGAAGAGGTCCTGGTTCTCCAGGAAAATAAAGTTTCTGGGGAGTAAAGGTTTCCTTCCAGAGACACTTCTCAAAGGGAGGGGCATGTTCTGTAAATTATTTTCTTTGTAACAAAAAGTTAAGCAAAAACAATGACAATAGCCTTAAACCTCAAGCTATTAAAAGTGTTGGGGGTTTTTCACTACGGAAACATGATTTTAGAATCTCTTGGCCATAAACCAATATTTGTCTGAAGCTTGTTTTATTCTTGAAAACTTTAACTTGCATACTAGACTAGTGGTTCTCACTCGTCAGTCATACCTCATTATTGTAGGAGTCCTCTATACACTGATAGTTTAAATTAATAATAAGAACTAATGGCGACTCCTTGCAAAAAGAAAACCTCTAACTACAGAATGTTAGAAGACCAGAAGACCATAACATAAAAAGAAGTACAGTATTTATACCTGTGCAGCAGTTGATGCGAACATTATGTTTTAGAAGGATACATTTAAAATCAATATTAAATTATATTAATATAAAAAGTCACAAAATACATAATGGTAAATCTGTAGCACATTCATTCAGTAACAATTTAAGAATGTGTGGTCTTCAAGAACTATTTGACTTAAACCCTCCGTCAGTGCCGGATTTCCCATTAGGCACTGTAGGCACAGTGCCTAGGGCCTACAAAGGAGGAAAACACTAGTGACTAACGAAAAACGAGCTGAAACAACATGCTTGAAATCGACTCTAGGTGCTCCAAATCAATACTCATATGCTATCTAGCAGCTGTTCTAGACACTAGAAGTATCGAAGTGATGGTCACTCGACTTGCTCCATCAATCACGTGGTTTAGCATTGGAATAGTTTAAAGTGCATCATGTCAATTGACGTCATTCAATTGGCATTTACCTCTCTTTTTGCACACTGGGGAGAGAAAATGCCTACGGGCTACGAACACCAAAATCCGACCCTGCCCTCTGCGTTTTTCACTGAACACTATATGATCGCTAAAGACTTTAGATTAGCAGGACCCCTTTTGACAAAACAAACCTGGAACTTTTTTTTGGTCTGCCAAAAATACAGTATGAATGAATGATGGAAGACAATACAGCAAGAATTATTCCAGTTAACTTAAATGGCAGCCAGGTTACAACATAGAGGAGAATTCAAGAGTTGGAAAAAAAAAACACTGTGATCTAGTTCTTCTCAGAAAACAGGATTAAAATCCACTTCATTCACAAATGTATCTATACAAAGCATGAACATGTAAACTGAACCCATTGCCACATCCGGGACCCTCTAATTCTGCTTGATGCTGTTTTGAAATGGTACTGTCGCATTTCAGCAAATGAAGTTTACCCGTTGCAAATAAAGTGGGATTAATCGTCAGTGTTTTCATTTTTGTATTTTATACAGGGCCTTTTTATGGCGAATACCATGCGCTTAAGGCACATTTCACAATAGTACTTGAGAAAGACACTAAAGAGGAACAGCACAAGAGATTAGTAGAAGAATGCCACAAAAAGGCAGTTTATAAAAACTGCTGGATTTCAAAATGGGGTATGGAGATGGCCAGTGGGACACTGACAGAAATCACTCAACAGTCAGGGATCAGGGATGTGCCAGAGAAAACAGATCTGTTCTGGATTGAACAGATCTGCTAACCACAACCTCATCCATCCATTATGCATAGAGTCTTGATCCCAGTGTGTCACAGAGATGGACCCTTACCCAGCAAACACAGGCTCAACAAAGTCAATCACAAGGCACTCAAATACACACAGGGAAAATCTGAACCCACCGATTAATCTAGCCAGCAGGTTTTTGCCATGGAACACAGCATGTGTTATATTGACAGCTGGATGTTTTAAATTTCTTTTAGATAAATTAAAAAAAAAGAGAATCCATACATGCCAATGGGGAAAAGCACAACACAAACAAACAATTCGATGGTGGCCCAAAACGTAATCACACCCAGGACTGAAGAGTGGTGAGGCAGAGCCGCCAGACACAAGCCAGTTTTTTTTACCGAAGTGTCAGTTATTTACTGCAACAGGCACGAAGATATTTGTTTTGCAAGATTTGTTTTCCCAGATCAGTCAAGGATTTTACAGTTATCCAAACACGGACCTTAGGTGTAAGTATATCAGTGTCCACCACAGTAGACTTCAGCAAACCAGGACAGCACAATAAAACATGTTGGTCTTTCAGCCATAATCTGTTGTTCAATTCTGGGCTACTGAACAGTTACAAATGGCAGGTAGTGATAAGAGCTGTAACTTTTGCTCTGGCCATTGAGATCCTCCACAGAAGTTTTACTGGTGAATCTATTCCAATGGTCATCTACCCAAAGAAGACATTGTTTTTACACTTTCACATTTGAGCAGCACATTGTCTTCAGGTATAAATAGCTCCCCAGCCCAAACAGATAATCCTTGCCTCAATGCAAGGATGTAAAAAACAGACGTGAAAGTGATGTCCTGCCTATGACTGAGCTCAGCTCTGGATATTAACTCAAATGGGCACATACAGTATAGGCTATTCTCAGCCAAACCTTGCAAATGAACCAAAATAAACTTTCTGTGGCTTCCTAATGTAAGTCACCTTTTTTTTTCTAACGAATATTTCCTTAACGGTTTTCCCTGAACAATAAGTTTTATATCCTTTCACAAAGTTTTTTTTAAAAAAAAATAAATACTGCACATGCATCTTTCCTATTGCCCGGCATGTCTGAATGATCATCGTTAAGGGTTTATTTATCCAAAGAAATGCAAAAAGGCCAATATACAATGTCAATATACAATGGCACCCGATGTTAAAGGATGAGTTTGTTGTGCATCTCGACAGTGGGAATGTCTGTATTAGCTTGACCGTGGACTCGGCCTTCAACATTATTAGATAAATACGTAGTCCCTGGACTCAGCCTTCAACACTACCGAGCACCAGGCATCCTTTCAATGCTGCATACAGATGATGAACTTTACTTGATGTGAAACGTTTCACTCCTGCCGCTAAAAAAGCTACTTCTCCTTTCTAAGCATAAGCACAGCCATGTGCGTTTCCTAGCAATGAGCAAGGGTAATAAACAAATTGAAACAAAGTCACCGCAGAATGAAACTCCCGCTGGTTCATGCCAGCCGTTAACTATTTTAACAAACATGACATTATACATGTAGTGCTTTTAGCTTTAGCTGTGTATGCTATTCCAGGCGATTTTATTGAGACAAAATTACAAAAACAAAGCAAGCCACAAACACGCTAGGAAAACGTTAAAAAGCGCTTGATTAATCCATTACTTTTGCCTCTCAAGTTCCAATTTGTAACTATATTCAAAATACGACCTTACCACGAAACAAGAAAAAGAAAGCCTAGAAAACGATTTTATTCAATTGGCGTGGACTTGCACTGTCGGTTCACTGCTTAGCTGTTTTGTTGTAACGGCACGTTTCAGCAAAGCCTGACACGTATGCATGAATCACCTACCCAGAAAAGGCCACCTGCCTTACTGTAACTCACTGGCTGTACAAATCGGTAAGCAGACGAGGTATGAACAATAACGAGGGGACCTGGATGTAGGACACAAAGGCGCCTTCGGAGCCCTCGCAGAATCTAAGGTGCTGTAACCTAGAGCTCCGCAAGGAGCTACAGCTCCAGATTTGACCAACCTGAACCCAGGCCTGGCTCGCAGTACAGCACCGATAGTAACTGTGTCACTGCATATAATTACAACAGTTAAATCTCCCCCGTCTCCGAAATCGAGCAATCAAGCATTTATGCTATTAATCAGTTGGGATATAGCCTGTACTTTAACTCCTGTATCTAAAAATAGCTTATTTGTACGTAAAACATGCAGCAAACGGGTAGAAAGCCAAAGCCTAACAACTAGAATATGCCCGATTCACATAGACTGAAACAAGTCTTTCGCGCATCGTGTTACTCTTTGAGAGCAACAGGTAGCCGACACTTTAAACAGCAGGAATCATGTTACATCCCTCCCAGAGATAACAATACAATAAATAATTAATTATTAAAACCTGAACACGAACAACAACAACAACAACAACAACAAAAAAAAAACTTTTTTGAACGGTGACGTGAGCCCTAAAACATAAGTAAAAGAATACCTGCAATACACAAGACAATCCAAGTGATTGATTTCTTTATCCGATCTATGTCTTCTGTAGTCTTCCCACAGGTCCTTGATAGCGGTAACAGATAAAATAAAAACCACTGGAGCCAGCGCCAGCTCTGGTTGGAAAGCATTGACAACAGGCACAAAATTCAGCAAAGCGATGAAAACAAAATATACGTTGGCAAATCTGTGGAACTGCTCGAAAAGGTTCTTCGGTAGAAAAGAAAGCAATGTATATTTCGTTGTTTTAATCTTGTTGTTTGCATAATGTCTGTTCGGATTCTCGTTTCCTTTGGCAGAACTGTATAAAAGGTTAGAATAGACCGTTCTAGTTTTGTTGTCTTTCTTGTTTTTCTTTTTCTTCTTTAGCTTGGATCCCTTCTCTCCCTCGGTTTCCCCACACTGTCGCGCCATGCCGTCCCACAAACTTTACGAAACTTTTCTTTTTCTGCCTCGCCGTTTGAAACAGTGGGAAACAAACCCTAGGTTATCATGCTGTTTGGCTTCACTTGCGAAGAAAAAAGGAATTGTTTTCAAAAGGTAAAATTACTTTTTCAGCCATTCTTACTATTTTCGGTTTTTTTACCCATCTACATGATGAGACTTTGGAAAGTTTTGTGCTGCGTCCCGTTTTGTTCATTTGCAGCTGGAGATGCCTTGAAACCACACATCCTATCGTCACTTCTGACGAAATTTTACCGTAGACGCTCCTCCCCCACCGAAAACAAAAGTATTTTCGTGGCAGTTAGAGGTTTTCATCTTTGGTGTAACAGTATTAGTTTACAGTATTAGTGCATTATTTTCTTAAAACACAATTAAGTATACATACTTTACACGCCTTGCCAACTTGTAAGACTACGTACTTTTGATCCAAGCGTAGGTAAATAACACTGTGTGCAAAAAATACGTCAAAGATAGTTGTCTGCTGTTATTACTGCAGCTCAGAACTATAAATATGAATGTCTTCTCATATGCTGCGTCATCTTGATTATTAATCAATATTTGAATTTTGAATTTTCAAATTACAAGTTAAAACTGTGGAATCCTGTGTCATTTTTGTCATAAATTCAAGTTACAACGTGTTGGCTAATTAGTAGCTAAAAACCATTGTTTAAAACTGCATTTCAGAGCTGGACAACGTGAAGTAATGGCTCCTAACATTAAGTTCTACTATTGACATTTTTCTAAGCCATTATGGTTGGAAAAAAATGTAAAATTATTTTAATACTTACAGAATTTGAAGTTTACACATGATTTACTATGGTAAAAGAGGACTGGGGTGTCTGGTTTCAGGGAGAGGGCTGCTAAGTTACTTTGGATAGGATCATGGTGAAAACTTGAGCTCTTCGATTTTCAAAGTTGGGGGAATATGATACAGTAGATGAATAATGATGAGGGTGGTATGATGGTCCTGAGTTCAATTCTAGACCTACAGTAGGCTGCAAACAGTGTGGAGTTTGTATGTTTCTCCCTGTGTTGTGTATGCTCCAGTTTCCTTCCACAGTCCAAAGACATACTGGTAGGTTAATTGGCTTTTGTAAAATTGGCCCTGGTGTAAGTCTATGTGTGGTTATGTCTGTGTGTGCCCTGTGATGGACTGGTGTCCATTCCAGGGTGTATCTTGCCTTCTGCCCATTGTTTGCCAGGCTGGCGGTTAAAGAATTGATGGATGGACTAATGACAAATAGAAAGGATGGAAAACTTAAGCAAAGCAAGTGCTCTTAGAGGGACCAAAACTCTTGTGGTCAGCCTGTTCTTAAATTAAGAAAAACAGCAACCATTTCAGCTGACACCAATTCATTGCATTGCAAACTGATTTTTGTCTGTCACGGGAAAAGTGAGTTTTATCATTTAAATAACCCAAAACTGTAATGGGAGATTAACATATTAATTTATAAAATAAGCCATATAAGAATTTTTTCTTCAAAAAAACTAATTTAGTACCTGTAGACAGATGTTTTTACTAGAATTTATTGTAAAGAAAAAAGTGACAATAATGGCACTAGCTATAATATGCTGCATATAAACACCTATGCAATTTCCTGCAACTGATTCAGACAAGACAGGGGTTTCCACAATCTTCTCAGCAATAGCTAGAGTTAAAAAAAATAGAAATGGACAGCATAATTACTATTTTCAAATCTGAGGAGAGAAATGTGGATTTCTCACATATTTGTGTGGTTTTGGCATGCATATGAAAAATACTGACTGGGCTTATCATTTGTGATACAATATATTGTCTTTCTATAATAGATGCTGAGGAAGCAGATCATTTTTTATTTTACCTACAGTAGATTGACCTACTGTAATGGATTATTTGCTGGGCTTGCATGCCTTGTCTTGTCATGTATAGAGCTTGTGCAGAACGCAGCTGCTAGGACATTTACTCAGCTAAAAAGAGCACATTTAGCCTTTGTTTTGGGATTCATTTCTGAAAGTGCTTCTTCGCATTTTCTATCATTGGTCCCATGTTCCCCATATTACTGAAATTTGGAGTGACTACTCAAAACAACCTTGTGTATTTCTTTCAGGTTTTGAAAATCACAACAGCATACAAATTGCTAAAAATGAGAGAAGGCCAATTGGCCTGTCTGTCTTATTGTCAAATCACTCCAAAGCATCAACTTCTAAGGCTTAATATATTTCTTTCTTTTGATATTTCATCATGAGAGCCCTGACAGTCAACTTGCCTTTTCTTTCAACTCTTTCCAAGGAATCAAAGTCTGTTCCAGGGCATGGTTCCCAAATCTGAATACCCCAGTTGTCTAACTGGACACTGTACAACCTACCTGTAAGTCTAACTTCACAAGATGTTAGGCAAATCTCCTTTGCACTTTTGTTTTGCTTGATATTTTTTAATTACTACAAAGATTGAAGATTCAAAATGTTTTAAAAAGGCTTTATAGTCCAAATATAAAGCACTTTCGATTTGTTTACTGAATTGGTCTAACCTGGACACCTTCAGTTATAGAATATATAATTGCATCATAAAATGAAACACAAGGTGAATTCAGAGATGACAACTTGCCCAGGGAAGAAAAGAATCCTGCACAGATTTTGACAACAACCAGTTGTCCCCATGTAGGAATTTCATGTTTGACTGAGTATGTTGATTTCCATACAGTAGTTTATTTCCAATCCAGAGCGTCAGCAAAATTGCACCTGTTATGCATATTCTTTCCAAAAAAATGTTTGAATTTATAAACCTGATGGTAAGCACGTACCCATGGAATAGGAAAATATTCTAACTCTTGAAGTACTAATAAAAAAATAAATCACCCTTGGGAAACCTTCAGCCTTAAGAATCAAAGCCCAGGCTTACAATATAATGAAACGTTAAACTGACTAATAGCTTTGCAGAGGCTCCAAAACAAATACAGTTTTTTGCCAAGGCTTTATCCTCCTGCATTAATAGAACCTATTCTTACAGTACATTTTGGCTGAATGCATCTGAGATCTTTCCATTATTGCTAATATTTAAAAGTTCCTTGAACCATCACAATAATAAAAATGTTAATTTTGGAGATGTTATAATTACAATGTTGCAGAATAATGATTTAGATTTTGTTCAGGTAAGCTTCAGACTTGTGTTCCTAATGATAGTCATGAATCTAAATTTTCACAGAAGCCATTCCCTTTCTTTCACTAGATAAGTCTGTCACCTGGAGAAAATGGAAGGGCAAGAGTCTGACTTTGGTAGTCTTTGCTTGAGAATGACCAAGGAAAACAAATCCCAGCAAGACCTATGACATACCGTACAACTGTGTTTTGATCTGCAGCCTTAACCGTTTTCTAAAGTGAACCCTTGAATTATTCTAAAATAATACACACTGATGTTCATTTTTCATATACAATACTAGAGTAACTGCATGATCCTGTGAATCTGCACTGAGTAGGAATCTTAAAACCTACTCTACCGATTTCTCCTTTCTCTACACAGTGGAATTACCATGCATGTGGTATGTAGTGAATGTTATGCATAAAAACTTCTGATACTCATGGGCTATTTGATAGGATGAACATAAAGTTTTCAGGTGGTCCACTAACTGATCTGTAAATTTTGACGTGTATTATGACATACAATATATGTGCACATCTGCATCTGTACTACAGTATATACTGTATACTGTATGCACATACTGAAATAAGTTTTACTTTCTTTTCCTTTCTAGAAACCATGTGCACATGAAAACTGGAAATCCATGAACTTTGATTTCCATTATTCATATTTTAAGTGTTCTTTTTAACATCTACATCATTAAGATAAAAGTTAATCAAAAATAAGAGAGCATAATAAGATAAGACCACAGGATCTTTAGAACAAGTTCATCCAATATTTTATCTAGATTCAAGAAGATGTTTTACTTTTGTGATATTTCTCAAAACCATGCAATAGTAACACACAAACATGTTCTCCACTGTGCTATTTGCAATTTAAGCTCACAGCTCTCCAATTTCTTTCCACAAAAGAATGTTCCCTATTATTATTAGTTATAATCCAACTTTGTGATAATTTAAACATCTTATTACCGCATTTTAAACAGATTTTAGCATGAAGCTTTTAATCTGCGGTGCAAACAATGGGACTTTTATAAAGATGGATGCATGCCAAGCTTTTAGAGACCAATGATATTAGAGTGTTTCTTTGCAAAGTAATCTTTGCCTTCGATAGTGTAAAAAGTGCCAAAAACAGTTTTTAGATTGAAATGAAATACAGTGCAAAATATGAAATCAGTAAGGACTATAATTGTAGAATTGAAGAAGGACACCCCAAAAGCTTACCATATGTGCATGTTTCCTAAAATTCTTCATAACAAACAAAGGATGAAATGTATTTTACACATCTGATTTGTCAGTCAGGTTAGCATTTTCAGATGCTAACCCAAACCACCTGACACAGGGAAATGAAGTACAGACCAAGGAGCACTTGTTGATCTGTCAACATATGTAGGCATTATGCACATCAGAAGACTTGAAAAGTTCTTCGGACCAGGCAATATCATATTGCTTTAAAAGAGCATGAGGTGGCAATGTTGTGAAGGAAACGGCATGATAATGTAATATCACCAGAGTGATTATTAAACAAAATAGTCACAATCATTTGCATTCCCCTTCATCAATTTAATCATCATAAGAAAGCCACTTTTCCTGGCAAGAGTTATTGCAAACCAAAACCTACCCAAGAAGCACTAGGTGCAACGTATTGCACACATGACATGGCCACTGCTGGATATACAGTATACTGAACAGACACCTTTTAACCTAAACAGCTTTAGGAAAATGGAAGGAAATCTGAGCACTGGGTAAAAAATCATACAAAAAGGGAGAACATGAAAATCACATGGAGTGGCATCCAGTCAGAATTTGAATCTGGAACCAAAGCTTTGACAGGCATCAAAGCTAACCATGCTGCTACCGTGCTGCCCTCTGTAACATGACACATTTGTAATCTAGTGTCCAACCAATACTCTCTCTCACACCTCGGATTTGATGGAAACGGTTATGGATTCACCGGCCTATTTCCACACCACCTTCTCTCTCAACATCTTTAAGACCTGTCAGGCATTTCATCAAACTGTCGACTGTCATCTCCACCGCATGTGGATATCCAGACTAGGGCGACGATGCCATTCACTTAATGTCCTTCCACCCCAAATGTGTCTTCAGAAGAGAGATGTGCCTCCTCCTCTGGAGACTGAGGCCAAAGTGGATAATCTTCTTTAGGTCATAGGTAGAAAATGAATGAATAGATTACACGCATTAGGTACATGTTTATTATTATTGTTGCTGTTGTTTGTCTTAGTAATAGCAATAGTGTTTAAGTTAAAAACTTTTTTCAGTGGTATTTACTTTAATAATACTTTATTTCTTCTTTTTAAAAGTAAACACAAACAGTAGAATAGATATATATCAGTAGATACCGGAATTAAATACATAGACTAAAACAAAATGCATAACCTCCGAATTTGCTACACTGCACAAAGGCAGTGAAGACAACAGAAGAGCTGTTGGATGCAGGGAAGTTTAAGAAAACTTTGTAGAAAAATGTACACACAACATTTAAATAAACTAGTGAATTAGATGATGATATTCATACAGGCATATTTAAGAGTATGTATTTTTGTTGTTGATACCTAAGCAATCAAACAAAACATTCCTAGAAGAAAGCCAGCACGTAATGTTTTAAATTATGTGTTTACCTAGCGTTCTTCATTTCCATTAAGGTCTCAGTTTTAGAAATCAAAGGCAACGCTTTCTATTATGACTTAAATCTCCTAAAGAATTGAATGCAAATGGTTCTTGGATTTTTTTTATTATATTGAATGTAAAGACATAAAACCAAAATAAAACAAAAACATTCTTAGAGGTTATGAAAACCAGGTAACGTTAAATTTAAACATGCTTTGAAACATGTTTGATTGTATGATTGTATGAGGAATCTTCTGCAAGATTACTCATATACATATTTTCTCCGATCATCTGTAAGAAGATATGAACGTAAAACAGCTGAAAAGTATTGTACACATGCATACAATGCAATGTCACTGCTCTTTCATGAAAAAGAAGAAAAAGGTGCTGACTAATTGTTTGCAGATAGAACTCGCTGTTTATAAATTGCTTAAGTTGAATGAATGCCCATATTTCACTGCCCTCCCTTTTTGCAGCAAAGCACATGACTCAATAACATCACAAACCCTACAATGACCAAGATCAGGCCTGTAACTCAGGTCCACTTTTCTCCCACTTGCAATCCATCAGAAGAAAATTGGTTTGCTTGCAATGCCAGGATGCCATGGTGTTCTATGAACGATTATTTTTACTGCAACAGCTGGAAGGTAATATTGCAAATCATGGGAGACGGGGCTGATATCACCTTGTGATTTATGTCTTCTAAAACCGCTGTTGCCTACATAGCAAATCTTTCTCAAAGTGCTGATTTAGTGACATTTTAGCCTGCATCACCTTTCCAAACACATACACGATGGCATATAATGGCATTTTTTAGAATGTATATCATTTTCTAATTACCTCTATTCTCTTTGGGGTACTTAAAAAGGAATTCTTGAAGAAATGGGTATTTTTATTTCTGTAAAGGAACAAGTTAAAGGTTTATTTTGATTTCTGTGTAACATAGCAAAGGACCCTTACATACCCATAAAACAGAACACTCATTTACATCTTAATGTGATCAGTTTATATGCTGTATAACCTGTTATATCCTAAATTAATATAAATTCCCCTTATACAGTAAATGTCCCAAACGTTGGTTTATTTTGACAACCTGTAGTATGCGCCATCTAGTGGTAAAAATATAGTACAAGTACTTTGTAAAATACTGGCCACTGTTCTGCAGAAACAATGAAACATTTTCGAACAGGTATAGCCATACTGTAGGACATTAACGCTGATATACAGTAACTATATTAATTTATATTTCTCATTTAAAATGATAACTGGAATTAAATTAATTGATAATATATTTTTTAAATTATTATGAAATCATTCTATAATAATCATTCTATTGTATTGTTTATATATCAAGAATTATTATTGTATACAATTACATTAATTATTATTTTTGATAAATAACATCTATGCACTTTGTTTGCTTAAATCATTAAAGGAATCATTATATTCATACCCCTCATAGCAATACTTTAAAAAACAAAAATGATTAATCATTTTATGAAATGTGTGACAGACACATAAAGTCCACTTTGCTGCAAATCATAAGATTCCCAATGTAGTTTTCAAACTGGAATACTGCAAAATGAATGCAATATAATGGAACAATAATGATAATAATACAGTGGAAGAATATAATGGAATACAGTATATACAGCACAGTACCAATTACTGAGAATTCAGCATTTATTTATTTTGAGTTCCTGGATTTTTTAGTGATCCTATATGTTTATGATTAATTTAAGGAACCAGATTTCTTAAGCCCTAGTTTAACTTTCCAGTTCTTTAAAAATATTTTCAACCTTAGTTTTACTTATTATAGGCTTTAACCTGTCGATTGGATGTGCCTTATACAGACCTCTCACTCCCTTTTCAGGCACTTTTCAGAGAAGATACATAATCTTTCTGTCAGCTCACACCTAATTAAAAATACTGACTCCTTTAAATTAATTAGCAATGTATTTCAAATATAGAGCTCAAATGTCATTTTTATAAGATCACTTAATCTGTTACTGTGATTAACCACCAATGATTCAACCAGCAAAATGGTAATTTAACTCGGGTTAATAAACAGTGACATGTTTTTTAATTGCGCAATTAATTAATGTACAATCCAATCACACGAGTACTGGGTTTATTTGTGAAGAAAGTGTTATAAGAAGGATTAGTGTTTATTGACCACCAAGCATTTTCAAAAACAAAAAGCTGCACATTCATTATTACCAATTTTAACCCTGGTATTTTAATTTCTAAGCTACTGTATAAGAAGATAGATCAAAAACATCATTCATCATATTGTTAAATGAAAATACCTAACTATAATGTGAAATAGACAGAAGTTCAGGTGTTACTAGGTCCAGAAATTTCTGTTGTACTGTATTAAAAATGATGGGGAGGATTCTATAGGAAAAATGCAGTGTTTTGGAAAATAAACCATTTATATTAGTTATAAATATTATTATATTGTCAAATTAACTCACATGTAAGGCAGTCATAGGGTTTTTATTAAACGTTATGGATAACAGAGATTTTCAAGAAATGAGACCAGTGAAATGAATGTCCATATTTAATTACAGACATAATAACTTGTATATTGCACTATAGCATAACATATGTTGAATACAATACTACGCATAAATAATAAATTAACCTGTAAAAATGTGCTATTAGGTTGTCTGTGAAAAAATGGTTGGATCACTTTAAAGCATAATTTTAAAGTGCACGCTTTCAACCATTCATTAGTTTATTTCCAAATTTATTTCCACTGAAGAAGACTTGCTCTTAAGATGAGTAGGACAGACGGGATTTAGCACTCAGTGGTTATTTATGGGAGAGTCAGCGACAGTAAAATACAATAAGTCTTTAAAAAAGTCTCTAGCCATCAAGTAGAAGCGATGTGGATTTAGCTTGCCTTGCACAAATTCATGAAAAGACAAATGATTTAAGTTTTCATTAAAAGTGACTGAATGATTTGTTGTTTTAATTAAATCATATAACAGTTATTACTCTTTGAGTATAATATGCAATAGTTCAGTATGTCAGAAGATAGGAACATAAATACATTAAATTCAGAAACTTAGGTAGTTTCATATTAAAAATAAATTAGTTGGTGACTAATTTTTTCTTTTGTCAGCAAGCTTTATAAATGCATAATGCATACAAATCAATTTTGTATACTGAACAGGCAAGATTGCTTGCAAAACATTTGTAGGAATTGCAGAGGTCATTGCTTGCTTGCCCCTCATCTCATATTAAAAAAGATTTCCAGAAAGCCAGCTTCAAATGATTTGGTTTATTATACAGTGTTTTGTGTAAAATAAATTATGGAAAAACCTATAACATTTTCTCTTATATTATTAAGGTACTTTTATGTTGGATTTGCATATTGATTGCAGAGTTGTATCTTCTCCTTCCTACCAATTTCATAGGTCATAAACATTTTGAGGATAATTTAGAGCAATACAAGAACAAGTAGCATTTTTTTTCAAAACCAGCCTCAGAAAAATGCCTACATATTTTGTGCAATAAAACAACATGAACTTTTTATTATAAAAATTAATTACTGCATATTATATATAGTACATATGTTTTTTTGTTTTTTAATGTGTTTCCAGTGTCTCTGAGTGTATAGGTACAGTATATTGGCCCCTAAATTTATTCACACCATTGATTCAAATGCCTGCTTATTGTACTGTAATCACAACAGCAAAGTCATTAATAATTAATTTAATACCAGGATATGAGGCTCATTTTTATTCACACCCCTGTAATTTGTGCTTTCATAAATCCTCCTAACAAATATTGTCTTTTACTAGACATGACTCTTTAACATTAATTTGATTACTGCGTAGTTTAGTTTTCACACTTAAATTAAAAACAAATCCCCATGAGGATTACAAAGTAAATGCACAGATATTTACAATTTAACTTGCTGAAGCTACAGTACATTTTGTATTGTACTGACTCATTGAATAGCAGGAACAAAAAGCGTCCTTTCAATTGCCAGACATTATATTAAAATTTTATTTTTTGTTTCTAAGATTAATGTTCTCAGCCTTCCAAGATAATTATGCTCTTTCGTTAGTGCTGCACAAAGCATCCATACTGCGCTGAATGAAGGCTCTGTGTGGGGGTTTGTCATATTGATAAGAGATTTCGAGATCCCTCTCCAACACATGCAGGCTCACATAGGAATATAGAACCTATTTATAAAATATGAGAATATAAATCAGCAATCATTAATTACAGTCAAGCAGGTTTTGTTTATCTCTGCTGCAAAATGAGACCTTCTTAACTGTATGACCAATAATGAAATATTTTATCTGGCAAAGCTCCAAAAATCATTATGTAAACTGTAGATAAAGTGTTCTCCGCTTTTTGGAAGGTTTCGATGTGCCTGCTAACTGACAGGTGAATAATCTTCATTATTCTGTCTTTGACAGTGAAGTTGTTTGTAAGTCCATTGTACACCAAAGCAAACATACAAATAACTCTTTGCTTTTAAATTCAGTACTCAGTGGCAGTAATGAAAATGGTTACATTGCTGGTTTAAAGTTTTAGTTTAAAGTGTAATATTATTTTTCAGCTCTTAAATGAAATGGATGAAAAAAGAAGATCCACTTCATTGTGTACAAAATGTGTTGTCCAGCCAACTTATGAGCAAATTGTAGCAAATTGCAAAGGAAACTCTAAGCTTATAAGTGCTACTATATGAGAGACTGTGAGTTTATAGTTTTATACAATTTGAATTTGACTTTGATACAATATGCAAAATTTTAAAGCATCTCAAAATGATCAAAAGGGTCAACAGCTAAAAAAACGTTCAAAAGGATTAGCATGAAAAATGTGAGTGTTAACCATATGTTAGGTAACATAAGATATAGGTATTTATATGGCAAATAGAGTATGACGTGGCTTACATGTACAGAGTTATGTGATATGGGACTCCCTATAATGATACTTTATGTAATCATCTAAGTTAAGCGGCTCTCCTGTCCTTGGTTTTTATGTGGTTTTCTTCGTTGGGAAAAATAACCTCCCTCAAAATGCACATAATAGGTCTTATGTCATCGGAAAGTGCAATGACATGAGGATTAGTGCTACAAGCATCCAGATATCAAAATCCTAGCTCTCATCCTGGGATTTACATGCACTTGGAAATCACCTCTTTCACCATTAGGAACTTAGATGCACACGTCTCTCCTGCTAAAGGAGATATATAGAGTTTAGACAGCGTATCTTAAAGAGAAGAATCAACAGTTTCTCATACTGAAAGTGCATTAAATACCATGAAAACCAGTGACCTAATCCTACATTACGTGAAACAAATCAGCTCTCATGATGACCTAAACTCATATTACTAGTATAACACTATGGTCATTGCTGAGAACAATTTCCTGTAATATACTGTATACACATTTTCTTTATAGACTCATACATTTAAGTAACATTAATTTAAATCTGGTAATCTGCAGTATTTTGTGTTGTTTTGCTTGTGTTGAGTGCTACAGCTCAGAGTGCATCCCAATAATGTTACATTCACCTCGATTGTTATCAGCTAAAAATGTTGCTGTGATCCCAATTATATCATAATTTCCTGGTAATGTGGTCATTTCTTTTCTCTTGTATTTAGTTAATACTTTGGTATAAGTATTTAATTCCATTCACTAGAGGCACATTTACCAATAACCTCAACACTTATGAAGTTACTTACATTAGGCTTCTTTCCCTTAGCTCTGAGGAAAAGTACTTGTCTGCTACTGGTTTGTAGACCTCAGAAAACATGAGACATATCACATGCTGGGTCATGCTTTGTACTTGGGCCATGATTTTTTTGTTTGAGTAGACACAATTCTAGAATACTTTGATAGGGCAGTGGAGAAAGAAATTAAGGAGAACCTGTAGTATCTGACAAAAAAAAAAGAAGAATTATAATAGATTAACAGAAGAACCTCTGAGACCTCTTAAAAACACTGGCTTGACAGCATTATAAATATCAATACATTAACATACACTTTATGATTGCATTTTTAAAATCATAAATTCTATTACATAGTGGTTTGAAGTACGATAAGTAGATATTTTATAATACATTCAACTGTACAGGACGTACAAAACCATCCTATACATAATTCATTACAATGCACTACACATATGGGTGAAAAATGACAGCAGCACTTAAAATCATTTAGGAAAATGTGTCGGAGCCAGTAAATGGTCCCAAGACTCTTGAAAATTAGATGCATAATCTTCAGCAGTCACGTATTGCTGGCTGGGGAAAATATTTAGATACATTTTAAAATATATTAACAACCAAAAAAGGAAGCATAAACAGACTTAAATACTGTTTTTTTTTTACAGTTTAACCATTAACTTGCTTAGTATTACAAATCAAAATACAATAAATTAACGTCAATATTTTCATCAGGCTCTTGACTTGGTAAACCAGAAATAAGAGTAACCAGTTAAAAAATAATTTAGAGAGAATTAAAATGCTCTACATTTTAGAATTTGGAACAGGTCAAGAATTTTATGATGTGTGTACAGTATAAAGTGATAATGGGGTAACTAAGGAAATTGATAAAAATCAGAAACATTTTGCTTTACATGACAAATTCAGAATTATAAAAACTCATGGCTAATCTCTTAAGAAGTGGTAATCAGCATTTCCTTAATCATAGTGCCAATGCTTTTTGTATGCATTAAAAAAACTAGTCTTAGCTTTCTTTAGGGGTTTTTATTCAAAAGACCACATACTGTAGGATTTCTTGGTTGTAGGACCCTGGACTTATAATGCACAGAGCAGGACTACACCTTGGAAAGCATGTCAGCACACTACAGGGCACATATGGTACCTGCACACACGGACAATATACCCTGACACACAACATAGCAAGTAACCCAGCCAGTATGTCTATAGAACATGTAAGGAAGTCCGTCCCAGCAGTGAAAACTCACTCATCTATGGGAATAATATGCAAATTCCACACCGAATGTAATTCAACTCACGAACCAAGGCTGTGGTTTCATAGAGGCTATGCCACTATGATACCCTCTCTGTTATTCTTTTTATGCAAAAATAAATTAAAAAAAAGAAAAGTAAGCATCAGCCCTTTAGGGCTTAATTAGTCTTTTTTTTGTGTATACAAGCAGTGCAGTGATTTTGTCACATTTGTAATGTTCAGCACTATAAAAGTCCTCAGGTGCCTCTGTCTCTGCCAGGAATCATTCTACTGTAAGAACTTTTTTTTTAATTTGAGTCTGTTCATCATAGACTTTAATCCATTTTCTGGAATATTAGCACTTGGAGCATAAAACACATGCTTTAATCTGCTACATGACTTGAAACAACAAACTGAGGGCAGGAGGGCATTTCTCTGATCAGTGTGAAAGAATCTGCAGTGTACCAGGGAAGAACAAGGGCTTCAGCTGAGGGTGGTCATTTGTTAAAAAAATAATACCTCTAAATGTTGCAAGTGTATAATCTTGTGAGCACCACTGTCCCTGGGTGAATCCATTTGAGTGTCTTCAGTCTTGACCCTAAGGCAAAACTGTTTGTGGTGAAAGACGGGTCGTAAATTAATCACAGCTTTACATTCAAGACAGAGCCCCTTGAGGGATTGAAAAGGTTACATTTTTTTATCCCTTTTGAATTGATAAACCCGCCTCCCTTTTCTCAATGTTATAGCACGCCTCAGGTTATGGACACTAGAATAACAATTAAACTCTACAGATATTATATGCAGAATTTAGCAACATTTGTTTAGCTATTGCACAGATAATTGATATAATTTTATTAGAGGAATAATTTTTAAGTAACCCAGTACTGCTTAAAACTTGAAAAGCCTTCGGCACATTTTAGCAGTCTTAAACAAATGCAGAACTGCTCTTTCATGCTTGTTAGAGTGCTGAGAAATGAGAAATGAAAATATCTTTGATTTCGAGATTCCCCTAAACAATGCACACTAGTCTCCAGTAGAGGGAGCTAGACTCCAGAATGTCACGTGAAACAGTTTTTTAGCACTCTGTTCCACGAACTTTAGGTGATTGTCTCAAATACCATAATTATTTTCGATTTGAGCTACGGAAGTCAGAGTTTGTCTTCCAGACAAATGTTCACCTGCAATACATAAGTGTGAAAAACAATCAAAACTTTTCAGTAGCTTTAATATGCAAGGAACATATTTTCACACTGAAGAAGGTTTTATCTTAACTGGAAAAGAAGGAATAATATCAAACAGCATAACTTCATAATCCTTGGTCTCCATGTGGATAGCACTTTGATGAACATACAGTACTAAGCCTTTAGATCTACAAAATAAAACAAATCTTTTCTTAGATAAAATGATTAAAAATGATAGATTTATGGTAACTGCAAATTATTTTTAGGCAGCAGTTGTAACAAATATAGGTGTTTCAAATTAAAATATAAGAATAGAAGACTCGGTGGTTCTGTAGAGTCTTTGAGACTTGATAGTGGTATTGAACATTTAAATAGCATACTCTTAAATCAGCTCTGGTTGCCTGGAGACCGTGGTCTGTAGAATACTGATGTGAATGTGAAAGTGCTACACTCTGAGGTTGGTTAAAACAAGGCTAATGCAATTTGAGGGTGCTTGAAAGTGCCCTGGATAAAAGGCATTAATGGCTCATGAAAACTATACCACAACACTCCCACTAGCTATATTTTTGTCAGCAGCTGTCAGAGAGCTAGTTTCTTGGACCTTTTAAATAATTTCTCTAATTAGTCACTCTTATCTTCAGACTTACTTAACATCTTCTACAATGTGGCAAAATTAACAATGACTTATTCACACAATTTAGTCAAAGTGCTAATCTTTTAAGAAAATGGGGTAGCAACAATAACAAAAACATAATATATACTGTAGTTAAAAGTACTGTACATTATTTACATATAACAATATTATGTTATCTTGTAGAACAGATATTGCTGCTCTGGAAACAGCCCAGAGCAGAGCAGCCAGAAACATTCCAGAGCTTGAGGTAATGTCCTACACTGACAGGCTGAAGAATCTAAAACTTTTTAGTCCGGAACAGAGAGCACATTTAGAGAACCTGATCCAAATATTCAGAATCCTCAAAGGCACTGATGATACAAAATAGGGAAACATGCATCAGAGGCCAAAAGCGGAAAATATCTGGAAATGTATTTAAAACCATGGCATGAAAATGCGATAGAAGCATTTTTGTACACAAAGGTTAGTGAGAATATGGAACAAGCTATACAGCCCTGTCATTGAAGTATATACCCTGCAATCTTTTAAGTCTTGGTTTATTGAGAGCCTTGGATTAATTAGTTACTACCAAAAGGCTGGATCGGCCCAATGGCTTATTCTCATTTGTAAACTTTTTTAACCATTTTACAAGTACATTCTAATACCTACAGGCTGTGAACATTTTTTTTAACTTAAGTGCTTGTAACTCTTATTCCTCTTCTATGCTGACATTGTTTTAAAGCATACGTTTGTCTTTCATCAGCCTGTTTTTAATATCTTCTTAGTAAACAACTAGGTGCAATATTCTTAATACATCAGCCTTTTCCCTTTCATTTTCTAGATGCTTTCCATCATCATACTTTATACATTTTACTTCATCCTTTATGATTCTTTGGTCGTTGTAATATTAAAAGCTACAATAAATATTTTATTGGTTATTTTAAACTTCTTTGCAATATTCATTTCTAACTCTTGTTTTTTGTAGTATCCTTTTTTACTTGGCTGCGATTCAGTGTATTGTACTCCATTTGTGTACCAGTTTCCTGTCATTTTTTAATCATTCCATGGAGTGCTTACTTTCTTCTCAGATTTTTCATATCTAATTTATTAAACCATTAATCACTAATCATTTTAACCATTAATTCCACTGCTTTCATGACTTCTTTACTTGTGTGGCAAATTTGTTCTGTGGTTAAAGCAATTGTGGTTAAAGCTACTGCTGTCCATTCTCTAATGATTCTGTATCTATTCTATCCAAATTTTTGTATCCGTTTTGTGCTCTCCATCTTGCCTTGCTTCAGGTATAGGCTCCGATTTGCCATACCCCACACCAGGGTCAAGTTAGTGAGGCGTAAATCCATCTAACCACAGGTTGCAGGGAAGAATAAGCCCAGATATGTACATACTCACACTAGGGACAGTTTTTCCAGAAATCAATTAACCTACCATCATGTTTTCGGACTGTGTGATGAAAAAGCGGCACCTGGAGGAATGCAATGTTAACCATTGCATCAATGTGCCACCTTTAATATTTACAGCAAAAATATATACTATTAATTATCGAGTCACAGACCTGGATGTAGCATCAGAAATTCCGCAATGTAAAATGTTTCCTGTGTCACTTATTGCTAACTGAAATATAAGATAACACTGCAATTTAAAATTTTAATAGAGCAATATATTAATTATATTTTATTATTCTCTTTTTAAGAACAATGAAATTATTTCCACATTAAAAAAAAAACTCAATGAGATAAGTTTCTCTTTCCAATGTGGAGCCTTTGTCTTTTTGGTGCAATAAAATATACTGTAACTGGAATTTTTCACTTAATCTGACAACAGAAGGAACCTTTTTAAATTGCACATTGGAAGTTTTCATGTACGCTTCTCAGAACATTTGAGACTAAATGGTGATAAAAAGGTAGGTTTCAAAGTTCATGAAATAGGGTAAATGGGTAAAAAAAGGTAAAAAGGCAATCAAACATTACATTTCTGTTGATAAAATGTGCATTAACCAAGTGAATGTTTAGATTCCACATATTGTAGAAGATGTACTTTAGTAGATGTTTAACCTTCAAAAGCGACATACAAAAAAGAATATTAAATCACTCATGGTAACACTGGCTGATGTTTATTCCCTGTCTGCTGATAATGAGCCCACCGTATAGATATTGCCTCTGTCATATGGATAATGGATGAGTATGAAGTACAGAGTTCACCTGAAGTGCTTGGTGTAAATGCATTGATTCTGTTGAAGACGCTGATCAATCTACTGTAATGATGTCTGAAAGCATGCAGTAGCTCACACAAAGGTATAATAATATATTAGTATATATTACATTTGTAGCAAAGGGAAAATCCTTGGTTATGGAACCTACGGAATATTTTTTAAGCAAAAGTGTTAACATTTAAATAGCATGGAGAAAAAAAAACTATTCCTACAATGCTATTCTTTTTAATAGCTGGTAGAAGGATTTCAGTAAGAAGTAAGCTTATTGTACAGCAGCAAAGTAAGGAAATAATTAGCAAAAAATCACAAAACGCTAAATGTACCTGAAACAAACAAATCATTGTTACACATACTGTACACAGTTCAGTTTCCTGTAAAACTGTGATGCGATGATAGTTAATTACTATTCATACCCATAACTAAATGTAGCTAACATGCTTCTTCTAATATATATCATGCCTTACATACTGTAAATATTGAAAAGCTAACTGGAAATTTTGGCATATACAGATGAAACAACATTAGTATGTACAGTATATTAAGTCAATAAATAGGTATAAGTAGTAGCGGATTGGGATTTTTTCAAAAGAGATCTTGAGTTTTTATCTGAAGTTAGTAAGAGGACAAGTGGACTGATTATTGCTAGTACTTATTATTTTCATATTTTGGCTGACAGTGGATGCCAGGTATGACAAACGCTGGGTGGGGTTGCAGTCCATTACAGGTCACACAACCATGAGGTTAACAATTCAGAGATGCCGATTAACCTGGACAACGTGTCTCTGGGCAATGAGAGGATGCCAGTGTAAAGGGAATGTTGAGAAGAACCCTATGCAGGTAGAGAAAAACTCCAATAGGGTCAGGCGAGGTCGGAGTCGGTGCAGGCAGAGTCGGACTCCAAAGAGGCAGAGATGATTGTCAACAAGTCCAAAAAGGGCCAGGCGAGGTCGGAGTCGATGAGGCAGGCAGAGTCGGACTCCAAAGAGGCAGAGATGATTGTCAACAAGCCCAAAAAGGGCCAGGCGAGGTCGGAGTCGGTGAGGCAGGCAGAGTCAGACTCCAAAGAGGCAGAGATGATTGTCAACAAGCCCAAAAAGGGCCAGGTGAGGTCAGAGTCGGTGAGGCAGGCAGAGTCAGACTCCAAAGAGGCAGAGATGATTGTCAACAAATCCAAAAAGGGCCAGGCGAGGTCGGAGTCAGTGAGGCAGGCAGAGTCAGACTCCAAAGAGGCAGAGATGATTGTCAACAAATCCAAAAAGGGCCAGGCGAGGTCGGAGTCGGTGAGGCAGGCAGAGTCAGACTCCAAAGAGGCAGAGATGATTGTCAACAAATCCAAAAAGGGCCAGGCGAGGTCGGAGTCGGTGAGGCAGGCAGAGTCGGACTCCAAAGAGGCAGAGATGATTGACAACAAATCCAAAAAGGGACAGGCGAGGTTGGAGTCGACGAGGCAGGCAGAGTCGGAATCCAAAGCTGAAGAGAAGGTTTCTTTTACAGCGGCTCGAACGGGAGAAGAGCTCAGGAAAACTGCAGGCTGTTTAATACCAAGCAGTGAAGTCCGGGCTGCGGAAGGTATACTGTACATGTACATACAAGGTGCGGTGAAAAGTGAGAGACCTGATAGGATGATTAGTTTGTGGGAATTTGATCGGGCTGGCGTCTGATTATCTGTGGTCGTGGGATTGCGCTGGCGGTTGTGGGAATTAGGAAGATTAGGTGATTGATTATGTGAGAGCGTGACAGCCAGAGCCCCTGGCAAAAACAATCGCATGGAGATCTTAAGGAAATTCCACATAGAAGGTCCCAAGCTGGTATGGAACCAAGGATTCAAACCCTGTGAGCCAAGAATTCTGCTCTGCCACCTGCATCATACTGCATCTATCAACATTGAAATCAGATATAATCATAAACAAATTTTAAAGAATTCAACCCTTTATTGGACCACATAATTATTCATCTGTTTTTGACTGATGGATCACTTAACATTTTCTAATTTCAGCATGTTTAAAACAAAACATGTCTTATATAAAGGGTTAATAGACTGCTAAAATGTATTTCCTTATGTGTATAAAAATACATTCAGTTTATTGCAAATGTATAATTTAAAGTACTGTAAATTAAGATGTGACATACAGAGTTTGCTCCTAATGGAAAATGTCTGGTTACCCAACCTATAGTCACTATTGGTTAATAAAAACAAGAACAGATTAATGAATGCTGATAGACATCAGATGTCTGGCTGTGTGGGTGTTTGAATCACTAAATGACTGAAGGTGCAGCTTTATTTTTCACCATTACAAAATCCATTGAAATGTAATGTTGTATCAAAGTGCAGTACTTATGTCTATTCTGCACCTGCTCACTGGAAAGCATTGGAGTTTTGATGTTAATTAAAGTTTCTACCTGGTACCAAGGCACAGGCAAGAAACTATAATTATTTAGCAAGTGGAATACTACATTGTACAAAAGAGGTCCTAATTAATCATCATAATCAAAAGTACCCATCATCTGGCTGTTTGTCTAAAATTCAGCTTCAGTTTTACACAATTATCCAAAACGGATACTTTATTTTGATGTTATTCAAAAAGATCAAAGCAACCCGGCCTCATAAACATTTACCATTGTAGTGTACCAAAATGTCATAGAATTAGTGAATCAGCTGCATCATAAGCAAACAGAAGCATGTATGTTTTTAAGCGGGTACAGCATAGCAGTGTTTGATATGAATAGTTTTACAGTACTTGTGTAGATGTCAGGCTATATTTATGCAGACATAAGATAGATCGACAGGAATAATAATGGAAGGCAGTCCTAAGATCCAAAGGGGTCTGATAGCAGCAATGATAATTTGTATGCACTGCAATTCTAATTTACACTTACATTTTAAAGACTGTATCCTGGGACACATTCAAGAACTGAGTGACATAACACTGAGCTGTCCCAAGTTCAAACATCATGCTACTTTCCAAATTAAAATGCAGGGACACACAATTTCTACCTAAAGTTCACACACTAAGCTTAACAAACAGGATTAGTGGAATTCAAATTTGCATTGGTTCTGCATATATCAGTAAACCTTTTAAGTATATGATCTAGGTTAAATTACCAGGCAATACAAAATATGAAGGGCTACTATTCTTTATAAATTCATATACAATATACTGTATATTAATTGTAACAAAAACCTGACTCTTCACGAAAGGTTAATCCTCTATGCAAAATACACAAAGTTCACCTTTCAGTGCCCCACATAGTTTGAAAAATGTATAAAACATAAAAAGGGAACTTTGTTTAACCAATAAACCAACAGACTGTTCTTATTTCACTATTATACAACACCCCTGATGACTGAAATGAATATAATGTGTCATATAATATCCTGAGTGAAGGGGGGTGTCACGCCCTCTGCAGCCAGAGGGCGCTCCTTCTCTGTCCTGTCCCTAGTTTCCGGTCTGCTGTCCTTCCGGTCCCTCTCTTTCCCTTGGGCTATATATTTCCGGGTCTTGCACTCTGTCCTCGCTCAGCATTGACGTTCGGATGTCCTGAGACCCGCCTAGCACCAGAGCGCCCCACGTCCGCTCCCTGAGGGCATAGGTTTCTATATGGCATTCCTGAACTCTTTGCACTAATGAGCCCGGGCCTTTTTCCCGTCTCGCCACTATGCATATGGGTCTTTTTCCGCTCTCCTGCTCCCCACGGTTAGTCCCTTTGGACGTCCGTGACAGGGGACATCAAAGTAAAATCCTCTGGAAGGATTACTGTAATTGAAGAAGATGAAAAAAACAAGAATGGTACTATAGGAATAAAAAAATCTATACAATGACCATGGCACTGGCAATAGAGAGCATTTTGTAGAGTTCACTTTGGATACATCTGTGTACTAAGTGTTCAATAGAAATGTTGTGACAGTTTTATTTGTATGAATAGGTATGTAACAGAGTATGGATGGTTGAGAAACAGGAACAAGGGATTTTGGTGGTGCCTAGAACTACTGACCACTTTGTAACTTGCAAAACTTTTGTTGGTGTTGCAAGGTGTGGGTAAACCTACAGGGATCCCATCATTTGTTGTAGTTTCATTTGTTCATTGTGTTGGAGTGGAATTTTCATTAGGAACAGTACCTCAGCTGCACTACCAAGGACAACGCTCTTTCACAAGGTGTTTTAAAGAAGATATTTCACTGCTCGTGAAAAAAAAAGTTTCCATTTAGAACCTAAGGACATAGAGGAGAAAATGCCAACAGGGATTAAGACACACATTGTAAATCATGGGGAAAAAACAATATAGAATTGCATGTTTTTGGAAAATTTTCTCTATGGCGTGTCTAAGTATACAGTGCCGTGAAAAAGTATTTTTTCATGTTTTGAAAAATCCTTCCTGATTTCCTCTGTTATTACATATTTGTCACACTGGATGTTTTCAGATCTTTAGACAAAATCTAGTATTAGATAAAGGGAACCTGAGTGAACAAATAAAACTTTCTTCTTATTATTATTTCATTTATTTGATAAACAAAGTTATCCAACACCCCTAGCCCCAGTGTGAAAAAGTAATTGAGAGAAAATACACTTAATAACTGGTTGCGCCATGTTTAGCTGCCATAACTGCAACCAAACGCATTTTAGCCCACTCTTCCTCACAGAACTGCTTTAATGCAGAAACATTGGTAGGTCTTCGAGCATGAACTGCTGATTTCAGGTCCTGCCACAGCATGTCTATTGGGTTTAGGTCTGAACTTTGACTAGGCCACTCCAAAACTTTCATTTTGCTTCTTTTCAGACATTCTGATATGGACTTGCATTTGTGTTTTGGATCATTGTCTTGCTGCAGCAAAGCATCCCCACACCATCACACTACCACCACCATTTTAGGCTGTGGGTATGATGCTCTTACTGTGGAATGCTGTGTTTGCTTTACGCCAGACATAATGTGACCCATGTTGTCCAAAAAGTTCCACTTTTGCCTCATCTGTACAAACATTCTCCCAGAAGGCTTGGGGATCATCCAGGTACTTCTTGGCAAATGAGAAACAAACATTTATGTTCTTCGTGGTTAGCAGTGGTTTCTGCCTTGCCACTCTTCCATGATGCCTATTTTTGCCCAGTCTCTTCTGATTGTGGAGCCATGAACACTGGCCTTAGCTGAGGCAAGAGAAGTCAGCAGTTCTTTGGATGTTTTTTTGGAATCTTACGTGACTTCCTGGATGATTTTACGCTGCGCCTTTGGAGAAATTTTGGCAGGCCGGCCACTCATGTGAAGATTCACTACTGTTCTATTTGGTCTCCATTTGGAGATTATGGCTTTCACTATGGTTCAGTGGAGTCCCAGAGCCTTAGAAATGGCTTTGTAACCCTCTCCACACTGATAGATATCAACAACTTTTTTCTGATCTCTTCAGGAATTTCCTTTGATCATGGCATAATGTGCTTCTTGAACCTTTGTGCTGGTAAGGGTCGGAATTAGTGAGGTTTATATTGAGCAGGTCTGGCTGTAATCAAGCCTGGCTATATTCAAACAGCTGATTCTAAATTATCCCTTTGATTGGGTTGATGTAGCTACTTTACTTTTTCACACAGTGCCAGCTGATGTTGGATAACTTTGTTCATTAAATACATGAAAGCAGTAAAAAATAAAAATATTATTTGTTCCCTTTATCTAATATTAGATTTAGGTTGAAAACCTGAAAACATTCAGTGTCAAACATTTGCAGTAATAGAGGAAATCAAATACTTTTTCACGGCACTGTATTTTCCTACCAAACACAAAGCTACATATTTCCATAATCAATTTCAATTTATAGATTAAAACTCAATGTATATCCAGCTTGCTGCTGTAAGTGGTGTTGGCAGTCTTCCTTCTTGGCCCAAGTTCCCACACCAGTGTCCCAGCACAGCAACTGTGCTACTGGAGGTCTTGTTCTTCGGTTGAAGATATTGTTAAACCATGGTTCTAGCCAATTATTCATTAAAGGTCCCATCACACTGTTAAAAAAGTGTTGAGATCCTGACCTTGATGTCTTAAATTTTTTTAAGTCACCCTGGGTTAGGGCATTTACTAAGCAAATCAATAATAATGTGCTATATCATAAACATTACCAGGCTAGGTGGGTAAATTTAATACTCTTTTATATGTAAAGTGCTTTGAGCTCCTCTGCGATCAAAAGTGCTACAGTACATAAATTCAAAGAATTGTTGCTCATAATTCTTGTGGAGGCTTGTGGACTTCACAAAATAAGTTTTCTGAATTTTATATACAGGCAATTTGCTGGCATAGCAACTGGCACTACTGCCTCCTTGATACTCATTTTGATTCTATCCTAGTGTGTCTGTTTGTGTCTAATTCGCATCTTCCCCCCACATTTTTCTGTGATTTTCCCATGAGATGCAGTTTCCTTCCACAAGGAATGCTGCTTACGTTCTAAATTGTCCCATTCAAGGAGAAGCAATCATATGTTTTCAATTCCACCTTGAGCGCTGTGTTTCTGGAATTGGTTTTATCGTGTTGCAACTTTCACCAGGATAAGCAAAGGTTAGCATTGCTGCCTTGCAGAGCTGGGGCCTTGGTTGGTTTCAATTCCTGCTTTTCCTCCTGGTGCTCTTGTTTCCTCCCACAGTTTAAATGCGTACTTTTCTAGGAAAGACTGGCCCTGGTGCGTGTCTGTGTCTGCTCTGTGATGAACTGGTGTCCTGTCAAGGGTATATCCCACTTTGCACTCCTTGCGTGCTGAGGGTGGCTCTGGTGACCGAATGGTGACTGAATTGAATAAAGTGGTTAGAAAATGGATGGATAAAACAGAAAGTGATTATTGTCCGAATATTAGGGAAATAAGACTGTAAAAAATTGTCTTATCACACTAATATCTAGTTAAATAACCCGAATTACATTGGTATATATTTTCCTAATCTGTGAAGCCAAATGGAAACAGGAACGTTATGTTCTATTTTTCATGACAGTTTAAGCATTTCAGACAAACACTTTCAAAGATAAAAATGTACAGCACACAGACCTCTAATGGAGTGGCCACTAGGAAGTTAAAGGCTGAAAAGAAGACAAACTGTCACGTTTTTTTTCTAAAGTGGCAGAAGCCCTGGCTTGTGGCTTGTTAGCATCACAGGAGGATGGTGGGTTGCAGTATTAATTAAGACGGAGACAGCTGGTGATGAGATTGCTAACCCAGCATGACTGATTTATGGAAAATGATGGCAGAGAATGCACTGATTAATGGTATGGAGATGAACTGAAACGGCAGAGGAACTTGCTTTTACATGGTCAACTATGCTCAGTTCTTAATGCTGAATTTGTCTGTGGATGCTTTTGGTCAACATTCTGCTAAGGTTATACCTTGTGTTTTGTGTGGTCAGGTTTTGAGAATGTTTTGAAAGGCACAGCATCAGCGTTGCCTACATGGACTTATGCAGATTAGCATTGAGACTGGTGTATAATGACAATGTGCTCAGATGAATAGTTCCCTCTGGGTTTATGAAGTAGTCAGTGGTCTGCTTAATTAAAAAACAATCTGCTCATTTAGATTTAGATGAGTTGAAACATTAGAGTTTTTTTCAAAAGCTACTGCTAACAAAAAATCAATGGTTTTACAACATCAGGCTTTAAGGTTCTAAATCTCAAAAATTACAATTATGGGCAAATGACTGAAGTAAAAATGACAATACAGTACACCGTTACAATACATGTTAATAAACAGAAGGGAACACTGATGAATGCATTATCTTAGAGTGTACTGTATATTACACACCAATGGTGGTGTTTAGCCCATTGATTAGTTTGAATAGCAAGAATAATATCTTTTCCATCTCTGTGTTATGCTCAATTAGCAGTGTCCTCTGAGAATATTACATTAGGTACTGTAGATCTTGAAGACTTTTCCACTTTCAGCTTCTAAAGAATGACTGCTACACAGATGCTAGCATTGGTTTTATAATTACATGGGAAATATAACTTTCTATTTTCCAACACTTTCAAACATTTTAATTATTTTGCTGCATGGTACAAGAAATAAATAAAAAAACACTTTTTTTAAGAAGCCCAGATCCTTACCTTATTTTGTTGTATTCCATTCACAATAAATCAAGAGATGGGGAATTATGAGGAGGATGGCGGTAACTTATCATCACCCAAATGATTATTATCATCATTGTCTTTGGCATGCATTTGCTGATGCATTTATTGAATATAATGCTCAAGGTTAGAAATGAGACACCTCCATTGTTCCCATTAGCTAATGCCAAGCAATATAAATTCAAGGAAATATAATATATAATTTTCACAGTGTAAACAAACAACTTCTGTTTACCTTGTAACAAGAAACACTGTGGAGGCACAGTAAAGGGAGTGGAACAGATTATTTCTGACAACACATACCATACAATGGGACAGCAGCGAGGGTGGGCACTCCTTCCAAGGTACATTTTATTCAGGTGAGTTTAGAAGAGGTGTTAGAAGGTGATAGTGCCGGAATGTGTGTGGAAGAGGAACAGTAAAGGCACAGCAAGTCTTCAAGCGGAGGAGGAGCAAATCAGAAATTCAGGGACGTTCAGGGAAAAGACAGGTGTCTGGAGGTCAGAGGGAGCCGAGCAGCGCATTGGTTGGTAAACCACGACAAGGATCTGGGAAAGGGACAAGAACAGGTGTAGCAGAGCTGGTTGCGGCACGGCGACGTCACCGCCCTCCCCGCGCACAACAGAGAGGTCTCCTTTAGCTCAGCCGGCTGGTTCTCACTTGCGCGACGCCAGAGACCCGGGTTCTCGCCCAGGCAGTGAGGGACGAACCGGCAGGGCGGAAGGGCGAGGGCAAGAGCCCGCTCAGGAACGCGACGGTCACACAAGAACAAAGAAGTAGCGTATGTGGAGCAAGGCACAGAGAAATGCGAGGGAGCTTTGAGTGGCAAGGTGGCACGGATAGTATTGGACCCCTGTTATCTTCATGGAGATTGTATGTGCTGACCCGGAACTGTAAGAAGTGGTTAGGAAATGGATGGATGGCGGAGTTTTCATGTGTTGTAGGTAGTGAATGGTAGAAACAGGCTGGGCTGTCGACATACAGTAGGAATGAAGTTGTCTGGCTAAATTGAATTAAGGCCTGGACCGGAAGTTGGGTAGTAATGAGGAACAAACAGATTCTGGTAATACTGGTAGTACTGGAAAAAAAAAACAAGAAATAATAGATCTACGTTCAGGCTTTATGAATATTTAAATAGTTTTCTGTCAAAAAATTCAAATGTTCTGCAAAGCTTTAACAGGGATGGATGTAGGGGAAGTATACAAATCAAAAGGCTAGTCTCAGTGACAATTTATCTTTTGGCCACACTATAATTAATTTCTAAGAAAGAGACGATTGTTGTTGTCCTAAAAGCCAATGTGTTTCTTGGGGGTGGTTTTTGGAATGCTATACATTGTATAAACTGTTAAATAATTAAATGTTCTCCTGATATAATTAAATGTAAAAAAATCTGCATTAACCAAGAAATAGGGCTACATCTAACATATGGCAGTCTGTTGCCTCAAAAATAAATAATAGCTTGGGTTACTGTCTAATAGATACTGCACATACTTTATTTCAATGAAAGTTTAATATTTTTATGCCATTTTGTGGAAGTAAATTGACAGAATTGAGAAATGTAAAGCTTTGAATGAGATGTTCAGGGCTAAAAAACTAGGTGAGCAGAGATTGCAGAAAAAAAATGAATTGCTGGGCATCTATTAAGGAAAGAGCTAAGCAAAAGAGGAAAATAAGAAGAGATGGGCAACCTAATAAAGTAAGACAATATTTGTTTGTCTTCCATTGGTAGTATGGGCAATTTTCTTTATTTACAGACCTACTGTACTAATTTGAAGTCATTTACTGTTAAATACGGAGGTGTTCCCCATGGATTGTACTTGAGCATCAGAAAAGAAAGATATGCATCCAGACAATCTATTTCATGGAGCAGGTAGATGGATTATGTTGTCCAACTAGTCTAGTGGAAGTGCTTCTCTTCTTTGATGGATGAGGACGTTCTCTTCATGAAAAGCTAAAATATAAATATCAGTCCTTTAAATGTTTTTTAAGAAATAGCGAAGGATAAAATTCTAATTTTTGTTTTTTATTTCATGTTACTCCATCATGTGGGATATTGATTTTTAAAAATATATGTAGTTTTTCATCACTGAAACTGTCCATATGTAAGTCATCATATTAAAAAGTGTTAGTCTTCAATTATAAGCCACTTGTTTCTTCATTTATAAAGCTTGAGAAATACAGTGTTAAGCAGATATTAAATAATAAAATTACATTACAAATGCAAATGCAGGATATGCTTCCAGTGTTCATATTAATAAAAGTGTTCTTATTAATAATTCATATCCCCATGTTTTGCTATAACTGTTGATCCATAGTAATTGAAAAGCAGCAATCAATCTTTGCTGTGCACATGATCTGGTTATTAATGGATCAAATCACTTGTGTCTTGAATGTATAATGCATTTAAACATTTTCAATACAGTAACCAAAATAAATGGAAGTAATTAACTTTGTAATTGATTTTCCCCTCCCTTGAACTCTCTAGTTTGGCAAACTCTCAGAATTTGCAAATATTTGGACAGTTAAGAGGTGTCTTCCTAAATGAATTCCTTTACAACATGTTACCAGATGATAGGTATCTTATTTTAATTGTACCACAGTATTGCAGTACTTGCTGTGTCTGGTTTAATCAATGTACTTGTTGAAATGCTCCAGACTGTCCTGCCAGTAAACATTGAAACTCAAATCTCAGTAGCTTTTTTCTACATTCTGCTATGTGAGTGATATCTCTGTTCTGTTAAAGCCCCTGGGTTAGGCTTGTTTTAAAACTGGACAGCACAACCTTTCGTCTTACCTTATCTTGTCACATGGTATTGCTTTACATAGACATTATTCAAGTTAGACACAAGGTTATTTTTAGAGAGTCATTCAGGCTGCCTTCCTACGAGACCAGTCAAGGAATAAAGGTCAGTTTGAACCATTCCAGCTCCATTCCCAATGAGAATTTTTAAAATCACATGGTTTAGACCTTGATGTGAACTTTGTATATGTGAAGGGGGATTGTATGTTGCACATGTCAGTCTCAATGGTTGCCCGTAACAAGGATTTTGAACCACTCTCAATCATATAAGGCCAGGAGAATTATAATAACATGTAACTAAAGCAACATCTTAAATGGTCATACATTATTAGTGATACTGTTGTATTGTCTAATATTTCTCACAATCAAAATAATATGAGAAAGCCTTTAAGAATGATCATTCATGACTTTTTAAAAGAAATAAAAAGATGTGACACAACAGCATAGCAATTAGCACTGCTGCCTTACAGTTCTTGGGATCAATACCAGTCTGGAGCACTTTCTGTGCAGAGTTTTTGCATCCTATCTGTGATCGGTGTGTGATTTCATTAGATGCTCGGGTTTCCTCTCATCTTGCAAAAACATGCTGGTTAAGTTAATTGGTGTCTCCAAATTGACTCTATTTATGTGCCAAATGACGGACTGGCATCCTGTCTTGAGTGCCCTGTGCTTGAAGGTTCTAGGTTGCCTTGTAGCATACTACAACAAAAACAGCTTTCTGATAACAGCGGGATATAAGGAATAATGAAAGGGTATACCAATCCTACTATGTCTCCTGTGATCATTTGGGTGAATATAATATTTTCCATGTCTGTTCAAATTTGCATGCTAATGAACCTTTTTTCTCAATCTGAAAGTACGCACAGGAACATGAAAGTATTTGCAAATGAGAGGCCATTTGGCACATCTAAATCATTTGTGTAGGTATTGTTGCCTTTGAGAATTTTAAATGCATGCTTGAATCCAAGTATTATCATACCAAGTTGGAATAGAAAACATTTTTATCATTTGCAAATATTGAGTTCCTGTTGGAAATCCCAGCAGAGAGCTGTGTCAATGAGGCAGTCTGTGCAGGCTCAGAGTGTTATTTTTGTGATTTTTTACAGGGTTTCAGCATTCCTTTAAAATGACAAAGCACAACTAAGATTGAAAGTATATAAAAATATACTGTCTTTATTAGGACCCTTTGAATTGTTGCCTACATGCTAGAATTATTACCATGTAGCCTGATCTCATCAGATCTCCAAAACCAAGTAAGGTTGAAGTAAGTGCTGTTGGTGAACCAGTAAGTGACTCTTTTCCACCTTGACCACAATTTGCAAACCACTGACCCAGTATGATGCTGAGTAGCAGAGTGGTGGGGCAGAATGACTTCAGCATATCGCCCAGTTGGATGCTGCACTTCAGTGGTGGATGAAATGGGTCTCTTCATCATTACTGTAAAGCACATCTAATCCCTTGGGATGAAAAGTCCTATACTCCCGTGCATTTTTGTCATTATTAAAGGCTTGCACAAAAAGGACAGTATTTTAATAATATTACTGTATAATAATTGTATTTTATTCTCAGTATCACAGATATACCAAGCACTGAAATAATCACTTTGAAGTATTTTGCACTGTTTGCTCAGTTTGTGTACTTTTTCACAGTTTTTAATAGATATGGGTACTGTCACACTGGTACCATACTGTTGTTTACACTGTTACTGTATTAACTGTCAGTTGTCCTGTTTGCTGCTCTATATATATAAACTGCACCTGAGAGACTAATGAGAAACCTTTAATTATGCTAAGCACCTGTATAAGTACAGTATAATGACAAATAAAGTTGAATTGAATTGAATAGGCAGCAAATTCACAAAAATATCAGACAATTTTTTTTTTATAGGAGATACACTAATATTTTATTCAACATACATAAAAGAGATAAATCTACTATGTTGATTAACATTTGTCATCAACAGGGGGTTGATTATGAAAGTTACAGCTTAGTAGTGTGTGTGAGACAGCAATAGGTTGCAGATGTTGTCTTGGGGAATTTTGTCCCATTCCACTTGTAAAGTCCCGACAAGCATGTGACTGTTTACTGTTTTCAAAGTCCTAGATGCCAAATGTTATTCTAGTTCATCTCACAAATGTTCAATGGGTTTTAAGTCTGGTGAGCTTGTGGTATCCTGCTGGAATGTTGTCATGTCATAATGAGCTCGCAGGAATCACAGAAAGTCTGGTCTCAGGAGTCATTAGTGCAGCCCCCTGCAGTAAGGTTGCCACCAATCAATAGATGTGGATTTCTGTTGCACCTTGACCGTAACTCTTGGGCTTCCTCATTGACTACTTTGTGGTACACAACAGTTAGCAAATAAGTCTACTGTACATATCTCCACCACATTCACTGACTTCCAGCTGGGTAGTGAACACAAAAATGTAACTAATTGTTAAAGAAGATATGAGTACACTGTTAACAATTTCACCTGAGGTGATTTAGTCTAGGTTCCCACTTACTGATAACACAGAACCATTGTTCTCATGGTAAGCATAATGTTTCCTGTTAGTGTTTTTGATTTTTGATTTTTAGGTTTGAATTACAACATTGTAAATTCCTTCATCTACAGTGTACAGGCAACTCTCACACTATAATGGTGATATTGTGTACTTACATAATATTCAAAGCCACTTAAGTGCAGTACACTTAAGTAATATTGATATTAATATGTAGAATCTACTTACAGTACCTTGTTTTTCTAAAAAGACATATGCATAAATAGTGATAACTATATGTTGATGTCCAGTGTGTTTTTTAAAGCTAGGAATTGAAATTTACTCAAGAATAATTTATCAAAATACATTTTTTTAAAAGAAGGTAGGGGTGTCCAGCACAGTATTGGATCTTGGGACCCAATTCAGGTTTAGGACGAGAGGTTTCTTGCTCCTATCTGAATATTTGTTTTTCGGAAACTCCCTGTGGCCTGGATGGCGCAGTGCACCGCATGGTAATTTTATCCCAAAACAGAGTCGGTCAGATCAAAAGTTGCTACCAAGCATTACTGAATCTCATTCACTTGCAAGAGCTTTGATCAATTGTCTTGATAGTTTCCCACTCATACTTTTTGGTTTGGGGAACATGTCAAAATCCGATGCCCAGAGAAGTTCAGACATACAGTAGATCCCCGAAATGCACTTTTGACACCAGAGGAAGGGTAAGGGTTACCATTCACACGCTACTTAGACAATTTTGTAAGCACAGTGCAGGATTTTAGGACCCAATTCAGGTTTAGGATGAGTGGTTTTTTGCTCCTATCTAAATGTTTTTTTTCGGCAACTCCCTGGGGCCTAGATAGCGCAGTGCACCGCATGGTAATTGTATTCCAAAACTGAGTCAGTTGGATCAAAAGTTGTAACCAAGCATTAATGAATCTTATTCACTTGAATGAGCTTTGATCAATTGTCTTAATTGTTTCCCACTCATTCTTTTTGGTTTGGGGAACATGTCAAAATCCTAGAAGTTCAGATATAGATAGCAGAAATGCTCAGTTGACACCCCAGGTAGGGTTAGAGTTAGCATTCACACACTACATAGACATTTTTTAAGCTCAGGGCTGGGTTTTGGTTCCCAAGTCTGGTTTAGAACTAGTGGTTTTTACGTCCTATCTGAATTTTTTTTTTCAGAAACCCCCAGGGGCCTGGATGTCGCGGTGCAACACACAACAACTGTATCTGAAAACTGAGTCGGTAGGATCAAAAGTTTTAATCATCCATTAATGAATCTCATTCAAATGCAAGTGCTTCTATCAGTGGTCTTGATTGTTTCCTATTCATTCTTTTTGTTTTGGGGAACATGTCAAAAACTCATGCCCAGAGAAATTCAGATATAGATAGCAGAAATGCTCAGTTGACACCCCAGGTAGGGTTAGGGTTAGCATTCACATACTACTTAGACAATTTTTACGCTCAGGGGTGAATTTTGGGTCCCAAGTCATGTTAACGACGAGTAGTTTTTACTTCCTATCTGAATGTATTTTTTGGGGGGTCTGTATTGCGCAATTGTATCCCAAAACTGATTCGGTCGAATCAAAAGTTGCTACCAAGCATTACTGAATCTTATTTACTTGCAAGAGCTTTGATCAATTGTCTTGAAAGTTTCCCACTCATACTTTTTGGTTTGGGGAACATGTCAAAATCCGATGACCAGAAGTTCAGATATAGATAGCGGAAGTGCTCTTTTGAAACCCCAGGTAGAGTTAGGGTTAGAAATATACCTGTATGCTGTATGTTACAGAATGTTTTGTCTTATTACAGATCAGGGGGTATATCCTTTGATTTACAGTGGAATACACTGTATTCTGATATATTTTGACATCCATATATACTGGGACAAAAAGTTCAATCCATATATTGTATATTGTACAGTATATTGCCTCAAAGACATTTGCAACCAAATACTGACTTTTACATTCTAAAATTTATTTAAAATTAATTTGTTCCCACACTCATGGTTATTTGACATCAATGCATTGGACACAGTCAGTACCACAGTTTTCTTTAAATATGATCAGATGTATAAATGGGATTAGCCGAAAAAATAATACATAATATATTGTACTGTTTGTTTACATTAATCTGAAAGATACAAATTACTTGACTTTATAGGAAAAAATTTGGATTTGGGATTTTGCTGTCCTAGTACCTTTGGAGGACAAGGCATCTGAGATGAAAGACTCACTCTCTTGCTGTGAGCGAGACAAACTCAGGCAAGGCTCACAATCAAAATCAAAGGAATGCTCGTTGATGTGATACCATGATTCTAAAGTCAGCTCTGCTCAGCTGGCATAATAAGGATAGTGGTGTTGATATCTAATGAAATTACTCATTCTGCTCTATATACATTATTGCCTTCGGAGCATGACCCACTGAAGACCCTTAGCCAGCATCCTTTGATATTATTAGAGATGTTTACTAACTATGTACAGGAAAAATAATGCTACAAAACTGTGTAGAGTGTTGCCACCACATGCCAGAAAAAATAAAGCAGGCCTTATAAAGAGAGCAATTGTATCAGGGTCCTAAAACCAATGCCAATTTCCCCCCCATTATGTCTCCATTTTTTATTAGAACATAACTTAGTCCAGGTATCTGTCTGGAGCCAATTCTGGAAACACAAGACGCAAGGCAAGGCTAAACTCTGGACAGGACAATATTCCATCACAGGGTACACACATTAACCTAGTGAACATATCTTTGGAAGGTCACCAGAGCACCAGGAGAAAATGTATGTGAAGAAAGGGACGATATAACTGCCAAAGCATAATATCATCCTTACATAGTCGTATGAGAAAAAGCAGAGAGGGGAAACTACAGTAAAGGCCCTGAGAGCTAATAATAGAATATTTTTTGAAGATGAAAGGGAAACAGGAAATATACTTAATGAGTCAATAAGTCCAATAAGTGTTTATGAAAGAAGACAATAGTAACATCTCCCATTAGTTTAAATGAATCAAAAGCACTGGAGGGCTGAGAAGAACACAATAACAATATTTCAGCTTGGTCTGATGTCATGTTGACAAGTGACTGGGAAAATGATCTCTATGGTAACAGTGCTGATACAGGTGCATAAGGACTAGAAGCAATTCCAATTAACAAGGAGCAGAGATTTAGAAATCGACTAAAATAACTTATTATTACAGTGGAGCTACTGTATGCAGCATAATACAAAAAGGCCTTTGCTTCTATAAATCTTATAATTCCTAACCTTTATCCATTTTGGATGTTTTCCTCAGCAGCACTGTGTCCTTCTCTGGCCTCTGTCTTAGATCAATTGGGTTTTTTATCTGTTTCTTAAGTTAACTGTAGTGTTTATCTTTCTGTCAGTGTAAGGAATTTTGCATAACTCCTATAACTGTTATTACTTACTGACAAGTTAAATACTAAACTCAAAAACTACAGCTATTATATTGCCATTGACCTGAAATTTAAGTACATTTATTATTATTAAAAAATGTAATATTCAACTTTTAAGCAGACACCACCTTCTCTGGACACACACATACAAAACATTTCCATATAACATGAGGATGTGCCTGGCAGGGTTTCTCAGGTTACTGGCAGTATCACATCAACAGTAACTTGTTGGGCTGCTTTACGGTGCTTTACATAGTCTCCATGGGGAGATACTGAACACAGGACTCATCATCTGTATGTGAGAAAAAGATGCTGAATTCTTGTTCATTTTTTGCTGGCAATATCAATGCAATCCGGACAGTGCTTGATGTTATTCCAAAATGATGTCATGCAGGATAAAATACAGAATTCATTTTGAAAATCCATATTTTCACTTTGATTTTGTTCATACAGTTTAGAATCATAAAAATTATATCATGTAAAACATTTTACTCTTTTTGATATTACAATATTCTTTGAGAATTTGAAAGAAGACGAAACTTCTATTTAGTATTTGACAAGTGTGCAGACAGATAGTAGTTGCACTTTCAGAAAACACTATGCTGTAAAATGTTTAAAAAATGAATAGACGAATTCATTTCATGGAAAAAAACAATCTAGTTTTCGGATGGGTGCCTAGATAGGAGAAGGTTGTCTGTGTAACAAATTGAGATGGAGAAATTTTTTCCCCCATGATGATGTAAGACACTGGCTCCTAAGTGAAAAAAGTAATTAGGCCACTTCACTCAGCAGTCAGCACATCTAACCTCTGGGCTTTGGGGTATACAGTATCTTTGGATAGTCACTGCAACCCCAGGACTTTAAAATGATTGATGGTGACTCCCTGGAGTATAGATGAGAGTGAAGCATTCAATCACCCACTTATTGATTCCCCAATGAACTTTGTAAATTGAATGCTCCCTTCCATGGTTGTTAATTATCACTTGCAGTTTTCTTTCTTTCTCTTTTCTTTCTTTCAGGATATAAGGCTTTTAGAATAAGACCTTCCAATCTCTGCCAGTATTGCATAGATCATTTCTTCTTCTGGAAGGATGCTACCAGTTATTGGCTCGGCTTCACACCATTATTTCATTCTTGTAATTCATCTGCTTGACCAGGTCTCATTTCTGTAGCCGACTTCCACCAGAGTTCATTCATGCCAATACTTCTTGCTACTGTATCTTGTTTATTTTGTAATAATGTCCTCTAACATTGGACCATTCAAGCTGTTTAACAAGCAACCAGTGGAGGACAGATTACCCGGTGTACAAAACTGAAACGATTGGGAAGCTGTCAAATGAGCGACTGCACAACTCTGTCCATCTTTGCTGTTATCATGTAAAAGGCCTCTAAGTTGAGCTATTGCTGTAATGGATAGTGAACCTTGCCAGTAGTTCATGATCCTGCAAAATGAATCACTTTTTTGTTTGTGTGAGTGGTGCATTTGCTATAGTAGGTTTCTTTACATGACCCAGTTCAACACTGTGCCTACAGCAAAAAATGTATACTTGTTACAACATTCACATTTATGTTCCTTAGAGTGTGACCTACTTTCAACAAAATTTATGCAACTGGAAGGAGTTTTTTTTCCTGAACAGTGCCCTCTTGTACTATTGCTGTGATTGGCATTTTTCTTTTACTTAACACAACATGGTATTTCTGGTTTTGATGATGAATCCCAATTAGAAACCTGTTCAAGCCTGTAATATATCTCAAGGGAAGGGAGCTCTAAGATCAGGGATTAGTTGAATTTTATATAAAAACCTCCCTGCTGCTAATTATATGCTTCACTGCTACTATGAAGCAACACCTCTCATAATTTGATAAAGGAATTTTGAATGTTTCTACAAAGATATTAACAGAAGGCATATTATTATTGTTAGGTCATAAAAAGAAGAAAGGTAGGAATTTATGATGTTCAGAATTTATTTTAACACTATTAATGTTTTCTTATATAATCATTAATTTAATTTTGAATATGTATCCAGTTGACTTTTTCCTATTAATCATCATTTCTGTACAGAAAACTAAAGATACACAAAGAAGATTTTATAATAACAAAAATTATTGGATACAATGACTAGGTTAATTATTTTATATATCCTGTGGCTCGTAAAACAGAAAAGCGTTATAAAACACAAACAGTTCCACAGTTTGCAAAGAAAGCCTTCTTAATTAGAGAAAGTTTTCCCCCTGTATTTAGCTGTCAAATTAAAATAAAGTGTGTTTGAAATATTGAAAAAAACATCAGAGTGAAATTATTCTGAGAAGACCTCTGAAGTTACAGATCTCTGAAAGTAATCTCCATTTCACTCGCATGAAAATGATCATTATTATTACATTGGGATTGGTGCCATTCATAGCTAGGCTTTTTGGGTCAATAAACAAGGCTGTATTTTTAATTTCATGCACTAAGGAAGACTTTCTGGCTTTCAGTATCCAAACATTGAATTGCATTAGTTTTAAAATTAATTATTTTTATTTTGGGAAGTAAGTGAAATCAGTACAAATTAACCCTCAGTAAAACAAAACCCACAAAAAGAAGGTTTGTGGAGATGTTTTGGTTTGCTGGTTTAACTCACCTTCTAAAGTAGGAAGGAAAGGTTTTCCACACATTGAAGGAATTCAATATTGTTGTCTAAATACCCTTTATTTACAGTGGAAAGTTCAAGTAAAATGTTAACTCTTAAAATAATTCACATTAAGTAATGTAAATGCTTTATGTGAATGAAAAGGAACAGAAATACCTTACCCTTTGGATTCCTCATTACATTTACATAAACAATATTAGTTATGAAGTCATGAGACTAGTCCACTTTTCAGCTTTGTAATGCAAATGAACAATCCTTCCCAACTTATTTTCCCTCCACACACTTTGGGCTTTCTTTAAACTTTGTGTAACAAACAGAGCTCCAACTGAACAGAATTTGTATTACCAAAAAATCTGCCCTTGCCTTTTATGCACAATCCAAAAAACGATATTCTCTACTCATTTCTGAGTTGGTGAGTTGTAATCTTACCTGTGTCTGCTGTAGTTGAAGGTCTACTTCAATAGGTTTGTATAGTAAATATTACTTCTATTACCTTTTCCAGTGTTTTGTTACAAATTCTGAATAAGACTACTTTACAATAAAAACATTATGTTTTTTAATAAAACCACTTAATTCCTGTAAAATGTATCTTGACATTGTGTTAAAATACAGATGATTTGGATTAGATTTATTGATCACAGACATTTACATTTCAGTAATTTAGCACATGCACCTGATCAAATTAAATAGAGGATGGTATGTCTCAATGAAACATCCACATTTCAAAGACATTATAAATAAATGAATACATCATTAATAAACTTCTCCTGGTAACACCACAGCTCTGAATAGATTGATAAATGAACAGAATGTGGTATAATCTGCGTTATTTCACTTCGTTTTTTTTACATCTTATTTCATAAAGTTTTTAAATTAGCAAACAAATGAGTAGAGCTGCTGGAAATGTTTTGATGTCTCAATCATGGTTTTTTAATTATAAATACATGAATAACCATTCAAATAGACCCCCCAAATCACATGGCTTATCAATATCAAGAAAGAACGGCACACTGAAGGAACAAATGCAAGGTAGTAGATGTTTTATAATAGATCAATTTGGGCTTATTTTGGTCTGCACTTTACGATTACAGTGGGAGATGGTTTTCTTTTCTAGTTAAAAATATTCACTATAAGTCTTAAGGTACAGTATACTTCTTTATCAATATTGATGATAACAACAGAAATCAGAGTGTGGAAACATGAAATGTGTTACATAATAATGTGAGTAGGCAAAAGTCTTCCTCCTGGTTCATGTGAATTTATCTTTGCAAGGTACTTCATGTCTGAGATCAAGGCTACAATAAAAACAAAGGCCATTGAAAAGCAGCACCTGGGTTTGGCAGAGCAGCAGAACAGGAGATATTTCATCATATAACTCAAAAGATCCTTCATGATGAGCAAGCAGTCTGATTCACACACCACTTGTGATCAAAGTCAGATTGGGTACATGTCCGTCTGTATGGGGAACCTGCTTTTCTTATCACCAGACTATACAGTATGTTTAAGACAAAGCAAGGTATGTGAAACTATGGATATGGTCCAATTTTAAATTCAGTTGTAAAAATCTACAGTAATTTATGGAGAGAATATTCACTGAGAAAATATGCCAGGATCCCAAAAAGCAGGACATAATTAAATAAGAAAGCCTAGAACATAAACAAAATAAGCTGGAATGCAAGAGAAATGTATAAGAAAAAGATACAGTTCTGCTATTTTTTTTTAAGAAAACACTTGTCATATGTATATAGAAAACAGCTAGTGAAAAGTTCAAAGGTTATACGTGTTAGCATAGGCCATTTAAACCGACTGGATTTTTCACTCAGTGAGCACTTCAATGCATTGGGTATTTCTTAACTATAGGAATATACTGTACTATGGGTAAAAACAACTCTGTTACTCCAAAATCGATGAAAAACACCTTGATTCTCTTGTCCCATGCCTGGCTAGGCTGATACAGTTATTTTTATCAGTTCATTGTATAATGAGCAACCACTTTCTGACCTAGATGCAGGAATAAAATATCCATTAAATAAATATCCATTGTGGCATTACACGGGGGCGTGTTCAGTGTGGAGGTGGAGCCATGGATTAAGGGCGCGTTGCCTTTGTAACCACAGCTGTTCTGGCTAATTAATGACAAGCCTCAGCTGTAGGACCCCTTTAACAGCACAGTAAACACATCCAGGGGGAATGAGCAACCCCCAAAAGGGGGAGGAGCTTCAGTGAACACCTGTAAAAGTCGATGCTCCGTCTGAGGTGTTGTTGTGAGGTTAGCGAAAACCGAAAAAAAACAACAAAAAAGGGGGGAAAAGAACAAAAAAAACAACAAAAAAGAAAAATTTGCCACTGTGCGCCATGGCATCCAGACTGGACCTACCCTATCTAACGGGGTCCAGCCTGGGAAAAAGAACCTGCTTAGCACAGCGTTAGTGAGACTAGACTTACCCTATTTAACGGGGTCCAGTCTGGAAGAGCAGGGAGCGCAAGGCGAAAAGAAAATAAAAACTCAATCTGTGAAAATGGGTTAGCCTGACCCAGTGGAGATGCATGGTGGGACAAACAAAAAGAAAAGAAGGGAAAAACGACGGCCTCACACTTGGTAACAATCCCCTCTGGGATTCCTGATGGAATGCTCCACCCCTTGCGGGGATCTGCACGTCCCTCCGTGAGGTGTTCAGTGTGTTCTTCAAGGGTTCCCACAGCTGCGGCTTGTCTCTGCCTCCACACTGAACAACTCCCCGCGAAATGCTTAACCATCCATCTGTTCATCCTTTTTGTTGTTGCTTCACGCAATTCAGGGCCGTGGTGGACCCTATCCTGTGAAGAAACTGGCAAAGAGTGGGATACATCAGGACACCAGTCAATTGCAGGGTACACACATACACAGCAGGGCTGATTTTACTCCACAAAGATAGTACCCCAGGTCCCGAATTGACCCCAAGGCCCCAGTAGTGTGAGGCAGCAATGCTAACCACTGCACCATTGTGTCACCCATATAACCTGAACTCACAGTCCAAAATCATTGAGTTTGTTTTTCAGTGCTAAGACCCATCCAAATAACTATAACTGTGCTACCAGTACTGCTGCAGCAGAAAATCCCAGCAGGAGCTGGTTTTTATCCAGGTGGTTTAAAAGTCAATGCAAATGCTCAAGTGTGGTGCTTATGTGATTATGTGTGTCAAACTGTGCTGTGAGATACAGGAGGTTTTGGAGAGGAACATTTCTGGCACCAGCAAAAGTTAAGTCTGTGTTCACATTCTTCATTGTGGAAACAAATTCACATCCCTTCAGGGGATGCAGCTTTGCTCTCTGAGTCCTCCGTCTGAAGTGCATGAGTCATGGAACCAGTGAACCAATGCATCACGTTCCCTTAAAAAATATCAGCAGCCTCAGAGAGCAAAATGTATAATTTATAACACTGCACTAACTCTTCTCCTTTTTACAAGCACCTCGATGAAAACCCTTTTGGTGGATTCAACCCCCTCCGCTTTCTCCCTGAGCAAAATTAATTTTGGAAGGACTTTAGTTGGTGAAGTGTCTGCAGCAGCACTATAAGCATGCTGTTGAGATGCACCAATGAATATGTCATTGCATATGTGGGCCACTTCAGTAGAAACAAAAAAGTGTAAAAAAGACATCCTGCTTGTGCACCAGTGGTCATAATTCTGTTTTTATGTAGGAATCCTGTTCTATTGATTTAATCTTCCTACTGGTTCTGGCATTCCATTAACCTGGTGGCAGAAATAATTTTGAGGAATAACATTGCAGTACTGAAACCATCACAAGCAATAAATAAACATTAAAGTTCACAAGTGTACTTGAAAAAGGAATGGGAGTATTTATTGTGCCACATCAAATTAATGCAAATAACTTCTAGGCATCATGCCAGTCGTAATAGGGCAACTAAAGAGTGGAGACTATATAATATAAAACACAATCTTGGAATATGTTCATAGGTCTTCACTCCCACAAACACAATTAGGATAAGATCACATAATTTGATGATCTTTTTACCATGCAGGCATGTAAAATGCAAAACAATTCAAATCTGCTCTCAAACGTTTTTGTACTTTCAGCACATCTCAAAAATGTCTGATTGAGTTTAGCACCTCAAAATGTTTAGAGGAGGAAGGGGAGATTATGTCCAGCAGCATTATGTTTGCTGTATAGCAGAATTACAGTTCATTACTTTGTTTTATTAAATATTGTCTACCAAGTAACCAGGAGTACATCGCACACTTGTTAACATTGTTCTGTAGCAGTGTAACACAATACCTAAAGGACAGATGTGGTTCATAACTGTATCCATCAGTGTTGATATCTTGTTTTGTACATCTATCTAATTAAAACATAAAGGTTCAGGATGACAAGATAATGGAAACAGATAAGAACATGTTTTTCTATTCAATACAGTATTTACAGCATACTGTTTTTGAAAAGGTCAATTTAACATTTAGAAAGAAAACTTGTAAAGCCAATCTCCTTCCAAAAATAATAAGGAGGAAAAAAATCTGTTCTCCTGTAATTAAATTTCTTAAGCACTGCTAAGTCCTGTGGGAACATCTTGGAAATGTAATGATCCTTGCTAGTGGTGCTAACTATTCTTTTTATTATCTTGCCACTACAGAACCTCTGTCCATGTCTTCTTCACTGTCTCAAGCATCAGTCTGCTGTGCCTGTATACAGAGCCAGATTTCCCCCTATTTTGGGACACTGCAAAGATCTCTAGAATCATGATGGCAATTGTTCTCTATGTTTTCTACTAGAAAACTAGAAAGATTATGTATTCCCTTTGTTTTGTATTCATATATTAAATTATCTTAAATATAACTTTATATTGTAATGCTGCTGCTTTAACCTGACTGACAACTGCGGTTTGAGGCAATGGGGTGAACCCAAGTGTAGGCAAAGACACACAATCTGGCTAGTGTAGTGAGCAAAAACCGAGACAAAGTCAAAAGCCATAGTTGAGAGTTGAAGACATTGGGCAAATGAACAAATGGGAAATCCAAAAAACGCTGTAAGTGAGAGAGAACACAGGGGTGATCCAGAAACACAGGGGTAGTCAAAGCACCAGCACAGTACATAGCCAGAAGAACCAAACAATGAACAAAGGGAAACTGAATGACGAGACTGGAGACAAAACTCTAAGACTGAGCAGAGAGGTGATGTCTAGGATGCTCTTAACTATCCTGCTGCTAGAGGTTATAGGTGAAGTAATTGTGTGCAGGTAAAATCGATCTTCTGCCAGATCACAATGTCATGGCAGATCAGAGACTTGGCACGTTAGTTACCGTGGTATTTCTGGTGCGTTGTCCAGTGCTTGAATGGGAGTGGGTGTGACAGTTGTGAATGAGCGTGTGTTTTGTGATGGACTGGCATCCCGTCTATGTTGTATCCTGCAGTATCCTGCCTTTTACCCACTAGTTCTTGGGTTAGGATCTGTGCCACTGTGATCTTGAATTGGATAACCCATTATTGAAAGTGATGATGATGTAATAACTTTATATACTGTACAAAAATTATATAATATAAAGTTATCTTTAAAGTTAATCATAGATAAACAGTACTACTAAATTTTATAGGCCTGACAAAAAGCACATTTGTCTCAAACCATCTTCATGCATACCATTTAGATGTTGTGTCCTTTCAGCACAAACATTTTCACATTTATTGTAAACCAGCTCCATGCTATGAGAGGAAGCTAGCTGCACTCTTTAAGTTTTGTTAAGATAGACCCAGGACAGTCAGAGTAATGGACATCTAAGGCGTTTTTCCTGTAGTTAGTTTTGTTTTATGTATGTGGCTCATCATCGACAATTTTACTTGTTGTGAACATGGAAGAGCTCCTTCACTGCTAAGAGCTAAAGCCTCTTCAGTAGAGTGCCTTTGAGCACTATTGTAGGTGTTGTGTTTTTCCCATTTTAAAAGTACTTTTCAACAATGGCTTATCACTGATGAAGAATAACAATTGTTTGACCGATTTCTTTAAAGAAAACAATGCTACTTTAGAATAAATCCTTTTCAAGATTATTATTTGAGACCAGTTTTGAGAGTTGTATAAAGGTATAGTGTTGATAAAATAACTGTATAATGACATGTTGGTGTTATATTATCATGTATTTTACAGTATATACTGTAGTGTTTTTAAAATATCAAAGTATCTAATTGGTTTTGTTCTTCACTTCTCCTTTATTTTCAAATTCAGTAATTTTATCAACCTAATGCATTCATTACATTGGTCTTTAGGTAGGCAATTCCTTTAAAGCCACACACAATGATTCATTGAGCCAGATCTTATCCTGATTTCTAGACATGAAGCGATCAGAGGGAACATGACTCCATCACAGAAACTACCACCAGCAATGCTACTTTCCCTCTATGCAGCTGAGTGGTCTGGAGCAACTGGAGCAAAGTATCTCTCTCGAGCTACAGCCCCAGTGTATGACGGGGACTTTGAAATTGATTTCCTTCTGTTACCACACTTGTTTATTTCACATTTTAATCTTTAGTCTTATTCCACATTTTTAAATTGATGAAAACATGCTTGACAACATGACGACTTATCATGTTGTTTAATTTAAAAATCCTTTGAACATTGGAAATTATGTTTATACTGTGGTGGCAGTAAATTTCCTGATAAAAGGTTATTAGTAATGTTGGATTGCATAAGATCAGTATGTGTTCATTATGTGGGCAGTGTAGCCCTCACAGCAATTATTCAGCTCTCTGCCTTGTCCTTGACTTATTTCATTTTTTTTGTTTTGCTCTTCTTGTTTTTTTTCTATATATCATCAAATGCTAGCTTTATTTCCACCTCCCACTTCAGGGTCTGTGCTTGTCACCAGACACATACTGTAGGCATGCTTGCTTGAAAATGCATTAACTCACTCAAACATGTGCAGTTCTCCAGATTGTGATAATGATTCTATGATTAACACTTGGCAAAGTATTGAAAAATATTATAATGAATGCAGAGAAGTCACATAGAGTATTCTTGCCAACTTTCACGTCTAGAATGCATAATGATGTCCATGTTGCACCTAAAAAAAACACCTAATCAATGAAAACGAAGACCACAAATACTTAACACTGAAGCACAAGTGAACATGAACAACTGAAAGGTAGTCATACTTAACTATCCTGCTTCTAGAGGTTAGAGGATGCTGTATCACGGACAATGTCGTGGAGAGTTGTATGATTTACTCTTATTTGTTTATATAATACCATTTCAATTATTTTTTTCTGACTATGTGACTATGAGCCACCACAATGTTACCACAATATTAATTCTATGATGAATAATAATAATCTAGAATTATATTATGTAGAATTAAATAGAATATTTCTGGAGTGTTTTAGTCATAGTGAATTTGGCATAAACCCCTGGCTAAAGGCTAACCTCCTGGACGTAGGAGGAGGAAACTGGGACTGTCATGCAGAGCGAGGAGTGACACAGGGGCAGCTGCAAGGATGAAGATGGGGTGGAGAAGGGATGCAAAAGACAGCTAGATGTGAAGAAGAAAAGGCTTACATGTAGCATTTAGGGTTTTTTAAAATTTACGACATGGTGTCAGGAAAGACTACGGCTGAGTTATGAACTCGTCTTCTGTCATCCCTCCCAAATTATCACTGTAAACTCCATGAGAACATTACAGCATGAGAGGAGCAGACAAGGAACACAAAGACTTTTGTCCTGTAAAGGAAAATGAAGTAAACTGAAATTAATTTCTGTACATCTCAGACTGATTTTTAAATGATCCTGTCACGCCCTCTGCAGCCAGAGGGCGCTCCTTCTCTGTCCTGTCCCTAGTTTCCGGTCTGCTGTCCTTCCTGTCCCTCTCTTTCCCTTGGGCTATATATTTCCGGGTCTTGCACTCTGTCCTCGCTAAGCATTGACGTTCGGATGACCTGAGACCCGCCTAGCACCAGGGCGCCCCACGTCTGCTCCCTGAGGGCATAGGTTTCTATGCGGCATTCCTGAACTCTTTGCACTATGAGCCCGGGCCTTTTTCCCGTCTCGCCTCTACGCATATGGGTCTTTTTCCGCTCTGCTGCTCCCCACGGTTAGTCCCTTTGGACGTCCGTGACAGAATGCTGAGCCACCTACTGACCCCGCGAGCGGCGCTTTTTTTTTGTCTTGCCGCAGTTTTTTTTTCTTTTTTTTTTCTCTGGGCTGTTTTTTTTTTTCAGTTCCTCTATTCTAATCACTGGATATCATTCCGATCTTCCGTGCCTGTGAGCGGGTCCTGTACCTGGTCTTTCCCAGGTTTTTGTCTGTTGTGTTTGTGCTTGTGTACTTTTTTGTTTTAGTCTCTGGAGCTCTTCTCTACCCCCCCTTCCTCCACCCAATAAAGGTTTATACCCCGGAGGAAGGGGTAGCTCTCAGCCGTGGATTCCCAGAGGTTTCCTTTCAGTTAAATGAGGTTTTTCCTCCCCCCAGTGCTGGGCAGCTCATTTATTTGTATGGGCGTCGGGAGCCGCCCTTGAAGGGGGGGGTACTGTCACGCCCTCTGCAGCCAAATGAAACTCTTTTGCAATACACGTGAAGGAATGGGTGAAAAAACAGTAGAAAAAATGAAAAATAGCTTTTGTTGGGGCTTTAGGACTTTTCTTTTAGGACTATGAATTTTGAGTGATTCAAAGCTGAATTATGTGCAGCCATTTAATACAATAGAGTAAGAAGATGGTATTGTACACCATATTATATCAAAAACATTAAAAAATGCTCAGATATGTTTTGAGAGTTTTATGGCTTATTCTCAGGTTATACCTCAAGCACCGTTAATTGTAGTAAAACTACTCAAATAACAAGAGTGCATTTATACAGTAAAACAAGTAATTGCACTTGTTCTCTAAAAAAGCTAAATATACACATCATCCACTTTCAATACCATATGAAAAAGTAAATGATACAAATCTTAACTATTTCAAAGGTTTATTGCATGTCTGTTGTTTACTTTATCACATTATTTAGGACGTGCAACAGAGTAAAGTAATGTGGTCTATTGTTTGTAGAAGAAAATATCATTGTTGTGGTTATTGGGCTCAGGATAAAGGAAAACAATTGTCCATATGATTGTGGAAGAACCAATCCAGGAGACAGGGAATCCTAATGCATGAGATGCTGAAAATGCTGTACTGTACATACCTGTTCTAGACCCAGGATATCTGTTCACTTTGATTCAAGTCATATATTCTTTTCTTTATTTTTTCTTTATTTCAAATGGCCAGCCTTAGTCCTGCAGATCTTACAGGAGGCCATGAGGTCATCAATTTCTAAAGACTTGGAAGATATATTCATCTGTTCATTAAGATATTTTGGTCATGTAAGTCAGGAATGGACCAACCATTGATCTTGAGAGCTTCCAGGTGTTAATAGTTCCATGTTGAATGATCTCTAAACTGCACTGACGAAACACCTGCTATAGTGGTCTGCACAACATTTTTTTAATTAGGAAAATTATAATTTAAGATCAAGCTGGATTGCGACTCTAGGACCAAGGCAGTTTTCCCTTCCATGGTCATCACCTACTTACAGTACCATCAAGAAATACAATACAAATTTCTTCTAACAGGTTTTGCTGTCAATAATGCTCAGAATTCCAAATGATGAAGAACTCCACCCTGTGTGACTTATTCACAATCGTGCATATTTTCTAAGTAGATGTCCCCAGAGTAAAAAGATGTGATCATATTGTTATTTTTGACCCTTTTGTTGTCATTTTTTTTGCAGTCACCCATTTTTATTTTAACAAAGTGCAATCAAAGCAAGTCTTTTTTTAAATTCATATGCAGCATCAGCAAGTTCATGATGCTGGTCACTTGGTCTGTCCTGATGGTAATGTGTTGTAGACATAATAACTGCTTACTGTGGTTTTGTATGGGTGGAGAATTATTATTCACAAGTCTGAGACTTATATGAACTGACATTTTTTCTTGCCTAAAGTGCTCTTTATATCCCAAACTGTGCAATAATCTTAGCACAGCAGTCTTTCTCAAGCTTTCTAAAACATGAGCAAATCACTTCAGAAAATTGATTTTAACTTCATTCCAGTGATGAACTCTGCAGTTGTTATTATTTATATTACATCTTCACTTTATATTGGAAACCTAAAAGGAAATTTAGGCATACACTGTAGTATGGAGCTCTGACATATCTGAGCTTCTCTGTATTTTAAAGGCCCAACTGACATGAGTCTAAACTACTAACTAAATCTACAAGTGAGTTCAAGTCCCCCTAGATTTTGGGGTGAAATATGTTAACAACAACCATTCTGATTGTTTAACATGCAAAACAACCAACAGTTACTGCAAAAACATACGTTGATATATTTTACCACCTGACTTCACCAGTACAAACTGTTACACTTCTACATATTCATCTGGTAAATACTGTAAGTCACATATTAATAATATTGTTAATGTGGCAGGGCACGTCCAGTCCCTTAATTTGGTGCTGTGCACAATTGTGACTGATTGGTGAAGAATAAACTCTGGGTGGATATGAGCGTATACATTTGATAGAGTCCCGCATATTTAATAAACATCAAAGCTCTATATAATTTGTGAATTCTCTGGCCGCAGTAGTATAATCTGAGCTGAATATGAGCCAAGAGTCCGTATGCCCGTATGTATTAATAAATAACTGGTTGTCTCTGATGGTACTCTTATCCCTCAAGTGAGATTTGTTATCTTGCTGTTTATTTCAATAGTTTATTAATTTAGCATACCATTTGGGGGCTCTTCCAATCCTTCTGAGCTGGAAAGCTATAAACACATATCTCAAAGTGATATTTTCTGTTATTTTTGGTCTGCTTCTACTCTGAGTATCTGCCCAGGTTTATGAACAGTTATTAGTGATAAAGTACCATAAGAAGTTTGGATTTCTGACCAAACAAGCGATACCTTTTGCTGGGCCACTGTGCTGTGATCCTAGTTTTTGGGTGCGATGGGGTTTCATTCCAATCCTGGAATTTCTGGTCTGGAACACATATTGTGCTACCCAGGTAGAGTGTACCCTGCCAAGAATGTCACAAAACAAGTACCAGATCAGTGCCACTTTGTTCAACACATTGCTTTTTATGTAAACCCAGAATGAAAGAATTGATGTGAACCTTGTTTGGCTGTTAGAGAGAAATATCTCCAGGCATTGCTCATGTTCATTGTTATTGTTAGGAATGAGGTACCCCAGAGTGGTGGCCCTATGCTGTATACAGTATCTGCCACTATAAGAGCTGATATCCTGTTCAAAGTATTTGCATGAATATTATCTGAAAAGAGATACAGTATGTACATTTTAGACTGCTTTAGGTTCTTCATATCCAACTTCTGTAAACTGCATAAGGTTAACTTTTTCAATCCACTTCTATATCTACTACTATTTTCTGTGTGTGATGTGCCCTATCCTCCTGGGGCTTTTGCCCCTTTGAAATACCTTTGGGGTAATGGCATGTGGAAAATGAGCATCAGATTCAACCCATTCAATCTACCATTAGAAATGAATATCGAATGAGAGAGACCAGTTACTCACTCTGGGGAGAATTGCACAGTTTTTCATGCAGGGACAAAACATTGGTATTGCTTTAAACTACTTCCCGCAAGCTGCTTGCTAACTGGAAATGGCCTTTTGAGATCACACAGCACCTGGGGGATGTACTGTAGATTATGAGGTGTGCTGCCCAGAGAAGCAGACAAAAGCAAGTCTACCAATTCTACTTAATACAAGCATGATGAGAAAAGGAGGAGTTTTTTGTTCTTGAGCTTTACCAAATAATGTCAATATTTTTTGTAATGCACGAGGCCCTGACTATCTTGCAAAAAGAGTATTTGGACCGCACCAGAACTGTGAGGCTATCTAGACAAGCAGTCATTTTTGGCAGGCACATCTCAAAAAAGCAGATTCTGGGAAATGCAAGAATGGATGGGATGACACAAAGTATCTCTGGTACCTCTTGTGAAAGAGGTGGGACAAACCTTTATCTGAAAAGGTTGCTGCAATTGCATCCTATCCACCCAAGTGCAGTTGGAAGTTTTTGGGACCTGTGGAGAATTACTGCCTTTTTTGTCTGATTTTTCTACTCTTGCCTTTCCTTCAACTGAATTGACTTGAAAGGGTTCCAGTTCTGTAGTGGACTGGCATCTCATCCAGGGTGTACCTTGCCTTGCACCCATTGCTTGCTGGGATAGGCCCTGGCTCCACCCAAACCTGAATTGGAAGAAGTCGTTAGAAAACACATGGATGGTTGGATGGGTGGGATCTGCAGATATGGTCCGGTTAATACCATCGCTGTTTTCCTCTCCTGTGACCTCAGACAGTTTGAACCAAAAAGACCCTTCCAACCCATGAGGTTTTGAAAGCTGAAGACTCATGAAGAATGTGATTTTCGTTTTCCTTTTGTTTGATTCTGTATTCTATGATTACAGCTGCATTTTACATTTGTGTTTGCCAGTAGCAGAGAAGTATGAAATATAAAGAATACATTTAACACAACCAGGTTTCTTCTTGACCACTTTTTTCCTACCAAAAACAGGACTGACTACACCCTGCAACAGAGAGGTTTGTGTATGTTATAGAAATGCAACAATATTTATTTCCACTACATTTGATAAATGTTTGTAACATTTTAAAGTGGGCTTGAAAAATGTTATTTGCAGAAATCAGTCAAGGTTAGTCCAAAACCTGTGAGTTTTCACGTGGTGATTGTAATTCAATTTCTACAGTGTTAAAGCAAATGAGCATGACCCATAAAGGCAGTTACTCCTGGAGAATCCTGATGTGGCTGGCAGCAGTAATAATACAGTACTTCATACCAATTCTATGGTACGAATGGACTGTGATTCTTCAATCATGTATGTTGCGCTGATGGATTTATATTTATTTATAATGCATAAAGGCATTACTTCAATTGTTTTTACAAATTTCCTTGTGAACCCCTGTGGCTTGATCTAGTAGTTCTCACCATAGTTTTGCAATCTGTTAGGCAATGACCAAGTAACCAGAAGTCACTCTTTATTGTGGGTGGTGCGTCTCAAACATTTACAGTACATAACATTTTTTGCTTTGTTGAAAGAACCTTAAGCAGCTGATGACTGACCGTGAGTCATTCAGTTTTGTGGAACATAATTTTGAGTCCCATTCAAGCTACATTATTTTATGGTGTAGAGTATTACATTATTATCCAAAAAAATTAAAGACAATGAAGAGAAAGAGCTTAAAAGCCAAATAAAATGGCTACAATTCAAAAGTCAAAAGTGTCCAATTTAAATCAATGGATGTTATGTTAAAATGTATAATGCACTAATAAGGCCTTATTTAGTTTAACACCAGTACATCTGTAATGTATATTGTTATTCCACAATGACACCAAAAAATATTCTCATTAAAACAAAGAAGCTAACCAAAGAACAACGATCAGCAGTTAAATTAATTACATTTTGACAAACAAAACAAATTTGTGTTTAGATACATAGTTTTTGAAGAACAGATAATCAATTTAACTGTTTAAGTAGGATAACATAATTGATCACCAATATTACATCTCTAAGGACATACAGTACATTACCATTCTACTAGAAATTGGTGTAAATGGCACCCTTTTGTTTAAAACAGATCATAAAGTAAAGGACTTCTTTCATTACATTTGTTTCATTCACCTGTGACATTGTTTTCAGCCTGCAATAAATACAGCATGAGAAAAAAAAAATAATATTAAAAAATGACTGTAGTTTGACACCTGCAGGAATATGATTTGTATACTTGGAGGCCATTCAGGAGCAACATTGACCACAGATAGATACATTTTGTTTTCTGTTGGGCAGAAAACATTTGAAATTGAGCCAGACTCTGACAATTTGTATTCACCAGTTTTGCCTCCCCTGGAAGATAAAGAGTGTGGAGACATTGCAATGTAGATGCTGACTGTTTAATTGATCAAAACAGTTCTCTGAGATCAGACCAAGACTGAGATGTGGACTACGATGATATGGGGAGGAACCTTCTCTAACACAGAAAGGTCTTTGGTTTGGCTGCTCAGCTGTACATTGATGACATCCTTGAGTTCCAACAGGTATACAATAAGACAATCTAGAAGTGTCAGCTTTCCAGCAGGACAATGGAAGGGCTATGAGATATGACTTCAAGTAAAAGTAAAAAAATTGCCTTTGTCTAGCTTTATCTCTTGATATGAGTCCAGTGGAACATCTGCAAGGCCAATTTGCCAGCGTAATTAACATCTTTGATCTTCCAGCTGCACAAGAAGAGTAGTGAAACAAGCAGTTTATCAAAAAGCTGATCAGGTTCATGGGTTAATGCTATCTGCACAGGTTTAACGGAAGCTCATGCCTAATAGTAAATCAATAATGTTTGATCTGTACTCTTTACACTTTCTGTGATTTTGCTTGATATATATGCTGTATGTATATATATGATATATATGCTTGATATATATGCTGTATGTATATATATGCTTTATATATATCAGCTTGAGTTCTTCCTGCACCATTTCACCAACTTCCACCCGTCCCTCAAATATACGGTTAACATATCTTCCACCACTCTTCCGTTTCTAGACATCCAGTTGTCTATCAACTACCCCCGACTATCCACCTCAGTTTATTACAAACCCACGGATTCACACAGCTACCTCCTGTACAGCTCATTTCACCCCAACCACACTAAAAACTCTCTTCCTTTTTCACAGTTCCTTAGGTTACGACGACTATGCAGCGACGACATCGCTACATGTACAGTACATGAAAGAACATACTTCAAATCCTGGTGCCAGGAGTTCAGACTGAACAAACCAAAACTGAATACCTAACTCCATATTTCGGCTCCATTCAAGAAATGGCTGGAAGAGATCCTTGGCTCAATTAACTACTAACTACCAAATGGGCTAGAATGGACTAAACGGTGACTAAAAAGGTTTGTAAGCTTTCTCTTGTTCTTAAGTACTCACTTTATTATTTCTTCTTCTAGTTATTTGTTTTTTAGAGCTGGTGTGTTTTTCAGTTTCGCACTAGTCTCTTTCCCTGGCCCCTGTGTGTTTAAGGCAGCTGACTAGCTAGCAAGGTGAGTTCATGTAGCGATATACAGTATATCATCATATCTGTGCAATTGGCTCTCCCAGTACTGACTTCACTTTCAAAACTTTGGCCCTTATCCAGGCTATTTTAGTCACTTGAAAAAAAGAGAAGGCAGTTGAATGGTATATGGAAACAGCCTTTAATTATTAACCATTATTGTCCGGTGTTTCAGGATAGGATCAATAAAACATACACATCCAAATCTGCCCAGGAAGAGAAATAAAAGGGCATGCACTAAAATAGTTATGTTTTCACATACACAATTCAAAGGTATGAAGACAAAACCTTAAAGTTTGTTTAATAGAAAAACTTTTTCTACATCGAGTGTACTGTATGTAAGACATTCAGACTCATGGGTACTCTATTTGATTGATTTACTGTGAAAGAGTTATGAATGTCTTTAGGCGTGTCTATTTCAAGTTTGTTATGCCTGCACCTGCAAAGCCTGCAGCTCTGGACTTCCCCAGCTGACCTTAAACGTAAAGCTCCTATAAGCATTACTCAGGATGCAGATAACTTACAGTGACTCTTTTATTTAAATATCAATATTTATTGGTATACTGTATATTATTTTGTTATTTATTTATTGACTCCATACCAATCAATACACTGCCAGTCTGCTCTGTGGAGGAGGAAAATATTCTATTGTCATTTTTTAAAAATAACATTCTTAGCATAACAAAGCAAATTCCTCTATTTTTATTAGAGTTCTAAGTTAGCTAAATTCTTTTAAAGGGTCAGAAAATTGAACAAGAAAGGTTCTTGGATTAAATGGTCAAAGGAGTGTAATAACTATAATCTGGGCACAGACTCCGGATCACGTCTGTTTTTATTTGATGCGTGTTTTCTTATTGTCAAAAGCCATCATCAGCAGTCTTTCTTATTCCTTTGGTGACTTTAATGCTCAAGACTTTTTTTCACTGACCATGCAGAAAGTATTATTTTTTTAAAGTTTGGGGATGGATAGGGGACAAACGAGCATTTAACTTATATTCAGTGCAATGCTGACAAATGACTATTTCTTGTTTTCTTTAATTCAGTGTTGCGTAGCCATTTCAGACATTAAACACATTTTTGCAAAAGATGGGGAAGTAAAACTACAGTATTTTCTTAAAACCTGAATAACAGTGAGCAAAACAAATAAAAGAACACATACAGTACCATATGTAAAAAGCATTTTTGTGTTTTTAATCCTTTGCATGTTGTGCACTGCTCCAAAGATAAAATTAAGATACAGACAAGGTACTACCACAGTTCTGTTTTTATTCTTTATTTTTCCATAATATCTGCAATAAAGCTGTGCTGGATGTTATTTAGAATGGATTTAGGATCATCCATTTAATATGATAATATCAGCTCAGAAAGTTGCATTTTTAGAAATATTACACTCTTTGCAGAAGAAACTACATTCCAAATAAAATAACAATTAAGAGAATTGAATAAGGTGTGCATAAGCTAAGAAAAGAACCGTTCATGTGATTACAGAAACACATAGGTCACATTACGAGATTATAAATTTGCTAAAAGGACAAATGTTTGCACATCCTATGTTCTGAAACTTTCCACTCATGACAGCAATTAACAAGTAGAGATCTTTCTCACTGTGATATTTTAAAATTCAGTAAGTGTGGTTTTCAACCATCTGTTACTTGTTCTGCTCTGAAATTTTCTTGATATATAGTATTGATGCCTTTAATGATGATATTTTTATAAGAAACCAATAATATCTGGATTTGCTACAAAGATGTAACAATATACTCTAGATAGGTTGATGTTTCCCCCCCCTTTTCCTACTGCTTCTTTAGCATAGCAGCTTTGTGTGATGTTCTGGCAGAAGGTGAAAAATGTGAACCATTACCAAAGAATTCTACATTTCAGTGTTTACAGTAGGCGCTGGCTCATCAATTGTTTTCCTCAGAAATGTTGTATATTGTATTTTTTCTTAAGGTACAGGAGCTAAAGAGAGACAAACATACTGTTTTCCACCTTCTTTGAAGAGATTTATGGCTTGATTCAAAAAGCTGCAGCAGAGTGTGGGACGACCTTGGTGTATTGAAAATGGAAATATTGAATACAGACATGGATTTCTCTCATCCCATTTTCCCTCTCCCATGCAGTAACTCTGGGCAACATCGAATGGCCAACCTCCTTCAAAATAAACCTGGCGGTGCTGATCTCTGCTGCAGAGTTCAGTGATCATCTGTAATGCAGTGTTAAACCAAGCATGGTCTGCAAAATAACCTAGCATGAGTCCATTGAAGCGAATGTTGTTGCAATACAGATAGATATTGTAACACTTTCGGGTTCACGTGGGTATGCACCCTCGCTGCTGCCACCTCAGGTCACCCCACCGCTGGGGACTCAAACCTGGGTCTCTGGGGTCACCCAACAGGAACCCAGCCAGCTGAGCTAAAGGGAGATCTCCCATCAGCCTAGCGGCTGAAGTCCCTGCTAGTCACAGGGAAGGGCGCTGACGTCACCGTGCTGGTAAACCGTACGAGATTTTATGAAATGTATGTTCGTAAAATGCATTTAAAAAGAAAATACTACCAACAATTGTAAGTGAATGTGATTAATAATAAACTGGAAAAGTGCTGTATCAATCTGATATAGTTAACACTATTCTACTGCATATAAGAGAAGCTGACAGCATCAGAGAATCTGGCTGGCCTTTTATAATAAAATGTCATAGCAATACAAATCCTTTCTGCAAACATATGTATTAAAAACCTTCTACCTGTTATGAAAAACAATTTTTGACAGATTAAAAAAATATTTCAAATGCAAAATAAAGTATTTTAGGTTTGATTAATTCAATCGTTTCTTCCCCTTAACTCACAGATTTGAGTGAGCAAAATTGTATGGGAAAAAAAGATATTAAAGGGAATCTGCTTTTTCTTTAATACAGTGAAACCCCATGGTGCAGTACTGTACTGTATGTACTTTACAGAAACACAAATTATTGAAAATGTAATCACTAAATCAAAGATCTATTATGAAATTCTTTATATTTTAAATTCATTTAAGAAATCCTGTCCTTTCACAATATTTAGAAGTTTGCGGGCATGTGTTGTACTGTTGAATAGTTACAATAACTATATTGGAGTGAGTTTCCCGAAAATGATTAAACTTAGAGAAACCCCTCTTAAACGGTCATTTTACGAGCGAGTATAAAGTACGTCTTTGTTAACCCCGCCCCTTAGCAAAAAGCATCACAAGTCGATTGAAAAACAATCGATTGACAATACTTTCATTATATGGTGTTGGTTTTGGTACTTCAGTGAGATGAAATAAAGTTGTGTAAAGGAATATTAAGTATACATGACATCATCATTTAACAACCATTTAAGCGAAAGCATGTAGATAGGCACAAAATGGGACACATTGTTTCCAAGAGTAAAGAAAACCCAGATTGACTGTGTGGACTGTGTATGCATCCTGCATGACATCTTTGATTTAAAGCAAGAATTTTTTGGCGCGCTGCCATTGTTAAGAATCATGAGAAATGTTTCATGTGAAAATACTGTTGTTATTTATAGTTATTGGCTGTATTGAAACTCCATTTTAATTGATCTTATTCAAATGACATCTGGAAAAATTAACTACTAAGCTTGGCATGTGTTACTCAACAAATACAGGACCTATAATCAAATTGAAAAACAAGTAAGTCTAAGCTTTACTGTCAACAATCACGACAGAACATAAAATGGTATTCAAACTTCAAATACAAATAAATATTAGGCCCAGTGATTTAACTTAAATAATCCACTAATGCATTTCATCATGAAAATCATATAATCTAGTCAAGTATAAAACTAAGCATTTTTATTTTATTTTTAAATAAATCTATTGTAACGGATTGGGGTTCTCTGGATATGTGCCCTCACCGCTCCCATACAAATAAGTAGAGGAGAAAATACAGATAAAAGAAAGAAAACAAACAGAACAAGAAAGCAATTAACTGCCAGCGGTAATGAAGTAAATATTTATGTAAACAAATATATTTTTACATATATCAAATGTTTCCCTTGCTTCAGCATTTTTCACGTTCTTTATGGAATTTAAATAAAATTTAAACTCCACCTCAAAAGTACAGTACTAAAAGAGGGAGTATTATTGGACCATTTGACTTATGAATATGAAATTTACCCAGGTTGACTAATTAATTACTGTATAAATACATGTTCTTTTTCCAAATTTCCTCTTACGTACTAAAACAAAATATCAATAGAAAATCTTAGTATTCTAAATTTCCAGAGAATTGTCATGAAGTGAATTTAATGTGCTCCGTCTGGCGATCTTTGTCGCTAAGGTTGGCGCAAAAGGTTGTCAGTTTAAGACACATAGTGATTAACGAGCTACTTTAATTACGATGGATTTTGGGAAACACTCGTAAATTAACGATTGATCTTTTGATCGAGTTTACGATGTTCTTAGTCCTACGATGCTTTTGGGAAACTCACCCTTGAACAGCTGTCAATCAAGTTAGGAAGGCATTCTAGTGAACTGTAGCATGTTAGATATTCTACACAGTGTTCTACATCTCACAAGAAAACGTGGAACTGATGGAATGTCCTACATCACAAGACAATGAAATATTTAAATTATTTTGCTGGACATTGACCAGAACTTGTCACATCATCCAGTTCGGTGTCCTGAAAAGTGTCGCATCACCATTTGAGTGAAGTGTCCAAAAAATGCCACAGTATATGAGTGTAAAGATTTATTTTTTATTTATTATAATTGACATTCCCAGTTGTCACCAAAATGTGACATTTCAATTTTTTAAGTTTTTCTAAAGATAATAAAACGTACATTGCAATTAGTGCAACTTGTATATTGCCTGGAAACTGAGTTTGTATAGTATATTCTGTGCCAAGACTTGCGCTTTCTGAGGAAATAATTTTACAAAGTGAGGGGAGGCTTGTTTGGGAGCTGTAGCATTGATCTTTTTTAATAGGTGGATTTCAGTAAAGAGACAAATACTGTAGATGAAGCCATTAGGAAAAAAAACAGTGAGCTGAGGCTGAGGACCACTGGAAGCCTCTGATTCCTGGTTTTATCCATCCAATATCTTCCACCAATTTGTCAGGTTACTCCGGATGGCAGATCTTTCTCCACTCCTCTTTGGACAATGAGCTTCAGACTAAATCTAAATCTTATCCCCACCTACTGCCTCTTAAAAAAGAATTTTATCATAGTAACACTAATTAGTGACAGGAGAAAAGTTACATTTATCATTGTTTTAAACATACATACTGTAGGTTTTGGATTTATTTTTTTAATCCCACTGAAACTTTAATGTTCTGTGTTTTGTAGGTTAAATTGTGGCTGATGACTCAAACATATTAATTGTGAATAAACAAAAATAGATTTACTGTTTCAATTAAAATACTATCTCTAGCAAAGAGGAAAACCCCAGATGTGAGGAAATCTCTCAAATACCCCAGAGATGTGAACAAAGCTCTGTAACAGCTGTAGCTCCCTAACAGCTGCACAAAATAACTAACCTGTTGTTTTATATCAGCAACCTATCTCCTGAGCAAAGGTCATTAAGCATCAGGCCTTGGTTAACCTCTGCCCTGTTTTAGGAAATCATGCTTGTATCTGTATGCTGGAGTGTCAAGAAAACATTTAGATATCAAGCCATCTCCAGCATGTCCTATAATGTAGAAGCTGATTATCAAATATGCATAGAACAAAACTTCTTTTTATCATAGAAATCATCCAGAAAATGACCTCCATATTAAATATGAACCCCATACAGTAGTGTTATACAGTATGTGCCTAAAGTAAGTGTAACAGGACTCACTGGTACAGTGCCTGTGTGAGAAGTTGACACTGCAGTTTCCCATAGAAGTAAGCAATCTTTTTATAATTGCAGAATTCACTGCTATTATAACCACACACTTCTCCCCAGATAGCAAGAAGATGTAGTACTCACATGAGCAGTCATGATCAGATCCCTGTTGTGGCTCATCACATAAGGAACACCATTTGTGAAAACACAGGTTGTGAAGATATTTTAAAAAATCTGAATACGCCATCTGGACTCTGAACTGAGATAATTAAAATCTACATATCTCCTTGTCTGCCTACAGATCCCTCCAGTTTCAATTTTATCTTTAACAGACATTTTTTAATTGATTGATTGATGAATCCATATATAAATTATATACATATATACATAAATTTCATATATATTGCATTATAGTTTTTTTCTAGGCACAAACTTTCAATGTGGTATTTGAAAAAAAAAACTTCAATTTAAAAACATTCCAAATGATAATTATTCTTTCTTATATTGTATCAGTTTTGTTTCATATTGATAATATTCCAGAATTCCCTTTCTTCATACAGTATGTGTTCCATTTCCCAATATTTACGTTCTGATGATTGTCCAAATTTCCCTTTAGAATATCTGTCTCCTCCTTTAATGTAATTCAAGTGTTTCACCCTTTTCAAATAGTGATACTAAAATGAAAAGTTTCAACAATTTAAATGTGAGGAGGTCACTGGTATGATCAGTATATACAGTAACTTTCAAACATTAATCCATGCCAATAATATCACATTGTGAAGAAGTACAGTACAAGTGATATAATTATTTTTTACATTAAAAAACAAACTGTTTTAATTAAAACTTTAACAAAGTCAACCAAATATCAAGTCTGACAAACTGCAAAGAAGATGAAAGTGAAATATACTGATTGACAGATTAATGTTATACACAGCCTTATAGTACAGTAAGTGACAGTGTTAGCATATTTATTTGTGCATTTTTAATCTTTGACCACATGCATGTAAGGCAGTCCAGCAAGTACTGGAGCACATTTCCTTTAAGAATTTCCTTGTGTGATTGAGTTGTGGATGAAGTTAGCAGAAACAGCCCAGGAGTCAAGAATAAAGTGCAATAATGCAAAATATTTTTGCAGACCTCAGGTCCACATTTGTCAGATGACATAAAAGAACAATGAACAGAAACAAACAGATTAAAAAACGGTATTAGTTTTAAAGTGCTGATGTTACAGGACACACATCTATCCCCTTCCATAAATCTTTTGTAAAAGAAAGCAGATGTATCCAATACACTTTTCTCACTTGTTTCAGTATACTTAAATGTCACCAGAAAATTGAACATATTTATACATTTTCATTCTTTTTTATTATTTTCTCTAGTTTAAACTTGGCTTTCAATTATTATATTATCTGCTCAATGCGTTTCAATTTTTCTTATTAGTCAGGTTAAGTTGTGTGATTGAGTTGTAGACCGTCTTGCAAGCACTTGGAAACATTGCACAGAAAACTGCACCTGCAAAAAAAATGCTATTCAGTGAATGCAAATGTTGAAATGTTTTTTCTGGAGAAATCAACACTTCATCTTTAGGATCTTTGTACAACATTTGCCACCTCCACCTTTTCTACTCAAATCACTGGCACTCTCTGACTTAGATATAACTATTATAAAAAGTATTTGACTGTTTTTGGATTGACAGTCTTTTGATAATACAGAAATATATTTTGTGTATAATACACAAATAGTCAAAGTCACTGCTACTATGCTTCTCCTGAAGTTTATCTAAATAGCACTTTCAACACTATTTTAATGTACGTCCATGAAAGCTTTAACACATTATCTGCCCTTCTTTAAAAACTTTGAATGAAGAGAATTACATTTAAAATTTTGGAATTGTATCGAACTAGTATCAAACTGAATCCACAGTTGCCCAACTGCTTTTCTTCCTCTTTCGGTCCTGTTGATATCACCCCTCCATAGAGCACTGGTACAGTCATGTCCTCAGGGCCATGTTGTTTCAAATGATACCACTGAATTTTAGAGAGAAGAAAAAATCTTTAATTGTTCATGATGCTATTCTCCATTTGTTCTTCCTTAATTTGCAACACTGAGTGATTTATTCTGAAAGGAAGAAAAAAAATTAAAAATTACGGACTAAACAGTTGCTCATTGCGAAGGACTCAGTATGAACATGGACTTGCCTTTTGCTGTGCCATATAGATGAAGCGCCTCTTCAAATATTACTTCTCCTCTCTTCATAGAAAGAAAGTAAGTTTCTAGAGTCTTCTGTTCTCTTCCAGCTCCTCCTATATACAGTACCTAGATATTTTCTCCTCTCCTTCTCTCTCTCTTTTGTTCCTGCCCCTGTTTCATGATAGTGAATATCAACCCACTGCATCTTCATCCCCGACAATATCTTTGACATTTCCAACTTCTCCTTGCCGTTCTCAATCTGATCTTTGCCCTGTCCTTGTTAGAGTGCTTCTCATTGGGAATGTTCTACATTGGCTCTCAGCTTCTCAACCACAGCTCTTGCTGCCCCTGATACATGCACTGTGGCTACTGGTGTTGGTTTCTCTCTATACCCCAGAGCTAGGGGTCCAGGTGTCCATAGCTCAGATTTTCTTTTCCAGTGCACTCGATTCCTTATTCCTGTCAAATGCCTGCCTCTCTTCAATGGCTTTTATGCCTGTCTCAAGCTCAGTATCCCTGACCTTTGGCTCAGGTTGCCAAGTTGTCTGCATCAATGGATTCTTAGTTCCATCTCTGCACACCTGCAACAATGGTATCATCACAGATTTTTTCTTATGGTCTGGCTGGCCATTGATCTCTCTGTGCTTCAGAGCTCTGCCTTTCCTTTGAGCTTCACAATTATTGACCATACTATTATAGGCTATTGTAAGTGACTATTGAAGTGTCTTGAAGAATCTAGATACAATGGCTAACACCTGGCTATTGTCAACATTTCCAGTTCTCCTGGGAGCTTCAAAGAAAGATGTTTTCAGAGATGCAGAGGTGAGAGATTCAGTGATCAAAGTAATCATAAAGTTTACCTTTCTTTTCCTTAGCTAATTAAGTTCTGGGTAAATGGAACAATCTAGGAACACAGCATTAGACAGGCAGGTACAGAGAGATGGGGTGGGTGGTCTGGAAGACACGACAAGAGACAGAAACATAGAGAGGTAAGAGGTCCTTGTCCACACAACCCAGAAAGTCTAGATCAGAATTAAATATTTGAACCTTGTTAATAGAGCTTGCTATATTTCCTGTATAGAGAATTCCCCAGGTAAAAACAGCCTCTCCTGGTTATTGGGTGCATTTTTAGATTGGGAACATAGGTTCATACTCATTTTGTAGCATCCAGATTTACAGAGAGAGATTAAAATGATAATTATCCTTGGCATAGAATTCTTCTGTTCCTCATGGAATCACACTTGCCATGTTTAATCATTTGAGTGTAGCTTTTCCAAACTTATGGCATTTCATATTAAATCTGAACCTAATGCTTTTAATGAATGCTCACCATCTTCCTCAATTATTTATTCAGCTTATACGTTTACAGGTGTAGCAGCATGGCTTTTGTTATGCTTAGAATTAAGTATTGAGAAAGAGTACTGTATACTGTAGTAATTTTTCTTGAATGGAAAACAACCTTGTCTGCTTAAATACTTTGATTCAGCTTCTTAGGAATGCTGCTGAAAAGTGCTTTCATTGTATGTCTTTCTGACACAAACCAGGATATAATAAATGTAGTCCATTATGACACTGCCAGTAATGAACTACCCAAAGAGATGGCTTCTAATCTGTAACTCCAAGAGGGATACACATCTCTGGCTGGGTGTCACCTGTCATAAATCTACTAAAAGAGTCCAATGAGGAACGTGCTATTTGGAGAGTTAATTACACCAGTTGAAATCATGACCATTATGCTCTAATGCTGGGCTTGGAGACAGTAGGTAAACAAGAACTCTGGCCAGGACTTCCTCTGCAGCAAGAGAGGTTTTGTTATGAGCTACCAATTGTCACCTAATCAACTAAATAATATTGCTGGATGATTGTTGACACCACTGAATATCAAGGGATATCCAGGATAGCAGATGCAAAATAAGGGCAAGTGGACTTTCTATGCTCTTCACAATCTGTCTTGACTGCCATCCCATTTTCAGATTTTCATGCATGCTCCATTAGCGATTCCATACTCAGCTCTTGGCTTCGTGGAACTTGTATCTTTAATTTTCTCTACCACAGCCTTTAGTACAGAGTCAGCCAACAAGGAAAGAATGGGCTCCAGCATCTTTTCATTCAAACTACACATTCCATGTTCACATTATAACCCTGAAGAATTAAGCTTTATTCCAAATGTGAAGATTAGTTCAGAATGGGAACCATAGATTGCTAATGCTTTCCATTGGAAACAAAATCATACAAGCATAGAACATGCATGGCTAGATTTACAAAAAGAGACATGAAAGTAAAAAAGTCCAAATGAAATAATGTGAAGGGGCAGAAATGTGACATCATTACGTTACAGAAGCAATTAAAACAGCTATAGACAGAGCAGGTAACTGGATGAAAGGATTTTAATTTCAACCAAATAAGTCATGACATCCCCAAAGGAGAAGAGAAAATAAGAAAGACATGAAACATGTCAAGATGAATGTGATGGGTGTGCAAGCATTCCAGAAGTTAAGCTATAACAGTACCAGAAGGCTACTGTAAGTTGAAGAAGAAACCTAACCCTAAACCTAGTTTGGTTTTTAAATGAATATGTTACAGATAGTATAACAATTAAAGGCACTTTAAGCAGCGATTCAATATTACTCATGTGAAACTGAGTTTGAAAATGAAAATTAGAATGGTATTACTGTTACAATGCTTTAAGTTATCAGATTTTTTTTATTCACAGTAGTACTTATTTTGGATTGGACTTTCATCAAGTTTAACTTGATTATAAGGGTTAAGGGTTAGAATTAGAGGCTGGTTTTGGCAGTAAGATTCTCCAATGTGAGAGAGATAAGAGAAAGCCTTTATTATGTATGCATACAGGACTAAAGAGATCTGAAAGGCGAGACTCAAAGACCTGCTTACAATATACAGTTTTTATACAGAATAGAAACTCAGGGTGGGAAAGTTCTCACCAATCACAGCGACTTCTGCTCTCTTGACTAATATGTTTGCTTAAATGATACAATGTTCTTAAAGACAAGATATGGCTGTTTAACAACAGAGTTCAAAGAACATCTGATTTTGCCTTGCATGATCAGCTCAGATTCAGAAATAGGTCTTAAGCATTAGAAGAAAATGATGTAGTATACAGTATTTAGACTTCTAGAAAGCTTTTGAAAAAATATACATTTCAGGCGGTAAATACTGAAAGTAATTCATGTACTTTAATGAAGATCTGGTTAAGGGATGGGAAACAGACTTGTAAGTGTGCATTTTCAGAAAATATTGATGTGTTCAATGTCAACTCGTTTCTGGTGCTTTGCTGTCCTTCTGGTGTTTCTCTCTCTCTCTGGAGTTATACATTTCCGGGTCTTTCAGTCTGCCTGCGCTCAGCAATGACGTTCGGATGTCCTGAGACCCGCCTAGCACCAGGTCGCCCCACGTCCGCTACCTGAGGGCATAGGTTTCTATACGGCATTTCCTGAACAGCTGAGCCCGGGCTAACCCCCGTCTTGCCGCTACGCATGGGGTCTTTTCGCTCTCCTGTCATTCCACGGTTCGTCCTTTCCGACATCCGTTACAAACAGTCAATCTGAACCAGAAGATACAAGTGGAAATTATGGGAAGTGCGTTTAAAACTGAGAGTAGGAGGCACTTTGTTTTTATGGAGGAACAAGTAATATGTTTATTCCATGCTGAAAAGAGAAAAGCAAAAACATTACGGCTACGAAGCCTTCTGCAGGTGTGAGAAACACAGGGCAGACAGCAAAGAAGAGCAAAAGCTGGGAGAGGGGAGGGGGCAGGAGGAGAGAGATAGGCAGAGAGGGCACTCAGGAAGTGAAGGCACTTTTTTATACAAAGCTGATACCTTAATGTCATTCAGTGCCTACTGTATATGGGATCCTATGATCAATTTAAAAAAAAACCAAGCTAAATGGGCCAAAAGCCCTCCTCTTGTTTGAAACAGTTCTTATTTTCTTGAATGTACTGTACAGTACCACTTTACTTTGTTTCCTTGCTTGGCACAGAGATTGGTTCTTTGAATAACAGGATAAATAAATTACACCACCCAACAAAGCCTACAGACCAGCAGAGCAGGATAAGTAGGAGTTCATGGAGTGTTATTACTCTTGACCCCCAAGTTAATGTTTTAAGACAAGGGCCCTTATAATTTAATGAAGCAAAGAAAAATTTAAATGACTCCTAATGGTGTCAGCTGGGCTTGCAGGGAATACAGATCAACAAATCTTTAACATACTGCATAATGGGGTTCAGTTCTCAAGATAATAATAATGCCAGATGAAAAAGGTGACATGATCTACAAGGGATGAAGGGGATAAATAATATAGTTCTGTTACAAAAAAAACATTTTTAACACGTTATTCATTCTGTGTCTTTTAAACTCTGATGTATGAGCCCCATTATAAGAGCATATACAGTATATATACACACACGTCATAATTTCATTTTTTTGGAAAGTTTTGTATTGCATTGTGTTATATGTAATTTATATTTAATAGATTGTATACAACATTCACTGAATGTTTTCAGTATTCTGCATTACACTGTTTTTTATGTTGTCTCAGTGAGGCCAAAGGCAAATATCCACTGTATGTGGACAATAAAGTACATTCTAAATCCCAGTAAAATAATAACAATTTTTGTTTGTTATCATAATAAACCTGTAGGTTAGTAATTTGAATCAGGATAATTTATAAATCTAGTGATAATTCATTAAAAGTAAAGCAGATGCCAAGATCTTCCATGTCACAGGAAAATAAAAATCAGAATGATCATAATAGCCAATCTGGGGAATAACTACATTCATAATTAAACTTACGGAGACTGTGTTCTTTTTCTCAGGCTTAACAAAGAAAGATTTTTGTGAAACATAAATAAGAAATGTACTGGCAATGACTAGAGTTGTCGCACTTGAAAATGTATTCTATTTGAAAGCAAAGATGATGATAATGATTAGGAATTTATTTTTTCAGTTCTTTCATGTGAAGTCAGACATACAGTATATTCAAATGATTTGCTATGATTCTAAAATATAAAGTACTTTCCACATGATGTCCTCACTTTAAATTGGGCATTCTGGGAATGAAAAGTGTCTTACTGTTGCAAGCTGTACAACGTACAGTATAAAGCAGCATTCAGTCACATTACAGAACTCTAGAAGAGTACAGTCTGCTCGTTTAATTCTGAGGCCTTTAATATTCTACAGGTGTCCACAACTGTAAACCCTTAAATTGCATCAGTTTCTACTTCTGTCAATCAACAGTACTGCAGAATACATTTTGTGCTTAGCTGTTGGTCTTGAAATTGTTTAATATCCTGTGAGTATAATTTCTGTAAATACGGTAGGATGTGAAAATATGAAAATGTTTTTTACATTCAATATTTCAATTAATTTTACTTCCATTACTATAGTGTATTACTATGTATCAGTCCTTATTATTCTACCTACAAATCAATTATTAATTGAAGTATTTAAAAATTGTAGTTCAGGTGGGTAGCTGCGTCAGCATGCGTAGGCTGCAAAGGAACAAGTAATAGGTTTATTCCATGCTGAAAAAAAGAAGAAAGAACACAACGTTTCGGCCGTGGAGCCTTCTTCAGGTGTGAGAGAGACAGGGCAGTAGGCAAAGGTAAAGTAGCGGGAGAACAAAGGTTGGGAGGGAGGAGGAGTGAGAGGCGGGAGCAGGGGACAGAAAGAGAGGCCAATCAAGAGGTGTGAAGTCAGAATGGGTGCAGAGAGGTGTGAAATGAAACTTCCAATGAATGGATAAAATTATTTAAAAATTGTTCCATTTCAGGAATCAGGAAGAGTCTGATTGCACTTGAACACAACTGTTCTGATTCCATGTACAGATTCATGGATGTTATTCACAAAAAACTAGCATTTAAGCAAAACACTTTTAATTGTAAAATGGGATTTAATAGACCATAGTAAATATGTATAGCTAAGGAATAAAATATAGCAGAAAGGACACTGTAATGTGATGAACTATAATCTGTCTTTTATGACCCAAGGCGCATGTGGCAAGGTATACAGGCCCTCACAGACTACAAGAGGAAGAATCTGTGCATTTGCCCATGATGCCTCCCTGCCTAACGAGCTCAACACCTTCTATGCTCGGTTTGAAGCCAGCAACACAGAACCAGTCATCAGAGCTGCACCCTCCGCAGCTGACCAGCTGCTCTCACTGTCTGCAGAGGAGGTGGGGAGATCTCTGCTAAAAGTGAACACATGCAAGGCTGCAGGACCTGACCACATACCCAGTCGCTTCCTCAGAGCCTGCGCCAATCAACTGGCGGGTGTATTCACAGACATTTTCAGCATGTCTCTGGCCCAAGCTGTAGCCCCCACCTGCTTCAAGACAACCACCATCATCCCAATACCCAAGAAAACCACAGTGACTGTCTTAATGACTACCGACCAGTGACACTAACACCTGTCATCATGAAGTGCTTCAAGAAGCTGGTTATGAAGCACATTAAGGACACCGTTCCGAACACACTGGACCTGTACCAATTTGCCTACCAGCCCAACAGATCCACAGATGACGCAATCTCCATTGCCATACACACTGCCCTGCCCCATCTAGATAAAAAGAACACGTACGCAAGATTACTATTCATAGACTTCAGCTCAGCTTTTAACACTATCATTCCAGAGAAACTAGTCAAGAAACTCAGTGCACTGGGTCTCAACACCACCCTCTGCAACTGGATTCGGAACTTTCTTACCTCAGGCTGTCAGATGTGGAAACCACACCTCCGGCACACTAACTCTAAATACTGGGGTCTCCCAGGATTGTGTGCTTAGTCCATTGCTCTACTCCTTCTACACCCATAACTGTAAGGCCAAACAACACCAAGTCCATCATCAAGTTTGCTGATGACACCACAGTTGTAGGTCTGATCACAGACAATGATGAGAGGGCCTACAGGGAGGAGGTCAATCACCTTACAACATGGTGAGAAGACAACAACCCCACCCTCAACATCAGCAAAACCAAGGAGCTGATTGTTGACTTCAGAAAATTGCAAAACAGAAATGCTCCTATCCACATCAACGGGACTGAAGTGGAAAGGGTCCGTAACTTCAAATTCCTTGGCATCCATATCACTGAGGACCTCACATGGTCTCTCAACAGCACCTGTACTTCCTAAGACGGTTGAAGAAGGCTAAGATATGTCCCGAGATCCTCACTAACGTTTACAGATGCACTACAGAAAGCACACAGACAGGTTGCATCACAGTGTGGTATGGCAACTGCAGTATTACGGAGAACAAAGCCCTACAGCGGGAGGTGAAAACTGCCCAGTCCATCACTGGTGTTGCCCTCCCATCCATCACAAGACGTTTATGACAGACGGTGTTTGAGGAAAACTCTAATCAAAGACCCCACACACCCCAGCTACAGACTGCAAGACCCTCTTCCATCTGGAAAACGGTACCGGAGCATTTGGGCCCAGACTACCAGACTCCTAGACAGTTTTTAACCCAGCACTATCAAACTATTAAACTCACAGCCTCTCTCACCTATGATCTGAACCTCACAGTGCCTTCTTTCTTACCAAAAACTCACACACATTGAAATCTACCTCTACCTCACATGTCAAGAAGCTCACTAACCATAATTTTCTATCCTTAAAGTCATTCTGTTGATGTATAATTTTGCACATCTGATGTTGTTTTACTCATTACATGTTACCTGTTTGTCACGGACAGTTCTTTCCGGGCCCTAAGAAGATGACACAATCCGGAATAGTGAGGAAACACGGGGGGAAAAGTCATGCAGGAGACGGGAATGGAGACAGGGGGCGTGTCTTAGGTGTGCAGGTGTCTAGGGGAAGTGAGTCCGGGGCAAACAATCCAAGTAGAAGTCCAGACGGGGAATCCAAAACAGAAGCATAAGTCCAAGGCCAGGCGATCCATCCAGGAGAATAAAAACGGGAACCAGGTCAGAACCGGCGGGGGGAACAGGAACAGAAAGTTAAAAACATGACGGAGCCAGACGGAGCAGGATCCGGGCTCACATGAAACGGGATTCAATGTAGCGCCACGAATGACTTGAGCGCCTGGCTTTTAAGGCGGACTGAAAGGGGGTTAGGATAAGGAACAGGTGCGGGGAATGAGACAGAACAAGGAAGGGCTGGAGCGTCCTTAAGAGGAGGGGTGAGCGATCGTGACACTGTTGTTGTTTTGCACACTGCCTGTTGTCTCTGTCTTTCTTTTATTATACAATTGTATTGTTGTTTTTTGTACTACTTATTGTCTGAGAGCTAGCTAAATAGCATTTCGTTATACCATATACCTGTACATGAGTATAATGACAATAAACTTGAACTTGAACTTGACTTTGCATCATATGCAAGTAACTGACAAAGTAGTCTGGTCAGTCTTCTCTTCTGTAGTTGAAAGGAATATGCTTACCTGTTACAAATGTTTCATTGTCTTTTATAATTGTATTGAGGGGGAATTTTTATTTTTCACTTTACATGTAAAAATATTTTAAAAAGCATTAAATAAATAGGTAACAAGTATACTTCCTCTTGTTTATAGAAATGATGCACATGAACTACAAGCCACATTTCGAACATTATAGAATTTATGCATGTTCAGTTCAATATGCTATTAATTGAAGTTCTTCTACAGCTGTAATTTTGCATTTTGCAAACTAAACTGTACTATACTGTACATATTCATAATCATTCAAAAGAAACACACACCATACACTATGTAAGAATTTGCTGAAACATACAAATGCAGCCATTTAAAATGTGCAAGGTGTCAGGAGGTATTCTGCAACAAGCACTGCGTCTAGCCATTTTACTTTTTCAAATAATCTGATGCAGGGCCGCACTACTCTGTAAAATGACAGGTGGCGCAATGAACCCTTAAAATACCTGAGCACCAATCATTATAGGATTAAATGTTTATTTACCCATTAATGCCTTTCTGCACTAATCAAACTGCATGCGTACCGTACTAGAGACAAACAATTTAATCAAATACAATGTTGAGACAGAATGTTTTTTACCACGTTGCCACCACAACTCAAAATGATATACATGTATTGTACAGTATGTTACAATACTGTACTGAACAACACTAATATAGTCACACTCCCCAGTTTGATAGAATTTTTTAATAATAAAAATAATTATAATTATTTTTTTATTTTAATTATAGTATTCTGAATTATTAGTTATTGTGTATAAATAGTAATTAGAAATCTATGGCAGAATTTGTGTGCCACAAAAATACATCAAAATAAATAAATACAAATTTAATAAAAAATAAAACCCATACATTGGACTTTTTCCCCCCAAATTAGGACTTCTTACTACATACTGTACTGTAGGACAGTTTTGTGTAATGTTCAATTATTTGGACGTGGCATGACATGATGGAAAAGGCTGTGCATGTTTAATTTAAAAGTGGTCCTAAATACCAGGACATTTCCAAAACTTTGGCCGCAATGAATAGAACGGTGATCAGTATGAGAATGTTAAAATGAACCTTGAAATGTTAAGCTAGCTGTAAACACTATTCAGACATTGGGGATGCGGAGGTTTTCTTACTGCAGGGAAAGCAACTACAGTACCTGCAGATTAGACAGATGCAGGTACAAACTGATGCATCACAAGTTTATTCAAAATTGATTAGCAGTTGTTATGCCCTTGTAATGGACTGCAGTCAGCAATGAAGGAATAACATGCAGTACAGTATGTACTGTAGAAGCAGAAAAACGAATCTCCACTTAACATTCTTGTGATTCTTTAAAAAATATAGTGTGATGCTGAATCATCATGTAGATTTGTTATTAGCACAGTATATACTAATTTTAATCGTAGTAGTGACACTACCAGTGTTACAGCTCCAAGATCAAATTCTGGAATAATGGATGTGTCTTCATCTATCACCCATTAAGGTAGCATACTATTGACCCATACAGAAACACGAGATTCATAAAATGCTCATGCTGTTGAAGCTTTTCAGCACTGCCTGACACGTCATTCCTCGGTGCCTGAACATACTGGACCAATGTCAACATAAGTATAAATCTACATTTTAGAATCTGGTTGATGGTGAGCCTGTCCATTGTTTGAATATTATTTTCACCAGGAATCTTGGCTGTGGTTTGCAGTGTGTGATATGGCATTATTGAGCTGAAAAATAAAAACATTGAAACACAGATACTGATATAACTAAAGGCCACACACCTTCTTTGTAGTAGTGCAATGCATTGGTAGCTCTCAATATTTAAGTTTCACATCATGGTAATCTAGAAACACAACAAGTGGAAAAACAAAACAATATTTAACGGATTCAGCGTTTGGTATAGAATGTTTTTGTTTTATTTTGCTGATGAAGGGCTGCTTTAATGAGAAATGTGCTGTACTAAATTATTGGCATTGTTTGTATCATTTTAACTACAGTACTTTACTTTATCATTGCTTAATCATTTTAATGTTGTTAATTTAGATAGATTGGCCTCCTTTGTGCACTTTATTGCTTTCCATAATTGCATACATTACAGACTCATCATCATCTATTAATATATTAAAGTTTCCACTGATTTTTTATTACTGTTTATTAGCTCCCTTCAGATGCATACTGTACGTACCCTGAGGTGTGATATGTTACTGGAAATTTCCACAAAGCTTCAGCCATAACTAACATATAACATTGTTTAATAATGATGGGAACTATGGGAAATATTAGGGAAGATGCTGTTTCCTGCTCTTAAATCCAAATAGACCATGATTACCACAATATTTTGATGTCCAAAAATGTTTTTCTCTTTCAGAAAATATTAGGAGCAGTTGATACATCCTGATGTTGCTGTATCTGTTGTCAAATGCTTTGTGGGACCTGCTGTAGGTGGTCAAAGTTTTGTCATCTACGATTTAATGTTATTTAACAGGTGACATATCCGAGCTTCTTAACATCTGAATTTTGATGCCCATTCTGCCTGTAAACCTGCGTAGTAGAAAAACAATTAATTTCTTATTTTATGAGAGCTGAAGGGTTTTGCAAAGATTTGGTTTCTTGTATTTTTTCTTGAACAGTGGCTGAGATGATACTGTACGTAAAGCGTTTAAACATTATAACTTTATTATACATTAGAGTTATACATTTACTATGCATATTATATTACCTTCATACTGTATATACCACATCATTCTAAATGGAATAGTATTACATCCTAAAGAATAACAAACAGCTTTTTATGGTTAATGTAGTAAACATAAAGATAACATTTTTGATGAATCCTAATAACAATGGCAAAGTAGCTTTTAGGTCATGTAAAATCCTCAGTGTGAAATGAGCTTCTGAATTCTCTTTCGGAATGGCACTTCAGTTGGATGTTGCTTTCTCCGTGCCCATTAAACCATACACTTTACTACTAATAAGTGTTACTTTGGGAAATTAAAACCTTCCTGTAGCGTTTGCCGTATTTTCTCGTTAATGCTAGCAATTACCATTTCCATGCAACATGTCTCGACATTATAATGCCACTTCACACAAGTACAGTATATTTGCAATTTTAATATTTGGTATCACCTTGAGTGTTATAGCTAATCTACAGCTTCTCAGCAGGACTTTGAAGGTACCTGTTAAAAGCAACAGAGCTGGAGTACCGTAGCTTGAATGTATTGGGAGATACTACAAAAAAGCCTGCAGATAATTATGGTGCTAACATGATTCCCATGATAGACCATTGGCTTTATTAACTTAAATTCTTGTATTGCCTTTACAGTTAAACAAGTATAGTATATGGCTCTACCAATTTACCTTTCAACATGCATGTGATTTAAATGCATCTATTAAGCTATAGTGGTGGTATACTACATTCATGCTGTATGATGCTAATGAGCAATATACAGAAATAACTGGTATGTACAAAGGTACTTGTGTTTCATAACACCTGTGTGGGGATGAATTTCCACTTAAGAGCCCTGAGGGAAAGATAAAACTGCAGCATTTTGAAACATAGGTGAGTGTTAATAGTTATATGAAACACGTTTTATTATGCCTTTCCACTAGATATCATACTGTGGTCAAATAAGAAACAATGGAGCAAAATTGGGATTTCCAAGATCTCAGAGGTATGTCAGAGAAAAGTAGATATTTCAGTCTGTGAGGGAAGACTAGATTTTCTTCAAGGCGTCACCATGAAACAGAAGCTCCATCCTCAGAATACAGTGAAGCCAGTTGTGGTACAAATGGACAGAAAAAGAATTTTAAATTTCCTCATCACAATCCTCTTGAGGATTTCTCACAAACAATATTCAAACTTTCAAACTAAATACCAGAAATCAGATATACAGCAAAGGATCAGCTTACAGGTTCTTTTTCTTTCTTTTATTTTTTTTATCAAGAAAGGTATTTCACATTTTTTGGTCAGGCTAGGCTAAAATTGCTTCCTACTATTGCTATCATTATCTAGTGTTGTTGTTTCTGATGCACTAGTTCTCGCATCATGTGATCTTAAAGGGGAACTTCTGTCTCAGAGGGGGATCCTAGATCCTAGATCCTAGATCTTAGGGGATCTTAGGGGATCCTAAACTACTTTACAGTTATCATAGCCTGAAAAAAGTGATGTGGCTTATTGACCACATCTGGTGGTTCTTGGCAACTGTTGCGAGGCAATAAAATTCCAGACAAATGTACCGGGTCCCTTTCTTTTTGGAGAAGGTTATTGTTTTGTACAGTATAAATCAATAATTTGAGTTAATATTTTTTTCATTTTTAGTTGTGTTTCAGTGTGAATGTACAAATATTCCCATATCTTTTTGATAAAAGGCTTTTATCAAAAGGAAAAAAAATGAATGCCAGCAGCTGACAAATGTATATCTTTATACAGTAGATGAGATTTAGATGATGATTAGCTACATTGAAGGTAGAAATAGTGTTATCCTTCATGTATAATTATTATTTATGTTACAGTACACAACTCATGTGTAAATAGTACTGTATGATGTGTTATAAATGAAGTTTAAATTTGTTAGAAAAATCATTATTTACAGGTATCATGTTCTGTAGGGGCCAGAATTTTAAGTGAATGAGTGATATGAATTGGTAACAGATGGACCAAAGGTTCGTATTCAAAATCCATAGCTGCTCAAGGGGAACAAAAAGTTGAGCTGTTGAGAAATCACTTACAGTAATTGTATTTTACTTGGGACAACAGCATTCAACAATTTGAATGCTTTGTGAATGCCTGCAATACCTGGTGAGGAAATGTTGTCTTAACCCACTTGGTTAATGGGTAGCCCCCTGGCCACTGGACAAGGAGGCTGGAACCCCATTCAGAAGGAGTGAATCAAGAGGGAGCTGCAAGCTGAATTACTGTGAATACAAGATACATAGGTGAAGATGGAGGAGGGATGCTTGAAACAAATACATAGGGAGACATTGGAGTTCAGGATATTTAGCTACTTTTGTAATGATGGTGATTAGATGAGATTGACTTGTCGATGTAATCCCTCCCATAACCTCCATTTAGTATTGACAGTAAACAAAATGTGCTGATACAGGTTTTAAGCTGTTTGCTTAGTGCCTCAGGAAACTATTAGTACTGCTTTTGCAGCTGTATAAAATCAAGCAATCAATCTTTTCAATATTTTATATTATAGAATGCTTTATCCTGTACTATTTGAAGGCCTTTTACAATGAGTTATGTTACAAAGCTGCAGGTAGCAGAGAGCACAAAAAGCATAAGCAAGTAATCAAATAATTTCATATATAAATACTATGAAAGAAACACACAATAAAAGAAAGGTCTTTCACCATTTAAATTAGAGTTACTGAACATAGCAGTCATCTTCTTTTTCTTTTACTATTCTGCACAAATTAAAAAAATGATTCAGCATATTCTTTATAGTTTTATTGCTGTGTGCATTTTGAACACATTCATCCCTGTTTAATGGGATTCACTTTGAAGCTTAGCTTGATTTCCCCCAATTTAACATTATTGGTGAACAACATACAGTAATAGTTTCAATTGCTGCAGCAAGGGGAAAATTGCTTTATACTGTTTGCTCTGGGACTTTTCTTCATACTTAATGTCATACAACAGTGGTTTTGATAGCACTATACTCTATGAAACCATTTAACTCTTGTTTTGATTTAAAAAAAAAATGTTGATGCCCATTAAGCACCATTAGCAAATTGCATTGCATGCACTTTTTAAATTAAACTTTTAATTTTTAGAAAAATCTAAGAATATCATCATACTGTATGCTGATTTTCTTAATGGTGGCTAATGCCATTCAACAATTAATATGCATTACTAACACTTCTCTTTTCTCCTGATATTGCATTTTTGTAGCATTAAATAATTTGGGGGTATACAGTATACTGTATTTTTTATACATTCATCTAGAAATTATAGAGCAAGGTCTGAACAAAAAACAATTGGCATCCAGAATACTTAATGAAGTACTTCACTGAAGTTCTTTTTATACCACTTACCAGTATGTTTGGGAGTACAAATCAAGTGCTTTGTTTTTATGGCTAGAAGCATATGAGTAAACTTTTAAAATAAGAATAGATCAGTTCAGTCTGTGAAGTTTGAACTTCAGCATAGGTTTGAAGTTTTGAAGTTTTGCCATGCAAAAAATCTCCTTCACCAGAGATAGACACTCCATCATTCTGAAGAAAAATTAATAATGCAATGAATTAGTGCATCATATATTCATTTAGCAGATTTTCCCCCTTTGCATCCTCATCCTTGAGCACATACAGTGCCTTGCGAAAGTATTCGGCCCCCTTGAACTTTTCAACCTTTTGCCACATTTCAGGCTTCAAACATAAAGATATATTTTTTTTATTTTATGTGAAGAATCACCAACAAGTGGGACACAATTGTGAAGTGGAACGAAATCTATTGGATTTTTGAAACTTTTTTAACTAATAAAAAAATGAAAAGTGGGGCGTGCAAAATTATTCGGCCCCTTTACTTTCAGTGCAGCAAACTCACTCCAGAAGTTCAGCGAGGATCTCTGAATGATCCAATGTTGTCCTAAATGACTGATGGTGATAAATAGAATCCACCTGTGTATAATCAAGTCTCTGTATAAATGCACCTGCTCTGTGATAGTCTCAAGGTTCTGTTGAAAGCGCAGAGAGCATCATGAAGACCAAGGAACACACCAGGCAGGTCCATAATACTGTTGTGGAGAAGTTTAAAGCCGGATTTGGATACAAAAAGATTTCCCAAGCTTCAAACATCCCAAGGAGCACTGTGCAAGCGATCATCTTGAAATGGAAGGAGTATCAGACCACTGCAAATCTACCAAGACCTGGCCGTCCCTCTAAACTTTCAGCTCAGACAAGGAGAAGACTGATCAGAGATGCAGCCAAGAGGCCCATGATCACTCTGGATGAACTGCAGAGAACTACAGCTGAGGTGGGAGAGTCTGTCCATAGGACAACAATCAGTCTTACACTGCACAAATCTGGCCTTTATGGAAGAGTGGCAAGAAGAAAGCCATTTCTCAAAGATATCCATAAAAAGTCTCGTCTAAAGTTTGCCACAAGCCACCTGGGAGACACCCCAAACATGTGGAAGAAGGTGCTCTGGTCAGATGAAACCAAAATCGAACTTTTTGGCCACAATGCAAAACGATATGTTTGGCGTAAAAGCAACACAGCTCATCACCCTCAACACACCATCCCCACTGTCAAACATGGTGGTGGCAGCATCATGGTTTGGGCCTGCTTTTCTTCAGCAGGGACAGGGAAGATGGTTAAAATTGAGGGGAAGATGGATGCAGCCAAATACAGGACCATTCTGGATGAAAACCTGTTGGAGTCTGCAAAAGACCTGAAACTGGGACGGAGATTTATCTTCCAACAAGACAATGATCCCAAACATACAGCAAAATCTACAAAGGAATGGTTCACAAATAAACGTATCCAGGTGTTTGAATGGCCAAGTCAAAGTCCAGACCTGAATCCAATCGAGAATCTGTGGAAAGAGCTGAAAACTGCTGTTCACAAACGCTCTCCATCCAACCTCACTGAGCTCGAGCTGTTTTGCAAGGAAGAATGGGCAAGAATTTCAGTCTCTCGATGTGCAAAACTGATAGAGACATACCCCAAGCGACTTGCAGCTGTAATCGCAGCAAAAGGTGGCTATACAAAGTATTAACGCAAGGGGGCCGAATAATTTTGCACGCCCCACTTTTCATTTTTTTATTAGTTAAAAAAGTTTCAAAAATCCAATAGATTTCGTTCCACTTCACAATTGTGTCCCGCTTGTTGGTGATTCTTCACATAAAATAAAAAATTTATATCTTTATGTTTGAAGCCTGAAATGTGGCAAAAGGTTGAAAAGTTCAAGGGGGCCGAATACTTTCGCAAGGCACTGTACCTGTAGTGAACCAGTAGCATAAGTTGCTGTGAAGTAAATAGCATTTAAAAAAATCACTAGGCAATTAGACAACATACTTGTTGTGACAAGGTCCGTGACCTTTTTTGTCCCTAAGCCTAGATTCAAGCTAACATTCTGTAGTTATCCAGAAGAGGATATACTGTACAACAGTTCTACTAAACAGTGTTTTGAGTCACTCAGAAAGTATTGAAAAATAATTAATTCACCCCCAATCTATTGCCTTGTGTAGTATTTGCATGAATCTTCTGTTTAGAAAGTTTAATATAAAGTGTGAAGCAAATGGTATGTAGGTATCCATAGTCATGTATTACAGAGGCTATTGTGCTTCCCACTTCTCCCTTAGTTGAACTGACATACTGTACTGTAAGATTTATACAAGGTACATTAGTTACAAAACTTTAGTAAATTGCCCTTCTGATTGATTACCTACTGTATGGGATGGACAGTGTAAATTTAATGTTTCCATTGTTTTCCATTTGCTCCCCAAGAAATAGCAGGGACGTCATATATACAGTATGTGCATATACAGTACATTAGTATACATTTGTGATTCATTTTAATATCTGTAATTCTTCTATTAAAAAGTGGAATGATTCTTGCTTAATGAAAGAGACAAATTGAACAGCAGGACTTCCAGTGTCTGATGAAAGGTGTTTAATAGAAATCATTTGGACTTTTATTTTACATAACAGGTCTGTCTTTGTGTGTGAACACTTGTGCAGGTTATTCTTCTCATGCAGGAAAAAAAAAAACAGCTGAATTTCCATTGTACAGTCAGTGAATTCAGCTGTTCAAAACAAACATGGTTGAGTGACCCTGGGATTAATTTCGGATTTCTTACAGTGTGAAAACGTTCAGCAGAAGAAGCAGAAGAATGAGCTCCATAATATAAAATGGCGTTGAGAGGGTAGAAAAGCCTCTTCAGTGTTGTACATGCTGACAGGAGTTTCCCTTACCTTCCTTACCTTAACTCTAATGGCAAGCATCTTCATAGTCCGCGCGGTTGGGACATGACATCATTGATATGCGAGGCTGGAAGCTTATCAGAAAACTACAGCCCTTAAGAGGTAACACAATGAGAAAAATACTATCTAGAAAGTCAGGAAGGAAGTTTTGTTTGCCTCTTTTGAATTAAAAAAAACTGTGTTTTTAAATTATAATCTAAAAAGTTTGTAAACACTTCTGTTACATTTTGTTATTGAGGAACTGACACAGATATGCTATAATGTTGCTATAATGCGAGTTTTTTTTGCAGTGTAAAACCATTGTGCAGTAGAGGTTGTTTTTTAACTGAGCTACTACTACGGGAATGTTTAGTGTAAGGTTTTTTAAATCAGAATTTTTAATTTTATGGCAGAAAGGGAATACTGTAACAGTTGTGATTGTGGTGAGGTTCTGGTACCTCTGGGATTTTAATTTGTGATCTTATTGGTAGAATAGTAGATGAAATCCCCTGTGACCTCTGGAGTCAGAGGACAGGGTCAGCCATTTATACAGCGCCCCTGAAGTGATTGGGTTGAGCAGAAGGATTTGAACCAGCAACCTTCTAGCCACAGGTGCAGATCCTTAGCCACAGCGCCACTACTCCGCCCTGTGTGACATGTCTTGGATTAATGTTAAAAAATGGTGGAATGTTAAAAAATGGATGAAAGGATGTTTAATGACAAATGTATTGCAATTGGAGTGCCTTTTCAAGTTGAAGATCTTTGGTTTTATTCATGGTTTTATTTGCCATGCTTTGTTTCATCAATAATTGTTGTAGCAGCAGGGCATATTATTACACTAAGAATTAAGTGATAGAAACATTTCTAATAATCTTTCTGTTTCCTTGAATGAACAACAACTCTGGCACAGCCTAACTCTGCTGATTTCAGACCTTAGGAATTGATGGGCCTTTTCAACAAGCAATGTGTCTCAAATCTTTAGCACAAACCAGGACATCATAAATTGGGTCTAATATGACTCCTTGGATGATTAAACAGGATCAAGATCCTGAGATGCAGGTCATCTGTTAATTATCCAAAATATGACCAACCATTGAGGCACTTGTTTCTTAGAGAAGGACACTACGGTTGATGATGTCACAACCAATCTCCAACCATGATTATTGAACTGTAAAAGGTATTGTAAGGCCATGAACATTGGCCACTGTCTCTGCTCTAGCTTCCTTGTTGAAATCTGGTGGAAGAATTGACCATGAACTGTAATTGCAACCACCATTGTTCGAGTCATAAAATGGAACTTTACTTTATGATTCCAGGCCGAGAGTTCATAAGCAGAATTCTGCCGAAGACACTCTCAGAATAGGAATCATGAGATCCATGAACCCATTGGTCATTCATTCATTGGCATTAATATAGTTGGACTTTTTGTCAACCAGACCGAGTATCATAGTATATTCAGTGATAATACTTCTAGACCCCAGAACAGATGAGCTCTCTTGATCGGACCAGGGTTGCAGGAGACTTGACATACTGTAGCTATGACAAATATAGCCCAGCTCCATCTCTATACAGGATTTTCAAAACTCTGCCAGTGTGTCTCAATGATGAGCAAAACATCGATATCCACTTTATAAATATCTTATAAATTAAACTATTGCTTCAAACACATTTGAGTTTAGCTCATGGCAGTAACTCAGTTTTTACAGTATGTGTCACAAAGAATATGAATGTACTGTAATTAATCATACGAGACATGATTTACGAGGTAGACTGCAACAGATATTTTCATGGATGCACAATATCTTCAACTGTGACTTTATTACTGTCTTTGTAATCCCTGAGTGTATGATCAGCCATTTGAATTGAGATGGATTTATTAATGTACAGTGTCTAAACCCAGTGTCTAATTACTTTTCATAACATCTGAGTAGCAGGGGACTGAAAAATAAATAAGCCTACAAAAATGCCTCATCTTCAGACTCTCATCCACCTGGTCTGTGGAAACCCTGTTATGGTTGGACCAGCCTTTCTATTGTGTTGGCAGCAGGAACCACTGATTTCCCCCCTATAACTAGAAAGCAGAACAAAATGTATCCAAAACATAGAGGACAACATTAACTTGCAATAACTTAATTGCATAATATTGAGAGCTGAAATAATGATGGAGGATTGCTTAAAGAATTATTTCATCTAAAATTCCCTTATTGTATAATGTTTTTCTTACCTGATTACTAATGATTTTCCTTTCTTCTGCAAATTCCATTTGTTGCTTGTGTTTAGACTATAGGCTTTTTTAGCCTTTGCTTTCTTTTTGCAATTGTAATTTAAAGTAATTTAAAATACGCCACTTAGAATATTAATCTATGATGATAATGACTCCCGTGATTTATGGTATTATTTTTATTGATGATTACAATTTTCTGTCACGTTCGTAAACCCCTCCTCTTAAGGACGCTCCAGCCCTTCCTACATACAAATGATAGGCTAATAAGTAAAACAAAAACTGCAATTTTATTTAAATAAAGTATTGGTGTTATAAAGGGTTTTGACTTTAGCTGAAATATGAACTGTTTAATAGGTGCAAATAGACACTCATGCATATTAGAACAAAAGAAGAGCAGTAGCTGAGACACAAAGACGGGGAAGAATTTTAACTGCTGTTCTAGTTTTTTATGTCTGTCAATATAAGTCATAAATCCTGAATGAATAATTGCAACTTTGTAGATATTAATTTGAGCAAGTCAGTAATAAATTACAGTTCTGTTCAGTGCACAATAACATGTATTAACGTTAAATCACGAATTATATACAGTACATCTCAATCTTGGTCAATGTAAAAATAATTGCTGAAAAACAACAACCATAAAAAACAAGGTAATGAAGAAGAATTATAACCAGAGTCAAAAAGGAACACATATAGTAAAGAGTCATTTAATAAAGAATTATAATAATAATTGATTGCATATACTGTATACTGTATAATCCTTGAATTTCAAAAACAATAATGTTGAGTATTGACCATGCTGTGCTTTATGGCTGCCAACACATCACCAAAGTGGTCTGTTGCATTTCAAGGTTGGCTGAAGTGTATCCCCTCCTATACTATAGGAAAAATACAGTATTTGGAATCCATCATCATCACCATCACTTTCAATAACCACATATCATATTCGGGGTCACAGTGGCTCAGGGTGGGGTACACCCTGGATGGGACACACTGACACAAACACACACACTATCACCAGAGCCAATTTTTAAAGAATCCAATTAACCTACTATCATGTCTTTGAACTGTGGGAGGAAAATGCAGCACCTAGAGGAAACCCAGGTGAACACAGGGAGAACATGCTGTACTGTATAAACTTAAGGCAGATAACACCCTAGGTGTAACGGGAGCCAGTCCTGACTCCCGTGAAGTGCGTAGTTTAGGACCCTAGTATAACCCAGAAGAGACTGGAGAAGGACAATAAGGAAAACATGGTGAGGAAAGTACAGGATGACGAACAGGGGACAGTGTCGACAGTGATCCAGGTGCATGGGGGAATGCAGACAAACGAGTCGAAATGAGGGAAGTTCAAACAGGAAACTAGGACAAAAAACAGGGTCCAGGAGTCGGAAGATCCATCCAAGACAAACATTTAAAACCAGGAACAGGATCAAGGACAGGAATAGGAACAAGGAAGTTAAAAACAAGGTAATGAAGCCAGGCACTCCGAGCCCCGGACTCAGCTGGTCAGGACGCCATTCTGAAGCCTATGCCCTCAAGCCACGGACATGGGGTGACTTGATGCTAGGCGGGCCTCCGGGCATCCATCTTTCAGTGCAGAGCACTGAACTTTGGAGGCATGGGATTTAAATAATAAACAGGGAACAAGGGACAGGTGAACGTAATAATTAAACTAAAATACAAAAGGGTCGGAACGCCCTCTAGAGGAGGGATAACGATTGTGTCACCAGGTCTGGAATTGAACCCAGGGACCCAGTACTAAACATTGAGCGCTCCAAATAATGCTGCCCCTATTTGGACTTGTTTGATCCCAAATCTCTTACGTCAGATTGGACAGTACAAAATACATTACCAGTGTCAGGCACAATTTGAGGCTGTTCAAAATCAGGTCCACAATTACTAGGCATAAAGATCTACAGCTGAAGGACACTTTCTGAGTAACAAAATAATTTGTACTCATTTTATCATGCTATATTTGGTAGGAAAAAACAGCATGACACTATGAATACTTAAGGGTCTTTATGAGCCAAGTTACCCCACAGCTCCTATGCCAAAGATTTGGCAGGCAGTGTACCCAAAAAAAGAAAGGTCTGTCTGTGCTTCAGGGTAAGGTTGGCTGATAGTTCTCATCTGCATGATGGTAACTGGTAAACTTTGATATTTATTAACTGGATACTCCAGCGTTATTTACAAAATTCAAACCAGTTTTACTTTGCTTTTTTGCATCAGAAAGGTATGAGATTACAAGATAAATTACATCGGTACTTTAATGCAACAAGATCACTAGATTACCATAAAATAGAAATCTGAATTTCTAAGATGGAATGGCAGAATCAAGATCTGAATAAAATGAATTATACATAAAACATTGCATATCACTGCAAGTTTTGTTATTATTTTCAATATAAGTATTTTTACTTATAATATAACACTCACTTGCTTAATGCCAGGATTATTGGCAGAAACAGCTTCACTCTCAAAGCAGTTTTTTAAAAAGAATAATATATAATTTTGTAAGCTTTCAAAATGCTTTCTTTTAAAAAAATTCTCTTTGGCCTGAGTTGTTTACATAAATGTTTAATAATTGATTTTGTTATTATACTTTTGCAAAGAAAAGGTTAATAATTAGCTAGATAAAAGCCAGTAGCCATGTCCGAAGGTGTTTTTTGAAAAGAGTAGGGGTGTTACCCTGGCATCCTGGCATCCTGGGCAGATGTTATGTTTTAAAGACTGGCCTCTACCGATCATAGCCTCCTACTAATCCCCATCTATAAAATTGGCTTCATCACTCTGTTCTCCTCCCCACTGATAGCTGATGTGTGGTGAGCACACTGGTGCACAATACACACTGGTGCACTATACAGTAGCTGCCATGGCATCATCCATGTGGGGCTGCATGTTGGTGGTAGTGGAGCAATAATTATGATTAATAACAATTTTACTCCTATAATAATAGTTACTCCTTCAACTACTTCAACAACGTGAACTACTGTGTATGTACAGTAATTGCTTTTTACATTTTGCGTCTTACCCCTGACACTCATTCATCTATCCATCCATTTTCTAAAAGCATTATCCTATTCAGGTCCCATGGGAGTTGGAGCTGGCAAGCAACAGACACAAGGCAGGGTACACCCTGGATGGGACACCAAAGGACCAAACTTGCAGAAAAAAAAACAATAAATTATATTATTGCCAACAGAGTTAAAAGCTGTAATTCAGAGAAGAGGATTTAGACTTTCCACTCCTTTCTTTCTGTATGATGTGTAGTAAGAGCTGACAGTGGTGTCAGTTTGTCAGCACACATGCTTCCAGAAAAAATATGTTTTATTTAAAATCTAATAAATTTGCATATGAGTAGGAATCCTGTGATACAGTATGTGACTGTTTGTAGTCCATCGGGAGTGGTGGATACAGTCCCTACAGTATATACAGTACAATAGCCTTGAGGACATCAAAAATGTAGATTTTATTAATTAATTTATGCAAACGTGCATCTTATCTTATGCCTTTTTTATATACCAACTCATTTATCTATTGTTTTACCTTTCTGGACCTTTCTGTATTGGATCGTTTATAAATATTGTACAGTATATAGTGCACTCACATGCATGCATACAAAGCCAAGCACAAATCAGTTCATTTTCACCCATCACTTGTACCCTCCAAGCATGCACAGCTTTCATTTTCTGATTGCAGTGTGAAGGTGGAAGAAATTAACAAAAGCTAAATCAATCTGTGCTCACCTCAGCAGGTTTAGAATGTATTGAGACAGACATATCTGCTTAATTCATTTTTATTAAATCTTTTAAATATGAAACACTGCACAAGAAACACAATATGTAACATCAAATTAGGAAAGAGACTTAACTGACACTTTTTTATGTTTGTCATCGGCAAGAAAATGTGTAACTCTAAAATCAAAACCTTTAGTAAAATTATTACCATTTGAAGGGATTTTAATTTAGAACTGTCAATTTATTTATTTTTTATAAACACTTGAAGAGCATTGTTAGTATTACGGTGAAGTTCAAATTATATTTTTTGAAACTATCATAACAGCCTGTCAGGAACATGTGTTGGGCACTTGGCTCATGGCTTGATGGGGGTTTTTGAAAGCAGAGACAGTACAGTACATCTGCCTTGAGAACTGATGATCCTGATCCAATGCTGTCAAGTCCTGAATTGGCCGACTGCTCAATCTGACAGTTCTGTACTTTATTTAGCCAAATCAAATTTTCTTAAAAAAAAACATTGTAAATGTAAGTAATGGCAAATTGTAAGTGTAGGCAATGTTCTGCATATGCAAGACATAATCTTTTCAGGATGTTTTATTAATTTCAAACTAAGGCATGCTTCACTTTTCAGACTACACGTAAGGTCTCATTCTCCCATGCCCGTATAATGTACATTTGGGAAATACTGTAAATTAAGAGGATTATCCTCGTTCATTAATTTTCAGCCAAATTCCCACTGCAGCCAAATTCCCACTGCAAATAGACTTTTTTCAGTCCACAAATGTAAAAAAAAAAAGTGATGAACTTTTTTCAATATACAGTAAACCTGGGAATGTAACACTAAAGAAAAATTAAGTTATGACTTTCAGGCATTGGAGTAATAAATTTAAACAATTTAATAAGGTTTTATGGTTGAATAGGAAACTTATTAAGTTTTAGGTATTTTTAGAAACAAATGACGGCCAATTTTAAAATTAACTACCAGATACAAACATTATCAGAATGCTGCTTGTCCTGTTGAGGGAGATGATCTAATGATACCCAAAGATGCCCTGTCCATCACATGATCAAAGAGAAAGGGACTACGCAGACTCTAGGGGCACCACAGAAGAGAATACTGTACTTATATATACTGTAATGTTTAGAGAATTATACTCAAGACGCAACAACCCTAGCCACCATTCCAACAGTATAAAATGAAACTGGCCCTCTCTGTCCCCTGGGCTGAAACTATCAATTATAAAGTAATTATATCTTAAAAGGACTTACTGTATAGTCATCTTTTCTCTGATGGTAGGCCAATCAAGAATAATAATGGCTGTGGTCTTAAATTTTTGTCAATTTGTTTGTGATAAACATCCTTTGAGTAAGTTATTTGCTTCTATTTTTCATCTTTCCCACAGTTATATATTTCAATAATTCATAACATTGGTGAGAAAAGGATACCGAATAAGGAAAAACAGTTGTAACTATAATATATTAGACTTTACAAAATTCAAACGAAAACAAAGACAACGATTGTTTTCTCGCCACACAGTTTGCTACATAGGTATAATCACCTACACTGATTTAGCCACAGGCTTTCAAAAAACAAATTACTGTTACAGCAGAGGAAAAAAGTGCACTTTGAAAATAATATGGATAGAAATACAGTAAATATTAATTTCTGCTACATTGCAAATCACACAAAAATATAATTAAATAAAACATGGAGCCAATATACTCAAAGAAAATTGATTTGTGTTCTCTCAGCAAGAGATTTTGTCTCTGAAAGTAGAGTGTAAACTCATGTATTTTAATGTACTGTATATGTAAAATGGATTTCCTGTTCAACAGAGACATTTATAACTGTTATAGAATGCAGATTCTAGAATAATTCAAAATGAAAAAAGCACAAAAATCTGCATCTGAATGATAGTGAATCTGAAAATTAAACTGTACCGTATATTCATTGTATAAATGTGCATCATTAATATTATTAATTTTAATCTGACATAGGATTGTTATAATTTTAAAATGATAGTATTGGTTTTATAATGTCACTTATAAAAAAATAAAAGAACAATGATATTGCATATAAAAACACACAAAAAAACATACAGATGGCTGGATCTGTTCTAGGCTTCATGCTTAAAAATATTTTTCCAATTATTGTAAAAATGAGATTGTTGACAGTTTCTTAATTCAAATTACCCGTATCTTACTTGGAGTGTAATTATTGATATGACCAACCACACATCTTCCAAATATGGTGTCACAAGTAATAACACATCCAATTAGCAAGCCCATCCTTCTTAAACTCTCTTACTGTATATCACTTCATGGAAGAACGACTTTTTACTTTTCAGTTCATCTCCACAGCCTTTTTCACAACTTCCTCTTTTACCATGCCTACTCCATTGGGTCACTTGTCCCATCAGGTCATTTACAAATGTGAAACCTACAAAGCATCAGTTTCCATTCACCTTACAAAGACATGTAATTGGTGCCTTTAAATTGCTCTTATGTGTCTGTGTGCTGGGTGCAGTCCTGTCTTGAACCCTGCGATTCTGGAATGGGCTCTGTTAAACCGATTACAGGAGAAGGCTACTTTCAGATAATGAATAAGTGAATGAAATTCCTGTTATGTTTTAAAGATTTATAATAACTAAAGAGGAAAAAATTATTTAAACTGAAGAGATTTAAGAGAAAGTTAAAGGGAATCCTGAATACGATTACCTTTGACCTCTGACAGGGGGGTTGTCAAGGCTTTTTATTCCAGATTGTGTTTTTGTAAGTATTTACAAACATATGAAGCTACCAAGCTGGAGACAAATTGAAAAAAATTACAATGGGACCCACTGGTTTGAAAGTTCCCCTGCATGTCTTCACAAATGAGTGGAGATTTGTGCTCTTCCCTAATTAGTTTGGATAGATTACGTTCTTATTTAAGGCAGGCGCTCTCGCTACTCCTGGCTCTGCATTGGAAGACGGTCTCCCGGAGGCCCGCCTACCACCACGGCTTGAGGGCGTAGGCCTCCTATCGGTGTCTTGACCCTGCTACGTCTGGGGCTCAGAGCGCCTGGCCTCATGATCCTGTTTTTATTCCCTGTCCCTGTACTGTATCCTGTTCCGGTTTTTAACTATGTCTTGTTTGCGTCATAGATGGATCTACCGTATTTGGACCCTGGACTTCCCCCCCGGATTTCCCCCTGGACTCCCTTGGACTTGTTTGTCATGGCCACGCCCCCCGAGCACCAGTTCACTGTCGTCACGCCCCCCCCCCATTCGTCAACCTGCCCTGATCCTCGTTATCTCCTCCCTGTTGTCCTACTCCACTCACTTCCTGATCATACCGCCTGCATAGGGTCCAGTACTAAACATCGTAACAAGTTCCTTTAGCCCAACACTATTAGAAATGAAATGTATTATTCTTATTAATTTATTCTGGTTGATGCTCACCTGTAGTATATTACTGGAGACTCTGTCTGAATACTTCTCCCTTTCATTCTCTGAAATGTGCTTACTCTTCCACTCCAGGAAAAACCCTCAAACCCTAGGATTTATTACCTCTGTCTTTAATAGAAACCAACCCCCTAACCTGCTTGGATGGCTTCTATCAAAAAGACCATTCTTTTCCATTCTCATGAAAGGCAAGAGCTCTTAACAAGTCAGAGCTCAATATGACGAGAGTGTATGGATGAAACACAATGTAATAATAATTATTATTAGAAACATGTGTGATCACACCTGAAGAAGGCTCCACAGCTGAAACGTTGTGTTTCATTTCTTTTCTTTTCAGCATGGAATAAACCTATTACTTGTTCCTCTGCAGCCTATGCATGCTGGCGAAGCTATCTACTTGAAATAATTATTATTAAATTATTATATCCTTACAATGCTCTTCAAGCATTTATTTGAAAAAATATGTTATCGTGACAGTTGTTAACCTGCTGCACATCACATGCTTGGAGATTGTCCATTAAAGGTAAACAATAACTAACAGGGATCCTGCTGAGGATAACTGAACATTGTCAGGCTTGTTCTGCAGATCTACTGTACATGATCGCATATGTTGGTGCATTTCCATACTTCCAGGCCTTCAGAAATATTTATTCTCTTTTTACTTATGGTAATATACTGTATTTTGGCCTCCAGCGTTTATTAGTGCTGGCAGTGTGGTACAGTAAGACAGGCTGGAGCAGGTGAATTGGAGAGACATAGGTTTATTGTCCTTTTCGTTTACAGGGGACCCTGCAGGCATTCACTGGACACACACAAGGAGAAAGAGGCAGAGCGAAGACTTTCCCCTGCTTTTATATGGGAGGAAGAAGAAAGAGTAGAAGCAGAGGTCATGAGACAGTTCAACACCGGTGGGGGGTCGCAGAATGCAACAGTATAATATACTTTTCTGCAGGATACAACCTCCAATTAAATAAAAAGGTACGCTGAAATAATTATAATTATGAATTATAATTGGGTGCATTAAAAACCTTAATCCTATGTCAACAGATTTGCTACAGTATATGCAGCATATACAATTTATAATCAGGCAAAAAACGTACAGATCTTTCATGAAATATACCAGTTTTAGTTTTATTCAGAGTGCCTTCAGTACATCCTCTTTTTAGTTATTGTGGAAAGCCACATTGTATACAGTACCTACTACAAACTCTAAAATAATAGCACATGCACAAGTAGACAAATGGAGACACACAGCTTTATTCCAACTTACTAAACAGGCAAATGAGAAATGGAAGGAAAAAGTTCAAACATGATTTGACTCCATTTAATATGCTGCATGTCAAGCCCTTTAGTTTAGTGGAAGATGCAATTTACTTTGTCCCTTAGAAAAACGGGGCAGTGTTGTGTACCCTCTTAACAACACCTTTGCCATTTGTGCCTGTATGCTACTAGATTTTTGTTTGTGCAGTCCCTACAATTCATACTGTAGGTATTATGATGTTTTTTCAACCAAAGCAACCCACCAATAAAGTCTGTCAGGCATTTCCGGCGTTTATTATAACAAAACAGTATTTGTTCAGTTGAAGAAATTAATAGCTTCTGATTCAGTTGTGTGAGAATTGAAATTGCAACACAGAGCTAGCTCTACTTTATTTGTATGTAATATAAATTCATAAGATGATTCAAGGAGACTGACTATGTTATATTCGCTATAGAAAAATTATATTTTATTTTAATAAAAATAGAACTAACAATTCATGTAATTGAAAAAGAAGTTATTTGCATTGCAGGCTAGGATCCACTAACTGCAAAATCTGCAGTAAAACTGAAGCAATTTGCATAATTTAGATTTCTGTGTCTTTGTCAGAAATATAGTTTTAGAAATCTGTAAAGTGATTCAGGCTTAACTTCAAACACGAAATATTTCACAGCCTAAACTTCTAAAACTTCTGTTCAGATTTCTTTGACAGTATACTGTATGTAAATTATAATGCATTGCTATGGCTATCAAATCACATCATATTTTACATGAAAAGTAAGAATATGTACTTGCTTCACTTTAACCGCAGATTTTGGGTATTGGTTTTTTTTTGCAGCCCCTAACATATTTCTTGTACTGCACGTTTTAATCTCAGCATCAGGCAGCGAAACAAGAGGTATACCATAGATTTCAACATCCATTATTATTTTATGTCTGCTTAGAAAGAACACTTTTTCTTCAAATGACAGCAAGGCAAGAATGTGAAGTTTGTGTGTACCTACTGGACGTCTGCTGCACTCTTTTAAAGACCTTAATTATGAGTCCTATTTTTCTGAAAATGTTATTTTGCTTTATTGTAGATGTAGCATTTTAATAACAGATATGACTAAATTTAACTAATTCACCAACATGAAATTTCCAGAGATTTTTCAAGCTAAATTAATCATTTAAAAAATGTATATTCAAAACTACGTAGATACCTTGCAACTTGGAAGTTCATTTATGGAACGTTGCATCGACTATGCGTGTGTAGGGCAACTGGCTGTTGATGGTCTGTGGGTGAACTGATGGTTCACCAAGATTCAAAGACACTGTTGTGGGGGAAAAGTGTCTTAGCACCCTGACAATTACTAGATTGTGTAGTCTGCCACCAACTACAGTTCTTAAATTTCAGAGTCACTATCTATTCGCTGTATACCTGTGACATCCATTTCTGTTCATGACTTCTCTCAGTGTTTCCACTAAAGAGTTAGTGGCGGATTACTTACTTAGGTTATAAATATTACAGGATTCTACAAGAATCTTTTTTGAAGGTTGAAGAAGATCTGACCCTCTATTTGAATCTTTCCCTTTCTATGGCTGGTCACATTAATGCAGTCAAGATGATGATGCTTCCCAGATTTTTAGATCTTTTTCAGTGTATTTCCATCTTCCTACCTACAAGTATAGGTTTTTATTACAGCTGTTGATTCTCATATAACCTCATCTTGTGGAATAACAAGTCTCATCATGTATGCAATTCCCTTTCTACAAAGACCTTAACAGATGGGGGTATGGTGTTGCCCAATATTTAATTTCTATTATTATTATCCACTGTATTGGTACTTGCACCATTACCATTTACAACGTGTAGAGCCAGCTTGGATCAATTTTACCAAATTTTACCAGCTCATATAACTCTACTTCGCTGCTGGCAAATCAAGTTTTTAATGTCAAAAGCAACTCTTTTATAAGGTGTTTCTTAAGGTTGTATACTGTAAAATTCACTGAAACTCGATATGCTTGAAATCATACTTTTTCAATTCTGACTGCTAATGCTTTGCTTTTTGCAGTATACTTTAATACTTAAACACAGCACCTCGACTATCACCAAATTTGATGGTAGGCTACTACATTTGATGTAATACTAACATAAGACTTGCAAATCCAAATTACCCAGCTTCTGGAAGCTCAAAGTGCTGAATTATATAATTCTAAAAATGAAATAATGATATGTAATATACCTTTGGGATCTGAATCTATATTTCTATTATGAAAGTTCAAACAAGAAAGATTAAAAATCTATCTGGAGTTACCCAAGGGTTTCATTAGAGCTCAGAAACCTGAGAATTCCTCTGCCTACAGCAGCACTTTTTCACATAATTATTCATTTACTGGTTATTACCTGAAGAACCCTTATGCCTTTGTAAAATTAATCCTACCAGTCAATAAAATGGTGGTCGGCTTTCTCACCTCTTATTGCAAGTCAATATTGACAGTAAGAAATGGACAATATATTTTTATTCCACACCCAACATTTGAAAAAAAAAACAATCATGCTTTGCATCATTGCCTTTTCAAATGATAGGTCTTAAGTCCTGAAAACATATTCTAACTAAACATCTCTTGATCGTTATAACCAAAATAAGCTTATAGATCATACCACTAGTTACAGCACTGGTTTATGTTATCTTTTTTTGGTAAAACATTTGTATTGGAAGAGTACAGTACTGTATGTGCCTAAAATGTACACCCTGGTTGTCTTCCAGACAGTGGTCTAAATAACTACAAATTCTGATTAGGTTATCAACACATGTTAGAGGAAGTAGTGGTGCAAAAATAAGCAAGGCGACGCTATATGCCAATATGAAATATTAATTGATTATAGATGTGTATTTCTCTTCTTTTCAAACAATCAAATAAACCAGATTTCAGAAAAGGGAAAATTAAACTTGTCTTGCTTCTTATTTAAGCAACACCAAAGGTCAGTTACAACAATATCACAATTAGCATGTTTATAATGTTGATTACACAGAATATATTTTAATTTTGATTGTAAAGGAGCCACATAGTGATTTAATTTCTCTTCTACAGTACTTTGCATCAACAGGAAAATCTTGTGGATCATGGATCTGTCATAGACAAATACTGTTCTTATGGTTATTGACAACTATCAAGCAATGGTTGTGGTAAGGACCAAAACTTTTTTTTTAACACCCCAACTGCAGTGTAGAAGTAGTAATTATTATATTACAAATGCTAGCATTTTCTCTCTAACAAGTAAACACAAATGACAAAGATACTGTATAAAAAGTTATAGCTACTACGGTAGCATTCACAAAATAATATGTGGCAGTGGAAGTTGATTTTGTAAATACAGTATTATGTTTTGAAATTATTTTAAACATTTAACAGGGAGCCAATAATCATAAACTATTAACTATTTTAGTTCAAAATCCATACTTTTTGGACAGTTTGTCTTTCAGTTTCTCAAGAGTATTTGTTTTATACAGTATGTTCCTTTGTAGTTCATACAGTAGTTTTTGCTTTTTAGCTTTCTCTATTACTACATAATCCTCACTTTAGGCTATTTATACCATAGGGTAGATGCTTTTGTTTTTAATCACCACAATATTGTTTAAGTGATAATAAGTGATTTTTTGTAGTCATGATATGAAAATTATTCCCAAAGCAGCTGAATAATTAAATATTAAATTATTGAAATGTAGAACCAAATGGAGAAAATTGTGTAACTGAAAGTAACAGAAAGACATGGATAAAATATATCTAAATAAAAAGATAGAAAGAGAAGAGAAAAGAGAATGTGAGCATTATGAGTGGAACTCCCAAAATAGTGAAGTAGCAATTTGTAGGAAGAAAAGCTTTGAAAACCTTTGAGGAAAAAACCAACAACAAAATAACTCTACAAGTGCATTCAACCAGTGCTTTTATTCCCACTCATCTCAGTAATGATAATAGATGGGTGTATGTGTGTAAGTGTATGTACTGTACTTGTATTAGAAAAGAGGTAATTTAGGGAGTGGGAGGTGTTTTAGTGTGGTCTGAATAACACATCACTCCACATGTTTCTACAACTGTTTAAGGAAGGTGCTACAAATCTTCTTTGTTTTCTTATCCATTTTGATTAACAATTTAATAGATTTAAATCTGAAATCTTGAAGCTCATTTTCAGGATGGAAAAACAGTTTGTAGTCATAGACTGAAACAAAAGTGTGTTCTTAAGAGGGCTGTCAGTCTGACTTCACAAAGCTGTTTTGTGTAAAATCACTATCTGGCATCATGGTGTAGGAGTACTTGATGAAATTAGACACCAATCAAACATAATAATGTACAGTCTCACACATGGATTCTAAAAATACAAAATACAATTTATTGATATAACCAAAACATGCATAACAAGCTTCTTTAAAATAAAATTAATTACTATAATATGTTGCAATTGAACTCATAGGTTCTGTGAGAATTATGATGTGATTAATGAAGTGATACTCAACAATCCACTGTCCAAACATCCATGATGAGTTTAAACTTTGCACAAATAAAAACCTGGCTGGATTTCAGTGTCAGCTTCTTGGTACTGACAGGGCACCGACACAGGAAAGACAAAGAGCTTTTACCTTGTTTTGCTGAACAGTTTGCATTGGCCTCAGACAGCTCTTCCAAAGTAGCACCCTCCTAACTCTAGTCTTTAAAACAGCCTGTGCATAGTGTCTTTTTGGGACCAAAACCAGAAAGGCATTGATAGTCATTCCAGAGGTGTTCTTCAGAATGAGCACTGCAGCACAAACGAGAACACAGGGGAAACTATGTATTTAAAACTGAAAAGAGAATGCACTTCTTTTACCAATGAATTGTGGGAATGTGGAACAATCAACCCAGTCATATCATTGAAACTGGTACATTGGCTTCTTTCAAGAAATGGCTGGATGAGATCCGTGTGTTAATTAGTTTCTAACCACCAAATGATTAGTTTGGTAATAGGCTGACTGTCCTAGTCTCATTTGCAATCATTTTATGAAACTCAAGATGTATCGTAATATAATTTTACAACCAAAAATGAATGGTAGTCTAAGACCTACTAAGACTTGCTAGTCAAAGTGTTGTTGCATACATTACACTGTCACCTATACACTGTTAATATAGAAGGCAGAAATGTTTAAATGTTAATAAAAATTGTAAAACAATACAGTATAAAGGCAAATAGTAAGGCTGGAGTGAGGAGCTGTAGCTGCATACAGTACATCCAGGCTGGAATACATTTCTTCTACTATAGAAGAGGTTGACTCAAAATTGAATTGTTTCCAGTATGGATTTAGCCTCTATTAGTTCTCAATTAGCCTCTATTAATTCTCAAAGAGTAGTGCTGTTGTTTTAACTTTACTTTATGGTTGCATTGCAAATGGTGATACAAAGCTAAATAAATACATCAGTGTTTACTTAAAGTTAGCTGATGTACTGTATCTAATGCAATCCAAATGAAAGAAAATGGATGACAATTAGTACCTTACTAGATTTTAAATCTACGAATACATACATTCTATATAATACAATATGCAGATTATGTATTAGTGGATGTACTTGTATCACAGTTAGTTTTACATTTTTTCTATTTTTAAATCTGAAATGTAACATCTGGGAATCAACACTATTCATGCAGATTGGTAGTGTTTTTGGACAAAATTAACTTTACAAGTTTAATTTAATCAGATTTTAACAGTGGTGCTGTCTGTGGTGAAGCACTCAGATTTATGCTTTATATTAAGTAATGCCTCAAAAAGAATCTGCGTGACCATTCTTTTCTTTTCCTGACCATATTGACTCACAGCACTGTGAGGCAGTGATAGGTGACGTGGAGACAGAGCCACCTGTTTTTCCTATGTTCATTAGAAAAAGCTATATAATGAGGCACAGCTAGTTTGAATGAATAATTAGCACTCAGAGGGTGAACGTCCACATGAGGGAAAGAAGGTGCCAGAATAGACTCTGTGTGGAATTAGACACACCTCTGGGAAAACTTAAATGCTTAAAAGAGCAGGGGGTTACGATATGTGTCTAGACTCCAGCCTAGGAGAGTTTACTGTACTGACTGAGCAGGCTTACAGGCTTGTAGGGTAAGTGTAGATTGAGAAAGTACAGCTCAGGCAGTACTGAGTTGTGTCACTGGACAAGTGGGCTGTGTGGCTGTTTGCCAACTTCAATGGGGTTGAATTGTGCTGCTGAGGAAGCATGCTGACTGAAGGTGATTGTACCTGGAGGAGTGGAACTTCACTTGGCAAGGTATTCTCCCCACAGCTCAGAGGAGGAGTCTAGATGATGCAGGGTTACTCCCTATGCTTTAGAGTCACCACACAGGTGATCTCAAAGTGTGAGAAATGGGGGATGCAGGCCAACTGGCTACTGTTGTGTCAGGGATGCAGCATCAGCTGGAATACTGTTGCAAATGTATTGGTTGTTCTTGAAGAGCTAGTGCTTGTTGAAAGTAATGAATTGCTACTGAATGACATGAAGTGAGCCTAAAAAATTTTGAATACTCTATTGCCTAGTGATTAATGAGTGGTGTTATGAGTAAACCGAGGGAAGAGGTATTGAGAAAAAAAAATACTATTGTGTAGTTCTCCAGAGAAGGGAGCATCATGTAAACTTGGATCCTGTGGGAGTGTCTGGAAGATGGAAAAACACCTAAAATGCAGAAAAATTAAAATGGTGTGAATGCTGGCTGTTCTGACAAGCCCCCAGAGCATATCAATTTTTCTATAGCATCTATAGAATTTTTGTTCTGTGACTGTAGAAAACGACCTCACTGAATTCTTGGCATCTTACAGAAGCATTACCTCGTTGTAGCCTAATTTTGTAAGATCTCAGAAGCTAACCAAACTGGTCCTGGTCAGTACCTCAGGGAGTAGCCTGAGGAAAATCAGGCTGCTGTTATAAGTGTTTCTGTGGCCGTGAAGGTGGCACTCAAGACACACAACCTCCTTTTACAGCGTTCCCCAAAAGGCCCATCATGGTGACCAGCGACTGTGCTGTAGGTGGTGTGGTTCTTTTGCTTTTCCAATTGATGTCCCACAGCTCTATTCATGGAGGCTAACTCAGGTTCTATTCAGGTGTTAACTCCAGTGTTTGGAATAAATACTACTTGGATTTGCACAATAAGGTTAACTGAAACTTCCCATTTAGTTCAGTTGGTAAAGTAACTTCTGTTAAATACTACTTGGATTTGCACAATAAGGTTAACTGAAACTTCCCATTTAGTTCAGTTGGTAAAGTAACTTCTGTTCTCTACCTGATCTGTAGTGATGATGCTGGTGTCACATATAACCCAGGTGAGGGCTGCACTTCAAGTCCCAAAGATGTTCCTTTGTTTTTTCACCAATTTTAACATACTGTTGACATACTGCATGAAATTGCTGAAGAGGTCTTTTGGCTGCCATTGTTGAATGTGCGAAAATATTCTACCTTTAGCAATGTTTATTTTGTAAATGTATTCAGTTTTAATATTATTATTATTTTAGTATTATTCTGTTAGACGTATGCTAATGTTCATTATTATTAATACTAATCAAAAGCACAACATTGTGTATCTATTGAAACATACTGTAACTTTAAATATTTCAGGAACCTTCCTTAACAAATTTAACACCTTAACAAACAAGGTGAAGACTAGTGAGAAGAGAGATCCACTGATATGGCTGACTGTTCATTTTAATAGTGTTTTGAGGTTGACGCCAATTACATTTTATCAATTTACACCTTTTTTTCCCTGGGATATCAGCTTCACTTTCCTGACCTTCAGAGTGTTATTCATAAATAATGTTTGTCGTACAACTGGATTTCCACAACCTTTATATTAATTTTTAATCACCTCTGAGGCAAAAACAAAAAACGTGCTTTGCTTGTTCTTCAAAGTTTTTTTGACACCAAAAAAGGCTGGCCAAATGGCACAACATTAAGAAGAACTTTATAACATATGTATTATGTATTATAACATATGTAAATCCAGAACACAGGATTATTTTAATGCTGTCCAGTCCTCAAAAGTGGAATGTCAAGTATGGATTTTACAACAATCTTACAGTTGAAAGTATTTTGAAATTATTGTTTCAGCAAAGTGAAGTACACATTAAGAGAAACAGCAGCTTGACTGACAATAAAGGTTTAAAAACCACCATCACAGGACTTTTACATTAAGGCTAATCCTGCCTTTGAGGTAAAAAAATGCTTTTTTCACTGCCCCAAAATGTTGCATCAATTCATTATACAAGATACTTGTTTGTTTTCTTACAATAGAATTGTATTTTTCTGTACAGTTGGTATTTTCTTCCTTTGTCCATCAGAATCATTTCTGAAAATGTTCCAAGAATTTAATTAAACAATGATTCATTTGTATTGTCAGGAAACAAATGATACAGTATAGAACATTTATTTTATCATGTCCTCCCCATTTCACCATGACAATAAGAATTCTTTCCAATGTGTTTTTTTAAACAATAAGGAGGGATGAAGCAGAACACATAGTTATGTACATAGTAAAATATTGACCAGAAATGTATCAAAAGATCTTTGAGTGCTCATTAAACCATTGAAATGATCTTCCTTTGTCGTTTTTGTTTAATATGATTAATCTGACACATCCACACATTTGCAATAATCATTTAGTTCAATATGGGGTCATGATTAGCAGCAAATAATAGGCATAAGGCAGGAAACACTCTACCCTGTACAGGTACTGTATATGCAATGCAGGGTACACACATGCAGTGCTTCGAGCCCCAGACTCAGATGGACAGGACGCCATTCTGAAGCCTACAGTATGCTGTCGGGTCTCTCCTGGATCCACTTTCTAGCCACTTTAAAGGGGGAGCTGGAGCCTATCTTGGCAAGCAACAGGCACTAAATAGGATTCACCCTAGATGGGACACAAATTCACTTCAGGAAAAAATATCCCAATTAACCTACCAGTATGTATTTGGACTGTGGGAGGAAACCAGATTAACTGGAGGAAACCCATGCAAACATAAGAAGAACAAACATGCTCCACATAGATAGCACCCAACGAATTTGTAACGGTTGCCTGGTGAGGCTTCCATGGAAAGAATATTTTAAGACCCTATGTGAGGCGGCAAAAGGATTATCTAGAGAGGCCTTCTGAAGGAGGGAATTTCGACCGTGACACTAGACGTTTTAAATTTGGGATTTTTAGTGTCCCTTGAGGAGTATAATCAGACTTTGTAAAATATCCTGTAGTATTCTGACTGGATAAGAGTAAATTACGATTCATGGCAATACAGTAATTCATTGCATATGCCTACTTTTGACATGCACCCCCATCTGGAAAGGTGTGCCTTTTAAGATTTTACTATACTCTCCTTCCTCATTTCTATGCATTGTACAGTATGTAGGGTGAGTTGTGTTGGTTGAGCAAATATGAGTCTTATTTGCTGAGGTTTTCTTATTTAGATGCTTATTTTTTTCCAATTATTACAATATTTGGTGGAATTAGATAAATGCATGATGTAAATGCTTGCGTAATCTATAAAGACGAGTTATCAAGTTCTAGAAGTACGGTAACTGTGCATGCCCAGACCATTACCTCATCTCCACCAAGCTTCATACAGTAAGTCCAAACTTGTGCCAAGAGAGTTTGGAACAATGTTGAATGGATAGACAAGACCAAAATTAATCTTCACCTTCAGAGAAGGTTAAACTGTGGAGAAAAAGGAACTACAGCTTCCAAAGAATACCACCTTATCCATGAAGCATGGTGGAGGTAATGTGAGGCATAGGGGCATAGGCACCCCTTGAACATAATGACTCATCTTTACTGATGAGGTAACTAATGATGTGCTGCAACTATTGTAACTAATGATTGCAGCAGCAACACAAAAATATAGAAGCATCTTCTCATTTAATGTAGAAGAAAATGCTTCCCACCTTATTGGGTGATGCTTTAGGTGTCACGATTGTACTCCCGAAAGGGCGCTCTGGCTCTTTCACTTCGGACCTGATTTAATGCACCTGCCCCTTCTCCCAGCGTCCTCCCAGCCCCCATTAAAAGCCAGACGCCCACTCAGTTCATGGCTCTGCTCTGGTTTCTGCACCAGGCAAGTTCGGGACATGGAAGCGCCCGGTCCCGTTAAGGTTTTATTTTCTGTTCACGTTTCCCCTGCCAATTCTGACCCGGTTCCTATTTTTAATCATCCGTCTAGGATGGACCGCCCGGCTTTGGACTTTTGCCTCCTTTTGGATTCTCCTTTGGACTTCTTCCTGGATTGTTTTCCTCGGCCACACCTCCCCCGAACACCAGAGCACCAAGGACACGCCCCCTGTTTTCATCCCTGTATCAGGCATGACTTTTTCCCCCGTGTTTTCTTCACTTTTCCCTGGATCGTGTCGTCCGCATAGGGCCTGGATAGAACTGTTCGTTACATTAGGACTCAGCATGACAATGACCCAAAACAAATGAAAAATGCAACCAAAGAGGTAATCAGGAGGAAAAAAGGGGCAAGATATTAGAGTGGCCAAGTCACACTGTAGATGTACAGTATATACAATGGAGCATGCATATCACAAGCTGAAAAAAGTCAGGACTCCCCAAAAATAGGCAACAACCCAAAAGTGGCTACAGTATAATATCTCCAATGAATATACAGAGACTTGAACTCAATGGGTCTTTGATTTCATTATTGCTTCAGAAGGATAAGCTGCAAAATATCAACTGTAAATGTACTGTACTTGTGAAAGTTCTTATGGACACTTAACTTGGATCAACACAAAGTATGTTTTTGTTCTACTATGATAAAATGTATGCGTGTAATTACCCAAAAAGAAAATATACTATGTTTATCATTCCTATATTCCTTATGATTTATGATCAAGTCTGGATCTGATCAGTACTGAAATGGGAGATCTTTAAGGAAAGCAGGTTGTTGTTGGTGATGTTGGTGCACCAGTAGGTGACACTCTGGATCAGAATTTAAAACCAATTTGTGCACAATATTAAAATAAAGTCCTTACTAATTAGTCTTTAATTCTATGACAGTTTGTAAGAATAGAGGTGTTGATCCTAGTGTCCTGGCTAAATTCCACTATGTATTTGAACAATGTGATCTCCCTAAAACTCTTTTCTAACTATTGGTGATGCAATTTCTCATTTCTCCACCTGATCAGGTGTGTAATGAGACTGCTGGCACTATGTAAGATACAAATTAAAATAAACAATAAACATGAGTTCTTGAAAGAGAATATTCATCATTCAAAAGTGCTTGTATCCCGCTGATGCATAGAATACAGACAGCTACCATTGAGCTGTTTCAATTAAATGAAAAATCCTGAGCTCACCAGCAGAAAGATAAGAAAGGCTAGTACAAGGAGAATGTTTAAAGCCTCTAGCCTCTGGGGAACATGCTGTTAATGTAACATGATGTTTGGACTGCAATTTTTTGAGGAGTGCATGATTGATATATTTTTTTTGCACTTGCCAAAATGCTGTTAGTAGTTTGGCTGGGAGAGAACTACAGTAGATGAACAACGAAAGATGCCTCTGGGCTCTGTTGTAATAAAAAAAAAAACGAAAACATACTGTACACTTGCATCAAAAGTAGTGAGAAAGACTCATCTCATATAAGATTTCTTTACAGTACAGTAAGGTCCTGACATCAACTTATTTAAACTTCGCAAATTTGCTTATTTGCAATTCGGTCTGGCTGAAAGGGTCTTGGATGGAAGAAGGGATGAAACCGAGCCGAAGAATGTTAAGAACAATTTTCAGATTAACAGCTCCAGAAACTAGGATTGTGAGACAAATCGAATTAGTGAATGAGCCTCTCCCTGCCCCCTGCCCAAGTATTCACTACCTGTCTGCAATTCAATATGGTTTTATTCCTGTATTGTAACAAACGCTCCAGGTTCTGTGTTGGCAGAGTGCGCAAAGACAGGCTAGAGATGACTCTACAGGCTTACTGACAGATTTACTTCCCTTTTCATGACAGTGGAGTGTGTTAATCACCAAGATGGAAAGATGCAGAGAAGAGATTCTTGTGTTTATTTTACCTGATTACTATAAGGTTGTGCTTACTGTTGTCTGTTCTGTTGATCATTGTTATTTTCATGGCCTTAAAGCCAATGGATTAATACTTACTGTATATACAGTATGAATCTGGCTATTGAGGAAGGTTGAAGAAAATCGAAACAAAATTGATAAAATGCATATTTAGTTACTGTTTTATTGCAATGTTTTTAATCAAAATATGCACATTTTTTAGAAATAAAAGATGAGGAGTTATCTTTAAGCTGGAAAGAGTGGATGGGTATGTGAGGATTGATTCAGGCAGTTAGTGAAATTTAAAGCTCTAGTCCAGTGGTATTTTTAACTTATAGGTGACGTACTGTAGCAGGCTGTGTGGAAAGAGCTGGAGAGAGCTGAGCAGTTCTGCTCTGTTGCTGGATGGTTAATATTACTTTTTTCAGGAAATAGTACAACACAAACGTTTCATTTCATGACCTTCTATCAGAAAACCTACACTAAACTATAATTATACAGTACTGTATACAGTATATAAGCACACATTCTTATCCTCCAGGTTACTCTACTATTCTCTCCTAATTTTCTTATTGCTTATTATTAAAAGAAGTAAAAATTGACTGTAGATACTTCCAACATACTGTAACTGCAGTATTTTACTACAGAGAGAATCTGACCCTCAGCTCAAAGATTGTTTAAACATAGGTGCTGACTCAGCAGAACATTTGTCAGGGGAGTAAGAGTTTCATATACAGTATATGTGGATTTCATGAACAACAAGAAGAAAGCAGAGTCCTAGACTCTTAAGACACTTTTAAGGAAAAAATTAGCCTTTGATAGGAAGCTTTGCTGATCAGTCACTCTTCTTTAAATTTCAGCACATCATGTCCATAATGTTACCTAAAGCCAACATTTTGTGTTCACTGGACCTGCCAGAAGAGTTGCACTGAAACAGTACAGTAGATAGAATTTATCTAATTCATATAAATAATGATTTCAAGTTTTAGTTTATATTTTAAGAATCTTATTGAAATTATGCTTTTGTAATACAATGTTCTCACAGGCAGACTATGTTTTGGTATATCGTACCGTTTTCTGTTGATTGTAACTTGAAATTGAAATTGAATGTGGCACAAAGCTCATTGTTGCAAAAGAGGTCAGTATTAAAGGACAAAGATGAGTGCTGAGTTGTGTCAGTATGCAAGCTGCAAAAGGACAGGTTGAGGTTATTTCCACACTGAAAAGTAAAAATGTGTAAGAAATGCCGTGGTACTGCGGAACTCAGGTTCCACACCTGAGTAATGAAATAGTTCAAGATGGGAGCAGCATGCGTAGGCTGCAAGGAACAAGTAAAGGTTTATTCCATGTTGAAAAGGAAACACAATGTTTCGGCTGTGGAGCCTTTCTTCTCTTTTCAGCGTGAAATAAACCTTTACTTGTTCCTGAGTAATGAAATGTAATGCTGCACAACTGAATTGCTACAATTTTACTTCTGTCTGCTTTTTACTGCAGCATTAAAGCATAGTTTTTTTTAAGGTACTTAAGGTACAATATTTTTATTTGTAATTTAGTGGCTACATTTCAAATTTTGCTGATGTACTCCTTTACATTTGCCTTGCAGAGCTTTTAAAGTCAGCAGAAAATAGATTTTGATTATGTACTGTAATATAGGCTTCCAACAGTATGTTTTTTTTTATATAAATGCCCGCCTTAATGGATAATCTTTCCTCTGGTTTCTCTGTTTTGCTGATGTATGACATGAGATGGGAAAAGTGTGAGACGGTATATCAGGAAAGGCTCTACTGGTATTATTAGTAGATCACTATCTTAATGGTGAATCCTTAGAAAATGTTGAATACCAAATATACCAAATACTGTATCCTATATTACTACGTTATACAATTCTTAAAAAGGTTATAACCAATAAAAGAGTGGTACAAATATTATAACATAAGAAATTCCCTGGAAAATCTTTTCTAGTAAAAATAATAAATTGTATGGGATGGTGCTTAATCATCTCTTAGGTCCTGGGGTTGATTGTGGATTGGAACACAGTTCAAAGACATGTCTTTTGCATGGATGACTGAGTATGGTCAGTGCTGGACTGGTGTCCCATCTGGAGTGTATCTGTCATGTAAGGCTCTGTGGATCCCTTTAAACATCATTTTCTGAGGAATCATAGATGTGTTATGCTGCATCTTCTGTACTGTATTTAATTAATTAAGGACGTAGGATTTTACATTGCACCATCAGTATTTGAGCTTGTTATTCTACTGAAAAAAGACACTTTCACTGTCACGCCAGTCTACATTGCATTGACTTTACAACATACAGTAGGATTTCTTAATTTCATGTACTGTACAGTATATCATGAATTATGTGAAAAAATATTTGATGTGCTTCTATGACATCAAGTAATAAGAAGTTATGATTAAAACAAGTATACCCAAAATGAAAAAATAACAGACTTGAATGATGTTTATGTACAGTATGGAAGTTTTGGTTTAATGCACTATGCATCAGTTTCATTATCAGAAGGAAATCAATAAAAGTGAAAAAATGTTAAAAGAACACTACAGTATGTATTTATGGGAAGAAGGAGCAGTTAACTAAGAAACATGGATTCACCAAAGTTTAAAATTGCTTATTTTGGCAGAAACTTTATGAATACCTAAATATAAGAATAAAAAAGCAGCAGTGTTACATGAGCATACAAATCATAAACTTCACAATATGCAAACATGTTGTTAAACAATCTTTTATTGCTTTTCTGCAAAAAGTATCTCACTCACATTCACGTTACCTACAGTGTATCTCAATATCTGTAGTTAATCTGAAGTGAAGTCTTCCCTTAATTTATAAAACCATACTTTGCTTACAGGGATTTGTAAACACAAACACAACAGACATAATTATGTAATAGATATAACTTAAAGTGAGTGTTTGAAGCAAATACATTCATTCTTTCATGATTTCAACTTAATATCCCTGACAAAAATAATGTTTAGTCTCAGTTTCTTAATGTATTTTAAAATGACTATTTTTAAATAAATTAAACCTACAATTACATTTGTTTCAAAACAAAAAACACCTTAAATATGAAACCTAAATAAATTTGGATACAATTTTGGTTTCCATTTATGAAGAGTTATGTCTTAATGGTTTACAATATCTTGACAAATCTCAAATTACACTTTATTGAAGCTATGAAGTGATTCTACTGTACTAATCTAAAAACAACATAATGATTTTATACAATACCATACTTAAACTTAGCATTATGGCTTTTTGTATGCAGCTTACAGTACATAACCAAAATTTAAAATAATCACAAATATCTAGAGCTGTAAACGACAAAATAAAAATAGATTGTTTTTTAGTACGGTGTGCAAAGGCAATACAACAATGGAAACAGTAACGATGAATGCACTTTACATAAGACGAGAAATTAATACTATGTATAATAAAGTTTATCATGTAAAACCATACGTTTGTCCTCAGCATACTTAAATAATGGTGATCTTCCAATCTGATTCCCAACACACACATTTAGAGCATTAGGTATTAAAAATATATATATCAAAGATAAATTTGTTGCTTTCACTGTACTGTACATCCCAATTTTAGCAAGAAGCTGCTTGTTGTCAATATAAAAGAGTAATAAAGTTATATCGGCACTGGGAAATGACTCCTGAAGAAAAAAACACCTGGATGCTGAAATGTAATGCTTAATTCTTTGCAATCATCAGGTTCACTTAGGCCCTTACTGCACATTGATTGATTCCGCAATAACAAATGAGAAGTTGGTAGTTTATCACAGGCTTTAGTATCCTAGTTACCAGTCATGTTTATCAGAAACTAACGAGTTTATTACTTCTAGGGCTTACAGGTTATACGGGTGTGGGCAGTTCTTATCTTCTCTATTCATATCTCATGATATTGACCTGAAAGGACTCTGCTGTGATACCAGATCACAGCTTCTCCAAATGTCACATGTCTTTCCCTGTTTTGTAACACACCGTAAGAATGTACAGTACTTATATCTGATGAATTGTATTAAGTCTTCTCCAGATTTCTGAAAACCTCTGATACCTGACACAAAGCAGCATAATTGCTTGTCCTCCCTGACCTTTTAAAAGCTTTGAGAAATGTGCCACTTGTCTTTAAGCCAGCCTGCTGACTGAATCCAAAACGCCGAAATAGTGGCCTGATGTCAAACCATTGTGTTTATAAGGGAAAATGGCTTTAAATAAAATACCCGTTTATATAGCATGTAAAACATGTAAATTTAGATGTACTTTCAACTTCCAAAACAAACAACCTGTCTTTTAAAACTAGTGTTGAACTAGTCTTTTGACAAAATTTTGAATATTTAAAACGTTCCCATTATACTGAAGATAGACTGTAATAGTGTGGGGTGCATATTGCCAGTTTTATCTACAAATACTCTGTAACTGGAAAAGAAGAAAAAAGGAAAAACTAAGTAACAACAAAATAATATATACATTTCCAATAGAAAGTTTTATTTGTTTCTTACAAAATGTTTTATTATCACTAAAATCTAAATAACAAAAAAGGGTAAGTGTTTAGAAACAAATCATTCACTATTGATACAGTTTTGTGTATATTGGAATTGTGGTTATTTCCTGATTGAAATACACCCCCTGGGCAGAAGAATCACTATCTGTGCTTTGATGGCCTGCAGTCTGAGATATTTTAACACAGAGATTATGTAATTTGAGTTCATTGTTTAAGAATACTAACTTCCATCACCCATTATGTTCTGTTTCTAATGAACTTTCTCCATAAATTCTTGTTTGCCTCTATACCTGTTTTGGTATTTTTAATTTAATGTGTTTTTATTCAGTCTAGGTTATCTCCTGATGCAATTCCAAATTTATAATAATAATAATAATAATAATAATAATAATAATAATAATAATAATAATAATAATAATAATAATAATAATAATTTATTTATAATAATGTTTTCCTCACATATACCTCAGAAACAGATAAAAAAACATATTATCACTGTGTTATATGCAATAACAGAATATGGGTTTACAGTTTCAAAATAAAAAGGTTAACACAGTAAGATAGTGTGTAATATACTGTACTGATAATGTACAAATAATGAATAACTACTAGTGTAATAAATATACTTTATATATAACATTAACCCAATAAATTAATGTTGTGAACAGCATTTAGATATTTATTGAATGGCCATATGTCATTTTGAGGAAGTGGTTTGTATAGACCTATTGAAGTACACTTTTACTGTATACTGTATGTAATAACATAGCAAGCTATGTACAGTCACTGTTTCACAAAACACGGCAAAAAGTATTAGAATGACCGTTAGCAGCAACCAAATATAAAATGCTGGAAAAACAAACTGTGATCCGTATGTAATCTACACAAAAATAAAATCATGCTGTCACAATATAAAGCACAAGATAAAATAAACTATGCAATAGTCACCTATACTGTATATGGATATATAGTTATCTTACAAAATTAAGTACAACATTTATGGTGCTTTCAATGTGACTTCAAAGATAAAAGTGTTGATGTCAGTGAATGTTATGTACTGTATATATGTCTATATGTGGATCCTGAGACAAGTAATTGTATAACAATCTAAAAAATGAACAAAATACATTAGAAAAATTCTGATCCTTTAACAGGATACTCATTCTTAATTAGCCAACATCAAAAATAATATTAAATGCAACACTTTCAGTGCTGCTAGCAAATTATGTTCTCAAGCATTTTTTTCTTTCTGTTGAAAAAACATTAACCCTTGTGTTAATGAGATGTTTTAAACAAAGCTGTATCCTGAAATGCTTTAAGATCTATTGTTTTCTAGAGTGTGCTGTAAGAAATACATACTGTAAAGCAAGATTACATAGCGCAGTTTACGATAAACAGGGCATAGTGTGCCCCATGAGAAACATACCTAATCAAGGCAAATATATTTATATGCATATGATATCATCACAAAAATTTGAATCCATAAGCATCATAAAACATGATTATGTACATCCCGTTACTTTCATGTGCATAAATATGAGCATCATCAGAACATGGAAAGTGTATAATTTTAATGGTACTACAACCTAATTGTTTAATCAAACCCACATTTCTGTATATTGCATTTTATAAGGTTCAGATTAAATACTGCAGTCATTACTATATGCTTTTATTTATCAGGTAATAGCTCTTTCTTTCCAGTCTGTGAAATGGGCAAGTAGTTTTTTTCCCACTTTTTTTGATTATATCATGCATGCTCCTTCAGTGCTTATATTCGGTGGGTATCCATTTTTTATAGGTCTTTATAAAATTGTGTGTGAACGTTTGCAATTCATTTGTAAACCCTACTTTAGGTAAGATTGCAAGTATAAAAACTTTGACAAAAGGGGTAAACAATTCTACCCTTGACATAGAAGCAGTCTTTTCAAAAAGAAAGAACCAAAGATTCCCAACTCAACATTTAGTTCACATAGTAAAGCCAGTAAATTAAGTTGAAGAGTGAAAATGCTAGGGGGAACACTATCCTCGACCATCTGTCAATAGCGTTCACATCAGTCAGATCGGGAATTTTTATTTTGAGCTGGGAGGACCTTCTCCTTAGGCGGCTCTTCTTTAGCTGGGCGCTGCGGTCCAAGTTGTGACGTCCAACGGCTTCCCGAGGCATGCTCTGTTTCCTGTACTGGATTCCTGAGTTGTCGAAGGCTGTGGAGGAATTCCTCGATTCCGTGACGCTGGTTGTGATCTCGTTGCCTGCCACTTCGTTGTGAATCTCCAATGTCGTTAACAAAATATTTCCATGGGCATCCACCTAGATTCAAAATATAAAAAAATATTGTAAATACAGTATATACTGTACATTTTACATTGCTCTATCAGATAGTAGTTACTTGGGAGATTTCCATAGCTTTTGCTTCAGAGCTAGGTTTTCACCCGTTTTTAAAAAGAAGTAAGAAACAATACTGGTATGAAACATTAATGTGAAATGAATATACAGCATATTTCATTGGAGTATGAAAAAGGGAAGCATTTGTCTCTAATGCAAAAAGTTTTGAAAGTCGTCTTTTAATTACCTTCGATAATAGTTTAGTACATACATTTGTAGCTCACCAATGATCTTACAAATACGCTAGGTAGAGAGTACTGGTTAGACAGTTGTGAAATGTATCAAAACATTAAAAGAGGATTTACACACAGGGCTGCCATTTAGTACAAATCAAGGGGACCATATTTATTTGATAATTGAATTCAATCTGTGAGATTTGAAATAGTGATACATTTGCTTTAGAACACCTTTTATGGGCATTATTTTTTAGAAAAAAAACCCCTCAGTTTCCATCATTTCATTTTTTGAGAAATTGCCTCTTGCGAAATATTTTCCATACAATGTTGATTCAGGTTACATGAAACCTTCTTCACAGAGTTTATGTAGTCTATCATATGCTTCATATGAGGGCTTTATAGAGTAACTGCTGGACAGAGCACTATAACCAAAGGTGCTGAGCAACACCCATCTTATCTAAAAAGAGTATTCTGCATAGTCATCTATTGTTTTCATCTAAATGTTTGTCATCAAAGAATAAGGTGAAAGTTTACCACGTTCAGACTGCCAAATCAGACACTGTTATAATTAATGTAAATTATCAGATTTTCAAAAATCAGGAACACTTGGATCTTTGCAGATTGTGTGTGAATTTCCAGACCAAAATAAATTTGTTTACTGGATGTTTGACTGAAATACCAATGGACTTTCTGTGCAACACTTCCAAAGTTACAGTGCATATTTTTTTTTAGCCGTGACTCTATTTGCAAAGTAACGGCCATTTTAAATTTCTCTAATACACAAACGTTACATACACATTTGTACATTAGTCCTATCGGTTTAAATAATGCACTTATACATACAGTACACATGACAATGCACGATACACATGAATAAGATAAAACTGCACATGCAAAAGATGCACATACTGTAGAACAATACAGTAACAAAGCTCTAGCATGAAAAAGTCTGTAAAGAAGCATGATAAACTGTTCCTAAAATGATTATTATTTTCTTTAATATACAGTTGCAAGAAAAAGTTTGTGAACCCTTTGGAATTACATTGTTTTTTCCATTATTTACTCATAAAAATGTGGTCTGATCTTCAACTAAGTCACAATAATAGACAAACACAATCTTAAACTAATAACACACAAACAATTGTACTTCTTCTTATGCGTACTGAACACATCGTTTAAACATTTACAGTCTAGGTTGGAAAAAGTATGTGAACCTCTAGGCTAATGACTTCTCCAAAAGCTAATTGGTGTCAGGTGTTCCAATCAATGAGATGACATTGGAGGTGTTGGAGGTGCCCTACCCTATACAAAATTATTCTCAAGAAAGAACTGTTTATGTGAACCATGCCCCTATCAAAAGAAATATCAGAGGACCTTAGAAGAAGAACTACAAAAGCATTTCTAAAGGCCTTGTCTTCGAATGAAGGAAATTCAGTACTGTTGCTACTCAGTGTGCAACGCTGAAGGAGGTGAAAAAGAACCCTAGGGTAACAACAAAGGACCTGCAGAAATCTCTTGAACTTGCCAAAGTCTCTGTTCATGTGTCCACTATAAGAAAAACACTGAACAAGAATGATGTTAATGGAAGGACCACCTGGATGTTCCACAACGCTTCTGAGACAATGTTCTATGACACACAAAAAAAAACTCTTTGGCAAAAATGTGCAAAGCTGTTAGGACGAAAAAAGAAGCACTGCACACCAACACCAAAACCTCATCCCACCCGTGAAGCATGGTGGAGGGAGCATCATGGGTTGGGGCTGCTTTGCTGCCTCAGGGCCTGGACCACTTGCTTTCAAAGAGGGAACAATGATTTCAAAATTGTATCAAGAAATTTTACAGGAGAATGTCAGGGTAGCAGTCTGTCACCTGAAGCTTAATAGAAGTTGGGTGATGCAACAAGACAATGACCCAAAACACAGGAGTATAGCAACAACAGAATGGCTTAAACAGAAGAAAATATATGTTCTGGAATGGCCAAGTCAGAGTCCAGACCTCAACCCAATTGAGATGCTGTGGCATGACCTGAAGAGAGCTGTTCACGCAAAGAATCCCAGAAATATCAGTGAACTGAAACAGTTTTGTAAGGAGGAATGGTCTAGAATTCCTCCTAACAATTGTGCAAATCTCATCAGCAGCTACAGGAAAGTTAGGTGGAGGTTATTGCTGCTAAAGGAGGTTCTACCAGTTACTAAGTACAAGAGTTCACATACTTTTTTCAGCCTGAACTATGAATGTTTAAATGATGTGTTCAATATTGACAAGAAGAAGTACAATTGTTTGTGTGTTAGTTTAAGCAGATTGTGTTTGTTTATTATTGTGACTTAGTTGAAGATCAGACCACATTTTTATGAGTAACTAGTGCAGAAATCCAGGTAATTCCAAAGGGTTCACAAACTTTTTCATGCAACTGTACATCATCTGCAACATAGATGGGTTAGGTGCGACTGATGAGCTGCAGTAAATTTAGCCCTGCTGGTGGTCCATTGAGCTGTGTTATGAGATGATAAATCCTAAATACTGTTTTAAGACAATTTTCAGCATTTGTTCATGACTCAAATCAAAACCACACTATAATAGAAAATGGGAGCGTGCTCTCTGCTCAGTAGAATTTGACATAATGCCTTGGCTTTCACTTTTCATCAAAGGAGAAGTATTTGTCTTTTTAACAGTACTATACATTCCAAAAGATTCCAAAAGATTATTTTCTATTAAAATTCCAAAGCTATATTAAATATTGTTTGAAGCTATAAATATAAAAGTTTATATTTGTTTAAATATGCAGTGGGTAATCAACTGATGCTAAAGGTACATGTATACCATACTGTATGTCTTTCATGAAAGCATCTTTTTTCCACTGTTCAACATTTGTATTTAAACTCACTCACTAATGCAACAATTAATAATCAAGTTCACAATAGACAGTTGCAGAATACCTATTGGATGCTTAAAAAGCAGAAATGCTAATTGCATTGCTTATTTATTTAGAAAAGCAGAAGTATTAAGACATTGTATTTGAGAGAAAATCTAGCACTTTCTTCATTTTTTAAAATAAAAAAACAAAAATAAATATTTTATTTGTGAAACAGGGCTATGACAGATAGCAAAGTTTTACAGCAGGTATGAGTTATGTATTTTTAACTTAAAAGTAAAGGAAATGTATACTATCTACAGAAGGGGAAGTGATATCCCTAAAGACTGATTTTTTTTTGTTTACAGTCAATGTTCAATGGACTGCAGATCTTTGATGCAGCTGGTTTTCAAGACTGTGGTAAGATTTGATTTATAATACATGTACTGGAGATCATTCATTAAATCCCCAGCCAGGGGAAGACATCGTACAAAAGGAAGGCTGCTTGTTTTCTTAGAACAGCATACTTTACACAATATATTTTTGTTATTTACATAGAAACATTTGATGTAGGTTAGAATTAATATTTTGTTTCTTTGAACATGAAAGGGCTTTACGAATGTTTTTAATTGCAGATATTGATTTAAACTCCTCAGTATATTAAGGTGGGTCTAGTAGACATTACTGAATTAAATACAAGTGATTTCAGCATTAAGATTAAGAAGAAGGCATATGCAGTAGATTCTTTGGGGTGCATATAATTCTAGCAAATGCTCTATAAAAATCAGCAAGATATATTTCAGAAAAATATTTTGAACTTTTAAAATAAAACAGTAGTTTTCTCTCTTATTCTGCAAGAAATTAAGTAAAAAGGACTAAGCCTGTAAACATAGCACAGGCCATGCGTTTATTGTAGAAGCTACTGGAAAAATTAGTCAGTTTAATAATATAGAGTTATCAATTACAGTAGGTCCCTATTTGTGATTTTTCAAAGCTTATTCCTCTTCAAACTAACTTTTAATGATTGTTCCCTCCTCTAAAGAGGGGGAGCTTTTTGGTATACCAACGTCTACAATAAAAGTATTTGAAAAAGAAAGGAAGAAAAATGCTGTTCATTAAAACGAACCTGAGGGGTACAATTATTGAACAGCCGGAGCAATGTGCATTGTTTCGTGTCTTTATTTTTAGAGCTTAATGCAGATAAAGTGATGCATAATGGACAAGATTTATGAGGGATTCTAAGATGGAATCTAAAATTGTACATTCACCTTGTCCTTAGCAACCATCTCAATAGCAGTCCTATATCAAAGATATTGACAAAAAATGAGTCCCAGGCTATAATATTATAAAGATGCCTCATATGAATTTTATTTATAGTAAGACCTTTTTAAAGCATGCTCCATTTTTACATTTTTGTCTGCTTAATTTTCCCCAGACAGAATTTTCAGAAGTGCTAATAATTTGAGCTAAGACACACTCATCTTTAGTTTGTGCATTCAAATATATGGTGTTTTGAATTGATATTGTTTCCAATATTTCAGAAATCTGTGATGGCTACATTTAATCCAAAAATACTTGTTTGTTTCACTATTTTATTTTTTGTTCTCATATTTTTAATTTCAGTTGTTTGGACAATATTTTAAACTACGTAATTTGTAATCATAAAAAAGAAATGTGATCCATCCATTCCATGATTGTGAATGAAAGAGATTATGAGAGAGATTATATTATGGCAGAGTCTCATCTTTCCTGCATAGCTTCATAATTTTTACATTATGCTTTTCAAAATTCTCTTCAGTCTCTTACGGTTGCAGTGTTCTGTTGATACAAAATGATTGAGGACATTGAACATTTTTTATCTTTAAATTCCTCTGATCATTTTTGGAGATATAAAAAGCTTAGTGCAGTTTACATCAATTTAATTTTCCCTGACACCTGTTCACAGACCATTTTATAGATTTAAATTAACAGACAGTTTGGGGGCAAATTCTTCAATGTCTTTTTCCAATAGTTCTGAAATGTTTACAAGAGATGCAGAAAAAGACCTTGTGGATGAAATGAGAAATAGACTTCATACACTTGCTTTGACCTTTTGTACTGAATTTAAAATGGCTATTTAATTAAATATGGTTGTCATATTCATTGGTGTAAAGGATCAAAGTGCTGTTCATGGTATCATACATGACCTAAAGGAATCTGATGTCTTGTTAAAAAATTTTCACATCTCTTTCTGATTCCGGCACCTGTTTGGAGCTACTCCAAAATGGCAGACATTAAAAAAATATCTCCAGAATGATTCCTTGTCAATAGGAATAGGAATTAAATAAATCAGCCCAACTACTCCATCAGTAAACAAGCTAAAGCTGTCTGCATGTACAGAAGGTTGCAAAGCTGAGCATGCACAAAAAAGGAGGGGAAGGAGGACCACATGTGACCAGCAAAACAAATGGCCATTTGCACAACAAAGTGATCTCATAACAAATGGTTTGGCGGTTTGAATGTTGTTGTCTTCCAAAGAAAGCTTTGCTTTTCTGCAATGTTTCAGGGATGTTCAGCGGGAAACACAGCCACAGATCCACACTCACCGCTCGTGAGTGCCGATGCCCTTGCGCCTGATTGGACTGTTTAACAGACGTTGGCTTGCAATTGCCTCCTTCCAGAACAGACTACGGCAAAAAAAAAAAAATCTTCTTTGTGAGAGCCTCATCAGAACAATACAAAAAAATTAGGGGAATAGTCAGTAATATTAACATGTAAATCTTAATTTCATACAATGAAAGCCACTAACGTATCAAATGTAAACTAAAGTGGAAATTTGGTAAGGGTCTGTTCATTATTAATCTAGGTAGTTTATTAACCCCTCATCTTTCCACACATAAATCTATGCTCTATGAACACTTTTACCTTGTACTCTAGTTCCGTATTCACACCATTTTTTATACTTTTTTAAAATTAGGTGAAACCTTTAAAAATGTTCTGACTTTAGCAGACTGGCCTTTGCAGTAATGTACTTAAGGTCATTTAGGTTTCTGGGACAAATATAAAACATTGTCTCATTCTCTTTCTTTTCAGTTGGCTTTGTTATCAGCAGTAATTATCCAGAATCTATATATTAATAGAAGATATAATGAAGTTTGTAATGAACATTTAGGAGGGATGACAACAATCAAGTTCATTCAAACACAGCAGTCAATAATTAGCAATTACTCTGGATTACTCCTTATTTATAGTACTATAAATACTATATATGATCCTTCTCTTCCACGTGTATGTCTTGTGCATCCCACCTCCACCTCATCTCCACCTTTGCTTTCTTGTTTTGTGGCCAGGAGGTTAGCCAAAATATTTACAAAAAACTGCATAATCCTTTAAATACACTTCATTCTTGGTCTTATTATTCTGTTATTCCTAGTTAACTGTGATATATCTTCTATTAAGTTAACATCCTGATCAAGATACATTGGCAACAGCAGTGTTTTCAATAGGCTGTATCTATGGCTTAAACTGAAGAGAGCTAATTGCTTCAGATTTGCAAAATAAATATGGATTCGTTTATATGAAGTATTACTTACTTTTCCAGGGCATGTTGACTCTTACTGTATGTATGATAAGACTTTATGATAATATTTACTTGAATCTGTATAGTGTTTTTTATCTCAGATGATCCCAAATTACTCCAATATGTAGAATGGGGCCCACCTAAGCCGTTATGCTCCAGAAACCCACTACAGAGACCACTGGAGAAATCAAAAATGATGTTTCCAATGATGAAGAGGAAGGTCTAGAGGGGCAAGGTTGTGCAAGTTAATGGTAGAATTTAGCCAGGATGTTGAGGTGAACACCCTTAATCTAATGAGTGCCCTGGAGCCTTCAATGACCAAGTCTGGACTTTGGTTTGACATTTTATCTAAAGGACATAACCTTCTACAACACAGTGTTCTTTGTCACCATACTTATGCATGGTCTTTTTTGACCAATGTATTATGTTTCTCATATTTAATTGTTATAAGTTAGTTTTGTTTTAAATTATATGAATGGTTTATATATAAATATCTGGACCAGAGGAAAGAGTATACTGGTATACCACTACCACTTCCAGCTAAACCTAGATTACAACCCGAAGACCTACAGTACCACCAGGTCCAACTTTCTTAAATTGTGACCTGACAAGATCAGGCATCAGGGTGGTAGTGCCACTTTCTCCACATTGGTTGTACTTGCAAAGAGAAATTTAAGTTTTCTGTTTTACTGACTCATTTTTAGATGATGGACCTTTAATTCTGAGTAGCACTTACTGTATGGTGGTGCAACCTAATCTCTTCCTTCCTGGGACTAACCACTTGTTTTAATGGAGGTTGCTACATTAGAATCACTTTAGACTACATCTCACTGTGCAGCATCAGATAACAGCAGATACTGTACATTGAGTTAATTTAATTCAAGTGTTTGATGGCAGCTTTAGAAATATTTTTGATTCAGAAACTGGGCCACATACTTTTCACCATCCTGAAGGGTTTACAGTATATGTTTTGAAGGGGCATATTTTGGTAGTAGTTGCTGTCCTTATAGTTAAATTCCTACTCTGCATTCTTACATCCACAGTTGTTCTTGTTTATTTCTCACTTCCAAAGGTTTTAATTCTACATTACTGGCAAGCCACTCATAATTAATGAAGACAGAACATTCTGGCACTTAATAAATTCTTTTACCAGTTTGTTTTAGTTTATTTTAATATATATTTAATTTAATATCATTTACATATTTTAGAATTTTGGACAAACAATGGTCAGTAAAGACTGTTGATGCTAAAGGAGTTTGTCCTGTTTTGGTAATTTTTGTATGGTACTTCTTTATGCTTGGTTTTGAAAGTTTAAGCAACTAATTACAATATATCTGTTACTTGAGGCACCAGTTCTTTAAATTTACAAAGATAAGGATTATGGAATCTATCATCTAGATTATGGAATCTAGTCATTGTGAGTACAGCGTTAATAGGCTAATACTTTGATATATCTTTACAAAACATAAAAATAATATTATTCTTTCATTTCTTCTGTTGTGGAATTCCAGAAGCATCATTTTAAGTTTAAGAATCATCACTTTTTACTAAAATGTAAAACCTAGTAATAATATTAATTTGTACACGAACATGGAATTAAATCCATTTGAGAATTTCACTTTATTGGATTGTTAAATTGGTATTACACAGAACATTATTCTGATTAAAAACCATATAATATTTGAGCATGCTGTGCGAGCCTTCTATTAATTTGGAATTTATAAAGAAGTTCCTGATACTTATTTATTCATTCAAGGCATACACCATAAAGTTATTCCAATATTTTAAAACAGTTTATATCAGTGGTTTTCTTCATTGTGATAGGCTGAGTTAACTTAATCAATGCAAATGAACAGACATAAAGGAGACTTACCCTGTTGCCCTCATATTTGGTCCTGTCATTGTTAGCCTTTTCTGCTTTGTCTGCAAGCTTCTTCTGCATTTGTGGGCCTCTTCCAAAAAAGATGTAGTTGACAAAAGCATATTCAAGCAAGGCCAAGAAGACAAAAACAAAGCAGCCCATCAGGTACATGTCTATAGCTTTGACATAGGGAATCTTGGGTAGCGTCTCTCGAAGATGGGTGTTGATTGTTGTCATCGTCAATACCGTTGTAATTCCTGGAAAACAAGCATTGTGTTGTATGAATAAAATGACTGCAGCTCTTCAACTGTAAACACTCACATATTTTAACAGCTACCAAGGATCGATGAAATCACCAGGCACGCACTTTGTGATGCGTCATACCAGCACAAACCAGAATGACAATATAATTTGAAACAAAGCTTTGGACATACTGTATGATTATGTACTGTTTAACTTATGCTCACTTGTTAAGAAAGGTTAAAAAGCATTGTGGGTTCATTACTATTTAATGTTTTTTTCAGGACATGACACAACAAGGTATGTACAGTCCCTAAAGTTAAGATATGTTTTCATTGCTGCATTTTTTATCTGAAGAAATAACTCATAAGATGCTGCTTTTGTATCACTTGTGACATCATTAATGTAGCATATTTTTTGTCTCAGAGAGAAACATGCAACCAAAGACACTGGAAATACAGATGAATTCACCCAGCATCTTCTGCCTCATTATTTTATTGACTAACTGTGGATTTTTGAATTACTTCTTAAAAATTTAATTACCTGGACCCTTGAGGTCTAGCAGACTGAGTGAAACCACTTTAATTTAGCCTGAATACAGAACACACTAAAGGCTGTTTAATAATCCTCACTTTGTGATGTGATGAAAGCATTTCAAGTTTTCAATTCGAATCTTCCCAAAGCTTTGGGATTTCAGACCTCCACTATGGGCATTGGCATCCAACAGAAATCTCTTGATCTGTACTTGCCAACTTTTGCTACAGTGCTTTTATTTATCTTTACTAAACATAATTTATGCAACTTATTAAAAAGGAATAACTTAGCATAGTTTTAAAAATTACTTATGTCCTCTTTCAAAAGAGCTTCTGATTCTGATTTCCCTATTGAATGATACTTTGCAAAATAGAGTGTAGAATAAAATTTAATTAAAGATATGTTTTTTCACACCTTTGATATGCTCCTTTGCATCCTTTAAATTCTAGGTATAATTGATCTTATAGAAGAATATGATAAGTATGATTCATAATGCTACAAACGGGGGTTCTGAAAAAAAGTGAATTATCAGAAATAAGCCAAGTGAATTAATCAGTATTTAAATTAAATAATCATAACCTCCAACTTGTAAATTATTTCCCCAAGAATATACCCAAGGGGTTGCTATAATTAGAGGCACCTGAGTTCTTTGTGCTCTGGCAAAACTTTAGTGAAAAGAGTAACAATTCAGGCACACTTGTTAAAGAGGAACTGCAATGCTATTTTCATATTTTGGGGTTAGCAAGAAACAGCATTGATGAGTGCATTTCAAACAGCAATAAAAGTAAAATGGACACAGTATCTTGTAAAACTTCCAATTGACATCATAAAACAGACGAGATTTCCAGGCATGCACAGCGCCATATTCTGTGATTCAGAACGAGGCAACAAAACTTCTGGTGACATATGCAGCCCCTTTGACATTGTAAACAAACAGATTTGTGACTATATATCTTTTAGTCCAATAGAAATATTGCTTTTGATTTGGAGACATTCAGCCAACAAATACTACTTACTTGTGACCTCTGGATGCAGATTAAATTGGAACATTTCTGCGGTAATGTGTCTGCTGCACAACCTGTATTTATTTGCTCATACATGACATTAATTATTACAGAGACTAGTGACCAGGAAGGGCAATTCGCGGGAACTCAAAAGCGAGTTTGCGACAACATGGCGACTTATGGTACTTTCACAAAATTCATGATATTGTGCATAATTAGAAATTTGTAGATTTTTTCTATAACATCAATGAATTCCTTTTGTAACTGATTTCATAACTGATCTGAAAAAAAGTGGGACAGCTGTTCACCTTTAAACAAATATTTATCAGCACAGTAAAACTACACACAACATCAACATACTGTACAACACACATGTTTGGACACAAGTTACAATTTTACATAAAAGGTGTTCAAGAGGCCTATGTCCTGACCACCCAGAAAACCCCCAGACTGCTGTCAAGCCTGCTACAGCAAATACCTGTAAACCTGTATGCTACAAAATCAATGGGAATCTCCCTATTCTGAAATCTTCACACTAACCAAGAGAGGCTGTATTTAACCTGAGAGACACAGAAAATCAAAGTACTGTAACTAATGCCAGCGTCACACTACACGACTTTTCCTAGGATTTTCAGTCGTAGCCTTTATATACATAATCATAAGAAAATCACAGAAAGTTGTAGAGAGTCACAGCGCCTGCCTGTTACCATTAGTTGTGTAGTGTGACACCTCCATCGACTCAGTCATAGTGCTCTTAATATCCCCTACAACTCTCTGCAACTCGCTACAATAAAATCAAACTGGTTTGATTTTCTCGTAGCGAGTTGCAAGTCATAGGGGTGGGCAGTGAGCCAGATGTGTACTTGTGAGAAAGAATAGAATAGAAAGCGCTATTAACAAGGTTCAAATACTTATCTCTAATCTGGTCTTTATGGATCAGGACAAGAAGCACTCGACTTTCTGCCCCTTGTCGTCCCTCCTGTCTCTTCCTTCTTCTTTTGTCCCTTCTGTCTGCCTGTTTTGTGCTCTGTTCATGGACTGCTCATTTACACAGAAGTTAGTTAACTTAGATAAAATGTAGGATTGCTCTGATCCTTGAATTGCCTACCCCTGCATCTCAGCAAACTTATTCTTGCTTTGAAGCTTCCAAGAACTGGAAATGTTAACACCAGTCACATGTTACTCATTTGATGTAGATTCATCAAGACACTTCAATAGTCACTTGCAATATTTGTAACAATAACTATAAACAATACTGGCAAGAAAGAGCTTCTTAATTATTATTGTTTTATGGAGGAACAATATAAATGGACGGGAAAACAATTAATAAAACGAAAGAACCAAATTCTTCATGTAGAACACCACTTTGACTTCAAATGGTTTTATGTTAGGATATTATTATTAAAACAGGTGAAACTTTAGCGCAGTCATTAGCACTGCTGCCTATCTGCTCTGGGGCACTTCTGGGCCTGCAGAACTATCTGTGTGGAGTTTGTATGTTCTCCCTGTGTTTATTTGAGTTTCCTCTGGGTACTTCAGTATGTTCCCACAGTCCAAAGACATACAGTACAGTAATGTTCAGTTAATTGGCTTCTGTAAACTTGTCCATGGTGTGAGTGTGTGCGTGTTGGTGTCTGTGTGTGCCTGTGATGGACTTATATCCCTTCCAGGGTGTAACCAGCTTAGTGCCCAGTGCTTCCTGGGCAAGTCTCGACCCTATATTGGATAAGTAGCTATTGAACGTGATATGATGATCAACATTAAAATGACTCAAAGATAAAACCATTTTGTTATCACTTTCTAATTAACACTCTTTAATGATGAATAAACATCAAGGGTAGATGTCAATAGTTATTCATGGTGCACTATCTTAAGGAATAACTTACGCATTCTTTTCCATTTTTTTTCTGGGTTTCTGTAGACACACTACTTATGATTTTATTTAAATTAAGCTAGCTTAGGTGGATTTGCTAGTAAGAGTCCCTGTCCAGTTTTCTCCCCCTGAAATGAACTACCACATAGACTCAGTATAGCTGTCAGCTGAATGAGAGGTTGTGGATCTGACTAACACCACTGCAATAGCCACTTAATTCAAGCTCATTGGAGAACCATTCATCTACCCTAAAGATATCATGGCCCAAAGAGATCTTATTAAACTATTTGATTTCCTTGCAGCCAGTACTGACATTAGCAGTAGATATATTTGTCCATATTTCACTTTTAATATTTTTATTAAGCATTAGAACAATGACAGCAAATGTTTTTAGTTAATTGCAAAATGTGTGCATTTGATCAAGGACAAACGTAGCTAAAGGGGAGAGGAATATCCAGAAAAAGGCCTTTGTATAAGACATTGTATGCACTGTCTTGAACTCATGAAACTTGAATGTCAATAACTGTCTTTGCCTTTCTAAATTAATTGTGTATTTATACGATGCATAACCCTTGGACTTTGGATTAATACAGGCAAACAAACCTATTCAAGAGTCCATAAGCCCAAAGTTAATGAATTGATTTAGAAAAACTTTTCAAAGATTGTTTTGGGGGGTAAAAACAAAGCCATTCAATCAACTGAGATTCTTCTCACACCTATGGAACAAGAGGTGCAGCATATATGAATTTATATATTATAGAAACATGCAAATTACATAGCTTTTAAATGAGTTGTAATTAAGGCATTAGTCTCATCCTTACATCTCATACATATTACTTTATATTTATATTGCTTTGGATTATAGAGATTCTACACCATACTTTATTACAATATTTTGTTCTATTGTAATAAAATACTCAATATTATATCCAAGAGATATCAATTAGGACTGAAAAAATACATTCATATTGTAGCACTAAAATAAACATTCACAACATAGACATCTACAGTATACTTCCAACCTTAATATAGATTTTTTTATTGTTCATTCAGCTTAGGAAAGAAATGAAAAAAAGAACTATTACTATTACTATCTCGTTTTATTAGTTGTGCCTACAAGAGTTTCCCTGGTAACACTCATATAAATTAAGAGTAGAAGTAAAGGTCACTCAACATTTTTTCTATATACCAAACATGCACACAAAACCTCTGACTGTAGCTCTATGACTGCTGGTTTGCTATCAGTGAAAAATGAAAACTGCATATTGCAGAGAACAAATGAACCAATATAAATCAGAAAAGTGGTATAATAAAATGTAAAAGATAAAAAAATGTGGGTCCATCATTAAATTGATTTATGGTAACTGTGTACTGTAGGCATCTACATTATGCAGTTGTAGATGGAGTCTAAAATTGGGTTGCTCCAGGAATTTAATTTTCCTTTTAGATACCACTATTTTGCATTAAGTACAGAAATACAGTACTCAATTCCTCTGCAGATACTGTATATAAGTTGTTCACAAACCCCTTGAGCGATTTCTTCCTGTCACTGGACTCCACACCTTGAAAGCTTCACAAACATGATTTCCCTGTGCCTCCCTTCCCTTCTTTTTGAAAGCTTATTTTTTCACCAGAAGACTCAGTCTTTAAACACTCAGTATTTCTTTTTTCCCAAAGCTTCACAATATTCACGTCAGAATCAAATGGGAACTGAAGATATTTCACCAGTGAAAATCCAAAAAATTATATGTAATAGTCTAGTACAAGTCACCACTTTTATAAGAGTTTTCAGCTCTGCTTTTTTGAAGATAGTTTGCCAATTGACTCAAAATACTGAGTTCGTTTTTATGATTTTGAGCAGCTGAACTAGAGGGTCATTTATTTTACAGATGCACTTTATGGTAACAACAAAAATGAGGAAAACAAATATATATCCATCTCTTTGTATAACAGATCAAATGTAGCCTACATTGCTAAAAGATCTTTTACACAAAAAGAAAGCTGGAAACAATTTTGTATAGGAATGTTTTGCTCTAGCAAGATTCTCTACTGCGGCTCATTGACAATTAGACAATTTTAATGAGTTCTGATTTCAAATGACTGCCTCTCCTGTTCCCTGGTGTAACTCACTCATGATGTCTACTGGCTCTCCCACTCTCCCCTAGTCAGCCCTCGGACTTCAAGTCCGCCTCCAGCCGCTGATATTTTCACCTTACGCAATCCAGCTGGGCCTCACCCACTCAACACACTGAGAGTCTTCAGTGCCTCAACCTAGAACCCCAGACTCATAACTCACAACCACTCACAGCTATGAGTACTACAAGCATCCGACCTCCAGGCTGTGCATATGTAGATGAGGGTGCACCTCTTGTTAGCAATTAGTAGTGAGGACCCTCTGCAGAAAACCAGGGCAAACTCCAAAAGGCGTAGTCGAAAGAACAAACCAAGGTCAGTAAGCTGTAGGTAAACTAGCCGGTGCTAAAGTACAAATACCCAGAGGCGGAGCCCTAATCCGTAAGGGAGATGAGAGTCAGAACCAAAACGAGAGCAAAAGTACCAAAACCGAAACCAGGAGATGTAGACGGAGAACAAACCAAGTTCAGGGAGCCAAGTAGTGAATAACAACGAGACTGGGAGTAGCTCTAGCCAGGAAAACCCTAATACTGAGCACCGGGAAGAGTATGAGGCACCATTAAATAGGCTGGGTAAGGGCTTATTGGGAATTGTTTTGGAATGTGAGGTGGAATGCCGATTCTTCTGGGGGCGTGACGTAGCACCTCTCTTTCGTGCCAAGCCACAAATGCCTTTACCAGCATTACTTTTATAACTCATATTACTCATAGATTGCCAGACATCTCTCTTCAACCGAACTTGCCTGGAGCTCGCTGTCTTCACATATGTCGCAACCTCAGACCTCACTGTTTTCAACGCATGCCTACAACCAGAAGTTTGTAGCTTACATAGATCCTTTTCACCACCTCATACAATTTAAGAGGTGCTCTGAAAAAACTGATGCCACTCATGTCTACCATTTCAGTTTCAGCCATTGATGGAATCTGTGAGAGAAAAGTTGCTGAGACAATGGTAACTGTTTGTGGGAGTACTACAAGCTGCATACCAGCAATGAAAAAATTGAAAGAGCAGACAGGCAGTCTTTTGGTTTGTACAGGACCAACATTTTCATGTTTCATGCATACTGTTAGTACTAGAATTTTACCCATTATGATTACTGTTAATTCACCAAGCAGCTTCAGATCAGGAACAGTTTATACGATGTGCTGTACTTCTCAAACTGATTTATGACTCCTTGAAGGTGTAAAACTGGTTTCAGAAACGTTATTAAGGTGCACATTTTATATGGCTTTGACTGATGCTGATTATCTTTTAGGTTGAAGTTGAATAGGTGTTAAGTGTTCAGAAGAAAAAAACGTTTTTGAACACGTGGCATTTTCAAAGCTTCTGAAGATTTGGAGTATGTGCCACAGACCACCATCGTAGGTATCTGAAGGACACTAGTGTACTAGGACACTAGTACACTCATTACAATCACAAATGTAGTGGCCAATCTTTCTCAGTATACTGTCCTAGTATGACATTACTAGGCTTCCCAATCTCTGAACATTGGTTATGCCAAAAGTGAGCAGAAAAATAAATATTTACAACTTTCATAAGCTTCCACCAACTGGATGCCTCATGACTCCACAACATTTTTTGAGAGCCTTATGTGCTTCTGATAATGTAAGTTGCTCTTGTCTATTTTACGATATTATGTCAGTGAAGTCTAAATAGCCATATTATACTGAATGCTTTGTGATAAAATTACTTTTTATCAAGAAATATATTGTGTTACCCCCATTGTTTGTTATCCACAAAGGGATAAAAAGGTGAAGACTGTTAATCAGAAAATCTGGCCATGAATACTTTAAATGCTCTAGTCTAGATTGTACCTGTTACAGTCTGTACATAAATCTCACCCTGACTTATAAATAAAAGACAGACTCTACCATAAGTAACTAAACCACCAAAGTCTTTATCTAACAAGTGGGAGTATAGAAAAAGCTTTCCTATGTTCACGTACTGTAGCTCAGAATGATGTCTAGATACTGATTATCTAGCTATGAAAACATTTTATTTCTTTTATAGTTGTCAGGCATCTCTTTTCGTAGAAAGAAAATATTCCCTTGTTGCTGTTAGATGATTCTCTTCTTGAAAATAATGAAGACAAGCTGCTTCAGTAAATAACTGCTTGCCAAACAACAAGTGACACCTTAGGATGATAAAGAACAAGAAGCAAAGAATATCTTTCCCCGAAAAAGAAAACATGAACACAGGCCTGTTATCTAATCTTATACAGTATGATTTCAAGTCATAATTTATTGTGGCACTGAACTGTAAGCACTTTCCTAAGTGTAATTATCCAAATCTGAAAATATCCTTTGATATTTTGAAAATGAGATGGAAAAGATCTAACACTGGAATTAGCTGTCCAAACACTTTTTGCTCAGGAGCAATTTGTGGTATGAAATGGGTATTAAAATGTCAGTTAACAAATTAACCAATCTTGGTGTATATACTGTAAGAACCTTATTCCCTTGAATGATACATAAACAGTTTGGAGTTAATTATATTGGCAGAAATGGTTTTGAAGAAGAGTAGTTACAGTAGCATTACTAGGTAGATTATACTAAGTACGTGTAGACCTAGAGTAAGCATAAACATATTGTTGCAACTTGTAAGGTACAAATCTGAAGTTTGAGTGTGATGCAGTTTGCCACATTTAAAGTCAGTTGGTGTAGTGGTTCCCAAGACAATGGGAATCTTTGTGTACAAATTAGCTATCGGATGGCCATATATTTGATCCATCCATTTTCTAATTGTTTCATCCAATACAGGGTCACGGGAGAGCCAGAGACCCTTTTATAGCAAGGTACCTGGAGGAAAGCCATGTGAACACAGGGGGAACATACTGTACAAAATCAACATACAGTATGATCGATTTGTGTGAAAAAAATGGTAGTCATGTGCCCATCTTGGTATTGCATGAATGGCAGTGCATTAAATATTAATGGTATCCTTACTATAATGCACTTGCCATGTTTGCCATCAATTAACCAAATCATTTTCATATAGCAGGAATTAGTATTATGACAAAAAGACAAAAGTAAAGTAGCCATGTTCGTTCATAAAGGAATCCCATTTTCACATTTATATGTCCCATTTATATTATTAGTATTGTATGTACAAATTCTGATGTGAACTGGCCAAACAATTTTTTATCTATTTTAAATACATGGGTCAAGGCACAATCTTGGAATTGCACCCTGTGATTTCAGAATAAGCTCCACTTTGCAGCAAGCCTTACTAGTACAGCAGCTTTCTGCTAATGGATGGGTAAGAAAATAATGGTTGTCTTGAGGCAAATGGCTTGAGGCTAGAGTGGTAGTTTTCAACCTATGGTGTGCATACCCTCAGGGGTGCACTAGCTGAGCTCTAGGGATGCGTGAAAAAACTCCATAATAGCTGAACAATCAAATATAAAAACTGCTTTAAACTGACTATCCACACAAAATATCAGAGCATGCTTCTGGAGCAATGACACAGAGGTAGGTTGTTATTGAATTACTCCTGTTTTGTCACAATGGATGCCCACATAGATAAGGAAAAAACAACAGCCTTTGTTAGATTCCTTGGATTTTGGTAATATCGCTGAATATCCGGCACTGAGTACCTGTGTTGTAAAGAAACAGTCCTGTAACCTTCATTTTGCAGGACACTAAATGGAAACAGAGTATTTAACTCGCCGGACTGTGTTCCTAATTTTTTAACTAAAACTTTACAGTTAATGTAAAATACCCACCGCTTTTGCATTTTTCAAACGTAAACTAGAAGAATTTGGAAAAACACAAACAACAAATGTAAGTAATCCATGCAGGCATTGGCTCTTGCAAGGCTGCATTGAATGCATCTTACCTCTTGAGCTAAAGAGTGACTTAACAAAGAATGCCGCACAAAGTCACAGAAAATCCATGTTTACCAACTATGCAACACATGGTAAGTTGTATGAGTGGTGGAAAGGCCACTAAAAAGTTGGATATAATCTTTCTTTCTGACACAAGAGGGTCTTGCCTCTAAAAATATGCTAGGAGAACTTCTGTCAGTGCTGAATGATTCTGTGAAATCATTGACTTTAACTTCATGAAAGCTTGCCCACTGAATTCGGATAATTTCACAACACGAAATGGGCAATGAAATCGGTAGCAAACATAAGATGCGCTTAGTGCACACAAAAGTGCACTGGTTATCATGCGGCAATGTTTTGACATGCTTTTCAAGTTGTCATCTTGCTTGCATGAAGAATACTGGCTACAGAAACTAGCGTATCCAGCAAACACTTATTCTGTTTTTAACAATCTGTATTTAAGTCTCCAGGGTGTCCCCGTCATAGGTCGAAGCAATATCTAAAAAAAAAAAACTAAAATTCTGGGCTAGCTGTGTCCAACAAGTTTCCCTTCAGTGCTTTCCAGTGCTCAAAGGATTCACTGCAAAAAAGAAAATGCTCTTAAATAAGCAATCTCGATCACCAAAGTCAGCAGCTGTGAAAATACAACTGACACATCTGAGGGCTGGATGCAAAATCCGTTTGAATTTACACCCCCGGTTCCAAAGCTGTCACTTTATGAACAAGAGAAACTGATGGAGCTGATGTCGGATAGGGGACTGCAGTTACAGTTACAGTTACAGAAACCACTGGTGCATTTGTGGGCGCTAGTAATGGCAAATACCTGGATCTATCAAAGTCAACCTTGAGGGTATTAATGCCCTTTGCCACAATGTACCTTTGTCTTACCTGCTATGAGGCTCGTTTGTTTTCGGCACTGACAGCAGTAAAGACAAAGCATCGCTAAAGGTAGGATGCTGAGAGCGATATAAGGGTATAACTGCCTTCTATTAAACCTGACTTTGCTAACCTTAATTCTGAAATGCAGGCCTACTCAACAGCAGGTAAGATATTATTAGTAGTAGTGAAAATGTGTGAAAACCATTGGGACAGAGGGTGCAGCGAGGAACAGTACCATGGACAGCTCCTGTTGTATTTTCCTGTTAGTAAAATTTAAGATGACTTGAAAAATCTAAAATAAAAAATAGTTTTAATTTTGGACTAAAGCAGGTAATGAAGATTTTAAATATTGTAGGGAGCAGTTGTGGGACATTCTTCCAGCAATACTGTACAGTATGTGCTTATGTGAAAATGAAAAAGCAAGCTAAAAATATATTAGCTCAGGAGGTCTTTGTAACAAAAGACAAATGTCTGTCTAACCTGTGCAAATAATTTTATGATTTTTAGAAATGGATGTCAGATGATTCAAATAATTCTGATTAACCACTGGCAGCACAGTTCTACACCTGTAATGGAATACTAAACCCATAACAGACTTAAAGTGTCTGACCTCAAAAATATAATAATAGTGTTAAAGATGTTCTGTATTCTCTAACCAGACAGTTCTCACACTAAATTTGTGTCGTCTTGCAATTTTCTGCAAATTTGTCACCATTTTAGAAAGAAATAGCCAAAAGCTTTATCTACACACCAAAGCATTTCCCTAAATGTTTGTTTTTACTTTGATATGTCTTTTAGTATTACTTTAATATTTATAGTTACCTACTGTATGTTATAGTTAATATAATCTCTTTCACCAAAAACGTACTGTACAGAACCTATATGACATCCAGCAAGACTAAAATTAGTGGTTAAGAGTCATACAAATTATATATTGTATGACTTCTCTTAAGTTTTAAGTCTCGGTATATGTAAAACAATGGCATAATGCCTTTTTTCATAAGTACAGTATAAGAAAAAAAATGTACAGTGACTATTTTTTCTCAGTGTGTGTCGAAAGGGCAGATAAGTTGCATCATGCATTGGGTATATAAAAGCAATTACTGCACAAATGAGATTTATAAGATCTGTTACATGAGCATTGTTCTACTTTTCAGCAATACAATTGCAAGAATGAAGAACAGGTTATAGGTTATAAATTTACAATAACAAAAAGACATGGCACTTTGAAAAGGGCAAAGTCCAGAGGAATTTCCTTTGCACCAAAGTAAAAAAAATCTAATTACAATCATCATGTACAGTATATTCAAAATGCTGTTGTTCTGTGGTTTCAAATTGTAAGTTCATTTACAAAAGAAATTCAAGACCAAATTATGAACCTTAGATTAAAACTACATATTACCTATGAGGAGTCTTACAGTACAGAATGATCTTTCCAAGCACAACATATCCAAACCATAGTGGAATGTTACACTACATGTAACAGCCTAATTACATGTGTTGAAATGTGCAGTGGGTGTACAGTATATGATAAACATGAATAATACTGTGTATACAGTAACCAAACAGAACCTACTGTACCAGCACAATGGAACATATTCAATTTTTAATGACAAGTACAGTCCCACCCAGCTAAGCTCACGCTAATGGTTTAGAGTAACTTTCTGTGTGGCTGCATAATAAAAGATCTTAAGTTTCCCCAGGCTTCCATAGAGATCCAGTCTGCCCGTGGGGCATGATATGACTCCTTACCTCAAGTGAATATCAAAGCGACTTTTTTGGATTTTGTGCTCAAAAAAGTCTCTGCTTTGGAAGAATTGCCCTCTATATTTATAAAGACAAAAAGCCAAGTATCAGCATTAAAGGCAGCCCCTCTATATCAGCAAGTACATCTCTACCATTCACCTTGGGTTACCTAAGGAACAAAGGATTTCTGAAGACCAGCCAGATAATATGGTGTTTTTTTTGTATCCATAGTACTGAACTGCACGGTAACTACCACCAACTATCAATGACATTAACTCCCAAAATAAGTTTAACCTCATTAAATCTGATAACACCTGGAAATGACTTATCGGTCCCAATATTCTCTCTCACCTTTAGACTATTTAGACTATCTGATATCAGAAGCGATTCACTCACTACATCTTTACTTTATTTCCATTTATATTGCATTCCTTAGCAGAAAAATAAAACATACGTAATATGCAAAGTTCCAGTTATAATTTTTAAAAATAAATTATTCCACATTAAAAATAATAAAAACAACAGCAACAAAAGAAAACTTGAAATTTAAATTGCAATATTACATTCAAATTATAACAATATAAATTTATACAAGGTCACTTTGTGAGGGCTGTAATGCACAGAAGACTATTAAATGCATTAGTCACCAAAGAATAGGCTATACCAAACACATGTAAAAGAGACTAGTTCATCTGCAACTATGTCATTTTAATAACTCACACATATTAAAAGTGTTCTTAGTAATCTAAGTCAAGTAGTCTGAAAAGAACATGTTTTGAAAAGTGAAATATTTTATGCAGAATGTGGTACAGTACATGTATTTTACCAAAATTAAAAGTATCTCCTTCAACCCAAAAATATATAGTACATTAGCATTATGTACAGAAGATAAAAAACAGAATCTTTTATCCTTTTGAGTTGATGTTACTGCCTAAAATGGATTGACTGTGCTTATTCCTTTAATCTGTAAATCTGATGGAAAATTTGTCTTGACCAGTACAATTGCAAAAGCACATGTTTCTGGACTTAATACATCTACACATCTACTGCTACATCTGTTCTCTTTCTTTTTCTTTTCCCGTCTACAACCGTTTTTCGTGCAATATATGCCAGGGACCTGTGCAATACATTTATATCTATATTTACATCTATATCTATATTTATATTCATATGTGTGATACGATTTTTCTGTGTACTGTTCTGTTCTAGTTTGTTCTTTGAGTGTTCTGGACTGTGAGTAACTCTTCTTAGTGCACTTCTCACTGTACTGATTGTATTGTATGTATTGTACTATTATTATTGTATCATTCGTTACACTGTGGCTGTGTTGTCTGTGTTAAGCTGCTGTTGCACTGCAATTTCCCTCACGGGATCAATAAAGTATCTATCTATCTAAAATTGAAAATAGACCAGTACCATTTTAGATCTCTAATCAAATCAATGAGACTGTTTTGATGGCCATTACTCGTAATACTAATCATCCAACTAAACTCCTGACCAGCATTGTCTAAAAGTGGTATCCATGCAACTGGGAACAGTATATTTTTAATTACTTAATAATAGAAAGTCAGTAATAAAGTACAAAATTCCCAATGCTGTATGTAAAGTTTAAATTGTTCCTTCAGTTACTTGTTTTTACTTCAGCTTGAACAGTACTTCAAGATTGTATCACATTTTTTTCAGTTAATGTGAAAGTATCATAACATCATTTCAGACAGTGATAATATTTAAATTTTGCACTTGAATACGTCTTCAATTAGTCATTTACATTAAAATGCATGAGTCTCCTTTTTAAAATATTTAACAGCCTTCTGGGGCTGTGTTTAAAATAAATGAAGGTAAAACAAGTGACAGTACATGGAATGCCACAACCCGTAAAATCTTGCTATTATATTCAATGTAAAGAAACTATGTAAATATACAGTAAAACAATATTAACATTTGAAAAAATAAAGATTAGAAATATAGGATATGTGGGTGTTATGTAAGACTGGAAAAAAAACTTTCAGCATTGATTTGTTAAAATGTGTTTAAACATACACTATTTGTAGTTCTTAAAATAAACATACCCAAAGCAACTCTTGCAGCAGAGGCATCATAATTGATCCAAAATGACACCCAAGACAAGATGGTAATCAGAATTGAGGGCATGTAGGTCTGAAGAATGAAGTATCCAATATTTCTCTTTAACTTAAAGCTCAGAGACAATCGTGGGTAGGCACCTAAGAAAAGATTGAAGAAAAAAGGCTATTTACTTCAAACAGCACACAGGCATACATTATGTTTTGTTTCAGTTTCTATGGCAACGGCAGCATGCATTGGGTCTATCACTATGGAAACCAGCATTCTTGTTTCAAATTGCACAATGATTTTTCATTACTTAGTTCTGAGTAAAAAGCACATAACATCAGAGAATATATGTATAAATACATATACATTGGGCATAATTGCATTTAATTAAAAAATGCATGATATTATTGGAGATGAAAAGTCACGATACATTAAGCGTAGCATATACAGTACATGTATAGCACTGTCATCTGAATATGGAATGAAACCTACATACAGTACTCCGCATATTCCTCATGGGTTAACAGTATTTCTACTGAGTGACTAAATCAAGCTATAATGTCCTGAGAATTTTTGATGTGGAAATGCTTCTGGGTGGTCACATCTGGTGGGCTGTAAAGGAAATCCAACTTATTTGCCTGTTTATGTCAATGGTCATCAGTTCTAAAATGTTAATATTCTTACAGTATGTGATTTAGGGTACTAGTTCACTACATACACATATTGCAAAGAGGGCAGGAAAGTCAGGAAGCTGCAACTCTTTAATCTGACAAATGTTCACACACTGGATGCCGTTTTTGACCTCTCTCTACAAAAACATATAATTGAACAAGTTCTGTGAAAGGAGCTAAACTGCAATACTATTCCTGCATACTACTGCTAATCAAGATTGCTGATGGTCTCCTGCCATTGTGTACACACCTTGGGGTTTTGCACAAAGTAAATGTCTGTTTATCAAAAAAGTATTATTAATACATGCTTAAAGTCTGCTTTGTTCCCATTACTCATGTAACAATAAGCCTACAGTAGCTTGGATCCCCAAGTTCTAGCTAGGAGCACCAAGTGCTACATTTCCAATGTACCGTATATCTTCTCTCTGAATTTCTGGCATCACACTAGCAATCTCATCATTTATCTAATGACATCTTTGAATCTTTTATAGTCAGAATGTGGACAGTGAGACAACATTGAAACAACCTTCTATAAAGTAGTTAATGACTTTCTAAGGGTTTAAGTTTGTTCATTAGGGTTTAGTACTGGAACTTTTACTATTAAGTATTTGCATGTTTCCTCTATGCCAGGTCATTTGTCACCATGGACTTCAGTTTTATGCTAAGCAGATTTATTTGAAGACCACGATGGGCACTACTGCAATTTCTGTACTTTAGAGATGTCTGCCCAATATCAAGAATTGGATGCATAGACCTTTTTCAAGGTAAATGGTGATACGACTGAGGTTATGCTACAGTACATTACTTCAAAGGCACTATTGTGACTAGTGTGCAGTCATGAAATCATTAGCAGAGATTCATCCTCTCTTCCATTGGTGAAGTACTAAAATTCCAATTGAAATTGTTTGGGAAATGTAATTCAACATGAAAGTGCCATACTTCTGCTATATAACATAGTATTCAATGATATGGCCTCTGGAAATATCTTTTTCAGTTTGGTTTAAAATCTGCACCTTTAGAAAGCAGAACATCATGACGATAAGGACAAAATTGTCAGGACAAATCAGTAACGTGTAATACCTTCAGGCACAACTGGGATACAGACACTGCATTTAGGGAAAGTCAAAACTACCCTTTCTGAACATTCATGTACATAACGGCATTTCAGTTTACGATTTTAACAACTTAGTTTAAAGGAGCATTCTTTTCTGCTCTCAACACATTGATTCATTTACTGGATACTGTAGTATATGAATCAATGTGTTGGGAGCAGACAAACATTATACTGACAGTGTGTTGTTTTTTATTTCAATAGAATGGTGGTACACATTTGTGCAATGGTTTACTAATTGGCTAAACACATTTGTTTCTTTGTGTGTGTTCACGACGTTTTGATTAGTACTCTAAACCCCTTAATTTATACTAAACAGAAAGGATTATCCAGCAAACAATGAGAAGTAAAACAAATAGTCTTTCTTAGTCAGCTTGCCCATTATGTTCAAAAGCCAACAACAAGCCAGCACAGGCATTGTTATCCACTCTCAAAATACATAAAAAATAATATCCATTATGGATCTCATTAATTTAGGAACTAAAATGCAGAGGATGAATCATTACTGTATCACTTGCATGAGTGTTAGGAGCTTTATAAGAGAATAATTTATGCTGTGCGTCTTGGGCTTCATGAATATATGATGTGCTGTATGAAGCTCTGCATTTTTTAAAAAGGGCTTTAAGAAACAGCAGGATAATTGCCACTCCATTATCATTCACCATTCTAGTGTAATTTCTGGTAAAGCCAGTGTATGAAGCAAACTTGTTAATTAGACAGGTTTTCGATGAGTGGTACAAAGGTTCTCCTGGGATCACTGAAGAAGAGCATGAGGATCATAGGATGAAAAACTGGATTAGATTTTATGATAAACTTTAACAAAGCTAATCGTTTCCATGCACCTCAAGCAGAAATAGCAGAAATAGCTTTTTAGTTATAAAATATTTTAGATTTACAGACGTGGAGTTAAAGAAACAAAAGGTCAAAAAGAAAACAAAAAAGATATAGGGAACAAGTAAATGTTTATTCCATGCTGAAAGTAGAAGAAAAGTAACACGACATTTTGGCTGTATAGTCTTCTTCGGGTGTGGAAGGCTCCACAGCCAAAATGTGTTTTTTGTCTCTTTTCAGCATGGAATAAACCTTTACTTGTTCCTTTGCAGCCTACGCATGCTGACACAGCTGCCTACTTGAACTACAGTATATATAGATATATGCTCATATATAAAAAATATATTTTAAAAAGTAAAAATAAAGTTTTACACGCATTTCCAGTAGTTCACAGTTCCAGAGAGATAAACAGCAAACTTCTTTTCGTTTATGGGACTGTGTTTGTACAGTAGATATTAAAGAGAAAATGAGCAAATGAGTGAATGCAGAAGCACAATTAAATATATTTAACAGAGAATCTGTCCAAAAGATATGTTAACACAGAGGTATTGTCTGGTCATCATTTTTCTTGTTATCACTTAATTGATATACAGTAGACTTACATCTTAATGCATTTTTGATTAGGCAGAGGCCAAGAATAATGTCTTTTATTACTTTGAAAGAAAAATCTTTTCATTTTCCTTGTACTATGTTTAAGACCAAAACCATTAAATGCTATTCAGTTGTATAATGGTAAAAAAAAATGACCGAAGTAAAAGAATGAAACTTCGCTGCTGGTACTGTATAAAATAAATGCAGATGTAGTGTGATGAAGGCCAACAAATACATCTAAGTAACAATGACATATTGAAATATTTGAAGGAGTATAGTTGATTACATTTTGAGTATGTACTGTATGTGCACTCTTGCTACTGCTAAAATGGGAACATTAGAGAATGGCTGCAACTTCGCATGAGTAAGTGATTAACTATTTAGGTACCAGCATGTAATACACATCAATAGTGAAAAAAGAGGTGCAGCCTCTCAAGGCACAATGGGTGATAAAATTACAACTAGTAAGGGTTTAGCATTCTCTACAAGAGCATTTTTTCCCATCTGAAATGGGGTCTTTTGTAGTTTTCATTTTTTCAGTTTTCTTTTCCAAATTGAAAAGAATAAGGATTGTGTCATAAATAATAGTTTTTCACTGTTTGTGACGCAGTTGTTAGCAACACACACATTTACAGGGGAGCCCCCCTTTACATTTTACAGTATGTACAGATGTCTATTCCGTATTTTTGTGTATACTTGCTCACATTTGCAATCTATGATTCCCAGCACAGCAGAAAATCAGTAAAATCCAAGGAAACTCCACTCTGTCTTTTTTTGCAACTTGTAAGAAACAAGGTACGGAACAAAATCCTCTGTCCATTTTTTTAAACTGCAGTTTCATCTGGTACTACACTGTACACGATACAGTGAGCAGGCTTATGGTTGCAGAACAAGCCACAGGCAGTGGCATGAAATATTATTGCATTGGATAACATTGGTCCTACAGGTAAATAGTGTTTCTATCCAGATCACCCTGAAGAAGAAGGAAGATGTCAGTGGTTGTTTGTCTGTTGTGGAGAAATATTGTCCATATTTTGTGTCAGACAGGATCAGAAAAGTGAAACAAGTTTTAAATATTTGATTATGCCTCCTCCTTAAGCTCTTCTGTCTTTGTATGGGCAAGTTAAACCTTCTGCATCTTTCCATTTTCTAATTGGTAAGCAATGAAGCAATAGATGCAAGGTAGGGTACATCCTGACGGGGCACCAGTCTGTTGCAGGAACACAAACACAGACACTCATATTTGGGCCATTTTTCCCTGAGTCCAATTGACCTATCAAGTCCATGCAGTTAGTATCCCAGGAATTGAACCTAGGACCCATGGTACTGCAACACAGCAATGCTAACCACTGCACCATCATGCAGTGTGCATTTATAGTCAACCATTTAAAATGTTATTGAGATTTATGTTATTTATTGACAAACCTTAATGGCAGAGACTGTGATTTTTACCTGTGGCAAAGACAACATTCTTCGAAACCAGTCGGTGTTCCACAATGGAGAATTGAGGCAACTCAATCCGGGACACACCTGTGACTGCACTGTCCCCACCTCTCCAGTAGAATTCAATATCATCTGTTGTGTAGCCATCTGGATAGCACAGAAAAAAGAGAAATCCTGTAAGGTCCCCGAACAAGAAAGGTCAGCACTCTAGTTCTTGCACATTTGCATTGACATCCAATTACTGGATTATGACTAATTAGCAGGAAAATAGTATAATTGGTGCCTAAAATGCCTAAGAGGAAAATAATAATAATTTTACATGATAATATGGGGATGTAGCACCAATTCTTCATGAGCTAACCAATGTTGACCAATAGTTTGAGGAAAACATGTATGCCAGGTAATATACTGTACATGTACTGTACAGAACATCCATTTGCTTTTGTGTCAGCTGATATTACCAGTGATGACAGGTAGATGATTACTATCCATGATTCATGAAGAGCCAGCTTGAACTACACTGTTTGTATACTTCCATTAATCATATATAAATCTTCAACAACTCCAGTTTTGAAAAGTCAAAACAATGATATACAGTATGAAGTGATCACCAGTCAACTTAATAGCCCTTTCAATTTGTGTGATTTGCATGCACAAGGAGTATGATACCTTGTTTTTAACATAGGTCAACATATTCCAAGTATCTCTGATAGCATTTCTGACATAAAAAATAATTGAGCACTTTTGGAAACCTTAATGTGTTGGGCTTAAGAGCATTAAACAATGTCAGTCATTAGTTTCAACAAGAAAAAAACAATGCTTTTCATAATTAAAGTGGGAGTACTAGTTTAGATGGAAAATCCCAAATTGTGTATTATATAAAATAATAGGTCTCACTCCAACACTCAACATTTAGTTTTATTTCCAATGCACTTCTTTCCACATTTCAGTATGGATCTAGTGATAGACCCAGTTGAGCATAACAAAGTAAATGTATCTTAGTGCCTGAGTCATACAGTCTGGATTTCACTATATTGTTGAATAAACAGGGAATAAGTGAATATTAAAGAAATTATTAATACCAACTTAAAAGGACAGCAAACATCAATTATTATTATTATTATTATTATTATTATTATTATTATTATTATTATTAGATTGGTTGTAATATTTTTACATTTTAAAAATAAAAACAATGTAATGTTTACATTGCATGTAAACATGCAATGGCTTCCTGATTTACTGTATGCATTCACATGTCTTTGTGGACATCTTACAGCTTTCTATTTCCAAGGTGCAGTTCTGTTCATCCAGTGGGTACCTCCTCAGATCCATCATACAGGCAGCTGTTGTTGTGATCCTAAATCAAAATCAAATTTATGGAGACACCTTTTAAAAACTAACCAAAAAAAATTAACCTTTTCTTGCTTATTTTCAAGCTGTCTAACTTGGAAGTGACCAAGACAAAAGACAATGTGTGCACTGGACAAGCTCTGTGCCTTTTGTTTAGCTCTGTTATTAAATATGTTATCCATGAATTGAATGTGTTTTTGTTTAACAAGGCACTAGCCACCTTCACAGATTTAATTACCTTATTGATATGTCCTGCCTTGCAGTGTGCAGTGCTCAGAGTTACTGCACACAAATGCACACTGAGGAATTCAAATTTGCATCCCAACCACCTCTGATATTACTTTGTTTTAGATATTTGTGAAAAGAAGAAACCTTCAGCAATCGTTTCCTTCAGTATGTTGCTGTGAATTTTTTTGTAAGCATATGAATTTTTATACTAGTGTTGTGGGTTTTAGAGATAATGTAATATCAATATTTCAGGTCCTGGTAACATAACATCAGACCTTAGAAATTATATTAACAGTGCAAGTGTTCCGATTTGTCAACATCTACAGTATATGCAAATTTTGTCCAGTCATTCCAGATCCATCCGTATGAGACCATTACTTAGGAATCGCTTCTATTGTCATAGTCACGGTCTTCAAATATCCCTGCTTATTGGTGTCAAGCATTGTCTTGTAAAATATGCAATACTCAGTTAATAAAAACATGGTGCAATTAATGCACCCTATTAAATACTTACATACAAACTTTCCAAGTGGGCCTGCTTACTCCTTCCAGGAGTAGCTCATGTACTGTGTGCTGAAGTTCAAATCACTGCAATTCACAGTCTGAAAAAGTGGCTTGGACTTTATTCAGGGAGCTTACAGTATATGGTCATGTCAAGTGATTTTTGCAATATGTCTCCTTACTAACCATGAACAGAAATTTTGACATAGTTTTCATGTCATAGGTGAGGTTAATTCCATTTGAGATACAATCATTTGAATTTCACTTCAAGCAGAAAAAAATATTTTAAAAATATTTTTTTTGCATAGTGGAAGTGCCTACTACTGTATATACTGTATTAGGAAACAAACACACAGTCTCATTGCATTTACAGTACAAACAGCTGTCTTAATGTCAAAATGGTCCTAAGTCATTTTAAAACAGAAAAATTATCTTGCAAATAAATGTATTAGTAAGGGAAGAGCATGCAAGAAGATTCTAAGACTTTTTAATGAGATCAGACAGTGAATACACATTGTGATAAAGTAAAATTAAATAGTTTTGTCTTGGATTAACTTCTCTGAAACTTTTGTTATGTCCAGAAAAGTCTGGAGAGAGATTCAGAAGATATAATGACATGGATAATGTCAGTCACAAAAGAACTTCTCAACACAGTTTGTGATGGAGGGAAAAAATCATGGTGGCACAACACCTTTCTCAACACCTTTTCAATGGTTTACAAACCTTTCAGGATTTCTGTATTTTCATGTTTAAGAGAAGCAGACATAAACTGAACTGTTCCTACTATAGATACTCTCAGAGTCCTATAAGGCCCACCAAGATGAGTCAACTTGTTTGTATACTGTACATTTAGTATTTATTACATATACAGTAATTATGTTGTCCAGAAAACAAGTCTGAGATTAATCCATATTTTGATAAAGTTATGTTTTATGATGATATACGCTTATTAAAGTGGTAACTGTACATTGCCTCAGTTTAATACATTTGTATGATTTTGTATGAATTTATATACTGTAACTTTTATCTATTTTTATTTTGTGTAGCACAAGTATTGTTTTAGAACAGCAGCAAAAAAATGGAAATCCTATGATACATCACTCACGCCATGGTTTATATAGTATTTACCACAAAAAACCATGCTGAATACAAAGTATTCTAAATAAAAAATATAGATCAATTAGCATTTTATTAGCAGACTCAAAGCTAAATGAAGAACAAATCAGTCTTTTTCAAAGAAAATCACATGAAAGGACCACTTAAGTGTGCCATTTAGACATTATTTAGGGTTCTGTTTAAAAATAATTATTTCTTTAAACATATTTTACAACTGCTTTGTTGTGGTATTTTGACATTGCCTGATTACTGCTTGATCAGGTGATCAAAGCGTCACTTATTTAAAGTGAAATGGGTGTTAGTGTTACACAAAGTAAATGTACAGTACATTTTGCATTGACCTTTCAGTGTTGGAAGACACAGCATTCTTCTTTGCAGTGCTAATTAAACACTTTGTCTAACCAATGAATTTTCATTGGTTCTGTTAGTCTTTACTGTAACTGCAGGGCATTCCCAATATAGCAAACTATAGTATAAATAGATAAAACCTGACTGTTGACACTGCCTGTGAGATTAAGAAACACTGAGCCTGTCACATGTTCTCTGCAGGCTTTCCCTGCAGCTGAAGTCTGGAGTTATATAATATATTCAGCCACAGCTCTCGTACAAAATCCCCTCAGATGTAAATGTCAAGAGTACTAATGAATTGCAGAGAATGATTTTTTATCTTCACTTCCCGTTTAACAATACCAACCTCAGGCCATATAACACTGTACCATCTGGATGTAGGCGAATCATCCGGTTTTTCACTGTAACGCCATGGACAAAGGATTTCTTATCATTTAAAAAGTAGGTGTCAGGCACCCACAGCTGATCCGCTACCCGGTTATCAAGTGTCAGGTTTAATGGGATTCCTGAATATGCAAGCCTCTTGTCTCTCCAGTACTGTTGAAAGTACATAGTCAATGTGTAATCCTAAAATAAAAAAGAGAAGAAAGAATTATATTAATTTTTTTCCCTGTCCAAATTATAGAACAAGCTTTTCTTGATCTTTTAAAAACTGAGGAATCAAATTAGGACACCCTACACAGAATTCCTGTAATAGGCACTAAACACAGATTGAATCCTGATCATATATTTTTATTATATATTCCTCAGATTTCAAGATTCTAAACACTAGCTATGATGCTAGTCACTAAGAGAAATCTTTAATCTAAGTAAATAGTGGTCGTATTTCTTTTTCCAACAGACAGCAGACCTGACATTGACAAAGCAATATTGCACTTATGCTTTAATTCCTTTAATTCCTTATTGTAATATATTTTTGGCATTTGGCCACTATTTGCTTGAATCAGGATTCATTCACTTTATGTAATCCTCTAAACAATACACAACATATGTGACCTTGGCCATTAGGGAAAATAGTGCTCAGTCCAAAAGACAGTCATCCTTCTGTTGAAAACAAATTGTGTTGCTAGTGGTGTTTGCAATACAGAATGGAGGAATAACACACAATGTTGTGTTTCATGGTACTGTATATACTGAAATGCACAGATAGGAAAAAAAAAATCTTTTTTGTCATCTTAATTCAGGCATCAAGATGGGAGTGTCACTTCTTGGTTCTAAAACTCACTGATTGTACATTCTTTTGCGAAAAAGATTCATTTATATGCTTTACATACACTACCAACTGTTATAGAGTATGCCTCCATGAAAAACCTTTGGAAATGGAACTTACAGTACCATGGTACTGTATATCTCAAAGCACTTCACAAAATTAAAACTAATCCCGATTTAAAGTCCAAAAAGTATGGCGGAAACAAATTTTAAACTTTTTGATTCTGAAAAAAAAAACATTTACATTTTTTATCTAGTGATAAAGCTCTAAAACTTTCACAATTAAAAAGCACACCTGCATTTAGTCTAACTACTGTAGATGTTTGGCTTTGAACTGCTATTTAGAGCTCTACCATAAATTTTGTTCTTTACCGAAGCAAAATAAATCAATTAAATCATCCATAGCTCGTACAATGCATGCAGTTCAAAGCTTTCATTGCAATACACGTTACATTTTGGGGATTGGCTTTCTTTACCACTGTCAAGAGCTGTTGACTCAGGGGGCTTCCTCTAGAGAAGACCAGACTAAACCTTATCGAAATGAAAGCTATAACCCACAGACCAGAGCTTGAAATAGATTTTATGTTTGTCAAAGTGTTATTTATAGAACTGCCAAATAATGCTTTGCAAGACTGTGTTTTAGGATCCAGGCTACATTCTACAGACACATTGCATCTTCATTAAGGTTCAGTGCACAGCTCGCTACAAAAGCCTGGATGCCTACAGTAGGTGTCAATGAAGGATAAAACTTATCAATTTGTTTTACTCTTAAGACAGTACAGTACATACAGAACAATCCCTCATCAATAACATTCCTTTAATTTAACTGTTAATTAAGCAATAATTCACAATTTAATAAAACTCCTTTATAAAACACATTTTGCGATAGTTACAGTATGCCTCACTCCACAAAATGTCACCATCATCAGCAAAAATAATGTAATCAGTAAGTTGGCTCCTGAAATCCAATAGAAAAATGTATCATAATAAGATGTTTGAAAACAATACTTTTTTCTTTTAGGATGATTTTTGAAGATTGTAACAATTAAGATGCATATTAAATGATTTTTTTTGTAATTTAGTTTGGTTTACATCCTGAGGGAAATTAAGACCTAGCACTCTGTCCTTTAAGATATTGTAAACTGTTAGCATAAGAGAGCCAATTTAAATCTCATTTAACATCATCTGTTTGAAAGTCTTTCTTGTCTTATTATTTCACTTACAGGTAGCTACTCGACTACCAAAGAGCAAAACAGGTCATGTGTTTTTGGCATGTGTACTTTTACAGATACCATATTGGATTTTAACTGAACCTTACTGATAATTTAGCTTTTAAAAGAAGTTGCTTGATTCCATTTATGATTGCACCTTTGATGTAATTTAAATATTTAATTGGCTTTGCTACCTTTCAAAACTGTCTGAAAAAGAAAAAAAACTGATTTATCATTCAGTTCAGCAATCAGACAACCGCTAAACCATTTAGGGAAGGTGATACCACTTTATACTGCCTTTTTGTTCTCCTAATCCATTTATAAATGACCCTGCTTTAAAAGGAAATGCAGTCATGAAAGCATGGAGCTGTGGTGAATTAATTTAACAGATTTTGAATATTCAGCAGTTTGTATCAAGAAGGCATTTTTTCAAGGATTTAGGTCTCAGAGATACATACCTCAAAGTACATAGAGTGTATGCTGGAACAAGTTGTTTATAATTTAATCATCTAATGTTCCTTTGGGAGCTTGGTTCTATTAATAAATCCATCAGAGGTAATAATAAATTAACTTTGATATGATGCTTTCCATTATGCTGACTAATAATATATAAATAACTGATAATGGTTACTACATAAATTTGGTAAAGTGTATCAGAAACCAATTTGGAAACTGCTTTAGAGTCCCTGCTTTCCTGTTAAATTATTCTATTTCATGTTTCAATCTTTTGACACATTCATGGTATTTTAATCAGAACTGTTTACTTTATATATTATATACATATACATAATATGTTACATACATATTACAATATTCACTGCTTTGAGATATCCTGGCTTAGCCAGTTGTTAAGAGACAATTGATACTACAAAAATAACAAATGCAAACGAAATCTGCTAGTATTTCTGTGAATTACAAAATATAACATGTTTGACAAACTCACAAACACAGAGAACAGCATAGTGACTCTCAATCTTAAAAGTTCTTAGTCTTAATGCAGAACATATCAATTATTTCAGGTGGGTAGCTGCACCAGCATGCATAGTCTGCAAAGGAACAAGTGATAGGTTTATTCCATGCTGAAAAGAAGAGAGACAACACAATGTTTCGGCTGTGAAACCTTCAGGTGTGAAGAAGGCACACCTCACACCTCACACCTGAAGAAAGGCTTCACAGCTGAAACGTTGTGTTTTCTCTCTTCTCTTTTCAGCATGGAATAAACCTATTTCTTGTAACTTATCAAATATTTATGCATTTTTGTCTGTTACATAATTCAGAATTCATTGTTTGGTTTGATACACTTCTGGTTTATATTTCAGTATATACAGTATGAAAGACAAACCATACACTTGAAATCATGTTTTTTGTTGTGTTTTTTTTAAATGTAATTAGCATTAGAAGTTCATCCTGTGATTAAGTTTATATATTCTTTTCAGGAGCAGGTATTTTTTGTGATCAACATTTTTAATGAATTTTCAAACATAGATTGATAAAAAACAAATTAGAACAAACATCAACAATACAGTATCAATACAATACAGTCATACAATTTTATCCAAATACTCATGGAATACTAATTTAATACATATCAATATAGAATACACTATTCAATATGTGTATTTTGTCACGCCCCACACTCTTACTCGGAAACGCCGTTCTGTCCCTGTCACATTCCACACTCTCCCTCGCAAACGACGTTACATTCCCGGAACCTCTGCTTCACAATCTCACCCCTGATTGAACCCATCACATTCTCACATGCATCAGATTCCTCAAATTCTCACTCCCTAACCAATCATCCAATCACACCCCTTTCCTTTCAGTATTGAAACCCCCCTTCGCACACCTTCCCATGCTCACTATTGAGAAGCCTCTGCCTCCATGTATGGGTTCTGTGACATTTCTTTTTTTAAGAAAAGACGCATACTTTGAAACAGCTGTGAAAATCAATTTTCAAGATTGAGTTGTTTTAAGGTTTCCCTTATTTATTCCAGAGGTTGTACATTTTAAGTTTACAATTTATCAAAAAGTAAGTATCCAGTATTTATCTGACTCAATGTATGGGCTCAGCTGTGAAGCTAGCAAAAAGCAGTCTTTTCTGAATTAAAGTAAAAGTAACATAACAATCGTCATTCAACAAACATGGGCAAGCATCTAGTTTGAAATGTACTGTTCTATGTAACAATTAGTTTGACCACTGAAGTACAGACATGAGTCCAGAGGTTGTGGATAACTGGATTTTTCTAAAACATTTGTAATCCAATTCCTACAAAATCTGACATAGTGTACACACTAAGCTTGTAATTTGTCCCACTCTGAACCTTTTATAAGGTGTGACATAAAGAACATCTTATAAATTAGTCAACAAGCTGGTGACTGAGTTTTTGAGGCTGTAATCGGATTAGACCATTCCGTTCCCAGTTCAGGACCAATTCCTACCTTTCCATCTCCCTCTCCCATATTGCTTTTATTGGCAACTTCTTGCATATACACTCCTTGAGTAATTGTTACTGATCTTTGTTATCTGTCAGCTGGATCAATCCATCTTTCGATTGGATGTAGGGGCATGTTCCATGGCACACCATAAGCCTGTATTACTCATTGAAATCTTAAAGAAAATAAGAAAGCCTGGGAGATTGCATGAGCTTTAGATTTCTTGAAATGTACAGTACATAAACTTGTCTCACCATAAACATCTTTTATCTTATTTATGCCCTTTGAGCTCTATGATATGTATGTGAAAGGCTTGAGTTCTGTCTGTAAATACAAATTATGCCAGATAGGAGATAGCCAATGAAATTTAGGAGGGCTATTCATGATATTTTCTAACTTTTTCTAGGCTTAGTGTGAATTCAGGATGATATGAGTGTGGCTTCACTAAGGAAACATTTGTACTGTAGATCTCCACTGCACTGCAGTCCTCATCCATACTGTAGGTAGGGGACATGCTTTCATGTTCTCAGATGACTTATGCAAGGTGTTCAAAAAGAGATCAAACAGCAGGGGTGATATGGGACACCCTTGCCTTGTTTCTCTGTGCAGCTAAAGAGGAGATGATTGACAATTGCAGATAAATAAGGGGAACAATACAAAGTCTTTATCATGGACATAACATTTGGACCAGACCTAAACTGATCTCCTATCAATAAGGTTATTCCACCCTGTCAAAAACTTTCTGCATCAAGGGACACAACACAATAATTTGGGAGAATATTAGCAGTGGTGATAATATGCAACAACCTGGGTACTGTTTATTGTTTGAAGCAGTTCTCTCCCTCACAAAGCCAGTTTCATGTATTAATTTGTCAGATTGTCATCATTGCCATCACCAGATCCTTTTCATATACTGTAGCTTAACGGCAATACAAATGACTGATGCCAGGCGGTATTTTGAACATTTGACTGGCTCTTCATATTTTTTCAACAAAAGAGTAATTAAAGCTGTTTTCTGGCCCCCATGAAATGAACAAGTCTCCACTGCTCCATATTTAATTGATTCCAAGATCAGAGGGCGCTGCTCATCACGTAAAGCTACTGCAGTCATAATTCAGGTGGAATTCTGTTTAGCCAAGATCAGCAAATGTTTTTACCTACTGCACTTAATCTCTCCTTAACTTGTTTTATATATGCTACAGTATCTCAAACTGAAAAAAACAAACACTGGCAGCATAGGCTAAATTCATCTGTCCCACCACTTAAGGCTGAGTGGTGATTACTCAAGAGTCTTCATCCACAAAACACAAGCGTAACCAAACATCAGTCTCACATACACATTTTCTATGAAAGCATATAAACTCCTGTGCATTGAATGTGCAACCTTAACTATCCATGAAAACAATTTTTATGAATCCATAAGAAACATCAAGGTGGAGTTTGGATGTTTTCCCCATGTTCTTGTGGGTTTCTTCTGGGTGCTCTGGTTTCCTCCCACAGTCCGGAGATCTATTGGTATTATAACTGACTTCTAGGAAGATTGTACCTGGTGTGAGTGTGCGCGTGCCTGTCTATGTGTGCCCTGCAATGGACTGGTGTCCTGTCCAGAGTGTGCCCCACCCTTTGCCCATTGCTAGCCAAGCAGTTAGAAAATGAATGGACGGATCTTCTTCAGAGTTCTTACACAGTTCTTCAGTTCTAAAGAAAGATTTGTAATGATTTAACACAAGCACTGGGGTCACCTCTACAAACAAAATGTTTGCATTGACATATTTATTGACTCTACTTCTTTAACTGCATTGTATTTCAAACAAAAGAGCAAATCTGAAGAGAAGCCTGTAGGAGTTGATTTGGGATGTTTAAATGAATCTCTCTGTTGAGAATGATATTTCATGAATAATTGGAGTACTTTAAACTTTATTCAGATAGAAGCCTTCAAAACAAACCACTCATTGAAACAAGTGCCACTCAGACTGTCCACTAATTAGTGTTAATGGTAAATTTCTATGCTTATGCACAATATTTTGAATATCATGTTTTCAACTGGTGTTTTATACACAGTTGCTAGCTGACCCCATTCAACTTGAGACTTTTATACAGGATAGGCCTTACATGTGGCCTCTAAACAGAAAATATAATTTCTAAAAAATATAATTTATAAAATATAATTTCTAAACTCAGCAAAATTATGTAATTCATTTAGGTAAATCAGCATAAATGTTTATAAACAAAGCAACAAATACTGCACAATGCAACACATTTTTAACTGCTATATACAGTAGGTCCTGTTCTCCCTTCTGTTTTGTTTGTGTTATTTCTACTCTCCTTATTTTCAGATTATATTTTCATATAAGTAAAAAAATTAGACTAAATCAGAGTGGCAAAAAGATTTTCAGTTCTAAGGTGCTACAGATTCATTACAGGATATTTTTATTATGCAGTTACCATAGTAAGTTACATTTTATCTCTCATTAAAATATTTATACAGTAGGTTATACAGTATAAGTACCTTTTGCACTTCTATTTACAGTATGTTGTGGATCCTCTTTTTTGCTTTTGTTTTCTGTTGAAATTGCAGTGAACGTAATTAAATTATATATGCCATTATATATGAAGCACTGTACATTTACAATTCTATTTAAAATGAATATAACTTATGAATGAAATTCCTTTGATTTGGAGTTTACCTTTTTAGGACAATGCTCTACAGAACCTAAATATTGAGAATAGTACCTTCTACAGCATTAATGCATCTTTCCAGAAAAGTTGGAATGGCCATTATATCCCATGATTCCTTAGGACAGTGACGTAGTCTCAGATCAGGCTTTTCCAGCATGCTGCTCTATAAGAAAGACGGATGATATAAATCACCCCACAGGGTGTTTAATATGTTCATATGCCTCTAGAGCATTGCTAATGGCAACAGCTGACCCGACTAATGTGTTAATTCAAACACTGCCAGTAAAAAAGCACTTTACACACAGAGATTGGTAGACTCACACAGAATGTACAGTTCATGTGTCAAGAAGCTACTGAAACACAAAACACGTCTTATACAGACTTATTTCAATTGCTCCAAGCTGTGGTCATGTCTCCACGGACATCTCTGAACAGCTAGTGAAATCAATAATGTGATGTGTTGCAGATGAAAAAGCCACTGCAGGCAGATAGCTGGCTATTCGTAATCTTTAATATGGTCATTTTATGTGGTAGTGTCTTTATAAATTACTTTGATTAGCTTGCATTTACTTTTCATTTAGATTTAAGTGTTTTTTAGGTTTAGATTTTACGTGTCTTTTATGGGAACATTGTTACAGTATTTGCTTTTTCTTTACAATGTTATTCTAAAAGTTAAAGGAATAAGAAATGATGATCATCAAGGGCAATCTGACTATAATGAGACACTGCCTCCTCTGCATCAATAACAGAAAAACTAGAATAATATAAATCCAAGCCTTTGGTTTTGTTACTATACTGTATATTCTCCCTCTCACCAGTAAAGTAAGTCACTTACTGTGTGTTAAAAACAAAAAGTCAACACCCACCAGCCACTTCTGGCTTAATAACTCTTTGCCCCATGAACATGCTGAAATGTGGTAATTGCAGGAAATAAAGCACTTACTGCACAAGCCATTGTTTCAACAGAAAATTAATTTATATAACAAGCAAATAAGTGAAAACATACTGTATGGTGCAGCCTGAACTAATTTGACATGATTTTTTTGTGTGTGTGCAAGGAAGATAAATAGAAATAGAAATAAGAAAATGAAATGAATTAACTTTTATCAAATTATTTATACTGAGGTCCCATGTCCACAAAACTACCCTTTTTGAGAGAGAGAGAGAGATCACTTAATTGGCCATGTACAATTTCTTGTAGTAAGAATTTGTCTTTTCGCATACCCCAACTTGCTCTCCATGAGGGAGAGAAGCTTGGGGTCAGAGCGCAGGGTCAGCCATTTATACACCAACTGGAGCAGCTGGGGTTAAGGACCTTGCTCAGGGGCCCAACAGAGTAGGATTCCTCTACTGGCCGTGGGATACGAACCAGCAACATTCCAGCCGTGCCACCCTTTTTGCTATACTGTATATTCAGCAGACAATAAAAACATACTGTACATTCTTAAGCAGAAACTCAGCCTAAGTTGCTCAAAAACGCATTATTAGGAAGCTGTCTTTATATATTACATTCATGCACCTTTGCAAGGACATAAAATTACACATACAGTACGGCAGGCTTGGGCTTGTAGAACTGACAAGTTTAAAAGATTGATTAATGAATGCTGCTTCATATGAGAAAAAGCTATCCACAAAGAATACAAGTACAGTACAATAATGGAATAAAAAATGCTGAGTTTTGCACTTATTATATATGTCATAGTAAGTGCACACAGGGTGAAATCTGTGTTATTTTAAATGAGTCTTAAAAGGCAATCCCTTTTCGCTAGACAAGAAATATTTACCCCCCCCCCCCCCTCAGCTGTGGTTGACTTTACTCTAATATAAAGACATTATTCTCACTGTAGGGATGGCAACTCAACTAATTCATCATTTTAGATGTTCTTCATAACCAGATGTGTAGGAAATGACCTGACCAGCTGTTTGCTATACTAATACATGTATCTCCTCAAATATAAATATGTGACAATTGCGGTTCGCTCGGGCCCTCGCCGCTCCACCCTGCTGGTTTGTCCTGCAAAACCTGTGTGCGAACCCGGGTATCTGGCGTAACACAACAGGGAACCAGCCGAGTCAGCCAAAAGACACCTCCCCCAACCCAGGCGGCTGAGGTCCCTACTATGCGCAGGGAGGGCGGTGACTTCACCTTGCTGAAACTAGCTCCGCTACACATATTTATTTTTAATTTTCTAGTGCAGTTACAGTATATGTTGCATACACATGTACAGTACATACAGTATATACTGCATTTATTTCATTTGCAGAATCACTTCTTACCACAAGTACATTGAATTGCAATGTATTTTAGAAGTACATTGTAATTGGCCCCAAAACATTTCAATGTACAGTATATATTATAATAGCAATTATTATAGAATACAGTACTTTGCCTGAGATAGAATTACACAATGCATTTCAGCTTAACATTATGTGTTTACTACTTCTTTCATACCCATCATCTTTCATGGTCGTGACTGACGTTGAGCTAATTTAATTTCCTCTAACATCTGTTCTCATCAACTTTAAACAGATGTTCTTAATGATTAAAAATATGTGATGTATACCCAGATAAGAATATGGTTGGCATGTATCATTTTTCTTGATCTTCATTCATACTTCTGTTAAAATCGACTCTAATAAACAATTGATATTTAACACTTATTGTTTATCGTTCATTAAAGTTAGAAGATCCATAATAGCTCCTGAGTGCCTGACTTCTGAATTTTAAGATTAACAACACAAGGATAATTGTAAAATACATTATTAGTAACTAACGTTAGCGTGCTGTGTCAGCACTGTTTGTAAAGAAATAGGTACTGTAAACCCACTTTGAAAAAGAAAAACTATTTTGGCTATTAAGCCTTCTTGTGGTTGCATTGTTGTGACTGTGGGAGGCAGCTGCGTTTCAGCAAGGCTAGCAACATTTCCACTTCTCAAATGTGCTGCCTTACGCAGGACACTTCATGCAATGGGTATTGTTTGATTATATTTACTGTACATAGCTGTCTTTGGACTATGAGGCATGTAAACAAGGAGAAAGATACAAATAGACAAAATGAGCCCGAATATTTAATTCAAGTTTATCAACGTGAATTTTATCAATAAGATCATCATATTAAAGAATACACTTTGAGAAATGACTAGGCCATTCCCAGTGAGGTTATTTAGTTAGTTATAGGAATGGGCCATAGCATAAATACAGAAACAGACATCTAGACAAAAAATAAAGAGAGAACGAAGGCAGGATAATACATGAAGCGAGAAAGGGATGTCATCATCATCATCCATAATCTTCCTCTTCCTCCAAAGCTAGTGCCATGAGAGAGCCTACTTGAAATTAGATTTAGATTTAGTCCAGAAAATTAGTAAATTCCATACAGAGCCTACACTATCCCATCAAATTATTTCCCTCAAGTAGAATTTCATTTCCTCTGAACACCAATTACATTTCAACCAGCTGTGCTTCATTCTGCAGGTTCTTCCAATGCGGCCATCTTGGCTCAAGGCCACACTACAGGTCCTGCATTTTGAACCAACATAGTAGCTTTCAAACAAAGCATTCTCTCACTACTTCACACTATTAACTGACCACAAGTTGGTGAAAGTGTTTAAAATACTGCCAAAGAAACACTTCAGCAGGAGATGTAAGATTTCAGAAGTGATTTTATTCTACTGAGGAGACAGAGTGGCTGACAGTAGCACAGCCCAGGGAGAGAAAAGGTCACTCACCTTTCCATTGATTGGATACCTTTTTAATTGAATTCACAGAAATTCAAGCTAAACCAGTGTGACAACACTTTTATGAATGTATTGTTAGCTGTCCAAATGCATATGCTACATAAGTATAAGAATAGGTTATGTCTTTTCTATTTGTTAAATGAGGTTTGACCTAGTTATATAAACTGACTTTTTGTATTCAGGAGAAGGAGAGAGGGAGAAAATAAAGTGACTACGCTACTTGCCATTACTGTCAAGGATCCAAGTAATGTTATGTTGTTATACTGTATGTGTCACTTACAGTATATTCATGTTTATACCCATGATCTCCAACTCTAATTTTTAATACAGGCTTAGATAAGGTACTATACACAGACAGCATTAACAATCTTTCTGCACAAATATATAGAGTATATATAGCAGAAAAAAACACTATTTTCTCAGGCAAGAAAACTAGAGTTTTGTAAATAAGGCTGTCTGACTTTAGGTGTAATTTCAAGACTAATTAGACTTTTAACCTAAGGCATACATTTTAAATATGTAAGTCTTCCGTAACTTCCAGGGGGTTCTCTTTGTTTCTCTTCCTGGACCATCATATTGCACTGTTACAAAACAAATCTGAGACTACAACACATCAACATACAGTATAACTGTCAGAAGCATAGCCAAGTAATATACTGTATATAGGCAGTGTGCTTTTCAATACTAACAGTAATATGAAATAAGAAAAAAAAAGGCAATAGACACTGCTATTCTCCTCAGAGATAATTTGCGCATGTTAATGTAAACAGGAATTTTAACCTTTAAGATAAAAAGTTTATAAAAAAATGCAGGTGTAGACTCTGTAGAATGTTTAGTGTTATAACTAGAGGATAAGCGACATTAATGCTATAATTTATACAATGCTTTCTGGACAATGTAGAGAGCAAAACAAAGATGAGATATCCTTGACATCCACCCTGTCATTTTCATATGTACTCTACCTTCTGAGGCAGACAAAGAGGAATTAGCATAGTCACTTGACAAGTACAGTACCTTCAGTTATCACTTACATCTCTATATTTAGCTAAGACATATCATTGCACCAGCAAACATTTTCACTTTGTCATCTGACATTTTGCTGCTTTCTGTTTGAAGCAGCTGGTTCTGACAGCCTATGAATTCTAAAAAAATGTGCATTTCACCTGTTACCCAGGCAACAGAATTATTTTTTTTAAACAGAACAGGGGCCTTGTCTTGAACCTCTAATGTTTGTTCTGATATTTGTTTTCTTCCACAAAAATAATAATATCTCACCGAAAACCTTCAGACAAACCAAATAATTAAGGAGTAGGTGGAGCTGGAGTAACAATAGTTTTAATGGCATCTGGAATACTCAAAAGCTTTGAGTGCTCTCATTTCCTTACCAAATATAATATTCAATGACCTTTCTCATATGAAACAGCAGTAAAGTAAAATAGTATTAATACTATTTCTAAGAAGACAAACTCAGAAAAAATAGATATTATTATAGTTATAGTTAACCCCATACAAAGACTCACAGCACATAACCAGGTTTTAATGCCACAATAGTCGTACTTGGGAAAAAACAATTAAAAAAAATGAATTACATCATTCATGTTTTAATACCACTTGTCAATAAAAAGTCCTCAAAATGCAAAATAATAATCACAACAGGAATGTAAAAGTGCTGTGTCCCAAGAGAAATTAAAACTAACACATCACACAATAATGACATGCATGTGTCCATCTAATACAATACAGATCATATTCTGCTTGTAGTGTACATCCTGCTAAACAAAGAGAACAACCATAACATATTCACTCCAACATGACACATATTGGATTTTCATAGAAGAAGTTCCACGCATTAGAAGTTGACAAGCATGTTATATGTGCTCAGTCACAAGTGAATCACTTCAGTCACACTCTGCTTCATTCACAAAATCTGCTGGGACATTATCTTCTTGTTTCAAAGGACTTTCAATTATTTAAGGTTATGTGGTTTAAGAGTTTCATAAGCAATAAATGCTTAATATGACTGTGTGTTAGAGGTAAATGTTAATGCATATTAAGTATGCTTTGGCCAATGTTTGCTAAATCATTTAAATTTATAACTACATGCATTAGCTAACATATTGCATTAGCATGTGTTATTTTGCACTATTTTTGAGTACATTGTGCACTATTTTGTGTACATATGGATACTTCAAGGTGTCCACACACACATTTATGCATTATATATTGAAAGAAATATTGTACAGCAGTTCATTAAGTTGTACAGTCCAGACACAATTACAAAAGAGAATCTTAGGATCTAACAGGATTTCAAATGGCAATAATATGTAATTAAAATAAAAATGATTTGGGTAATGGAATAGTATTATGGAATAGTAAAGCTCCATCTGTTTCGATTTTTTCTATTCTGGTAAAACTGTTTGTTTGATCTTATCTGATTTTATCCATATTTTAGCAGTGCTGTATACAGTATGTCATACAGGGAAAACCTTTTCGCTAAAGGAAGTCCTGTCTGAATCAAAATTTAAAAACCCGTGCCTATATGTGACCGGGGACTCTGTGGTGTGAGAGGTCCATCATTCATAACAAACATAAAACCAAGGTCTTGACAGCTAGATCATTAAAGATTCATTAAAGATTCCGCTGCACTTTTTGAAGAAGTAGAAGTAATGTATTAATCCCCATGTCCTGGCTACATTCTACTCTGGGTTAACTCAAATTGTCCTACTCCACATCCTCTCTTAATTCCATTAAGCAATTTCTCATTTCTGTTTCTCTGCATGAACTGTTTTGTAGTGAGGCTGGTGATACTATGCATAATGACTGTCCCCATGTGGGTGCTGCACTTCAGTGGTGTATTAGGTGGGTTATCTCTTTTGTTTCTTCCTATGCATTAGGATCGTTTGGGATGAAAAGCACTATACAGTGCAGAGAAAATATAGTAGTACTATTAGTACTGCATTGACAACCATGCTTCAAGGTATGTGGAGACAACTGTGTAGAAAGGTGGATGGGTGCATAGACAGATACAGTATGAAGTATCGAAGTACTGACTAGATCTCACAGTTTCATATTGGCAAAGTTAGCAGACATACTGTAGATTAAGGGCTTGTTATTAGTCACCGTTATTAGGGGTTATCAGCATCATATAGCTAGCTTTGATGAACAGTGCAACAAACTCTTTTAAGATTATGGAGTTTGAATAATAAAGATCTCAAAACAATATACAACATAATTACGCATTTCAAGCTTAACCTGTATATATGTTCTGGAATTATATAACCTTTCCAAATTTGATAATTACAAAACTATTAGTTATCTTAATGCATTGGATAATCTGTATCTATATAATTTAACGTCTTTCATTAGGTCCTGACTGAATTCCATAGTATATATTATGCACAAAACAATTGCACATACAGTAGGGGTGAAATAACGTTTTAGATTTGCACATCTTCCTTTGGTAATTCATATCTATATCAGATACACATGATGGACTATATATCACACATCACCTAAAATATGAGAGAAAAATGTATTTTTTCTACATCTACTGTACATCAGTCCACTTGGTGAATGAGCCTGTGTTTTTCTGACCAGCTAAAGTGTAATAGATCATCAATTTTATGATTCACACCGTCTATTCTACGAGTAATGATATACTAGATGCTTTTTCTTATATAACATTATATAATGCCTTATTTAAATATTTCAGAAAATAAATATTTTCCATGTAACAACAATAAAAGTCTTTTTTTCAGAACAGACAACTAAACATATTGAAGCATTTTAATATCATAATTGAGACAATGAGAATTGAGAAAGACCAAACCTGAAAGAGACTCACTGAAAGAACATGTAGTAATTCTATTTATTGATAAATAAATATAATCTATTTATGATTATAGCAAGAAGATTTCTGTTACAGTAAATATTTGAAGGAAACAATAATACTACAAGGATTAAATGCCTTAGTCACATACCTGTAAATCTAAAAAAAATAACACTTCACAAAATGGAAAGAATAAATCATGTTATAGGAAAAAAACAATATGCAAACCTATAACTCACAAAAAGAAGGGTACTGTATGGCTTTTTAGAATTATAATTCTAAGGCTTTTATAATTATATCATTATAATTCTTTTAAATTTAATATCAATTTGTCTTTTGTTCTCCCAGATTTCAACATTCAATTCCAGTTTCATTACGCCTTTGCAATCATCAATCGCCTATCTTCAGCACTGCTAAATAACATCATGGTTGTCAAGGAACGCACTGTGATTAAGATAAATGACAATTTTTTTTACAAATTGTATATAGTTCATTGTACAGAAAATAATGTCTGTACAAAAGAGGAATGGCGTTTAAAACTACCCAATGAAGCTGTAGGTTTAGTGCATTTCAGTGGCTTTTACAGCCCTTTTCATAACCCTCTGGAATTCTCCAAGTCACCACCCCCACTCTCAGGATGACGGGAACTACAAATTAAAAATAGCACAGGGCTTTGCTACAGGGATAGTCTGGGGATTTCCTGATGTCACTGATTGTCTGAAACAGGAATAACGCACAAGGAGGATCTCATCTTGTCAGTTTTACGCATGAAATCAAACCCTCCTCCTTGGTGCGGAAAGCTAGGATCCGCTGAATCCCCACTCTATCCCAGAAAAAAAATAAGTGAAATTGTTTTTCAGAGAATTTCTGTGGCCAGACAATAAAGAACCAAGAAAACAAGTGCATTATCTACAGTATAACACGCAGGTTCTTACAACAGATTTAGACTAAATACAGAAGGGGTGCATTGTGGTCACTGCAAGATCCCTTCTACCCAGTTTAATTGGATGCACTTGATTGATGAATGCTTCAATGAAAAAGAATTCTTTTAATTCTTGTAGGGCATTACAAGGTTATAAAAGCCATATAGTAGCTTCTCATCAGACCCGTACAACACTCCAATATTGGGTTTCAACTGGATTTGGTAAAGTAGAACATGATGCATTTAGTGGCTTTTAAGATCCACACAAAGGTGATTTACTCATTTATTAGCGGATTTTTTTTTCAGCTTGAAAATTTAATAATGCAAATAGGCATAGGTTAATGGAAAGTAATTAAACTCCTAAGTGTGAATAACACTAAATGCATTTCCTAAAAGAACAATGCATTTCTAAATAACTCTTCTGCAAAGCAGTAATTGTGTGTTGGAATGTTAATGGCACACAAAGTAGCATATACAGTATATATTTATAAGGGGATATGGTACATTGCTTCTCAAATATTTATCACTGCCATTACTAGTGCCATCATAATCTGATGGTAGGTTATAAAGAGTTAAACTAAAGCTGCATTAAATAAGCATGTATTGGAACGCTGCAGTTAAGCAATCTATCCAATCAAATTATAAATAAATAAACCTTATCTCCTTGACTACACATTTTCTACTCACGCCCACACAGTAGTGAGGTTTCATCTGATACCTCATATGACTCCTGCCATTTTAACGCAGCTCTAGTAATTCTGCCTTTATTGTTTGCTATTGTTTGTCTTTTGGAAGATAGCATTTATGTATTCATTCCACTTAAATTTATTTCTTGAAAATGACAAAAATATGAAGAGAACTGATTTTTACAAGTAGTTTATTATAAGCACTAGCACATTTAAAAATAAAACATGTTCTCACGTTTCTTCTGATTTCTATGGGTATTGTTTTATAATACAAAAAAATATTCTCATGCTCACCTATAAGGCTTTACATGGCTTGGCACCTCAATACCTGTCTGAACTTTTATCGCCCTACTCCCCACCTCGCAACCTCCGCTCTTCAAATTCTGCCCTCCTTACTGTCCCCCAAGCCCGTCTACATTGCATGGGCGACAGGGCCTTCTCCTGTTATGCCCCCACGCTCTGGAACTCTTGCCCAAGGATATTAGAGAGTCACCTTCTCTAAACTCCTTCAAATCCAGACTCAAAATCTTCTTCTTCAGAAAAGCCATTTCTGAACTGGTTCCATTCTTCACCCCCCTGCTCTTCTTAATACCACCTTCCACGGTCTCCTCTATTGTTATTGTTGTATTGTTGTAATTGTGTCTTATCTTGTGAAATGTTCTTATTTATTGTTATTGTCATCCTGTAAAGCGCTTTGAGAAACCACCTTTAAAGGCACTATATAAAATAAAGTTTATTATTATTATTATTATTATTATTATTATTATTATTATTATTATTATTATTATTATTATTCATTTTAGCACACTAGAGGTCTCTTTCTCAGAAATGTTGGCTACATAAAAAGTTATCACATAGGTTCAGATCTTTGTGACTCCATAAAGGATTGTGTGGCATCACTGACCTTCCATTTGCTACGTGCTTCCTTAAAATTCCTGCTTTATTTGTCACAAGCAAAGGTCACACCTTTGATTAGGAACTGCAAACATTCTCTTATGATCCTAATTTTTATTTAGTTTATTAACTCTTGAGTTATATCTGTTGTGCCTGGCATGTCCTGTTACATTTCAGAAAATTGATCAACTTCATAAAGCTAAGACAAGAATGCTTGAAAGCCTTTTAACAGTCCTTTAACACACAATGCTATCACATATTTGCTAGAACATACTGTATGACAAGCAAATGTAGTTTGGAATCTATTTTGTTGCATAATTAAGGATGGCTCCCATACTTTTTATACCTGGGCTTTTAAACCACAAATAAACATTCCAGGTATCTAACATCTACACAGGATCTTGCAAAAAATAACAAAAGAAATAATCTGTTTCATAATTTTATAATACAATTTACTTTTAAGTCTAATAGTGGTCCTGAATTTCAAAATCTTCATCTTCAGTAATCTCTTCACAATTTTGATCTCTTGTTAAGGATTACAAACAAACTGAGATCGTGACTCAAGACTCATTAGGGTTTCCAAGGGAACTGGGATTTTCGACACAGATTACACCATTAGATAACACTTTTGTGAGTAACCTCCAATAACATACAGTCGTGACATACAGTCCTATCAGCAATCATCCATTTTGTTTTTGTAGGAGGCAAAACATGCTGTTAGCACTTTAAATTATGTGTTTAAATGTTATAAAGTACAAGTATACATTATTAACTGCATAAATGTGGTAATAACTGACCTTATCTGTAAAGCTATTTGGTGTTAGTTGCCAAACCCTTGTCCAGACAATAACTTGAACCTTAGAAATACCACAATGGGGGGTATTTTGTCACATGAACTTTCATAAGCTTCATTTTTATCATTGCGCTGAATCTACTCCTACAAAGGAAACTGTAGACTGCAACTCCATCCTTCTGAGAATGGATTTACAGTAGGACGGATGGTGAAAATGAAACCACTCTTCTCACAAAACTCATCTTCCTTTGCCTTTTATCTGTATTTACTGTATTTGTTATGGTAGTCATGTAATGCATATGTATTTTAAATACTTGAATACTGTAAATTCAAGTAGCATTTAAAAATGTGATTCCCAACAGAGGATTAATTCAATAGATAAAACTTTAAAAAACAACATACAGGACTGTGTGTATAGTACTGTATATACAGTATATACAGCATATGAAATACAGTATAGACCTTTCTGTTTTTCAGATTTGTGAAGTGGTGAGCTACTTCCTATAAGTATGCTTAAAACAGACCATAATAAATCATAATACTGAAAGGTGCTCTTTGTAAGAGATATCCTGTATACAATTGTATATATATATGGTAATGAATATCAATTAGCTTTAATTTGAATGCAGAAAAGTAGAATTATGTATATATATATATTTGACATTATTATTTGAATTTTTATATAGTGTTATCTTTCCCTGCATGCTCAGACATCATTCACTGACTTCAACAGGCTTAGTAAGATTAAGAGCATAGCGATGTGGGTGGTTAATGCTGCCTTTAAATTTTTCTTCATTGTAATGAGAAAGATCACATAGAGTGCCTGAGGCAGCACTGTGGATCGTACTGTGATATGTTTAAGCATTGATATTGGAAAGACTTTGTTAGGAGACTGTGTATTACACCTCTGCTCTACGCTTGTGATGCATATACTGTAGCTACAGTACATTCCATAGCAACAACCTGGATATCACTAGATATTGTGCTATCATCACTGAAAGACAGTGCGGCTTCTCCTGTGATTTTTTTGTTATTGATCTATATAACTATACGTATTATTTGGCAAGTTAAAGAAAATACCTCCATTTTATTTAATACTCTCAGTTTCCATTATTTCTAGTGTTATTATTTATTATGCAAAATATAAAAGTTCTTCTCTGAAAAGTATTATTGTTCTACTTTGCATACTTTCCAGGCCTTCACCACCTCTCCACTAGCACTATGCATACCCACACAAATCACAGGGTAGGCAGCCCCTGCTGGTCCCACTAGCACCACTTCCAGCAGTAACCATAGCTTCCCAGGAGGTCTCTCATCCAGGTACTGACCAGGCTCAACCTTGTTTAGCTTTAGTGGGTAGCCAGTTGAGAGCTGCAGAGTGATATGGCTACTGGCAGGCATGGACGTTTCTATCAAAAAACAAAAACTAAACCTACAGTGCATACAGGAATCCCTAGAATATATTAATTCTAGTGAAGTCTATATGGAGAGCTATGCATTCTTTAAATTGATGCCTAGACAGTGATTAAAAAAGCCGTAGAATCAACATGTAAAGCTGATCAGACCCCTGAAGTACTTTCATGCTGCAGATTAAAGAATTTAGTAAGTGGCTGCTTGTAAGAGATTCTTCTGGGAGATTCAAGTATCATTTCATTCCAATATGGTGTTTTCAACAGTTGTTTGGGAGGATATAAAATTCCAAATATTGTCTATTTCTGCTTTCCAACACATAAACCACTGAAAATCCTTATTGCACTTCTTTCTTCTACGCTCTTCATTTTTTGCTTTCAGCATTTGATCTTAGCAGACACAGACCTATAGTAACTGTATTACTCTCTGTGGCTGCTCTTTTGCTTCCATGTGCTCAGTAGAATCAAACTCCAGTTTTCTATAAACTATGTCATCCACAGACCTCCTGCCAAGCCATGGAACCCCTAAGAATTTGAAAGTAGAACTAAATTAAAAGCAAGAAAAACATATTTCCTGCAGCTGTTTGCCATATCAGTTTCTACCTACAGCTTACCCAGTAGATGAATCAGTTCTGCATCTTCTCCCAAGTGCTTGCACAAGCCCCCATGCTGTCCTAACTTCCTTGTCCTGCTGACAACACACTTCTACACTAGCTCCTACACATCAACATTCCCTGGGCAGCCCTTTGCCCTTCCCTGTATGTTGATAATATTCCACATATTTATTTCCTCACTATTCCCTCTGCTCTTGCTGGAAACATGAAAGTACAGAACAATACAAAAAAGTATTTTAGTACTTTTAGTAGTTTTGTAAATGCACTATTATGCAATTGCTCCTGCTTGGCATCTACACTTAAGTGTGCTTAGAAAACTAAACCGTAGTGTTCCTACAGTATGACTGAGTCTTTACTCAACCTGAAAAAAAAAAGGAATTAGAAAAAAAGGAAAAATGTCATTCGTTTTCTCATGATACTATTTTGCGCTGCTCTTGCCCGATATAGATCTCATAGCTTCTTTTAAAAAAAGTCTTATATAAGGGAATAGATGGTGGCTTATCTCAAAGGGACCCTGAAGGAGATTGAAGTGGAATTCAGATTCTACCTCTTGATACTTGATACAGAAAGCAATTGGCACTCTGGAGTGACAATGATGTCTGCTCTTCACTTCAGACTCATTTGATTTCTTCAACATCCTTGAAATTCCAGAAAAGTTGTGACCACTCCATTTATTTCCCTTTCTTCCCCTTCTCTTTAGCCCTTTAATTTTACTTCCTCTTGGCCATCTCCACTCTCCTTCTCTTCACCTTTTCTTCCTTGTTTCTGGTTGGGCCTCCAACCTTTCTCACAGGTAGCCTCAGGCATCTGATCTTATGAACTACAGCCAGATTTGAAAATTTGAGACTGTCTTTGCCTTACTATAATATTAGAACTCCAAACTCATTGAATGGAGAGGGATAACCATTGGGCCTGGCCCCCAGTGGTCCTCTTCTCTGTGTCCACATGATCAGCTGTGTTCCATCTACACCACTTTGTTTGCAACTCTCCCAGCAGCTGAATCTGCTTTCAATAATAGACATCTTTTCCCATGCCAACTATACTAGTTTGACTTACAGCACATATCTCAGAAACAACTTGCTTGATTAATTCACCACTGCCACTACTTCTTCCTATTCATAGATGCCCGCTTAGCCATTGATGCGTGCTCTCACCACCTTTTTTTCATTTTTCCCTACAGGTTTAGCATTCTATACAGTATATAGCAACTCTTGGGCATACTGTTTAGACACACCTCTTCACCAATGTTTCTCACTTCCATCATAACTTCTTTTCTCCTGACATTAAGAAGTTTACTCTATAGTGTAGTTCTGCCTTTCCTCTGTGCAATCTTGCCACACCTGTTTAAAACAGTAGGATGAAACACATACAGTAACCCTTGGGTATAATATTTGCTAATTTGCTAAACTTTGTGCCTTTTTCCATAATCCTCTGGCACACCACAGGATGTACCAATGAGAAAAATACTATTTCACAATCCATTTCACTTCTGATTGCTGAACCAGCCTAAAACTTTTCAAACCCCTCTGCTGTATCTTCTCTTATTTACACGTTTGCCTCCTTGCTTCTGGGATGTCTTTCTCATTGACACTTCCCCCACTAGAGTTCTTTCAATCTTGATTGGGTTTTCAAGCATCTGAGCTCACTCCAACAAGGGGAGATAATTTTCTCTTCTTGGGTCTGTAAGGTTCATCCTTGATTTTACCTTTTGCACCTCCATGCTTCATGCTTAAGACAGTTCTCTCGAATTCCCCCAACTCTTCTTTAATGCGAGCTCCTAAACCTGCTCATTCATTTAATGTTTCCTATGCACATCTTCTCTAAGGGACTACCATACTCTACTGTACATCTTCTTGACTTTGCTTCCTTCATATCATATGTTGTATTTTGTCAACCGTACCCTAACATTTTCACCATTATTCTTTAATAATAATAATAATAATTGCTTACACTTATATAGCGCTTTTGTGGACACTCTACTCAAAGCACTTTACAGGTAATGGGGACTCCCCTCCACCACCACCAATGTGCAGCATCCACCTGGATGTTGCGACGGCAGCCATAGTGCGCCAGAACGCTCACCACACATCAGCTATTGGTGGGTAGGAGAGCATAGTAATGAAGCCAATTCATAGAGGGGGATTATAAGGAGGCCATGATTGGTAAGGGCCAAAGGGAAATTCAGCCAGGAAGCCAGGGTTACACCCCTACTCTTTTCGAGAAACGCCCTGGGATTTTTATTGACCACAGAGAGTCAGGACCTCAGTTTTACATCTCATCCGAAGGACGGCGCCTGTTTACAGTATAGTTTCCCCGTCACTATAATGGGGCATTAGGACCCACGTGGACCGCAGGGTGAGCGCCCCCTGCTGTTCCCACTAACACCTCTTCCAGCAGCAACCTCAGTTTTTCCCAGGAGGTCTCACATCCAGGTACTGACCAGGCTCACACCTGCTTAGCTTCAGTGGGTTGCCAGTCGTGAGTTGCATCTTTCTTTGGGTTCCATTTGTAGTGACCACTTGGATCATCTGGCATGATCCTCTCAGTCATATACAGTATCTATAATATACATTAAATAAAGGTGCTTTAAATCAATGTGTATCATGAACCTTCCCCAACATCTCACCTAGGTTTCTATCTATATCCAATCCTTAATCTGCACCGCTCATATTCTCTTTTATTTAATCTTTTTGCAGGGTTCTTCTTTCAGAAATTCTCCTAGGCCTGACTTAGAAGCCATAGTCCAGTATGATTTCCTTGGTATGCAGTGCGACCTTCTCAGATTATTATTGAGAGCATTGCACCTCAAACGGTCTACTCTTTATTTTAAGTCCATCTCCACAAACACTCCTTTTAAACCACCCTATTTCTACTAAAATGACACTAATATTGGAGAGCTATACCTTCTGACCCAATACTCTTGGGTGATCTTTGGGCAACCAATAGCCATACAGTACCTTGACCCAATACTCTCTGGAAAATCACTGCCTGCTACTGTACATCACTCCTTGAAATGTTATCTAAATCTCCTTCAGCTTCAAACACATTCTGATTAATCCTTCAATTAGTGTGGTGTTCTTCACTGCTCATCAAGGAATTCCATTACCCACATTTAATCACTGAACATTAGTCTGCTCAAAATATGGATTTGGCATCAAATTAGAGCCTAATATACTTTATGAAAGCTCACCATGTTCCACAATTAAGGGTTCTTCTGCTTCTGTGTTATGGACTTCCCCTTGCCCTGATTCAAATAGTATTCTCTAGAGCCTTGTGTCCTAAACCACTTTTCTACTTAGTGAATTTGGAAATGCTACTGAAGTTCCCTCAAACCTTTCTTTACCCATTTGTATTCAATCTTCAACTTGGGCCTTAATCCATAAGCTATCTTGACCTTTAACAACTGAAGAATTCTGTATCGTATTATAGGTTTCTTTTCATATATTTTGGGGGCCATGTCAACCTAGTCCTCACAGGTAAGGTAATGTTCCCTCAGCCAGGTGAGTTTCACCAAATAAGCTTATAACATGGTAAACATTTTCCACATGTTTAAGTCTCTTTGTCACATCATATAGGATTTAGTTCTTCTCTCTCAAGCATATCAGTCTCATTCTCATGGGCAGGCTATAGTTCCTTCAGCCAGGCAGGTTACACCTAATATACTTTAATATGTTTCAGAGTTACAATAAGTTTTGTCTCTTTTGTGTATTAGGTTTTGGCTGCACTACAGAAACCATAAAGGGGTGAAAGAGAAATCATAGAGCTACTGTATACAAATTAAAGAGAAGAAACACATTTTTTAGTCTTTAGAACCATCTCACTCATCTCTTATTAATGATGTAACTATTAAAGGCAGCAGCATAATGCATTCTTATATTTGCAAGAACATTTTGTCTACTTACAGTATGTGGAAGAAAATGCTTTCATACTTGTTTGACTGTATTTCATCATGTAGCATGACAATGAACCAAAATACAGTATGTAGCCAATATAACTAAGGAGTTCATGAACAGTAAAAGATATAGAAAAACATCTCAAATGATTACACAAGGCGTTTGGTGAGCTCAATGGGTCATAGACTTCATGTGGTTATTGCCTCCAAGGAATATACTGTACAACGAAATACTGACTTTTACACTCTGAATTTACTTTGATGAATGTGCCCCTTACTTATGGTCACTTGAAATCATTGGGTTGAACACAAAGCACATACTGTACAGTAACTGTTCTAATGTGATCAACTGTAAATGTATTGTATTATTCATATTAATCTCATTATCACAAACACAAATTGCTCAACTGTAAAATATAAACATCAGTTTTGACTTTGCCATTCCGATGGCCACTGGTTTGGAGGGCACTGTGCATGTTTAAAAATTGTATTAAAGTTGATTATTGCATAAATAAAAATAACTCTGAGTAGCAGCCTACTGTATTTGTGGTATTTGGCAAAATAGCCTTTTTACTATTAGACAATTACCTTCAGTACTGCAGACTTACAGTAACTTTTTTTGTCCAAAACCAAGTACTGAAATGCTAAAATAACAGTTAACAGATGAGAGAGTTTGAAGACATTTATACTTACGACAATATATCATCAGCATAGAAAGTTGCGATGTTAAGCATTGTCAACAGAAATTAAAGTGGACAGCATAGGCTGAAGGACAGCTTAAAATGGTGGATAGAGAGAAGAAACAGATTGAAAACCACACATCCCTGATGAGTGCCCTTAAACATAGCACACTTTAAAGAATGTTTGCTGCCTGTTAACACAAATGTTAAATCATTTGAGTATAAACTTTTAAGGGTATTAATGAAACTTAACCCCAAACCCATATCTTCCATACCATAGACATTCACTTTGAGGATGTTCAAAAGCCTTCTCATCCCCCAATTCAGGAATGCCATGAAGGTAAGCAATATCAGTAGCTGTACAATTAATTTAGAGGAGGTGTCAAAAATTAGCAGATCCTAAATGCTCTCTAATAAATCCTATCTGATGGCAGAGACCTAATTTGTTCATACTGTATACAGTAGGCCTCCAGTCACTGGGACAGAACCTCTGCATATACAGTACAGTACAGTAGCTTTGTGTAGGAACAAATTATAGAGATCAGACAATAATTTGCACAAAGTGTAATGGCAGTATTAAAAATCCTTCGAAATGAATGTTTCAGTGGTACAGTAGCATGTATCATTTCAAGCAGAAGGGGATATAACCAGTGTCAAATGGTTAGCTATTCAGGAGGAATGTCATCGGTTCCAGCTGATTTACCCTTTGTTATTGTTAGAAGTTTCTGATGCAGTTTAATTAGAAAAAGGGAGTATAGTTGTTGAGCAGAGTTGATTCTAGTTTTCATTTTTTTCCAAACAAGATTTATACAGTTACGAACTTAATGCAGCTGAATTATTTCTAAAAAAACCCTATGACTGTGTCCTACAGAAGACATGGGTAGTTTTGGTACATGGTAGCACTGTAAAAAAATAAATAACATGAGGCAAATTAGTTAATCAGGATAATGGGTTTTGTCTGGTTAAAGGGTTAAACACATGCTGTGTATATGTATGGAATATTACCCAGATATACACTTTCTCAGTGCTATGGATTCCAGAAACTGGGCATTTCATCACCTTCATCTTCAATCTGTCAAGTACCAGTATATGATTCATGAAAGCCATAATCATACCTGCATCCAAAATTATATTAAACCCAACAGCTTCCAAGAGGTATTTGGCTAGGAGATTTAAAAAAAAACTGGCTTGAAAGTCATAAACTGAAAGAAAATCAATTTGTTACCTGAAATATTCATTTTCAAATGTGTCCCTTAGTCATTACCCTCTTACCTCAATATAGAAATTCAAACATTGGGAAGTACTTCCACTGCATGATTATTGTTAGCACCATTGTGGAAAACAAGGGTGCCTATTGTACTGTGAAGTATCAGTTTGTTTCTGTGGGTTCTGGGGATTTTTCAGGCAACAAAAGCAATGCTTTCTGAGCCCTAAACATATTATGAGATAAGTAAGAAAAGAATACTGTTACGGAATATAAATGAGGACCCCATGCAGAATAATCAGGACGACCTTCAGAGGCGTAGTCGATTAAACAGTCCGAGGTCCGAAAGCCGAAGGGATACAAACCGGTCCAGTACAAAATCAGAAGCGAAGCCGAAGCCGAGAGTCTAAGCCAGAACAATAGTCAAAGTGCCAAAACAAAACCAGGAGACGTAGTCGGAGAACAAACCAAGGTCAGGAAGCCAAAAACCGAGACATAATTAATCACAGGATCGCTCTAACCAAGAAAACCTAATACTGAGCACAGGTGAGAGTGTGAGGCAGCATTGAATAGGCTGGGGAAAAGGCTAATTGGGAACCGTGCGGGAATGTGAGGTGGAATGCTTCCTGATGTGCAAAAGTTACACTGGTCACTTTACAATGCTCTTAATCTAGTGTACTCTTAGTCTATATCGGTGATGTTCTTAGTGGATATAGGTTCAAAATAGTTTAGGAACAAATATCAATTGTTGGAAAATTATTCTTCCTTTTTAAAACTAAAATAAAAAAAATAACGTGGCATTTACTTTAGGCAAAACAAATGTAGCAAACTGCCAAAAAGAACAGGACGACACTCATAAAGCAGATGCAGTTCAGAACTAAAGGGATTCCTAGGAATTATTTTCTTATATTGTAGCAAAGAAATCTAACAAGAACTTGTATGCGTGGTGCAAGAAATATGAGAAGCCCGTTACACAGTAGGTCCCCACAAATATGGAGATAATTAATTTTGAAAGAGATCTGAATAATATGCAAGGACTTGCTGTGCAGCTCTTCAGAGGTTTGTGATCCAAAGGCACTGTTAAAAAGAGACTGGGTTAGCCAGACTTAATTATACCGCCTGACAGGTTTAAGTGCACTGTGTTGGAATAAGGCTTCCTTGCAGACTGTTTATTGTGTATGAATTTGCAAATTCTCTTTTCCAGATGGCACAATCACATAAGAATTTGTAGCTGTCAACAAGCTTATTCCAGCTTCCCGTGCGGGTATTTTGAAGGATGTTAAGGGTATGATGTGCCATAAGGCTCTACCTGGCTAAATCCAGAATATGAATTCACTCAACAACATACTAAAAGAAGAAAACATTCCACTGCTAATTAGCTGAGCGTCTCAGAAAACTTGTAGTCATGCAATCTGTATAGTATGCAGTGTACATGTGGTTAATATACAGTACAGATGTGAAAGGTGCAGCTCTGCTCTGCCCCTGCCAGGATTTGATTGCAGTTGCTTATTGGAGCTACATGTTGCACACCCACCAGACAGTGATGAAGTAACAAACTCAGCTACAGTATGCCGGGCTTGACTTGGTGGACTAGGTTTCAAGGGGGTAATGTCACTTCCATAACATGCTTAGTGTCACTGAGCCCTGTTACCCATACAAGATTTTTACTGTATGTCCACATGATTCTAAAATACTGTATGTCAGAAACAGTGCAGTCATACACATCCACTATCTATAGTTACTACATTTTCTGTTTTACCAGCTGTAATAGGGCAGTGGTGCTTATGAAAGTAGCTTGTACAAATGTGTACACTTAATCCACGTGTACCACTTTGCCCCGATCTCTCTAATAATCCCTCTCAAATTGTTAATTCTAATTAACACTATACAGTATATTCCTATCTAGACACCCGAACCATCCAAACAGCTCTCACAACATTTTACTGTTTTTGACCACTTTAAGAACTGTGCAACAATATTTTTTCACATAGTAGACAAAATCTGTTTTGTACAAAAAACAGGCAGAAATTCTACAGCAGTTAATAAATCCCTAGTTGAATATTTCTATAAACCCTGCCTTAAATTAAAACTATAAACATACAGTATCAAACAAACAGGTCAAACAAATCATACCTGGACTCTTACATGAAACCAGTGTATTAACATAAACATATTATTTCTGTGGTAGAGAGTATTTAATAAAAGACAAATTTTCTCTGCACTATTTAAAAAACATTCTGTGTTTGCATGTAAAAAAAATTCTAAAAATATAATGCAGTAGTTCAAGATTTGGTTCTGATGTCACAAATTTTCTAAAAAAGGAAACAGATTTGTAGCCCTGCAACAGATTAAATTAATTTTAATGCTGTTTTCTCTGTTATATAAAAAGCTTCTTGCCGGCATAATGCTCCTTTCTAATGAGCTACCATCTTCTTGTAAATTCCACAAGCTTGTTTCTCTGCCTGAAGCCTTTTGAATGTGCTGGCTGTAACCATGACAGCGGGCTATTTGAACAAGACGAAATTATAATTTATTATAGCAAATCGGACAGTAGTTACATTGGAAAAAGGGGGTTTGATTTACTATACACAACGTTAATTCCACAGATGTAACAAGTAGAGATATGCAAGCTTAAAGAATTGTGAGATTTTGAAGAATGTTGAAAGCCTGTGTCACCTATAAAAGCAATTCTGAAAAATGACAGGAATCCATCTTTATGCCCTCCCCTTAAAGAAGGTTCCGATTTTTGATACAGAAAAACTGTCGATTACATTGAAAGAAGTCATTTTATGGCAGTTTTACAAACAACAAAAGGAAAAAAGACACAGTCACGGCAGGCTCTGTCTTGGAACAAACTACAGTATATCAAGCTAACCATTTTTTTTGCAGTGTGTACACCAGACTACCTACAGCTGAGCCAGCACTGAACGGAGCACCAGTGCATTCTCAGTGATAATACTGCAAGCCTCGCAAACCACAGGATTCACTGCAGGGACAGCAAGCCGAAGAAACCTTATCCCACCAGCCCCCTGTGGCAAAAGGCTAATTGCACACTTACTGTATGGCATCCCAATTACAGAGCCAAGAATCCATTCAACAGCATCTGAACTACAGAGCTTGGCATTCGAAACAATTGTTTGTGTTTCTGTTTAGAATAACTACTGTCTCTACTATCTCTAAATCTGGAATGGATAATTCTAGGTCATGGGGCTGCGTGGATTTCTGAATTTTAATTGACCTATATTTCATAATAGAATTATTTGATAAATATTTTAAATCACCTGGTTTTTAGGTCTTAATTAGTTCCTGCTTGAAAATGCCTGTAAAATGTGAAGGATTCTATGCTTCTGACACTGGACATACTGTATCTTAAATACAGCTTCAAAAAAAACATTGCTTGTCAGGAAGTAAGTACAGTAAGGAAAATAATTACAATTCCATACAGCTAAAAACACACCTTTCAGAGGGAATCATTTTTTATAGAATAATTTAACAATATAGAATTTGTATAAATTTAAAATGAACTTCGTATTTCTGAAAAGACAGCAGAATGCATTGGACTGGGAAGCAATGACTTGATACTCATGAGCTTACAATTATAATGGTAATATAAAAATGCTTGTAAGTTCAGACTACAGTCATTTCAAATGTACTTTTTCTACACTCAAAAGCTACACTTTACAACACCACACAGAACAAATTAAATTCAATTTTTGTGTTAAACACAATGCTAAAATTATTTAACAGCTCTGTTTTTATGAATATCATGAAATCCACATAGATAGCAACCAAGGAATTTAACCCAGGGCACCAGTACTGCAAGACAGCAATGCTAACCACAGTACCACTATGCCACTGCAAGTTAATACTTATTGGATCCCAATATCAGCCATGTAAAAGTGGTGAGCTCAGTGTTGTTGTTGACAGTGGTGACACTGACACTGTTGACTGTGACAGTTCCAATGAAAACCTTGACTGAGGTTACAGACCTTGGTTTTATTTTTAACCCTTTGTTGTCATTCAAAGCCCATGTTAGAGATGTCACAAGGATATATTTTTTCCATTTATTTCATTTACATTATATAGTATCACCAGGGTCAAGGCCTTGTTTTATCGGATCAGCTTACAGTATGTATTAACTAAAATTATTCTATCTCAGTATATGATTCTCATCAAGTGTAGGTTACACTGGATCCCTGTGAATTTTAGAGTGTATTTTAAAATGACATAAAGAACAAGGTACTGAATGGTCTAGCCCTAGATTACCTTAAGGACTACCTGCCTGAGTACAGAACAACACTTACAGTATTATACTGTATGAGATATATTTTTATTATACCTAACACCAGGCTCCAGATAAAGGGCACTAAAGACAGCACTATGTCTGTGGAACATAATGACGAAATCCTTTACTCTTCGAAAGTTGAGTAAAAGACTTCCTTACTTTTCGTATTAGAGCTTTATTGTTTATTTTTAATTATGATATTTGTCTAAAAGTATTTACTTAAACATATAACTACATTTGAAAGCTCTCATAAATCAAATTGATTCTTGTTTTTATTATCAGAAGTTGTATTTTTAGTAGTTGTACAACATCTAATACTTCCTAACCCCAAAAAAATTGCATGGAAAAGTTGCAATAGTAAAATAAAAATTATATAATACAGTAACTAAGGAGCAACACCTGTCAAGATCAGGTCATTAAATTATACACCAACAAAATTAAAGTATTATTTCCACAACACACCAACAATATTCCTGTACCTCAACAATATTCCACTGTACAGTATACTGTATATGGTAAACTAGTGGAATATTTTTTCTAAATTTTAGGATATTATATTATATCACATCACAACAAAAGCCAACAAAAAAGTCATGCCTAACAAATATTGCTATACACTCCAACTGTTTTACTCAAATTATATTATTTATCAGAAATACAAAACATACGATAGGCTGAGAATATACTGTAACGTTATCTGATACTAACTCCAAGGTCATTAAATCTTCTCTCATCATGTACAGTATATACTGTAGGAACCTGTATGGTATGTGATTTTGTTGACATTGGATTCCAGGAGAAAAATAAAATACCAGAGGCTTCAGCTTTGAACTATATCATGTAATTGTTCACTGCTATCCCTCACCTTTCTACCAAAAACAAATTTTTATCTACTGTATATTCATCTTGGATACAACAAACAGACACCTAATTCATGCTCCTACACAGAGACCCTTCAAGCAAATGGCTATACAGTACCATATCATAAATGCAGAGTCAATTGTTATATTTTATCAGAAAACATGGACAAACTAAATTTATATTTATCTTTTTAAATAATATTTTGTTAGTTGTTCAAGTTTGTGGTGATGCTATGCAATTTCCAGGAAAACAAACACAGGCTATTTAAATAATGACCAACTGAAATAATGTAACATATCCTGCATTTGTTCATCTCATTATAAACATAACAAGCTTCACCATATGCTACTTCATAGCATACTATTCTTTATCTATCTAATATACAGTATAGTGTGTATTACACCCCCTTAAGATTTTAAGTATTTAGACATACAGTATTTGACATTTACCTAGTCCTCACCGCAATAATAGTAGTTAAAACCAGATACATAGATAAAACTAACCTGATTTGATAAAAAAAAATTGTACTTTGTCATTATTAAAAAAACATTAGCCAGTATTCAATATATTTTTGGGAAGAAGTAGGTGTACCCTTGGATGTGCAACAAAACATGTGTAAATGATTAGCTGATCATCAGAAAATGATTTCCACCTGTTCGTAAGATCAGAATATTTGTCAGTTTGGTACTAAGCACTTACAGTAGGTTTGTGGTAACACATCATGCTCAGATCAAATGAACTCTGTGGCAGTGTTAGAGAAGGAACTGTTTCTGCTTATCAATCAAAGCCATTTCAGAACAATATGAAGTCCATCATTCCACACTAAGAAAAATATATTACAATCTACCCAGTTGTGGCCATCTTACCAAATTCTCTCCAAGAGCTTACCATATGATGCTTCTAGATGCCTCAGAGACCCCCAAGGGTATGCAGGGATGTACAGGCCTCTCTCTCTATGTTAAATGTCAGAGTTCATTAGTTCACCTTCAGGAAAAGACTGAAAAATAATGGCTTTAATGGATGGGTACCCAGGAGGTAACCCCTGCTCTCCAAGAAGAACATTGTTGCATGGCTTTAGTTTGCAAAATACCACTTGATTTAAAAACAAGACTTCTGGAAGAATATGCTCTGGACAGATGAATCAGAAGTGAAGTATTTAGCTATAATGGAATATGTCATGTTTTGTGACAGCCAAACACTGCTTTTGACCAGAAGAAGCACATACCAACCATCAAGCACAGTGATGGAAGTTGATGGTCTGGGGCTGCAATGCTGTTTCAAGACCCAGAGACCTGGCTACAGTATCATCGAGTTTACCATGCATTCCAAACTATACTTTACCAAGGTATACTAAGGAAATTGAGACACCATCTGGCTAACAGCTAAAGATGAACCAAAAGTTTATCCAAATGGTTATGATCCAAAAAATAAGTAAATCTACCACAGAATGGTTGAAACAGAAGAAATTCAGGATTTTGGAATGGCCAAGTCAAAGTCCAAAACCGAACCCCAAAGAGATGCTGTGGAGGGACCTAAAAAGAGCTGTGCAAACAAGAAAAACCTCATAAATCATAGAGTTGAAGCAGTTCTATAAGGAAGAGTTGGCCATTATACCTCATTAATCCCAGAATTAATCCCAGGAGATGTGAGAGGCTGATCAACTCTTACAGGAAATGTTTAATGTAAGTTATTGTTTCACAGCACAAGGTGCACTTACTTTTTAACACAAAGATATTAAATACTGGCTGCCCTTTTAAAAAAAAAACATTGACAAAATATAATTTATGTGTTATATGTCAAATCAGGCTTATTTTATCTGCTATTAAGACTTGGTGAGGAGTATGTCTAGATATGTTAAATCATAACATTCTAAGGGGGTGTACTTACTTTTCACCACACTCTATCCATGGGGTGCAGAATGTAATTTAATTCTCTGGCCAGAATTCCAAGGGATTTCCTGTTGTTTATTTGATACTTCCCTGCAGCTAACCCCCACCCTACCCACACCCCATGTTGGTGTCTTTTATCTCTATCTGTAATTCTGAAGTCATTTAGAAACTCCTTATCATATTCTTTAATATGGTAATTAGACACTGAAAATGCCTCAGTATTGCATAAATAAGGTTTACAGTCACTCTGTAGTGCACCTCAAATTAAAATAAAACATCTCCCTTTCTGGCTGGAATAACAACAATTAATATGATAATTACAGAAGGCCACGTGCATGAAAGCAAAGCCCTTTAGCTCCACTGATCCTGTTATTATATCAGGCATAAATGTGAATTTAAATAGGCTAATTTTGTGTTAAAAAGGCACTCTTTGATTACAACATACTCAAATTAATTTTGTGGTATTTAGAGGTTTGAGGTCCAGGATAAAAGTGATTTTTTCATATCCATACAATAATACCCTGGTTGATTCATTGCATCACAATTGTATTGGACATGTACTGTACCTGTGATGTCCTGTTAGTTTATGGATTGCTCTTTGCTAAGTTCTTAGATATTTTTATTTATCACATTTTAAAGTATAACATTAATTATATTTTATTATGTTAGCAATTAACATTTGTAAACTGTGGTTTAATACATACTATATACTGTATGTATGTGTTATACAAATAATATACAAATATTTATTAGCCTTATTGTATATTTACTGTAGCTAATTTATAAGCAAAGTTTTCTGCTTTACAGTGTATTGCATTGTATACACAGCATATTAAAAGCTACTGTAGCTAAATCATTTTATTTTATTTATTGACTCTGAAATATAAAACTAATTTGTTAACAATATCTCAACTAAACTTATATGAGCTTAATTGCTTTCTTTTGTAGAAAATGCGCCATGTATTTAATTTCAACATACAGTATAAAGCTCAGAATACGCAACTGTTGCTTGTCAGCACCATGGACAGCCTCGATAAATTGTACTGCAATTACCACATTTTCTAAAATGAGATCCCATTTGCTTACATAAAATAAACATTTTAAAATAAATATTACTGCATATAATTATACAGAACATAATGTAACATTCTAATACTTTCCTGAAAAAAGAAAGCTATTAACATTGAAGCTCTTTATTTTCTAAGAAATATACCTGTTTATTCTTTACTTTGCAATACAATTAAGGCCAAATTAAAAAAAAAAACCAACATACAGTATGAGCACATACAATTTGGCAGCAATAATAAATTCCATTAATATAGTTGATTTTCTCAGATGGAACATCAATTGTTGTCATCTTTTCTTTGCAGCCGGCTAAATTCCAATAAAACCAACACATTTAATTAAATAAAACACCCAAACAATAAAAATAATCTTAGTTACTTATCTACTTAGTTTCAGTAGCAGTTTCATAGTAATAAACATTGAATATCTTTCTTGCAAATAATTCAATGCCATATTTAGCACATCAATGATATTGATTTTGCATTCACACATATCAATAACATAATATGTATATGAGTTACCACAAGAACCTGTATTTAAGAAACACAAAAACATGGAATAAATAATTAGACATTCCCTGAAGTTCATGGGGGCCTTTCTATGATAAGGCATGATTGCTTGTACAGAACATGGGAAGTCTCTGAACACAGAACGTCATGTCCCAGACACAGAGTTCACGTGACTTCAGAGTTGGGCAATAGAGTACTGGAAAAATAAGGAGGCTCTTCTTGAACTACTGGATTTTCCCTCCTTGGGTGCTAGCATGATGATTACCCCATTCATGTTAAGCCAAGGCAACTGTTCTTGGACATTCTGTACATTCAAAAACCAGAAAAAGAAACTGGGGATATGAGTTCAGAAAATTAATAACACCAACAATCAGATGAAATGTCCCAAAACTTATGTGAATGTCAACACTAATCAGCAAAACTTATTTCCATATTGGGCTTATGGCTTACAGATAAAGAAAGTCCTTCTCCACATCACACAAAGCTAGTCTTTTGTTTATGATATTTTACAGCAGAGACAGCTTGAGTTTTGTAACTAACCATTTTTTTCTAATTATTCCAGGGTTTCACTATTTTACCAACTCTCAAACACATGAATATTCATTGATCAGTGTTCAAGTTAGTTCAGAAAAAGGCTGGGCTGTTTGCTAAGATGTGGGGAAAGATACGGGACATGGAAGGTCACAGCAGGATGACTGTACACTGTTAGTGTGCCAAACATCAATGTCTCTACCAACGACCCCTTCCTTTGTCATTTGCCATTGAAAATCAAACAATATTTTCACATACTGTGGTACAACTATCTGCATTGTTAATGCAATGCAGAAATGGAAAGAATTAAGGCACCACAAATTGGTAATGGCCTTCCCAGTCATTGGCCAGAAACTCATTTGAGAACATAATAGCTGTTCTCCAGTGGTCTCTACTAAAGCATTCCTGTAAAGTCAATTATAAGACTTCCTGAAGCAGGCTCTTGTGTCGGGAATGGGCAGCCATCCCACAGACTGAGAACGCCAATGTCGCTTACACAATGTGAGACTATATTGCTGTCTTTACTTAGTACAGTACGTGGTTCCACAATAAACATGTTCTTTCAAACTTCTTGAATTTATGATGCCAAGTTTAGCAATGTCTTATTTCTACTCTTATGCATTTACTGAAGTAAACAGTTCGTAGAAGATGTTACTAAAACACCAGGACAAAGTCACTAAAACAGTTTACATCCTAATATATCTGATTAGTGCCCTTAATTTAGAACCCATCTCTCCTCACAAATCACTTCAATGTACTAATTAAGTAAAACGCAAAAATAATTTACTGGACCTTGCTTTTAAATGTACACACACAAAATGAATAATATATATCGTATGTAGAGAGAATGTAGAAACTTACCATATTGACTTCTGACACCATGTCTATACTCGCAACGTCTATGCTCATTCCCACGGCAACCGGGGGACCTGAACAAATAGAAAAATATGTGCGTAAAATAAGCGTATGGATATATAAAAATACGAAAATATCTGAACAAGACATTTTCAAAACGTAATTAATACACTTTTTCAAAGAAGAACTGACGCACCTCCAAAGTCTGGTCGAAGGCGAATGTCATATCCTTTTAACAGTTTGTCCACAGTCTCTTTCACGAAAGACATGTTCCCTGGCTCGTTGGCGCTAGAAAGAAATAATAAAAGGTAAAATCCAGTTTTTCAAACGAGACGACTGTCCAGTTTTCACGCTTTATTGTACCCTCTATACTTACCTCTGTGCACAGCACATAACTGCTACTATCACGGGTGCTGAAAGAACACCAAATAGTCTCCTTTTCTGTAATCCCCACATTCCTCAGGATCGTTTATGTCAAGGAGTTTATCAACAAGACGTTAAAACGTTAGGTGTCAGTACAGTGTTGAGGCTGACCGGATAAGTAAAGATAAATGTATTCCCTTAGCAGGTGTTTGATAAAGAAGTCGTTGCTGGTCCATGCGATGTCTTATGTCAGTAAATATCTGTCACAATCCGTTTTTCCACGTACTCCCTCTTGGATGCTAAAGCGGTAATTAAAAAGAGCACTCGGGAAGGCAGATGCATGTTGCCTGAAACATTGCCGGCAATGGCAGAAATATATTTTTGTGGTTCGGTCTCAGCCAGACCATGGTTCCATCTCCCCTTGAGTTTTGTCTTCTGCTGCTCAGCTACCCAGCATAAATCCCGCTCCTTTTAAAAATCCTTTTTAGAAAACCACATACGTCGGTCCCAACAAGATTATGCAAACGCACTAAACATCATCTACTTGTAACACCTCCGATTTTGTGCAATTCCATGCCGCTACAGAATTTATGTCGACATTCGCGGTGTAGGTTTTTTCACTGTTGCGCTGGACAGTCATTGAATCGGGGCGATTCTAACCACGTTGCCTTGAGTTTGTGGAAATTGACATGCCAAGCATAAATGATTCACTATAAAGCAAAGTGCCCACGTGATACGCCAGTCTGAAAGCTACTCGAAGTGAGGTTGTGCTCATTGGCAGAGCTAGGACCTCATAAAGGCTCAACAGGGCTAGCAACAGTTCTGTTAAGGTGAGCCCATGCCTTACTGGGTGAAAAACGATTAAAGAAAGGGCTTTGTACACAGACTACGGATTGACAGGTTGACAGTTGCCGGTTTTAATTATTCTTAACTGAGGGCATACAGGTATGTACAGTAATACAGTATGTGACAGTGCTTTTTCAACATACTGTAAAACACGTTATTGAGCTTTATAAGATAATTATATTATATGTCAGTTGTGAATAAATTCGCGTCTGCGGTAAAAAGACTGGTTATAAGATAGTCATCATAAAATGGTTCGTGATTTACAGGAACTCCTTGAAAAGCTCTGCATTCACAGCGTCTGTGAGACGTGCTGTAATTACTCATTTCAGATGCATGTAGACAAGGCAAAGTGAAACTGTTGCTGACCGGGAAGCGTCAGGTTGCATGTAAACAGAGATTTTACGAGATGTGCTTTTATTCAATTTAACAATCACTCAGATAGGTATCGAAGTTTCTCACTGAAAGAGTTCGACAAAAAAAAAGCACTTAAGGTACTGATCAACAACAAAACTGTGAACTCTAGCACACAGGCTTCAAAATTGTCGATGAGACGTTGCTTCTGTAATCTTGAGCAAGACACTTCCCCAAATAACTTCATTAAATTACTCTACTTTGTCGATCTCAACTCTCCAGCCGGAAATTAAAATTTGCTTTCAATTGATTTATATAGTTAGCTGAAGGGTTAAATTAAATATGTTGTACTGTATATATCCACCCTTCAAAATGATTGTATGAATTCAGAATATCAGCAGCACATAAGCAGCAACATGATGGTCAGGCTATTATACTGTACTTCTTAACATTTGTGTGTGCAAGTCATGTTTGGTGGGAAAAAAAACAAAGAACATTGAGTGTTTAAAGACAGTAAATTGAAATTGGCCACATAATTTGTACTGTAGTGTTTATAATGACTTTTGAATAAAACACAATCTTAGGATCCAGCAATCTTTTTAAGGGATTCATCATAGAAATTAACTGACAGTAAATAAAATGAAAAAATAAAACCCTAGGGAATACTGTAGGTCACACATCTAATTCTGGGGAGGTGCAAAGAACCAATATTTCCAACGTGAAAACACCACAGGCCATTTCTTCTAAAGAGATGAAAGTGTACTGGGAATTTCTCTGTTGTGGCAAATTGTCCCTCTAAGAGATGTGATAAGATTGTGAGAGATGAAATCTATATGTCTCTTTCTTGTTGAAGTCCTCCTGCGAGCCACAGCAAACTCCGTGAATGGCACAGGCTTAAAACTTGGAGACAAAGGTGTACGCTTAAGAGACTGTGCATTTTGGAGTGCACCCCCAGAGTTTTTTTTTTCACAAAACAAGATACTTCAATGATTTGTTTTCTTCTCATTGCAGGAGAAACGATTCAGCATTGCTGTACATTGTGATACAAACCCAAAGACAAGCATGTGTACAAAGATGCACTCAACCCCATTTCTATACTTCCCACATTCCAACCTAACGCGTTCTGAAGAAGAACTAATAATATTCATTAACTTACATTAATAACTTTATAATAACATAGACATTTTCAGTTTATAATTTAGTATTTAATAAACAGTTTTACAAATACTGTAATTAAAACTGTATATAATGTTAACGTGTTTTAGGATTAGGATATTTTAGGATATATTTTATGCTATAATGTTAATATACTCGAAACCTACAAGCTATGTTTGTACTATGAGATGCAAAAAACATAGAGTACAGTGAAGGAACTTCGATAGTTTGGCTTGAAATCAATAAGATAAATGGAAGTTATTAACTGATGTTTGGGAAGGATAACAACTACAAGTCAATCACACACAGCTGTACCTGTGATCAGTATGAAAATAGCTACAGTATACAGTAATGCATATTGAATTCCTTCGCATTCATATCAAGCATGTCTCCTCCACTCCACTGGAGGCTGTCCACTGCTAAAGATATACAGTAGTGATTATTATATGGGGATTAACTAACTACAGTATATCCTAGGCTCAGGTTACCCAGTTTTGCAATCTGATTACCTCTTACATTTAAGAAATGCTGTAGTATCACCTCAGTGTTATGGCAATTCAGTGCTCTCAGAACTGATTGGACCTCTTCTTTGAGAATGAGTAATAGTGATTACTACTGTATGTACAGTAACATACTCCATTTCTTCATTATATTTTCCAATGGTTTAATAGTGTGAAGGATGAAAACATAATGAATTCCCCTTTCAGTTTTTTTCAGTGGTAAGGGCATATTTTTTCAATAGAAATTTCTCTTATACTTCTCATTCTAGTTTAATACAGCAAAACTGTCAGTTTGTTTATTTCTGGAAATCCTTCTTGGAGAGGCAGTAGCAGGACAAAGGAACGGTAGTCAGTCAGACCGCTTCTCTTGTTGTACTATATATATACTGTATATATCCACCATAATATATACATCTTCTGACACTATGAAAAGGGTGTGAGGTCCACAGCTTCTAAAATAGAATTACCTTTATGAATTTGAGTTTTAACAGATCAAAGGAGAAAAAAAGTCCTTCACCCCCATTATCATCGATAGATGTCTTGTCAGATAGTATCAGAATCGACAGTACAGAGACGGTGCATTGAAAGATTATTAAGACGGTTGCACTGTTATTATTTTAAAGCACTCATGACACTTATTGATCAATACTTGCTAAATACACAACCTACAGTACTCTACATATCCGATGCATAAAGCCAAAATAAATATGTATTGTAAACACATAATACACGTGAAAGCAAAAGGGAAAGGTTTGATTCTTTACAAATTTAAACTTGTTGCTGGAGCAAACCTAAATTTATTTAGATGCTCAAAATTACCTTAATGAGCCACATAATCCGTTTTATTGGCCCCTGCCTGTGTGTATTTAGAGGGGCTCTTATGAATTCAGAATAAAAACAATGGCCTCTTTGATGTTCCTTGATCAGGTAGTGAAGTTGGGAAGCAAAGACTCAATCATAAAGACTAAGGAGCTTTCATAGCAAGTCAGAGATAAGGACATTGAAAGCACAGGAAACAGGTAAGGACATTTTCTGGAAAGTCTCTGAACAGTCTGCTCAACTTTCAAAAAGTAGAAGATGCATCATCCCATCCAGACACTGCCTAGATCAGGCTGTCCCTCTAAACTGAACAGTCAGACAAGAGGGAAACAGGTTAGGTATGCCATCATGAGGCAAATGGAAACTTTGAAAGAGCTAGAGAGTTCAATGGCTATGAAGGGAGAATATGATCATGAGCCAATATTCTGGTTATTCCACAAAACTGGTCTGTAAGGTAGAGTGGAAAAACATTTCATATCCTGTATGAAATTTGCAACAAAGCACCTGAGTGATCCTGCAAAAATGTGGTGAAACATAATGTGATCAAATAAGCAGGACAATGATGCATATTGGAGGCTAAAGGTACATTGGAAGGGCTTATGAATAAGTAAGATGTCTTTTAGTGGCTACATCAATGTCCTGACTTGACTCCTCAGATTGAGACCTGTAAACTTTTGTCCATAACCAATATCAAAGCATCTTCAGAGAGCTTGAGTAATTCTGACTAGTAGAATAAACACAAATTACATGGCCAAGTCAATACAGACTTAACCAAAATAACATGGGGCTTTAATTGCTGCCAAAGGTGTTTCCATAACACGTTGAACTCACAGCTCTGAATACTTAAGTAATTAACACATTTTTGTTTTTTTTCTATTAGATTTGTATTTATATTGTTTATTTTTAAGTGACATTTACTCTACCTCATCTTACCCATGAACGTCTTCAATCTAAGCATTTTAGTTTGCATACAACAAAAGTGTTTAAAATGTCTATACTGTACATCATTTTGTAATTTCACTTTAGGAAGCAAAATGGACACCATAAGAAGGGACTGAATACGTTTGCAAGGCACTTTGTATCTTGGATATTCCAATAGAGCAGAGACCCTCAGGCTGGATCTTGGACAGTGTTTACTAATGATTTGTTTGAATTGTACGCTTAAGTAAGGAAACCTTTAATCAGTCTCTGATCTTAATCGGCCTTTTTTGCAATTGTTCTCAGCTATAAAGCAGTTGGAAGTTGAAGTTGAAGTTGACTACACAGTAACATAACATTTGACAATTTCAAATAAGAAGATTAGCCAGATTATTAATTTAAAACCTCTACAGTAATTCCACAGTGGATTGGACACTGCCAGGACTCAACCAGGACAAGGCTGTAAATTAAACCTTTACATCAGCATAAAATATGTATTTTGGAATTGGTAAAAAAGTATTTCATGTGTAAGTGACCTCCCATATACTCTAATTCCAGTGGCCACATTTGTTTTTACAGAAGTGAAACTAGTATTTAAAAAACTAACATATTATGAGAAAGCACTGACCACAATACCGCAAGAAAATATACAGCCCTATACCAGTCTCTTTCATCAGGTTTCAGCAGCCAAAGCAAAGCACAGCACTATAAATCATTAGAAACAAGACAATCTCTGTGTATTCAAATCCCAATCTGGCAAAGAAAGGCCATTTTCCTGATAGTACAGTATGAATCAAATACCACATGGATTCTGCATGTTTGCAATTTGTTTTTTTGTTTGTTTTTGTTTACTATTGTCTGGAGTTTATGCATACTGTACCTCAAAAACGTAAAGACTTTTCTGGCAATCACAGAAACTAAAGTATTTGTAAATTTGAAAACTTCTCTTCCTTGAATGTGTTTCAGAGCAGAAGATTTTACTGTCTTTTAGGATAGTGGCAACCAAACGCCATGCTTTAATTTTAATATAAACTACATATTTTAAGAGGGCAGCAGGTTTAGACTAGATAGAGATATTTGTCAGACCCACATTCCCCAGAATGCTGTAGGAATGAGCTGCTGCTTTCAGTCACCTGACTCATTGTGTGAGAATGACTGGTCAGGTGGTTCTTTAATAAAAAACATAAACAGGGACTTCCAGGGTTTTGCCTTTTATCTACTTTCTAGGGAAGGAGAACAGATCCACTGTCATGCAAATGGAGTGAGAGGGGAAGCCAAGTGACTGAGATCTTTTATGAGTGTCTAAATTTTCAAATATGGAGATATTGTTTTGGAGATGGTAAACATCTTAACTGCCCAGCTATAGATAGTAAGTGACTGAACAAGTCTTGTTAATGGCTCAAGGGGGAGCATAAACATTTGTTTGGGTGTGTGTTTGAGTATTTATACTTACACTGTAGATAAAAGCCAAGTATCTTTACCTTATGGCTACTTAGTATGTCTGTTTTAGCTAGACCTACTTTGTGTGTACAACGGTTTTGTTGTTTATACAGTAACATCCCTTTCCAAGATAGGTCATGCATTTGTTAATGTCATTTGCAATATTGCTATGATCATACTTTATAATCTGGGCATTTACTGTATTGTACAATTAACCAGATATGGAAAAAACATCAGTTCAATTAATTTGCAATATTTAGTGTCAATGATAATAAATAATTAGTAATTAAACTACTCCATAATGTTTAAGAATATAAAAGAGTGATGAATATATGGAACCAAGATTTTACCAAAACGTATTGGAAGGGAGCTGAGGAAGGACAGAGAATGGTTGGCTCTGGTTGTGGCACAGAAAATCACAGCATGTTACATACTTTTATTTCTACTCATTTTTTTTTCTAAAATAACAATAACTCCATTACACAGCATGGGACAATTAGGAGAAAGGATCAGACTTTTGTTTAAAATAATGCTTGCTTAAATCTCTCCTACTCCATTAGCTTCCAGGATAGAGCTGTAGCAGGATGCTGCTGTGCTAATGTGTTTACAATCAGCTTTCGAGAGTAATGTGTTTGATTCCCAGCACAGACTTCCAGACTTTAATTCATAGCAAGCTTGGAGATTTGAGAAGGTCTTCTGGATCTTGATATTGCACAGAGGGAACACCACTCTCCTCTATAATGAGGTCAGTGGCTGAACTCTGTGTGAGAAAAATAAAAGTAACACAACTTTCACATAATGCTGCTGACCAGAGGGTTAGGATTAGAGTTTCAGCATTGTACTGCACATTCCTCTGGCAGAGAGACTCACCATGTTATAGATTCAGTAACAATGATGAATGATGAGAATTAAAGATCTAGGAATAGCAGTTTCTTAAAATGATATGTACAGTATTTCATTTTTCAGCCACTTATTCTTTAACAAACAGCAATGATTTTGATTATTTATTCTTTTTCGATGGACAAGGATTGGTACAACCTAAATGTTTGAGTAATGAGTAATGACTCACTATATAATGTCACAATCACAAAATACATCAGTCCAGTTTACCAGCAGTAACTAAAACTAGGCTTGCAAAGAATACTTGTACCTCACTATGAATGTTTCTTCAAAGTATTTGTATTGCTTAGACTCTACTTAAAATATAACCACATGTACTGTAGAAATACTCTTACTAGTATTTCTAGTATTACTAGACAACTTTTCATCAATATCATCGACTTCAGCTCAGCTTTTAACACTAGCCAAGAAACTCAGTGCACTGGGTCTTGACATTACCCTCTGCAACTGGATTCTGGACTTCCTGACAGGCAGACCCCTGGCTGTCAGGCTTGGAAACCACACCTCCGGCACACTAACTCTGAAAACTGGGGTCCCTCCAGGGTTGTGTACTTAGCCCAATGCTCTACTCCCTCTACACCCACGACTGTAAGGCCAAACATAACACCAACTCCATCATCCAGTTTGCCGATGACACCAGCTGTAGGTCTGATCACAGACAATGATGAGGGGGCCTACAGGGAGGAGGTCAGTCTCCTTACAATGTGGTGTGAGGACAAGAATCTCACCCTCAATGTCAGCAATACCAAGGAGCTGATAGTGGATTTCAGAAAACTGCAAAACAGTCATGCCCCTATCCACATCAATGGGACATCAAGTGGAAAGGGTCAGTAACTTCAAATTCCTTGGCCTCCATATCACTGAGGACCTCACATGGTCTCTCAATGTCACTTGTCCGATTAAGAAAGCGCAACAGCGCCTGTACTTCCTAAGACAGTTAAAGAAGGCTAAGATATGTCCCCAGATCCTCGCTAACATTTACAGATCCACTACAGAAAGCATACCGACAGGTTGCATCACAGTGTGGTATGGCAATTGCAGTATTGCTGACCGCAAAGCCCTACAGCGGGTAGTGAAAACTGCCCAGTCCATCACTGGGGTTGCCCTCCCCTCCATTCAGGACATTTATGACAGACAGTGTTTGAGGAAAGCTCTGAGCATAATAAAAGACCCCACACACCCCATCTACAGACTCTTTGACCCTCTACCATCTGGAAAACAGTACCGGAGCATCCGGGCTCAGACTACCAGACGTAGAGACAGTTTTTATCCCCGCACTATCAAAATATTTAACACTCTCACCTACGATCTGAACCCTTACAGTGTCTTCTCTATTTCTCAAAACTCAAAGGCACATTGAAATCTACCTCTACCTCACATGTCAAGACGTTTACTCTCCATAATTTTGTATTCTTTATTTCATTCTGTCGACAAATGATTTTGCACAGCTGTTGTTGTTTTGCACATTGCCTGTTGTTTGTCTTCTTTTCTTGCGCAATTGTCTTGATGTTTGCACTACTTACCATCTGAGAGCCAGCTAAATAGTATTTTGTTATACAGTACTGTACCATATACAGTACCTGTGCATGAGTATGACAATAAACATAAACATGAGATTATTAATTTTTATTGTAATCTATGGTGGCTTGAATGAGCACAACTGGGGCAAAGCTGGAGCCCTTCCTTTTGAACTTTCTTGCTAGACTGCACCTCGAATTTCATGTTTTTACTGCTGCAATAGCAATAAAGAAGAAATAATATTCTCATCTTGATGGAAAATGTACATTACTTAAAGTATATAATTTTTTATAAATGCGGTATTTTTCTTAGTTTTGGAAAACTTTCAGTTGGATTTTGGTGTTGATTAAAAGGCAAAAGAAATAAAGTAACATTATCATAGATGACTATCCATTCGTAGGTTTTGCTCTTTAGGAAAATGCAAACATGATAAAGTATTTTTTCTATTAAAAGGTGTATAAGTAGACAGACAACATAGTTACTAAAAATTAACTTTTCATTTGTTCATATTTGGTTCATGACTATTAATAAATTACAGTGTTGGGAAAAAGCTGAAACATAAGAAGTTGGGAAACACTTAGTTTTTTCTTGACTATTACAGTAACAACATTATTTACCTTAGTTTAAATTAATAAGATTAAGAACATACTTTTAAACACAAATTAAAATAATAATAACTAAAGATAAGGTATTGTCACAAAAAATATTTATAATGCTGTAATTAATAGGGAAAATAGATAAAATGTCAAAAATTGCTTCACAATTGTCCTTAAATATACTGTACTATACAAAAAGCTTTCCTTACCTGGTGTCATATATTGCATATAATTTCTTGTTTCCATCAACTGCATTCCTGTAAAAAATATAAACAAAAATAAAATTGAGTAGAAGGACAGCATACGAGTAGACATTCAATGAAATCCATGTACATAAATGAAGAATTGGTTAACAATTAGAAAACAGAACATACAGATATGGAGTAAATGTTCAGACTGATGAAATTTCAGATTGAAATTTCAGTTCAGATTGATGTACAGTAATTAGCACCATAGGGATCTGTATAGGGACCACTTCTTCCTAATTTAGACATTTACAGTATGGAATTATTAGTAAACAAGACATGTTTGCAGATAATATCAAGATGGGAGGGACAGAAAACTGTGTGGAAGCGTGGGAAATAAATTCAAAAAGATTAAGACAAAATTCAAACCCACACACATGGCAGATTGTCACATTCAAAGTCTATACTGTACATGTATCATGCTAAATCACGGGGTTGGAAAAACATCGACCAAAAACAAGCTGTACAAAAGTAGCGTCGAAACCACTTAGATTTAAGGAAATAACAATTAAAAAGGCTTACAGTTAGGCTTAGGTTTATGTTAATATAGCATTTACATGATGTTGACAGCATGAATAAAAAAGGCAAACAGAATGTTATTATGCATAGTTCAAATTTCAGAGTTTAGGTCAAAGGATGTTTTGTTTAAATAGTGCAACGCATTCGTAAGATTTCATTTAAAATACTGTGTCCAATTTTAGTCACCATGTCACAAAATAAGATATTGCTTTACGATCTCATTTAAAATGTTTTGTACAAGTTTTCCTTTAACTAGAGTTAGTCCGGGAAAGAAATACTTTCCTGGGCTTAAAGGAATGTCCTACAGTACTTTCCAGTCTAAAACAACTGAACCGTTTTGAACTTGAGTGGAGAGGGGCCCTGACACACATTAAAATCCTCAAAGGCATTGGCAAGGGCAACCCAATAGACTTCTTCAGAATCACCAGTGAAACATGATGAGAGGGCACACTTGGGAACTAAGTGGGAGTTTTTCTCATGCTGAGAACATTCTTCGGGAAACTGAAGCACTTTGTCTTCTTAAAGTCTAGTGAGGGTCTGAAACATGCTAACCAGCCAGATTGTTAAAGCCAATACGATTACTTCTTTCAAATTAAAAATGACTGGATGGGACTCTTGGTTAGATACAGTACTATATAACCAGACCTCCTCTTATTTGCAACTCTTATTATGTTCTTAGGTGCTACCGTACTGGAGCTCCACGTTGCACTTGACTTTCATTGCAAATCGTTGTAAAACATTGTAACATTGTAACATTGTCTCAACATTGTAAAAAACTATGCAGCAGCCTATGGAAGCACATTGCTGCCATCAAGGAAAAAAAATCCCATGTTACCTCATGATTACAAGCAAATTATCCTGTTATTACGAGAAAGCAAATCATCTTTACAACATAGCAATTTATCTCTTAATTACAGTATAGCAATGTCACACCACCTGATACATTGTACAATGGCAGCACATACTGTAGAAGCTACCCATAGCTCAGCTGGAACTGTGGTTTAGTGTTTGTCCAACAATGCAGAATGTGCACAGAGTTACTTTATACTCTAGTTTATTTATAATAAAATGTTACAATTTGTACCTCAAATGTGAACACTATTGTAACCATGAGGACACTCACCCTTAAACAAGAACAAGTGTACCACACAATCAATTTCACTGCTTAAAACTGAAAGTCAGCTAATGATAAAGTACTGTAGGTATTGTAGAACAATTGCGCTATGTGAGTGATGATCGCATAAGTGAGAATGTACTGTACTATCTTCTAATTATGAGGTAATTTGCTGTCTTGTAATAATGATATAATTTCTCATACTAATGAGATAACTCATGATTTTTTTTTATGACAGCAATGTATTTCTGTAACAGCCAAACACTAAGTATGTCAAAATTAAAAATGAGTAGAAGGACAGGAAAGGAAGGAAGGAAAGGAAAAAAGAGGGAAAAAATGGTAAGCAAATGTACATGTACTGTAAGTAATCAACTTTATAAACTTCATCTTCTTTACCATGAGGTAAACAATGAAGTCCTTCAATGGCTCTTTAAAGCTTTAAGAGTATTATTACAGAACAATATATTTTAGGTATCTTTCACTGCGGGAACATTATCGTAATGTTAAAGGTGTATTTCTTCTAGAGCACTAATTGTGTTTTGTGAATGTATGCTATGGTCAAAGATAAGGCCTTTGAGTAAAAACAACACTCAAATCATAAACTAATACTAAATATTCATAGGTCTTTATTGTGTAGTTAAGAAATAAAACTACATTGAAATTACCATTTAAATTTTTTTTCAATATAAATCTTTCTTCAAATGCTTTCTTGTGTTTTCTGCTCTCCCAAGCCATTTGCTGTCTTCAATCTGTCTTTACTGTGATACTGTGCATCTCTTCAGAGAATTTCTCTTGTTTTAGACAGCTTAAACACAGCATCTCAGAGAAACTGCAATAAACCCCAGTTGCCTAATCTGAATAAATAAAAATGCTCAAACTCTTTTGACAAAAATATATTTGTAAATGCACAGTTGACCACTATAAATAGTATCAAAACAACAAAGAGATATGTTAAGAAATTCCAAAATAAGAGACCTTTTTAATTATAATCAGAAGAAGAAAAGGAACAGGTACAATATACTATCTGTAGTTGTTGTTGTGCTACTGTTGTCTAGATTTAGATCACTTTTAATGCCAAAAACCTCTAATGCTTTATACGACAGGGTGGAGCAGTGGCTCTGTGGCTAAGGATCTGTACCTGCGACTGGAAGGTTGCTGGTTCAAATCCTGTGGCTGGCAGAGGAATCCTACTCTGTTGGGCCCCTGAGCAAGGCCCTTAGCCCTAACTGCTCCAGGGGTGCCACTCAATGGCAGACCCTGTGCTCTGACCCCCAGCTTTTCTCCCTGTCTGTATCTCCATGGAGAAAAGCTGGGGTATGTGAAAAGATGAATTCCTAATGTAAGAAATTGTATAGGGCTAATAAAGAAACATTATTATTATTATTATTATTATACAAGAGGATCAACTCTACATGCATTACCCTTAAGATGTTAAAGTTTTCATCCCACTGTGAAGCGGTTGTAGTGAAGAAGTGAGAAATAATTTTCCCAAATTATTTGAAGTGACTTTTAGATATATTAAGTTGTGCACACTCAGATGTGATCTTGCCAGGTCTAGGAGATACTGTAGTTTTCCTACTCTTAAGAACAGTGTCTTGGAATCTTTAATGACTACATAGACAAGACTTCAGTCACCTAACATACGGTATATCAATATTGGATGAGGTCTCTCTTGGTATAATATGTTTTTAAGACTAAATTGTTTCTAAAAATAAAATGCCACAAATGATTACTGCAATGTAATTATTACTGGAGTAGTAAATTAATTTCAACAGCTAGGTCTTTAGTGGGAATAATGCTTTCTTTCTACATTCTATTAAGTGAGGACTGCAAGAACAGTGAGCTTAAAAACTGAATCATTACATACCTTAAATACCTTATATATATACAGTATACTGTATATCTCTTAAGAGACTGAAATATGAAATGTGTCCATCACGAGAGGATTTCGGTCCATACTGTGTAAGACTCTTGAACTATACATCACCAAGTAAAACTGAAATGGGATATATTCAAAAACATCAGGACACAGGTGCAACAGCTGGGGCCCTAAGAGGTTCTCTTTAATATTTCCATAGCACTACACATCAGGCCCACAGCTCTATAATAGCCACAAGGATGAGTTGGGATTGACTCTGACAAGTGTCCAACACTTGTGGTCTTGTGTCCTTCATATACTGTACGCGTTCCAGCTTAAGTCTGCAAGGGCTCAGGGTGTCCCATTTCTAAATTAGTGATTCACAAGATTTACAGTTTAAAAACTCATGATATTTTATGTAAAAATAAACGTTTATTGGGGTACTTTAGATTCATACTGTAATCTTGGTACGACATTTTGACATCAAACTTTTATTTTCGACTCTTCATTTCGACTGATGAATATTTGTTTACCTGCAGAGTATTTTGTACGCGGAATATTAAATAGTACAATAGTATGTAATAGTACAAAGCTTTGAAGTAGTGCCAAGTTTACCTTATTTAGTTTAGTTTGAATGAACGTGAATGACCGTTCCTCGAACTGTCATTTTTGTACTGGGGCAGACAATATCAAATATATTTAGCATACAAAGCTTTGAATAAACAGTGGTATTGTCAAGTTTTCCTTAGTTTACTTCGCCCGTATTTAGTCAAATCTGCTCAACACGACGTGTCACTACTCGCAGGGATACACGAGAGGACATTCAATTTCATCAAACTGCGAGTGGAGAATGAAAAATTAATCATTAAAAATATATATTTTCCAACATGCGTTTAGCCACTGGAAAAGAAGCACCAACAGGAAGCATTTTGACCCTGAGCCGTGTAAGCAGTGAGTGACCCCAAGGGAGGGTGTCCCATTACTCATCTTATAACTATGCACCCTCGAAGACTCGCGCACTTGAAGACCACACCTGCTCTACGTCACAGAACTGCGAAACTGGGGGAAGGGCTTGAGGCACAGTGCAAGAACTGGGACACAGCCGCCGCTATCCGTTAAGTGCTGCGTTATCACCAACGCGTCTTCCTTCTGCACCACCCACGCGATAGAATCGGTCAGGAGGCTCCAGCCTGTCACGATCTTCTTGAACTTGAACTTGAACTTTATTGCCATATGTAACCGGTACTGGTACAATGGAATTCTTACTCACAGAAAGTCTCTCAATTGTAAAACAAGTGTAAAAAACAAGTGTAAAAAACAAGTGTAAAAAACAAAAAAGTGCAAACAGTGCATCAAGACAATGTACAAACAAACAATCTTCCCCTCTCTAGAGGGTGCTCCTACCCTTTTGTATTCCCGTTAGTTTTAGTTCCTACACCTGTGTCTTGTTGCTGTTTTTGTTATTTAAGTCTGGCATCTCCGTTCTTCTGGGCTAAGGATTGGAAGACGGAGGCCCGGAGGCCCGGAGGCCTAGCACCAAGTTGCCCCACGTCCGCAGCTTAAGGGCATACTGTAAGCTTCAGAACTGTATTCCAGTGATCGTCTGGATGGATGTCCCGGCACCTGGACCTTGGACTGCACCCTGATTCCCCTTTCTGGACTAGTTTGCTACATCCCCCTAGCACCGGATTACTGTCGTCACCGCCCCCCCTGTCTGTCATCCCGTCCTGATCCTCGCCATGTCTTCCCTTTTGCAAAGGAACAAGTAATCGGGTGTCTTCCCTTTTGTCCTTCTCCAGTCACTTCTGGATTATATTGTCCGCATAGGGTCTTTACTACGCATTTCACGGGAGTCAGGACCGGCTCTAATGATAATGGAGTGGTGGCACTGTAGTTAAGGCTCTGTGTCTATGGGTGGAAGGTTACTGGTTCAAATCCCATGGCTGGCAGAGAAATCCTACTCTGTTGGGCCCTTGAGCAAGGCCCTTAACCCCAACTGTTCCAGGGGCGCTGTACAATGGCTGACCCTGTGCTCTGACCCCAAGCTTCTCTCCCTGTCTGTGTGTCTGATGGAGAGCAAGCTGGGGTATGTGAAAAAGATGAATTCCCAATGCAAGAAATTGTATATTGCTAATAAAGTGATGTTATCTTATCTTATACAGCCAGCAGGTACCACTCGGCTAATTCGTTATCATTGCATGTGCACACAGTACCACCCTTCCCCATTACGCGGTCTGGTCCTAAACAGATCGGGTGGCTTACCCGTGACAACTTAAGCAACCTTGATCTTTCCTGTATAGTTTATCCAGCTGACCTTAAGCATAACTACTGTACATTTCTTGAAATACTGACCCTTCTATTAAAGACACCTTTGCTTTGAAAGGACTGTTATTTTTGAAAGCAAGAGATTTTACAACTGGAGCATATGTTCTATTTCTTCTAAAAGCGTACTGGGCATGACTGTGCAATGCCCACTTGGTCAGTTAAAGTTTTTTTTTAAACTTTTTCGCTCTCTAATTTAACCCACTAAAACCAAAAGTTAAGAGGTATACCAATACAACACTTATGTTTCCAATAGCATACAGTATTGTGCGACCTTTTCTACACACCTTTTCTATCAAGGTCTTGAGACCTCTCTTGAGAGCTGTGCCCTGGGAGCTGGGAGTACCATACCATTCTGTATTTTTAGCACGCTATTCTCTTCGGGACCTAACCCGGAGTGTAGTTTAAACTACAAAAATATAATGTTCATATTTCTAACATTTAAATAAAATTTAAACAAATGTTAGACCATTTTATATACGGTATGTAATGAGGTCCATTAAAACGCAATGAATTATTCTATAGCTTTCAATTCTCATGTGTTGCGTTGTGGTTTTTTTTTCCTTATTTTAAAATGCTCAAGATCGCATCATGTGCCTCCAGTTATTTTAGAAACGTTTTTGAAATCATATTGACTTCTGTGGCTGGGCTACTAGTGTAATAACTAGATTCTGTAATCTTAATTAGATAGCATCAGGAGCTTTGGAATGTTGCACCCATTATTTAACAGCCTTACGGAGCAACTTAGCGCAGAGGGCAAACAACGGATCCTGTCAGTTCAACTTCACACTCGCCGCGGTCTAAACAGCTTGTAAGAGTACCGGGAGCTGTCCACTCAATTTGTGGTGCTGAAGTGCCTCCAGAAAACAATGGCTGATGCGCATTTTACAGTGGGGCAGAAATTGTCTGCCGCCCACGCAATCTTTGCACACTTTCAGGGACGGGTGTTAGTGGACTGCAGTGCTGTAGTTTGATCGTAGGTTTTGACATCTACTCAGATATCATTAAAACCGTGAAAACGACCAGGCAGTATGTGTATTTTCCCAAATGTGGAAATAAAAAAAGCAAAGTAGAAAACCCCCTATCTTTGAAAAACTATAGTAAAATGTTGTTTGTGTTTTACATACAGTATGATTTCTATATATTTCGTTGCATGGTTGGTAGCTCTACAGTAGCAAGAAGTTGATACAGTATCTGCATTACTAGGTTATTCGGTTGACTCAGACTATTTTCTGACTATTCCGAAGACAATCTGCTTTTAACACTTCTTGTATAGATCATTGCCTTGAATTTCTTCATATGTATTCTTAATATATTTCATAATACTTCTTAAATTCTTAATATACTGTATGTTAGCAGTTATTGTATTTATTTTCTGTTCTGGTTTCAGATCAACCTTATCGTCTCAAAATTATAAAGAAACCCATTCATGTATTTTACTCTCGATATACAGTAAGTATTACATACAAGCAGTTATCATTTTTTCTTAAAGGGTTCAACGTTCGTGTTAAGGGAGAGTGATCTCACTGGAGTATTGCTTTTTGAACTTTTGATGTACAGTAATCAGTTTCAAAAATAATGCTTACGTAAAAATTGAGGCTCCCAATCAGATTACCTTCCAGTAAACAGCAGTACGTGCTAATGACTAAAGCAGCGTCGGGTGGCAATTAAGAATTTATTTTACATCTATTGTAACTACAAAAGTGAATTAAATGTTCAAATGAATGTAAAGATCAAAACGTAAAAGTTTTGATTTCTTGCTGTGTACTGTATAAGTAATACAGTATATTATAGATTTATAAGAGCTTACAAGTTACTATCACCTCATTCCAAGACCAAACCATCATGTGATCTCTCCTTGGAGTAAGAGCTGTCCACAGCCGAGGTAGATTTTTATTTATTTCTGCTTGTATACATTTGGGGGAGAAAAGACTTTTAAGAGAAGTCTCAGTAATGACGAGCAGGCGATGCTCGTGCGTCCCTACAAAACAATTCGCTTTTAACATAAACCAAATGGGTTTTATTTAAATCTCAAAGTGCTAGAAATGATATTTTAATGTCTTCTTTCATCCTTGTTGTAGCTTCATTGGAATGTTTAGAACAGCAAAATTAAAATGGGAGTCAATGTGAAGTCCCCACAAAGAAACGATTGGACGCGTGTGTAAGTGTAAATGTGAAACTACTGTATCACATCTGATCTTAGTGCACCTGTGAAAACAATATTATGTCACTAATCCATGTCAGAGTACAGTTTTCAACTCACTTCTACATCACTTACTGTACTGTACGTACTGTATGGATCTAAGGGGCAAGCATTCCGTAAGATGCAAAATAACATTACTTTATTATTTTACTATTGATACTTTTAATCTTTACAAATACAGGATTAGGCTACCCTCTGATGGCGGTCTTGGAAACTACCTCTATTAAATTTGTTTTTATCCATCTAACGTTCAAAACGGACATCTGCTAAGCACCTAAAGCCTTCCATCAAATACTGTACATACCCCTGAAAATACAGTAAATGTACAAGTACAGTATAAGTCTGAAAGAAATTTCATTTATTTTTATAAAGCATATTTTCGCTGAGTACTGGAGATTATCGTTTAGTGGCCTTTTGTTCTATTAATTTATTAATACTTCAAAATGTATTCCGGATACTAGGCTACTTGCACTTCAATTTCGTTTTTTTACTTAAATCAATACCTAAAAATATTCCGGATTCGTAGTTGCGTTGAAGGCATTCAGAAGTTATTAGTATTTGCAACGACACCTTACTTGTTGAGAAAATCGTCTCGTTTCATTGGCGGTCCTTGTTTAGCCAGATCCAGCCCTTGGCAAAGGGCTACATCACAAATAGAGGTATTAACGACCTTGTAGGAGTGGGTGGGGAAATCGTTTGCGCCTTTTTTGACAGAATGACAGATAATGGACCAAATGTCCGTTTGTGTACTATATACTTTTGTAAGAATCACAAGTTCTGCAGATTTGTTGAATTCTTGGGGAATACTGATGTATTGGCAAAGCGAAAGGAACGCTAAGTAAGCAGAAAGGTCTGAGAACAGGAGAGAGAAAAAAAACTGCACACTCTGCTCCCCTGTTGTTATCGGGGCTCTGGGATAGATTTTTCTTTCCTGAAAAGGACTGAGCGTCTCATTTACCTCCCCTTGTGTTTTTATTCTCCCCAGAGAGGTAATTATGGTGTGCGAAGAGAGGTGACGTCCTTCACTTTGATTCCCGATATTAACAATAGCAATAACACAGCGACGGCTCGGAAGAGGGAATCCCAGAAGAAACTTAAAACGGAGATTGGAACCTCAGAGGATCTGGTAAGCGGGTACTCGTTTACAAATCCACTATTGCTTGTATTGATAAAGCAGTGAAGCGGCGCCAGTGAAGACTAAACTGAACAAAAGTCTGCGAGAAAAGACGGGCTGTCCCTCAGTGGGAAAACCAGATAGGAAGACTAGGTAGAGAGAGGAAGGGGGTGGGGGAATAGCACAACCTATATGGGGATTATTGCAGCACCACAGTCCGTTAATCTTCGATGCTCCGCTCCAGGAATTGAGAGAGTAACATGAATGAAAGACAATAAATGGAAATGAGTAGAAGAATTTCATCCTGTGCTGTAATGATAAAGGAATATTGAATAATGTAAGGTTTGCACAGCTTTTCAAGTGATTCAAACAGAAGATCAGTGAAGCAAAACGGCTACTTTGAACATTGCAGTGTTGGCACTTCGGTTCAAATGGAATTCAGCGCCGGTCGTTAAGGTTCTCCGCTAAAAATTAAGGTATTTCACTCTTTTTAAAGCATACGTCGTGTTCGTTATGGTTTTGTTCCCGAAGACGTTTGGGTTATTACACAAAATGTGTTAACAGTATCGTGAAGGTATGTTTTTTATAGCTGTAATGCTGCAAACAGTTGCAGCTGGGTAACGTTATTGAGGCTTCCTGACACAATAGGCAAAATCACGAATCGAATTAAACACGGCACCTTAACAAGGATATTAAAGAAAGCTGTTTTTCGCTTGGTGACGTGTTGTGTTGCCCAGCCAGGCGGTTTATTGGGGCACTTTTATTTTTTTCATATTTATATTTGCCGCAAGGTTTAATATCGGGCTTGATAAGAGATTGATGAGTTCTAATAAAGTACTCACGCTGTACTGTATAAGGTGATTTTGAAATTCGGAACTGCGGACCAGTGATGCGATTTATAAAAAAGCGCGACATTAAAATGGCAGAAAAATGGTTTTCTGTCAGAGTATAATAAATAATAATAATTAGTTTAATAATTTTAATATGCACAGTAATACAGACTTCACATTCTATTAATACAAGAGAATGCTGTATAAGGGTATTCGTGTTATTTCAGACTATTCATGTTCTTAGACGACCTCTAATGAACATGGTATGGAATTACAACATTTTTAAATGTTGGTTCATAAAGACCAACAAAAAGGCAAAATTTCCTTGAAATTATTATAATTCTAAACGATGTTTCATTGTACAAGAGTGATGTAAAGATATACAGTAATTCATACTGTACAGTATGTACGTAAGAAGATGCCCTGATTATGGGGAGCTTTGAATATTCAACACACTTTATCCTGAAGTGCAGGATACTTTCCCCTTAGCTAACAGTATTTAATCAATTATTAATTAAAAAACTGTGAAGTAATGTTTAACTTCACATTTAATTTAACTGTTTAATCTGCTGCTTTACATTTCTATCAGTTTTATGGCTTTCACCAGTTTCCGATGGAAGAACCTGCTGGTTTTGAATTTCCTTTGTTTCAGGTATGGACAATGGGATGCTCTGCTTTGTTACAATGAAACCCCCACTGGTTTTCTTTTTGATCATCAGCGTGATCTGCCGTCTTGGGTAAAGCATGGCTATCTTCTACCCTTCTTTTTCTGTTTTATTGCAATCACGAATGTGACAAGGGCATCAGGAACACTAGGCAGGGTACAACTTTATAATATTAATTTAACATTGCATTCTTCCATTGAAATTGATATCAACTTTTATCCCACTGAATCTATCAGCTTCATGATCATCATCACCAAAACCTACATTATTGGTCCCCTCACACACCTTGAAACTGACTCTTCATAAAATCACAAACCATGTCATCACATGAGTTACATACTGTATGTCATATACTATACAGTATGTATACCCGTCCAAACCTCAAAAATGTATACAGAACCCCCCCCAACATAATAATTTATGTAAATACCATTGGCAGGAGTTTTCATTTGAATTCCAAATTGTTCCTGTTTACAGTAAACTTGTATTACAGTAGTTCCATTGAAGCAATGCAAAACTGTTCAGTTACAGATTCAATTACATGTACATGTTCAAGTGACTATGTAAAAATCTAGATATTTCATATAGGTCCTATTGTTCCTGTTCTAGTTTGTCCCAGATGGCAGCAGGAACTGTTACGGAAGAAACAAATGACAATATCACCATCTTCACCAGGATCTTAGATGGACTGCTGGATGGATATGATAACAGGCTCCGTCCTGGACTGGGAGGTATGGTGTGCTGTATATACAGTACTGTATATGAATAATAGAATAATGACCCATGAGGTTTAAAACACCATAATGTATAAGCTTTTTCAAGTCCTACACTATGTATTATATCACCTACAGTACATCTACATCTAAGACAATTCCAGGAAAACGGTTTCACTCTTTGCATGGTAATGAGCTGTATGAGTATTTTTTTGTGCTGTAAATGCTTTTAATCGGTACTTACAGTAACTTGCAAATCTGAATTTGGCATGAAACATCTCATCTAGTACAGTATGTCCAAGCTTTAAAATCTTTAAAGATTGGTGTTTGAGGAGCATAATGTGAATGGACAAGCAATTTTCACTTTATTCACTCAGTTATTTCTGTCAATACAGCATATTGTAATCAGCTTTAATTCGGATTCTAAATTCAACAATGCATTGAATGTAACGGAAGTATTTTTATACTGGTGTACTGTATTTCAATAAATATACAGTATTACAAATATGAAATAAAAGAAATACAAGCAGTAACATTTTCAGTTCACTGAATTCCGTGCAAACATTTTTTTAGTGATAATGTTATTAGTAACAACCCTAGTGTTCATAGAGGGGTTATTATATTTCATAAGAAGGTACATGGCCATTTACTTAACATAACATTTACTAAAAAATAATTGTAGTCAGCATTTCATAAATTACAAAACCATATGGGACAATTACATATGTCCTATTACAAATGAATACATCTTGAGATTTAACGTTTCCAAGTGAACTATGTTTCCTGCATGTTTCTGTAAAGGAAAGCTGTTTTCTGATCAATATTAACTTTATCAAAGAGAATCTACTGTGTGCAAGGACTACTCATATTTATATTGTAACACTGTCTTCAAGGAACTACGTGCTAAAGATGTTATTATATTACATTAATGTATATAATTATATTATATATTTTATTTGTATACTGTATATCTGTACAACAGATACATTTTCTTTGTTTTCCTCATCTTATAATATAAACCCAAAATTTGCTTGAAATTGCAGGGTTGAAAAGGCTCTTCCTTTTAATTTAAATCTAAGCAGTGTCAATGACACCTTACACGCGCAGTAGTACAGTAGTGGACTTGTACTGTAGATGGTTAAACTTATTTCTGTAAGAGAGAGGAGTTTTTTTTGGTACTTGCATCAGTGAAATATGATTCCTACAGTATATTGCAGTCTCCAGCTGTTACCTTTTCCAGTTTTAGCACACACAAACACTGAATTCATTTTATATACAGTATGTGCAAGGTCGAAGCATAAAAATGTTTGCAATATTTTGTTTATTTGTACTCAGTGTTTAAACTGCAAAGTTTCATTTTACTTTGCTTGATTCCACTTTCTCTTCCAAGATTTCTAAAAATATGTTTATTAATATCTATGATTACATAGATTTAAATACAAATACAAAGGAACAACATCTTATCTAAAGCACCAAAGCAGGAAATCATTTCTATAAAAAGTTATAGAAATCAGGAAAATAAATATGCTTTTTAAAACTATTTAAAAATGTTTGTTAACAAAAACAACTGCTTGCGGTTCCCAAAATAATACAAAGTCAACCACATAAATGAACACAAGTGTTGATGACTTATACAGTACTTAACGCATGCTTTTCAAATGAATAAATACAGCTCTTATGTACAGTATTTGTGTATTTACTGTATATTTAATACTGTTATAATTTAAATAATGAGTTGTTTAAATGGAGTTTATAACACAAGTTTGGGAGGGATGTCAACAGCAATCTGTAATCATTCCTTACATCATTTCCCCAGATAAAAAATATAAACACTGTAATTGTGCCCCTTTCTCCCTCGCACAAGTCTTTTACATTCCTCCTTCTCCACCTCACCTCCACCTTGCTGATGCCCTTGGTCACTCTTCACTCTGCATGTGGTCACTAGTCTCTTTGTCCTATGGCCAGGAGAATCAGCAAAGCAGGATTTGCTAAAATTACTCTGATGAAAACACCCAATAAACCTTTCAATATGCTTAATGTTGCTATTCGTAGTCAAAAGTATGTTTGGCTTCAAGCATTAAAAACTATGAACTTTTAAAATGTCTTAGGTAGTATATATAACTAAATTATCCAGTTGGCTCCATATAAAGTGAGACACCCTACTTTATTTTTTTTTCTATGATGCCTATAAAACAGTGTGATCAGCACAGAAGACATGATAAAGTTATAAGTACATTCTGGTCTGAGAAGGAAAAATAATAGGGAAAATTATATTTAATAAAGCTGTCACCAGAGAAACCCATGGTATTTCTCTTATGACCTTCCTTTTAAATGATATAAGAGAAGAAAATGTGACCATATTTTAAGGATCACGTTACACCTACTGTAATTCTGTAGTGTATTAAGTCACACTTTCATGCATGTTCACCATTTGAATTCCCTTGTTTCACTAACAAGAAGTTCCTAAAAAGGGTACATGTGATCAAAACATGTATGGTCTCTAAACTGTTAATGTCATTTACAGTATAAAGTTAATTTTAACTTTTGATCTGGCAGAGAGCATGTGACAAAATAAAGCAAACAGTTCTATCCGGTTTTGCTTTTCTCCTGGTCTGTTCATTTACCCCATATAAATGTGCATCCATTACCCCATGTATTATGCCCAGTGATTACAAAAAACAAAATTGACATTTTATGGTATGCCAAAACAATGCTAAGCCTAATGCTAAGGCTATTTAGTTTTTGGATGTCTTCTTATGGAGGTGCCCTGGTGTAACTGTGCAGAACAATTCCCAAGCCATACATTTTGCATGGGACATACAGTAAAGTATTCTCAGAATGATGTTGTTTTTTATAACATTTTGCAGAAAGGTTAACGGAGATAAAGACAAATATCTATGTTACAAGCTTTGGCCCAGTATCGGATACTGAAATGGTAAGTCTTTCATTAAAATAAGTAACTGTTATGTTGCTCCTATGATATTTATTGAATTTGTGTAAAGTTAATTGCAGTTTCTTTACATTAAGATGCCTCCCTGTTTTATATAGGAATATACAATTGATGTTTTCTTCCGCCAAAGCTGGAAAGACGAACGCCTTATGTTTAATGGTCCTATGAAAAACCTACCTTTGAATAACCTTCTAGCCAGCAAAATATGGACTCCAGACACCTTCTTCCTTAATGGCAAGAAGTCAATTGCTCACAATATGACAACTCCCAACAAGCTACTCCGACTCGGGGATGATGGGACTCTTCTGTACACAATGAGGTAAAATGGTGAACTTTTAGACTGCTGTTCAATATCTGCCCATCTGTCTTTTCTTAAATCAAAAGTGACTATAACAGTAAGTCCCCAAGCCTGGTTCTCATTTGAGATTATAAACTTTTTATGATAGGGATGATGCTGAAACACTATCCTGAAGGTGTTCGCTCAGACCTGTATGGGGAAGGAGAAGATTGTTTGATTTGGCCCTACTACTGTAGTTTCACTTTATAGGAAACAGCATAACGTTTCCTAGAGAGGTGCTTTTCCTGACTGAAAAAATGCTAATTCATTTTTTTTTTCAATAAAATTGTCTGCATCCAATTTCTACTGCACTGTCTACACTGCCATTAATTTGCCATTTATCAGGGTACAGTATAACATTTCATTCCTGACCACTGAATTCTCAGTTTTACAAATACAATAAGATGCCATATACTACTGTATATCATTCCAGTTACTCTCTTAATATCAGAGAACAAAGCAGGAAAGAGGAATATGACATAGTGTAATTACTTGTGACATTATTTTTTAGACATTTTACTTGTACTATTCCAATATATCACTATTGCCACTGCTTCTACATCCCTTTGACAACAGAAAAATATCCTTCTATTTAGTGTTTGAAATGCATATTGATAAATTAAGGTATCAATATGGGCAGGCACAAATAGTGAAAAACATCGACAGGAGTGATTCATGTAAAATTGCTATGTTACCTTAAACATCCCTTTAAGCTTGAAATATTTATGATGCATTGTACTGGCTTGTGATTTATTATGTAGGGATATATTTTGTATTATTTTTGACAAATACAAATATCCAATGAATAAATGGATGAGACTAGGCAGAAATAATACAGTAGTAGCAGAATTAGTTATGACGCTGACTTCCAAAATGGACAATACAAAATAACAGGGAATAATATGTGAAAGATTAGAGAGAAGGATTTCGATACTCTAAATACAAAACAAACAAAAAAAGATTTTTGGTTGCATCAGATTTTATCTTACACTGAATATTCTTGTACGTTGATTTTTTTGGGGGGGTCTGGAACATTTTTGTACAACTCATTCAAAACCAGACCTGATAGCTTCTATAACAACATTCCGAATTTCTGAAGAAGTCTATAGGTTTCAATAGGGAGCTGAGACATTTCTCTAGCAAAATCTGTAGGCGTTTTATGTTAGGGAAGAGACATACAGTATTGTCAAATTCAAGAAAATCAATGTGTTATACATATACGTTTAACAAGATGGCAGTATAACAGCATGAGTTCCTTTTTTGTTTTTGTTCAGGTTCATGAAGTGGAAATAGGTAACTTGATATATGGCTGACTGTACTAAAACCAGTTTTTAAGATGGGTTCTTTAACAATTACTTGTTATTAGCTCTTCTAAATTTTAATGTTGTAGAAGGGGCTAAACTCATCAATAATGACAATATTTAGCCTAATGCTTAGCAGGGTAGTGGCAGTAATAATTAAAGTTATTTGCAACATCATACTCTAGTTGTTTTGCACCTCCTGTGTGTTGGTAGTTGTTTTTGATTATTGAAAATATTTAAAACATGTACAGTAATTCTAAATATATAAGCCTCTTGCAATAAGAATACAATACAGTATTCTTTTTATATACTATTACTATTTTATATACTATTTTTATATACAGTACATATACTATTTCAGAGGGATACAGTTCTGCAGGCTTTGCATGTCCTTGTATTGTTAAAATGCAATCTGCTTCAAACCTGTTCATATTTATGCCCTTCCTGTACTGTAAGTTATTAGTTTATTTCAGCAAATTGAGCAAATGTGAAAGAAAGGAAATCAGGATCTCCAATATCTGCTCTAATATTATAATGATGAATATGTGTATGTGAGTGTGACTATATAGATAATAACAATAAAGATAGTTACATAAATTATTTTAATGTCTAATACTGTTTTTAATTTTGGAACTTCGTTGTGCTAGAGATATGATTTGCTATTAACACTTTAAAAAAATCAATGTGTCATATTCACAAGTTACACAAGATGGCACCATTGCAACATGTATCTCTTCTATGTGTTCTGCATGGGTTTAGGAGGGTTCTTATGAAATTTAATTTTACATTATGAATAGTATGTGTGCTGAAATAAATGATTGAGTATATTATTAAAACAGTTTGCTGTTTTTCTTATTGTTACTGTTAAGCATGAATTGTTTTTAGACATCCATTTTAAATGTTGCTCAACATATGTGATTTAAAGATCACACAACATGGAAAACTCAATGGATTGATGAATGAATAACCATATATTTTATATCAGTTTGGTGTATCCATTTTTAACCAGCTTTTTAAGGTATAATGGAAGACTAAGGTGTTTTTCAAGGTTTTCATGAGGTATTACCACTTCATACCACATGGGGAGGCTCATGTAGCAAGAATAACTACAATCTACTGTACATGAGCACATTGATACAGAGTCTGGACTTTTTTCAAGTATTACAGTAGTTTCAAAGCCTTGATAGGGATGTAATTATTAATGTATTTCAGTTACATTGTTCTATACAGTTTAACACTTTTTAAAGACCAATTTATCTGTAATGATGTAAACCAACAAAATCCTAAATCCAGCTCCTCTGTGGATGTTTCATGTTTTAACCTTGTGCTCATGGGCTTTCTCCAAGTACTCCTGTTTTCCCCTCCTTAGTCTTTGTGTCCTGTCTCAGGGATGCATGAAATGATACCTATTATGTATGTTTGTCAATTAATGTATTATTATTATTATAGGTTGACAATATCAGCTGAGTGTCCTATGCAGCTGGAAGATTTCCCAATGGATGCACATGCCTGCCCTCTGAAGTTTGGGAGTTGTAAGTAACTACAGAAAATAACAAATGTTAATAGTAACTAAGAAATAGTTCAGTATTTGTTACACACCATTAAGAGTTCACAATGTAAACCTCTTAAGGAATTTTAAGGTTATTTTACATTAGTTTATGAAAACTAATGAAAGGTAATGACTAACCAGCATTTAGAATTAGACAAAAAACTAATCTCGGTTTAAATATTTTTTTATTCTTGACTGAACTGAAGAACTGAAGGCTTTAAAGAATGTGTTTTCATCAATACAAGAGTTGGTCATCTGATATATAATTTAGCTGACACAAATTGACTGTAAAGAATGGTTAATCGATAAATCACTGCTTAATTTCCTGGTCTCAGCTCCGGCATGGATTACTATTCCATCAAGATGAGTTGTAACTACCCACATAAGCAATTGAAGAAGATGTCCACCAGAATGCACATTCTCACGTAGAGAGGTGGCTCCCATTTATAAATGCAGAGACTTCTGTTTAAAAATTGGCTTCTTTTTCTCTTTGTCCTCTTAATTGTTGCTCTTGTTGATCTTATGAATGCAAGTGCTGTGGGTACTGCCATAGAAACAGCAACTAGCTGCTAAAGCAGTTGCAACAGTAATTTATTATTATTGTCATTGTTGCCCTAATTATTGCAGGTGTTTTTGCTGCAAGTCTTTCTTAAACCCAGTGCTGAATCTACATAGGCTAAGTATCACTGGTTATTGCACTAAAATACTGTAGATACCATTTTACAGTATTTTCAGCAGTCAGACATCATCAAATACAGTAGCTGAGGGTGGAAAGAAGAGATGCATCTTGGTCAGCCATGCAAATGCACATCAATAACAACCAACTACAGTATACATAATTTTCTCTCCTTCATAAAATCACAAAATATACTGCCTTTCTGAGTAAAGATTGGTAGTCAGATGAATAAGCAAAATAAAAGCAGAATAATCTGTAAATAAGCAAATGCTTTTAATATCAAATTGCATGACAGCTTTTATATACAGTCATCTATTCAAAATTAACCTTTAATGGCCAAAAAATGAAATAAAGGAGATGTACTAGTCCTGTTTGCTTCCTTTAATTTAATGACAATGTAAGGGATTTGTAGGGTAAAATATGAAAGACTGGATTATCTGCTTTCATGTCATGCTTGTAAGGTTTTATATTTAATAAACTGTACATTGCATTTGCTGTGGTTCTTAAACACTTACATCTTCATATTTTTAGCTTTCCTTTCTAATGCTGGAGGTTGCCAGTAGGACATCAACAGATACAGTATATTATCTGTTGATGGATGGTACAGTACATCAATACAAGTGCTCCGTGTTTTGACAGTAGAATAGAGGAAGAAAAAAACATGTTTTACAGTAGGTCTTCCTTGATTAGTGGAATTTCTGAAAAACCAGAGTTTTTGATATTGGACATATGTGTATTTTATTATTGCTTGAAGACGATTCTGCTGGAAAAGGATTTATGGAGGAATATACTGTACCAAGAGTTCCAAGTGAACTTTACTCTTGTTTATTGAGATCATCCTGGCTGACGCCTCTATTGAGCCAGCAGTATGCCACCAGTAATGACAGGACTTGACATCTAGAGGGTTATTAACCTATGACTTCATTGTTATTCTCATCCTCAGGTGAATTCTGGTGTATTCACCCCAAGCATCCCTGTCTCCAGGACCATCACTTCGTTAATTCATTGGTTACTATAGTAACGAGGCCAGGTCAATGGATTATAGTACCAGTGTGCAATTAAACAATTACTCACCTTGTTCACCATATTTAAGCTCTTTGATTTAAGCTCTGTGATGACAGTATTCCCTGCTCTGTCATAAAATTACACCCCTCGCCTTTATTTTCCCCTCCCTTCTGTGTTTCTTATTCCCTGGCTTTGAGTACCCTGGTTCATTTTTTGACCAATCTCTCGGATTTCCCCTTGTGGCTTCTTCTGTGCTTAACTGGCTCCAACCTTTGACTGCCTGACTGGGTACTTGGACTGTTTACTTTCAGTTTTGTCAGCCTGAACACTGATTGCTTCATTGCTTTAGGCATAACTGGATTCAGCCTCCTGTCTCATGGCCATTGCACTTGATCAATTGAGTGTAACAGCATTACAGTATGACAGCTACAGTACATATATGAATCCAGTGGGCTCTAAAGATTTCCACTGAGTGCTGGCCAGTCACGCTATGCTTGGAGTTCTCAGGAGGCTAGTGTATCTGAGCTGAGGGATGTAGTACAAAACCTGTGCACTAATATGAACAACATGCAGCAGGCATTCCCCTCGCTCCGTCAGGTAGCTCCAGCTCTGCCCTCTGCTGCAGCACTGCCTCTTGGACAGTCGCCTTCCCGAGAGGAGATAGGACAGACCTCTGTGTTTTCTAATCCATGCACAGGGGAAGAACTGATGCAAATAGGAAGGGCCAGTCTCACTCTGGCAGAAAATCTGTGGTGTCAAAAAACAGATCAGCCCTCTCCACCTCACAGTCAGCACCATGTACACCAAAATAACTTCAATGCTATGTGTTTCCTCTACTCTCAGTCTGCTGGTTCTGGGTTCCCATGGCTGGAGCACCAAAACCACAATTCAACTGGGTTTGCCACCTCACCGGCCCTATGGTTGCCTCATTATTCTTTTGTCAGGGACATCCTCTCCCAGTGGTCACCTTTTTCACTTTCTCCAGTCAAAACACAGGCCATGCAGAGACACATCGAGGAGAATCTCCAGAAGGGTTTCTGTTCATCCTCATCTCTGGTTAGTGCTGGATTCTTTTTCCTCTAGAAGAAAGATGAAACCCTTCATGCATGTATAGACTGCAGTGGACTGTACAACATCACTGTCAAAACAGATATTCCTTTCCATTTTCTTCTCCTTGCGAGAAAACAGAAAAAAATGATCTAATATTGACCTGGGAAGACCCTACATCCTGGTGCAAATTTGGGAGTGAGAAGAGTGGAAGACAGCATTCAACACGAGCTCCAGGAATAAGGAATGTTTTGTCACGGCATTTGAAATCTGTAATGATCCTGCAGTGTTTCAACTTAGTGAATAACATCTTTTGGGATTTCCTCAATCATGAATCTAGTAGTAGTCTACAATGATGACTTCAGCTTCACATTCTACATGTTAGGCAGTGTTTTTTGATCAGCAATGCCAACAACATTTTTTCGCTAAATTAGAAGTTTGACGTTCACAAAGTCACATTTCTGGGGTACCACATTTCTCTATCATTTTGCATCCCTAGGATGTCGTATCGGCTCCCATCACTTTCTTTTCCAAGAAGTTTCCTCATGAGGGCAGGTGGTCCCCCAAAGACCTGCAAGCATTTGACAAGATGGAGCCCTTCTTTACATTGGCTTCCTTGTTGCAGCATTTCGAACTGGATGTGGAAGTAGGGCTGTCCATCGAGGGTTCTTCACCCTTGAGCTTATTTTTCCAGGAGGCTCTTAGTACCTGTGCAGAGCTATGATGTGGGCAATAAGTTACTTCACAACCTACAAAAATCTAGCCTGTATGGAGAAGGCAAAAACACTAAGCCCTTGCAGGTGAGATGGGATTTATTATCTTCATGATTCAGTTAAACCATGTTGTAGAAGCTCGGGTTAAAGAACGATAAGGCTGATGCTTTCTGAAGGACAACTCCATGGTGGATCCTTAGCACATTTCAGAATGTTGGTGCTAATGGTTGAAGAGACAGTGAGGTCAGCAAAGGTTTCTGTTCCTGCTCCTTCAAATGTTCCATCCAATAAACTCTTCATTCCTACTACTGCCGGATACAAATCGTCAGCGGGTATTTTTGGTGGCCTAATATGAGTAGGGATGTTGATAAATTTGTTGCAGCTTGTTCTATCTCAAATCATTTTGTGCCAGCCACTTGCAACCTCTACTGTCTCCTCAGCATCCATGGTAATTAATTTCGGCAGCTTTCATCAACTGGTGTTCCTTGTCCCTGGGGCTGTTGCATCAACTTAAGCATGGCCAACCAATTTTCAAAAGACTCCCATTTTGTTCCTTTACACAAGCTCTGTCTGCCCTTCAGATGGCTTACATTTTTGTGAAAGAGGTTTTTCGCCTGTGTGGGTTCCCCTTCTACATCACCTCCAACCATGCCCTCCAGTTCGTCTGCAGGTTTTGGTGTGCCTTCTGTAGATGTCTGGGGATCAAGATCAACTTATCCATGGGATGCTCTCCAGAGACAAATGGGTAGATGGAACAGATGAATCAGGACCCAGAGACCTACCTGAGATGCCACATTTTCACTTCTAAGAGTCCTGAGTACAGCTGTTACTCTGGGTTTAACTTTCTTGTAACGTCCTCGTTAACTTCATTGAGATATCACTATTCCAGTGCATTTACAGATAGCAGCCTCAATTGCTATCCTTCAATCCAGAGACCGCAAGCATACACAAACATATCCACCACCAACAGGGCCAGTTGAAATCGGAGATGTGTACAGTAAAACAGTACATTGCAATTTTGTGAAAGCCTCCCAGTGATAAAAGAAATTTGCTGATCATCACAGGCACAATCCTTGTCCTCGTGAAGTTCTGTGCTTTAAACCCATGAATAATTGGTTCTGACCTACTGTACCTGATCACCTGCCTTATGAGGCACTTGGACTGAGTTTACTTTCAGTTTTGCCTGTCTGAACACTGTTTGCTTCTTTGCTTCACCCACAAATGGATTCAGTCTCCCATCTCATGGCTATTGCACCTTATCTGGAGAATGCAACAGGGTTATATGCCTATTCTAGATTCTAAATTCTAGATATACCCACTTCCCTTGGGATATGGCAATAGATATTTGACTGTAAACCAGTTATTGAGGCACTTACTAACCTGATTTTAGTAAAGAATATTTTAAAAAAGTTCAACTTAATTTGATTAAGTTGCTGTACTTTTAAGAATAGTAAATTTGTTCAGATACCTTTATGTAAAAAAGTCTAGCTTTTAAAAACATAGCAATAGCATTCATCCAGCTGTTTCATCAAAGAGGCTAGACTATCAGCTTCAGCAAAGTGGGTGGCTTGTTCCAAACTCCTTCAAACCTTTGCATAAAGAAATACCCCCCCTTTCTCAGTTTTACTGGAAATGCAGTTCTACATACAGTATATTCTATTTTGCTTTTTGTTTTGTTCCTGTTTCTGAGGAGGGATCGTCATTTCTTTGAAAGTTTGAAAGAGAGGGCCCTTGTAATCTGCTCTGCTCTTAAATGGGTCAGTTCTTTTAGCCTTAGTGTCAGACATTCTTCTAAATCAGGGAGTGCATCTGGTTGATCTTCTCAGGAGTGATTCTGGAGCAGCAGAATCGTACACAATACTTGAATAATGCTACTGTACCTTGATTTATAAACCCTTATAAATGCATTCTAGTACAAGTACAATTTTGGAGTTAAAAAATGACCGTTTCTTCAATATTTTCTTTTCTACTTAAACAAATAGCCTTTTTAAATTGGCATTTAAGGAGTAAACAAGATTAAGTGTTGTGGGTACTGATCTTTAAGGGTAATATAAGGCTATGTAAGAGGATTTTCTTCTTCTTGCACAAATAAACTTTGGCTAAATGCTGTGCATGGTAGAAGTCAGCCCTATTTCTACTATGTAAGAGTATATACAGTATGGGGTTAAAGCTTCATGTCCATTCATTTTAAGAATTAAGTAAGATCCTTAATTAAACCTTAATTAATCCTTTCAATTTTTAAAGTAAAGGTAGTTTTAAAATCAAATGAAGAAAACTAGTTTTAATTTTAAAGGTCCATTTTCATATGCTGCAGTAGTGGATTATCCTCAGAATAGTAACAAAATGTAACAGCTTTGTTGATTAGTATTGCTACAGAGAATCTTATTCTTCTGACTTAAACATAACCTTTTACAGTATGTTTCAACATTTTTTACTTATTTGCTGTTTGCTGCACTTGAATATAACTAATAGTATTTTATTTACATAGCATGCATATTTTAATTTGTTGGTTTATACACTATTGCATACAATTTATTTTTGGTTTTGTTCAGATTGTCTTGTTCTATAACATGGTAACTAATTGTTCAAAGCAAACCAGTTTCTACAAAAGCTGATCAGTACAAAATACTCTACAGGCTTTCAGTAAAGCATTGCCCCTTTGCAAGACTACAGTATGTACAGTATTCTTTCAAAAATTTGCTCTGTTGAAATCACTTGCACTGCAGTGGTAAGAAAGAAGCTTGCTTACACTATGCTATTTACTGTATGGGAAATGCTAGAAAGCCTGCAGTGCAGCACAGTCCTGGTTTAACAGTACTTCAATGCTGGTACAGCAGACTGTTTATCAAGACCACTTAATTGAGCCTGCATGAAAATGTGCAAACTATAGGTGTTGCTCATTCTTCTAACATTCCTCTAACTGCAGTGCTTTAGTGTAGTACATTCCTCACTGTATTACAATGTATGTCAGTATGGCTATTTTGATTCATTTGTCTTCCCTTTGCTTTTCAAATGTAATGGTATGATGCTATAAAAAGCATTATTATACAATAAAACATGAATCAATGTTTGTTTAACATCAGCAATCAGAAGTGAGTATTTCCACTGTAAAACTGTTAAACATGGATAAACTGTACCATCCTTGCAATGCAAAATCCCAGCCTTTACAGACCCACGCCTTTCCCTTTTGTCCATTTACTCTGTTACAACCTTGATTGTAGACAAGACCTTAAATGTGAACTTTCATTTGCTTCATTTTAGAGGCTAATAATAATAATTTTTCAGAGGCACCTAATAATTATATACTGGACAAGGTCTACAACCTAAACAGGGTAATGTAAAGAATTCCTCATCAGGAATGAGGTAAAGTTAATGTCATACCAGCTCACTCCTTAAATGTGCTTGCTTTCTTTAGCTTAATTATGTAGTTTTTAAATGGCTGGAGTACTGCCTTCAGTAATCAACGGGCTCTTCTTGGTTCTTTGTTTTCCTTGAAAGTAGAAAAGGTTCTACTTCATACTAGTCTGACTAAGATCATCCAAAAGTGGTTAAATATTAAACTTAATAGCAATCTATCTGCAATTACCTCAACATCTCTATCACTGTCTTATGTTGTACACCTCATCAGTTTCTAATCACGCATATTGTAAAATGTCCCTGTCACTTGTATTTCTACATACAGTATGACTACAAGGTAGCATGGCAACAGAGTGTAATGCAGAGGTCTGTAAATACATGTTTGAGCTACTGTTTTCATCCCTATCAAACAGGCTCCTGTTTTTTATAACCTTATGCTGTTATGGTAACATTCTGAAATGTGAAAGCAATGAAAAAATTATTAGAGCTTCAGAGTCTGTTTTGTATTATACTTTCAAAAAACATTGTCTCTGACTTAAGAGACTTTTTCATTTGGAAAGTACTGTAGAGTAGTTAAGCCACTGGAAGCTGGAAAGGGCAAAAGGCTACTGTACATACAAGGCTATTGTATAATGTGAAATCAGTGGACTGAATTGCTTGGAGCGTGTTTATTTTGCACATACTGTACAATAAACTGATGTACTGTATATTTTAACTTTTCACTAGAAAAGCTTGCATTTGACTAACCTTTAGACCAACATCTTCTATAGGCAGAGCCCTATGTATGAAACAACTTGAAATTTTGTTTTAACCTTCCACCATATATATTATTCAAACAAAATGTATTTTCTGTACATTTTTGTGCATTTATAGTAAGTCCTTCTCCTTCCACATGTTTAAATAATTAGAAACATTATAAGAATGGAAAAGTTCAAAGATTTTCAAAGAAAGGCAGAGGGACTTGTACAGAAAGAATACCCTGCAGAATGGGAAGATATACTGTATGTCAGTTAATAATTTGGGGCCTACAAAAGTAAAGATAAACACATGAAGGGCAACTGGTAGAAAAGGTTTTCGATGTTATGACATTTCATTGCTTTGGCAATGCAAAATGTTGTACTGTATATATTTTATATATAATCAATATGTAATAATTTTTTGTATGTGTTTTTTTATAATGTAGTTTTACTGTAGACATGGATTGTTGCAATGTTAAACCCAACATGGAATACTCCTCACAATTAAGCTTTCCATAATCTGAAACTGACACAAACACTAACACGTACTGTACATAAAGACCTATGGCTTAATGAAGAGTTCAAAGAAGAGCAGCTAGACTAATCCCTGTGCTAAGAGGGATGAACCTTAAGGACAAGTTAAAAAAAAACTGAAGTTACACAGATTATAATGACAGGCTAATGAAGATCTAATTGAAGATTTAAGAGGAGAGTGAAGAAATAGGTAGCAATTACAATTTTTTTCTTTGCGCTGAGAGACTGATGACAGATGAGGACTTGGAACTGAATAAAGTTACCCTAACAACAGAATTGAATAAATGGAGATTCTGTTCATAACAAAAGGCTAAGACACCACCACACTTCATTCCAGTATAGAAAATATATCAAGTTTATACAACTACAATTTATTAAAAACTGCAACTATTTAAAATATATACAGAATTACATTTGATTACAGTTGTGTTAATCTTGCTTCCATTGTATTTAATATGTACCTCCCTGCACCACTCTGCGATTATAGCATTTTCTTGAAGTGTGAAGAATCCAGGAAGCAATGGAAATTAAACTTACAGAGTAATTAAATGCAAAATTAACGGATCCTGCTTAAATTCTCTATGTAGTAAAACTGTATTGGTTTTTTACTGTGTACTTTAGAGATTTAATGATCACTGAAGGTTTTTTAGATGTATTTCTTATAAATCGTATAGCTTGGCTCAAATTCAAGGTACTGGACAGTTCTACTGTAGTGTTATTTTCTGATGTAAAATTATGTTTTATATTAATTGTTGTAATAACCAACCTGGCTAAAAAACAGAAAACTCTGCTGGACTGTCAGGTCAAAACTAATAAATGCTATAATTCCCAGTACATTGACATAAAGCTTATTTTTGGGAGTCTCATACAGTATGTAGTGTACAGTAGCATTTGTCACCATAGCCTTTATATATAAAGAAGGTGGCCAGAATTATCCTAGCTGTTACAACTTCAAAGCCCGAAAACTGCTTTTAGATTGTTATGTGCTGTTAGATAGATTAGAACATCATGTATTAAATATTTACTGAACTACATTACCTATTATACAATTTTTAAATAAATCAGTATTCTGTGATCACAATCATATAATTTGTGACAAAGAATTTAGAATTTGAGAAATGTTCAGTGAATCAGTCTTGTGATAAGATGGCTCAAAATAGTTAGTTTCTGTATTTGGAAGGTTGTTTGTCATATATAAGAGTTATATTTAAAAACTCTTAAAATATTTTTTTCTAGTGACCTTAGGAGGATTTAAAACATGGTTGATACCAAGGAGAAACCCAGAGTTAATGAATTCTTAGAATCAACTAGCCATCCATTTCTAAACAATACTGCTGTTGGGTTATGTGCATATTTTTAAGACTGTATGAAATACTATTTCTATGGCAACCCAAATCCATTTAGTTCTGTTAGTTGAATCCTTTCACATTGTACCACAGAGAAATATGCATTAGACTGAAATCATTTACAGTAAGATGTTTTAGATCCTCACTTCCTGCAGTTTACAATACAAGTTTTATAAAACATCAAGCCAAGGTTGCCTTAAATGCTTTACAAATGTGAAAAAATGTTTTTCACATGTTTTTAAAAGCTGTTCATAAGGTTGTAATTATCCAGATTCAGTGGGTTTTGCTGCCTGGCATTGAAATACAGCTGCAGAGAAAAGTATAGACCAGCCAGAGTGCACTTACAGTACCTAAAAAGACCATTAAAGAGTTCATCAGCTATATAGAATTTTCAAAAAGCATAATAAAATTAACATTTAGAATTCATATCCCTTTGTGTGTCTCTACAAGAAATCACAGTTCAATTATGTCAACATTGGAGGCAATAAAAAAAGGAGTCATCCAGGTGATTTCTGGTTTAAAGGCTGATCATCTGCCACCTGAATTAAAATCCCCATGTCCCTTTGATATTCCAGCACTGACACAAACCAAATACTATTCAATCAAATCTACTGTCAATAAATTCCAGGCTTTTCTCTGAAGCTATCCTTGGAGTCCTGAACTGTGTTTTCAGTTGTTACTGCAGTTGGCATTTGCTTATTTTAAGATCTGACAGGTTTCCATCCTTTTCTTGTTTGGTTTTCAATGTTTCCCATAGTTTTTTCTCAAATCTGATGCCCCTGTGGTGGGATTAGAAGTAGTGAGCTACGTCAATCCTATCATTTATCTTGCTGCATTAGGAAACTGATGTATTATTCGTGTTCGAGCACGTTGGTGCATTTTAAGCCTCCACAGTTTTGTTAAAGCCTCCTATTATTTTAGGAGGACTTGCACTGCAATATGAATAGATGCTAACACAGATTGCACTTTTGTTTTGCAGAACAAGAATGAACATTGTTCAGGAGTTTCCTCCAATTGTCCTGTTAGATATCAAAGAGTATTGCTGTTGTATGTAGCACCTTGCCTTGAAATTTCCGGTTGACTTAAGATTCCTCTTAGGCTTGTAAAGATATTACACTATACTGTGCGTTAGAGATTATCAGCATGCCTTCTGTTTTGACTCTGGAGTTCTGTACTGATGTTCCATTGTTGTTCATTTCCTACTGTTTTTTTTTTTTGTTCTATTTAACTGTGTTTTATGGATTTACCCACTGATCATAGGCTGCTCTTCACAGCTGTGCTTGTACAAAAAACGCAAACATAGCAAAGGTGGGGAGCCAAGGGTAGATTGTTGGGAAAGAGTGGGTGGGGAACTACCCTTCTTCCCCCTCTCTCTTTTATCCATTTACCCTTCTCCACCATATTCTGAGCAGTCAGAACTGACCATAATGTTGAAGAGGCTGGAAAACTGCACAATACATATATAAAATTCTTTGAAGAAGGAAATGGACATACAGTATTCTGTTTTGATAGTGATTAGAGACAAATATAGGAATGCTAATTGTTAAATGGAGTGAAAGGCGTTTTTGTTTGTTTGCTTGTTCATTTCTGCATGTATAATGTGAGGCTCTTGTGATTCATTTAGAGTCATGTTGTAGAATTTCAATGACATTAGAGAAAGGGAAGCAAGGAATGCTTTCTGAGACACTGCTGTTCAAACAGTGAGATATTCAGCACGGTTAAAGAAAGAAAGATTTACTGCTGGTGAATGTTTTAACTCACCTGAGATTAGTTTTCTTAAAAATAGAAATACTTCAAAGTAAAAAACAATCATGTTAGAAAAAATCTTAATAGTGGTCTATCAAACTGCTTTTAAAATTTCACTATGGCACCTTTTTATTTTTCTGTGCTTGTGCTTTGGTGGTTAATTGTAGATTTAAACTATATGGGACCCCAATCCAGGGCAGCACAGTGGCTGCTCACAGGGCTGGGGACCCACAGTAGGTTCAGTTCCTGGGGTGGTGTGAGCATAGATTTTGTATGTTCTCCATATGTTCATGTGGGCTTTCTCCAGGTGCTCTGGTTTCCTCCCACAGTCCTTAGACATGCTGGTAGGTTAACTGGCTTCTGTAAAACTGGCTCTGTTGTGAGTGTGTTTGTCTGTGAAGGGCCAGGTAAAGGTTTTAGTCCATGCTTAGAAGAAAAGAGACATAACGTTTCAGCTGTGGAACCTTCAACAGGTGTCAGGTCTTCAGGTGTGTGTCCTGCGATGGACTGGCATCCCATTTCTAATGGAAATTCTTTAGAAAATATGTTAACCTTCACTGATCTGTTTATGATGGTTCATTCCTTCTCTTATTTAACAGATGCTTATCCGATTTCGGAAGTTGTTTACACCTGGACAGATGGAGCTGCCCAATCGGTGGTTGTGGCTGAAGATAGTTCAAGACTGAACCAATACCATCTAATCGGACAAACAGCAGGGACTGAAGACACCTATACAAGTCGAGGTTTGTTATGCTCTACTGAAGATGTCTATACACACAGTTTGAAACTACACAAAATTAACATTGAATGCAAGTACTGTACATATGGTTATCTTTAGAATCTGGGTCCATGCCAGCATGACAGCAAACATAATTTGCCAGCTGTCCACTCGGGAAAAAAAAAACATGTCTTATCCCTACTTTGAGCCGTTGGAAATCTAGGGTTAATCCAAATGCACGGTCATAGTATTTGAGCATTTAGAACATGATGTCACTTTATCGGGATTGGATAACGTGTTCTGGACACGTGGGATATAAAGACATCTGCTTAATTCTGTTACATAAATCAGTAATACACTTTTGTTTCTCAGAGATGAAAGGTTATTAAAGATACAGGTTTCTCATATCAGTGTGTGCTTTTATAGTGCATGCAATTAGACATGTACCTAAGTTGATTTTTTTTTTCTATTAATAAATTCTTTGCTTAGGACTTTACCAACATCTTTAGACATAATGATTTCTCATTGTAATTGTCTTGTAACATTCTGTTCTAGTTCTTTCCTTTCTTTTCTGTGGTTGTGCTATGCAAAATATGCAAAACCTTAAATGGTATATGAAAGTACTAGGAATTATTTTAATATTTTGTATAGAAGGCGGTACAAATATTCTGCACTTAAATGGCATGGGTAAGAAAGTCTATCTGACCTTTTGTACATTATCACCAACCTCTGACAGGATTCAGAACCTGCAGGGTTTTACTTAGCAGCCCTAAGCTGAGGTATAAACCCTCTTTACTAAACTAGGAAGGGATAAGAAAGAACTTCAGGATCAGAAAGTGAGATAATTGAACATTTTGACTACCAAGTACTGTAAATTCAATACGTATAGTAAGATAAAAAGACAAAGCATACAAGTTAAAAAAAACAAGACCATTCCGGTGTATATAAATTCCGTTCTTTGAAATTGTAGTTATTTACTGTAAAGTAGAAAAACATGACTCTCAGCAACATATCTTTTTTTCCTCTGTGTATCCATTAACATTTGATGCTTTAATCCCACTGACAAAAGGGTTTTTAAGGTAAGAAAAAGATACACGTACTCACCAGTTAACCAACATGGCTGCGTTGTTTTCGGCAATAAATGGAAGTTCGCCATAAACACTGAAAACCCTTAGCAGGAATATCCAGCAAATGTACATTTTCATTCCTTTTAAAATCCCATAAGGCTCCATGCATCAAAACCAAACAATCCAGATTTATACTCCTCTAATGGGCATCCCACCGTTGAATAAGATTTGTGAGTATTAGTCATTGGTGCGTGTAGGGAGGAACCCACACATGGAAGACATTGTGGTTCTAGGACTACAGCTTAGAAATCAGAAAGTTGGTTCTGGTCCTTTCAATCCCCTTCCAAGTATTTTATTTGCTTTAAGCCATTAATTACCAGTTTTTAACATCAAGATTGTATGTCCCTAAATGAATCTCGTCAGGAAGTGAAGCAGTACTCTGCAGCGTGGATTTCAAACTGCAGGATGCAGATTGTGACAAGGGATTAGTGAGATACAAAAATCCGATTTTGCTAGGAGAAAGCAGCAGTCATCAGTGGATTTTCTGTAGTTTATCAGACTCTACAGAGGAGGGCTAGAAAGGATTTTTTAAAAGCTCAAAATGCAATCTTCAGTTGGTTAACAGAATATTTTCTCTCTCTCTCCCTAATGTTTCTTTCATGTTTTAACTGTCACACTCTTGAGTTTGAAATACATGTGTTCAACTAGGTAACCTTTGTTTTAAATATTATTATTATTCTTATATGACCTGAAAATTGTAAAAAAAATATTTGTTTAAATGTTAGTTTATATATGATATGGCTGCACTTTATAACACAGCTTTCTTTCAGCACCAACAATTTCTGATTCCCCAGTTGTTACCTCCTAAGGGCATCCTTTACAGAATTTGAAATCCCCATTGAATTTAATTTCGCTGGCACTGTCTACCTAAATGTTTTAATAAGCTCCCGGATTTCTAAGGGAATTTGTTTTCTCTCATCATTTTTCATGCTCTATTGGACCTGTTCTTTTCTCCATGCTGCAACTATCGAGTAATTTCCTCGCTCCATTATTTTCAGGTCAATACACTGTTATGATGGCACATTTCTATCTGAAGAGGAAAATCGGTTACTTTGTCATCCAAACATATCTGCCATGCATTATGACAGTCATTCTGTCCCAGGTTTCATTTTGGCTGAACCGAGAATCTGTCCCTGCCAGAACTGTCTTTGGTAAGTATTACTATTACTACTGTTCATACTAGTACTGTTACATCTACTGTAATACTACACTGCTGTAGCTATTTTTACTATGACTAGTTATAATTAGTAAGAGTAACATTAGTCGTGTCTAGACAAAGATGATGTCTGCAGAAGCAGCAGTATCTTAAGCCAGTTTCTAAATCATGTTCAGTGTTTATGTTGTACTATAAGTCAGTTGCAGTGATTCAATTAATAAATCTACATGATGCTGTCTGTGCATTATTCATAATAATGGGTTAACAGTCATGAGTCATTTTTAAAGAATGGCAAATCTATTTCCAGATTTCAGCTGAGGTTATTACAGGGTGCATTCTCAAATACTGTATTCTCACTGTTTTCCTATATTTCTAAAAGTTATTTCAAAATGTACTGCACTGTACCCAATCATATTGTTGAAGCAGCTATCCTGGATTCTTTTAAGAAATGGTTGGATGAAGGCTTTGGATCAATTAGCTACAAACCTGTTAGATCAGGAAACAAATACAAAATACCTGAACAGTAGCTAGAGACTGAATGGCCTACTCTCCTTCGTAATCTTTCGATCAGCTTACAGTATGTCATGTCAGTTTTGCTGGCATTATGTATTAATTAAACACATTACATTTCTTTTTCAGGAGTAACCACTGTCCTTACAATGACCACACTCAGTATTAGTGCTCGCAACTCACTACCTAAAGTTGCTTATGCCACTGCAATGGACTGGTTTATAGCAGTGTGCTATGCTTTTGTCTTTTCTGCATTAATTGAGTTTGCTACTGTCAACTACTTCACCAAACGAAGTTGGGCATGGGATGGGAAAAAAGCCCTTGAAGCAAGTCAACCTAAGGTATAGTTTAGTATTAAATTCTCTCTCCATACACTAGAAAACAGAAAATGTATGTTTCTGTTTATGTATAATTATATTGAGTAGCTTACAGTAGTTTGGTATCTGAAATTAAAAACAAAATAACTTATGACATTTGTGTCAGATATGTACTTTGTTTTCAGGTACTGCATCTGAAGCACAGCTGCTACACTCCAGTAATTATGAACCCTTATGTGGTTATGTTCATTGCATGGAAAAGATATTAAATTCTGATTATTCACACATTCTGATTATCCTAATGTTCTTCCAGAATGCTCCACAAGGAAGTCACTCGCTGACATTATTCACATGTACAGTATTTTAAGACAACGGTTTTCCCGGCTTAGTGTGAGAATTGTTTAAAGTAGGTTTACTCCAGTACTTCTATTACCATATTAATTCAACTGTAGTTTGTTTACTTTATGTTACTCTTTTTGTCATATACAGAAAAAGGACCCCTTGGCACTTTCAAAGAAACCGAACAATGCATGTCCGACTGGAGGAGTTAGCTACACGCCAAACATCACAAAGGATGCTGTTCTTTCCACTATTTCAAACAGCACGTCGGTACAGTTGAAACCTGCTGAAGTAAAGGCACCAGACCCTAAAAAAACATACAACAGTGTCAGCAAGATTGACAAGATGTCGAGGATAGTTTTCCCAGTGTTGTTTGGGACTTTCAACCTAGTATACTGGGCCACGTACCTGAACCGAGAACCAGTTATTAAAGGAGCCGAGACCCCTACATAAAGTGCTTCTGTTTACAGTTCCTGAACTTCAGCCATATTGTACAACAACAGGATTGCCATAGAAATTGATGCCAAGCACTGAAGACTTACTCTAATCAAGTTTGGAGAACCTTACTTGTTTTCTTAAGTTGCATGATCAAAGCTATATGGAATAATATTGCCATGTTTGCCTTGACGATTTCTATACTAATATACTAGATTTTCTTAAAGAATGTTGCATTTTATTCAACGCAGCAAGTATTTTTATCATTGCAAAGTAGGAAATATTCTTTAAATCACCTGTTTAACACACCCAAATAACATTTTGCAGTAACAGTCATTAAAAATGTTGGTATGCATTATGTTACAAAAATGAAAAAGATCCAACTGCAATACAGAATAGTTTTGTTTTATTAAGGTTTTAATGACCACAGAGTTTATATATTCACATATACTGTAAAAAGGGCATTTAAGAGTGGATTAGAAAGTCATGTGAACTAAGATTACACAAAAAAACTTTTAAGAAGTACAGTAGCGACAGAAGAAGAATGGCCACACAATGTTTTGCCTATATTGTCAGATTTCCATTCTTGCAAGCTTTGATTGTCACATATTGCATCCAATCCAAGAAATTTGAAAAACAGAGGGAGCTAAAAGTTTATCATTGACATTTTTACAATTTTATTAAAAAACAAAAGCAAACGATTTCTTGATTTGTTATATCTAATTTTAAGATTTGGCTTTTTAAATTAGCAAAAGTATGAAAATAAATTCCCATCAAGTAAAGAAAAATGAAATGTTATAAACGGAACAAAGAAAAATAATTTTATATCTGATTAATTGAGTGTACAGTATATCACAGAACAATGTTTTGTACTTAAATTCCAAATCTTAATACAGCCGACATTAGAGGTGTTGCGAGCTGTCTTACCACTCCGATGACGTCACCGCCCTTCCCTGTGAATAGCAGGGACCACAGCCGTCGGGCTGCAGGGAGATTTCCCTTTAGCTCAGCTGGCTGGGTCCCTGTAGAGTGATGCCGGAGGCCCAGGTTCAAGTCCCCAGCGGTGGGGGGCCAACCTGAGGCGGTAGCGGCAAGGGCGCATGCCCACGTGAACCCGAAAGTGCTACATTGGTTTCAGCAGTGGGATGGGATAGCCCTTCGCCAAGGACGGCAAATTAAGCAGGGGAGAGTGTAACTCATACGGCCGACATTAGAGGCGTTGCGAGCTGGCTTACCAGCGCGGTGACGTCACCGCCATTCCCTGTGAATAGCAGGGACCACAGCCGGAGGCCCAGGTTCAAGCCCGCAGCAATGGGGGGCTGACCTGAGGTGGCACTGGCGAGGGCGCAGACCCATGTGAACCCGAGAGTGCTACAGGACAAAGTAGGAAGAACCTATAAGAGAGATAATGTACAGATTATGCAACAAAAATGCAAGCTACTGCGTATCGTGAGCAAGGACTGCATTATATTATGTATTCAATATCTAGATGAAATTTAAGATTTTGACAGCTAAACCTGAACGTATCGCTTTTTATATCAATTCTTCACTATCAATAATATGGGATTGTTTAGAATTTAAGTCTCAGTTTTTTTAACTGTTGTACATTTTTGCTTATTTCCATATAATGTAGATGCAAGTTTAAATGATTTTCAATTCTGTGCAGTTATTATTTTTTGCTCTAAGTACTGTAATCTTTGTGGTACTGAAGCTGGTTTTACCTAAAAGTATTCTATTTCATTGAAAACTGTGTTCTGAAACTCATGAAATTTTACATGAGGAAAAAATCAGGGGAAAAGGTCATGTTGACTACACCAGCCAGATGGTTATTGAGAAAGAACCAACATATACACATAATAGTCAATTGTTTTTTGTTAATCTCAACAAGTAGGGTTCAGCTTCATGTCAATCAGCTTCGATATAGTAGTCTATGATATGTTTGCGTGTAACAGCAGCTATTAACCGTGCCAAATTGGGAGTTCAAAATAGTGAATTTCGAAAGAAAGGAATATGAAAGACTTTTACTGTTGAATATGGATCTAATTTTATTTTCCAGAAGTTTGTCTTTGAAAAATTACCTGGAAAATCAGAGTAACCAGTATGCATGGTGAACTATTGTAATGACATTTTGCTGGCTGTATGTATCAATGATTTGGACATACAGTACAAGAAGTGCTTCACTTAGTTTTGTATTTTCAGTGGTTTCAGGTGACAATTTACCCAGGGTTAATTAATTTCACACCAGTAAAGCACTACTTGTTGATGAAATCCTGTGTGATGCCAAGCTCAAAATTGCAAATCTGAAGCATACACTACATGGCTCAGAATCTATACTGTAGCTCTTGTTAGGTACAAAAGAGCTACAGTAAAATTAAAATACAATGAAAGTGAAGCAGAAAAAAACTAAGCCTAAAGCATGAAGAAAAAACTTAAAGATGCTCTCAAAGTTTTAAATTAAGAGTGTGTAAGTTGAAAAGTGCATCTAGAAGCTTGCTTCACCAAAAATGTTTTTGCATTGTTAATTTACGGTAAGCTGATGTGCAGTCCATTTTCTCTAACTGTTACTAAAGCAATAAATAAAATGCTTGATATATTTCATAACTAGGGTCTTCAGTTTTTTAAAACAAAATGTTTCCCCCTTAGCATTTGAGTTGTGCAAGACGAGCTAGAGTTCTTAACTACTTTGTATGCCATTTCTTCCAGAGGCATAATGATAAAATGAATTGATTGAGAATTGAGGCTTCCATTTACCTTTTCAAAAAAACGTTTTATTGATGTATGTTTTATGTATCAAGCCCAGGACATGTCATGTGAGCAAAATAAGAACACAAAAATTAAAATGATGTAACCTGAGCATATCCCATGTTTTATTTTGCTGGATGTTTTCAACACTTTGCAGGTGAGTATGTATTATGAGGAAATCTTTGTGCTGCAAACTATCCCAAAAGGAAGAAAATGGGAAGGTTACTGAGCTGGAGAGTTATCAGTTAAATATGTGCACAGTGCAAATAAAGATAAGGTCAGATTAATCAAGAAACAACTGCCAAGGATTTCTTAAACCCTGTCTGTTCACCCAAGGAAATATTTGGATGACCGCCCCAGCATCATTAGTCCTTTTAAGGGATAATGTTGGAAACTTAACAGCACAGTACGGTTATTCATAATGGACCTACAGTAGGATGTTTGACACAAGCTGGAGCTGAATGGAAACTTTTCTTTTTCATTGTGTTCCTGTGGACAGAAAAGCAAAACAACTTTACAGTTTCTGTTTTTTTTTTTAATGGACCTACAGACTTTCCAAGTGGACTTTTGGACTAAGAAGTACTTTATCATGATTCTAACATTATGATCGTTTTCAATACAAGTGCATTATTTTTGTTGCCATGAAGAAATGGAATGCTTTATCGATTTCCCTTTGGATTATAAAAAACAAACACCCCGACCCGAATGAGTATGAGATGGAAGGAATACAACACTGTTTACTTCCTGCAGTGTGAAAGAAACATCTTAGACCTATCTGTTTTTAAAGGAGCTACTTCTGCCAAACTTGTTATTTATCATCCTGTGAGCACTTACTGTGTACTGCAACCTAAGATCTTTGTGATGGCACTAAATTACTGCATCCCTGCCTTTTTGCTGTTTTCTTGAAAGGTTTTTAGTCTACTGGACAGAGTGGGAGTGAATTATTTTGTGATACAATCTTCTGCTGTGTTTTGCTCAAATATTTACATTTCCAATTATGTCATTTTTACATGTAGAACATACACGGAGCCTCATATCTTCATTCTTTTGTGAAATCTTCCTTTAAAAATGAATCTTATAGTTCATGAAGCAATGTGTTTCCATATGCTGTTTGTGGTATTTTTCTGTGCTCTGAAACTTCGTTTTCCACAATGGCAGCCCATTGTTAGTTGAATAATATTAATATGTACTGTACATATAGTAGAACCTTACACATCCAACATTCAAGACATTATGTTATTATGGTAGACTCCAAAAACTTTCATATTCACACATTTCCAAATTATAGTGAATATCAGGAAGGAGCCCTGTAGTAAGACCTTAGGAGTTTAATGTATGTAATTTAAATACTGCTTTTATGTTTTTTTCAGTAGATGCTCCTATTTCTGTTTAAAGACATCGGGCAAGAATTGGCTATTCTAAATGGTCTTTTTCCCCATGACAAACTAAAGTAGTTGGTCATTTAATCCTGGCCTTATTTTGGCTCCTTTCCTGGTATGAACCCCAATGAGATAGCCAAGATTCCCACACACAGAATGAGATGGTTCCATCTGCAAAATCTATATCTTTCTGCCTTTCACAAACCAAAGGCCTGCAAACACAAGATATTAAGCACTTATTTTGCAAATGTAACATTTTGTTTATGTTTAGTTTTGTTTCCCTTTTTTCAGCCAATTATCATATACAGTAAGTGGTGAGGCATCATTTTTAATAAAGAACAACTGTTTTTCACGAAGTGATTTTTTTACGTATCTTTTTGGTAACCACTTAAAGAGTAAAATCATTCAGCAAGTGCATACCATACAGTGTGAGTTTTGATCTGCCTGATACTGTTTCATAGTGGAAGAGTCACTACAAACACATGCATACACACAAACAGTATATACAGATTAGTATACAGTATAATTACACAATTAATCCTTTATTTTAGAATTATATGGGTGCCACGTACTGTATAATGATTAAGTTTACTCCAAAAGGTGATCACTTGATATTGGAACAAATAACAGTCCAGGAGATTGGGTTGCCAATGAGATAAATGGGTTATCAAAGAAATAAACCAACTTAAAGGCTTTTGTGTATGATGCATGCAGTGTATTTACAGTGTGACTGCAGCACCTCCTTTCCAAAACCTAGCTCATTCATCAAGCACATTCTTGATGACGATTAGACGTAGATCAGAAGATATTCAGCACGCTGTCAAATACTCTGAGTTCTGTAGCAGTACACGAAGGACGTACAGTACCTCATCAAAAATGTATTGATGACACAAAATTATTTTAAATGTTGTCAGTCGTTTTTTTTTGTTTATTGTTCCTTTTTGTTGTTTCATTATTCTCACCGGGTTAAAACACTATACATACAACACTATCCGGACCTGGTGTCACTAAGCTGAATTGTGTTCTGTACCCTGCTCCTCTGCAACTTTAGAGTTAAACATCTTGTGGTACAGTAGGTGGCGCAGACGTTTCTTTCATTTGCAAAATGTAACAAATGCTATTCTAGTTGATTAATCGGCCAAATTAAACGAAACACCGTGATAGGAAACAAGGTATCTAAGCTGACACCCAAACGAGTACACGTTCATCAAACATAATTTGCTATAAAGGCTAGAAAGTAATAAACATCCCGGAGTAGGTTGCCTGAAAGTCCAGTTTATGTATATTATCTCGAAAGCATTATCCGATACAAATTATTTTCCTCTGCAATCGTTAATGAGATCACCCGAAAACGAAATGACGCGCTTTCGGAGAAGCTCGCTCCTGAAGATGGTGATCCCCGTGAAATAAAAGACACCCTCCATTTGCAGATTAGGCAGTGGCATTACTCCAGTCAGCCACAAGAGGTTAGCCTGCCTCGCAGCTCACAATTTCAAGCGGCTGATTAAGCAGCTTTCTGTTAATAGATAGACCACCAGCACAAGAGATGATCCGGCTTTACAAACAAACCTCACCGCCCACCACATAATTTGCTTGTTCCCACGGAGAAATAACCTCAAATACGGCGTAATCCACGTATCTGAAAATGGTTTTAGAACAGGAGAGAGTCTTCCGTTAAAAAAAACCCCATTAAACTTCGCCATTTTTGCAGTTCTTTACCATAGATTTCCTTTATTAATAGCTGAAAGCCCAAAGGTAGGTAGTGGAAATGGGTAATATGCAGATATCAGTCATATTCCTAGTACAGTTATGACCTAGTAAAAATGGAAGGCGCCCAAGGTACGCGCTAGAGTACAGCACTGATTCCACCGAGAAAGTGTTTAATAAACGCAATGTACTGTACTATCCATGGTGCTGAAGCAAGAGCGTTTTTTTAATTGCAGCACAATTTCAAGGAGTGCAAAGGAGGTAGATTCTTGAAGTGATTTATATAATGATGATCCCTGGTAGAGAAGAACAAGAGACTCAGATATTGCACTTTCGGATCTGATAACGAAATGCAGAAATCAGTAATTTGGTTCTAGAATATTCCAGCAGAAAGATACTCTATAACATGCGCTTTTTGGCAAAACAATTTATTCCATTTCAGCGGCGATTTAAATGTATTGATCACGACTATGAAACCACCTTTCCTCTGTGCAAACGAAATGTACTGTACAGTACTTCATTGTCTGTTTCATCCGTGGAGCATGAGGAATATGTATGCTTTTTCTCTTACTATAAAGATACGGTTACATAAAGCAAAAAAAAAATGTAAGTACCAACAACAACAACAGCAAAAAAAAAAACAACAACAAGAAATATTCAGGTTTTGGAAATTCCTGTTCGAAATAATGTTTTGCAACATAATAACTATCCCATTCACTTAATCTTAAGGAGACATAAAATCCTAAGACTGAAACCCTGCACCAACGGTAAAGTACTTAACAGTAAACTCATTCACAAATTTATTGTTTGTAGCTCTATACTGTGCATGCAGCTACTGTATGTTTCCAAATATGTTACTCTAGTTAAAAGCATTGGTATATACTGTACTTCTATTTATAGAAAAACTGGTTATAGGATATTCATACCTGTACCCTATCTAAATAGAAGCTTTAGGATAAATGATACTTCTAAAGCAGCACAAAAAGGGCTACACAATGTCTTGTGTTCTTTCAGCCTGCCAGATTTGAAAGATAAACATAACTGCAGCTGTTTGCTTTTCCAGCAACCTATAAACGAATTTATTTGCATAGTGATTATTTGAATTAAGTGTTGAATCTATTAAATGCATCTCTTTAAAATAAATTAGCAATAATTGCTAATCCTAATTACAAAATTGGGAGTAGTAACCAACTAAAACAAAACAACCTTGAAAGAATACTGAAGTAAGATTTTTTTTTGCAAGGCACTCATTCAGGTAAACAAATATGCTGAAATCAGCTAATTAACTCGAGGTACAGTGTATTCTTACCCTACCTACGTTTTTATTGACACCCCAGCCTCCATAAACAGCTTTCCAGATACTGTGAGAATCACTCCAGACTAGACCGTGGGATGTTGAATGGCAATTTCATGAGCTAATGAAATGACAGCAATACAGGAGATTTAATTCTCAGAATATGGATTCTCACAAGACTTTATTCCTACAGATGGAGAAGAAAAAAACAACAACAAAAGAACATTTAAAGTTTGTGTAATCATTTGAGTTTCGTCGCGGTAAACGATGACGTAACAACGAAAAGGGGCTTCTAGGGAATGTATGAAGGGGTTTGTAGGTTTCCCAGTTCGTGAGTTGGTGCCCTGCTTTTGTGAGCGTCAGTATGTCTCTGTATCTGGTGGTGCAATCGAAGGCAGCTAATGCAACTTTAAGGAGCAGGAGGGGCTGGTCCATTAATTCCCACAATTGATTCTCGCTGTGAAAGTACCGGAGCTGCACAAAATTTCTCATACCTGTTAGACGAAGATACGTGAATTTATTTGTGGATTATAAACTATCTTTTAGTTTTCACTTCCTTTCAACTGACAAACATTGGTAGTTAAAACTGAGAAGAAAATACATGTACAGCTGTATCTTCTACCCCCTTCTTTTTAGATACAGCACAGCATTTACTCTAACGAATTCTTGGAATCGTCTTCTCATAAATATGCCCAAACTACTGGTTTATTTCTTACTTCTGTCGGTCTTCCATGCATGGTAAGTGGCTTTTAAATTCCTTACCTTTTAATAGTTCGCATCTTAAATCACTTTGATGGGCGCATTTTCTTAATGACTGTTTTTGGGAGATACTGTACTACAGCAGATATAATTTGCAGTCTCTCGCAGAAAACATGTATAATTAAATGCGTTTACATTTTAGGAATATGTTAATGTCCTGGAAATTATATTACATGTCGTTTTTTGACTGAATTCATAAAAATCTGTTTTTTTTTATCTAGCAATTTAAGATAATGTTGTTGTTAGAATTAACATTTGAATAGTAATTAATGATTTGGAGGTCCCCTCGGTTTTCTATCACAAACATTTATGTTGAATTTACATTTTCTAAAAGAAGAACCTAACTGGATTATATTAATTACAACTAAGAATTTCACATAAATCATTTTGCTTCACTTATTACAGTTCCCTGAAATTTTCTTTAGACTCCCCAAAGACCTAAATGTTAAAGAGTTATTGGAGAAGTTGTTTGTGACCTTTTACTTTTTCTCTTTACTCTCTGTGAAAAAATCAGGTGTATAAACTGATGGGTAATCGTGCTATACAATATTTGAAAAGGTCTATACAGGAATAGTTTTTAATTGTAAGGGGTCATTAAGTAATCTGACTTATAAACTATGCAAAGCATCTGCTTTTTTAACTGTTGGGCAGGTTGCCCTGGTAACCAGCTGTGTGATTGCAATTGTGCTTCCAATTGTACCACACAGGTATTGCCAACTGTAAGTTTTAAATCAATTGCTTGATATGTCCATTGGCATGTACTGTACATGCAAATTTAAGGGGGATCTTGTGGTTTAAGCTGGTTTATTTTACCAGGGCATTTTTTTTTTGGCTAGAGAATGGATTTGTATGTGCATTTATACAGCACAAACCTAAAAGCAAAGGTTATAGTTCAAATGCCTTGGGACAGAATACAGAACTAAAGCAAGTACAGTTTGACTATTGCAATTACATTTAGTAATGTAGTTCACAAAATGTATGCTTGTTAATAACTGCATTTGTACATCTTTCCTTGAAACCGTTTTGCAGCCTTAGTTCTAATTGACCTTCTATTCCAATGAAATGACTACAAATCAGCCTCTCAAATACTTTTCAATAAATATTCTCTGTTTTACATAAATTCTGTGCAACAAGTTTTAACAGACTAAAAGCTGAAGCGTACATATACAGTACCATAAAGTATATGTATTTGAACCTGCAATGTGACAACAGTTAAATTATTTGGCCTGTTAAAATGATACTGTAACTCAGATACATTCAAGTTATAACACAAAGAGAAAACATTCTTTAATTAAAGAAATGTCACATCTTTTTCACTCACATCACGCAGAAGCATAAACAGTTTTTCTAATGCTTCACTATTTTTTCTTCATTCTATTGTAGTTCCCAGACCATTGAATATGAGGAGGAATATGAGGATGTAACTGTGAACCAGATGCTGGCTCCGAAAACCCAAGAGACAGATGCCACACAAATATTGAACAATTTATTAAAGGAATATGATAAGAAACTTCGACCAGATATTGGAAGTGAGTTCTTGCATGTACTTTGTTGTGTGGGTGAGTGGGCAAGGAATGCAAATAATAACACAAACCAGTCTTGTATCTACAGTACATTTATTTGTATATTTGGGCAATTTTAGACAACGAATACGGTAACTGTGATTTATACAATAGAAATAATGATGCCTTACAGTAAGTATTGGGTTTTATTTAGTTTGTTTTTGATGTAGAAATTAATTTCTACAACCAATTGCAACAACACATCATCAGGAGGGTAAAACTAACCTGTCTCACTACGGTCTACTCCCAGCTCACGTTCCCTATTAGTGGGTGGATTGCTGACAGTGAACGTAGGTCTGACAAGTTGCAAAAAATAACTGCCATGACCCATGAATGTATTGAAAATGTTGATCTTTTTCTTTATCCAAAAAAATGCTAAAATCAAAACTGATGCTGCTTTTCCATTGGGTACATAAATCAGCACAGCTGAGAAAGCAATTTGTCATAATGACCGTGAAGCAACTATAATACCATGACAATAAAAGGTGAGGTAGAGGTACTTAGGAGCAAGAATGGGTGAAAAATGATCCGTGCACAATGTCTGTGCAGGTGCTGTGCATTATGAATGGAAGGGACTCCCCGTAACTCTTTCTTCGGTGCTATTTATAGCATTTTGACAGGAAAGCACTTGTCAGATGGCATTCCGAGTAAACCCATTTTCATGTTTGTCTCTATGACTACACTAAAGCTAGTGGTAGAGAAATTGAAAAAGATGATGAGTTATGCTTCCCAGTTGTGTCTTTTACAGTAATAATATATTTCTCTTAGATTGAATGTGTATAATGCATTTATTTTCACCAGAAAATATGAATTGCGAGTGCCATCCGAAGGAGTCAGATTACCTAAAGGAGAGATAAACTGGTCTCTAGCTGGTTAGTTTGAAACGAAAAACAAAGTCATTCAGAAATCTAACAATAGATAACACACAATTATTTTTCTTATTTAACAGACCACTATCAACGTTTGAAGCTATTTGTTTTCATTCTAAGACACAGTATAAAACAGTGCAAAAGATTTACATTGCTGTTCTACATACAATAATCAAAACATAGCCCTGTAGAACAACTATTTAGGGAGTTTAGCTTTCCGGTTTTCATCAACTGGCTGTACTACTGTATAAGGTGCAATCCAAACCTCTTTGCATGAATACTCCACTAATTTTACATTCTTTTTCATGAACAATAAATAGGAAATAAAAAAAAATATGTCTGGCATGATAAATCTACAGTTTTACAGTTCTACTGTATATCGTCATGTGCAGCTCAGAGGTGACTGATTGGGACTAGTGGAGGAGTCATTGGTGTGGCCTTCTTTTACCTTTGCAATGAAAAATATTGTTACTGCTGATGGGGATGATACTTGATAACTGACTGGAGCTGAGTGGCATTTATGCATGCAGGATGTTCCAACCAAATCATATTGTGATCACGTGTTAATACACTTCAAGGAAACAGAAATACAGTTCAAGCATACAGTACAGATATGAGTGAGCTTGACGTACCATAGATACAATACACTGAGACAGAACCATGCATGTGATGGAGAAAGCAGACATGTATCTTAAATTTTAAGTCAAATTCCAAATACAGAAGTATGTACTCCATTTTGTATCAGGCAGTCTTGTGTGCAAATTATGTTGCAGAAGGATGGTGCAGTATTTATGCAGGATTAGTCCTGCTGTGTTTTTGTGGTACTGGCATGAACCTAGGCCCTGTGAATGAACTGTACTGTATGTGTATGAACATATTGTGCAGTACATCTAAACAAACATAAATAGAAGGTGCAGGACATTTGAAAACATTTTACCCAGCACTTTTTGCACCAACATTTTCTTCCTATCTCACACAGTAGTAGATAAAATAAATGGTCTGTGGATAGCAAAGAAGCCCAGCTAAGCAATGCTTTTCATATTGCCAGAGCACATCAGGTAGCTTTATCAAACTTGACAAGGGATGTAATAACATGATGCTATAGTCGCGACCTATTTTTAGTATTTCCCATAATTTTCTTGTAACAATAGTCCTGTATGTCCTGATTTGTGTGGGGGAAGTGGGTAACAAGTACCCTGAGGGAGAAAAAGGACAGGTGTTTATATACTTCATCCATGAAATCATCCATTCTTTTGAAAGCGTTATAAGCAACACTCTTGGCACCTCTGAGAATTCAAAGATCCCTGTAGGGAAGGTTTCAATCAGTGTATGCACTTTTATAAAATGGAGACTGAAGGATAAGTTTTCAACAGAAAGGATGTCTGCCATTATCTTTCCATAACAATTCATCATACTGCCAATGTCAACAAGCCCACTACTACTTATGAAGTAGTGGGTATATCTGACACTTTTTCATTATAACATTGATTACTCATTTCTTCATTTTCTTTTCATGAAATACTGCCCATAATCTTAAAATGGCTCCTTTGGATAACTGCTGTTAGTTTGGTTTGAAGAGCTTCAAAGGTATTGCAGGTTTGTATTGAGTCAAGACGAAAGGAATTTTCAAATAAAATCTACCTAAATCTATTAATCAAAAACAGCATTTTCACATGCATTTTCCCCTTACTTTCTTTGAATGTGTTTTTTTTCCTAAAGAAAGAATCTCTTTAGTGTTTTTGAGAGATACTGGTATGACAATGATAAAATTGTTTTCTGGAGAAGTAAATGTGCCATGCTTTAGAAACACCTTTAAAATGTTGTATGCTCATATTTTTTATTCACTTGAATATCTGGGTGCTTATTTTATTAATTATATTAACATTTTAATGTTTTTCTGCATTGATATTTGTCTACCTTTTGGGACGGACATGGTTACATTTAAGTTATGATGTATCATCAAGTTTTTTTCATGAGTTCCACACTCCATCCGGAGATTCCTCAGAATAATTAAAGTGTCCCAATTAGCCTTAATTGAATTGCTTAAACCATTACCCAGGGGTTTTTAAGGGTTAATGATTGAAAGGCACCATGATAAATTGTGACTCTCAAGGAACAGGCTTGAGCCTCTCTGAAAAATGGATAGGGGCTACTGTATTCATCCCTTTAAATGATCATTAGCAGTGATGGAGACTTCACTATATCCCATTTTAGTGAAAACTCGTCATTGCCTGCCAAGTGTGATTTATTATTGACTGCAATGACCTTAAACACTATATACACTAAATATATATTAATTCTGTTGAAAATAATATATATATATATGTTTGTTTGTTTTGGACATCTCATTTAACTAGTTGGAAAAATAGTAACAATAATATCTAAAACTGCTGGGAGGGACCAATGTGGTAAAACTGCTCTTTTTGGCATATTTGACTGGGAATCAATTTATGGATAATTTTAAAGGAAAAATTTAAAGGATATTTAATATGATTAAAAATTAACACCAAAAGAAAATCTGCTGTACAGTAGATTACAGTAGGTGACTAGTTATCACCTAGACCCCTACAGAAGAAAAGTGTGAAAATACCACTCACATACAGTAAGATGAGATCACTTTATTGGCCATATACAATTTGTTGTTTTTCTTTTCACATACCCCAACTTGCTCTCCATGAGACACAAAGACAGGAAGAGAAGCTTGGGATCAGAGCAGCATGTCAGCCATTTATACAGCACCTCTGGAGTAGTTGGGGGTTAAGGGCCTTGCTCAGGGGCCCAACGGAGTAGCATTCCTCTGCCAGCCACGGGATACAAACTGGCAACCTTCCAGCTGCAGGCGCAGATCCTCTGCCACAGAGCCACCACACTGCCAGGTGTGTGTCATCTCCACTTTCCTCTTAAAGACTGAAGAGATTTAGCACTAGTGATACCGAATACTGTTCTATACTTTGGCTCTACCTATTCTACTGCAAAAAAGATGTGTCCATCAAAGTACTCATTCGGGTCACATTCACAAGGGTAGTTGGTCCTTGGGCAGGGGGCTGGGAGAGGCTCACAGCTCACTCACTAGCTAGATTCGCCTCACAATTCTAGTCTGTTGCTCTGCTAATTGGATGTTGCAGTTTACATCCTTCATCTCGGTTTCATCACGCCCTGTTCTGTCATCCATGACGCTGTCAGCCAGCCCAAATTTAAAATAAGCAGATCTGCACACCCAAAGAAGACTCTGCAGCCGAAATGTTGTGTTTCTTCTCTTTTCAGCATGGAATAAATCTTTACTTGTTCCTTTTCAGCCTACGCATGCTGACACAGCTTGCCTACTTGAACTACTTCAGTCTACTGTACTCGTACTTGTGGAAGTAACAAATCACCACAAAAACAAAAGAACTTTGTTTTTGTGTATTTTTCCATTGAATATAAGATGTGGGACCCCACAATTACCTTGCAACCTGAGCAGAAAAAAGTCTCAACTGAACAGAGGGTAATTTTGTCTCCTCTTTTACTTCTCTATGGTTGTTGGCTTTTATTATATGGAGCAAATGATTTAAGATTATGTGGCAGTAATTGGGTTCCATTAGATGAAATGATCCTGTAAAGCCTGTATGGATATGATTGACGTAAGGGTCACTGTACCTTATTCTGCACATGAAATTGAGTTTTAATGTTTGCTGAAACATTCTGTAGCTCCCTTGGTTATTTTTGTGCAGAAAGGGGATATTGACTTCCTGCTGAAAAATGGCATGACAGATAAACATCTCCTCATCCTGCTGCCTGCTATCCAGGATAAGGTTAAGATACACTTTGGGGGAATAGCTTGCAGTGAGAAAGTCATTAAGCTGGTTGAACATTGCTTGTGGAAGTCCTCTCGTATTGAGTTCAAAAGCTGCCTGACAAGTTTGTTTATTGTTTGGAAATTAACGTACAGTTTGTACTATTGTGAACCAAGTGTTTTTTCCCCAATTGGTTCAAATGGAATCATATGCAAGATCCATGTTATAAACAAGGGAAATTGGTTCTAGGAATGAGTCACCCTCGGTCCAGGAAGGGAACCACTGGAATGGTCTGTATTGAAGTCAACAATTTCTACAGTATGTAGCTCTTTTCAGAAGGGGGATATGCATGTCTGCATCTTGTTGCAAGGTGAAGGGTGTCTCTCCCTGGTTCTCTGTAGTTCGAGCTGGATCTTGACACAGACTTACACCATCACCTTCTTGTGTGTCACACCACAGAGGTGGTTGCAAATAATGTTTTTGACAAGATGGGAAAACATATTTGGACAAGCCCCTTCCCCTTTCTCATATAGCCTGCCTGGTTCTAGACAATTATTGATTTATAACCCAGGCCTTTTGTTTAAAGATGGATCAGTTTCAGGAATTACTGTATAAGGGATTTATGAAGACGTGGATCACATAAAATCTGAAACAGCATTACTATTTTGTCACCTGACCTTGCCAATCAAGGTTGATGGTAGGATGGGGGACCTCCCACAACAAATGTTAGTTGATGTTTAATATAATACTGGAAATTAAAAATCTGAGACAAAATGATGCATTTGTGTTCATAATAATGTCACGGATGTCGGAAGGACGAACCGTGGAATGACAGGAGAGCGAAAAAATGCTATGTGTAGTGGCGAGACGGGGGTTAGCCCGGGCTCAGCTGTTCAGGAAATGCCGTATAGAAACCTATGCCCTCAGGTAGTGGACATGGGGCGACCCGGTGCTAGCCAAGTTTCATGACATTCGAATGTCAATGCTGAGCCCCGGCAGAATGAAAGACCCGGAAATATATAGTCCCAGAGAGAGAGAGAAACACCAGAAGGACAGCAAAGAAACGGAAATGAGAGACAGGACAGAGAAGGAGCGCCCTCTGGCTGCAGAGGGCGTGACAAATAATACACAACTTATAACAGAAACTAAAGATAAAGCTAAATATACATGTGGAGTAAGAAACGTGTTTTTCCCTGGAGAAACCCAAAGAGCAAAAGGATGTTGAGGATCCCACAATATTTCACAATACACATTTCTATACATCTTAGTCTACATTTAATTCCTTGCCAGATACTATACATGTAAGTACATATTAAAACCTTAAGACAAAGATTTTTTTTTCTAGCAGCTGCAATATCACATTACTGTATTTTGTGTTAATCCAGAATACACAAGCAAAATTACACTGTCAAGCATTAGGACAATGTATTGCAGCAACAATGGTGCCCTGTCAGTAGGAGACAGGACTGAAGCCTATGGACCTGTGGACTTAATTACTATAGAGGAATAATAGGAGCCCAGGCTGGGAGTTATGCGTTCTGCTTGTCCTGTTGATGATATTCTTGTTCCTTACTTATTAGCACGTTAGTTGAGTGTGGGAATTTGGGTTCATGGTGGTGAAGCAATATAACTATTAGGGTAAGCAGGTGGAAGTATGAGAGATTGGCCCTACAACTGTCTCTTGATATAGCTATAGATTTATACTTGGATTCCACAAGAAAATAAGAGTTGAGCGCAAATTCAACTCTCAAAATCAAGCACACTGGCAGCAAGATGTAGGCCCCATCTGATTGGCTGGAGCAAGAGGAGACAGAAATTGTGGATCTTTGACAGGACGTGATGGGCTTATGTGTTACTGTGGTCTGTCCAGCACTACTGTTCCCTTCACGGTAAGAACTGCACCGACTGAACTATCCTCTAGCAGGAGATTTTATTGCCGTGAGTGAAGTTACGATCACTTCCTGGGTAGTCAAGGCTATTAGGTGGTTTAAGGAAAAAAGAAGCAGCAAAGGAGGCCAGCCTTTGGTCTGGCCTGTAGATATACAGTATGGGAATGGTAGTAAGGTGGTATGAAGTGAGTTATGAAGGGAGGAACGAAGCCATGTGAGACTTTATGGGTTTGCCTGTGTTCTCGCCCAAGGGTGAGCACAAGCCTGAGCCTATAGAAGAACTGGTGGTCTGCCTTCTGACTTCCTTTGACTTTCTCACTTGCCTCAGGCATTCCTCATTTGACAAGCTGGGAGCTCTACAGTGTCGTAGTGGAGGAAGTTAGCAGTGCGTAGGGAAACCGTCACATGTTAGGAGTCACTGTTCGGCATAAAAACAAGTGGTGTTCATGCTGGCTTAGTGTAGCCTACCCAAATCTAGCAACACCAAGCTACTACCTCTTGGGAATCCCAAGAAAAGTTGACTGATTACATTACCCAGATGTGGACCTGCAATCAGTGGACCATAGGGTTCATCCTGAAATGTCAGCTGAGTATATTTACTGGTTGAGCCACATGCAAAGCTCCCAAAGTAAACCGTTTTGAGTAATATTCACTGTAATGTATTTAAAAAAAGCACCACATTCATACTAATGATTGATGTATTTTGTAATTGAAATAATGAAGTAACGATGACTAGTTTCTCTCAGAGACTTTATAAGCAAAGTACCAAACACTTCCAAACAAAAGGAAAAAAATACATAGCATGCAACAATAAAGAATAAATAAATATTCTGATTAGAAAGCTTTCTATTTCCTGTTATACTTGCCAGATCATTAGGGAGACAAGCCAAAAATGGCGTATTGAAAACAATGCACAACTGAAAGGATCCTTCTCCTCTGAAAAGAGAGAGAAATAAATTGTTCTTTTAGTTTGTACTAAGTACCTTTCCTGATTTTATTCATATGCATTTGCAATACTATTAAAATAGCATAGTATAACATTAAAATTAAGCATCACAACAAAGGAAATCTGGCTTCTATTAAAATGGGAATAATTTTCAATAAATGTCAATTTTATGTGCTATCTGTCTAAAAGCGGAAAATATTTTAAGATTAATGTAGGTTTAAAATGCTTTTGTGTCATGGAATAAGGAAATGGAAACCTGTCTTATTGAACTATTATTTTGTGGTTGGATATGTTTTGATTTTGTTTTTACAGTGTGCTGTGATAAGCAACAAACAATTTTCATGATAAAAAACACATAAAACCCTAAACAAGATACATTTTTATAGCACTGGGAGCTGTAATTGCCATTTAGTTGGTTTTACAGGTAGGGCCCTTGTATTTAGAGCAGAATTGTATAATACTGTAGGCTAATGTGAGATGAAGTGAGAGGAACAGAAACAATAATGAATTTTAAGTGTTAGATGGAAAAAGACTTTGAGGCTGTTTTATAATACAATACTGTTACAAACTACAGAGGAGTGGAAAATAGAGGGTAGGAAATAAAATAATTACATTTATCACTCAGGTATTCTTATTTTAAATTTTGATGCATGTGAGCTCATTTTCTGGTACTTCTCTGGTGATGGAGTAATAATTTCAGAGTCAAAGCTTCAACCGACAAATACAAATGAACTCATGCTTGTTAAATTTTATGACCCACTCAGCCGTAACAATACCTATTTATTTTGATTATTTGCATATGGAAGTTATATATGGATATATGGAAGACACATTGCATTCTTAGTTTTTGTTTGTGTGGTAATTGCTGTGTGATATATGTACGTTTTGAAGTCAGATTTAACTTCATATGGAAGTTCTTATGACAATTTGGCAAAATGTCAAATTTGACATTCTCTTAGTGTTGGTTGTTAATTTTCTTTAAGGTAAATAATACATTTACTTTTGGTAAAACAAACCACTTGTATAGAGAAATGCTTCAGAGCAATAATTAAAGCTGACGTACGGTGAGTGCAACAAAAACAGACCAAAGATATATACTGTACAGTGCACTTCTTCTACAGTTTTTGTGTTTGTGTGTCACCATCCCATCCTGACCAACATTTATGTACTCATTTCAGAATCAGAATCACCTTTATTCAACAAGTACATGTCATGTGCAGTACAAGGAATTTACTCTGGTGTACATGGTTCTGCAAAAACATTCTACATACTATATTTCATAGACAAACAAAACCAATAAACATCTTTAAGACAGCGCACAGACAATATTACTAAGAATTCTGATTAAGCAAAAAAGACAGCTCTAGGAAAGAAGCTGTTCAAATACCAGGTGGTTCTGGTTTTAATAGACCAGTTGCATCTTCCAGAATGTAAGGAAACAGGTGGTAACCTGGGTAGGAGGGGTCATTAGCAATCTTTCCTGCCCACTTCTTTGCTCAGAAATTGTACAAATTATCAATAGATTGAAGGTGACAGCCAATGACCCTCTCTGCAGAGTGAACCACACACTGAAATTTGCCTTCGGGGTGGGCAGACACATTGCCGAACCAAATACTGTGCTTACAGAGGCAGTCAGAAGACTCTCAATAACTGAAAAACTGTATTAGAACTGGGTGAGGGATGCCTCATACATTTACAACTTAAGGCTTTCTCTGAGCATATTAAGGTACAAGTTTTTAAACGTTTCTCGTTATATGTGCTACATCATTGTATTATAGCAGTCGTATGCTCAGGCCTGGGCTGGACATTGAGGCTGGTGGGTTATATTGTATATATACTGTATACAGTAGGGTCATTAGAGGAGTACTGTATAAGAGGGTGATTAGAGGGTCATTAGATAATGATAATATATATTATCATTAGAAGAGCACCATAGGTATCTTTATTAGGACAACAGATCTTCCTTATCTATATTAATGATCTAGACTGTGGTATAATTACTATAAACTAGTTAAGTTTACAGGTGATCCCAAATTACTGTAGGAGGATTAACGCTGATTTTTGGAGATGCAAAGATAATTCAAATATATAAGACAGATACAGTATAAGCTTGAAACACTGAGCTTCATAAAGCCATGTACTGTACAATATGAAGCTGTTGGTGAAGCTGATACTTTGGTTTCCTTCAAGAAATAACTGAATGAGATTCTTGGACAAATAGGTTACTAATTACCAAAGTAATGTCGCATCTCATTTTCTGCATTTCTGTATTTTTGTCGATTGTTGGTTATCTACTTATCTACCGTGTTATGATGGATGTTTCCTGTAATGTGAAGGAATAGCAATGAACAAGTGTCTAAAATAACAGGACAATACAATTTTCTATTTTTTTTATGAACTATCATTTTCTTTACACAGGTGGTATGTATCATTCTCCAGTAAAGATTTATCTAGAAATTGTGCATCATCTAATAATAAAAAAATAATAACTGAAAAGCTGACATTTCATTTTAAAAAAGCTTTGACTTTTCTTCTTCTGCTCAAAACCAAGTTTTGATCATTTTCTAACATTTAACATTTTTATTTTCATATACTGTAGCATTTATCAGATTTATCATTTTCTAGCAAGAGTGTTCAAAGCTAGGAAACTACAACAAGGATATTTTTTTTAAAAATATTGTTTTGTACCCGTCATTCCAAAAATACCATAATAAAAAAATAAGCAAATAAGTAAAAAACTTGCTAGGTGCACTTCAACATCTGGGTCCCAGAAAACACTTAACAGAGGAAAATGTTTGAAAGGGAGAAAGTCTACCCTTTAAGGCTGCTTTTAGACTTTAAGGCTGGGATTGCACCAGTCTGCTTCAGACATCTGTCTTCTCTACATCTGCAAGAGCCAGCACAGTATGTAAGTAAGGAGGGCAAGCAGAGTAAAAAGGTATTAGTTGTGCACCTTTATTAGTCTGTTTTTCATTGTACCATTGTTGTAGTGGCCTTATTATGTCAGTTTCTTTTTGGTTGATGTGGGGAACCCTATAAAATGGGTCAGTCTACTACATATGGTACATTCCGCTACATGGAATAGTTACGAATGGTTTGAAAAGCTTGAGATTATGAAATTCAAATCAACCTTGTGTTACACAGGACATGTAAAAAAGGACGAAACTATTTAGGCATTACTTTGGCTAAATAGCAGCTGTCAAATGCAATAATATAGCAGACATTTCAGCTTCAAAGACTTCAAGGTGCTATTCAATTTTCCTTCCAGAATTAATGAAATATCATTGTTGTGTAGCTGTTTTAAATGTCGGATCAGAAATTAATGTCTGCTTTCTTTTGACTTCTCATTGTTAGCACACTTATGACTGCTTGGAGACTTGTGTCTATCACCATATTGAATACCAGTTCAGTTGTGATGCCTCCATGTACAGTAGCCCTGCATCAGTAACATCTCATGCTTATTATCTAAGCGTCACCCAGCATTTGTGTGAATGACTGAAGTGGTTGAAGAGTTCTGAATCATGTAGAAGTGCTCAAGTGCACCACATTCAGACAGCAACGTTAAAGTGATTTTTTTGCTCTGCATTTTGTGGGATGGGAAATTAAAGTTGCAAATGGAGAAGTTTTGAAATAATGAAGATATACTGTAGATGAATTATTGAAATATGCTATGTGAATTAAAGTAAAAGGGAAGAAAGAAAGGTTTTTTTTCTTCTGACTTACTATATCATTCAATACAACATTATTCTAACCAGATTCATATTTAATGTTTACTGTCTTAGATATTCCTCTATGAAAAATTATGTACAAAGGGCATATTCCACAGTAAATTGATTAGTTGGGCAATTTTAACTGAATTTTGTTTCCAGGAAAAATCAGGCCTGTTAATTAAAAATGATATTTCCCCTTTATTTATACCTGCCTAATGTGTGACATTAGTTTATTCATGTTTATTAAGAAGTTCAGTTACACAATAATTGATACATACTGTAATCCCGAGAGTACCCTGGCACCAAATAATTAGTGCATTACTAGCATTTTCAGTATGAGGTCATTAAAGTTATGTTTTAGTAATCCTTGGAATTAGACCTTAACAAAGTTTAATAAATAATGCATAAAAACTACACAAATCTTCATATACTGTAACAACAATTAGAAAAAACAATATAGACAATGGAGTGTCATTAAAAGAGATGAAAGCTTTTTGATGAAAATAGCATCTTTAGTACTAGTTCTATAGTATCTGTTGATGTTTTCCAGAAATCATTTTAGATTTGCATGTCCTAAAGTGTTCAACAGTGTATTTTGGCTTTATGTGTAAGATAATATCTCTATATTAGAGATTATCTAAAACTGTTTAAATTTTTTTTTTCCCATTAATAACTATTTATTAACAATCTTAATTGATTTATATTAACATTCAGTATTATTAACAGTGTTATAAACATTTCTTTAAAATATTATACACTCCCATTCCTAGGGTTAGGGATATTCAGGATATGATTAGGATCCGGGTTTGGAAAACATCCAGTCAATCTACAGTGAAGGCTGGTTATCGTCATTGTCACTCTATTAATATTATAGATTTTTATCTAAAGTGTTTATTTATTAATGCCATTTGTATTACATGTATTACACGTGGTCAGGGATGTCTGAAATAAAAAATATATAAACCCCTACCTCTAACAATGTGACCGACTGATATAACAGCAAATGTTGTTAGTACTGTATAATCCACATTAGAGTATGAAATCAAGTTACAATAAGCATGTCTTATTTTTATTTATGCTTTTAAATATGCATGGATTTAAAATGGTACATGGATACGCATAAAAACATATTCATATGCATGCACTGTAGATAGAATAGTGCAATAAAAAGCATATGTCTATTTGATTTTTTTAGTCTTATTAAGTATACGGATCAGTAAGAAAGTCTATCTCAAAGATGCCCTCCTTCCTTTCTTCTGTTCATGGTTATTAAGTCTGTAGCATTTTTGTAAGGAGTCATATTACAATGCGGGGCTGTTTCATTGGAGGCTTTATCATTTCTGTATGTTATGGCAAAGTAATGACCTATTTAAGATTAAGAACTTTGTCACTCTCTTTAATTTTTTTAAGGTATTTGCCATCGGGCTTCAATAACAGTGAGTCAGAATTTCCAATTGCATTCAAATCTACCTTTGTATTTTCATGCAAAATGCATTTACTTAGACAAGGCTGAAATTTATCAAGCAATATTGTTTGGAAATCCCATAATCCTGCAGGTGTGTAAGAGATCTGTTGCTATGATTTGCTATTCAAGGTGTGCAGCTCGGCACATTAAAATTTGCGGAGGTGGGAATGGGCATTAGGGAAGACGTATCTGCTGTATGTCTTTGGAGGATTATCTATAATTATTATAGATTTTGGTGGAAAGGTGTGGGTGGACCCAGATGATTTCTCTTACAAAAAAATAGAGGAATCTGCTTCACAGAATTGATTGCATGAGACCTCATTTTAGTAATGCAGTTCAGAGGATGTCATTCAGATATAATTAAAAAAAATTGGTGGAGGGAGGTGTTTCATGGGCAACTGATGCTTTTTTCTCCGGTGTATATAATTTAAATAAATAAGTTAAGTTTTAAAAGCATGAGATGGAACCCTTTGGTAGGGTCTGTAGCAGCTAGGAGTTGTGCTACTTTTCTAACCTCCTCGAAAAATTCTGTGTATGCTGAAGTTCCCAGAAAAGGACATCATGGGGTATTTTATGCCTGCTGAAAAAATTCCTCAGGCTCATAAAGAATCTGACAGATGGCATTCTTAGAGCTTTAGCCTACCCTCAGGATGTGCTACCTCAAGTATAGCACAGATACAAGCTCAAAGAAACTGGGCTACATGCACACAGTAGGGGATTGTGTCTGTCTTTGCTGTTTATAGTTTTAAATTGAATTCACTAACAGATAAATAGTTTTAACATATTAATATGTTTTTGTTTTCCCATATAAAATGTTCTGGCTAAAGAAAAAAATATGTATTTTCATCAAAGGATTGCTGCAATTCCAGAATGTCTCAAATCATTTGGGTCAGATTATCACTTTTTTCTCTTTTCTTTACCACAATACACCCTTCTGAGACAAACTTATACCTTATTGCCTCACTTCCCCAAAAAACAGATAGGATTATGTTCTTAGTTGGAAAATACAATACCTAAATTAAAACAGCTTCTAATATTTAAGTGCTCATATTACTTTTTGTTTCTTCTTTTGTCCTTTAACTGTTTTTCAGCAAACCACATACTTTTTAAGTGCTTTGGAAAGATTCCCTCTCTTATTCTTAAACCCCTAAAGTGTAGCTTTGGCCTTGTGCTTTGGGTCATTGCTGAAAGATGGATTTTGCCCTAGTTGTAGATTAGATTAGGAAGCAAGTTTTTCTCTACGTTTGGCCAGTACTTTGCTCCATCTATGTTATTATCAGTTTTAACAAGCTTCCCAGTCTCTGCTGATGAGATGCAGATATATTATATACAGTAACATAATGCTGCCACCACAGCAGGGCATGGTGTTGACTGACTTATTCACTATATTGGATTTGCATTAGATGTAAAGCTCTTCATTTAGACCAAATACTGTAGCTCCAGTTTTGACCACAAAACCATGTGGGTTTTGAGATGTTTTCTTCATTTCCATCAATGTGCCCTTTGTAATATGATAGGGATATTGTCGACTAATGGACATTGTTGGTTACCTCAGCCACTGAACTACATGTATTTCAAAGTCACCATTGACATCAGAGCACCAACTCTAAACATGCCTAGTTCAGATTGTCATCCTGATGTAGGCAATGTGTCTTCCACTTTTTAACGAATGAGATATTAAGGGTCTGTGAAATGTTTTCATACCCTTCTTCTGATCTGTGCCTTTTATACAACTTTATCCTTGAGTTGTTTGAAAAGCTTTTTGATCATCACTTGAAAGGTTGAAATTCACTGCTTAGTTGAGAGACCTTAGAATGATAGGTATATTCATTCTGAGATCATACTGTATACAGTACACCACTATTATTGCACACAGACAGATGCCATTCAACTAATTGTGTGGCTGTTTTGGGTGGTTTTGTGCACAAATGATTTTTTAAAATTGATTATGTTAATTAGGTGGTGTATATAACAAATACTGTATATACAGTACTACTTCAAAATGTAATGATTACAAACTTTGAAACAACAAATATGAAAACTGCATATTTCTGAATACTTTTTCAAGACAATGTACTGTATAATAATATGAAAATACAACATTGTGGGCTGAGTTCATTATCATTTCCAATGTGGAGCTGGAAATCAAATTTTCTCCTTTTGACTTTTATCTTCAGCTTTATTTTTAACAGTCATTCACAAATTACATTTGAAGGCAAATATGGTCATTATGAATAAATATACTGAGAGGTATTCTATAATACATTGACCCATGTTTTCTTGCAATATTGAGACCATTTATTGTGTAACTCTTTGGAGCATGTTGTATTATTTTGGCTTATACCATATGTGACAGGTTAAGGTTGGAAAGGAGGCCTGACATTAGGCACAGGTGTTACAGTATGTCCTGAGTATTCCCAATGCATAAAAGGGTGTGGTATTCACAGCTCCCTTTGTCTTTCATAGGATGAAAATCTCAGGTCTTTTTGAATATGTAAATTCTAGTCTTAGTTCTAAATCTCTGCATGTACTGATTGTAATTGAGATTTCAAGCAATGTGATAAACATTTAAACAAGTGACTTGGTCAGATGTGATTTTAAAACATTAAATTGCCTAAACACGGTCACATACTTTGTTGGTGCTTAGAATTATTAATGTACAGTATTTACAAGTGCCTTGAAAATTGAACCAGAACACTACTGGTTCTTATTTCTCTGCATTTTATTACAATGTATAGTGATATTCAACCATTGAAACAAACTTTATTTTGGCCACATAATTTACAGTACTGTCTTAGAAAGATAGAATAGTGTTTGATTACACATTGGTTTTACTTATGTTCCCTACAGACCTTTCTAAATTATAACATTTATAAATTCAAACATTTATAAATTAGAAATCTTGAGAAATATTTACTCTTTCATTCATATGGGAAACATAATTATGATATAAAAGTCTTGGCAGACAGGTCATTAATTTAAAGTTCATTTTTCCCTGCAGGGACAAATTGAATTTCTGTCATTCCTCCAAACAGGGTGATTTGTAATATCAGAGGTTGGAGAAAAAGACATGTTTATCATAGATGTCTGTCATGATTAAAAGCCATATCCTCTTTTATTCTATTTATGTTGCAAAGCTCTAGATTGGCAATTGACTGAAATCTGATATGCAAAGATATTTCTTTAAAACAGCAAATGCACATCTCAATTCATAATGTACAAGATGCACAAGACCCCTAGTGTTCCAGATATGCATTTTGCCTCCTATTTTATGTGAAACATTATTTTTTTCTTTTAGGATAAAAACAGAAATATCATATTTATAGACTTCAAGGATAACAAAGCTATTTGCTTTTTGTTAATTATGCATATTTAATACCATATCAGTTTATTTGTAACCTTAATAAAATGTAATTAAAAGCTGATACATGATGAAAATCTAGGTATGCACTGAATATTTTTAATCAATAGTGTTAATGACACAATCCAAGAGCTTAATTCATTACAGCAATTTTCCAAACATATCATTCAATACCATTTGACCGGGGAGTTAAACAAGTTGCTTTTGCAAATTCAACTTTTTCTTATGCTGCTGTAGAACTCTGCAGCTGTAGATACCAGAGTTATAAGATCAAACCTGAATGACAGATTTGTAGACATTGTACTCTGATTATGCTAGAGTATTTTGAGGCTTTAAGATTATGGATAACATAATTGAAATGAAGATGTCTTATGTTTTTTTTTTATATTCACTAGCAGAATTGTTTAGATTGATGACCTTCTAACTGAGTTTTTCACACAATTTTTGGATTTTCCACTTTTTAATGATGTGGTACCAAGTGTTTTGCATTTCTGTTCAGCCTTCTTCACCATCCAGTCATGATGAAGAAGGCTTACAGAAGCTTCTGTTATCTTTCTGCTGTGATGAAAACAATCAGATGACAGAAGAACATTAGAAGATTAATTAAAAAACAATGTATTTTCAACATATTTAGGGCTGAAATACACATCTTTATAAATAATATAGCCAGCAGCTACAGTATATCACCCAGTAACTCACAACTGGCAGCCCACTGCAGTTTAGCAGGTGTGAGTCTGGTCAGTACCTGGATGGGAGATTTCCTGAGAAAGCCAAGGTTGCTGCTGTAAAAGGTGTTAGTGGGGCCAACAGGGGGCACTCATCCCGCAGTGTACTGTTGTAAATGTAAATATGAGGCCGTAACTCTCTATAGTCATTAAAAACCACAAGGTGTTTTCTTGAAAAGAGTAGGGGTTTTGCACCTGTGTCCAGTCCAAATTTCCCATTGGCCTTTACCAATCATTGCCTTCTTATAATCCCCATCTACAAACTGGCTTCATGACTCTGTTCTCCTTCTCACTGATAGCTGATGTCTGTTGAGTGTTCTGGTACAATACGGCTGCCATTGCATCATCCAGGTGGGGCTACACATTGGTGGTGGTGGAGGGGAGTCCCCAGTACCCGTAAAGTGTTTTGAGTGAAGAGTCCAGAAAGGTACTATAAACGTGTAAGAAATTATTGTTATTATTATATAGATATTAAAATGTTTAAGTATTTAGAGTAATAATATGTTCATTACTCTCAGTCCTGTAATCATTTTTTATATACAGTACTGTATGTTTAGCACATTTTAAAGTATTACAATAATCTTAACAAATAACCACCTCTTTACTAAATTAACTGTTTGGGGTTAGACTAAAAATGAAATAATTTATTAAAGCAGCTTTATATACAGTGCTGTGCTTGTGCAATTAGAGCATTGCAACATTGTAGATTATATGAATCACCCTATTTTTTCATGCTTGCCAATCAAAGAGGCTGTTCTTAGGAGTAGACTGTGATCTTTTTCTGAACACTGATGGCAAGTACAACATACATTACAGTAAATGCTAGTAGATTAAAAACATAACCTGTAAAGAAAAAATATGCTGTCTAATGTTTTTGATGCACAAAGTCATTTTTTATTAACTGCTGCAGTTGGGATTGGCTGGGGTTAAAGCTGTTAACAATAAGGTTTGGATCTGAAAAGGGCTTGACTGCCAAAATGTTTTTTTTTTCTATCTTTCTATTTTTCAGTGAGGAATTATCCTTTGCAGCCAATGCACACTGACACACCTCCCCACTCGAACCTCTTAATGCTATAAATGTGCAGAATCACAATTTTGTCATCTTTTCCTGCAATCTTGTATTAAAGCCTCTGTGGAAGTTTGATTTATTTTGCGAAGAAGCAGTACATTCATTGACCCGACCTTTAATGCTGTGGAAGTCCTTCATTTGTTAGAGGAATTTAGACATTTAATCATAGTATAGATGTGGACTGCTTTGCATCATGACAATAAATCACAATCTATAATGGAAGTAGATATAATAATACATTTATATTTAACCAATCAGACTGGAGAGTACCTATTTATACAGTAGGACACTGAAGAAATTTGAGGGACAAGGCACCAACAGCAGTGTCCCACACAGGATTCACGCCCACTGCAAGGTTACAAAGGAGAGGAGGTCATTTTTCTCATCTCGCCCAATTGCTAGTTAAAACCCCCTTGATCCAAGTATGTCATCCAGCCATTTCTTGCAAGAAACTAGGATCCTGGCTTCAACAACATAGCTGGGTAGCTTGTTCTGCAGTCCCAAAAACTTTTGGATAAAGACGTTCCTCCTGTTCTCTCTTGTAAATGCACTTCCAGGTAATCTCCACTTCTGCCCTTTGTTTCCCGTTTCATTGTTCGTTTTGAAAAAGTCCTTTAGTTGACTTTGTCGATACCTTTGGGTATTTTGAGTACTTGGATCAGGCTCCCTTGTAGCTTTCTTTGTTCAAGACTTAAAACATTCATTCTATCAGTGCAGGACATTCCCTGAAGTCTCGGAATGCATCTGGTTGCTCTTTTCTGGACTGATTCCAGGGCAGCAATATCTTTTTTGTTGCCAAAACATGTACACATTAATCTAAATGAGACCTAACTTGTATATTATACAGTTGTTGCATGTAACTATATAATATAAAATGTTGCCTTTTTGTTGCTTTCCCGAAGATATAAGTGTTGTGCCAACATAGACCTCCAGGTCATCATAAGTAACCTCTTCTCGTCTCTCAGCATTTCAAGGAAGTCTACTAAGTAACAAAAACTAAGAGCATAAACCAAACTCTCTTCTTGACTCAGCTTCCCTCAGTAAGTTTCAGACATGAAATCTACCACCTCTATGTAAGATCCTGTTCCCACCTTATTTCAGTCCTATTTCACTTCTCTCTGTCCCATTGTCCTCAATATTATAAATTAATCCTTGAGCACTGGTGTTGTCCCAATGGTCCTCAAAAATGCTGCCATTACTCCTGTGCCAAAAAAGCCTAACATGGCGCTGGACAATCTAAACAATTTTTCCCCCATCTCCAACTTACCTTTCTTGCAAAAATTCTAGAACGTGCTGTCACACTTCAGTTACATAACAACCTCATTGTAGATCACCTTTTTCGAACCCCTCCAATTTTGCTTCCGTCAACTTCACACCACAGAAACTGCCCTGGTCAAAGTTGCTAATGATCTTCTAATAGCTTCTGATTCTGGTTCTCTCTCTTTTCTCATTCTTCTTGAGCTCAGTGCTGCTTTTAATGCTGTTAACCATGACATCTTACTTTTGGAGTTGGTGTTTGGAGTTTCTGACACTGCTCTCAAATGGTCAAATGGTCTCTTTTGGCGGATTTAGGTCTGAAATTGGTCTTAATTTTGGTGTTCCTCAGGGTCTGATACTGGGTCCCCTACTTTTCAGCATGTATATGTTTCCACTTGGTCAGCTTTTAAGATCACATGGTCTCAACTACAATTTCTATGCTGATGATACTCAAATATACATCCATACCAAACCTGACATCAATGTGGTTGTCTCTATTCTCTCTAATTCAATAAAGTATCTATCTACTGTAATTGCATCTCTGACATAAAAAACTTGGATGTCACAAAATTTCCTTCATCTTAACTGTGTCAAGACTGAACTCATGCTTACTAGCACTACCCATACATTTTGTAAAGCCAGTCCTGTAACCCTGTCTGTGGATGGTACAGTACTTGAGCTAAATTTCTAAATTGAAAAACCTTGCAGTGATATTTGATTCAGGCTTAACATTCGACTCACATGTGCAGCATATTGTTAAAACATCTTTTTATTTCACCTCAGAAACATTGCTAGACTACATCCTATGTTATCACTAACTGTGGCTGAAAAACTGATAAACACGTTTGTAATGCTCTACTCACATGGGTATCTAAATCCACATTGAACAAACTCCAGTATGTCCAAAATTCGGCAGCCAGCATCCTGACCAGGTCTAGTGCAAGTAATGTAATTTCTCCTATCCTGGAATCCTTGCACTGGCTTCCTGTCAAGTTTTGTGTCAACTTCAAAATGCTCACCTTTAAGGCTCTGTATGGCTTGGCACCTCAGAACCTGTCTGATCTATTATCGCCCTACTCCCCATCTTGCAACCTTCGGTTCTCTAATTCTGGTCTCCTAAGTGTCCCCCAAGCGCGTCTACACTCTATGGGTGACAGGGCTGTCTACTCTGTGTATTCTCATCGGGTTTAACTTGTGTATTTTTTATTGTTTATTTTTAATTGTTGTTGTTGCTGTTGTCATTCTGTAAAGCACTTTGAGAAGTTACCTTTAAAGGCACTGTATAAAATAAAGTTTATTATTATTATTATTATTATTATTATTATTATTATTATTATTATTATTATCATTATTTCGTGTGCCTGGATTATTACTCCTCTCACCCAAGCTGTGCCAGAGAACAAATAATTCACGTGCCTCTAATTATGCTAACTGCTCAGGCATATTCTGAAGAAATGACTTACAAGTTGGGGGTTATGAATAATTATTTTATTTATTGACTAAACCACTCGATCAAATCTTGATTTTCACCAGTTGTGTTAACCCCCATTTGTTACAGTATATATGTTTGTACGCATGTTATTTGCTTTGGATAAAAATGTCAGACAAATATAGCAGAATATATTCATAGAAGACAGGAGGAAATGTAACATTTCCTGTTATAGATTTTCTATCCTGTGTATAACCTGTCAACTAAAACAAAAGGGGATTGTATTGTTAAGGGACTTACAGTAGTTCAAGCACAATATCACAACAGAAACAAACACATTTCTCAGGTGATAAGCAGTTAGAATATAAAAATGGCTGCAAATGAGAAGAGGTCATTGGGCCCATCTAGCTTGTTTGGTTGCTAGTAACAAATTGAACTATAACATCTTGAAAAATGATGGGGTGTCAGCCTAGAAAATTCCCATTTTGAATACTCAAATGACATCCTTTCATAATCTTATTAGTTCGAGACTAAAAAAGGTTCAATTATTTCTGTCTGGCAGAGTAGAAGATTCTTGTAAGCTCAGGAATGTAGCTGGTCACTCTTCACTCTTTTTAGATCAGAAAAATATTTCTTGTAACATGGTAAAAACTGTAAACAAAATTCTATGAGATCCTTATTGTACAAAACCTTATTAATTTAGTGTACAATTTTAATATGTATCCCCTTGATTTTTTTATTTATTTTATCTATACATCCTAACATTCTGTTCAGCTTTTTTACTACTTCCCTCATTGTCTAGAAGATGCAAATGATTGTCAACATAAACACTAGTCTTTTTCACAGGTAGTTTGTTCGAGCTCAGTGTTTCCCATCTTATATTTATAGTTCAGGTCTCTACTGCCTGGAGCAATATCTTGCTGCTCTCTAGGTGACTAGGAAATATTTAGAATAGGATACCAATTTGTCTCAAAGGGCTTTGATGACTGAATCATGCTTGTGGGAAGGTCCCACCATAGGCTGAATGGTGTGACTTTGCTTAAAGAGAGCTTTGTGAAAATATGCTGTATTTTTTACTCAGTGGTGAAATGCAGTTTCCTGTAATAGCACTGAATATGTTTTATTAACCATTACACTTAGAATCAGGAGATAGTTCATACAGTCCTTGAATGGGTTGAGTGGGACTGGCGGTTTTTGTTTAGAGGTATTGGTTATATGAGAATAAGGGAGTTGAAGTTGGCAGAATGTCTACCAATTGTTAAAGGGATGAGGAACTCAAAAGTGTTTTAGCATTTGCAATGCCTATTTATAAGTTCAGTGTGAGAGGTGATCAAATGGAGGAGAATAATGCAAAGCAAGAACAGTCGTATAGCCATACAACATGAGTTAGTTCAATTACAACAGCAATTATGATTATGTCAGCAGCCATATCACCCTGCAACTCACAACTGGCAACCCACTGAAGCTAATCAGGTGTGAGCCTGGTCAGTACCTGGATTGGAGACCTCCTGGGAAAAACTAAGGTTGCTGCTGGAAGAGGTGTTAGTGGGGCCAGCAGGGGGTGCTCACCCTGCGGTCTATGTGGGTCCTAATGCCTCAGTATGGTGACAGGGACACTATACTGTAAAAAGGCGCCATCCTTCGGATGAGACTTAAAACCGGGGTCCTGACTCTCATTTGGCCCTTACCAATCATGGCCTCCTAATAATCCCCCTCTATGAATTGGCTTCAGTACTCTGTTCCCCTCCCCACTGAGAGCTGATGTTGTGTGAGGGTACTGGTGCACTGTGGCTGCCGTCGCATCATCCAGGTGGGGCTGCACATTGGTGATGGTGGAGGGGAGTCCCCATTACATGTAAAGCACTTTGAGTGGAGTGTCCAGAAAAGCCCTATATAAGTCTAAGCAATTATTATTATTATTATTATTATTATTATTATTATTATTATTATTATTAATCTATGATGAAGTGCATGGCTCAATGATGCCAATGGAAATTAACAGGTTGGATAACCACTCAATCTGCTGGCATAAGGACAGTTTATGGGCTAGACAGAGCTTACTATATAATACAAAAAGGTTAAAGATGGTAATGGCACAGAACATGTCTTCACAGCATTAGAGAGGGTGGCTTGGGCTTTCAAGTGGCAGAAAGCAATTAGGCTGTAAGTCTAATATCACTTCTAACTTGCCAGACACAAGGTGCCTTTGTTGCCATGGATTCAGCTGGTGCTGTGGACTATGATGAAATGAAAGCTCATGTTCTTAAAAAATGAGATTAGTACTGAAACCTGTCAGCAGTTCTGGTTGATAGAAGTTAAGGAGAGAGAATCTCCAGAAGAACTTTATGTGCTTTTGGAAAATACTGAAAAAAAATATATTAAACCTGTTTACCACAGTAGGTATGGATATTAAGAGATTCTTATTCTGGGCTAGTTTCTGAGGAGCACGAGCAGAGAGGTTCATGACTTGTTAGAACTGTGGACAGGCAGGTCAAACCAAACCAAGGTGCCCACCTAAGAACGAGGGAAGGTTAAAATCAGATATGTGCATAGGAAGATAAGAAGTTACCCAGCAGTTTGAATAGACCTTGCAATTCAAAATCAGACATATTTACTTACAGTGAGTATTGTTGAGAATTTCCAATATATGTTAATACAAGTGCAAGCTGGGCCCATTTAAGGAGATGTATTGGAAATATCATAACCCTGTAACATGGCTGTAATTTGATACTGGGGGTCTGTCTGAAATTATTTTTTTTTAAGCTGAGATAGAGAAATGTGATTTGGAACCTCAAAACAGCATGGGGGATGTTTTAAAGCCCAGAGATACCAAAACAAAGTGAATAGCTAAAAAAAAAAATAAATGATTCTATTGACTGTCTGAGAAGTTCCAAAAAATAATTGCAGCTGTTGAGAGATGATTTGATGCTGGACCTGATGTATGAAATGCTATTCAACAGAAAGCACTACTTATAGGAGTATTCCTCTAGCATCTAAAGCTGCTCTTTCACCACTCAGTTTTTGATTTGTCTTTTGAAAGAATTGCCTTGAATATGGTTGGACCACTGGAACATAATACTGTATGTCATGTTATTGCCATGTGGAACTTCTTAGCTGGAAGCTAGCCTATTGAAACTGCAAGACAAATATGAAAAGTCCAGTATAGTTGTTTTCAAGAACACGAATACCATAAGACATAATAACAGACAAAGATGTAGATCTAAACTTTTACAACAGGTCTCAAACTCTGGAGTACTGTTAAGTCCCTTTGACACTTAAGTCAAAACAGCTTGCCTTACAGCATTCAGTAAACCTCTTGAAAATATCCAGTACACAGTGGTACCTCTAGGGTAGTGGTTTTCAACCTGTGGGCCGTGGTCCGAGGTGGTACTTCAGAGGGGCCATCTAATGGTTGTTGTAATCAGGGCTGGTGATACAGGAATGCAACAGGTGCAATTGCACCCGGACTCAGATCTAAGGGGGGGCCATTGCTAACATAATTAAAATTACAGCCTTTTTTTTTTAGAATTGACCATCCTTAAAATAAAGAGAGTTTGTACAGTATGTCTGGGATGGGGAAGACGATGTATTATCCAATAGCAATATTAGTCTGGCATATTTTAAAATAAAACACAATGATCTATTGGAAAACACGACTGTGCAGATTATTTGCAATGGTTCCAAAATATGTAGAATTGGAAAACGCGACCTGTTCCCCTGCAAGACTGAGTAACAGACAAGCTTACATTTAGCTGAGCTACTGTATGTTCATTAGTGTGCAACATGAAAGCGATCCAGAAATTTAAGTAGGGTAACGAGAAACGCAAAGAACAGAAAAGACAATTAGAGAGGAAAAGTTTGAAGTGAACTTTATCAATTGCTTTCTGGACACTGTCATCAGTGAGACAGAAGAACCTTTTTCTTTCTTGATCGAATTCAGCTGTCTTTTTGGCATTTTGTTTGACATAAAACATACTGGAGGTAATTCAACTGAAGCCTGCAACGAACTTGCCTTGTTTTCAGCAGACATGGCGGAGCTTTGGCAACTGAATTAAAGTTTGTCTCATCTGCTCCCCAATGAAGTCAACACTCCATCTGAGGAACTGCAGTATTTGGTCAACAAAGATATGAAATCTGCGTTTCCAAACACAGTTGTAACATGTTAAGTGTTTTTAACAATTCCAGTTGCTGTCGCCAGTGCTGAAGGCTCGTTTAGCAAACTGAAATTGATCAAAACTTATCTAAGGTCCACCATGTCGCAGGAAAGACTTTCAACTCTGGCTTTGCTGTCTACAGAGAGCAGCACAGCAAGGCAGGTGGTTTTTAGTGATACAGTATCATCGCTAAGTTTGCTGCGACGAGTTAAGTTGTAAACTTTTGAATAACTAGTTACTAAGTATCAAGTTCAATATGTTAGCCCATTTTAATTCTGCTCTCTTGCTCTGTGCTCTGTGTGCACTGACGAAAGGAGAAGGAAGCCGGTGGGGTCTTTTTTACTTTCAGTACTTGCACCCGGGCCCAAGTATGGTTTGCACTGGCCCTGGTTGTAATTGTAAAAGAGTCGTAAATATATAACATTATGTATTATATTGCAGCGCTCTTGGGTTCACATGGGTATGCGCCCTCACCTCTGCCGCCTCAGGTCAGCCCCCCCCCACCAAGGACTCGAACCCGGGCCTCCGGCATCACACAACAGGGACCCAGCCAGTTGAGCTAAAGGGAAATCTCCCATCTGCCCGACGGCTCCGGTCCCTGTTATTCACAGGGAAGGGCGGTGATGTCACCACGCTGGTAAGCTGGCTCGAACAACCCGCTATGGTGGCCATGTTGAGTGACGCCAGAGGCCCGGGTTCGAGTCCCCAGGGGTGGGGGGGCCGACCTAAGACGGTAGCGGCTAGGGTGCTACGGTGTTTTCTCTGATAACTGGTGTCGATTAGGCTACTGCTGAGGCATAGCACAAGCCCGTTTCAAACGGTGAGGACGGCCTTGTTCCTTGGATTCATTCATTCAACTGAAAAGAAGTTTAACTGTATGTAAAGAGTTTGATGAAGAGACTGATACATCTAAAGGTGGTCTGGGAAGCCTGCTTATTAAAAGGGAATCTAGTGATTTGAGACCTGTTATCTATATCAGCAGGAAACTGTTTCCTAGAGTGAGTACTCTAGGTATTCAGCAATCGTGAACAGGTGCTTCATAATCAAATGGGCACTTCACTCATTAGGATTAAGATATTATCTTACAGAACATGGGTTACCTTAAAGACAAATCATTAAGCTGGGATACTGTGTATGAAAGACTATGATCTAATATCAAGTGGATATACAACTGTTGAAATTTACAATTCAGTACAAAGCCCAGAATAAAGCTGCAGACTCTCTTTCTTATATTCATACAGTAGAGTATACTGTGTAACGTAAATGCCGAAGGAGGATGTGATACAACAGTGTCCTTCACATCATGCTTACTAACTGGGTATACTGTATAACTGTGTATATAAATACATTTCACTGTCCTTGCTCTTAAAATAGAGAGCATTCAAATAGGAAAACAACATTAATGTACTGTACATATTGTTTCTATCTTGTGTGTAACCTAAAAAAAGGCTAAATGAACTGTGCAAAAGCATAAGTTCAAATACGTATCACAAAGAAAGGCAAAAGTAAAATACCTCTGTCCATACCTGAAATAAAGTGATAGTTTTTACATTTTAGCTGTTTTCAGTTTGGAGAAGTAAATGGACTCTTTCTTGTATCAAAGGGATTTGATACTTGTGGTTGCCTCAATCATGCCTGTGGGAAGGTCCCACCATAGGATGAATGGTGAAGGGCTTCAAATTATTTTTAATTTGAAAGTTCTACTGGTTTAAAGATAACAGTTTGAAAGTATATTTCATTAACAGTGAAATTCTGAATTTAACACTGTACAATTTAAAGTTGATTAGTTTGGAAATTTTAGACCTGAATTTTACAACAGTTACACCATGTAGAGTCAGAACATGGAGTATTTTTGAAAAGGGTGTGTAAATAGTGGAAAAATCTCTTTATTATGTGGTAGAAATTGCTTGTAGGTCCCTGAAGAACTGTTACATTTTTTAGAAGCTTAAACACTGAATTAAAAGGTGTTAGGATTAATTTTGGGTCTTTTATGTTATAAATGGTTAAGTTTAATTTCTGCATCAGTTTTTTGTACTTAAATCTTAATGTTGCAAAACCAAACATAACATTGCCTCAGCCTGTGAAGCTGTTTGTTAGAGGTCTTCATCCCCCTAGGTTATTCTTGATATTCAATTTAAGTTATTCATTGATAAGTATCATACAGTATAGTACCTATCAATGAATATTTTATAGAGGGTGTTTTCTTTTAAAACTGTTACTGACCATTCTGGAGTATGACTTTGAAACATCAGCATTAACTAGCTTCACACAACATTCAGGCAAGCATAATGTCTGTACAGTAACAAGAGTAGGTTTATTCTATAAGCCTAGTGAGGTAAGGAATAAGGAACGTACAGTAGTTTCCGACCTTGGGAAAATTAAGAAATACCACAATTGATGGGATTAGGCCTTTGAAATAAACAGGCTAGTACTTCCTACTCTTGTGTAAAATGCATGATAATATGTAATACCTATTATGTGATACAGTATGTATTAATATAATGAATGACATTTTTCTGGAGTACCTACAGTATAATACTTCCCTAAAATGTAACCTTAATATCTTTCTGTACTTTATAGAAATCTGCATAATACCCTTTTCTAGTGTCTATTAAATTGTTCTTTGACATTACTTTCCTAAAATTGTATCTTTAAAGTTTGATTTAAACTCAGCCATGCGCCTCTGAACCCTCTCAGATGTGCCTGTTTTATTTTTGCTGTGATGAGACAGAATACAGGGAGCTCATTGAGTCAAACCACAAAATTACTGAGTAAGGCTGTTGAATTGTTAAGAAGATTGAATTCATTTCGGTAATCTGAGACACTTCACGATAGAGTACTTGAAGCTTGAAGTTCATTTCATCAGCATTAATAGCCTACACTTATCCTACATCTCTAGTTGTTTAACCCAAAAGTCTCCTCAACTTTATAATTGCTCTTGAGGTTTGGCTATAGTACACCATGGCTGGTGTCTGCTTTTGATTATAGCATGCACTTTGCCCTGCTCAACTTCAGGTGCAGGTTTGTTTAACTTTTCTTTTTCTACTGTTATTAGCAGGGGTGTGCATTTCTAGACCTGGAAAGCCATGTCTTTCATTTTATTTTAATTGGATCAGCAAAGCTGTTTACTTAAGAGGAGAAATATGCTTTTAAGATCTCAATTTTCAATTAGAAAAACATGCAGGTCTGTGACCCTCTAGGTCTAGACCTAGACCTAGAGTGGCAAACCCCTGAACTATGGTAAAACTCTGTAATGTAATCTTGTTTTTACTGGGGTCTCTTCATCAGGCAGAGAAATGCTACACATTCATACACAATTGTATACTTTAGACACGTGTGTTTCTGCTGGGGATTGGAGGGATTGCTTCAGGTAAGGTTTGAAAAAGGTTGGTGTGGCTTGGTGTGTTTGTTCTCTTATAAATTATTGCCAACCAACCAAGTATTCAGGTAGGATTGTAAGCCTTACTACTGTATATCAGATCAAAGGAAACCATAGAAACTTGATCAAAGTCATAAATGGGCTTTGCAATTACCCCATGTCTAATTCAGTTTTGGTTTTTACACGTTCCTGTATGTGAACCCTCCTCTAAGATACTAAAAATGTATCAAAAATTTATCAGTAGCTAATTATCCCATTGAATCCCATTGAAACCAGTATGACTATCCTGTAGAAATTATTTTCTAGCATGTTTTGCAAGCTGTTGATCTGTGAGGGTTTTTGTTTATATACTGCATACAGGATTAAAATAAACATACTTAATTATATTTTTTTTTTCTTGGGTGTTTCCTGTGCTCTTGTGCTCTTAATATGCAAGAGAACAAATGTGTCGTACTTGTGTTGCACTCATGTCCTTCAAAATCTTTTATTAAATATGTATTTTTCATGTATGGCTAAAAATATCATCTGTAAACAATTATAAAAATCTATAACAGAGCTAGTCTCAGAATCCATTAAAGTGCAGTATTTGGGTTAAAATGGAAATTGGTTTCCATATCTTTTATAGTTCGATGAAATGTGTTTATGATAATATACAGAAAATAGATTTATTTCTAACAGTGCAACCCTCAGCTCTCATATTTTTACTGGACACGTCTTGGATATTGTATATCCTTATAAATATCATTCTCCATTATTTATATCACTACCAATTCATTACATTTGTCTAGTGGTTTCATGGTTTTCATGGTATATGCGTTATAAAATTGTGTTAGTTAATATTCTTTGTGTAGAAGATCGTGACTGTTTTATTATTTTAAAGAAACAACTGGGTTCATCAGTCTTCTTGACTTCAGTCTCACTGTTCCCGCAACACATATTTATAAAGGTAGAATATTTAGTGTAGAATGATTGATGTTTTGATGTAGACCTTAAACTTTGAAATGCTGAAAAGCTGAGCAAGGTTTAAAACAATTTAACGTGCATTGAATTTATATCACTTATGCGCTTGAATCTTGCAGTCTTATCAAAACCAAAAGTATTCCCCCTCCTGTATACCTTAAGTTATGTATAATTATTATATAATTATATAAAGTTATGTATATGATTAAATATACAATTCCGTTGCTTTTAATTATTTTGAAAAATGTTACAAAACTAATATCAAAAACAATAAAAAAGTATTATTAAATTCATATGATTTACATCCAAAAAAGGTTATTTTAGATATACAGTACAGTAGCTAACAAAGTTTCACAAATTTCAAATGCATGTATACATATATTTTTAGGAATCTTAGAGATACTGATTTTGGATATTGATAATATTTTTGTGTCATTTTCATTAATTGGTCATTTACCACTGGCTTCAACCGAATAGCCTCATTAATGAGAGAGTTGATTTGGCACAGGTGAAAATAAAGAAAGAAAAACACAAATGAGAACCCATACTCTCCATCTACCAACAGAACTGTGTTTTCACACCATGAATACAGACATATAGAATGATAGACTACCTGATGTGAATCATAGACCAATAGACCCCCCTCACAGCTCTGCCTGCTGTCCTACTATAACAATAGTGTTCTTGAAACATGAGAATTTAACAGTTATGTCAATGATGGCCCAAACACCAGAACTGAGTATTGATAGTACCTTTTCAGTTCCTGAATCTGTGGCAGTTTTAAGTAACAAGTTTCTTTTTAAGTTTAGTATACACAGTGCCTTGCAAAATTATTCTCTCTACCAATAATATTACATTTTAATTAATTACATTAATTAAAAGTAAGGCGTATATTTTCAAATTGACTTCTTATTTTGGAAATGTAATGATAAAACACAATGCTGTGAATTAGAATCTGACATAAAACTGCAGCAGCTATAGAAGGTCTACACGCACTTTCCAAAGTAACCTTTCAGAATGTTTGAGCATTTGTTTTTCACTTGAAAGCTGTGTTACAATGTGTCAATAAATGTAACACATTTTGGAAATAAAATATAAATGCATGATATATACTACTGTATATTTGTAAATTAAATGTCTGATATACAGGTAAAGTTCCATTTAATTCTGATTGAATGCGTCTTGATTTCGAGCTGTTGGCATGATACTACAGCCACCATTGAACGGAGTTTCCGTGTGATGATTGTCCGAGCACAGAACTCCTGTCAGGGTGCTTCTTCGGATTTTTCCGGTGAGGCCAGGGAGGGCTGTGATGGTGTGATTGAAGAGTGAAGAAGCTGGCAGGCGGATGAATGAAGTGAGGCAGAGGGTGCTCCAGCAGGAGAAAGGCTGCCCATTACGTGCAGCAGGGAGTGCAGGAGTAAAATTGCCTGGGCAGGGAAAACCGGAGAGAGCTGTTGGGATGAGGCTGGGTTCCCAGTGGAAGAAATTGTTCAAGATTGGACGGTAGAAGCTGGCGATCTGGAGCCTCGGGAAAGACAGCAGCCGAAATGAAAGATGAGCCGGTGAAGGGCTGGCTGATACTGGGGGATAGCGACACTCCCCTCCTAATGCAATAGAGGAAGAAAGATTGTGAAAGCATTTGCTTGCACGGATGGCTCTTATATCAATGTTGGAACACTGACACAGCAGAGAAAGCCTCCTTAAATAGCCTGTACAATGAGCAGATTGAGACCTTGATTGACTGCTTGATTGAAAGGTATTTGGCCTAACTGAGAGCCGTCCCAACCTTGTGCACACAAGCCTGGAGGGAGGCTGAGAACTAATGAGAACGTTTGGGTCGCCTCTGGCAACAGCAGGACATGAGTCATTCCCAGCCTGGGCATCACAGTTGGGCCACAAAATGGTTTACTTTAGAAAAGGTACTATAGGCATAGTAGGTAGTGTTTGGGTAGTGTGATGCACTCTCCACTTCTTAATAACATACTTCATTATACTCAAGGGAATAAGTAACCTTTTTCTGGTCCATTTGTTGTAGAACTGTGAGGTTTATGTCAAAATTTAATATCTGCTGTATCTGAGGGCATGCGATTACTCTGAAGACAAGTTAAAGCACGTTAATTGCACATTACAGTATATAGACAGACCATTACACTGATAGTGTGTCCTGCCCAAATATTCTTTTGCACATGGACTTAATTAGGGTAACTCCATCAATGGGGATGAATACTTGTAATCTGGAATTTCTGATTTTCTTTTAAAAATTAATATATTTACATGCTATCAGCAGGTTTAGCTTGTAATAGATTGCGTAGATTTGAAATACAAAATCTCATTTGAAAGTGTCATGATTGCAGGCTCCCCTCGCATTACAAAAATATAAGGACAATTTACAGGATGTGAATACTTTAGCAGGCAATATATGTGCACTTACACCACGCATTTGTCAGTTAATTTTAACATTACAAGGAAAATAGTAAGACATAGAAGACACAGGTTAAATCAACCTGGAGACTTGATTGTTCCAAACAGTACTACTGTATATGATCTGTTAAATCAACCCTGGATGGGGTGAATTAAGTTATTCATGTTCTAAAACAAGAACTTACTCAATTATATCTGTCTTCTTGGTGACTTTAGCTACATGTTACCAATAATAAAATAAGCCTATAAGGAACCTCTGCAAATAGGAACTATGCAACATGCAAATATAACAAATGCGATATGTGGGATGCATTTACTTATGACCCTGTCTAAATGTTCATTATTTGCATTGCTTGTCCTTTCACAATTATGAAATGTCAGGAAATATTTCAGAAGCTCAGCAGAGATGGGTCTGGTCAATACTATTATTAGTTATTTTGGATGAGGATTATGTCTTTCCTAGTCTGTGTTTAATGTCCTTGATATCCTGAAGCAACTCATTCATGATCAAAATCCAGTAGTTTTGCTTTACTCTGGAACAGCTTTTGGAGGATTTTTTTTCAAGGCTTTAATACATTCATAGGAAGAGCTAGCCATGACTGACAGCAGCTAGAATATGCAGTATATGCAGTTGACTGGCAGACTGGAATAATAATTGAGCACTTCCCTACAGTAATAAGCATTCACATAGGTGAATACCTTTCTTCTAAATAATGCTTTTTGTGTACTATACTGTATGTGTAATATGCATGTACAGTACATACTGTACAAGTATTGCCCTACCAAAACAGAGAATGTGTATTCCTTAGTTATGAATTTTGAGAAATGTAGTAGCAACCCAGGCCTTTTTCTAAATGTGTTATGCTGCAGGAAAAAAAAGATTATGTAAATGGCCTCATAAGGGGCATAACTACTGGTACATGTACTTCTGGTGTATAGTTGACAACAACAATATCCGCAGCTAATCTGGCAGTTCAGATGCTCTCCTTGATTTAATGTTTGGCAGGTGAAAAGTCAGAAAGAATCACAGTACATGCTGCAAGACACTTCTGAAATGCTGTTCTCTTATCGTGTAGAGCTGCATGAAATTCTGTTGGCTGAGCAGTCCTATAGGATGTACTGTACGGTATGTGAACATCCACTGGAAGATTTCCAGGTCTCTTTAAAGCATCAGCTTCTAAAGAGCTGGCAGAAGCTGGTCATAAGGATCCAAAAGGGAAAGAAACCTGGTGAGGCACACTGGTCCTCCAGAACAGACATTGGGTATCTCTGATGTACTGGAATTGTTGAGGTTTCTTGCTCGAGCTGCATTGATCCACCGTTAGGAGTGTTTCCTAATATTTGTAGACAGTGGAGTTACTACCCTGTAGCCTGATCTTGTCACTTGATCTCAGTAAGATAATGATCTCTATTGGAAAAGGTGATGATGGATCATTAGGTGGACCCCTATCACCTGGAGCAGAATTTCTAAAAACAAAAAGAAGACAGAGGACATACAGTACACGTTAAATAGAAGGTACAGTATAAGAACCTTTACAAAGAAGATGAGGTCAGTCAGACCAGTAAGCTCATTTGTTTTATTTTGTAGTTATGATTCAAAGTCCAAGTTACTTGGTCATTAAAGATCTCATTTCACCATTTACAGTAGACGTGTCAACCCTGGTGTCCTGAATAAATTCCACTTTGGGCTTGCACAACCCTGGCTACATCAATTTCCCTCTCAATTAAACTGGTGAGGTGTACAAATATACTGTACTTTGTAGTTGGGCTTCTGGAACCATATTACAGTTATAGTCTTATATTTAAAGTGTCACAGCATCATTTGGGAGGAAAGTTTCTATACTAATGGTACTGAAAAAAACAGGACATTATTTCCAGCTTTTTGTGCACCCCAGAATCTTCATTTGTTTTTGTCAATTTGTTCAGTTGTCTTTGCAACAATGTAAATTGGACTTTCAATGCGTTTTAAAGGCTAAGCATGAAGTCACAGTAGTTGAAGTCGTGATGGCGCAGTGGTTAACATTGCTGCCCAGCAGTGCTGGGGCCTGGGGTTCAGTTCTGGACCTGGGGTGCTATCTATACACTCCCCTGTTCTCCTGTTGTCCACATGGGTTTTCACCTTGTGCTCTGGTTTGCTCCCACAGTCACAGACATACTGGTAGGTTAGTTGGCTTCTGGGAAAGTTGGCCCTTGTGTGAGAGTGTGCGTGTTTCTGTCTCTGTGGACTCTGCAATGAACCGGTATCCAGGGTGTATCCTGCCTTGCGCCCGTTGCTGTGTTAGGCTTCAGTCCTCCCTGTGACCCTGAACTAAATAAAGCAGTTTATAAAATGGATGGATTTTATAAAATATTGCTAGGGTCTCAGCTGAGAAAATGTCTTTTCTCACATTAAACAGAGGACCTGCTGTGCAGTCATGTCCCATGTCTGCTGCTGACTTATATTTCTACAGCGTGAAATCTGTCCATCTAAGTTTGAATCTTCAGGTTGCTCAGCCATTTGAACACCAGTTGGCATCACCTGTGTGACAATTTGTCTGTTTCTGGGTGTAACAAACAGCGCTGCCTGAGTCCATGTGTCTATTTACTAGTCTGTGACAGTAGTCACAGGAAATATTTATATACTAACACGTTTGACATACTGTATTGCATGTGTTTTTCTAAAAAAATAAAGATTGGATGCTGGAATGCTGGAAGAATTACTCTTAACAAATCTTCTAAAACACAATTTAAAATTAGACTTTTTTGTACACACTGTTGTACAAATGTTTTAGACATTTTGTATCTTTCTAATTTCTACACTCAATTTTTTCCTTATTATTTTTTTTTCTAGAGAAACAGTTCTAGCAGTCTTCTGTTAAAATGTTACCTTTTTGTTTAAGGTTGATAAATTTCCTGTAGCAGGTTTGATTCATATTTTTCAATATACTAATCCACTTCATACATGTGGAGAGATTGTAAAACAGGAGAGTGTACTGTATGTTGCCTTATATGCCAATTTAAGACACTCATATTACATATGTATTTTTCTAGGAATGCAGTAGTTTTCTTTAATTCACCATGAATTTGCCTCAAAATTTGAATAGGTCAGACATGCACAGTATCATAATATTACTAATCAGACAACACACATACCCTTGTACAGCTTTCTTAATGAAAAAACAAATACGTTTCGCTACTATCAATTTTATATGCCAGCAGCTATATCACCCTGCAACTCACAACTGACAACCTGCTGAAGCTCAGCAGGAGCAAGTCGGGTTAGAACCTGGAGAGGAGACCTCCTGGGAAAGCTAAGGTTGCTGCTGGAAGAGGTGTTAGTGGGACTGCTTACACTGCAGTCTGTGTAGGACATAATGCCCCAGTATAGTGACAGCAACACTATACTATAAAATAGCGCCATCCTTTGAATGAGACATAAAACCAAGGTCCTGACTCTGTAATCATTAAAAAACACAGGATGTTTCTTGAAAAGAGTGGGGGTGTTGCCCCAGTGCCACTGCCAAATTTCCAATTGGCCTTTACCAATCATGGCCTCCTAATAATCTGCATCTATGAACTGGCTTCATCACTCTGTTCTCCTCCCCACTGATAGCAGGTGTGTGATCAGCAGACTGATGCACCGGTGGTGGTGGAGGGGAATGCTTTGAGTGGAGTTTCCAAAAAAGTGCAATATAAGTGTAAGGAATTATTATTATAATGTGTAATGATATGTGAAAAAGTATTACTCATATTGATCCCAGTATTCTTGTAAGCATTTTCCTAACATTCACAATAAAAATACAAAGGCAGTAACTATGTGCAATATGTTTAATGAACAAATGCTTCAAGTTGATTCATCTGGAAACAAAGCAACAAAAATACCACATTCCTAGAAGAAAGAAGGGCATATATTTGGCTGCAATCGTATATACAGTACAGTTGACAACTTCCAAAACAGTGACTTTAGTGTAGTTTTAAAAAGTGATTTATAGATATTATCATCTACTAATTAACATGAAGAAAAAAAGCAATGTTTTTTCTCTGTACATTTTTGGAGTGGATTTATAAGTTGAAAGAAGCTGCTGAACTGCTACACACCTTTCGTGCAGAGCTGTGTGAACTTCGTTTGGCTGAATGGTTCCATTTCTCCACAGACATCTGTGTCAACAGTTTATGAAATTAATGCTGTGTTGTGGTTGTAATTACTGGTGAAGATGGATGGGAATTCTAATACTTTGTTTGGGCAGCAATACTGTATGTGCATACTGTATAATATGTGCCCACAAACATTTATTTATAGAAATATATGAAGTATATTGAAGCCTTGGAAAGCTGCTTCCTTTGACCAGGTACTGTACAGTATATGTCATGTGTTCGTGCATAGAATTTACTGCATGAACCCCACTGTTATTTGAATTAACATTCCAAACCATTTCAAATCTAACTTTTTTTGAATATTACTTTTTCCTCTGAAATATTAGAAAGTTTAAATGCTTTCCACTATGCATTACTGTCCAGATTCTTTTTTTAAAAAACTGTCACGTTCGTAAACCCCTCCTCTTAAGGACGCTCCAGCCCTTCCTTGTTCTTTACTCAACTCCCGCATCTTTACTCATCTCTTTACACACCTCAGTTCCCCTTAAAAAAGCCAGGCGCGTAGGCTGTTCTGGGCTCTACATTGGTTTCCGTACCAGGCGAGTTCGGGACTTGGAAGCGCCTGGTCCCGTCAAGCTCTTAAATTCCTGTTCCTGCCAGTTCCCGTTTTTATTTTTTATTGGATTTTCGCCTTCTTTTGGATTCCCCCTTGGACTTAATTCTGGATTTTTTGCCTCGGTCACACTTTCCCCGAACACCAGCTCACCATGGCCACACCCCCTGTTTTAATTCCCGACTCCCGCATGCTTTTCCCCTGCGTTTTCCTCACTCTACCACAGATCTGCATAGGGTCCTGAAAGAACGATTCCGTTACAAAAACATTACCTGTATGCATTGTAGTTTCTTTATGTGAAACTACCAAGATACTATACATAATTGTTCAGTGAATTTACGGTCGTGTTTTTAATTTGTTAAAAAGAAGCTAAGCAGGACATCAGCAAAAATCAGTTCTGGCAATGAAGGAGAGATTATACCATCTGTCTTATTGTTTTCTTAGATTAGAAAGACTCAGAGTATCAAGATCATTGTGAAGAGATAATTACTGTTTAATATTCACTTGGAAAGACAATCTCTAACCAGAACATTTTCTAATGTGGTAAAAAAAACACGATTTTCTAGGAGTGAGAGCTCTTGGGTGCTATGTAAATATTGTGATGAATATTTTAATGATCTTTAAAACTTGGTGAAAATTACAATTTGATTCAAAGGCTTTGATAGACATTGTACTATCCCTTTTATTCTATAATATTCACTGAGTAGTAAAAGTAATACTAATCTATTAGACCCTCTTTGTTTCTTTGTGTTAGAGGTACAAAAAGCACGTTATTGAAGAGTACCTTGGCTTTCTGCATGCTCCATCAATCTTGTCATGAGCATATTTTGTAAGCAAGGATGGTTTGTGAATCAGATGAAAAATACTCAAGACTTGGTATTGCCTTTGAAATTTAGGAACTCAAGGAAGGTTTCAATGAATTAGTGTCCCATAGTCTCCTAACCTAATTATGTACAACACCTGTCATACTAATTCATCACTTGCACATAAGAAGATATAAAAGAGTGAGCCCTGTTTACTGTAATTCTGCTTATAGTGTGTTTTGCAATTAAGTTTGCTCTGTAGTGTGTTTAAAGACAAACATGCATGTACTGTATATGTTGTATTCAAACACACACAAGTGCCATTTAGTATATATTTTCATTAAAATTAAAATCCATATCTTGGCATTTAATTTGCTATTTCAACTGAGTCCTGAAAGATGCATCTGAAATATTGATGAGTCTTTGATTACCTATTGTAAAATACCCTGGAATAATTGTGATAAGTTATCAAATGAGTCTGCTCTCCTCATTTAGAACATGAGAAAGGATACAAACGAGCGGATAGATAAATATTGATATCTTTCAAATACTAACCAACCTCCCCTCTCTAACAAGTATGCTTGTTTAGAAAGTGCAAAATAATATTTTACATGAGGATTCTTTAAAAATCACTGACTTGAATTACAGTATGTTATTTCCATGATTTATTGGGTTCACACATTACATCAGTTTATAATATTACATAAGACTGTTTCAAGGATATTTAACATTGAATGTTATGGATACATTTATTTTTAATACTGAGATAAAGATAATTGAGTAATTCAAATGAGTTTCAACCAGATTTGTCAGAGTCAAGTAATCTGATGAGGGAACTCTCCTAGTTGTTGGCACCTAATGTTTAGCAAATCAAAAAGCCGAGCAGTTTGAACTGTCATGATATGTGATGTGGCTGTCTATCAAATAGCATCTAATGAAGTAACATTTGAGGAATGCGCAAACATGCGCAACAGTTTTGTTGTACTCATGGACTCTGGTAATCTCATTACAAAGAGTGGTACTTTTGTGTTCTGTTTAGTAGCTCTTATTCACATTTAATATTCTATTTATGTAAAATTCCCAGATGCAGATTTGATTATTCAGTCACCAAAAATAGTTACATAAAAAGAACCTGCATAATTTCACTTCAGTCTGGTTCTTCCCGATTTAAATTTTTACACTTCTTAAAAGCTGGATACCAGCTTACAGTAATTATGATACATTCTGAATGTTTTGAAAATATAGGTTGTGCTATTTAAAATCAACCCCATGGTCCCTGTATTGTGCTATATGATTATGTGAAAAAATATTTTTAAAGGAATATTGCCATAAGTTGCATAATTTGAGGTCAGCCAGTTATGAAGTACAGATTGTTGAGTTGAGTTTTCTTTGACGTTTTGACAACTGTTAAAAAGGGCTGACTTTAGTGGCCAAAGGGCTGACCATAATGGCAAACTAGAACCTGCTATGTAAAGCAGAGTGAGATTTTTTTTTTTACTGTTATAAATAGGATGATAAAAATGGGGAAAAAAGTATTGTACTTAAAAAGCTAAGGAAGCACATTAAAACTTGATCTGACCCTGATATACTTTGTGCACTTTAAGAGTCCTGAGAGAGCAGCACTTTAAGAGTCCTGAGAGAGCAGTATGTCAGTACAGTATGTTCAGTTTTCTTATTTCCAATATAGGGTATTACAAGAGAATAAAAGTTATAATGCTACTGTATTTATTTAAAAAATCACTACTTTACCAGTGCACCTTTAAATCAAGTCATATCAGGACATTGCCTGTCATTAGGAAAGTCACCTACCTGTACACATGATAATGAATGTGTCCAGATGGTGTTTTGTTTCCATATTATTGGGTTCATTTTGAATGAGTTCTGACAGCTGTAACAGGTGTCATTGTAAGTATTCTGTCCCAAAGCAACTAACCCTGTTTTGTCAAGGCACTTCTGTCAGAGGCCAGTGCTTCCAGAGCAAGAGAGAAACTTTGAATAAAGTTAAATATTTTGATTAAACAAAAGTGAAATTTCCAATAAATATTAAATCCCATATCATTTTTTTCCAAGATATCTGTCCTGAATCTTTCTTTTCCATTGCAAACCCACATTAGTTACAGTATATAAGTGGTATCTTAACATGATTGGATCATTTTCTACCAAATGGGCTAGATGGGCTGAATGACCTTGTCTAATTTGCAATGTCCAAACTGAACGTGAAGAATGCATTAAACTTCCAACTGTATATCAACAGTGCTGAAACGGAGACAAATAATATAACTTGATTGACTTTATATAGTGATGAGAATCTCTAAGTTAAATGATTTTAATAGTGTTTCTACAAAGATTAAGAATGTTCTTTTAAATTGCCCAATTATTTACACACATATGTACTGGACTTTGTTCTTGTTGCTGAAGTACTGTATGTTCAGAAAGAGGTAGAACCCACATACTGTATTATCAGACTGTTATCTGTTTTGTGTTTAGAATGACAAGACCGACATGACAGAATTTTACTAGAATGTTTTCTCTGACTTTTTTACTTTCCTAGCTCTTCTTAATAACCCTCAATTCTCATTTTGCTACGGTCTCACAAAAGAAGCCTTTATAAGCTCTTTGGTTACACTAGGCTTTGGTACAAGGTAAATGCACTTGGGAAAATAGTTTTTGACAACGCAGTTTTTACTATGATTTTATCTCATCAGCTGAATATTTTACTTACAATGAACTGACATGTCATGTCCAAGGATTGGTCAAGGTCTAGGAAATGAATCAAACTGAAGCTGTTAGCTGTAGTGTTAGATATCAAAAGAAGAAGATAAACAATCAAACAGTTATCTTATAAAATAGCTGTTGCTAAACTAAACTGTGAAATGAGTTGACTTTCATAGGTCTTCCCATTAATAAGCTTTTCTTAAAGTGATAAGAATTGTGTGATCTATACTGACGCCTGATAAATTGCTTTTAGTTCCCTTTAGATGTCTAGAAAGGTTTTAGAAAATCTATTTACCTGGGAAGTTCTGAATCCACAGCTCCCAAAGCTCAATAAATATTCAGCTCTATTGTGATCTGTAATGGGTACAATTTTAACTTGATCTACTCTCTTGTGGAAAACTGAGAATATTCCTATTTTCAATATTACAATTGTAAAAAGATCCGTTTAATTGCTTGTTCCTCTATTCACACCACTGATGAAGGTAAACGGCAATTCAATACTATCTATATGTATAAGGGAATTTAGAGTTAATCCATGACTATGAAGGGGATAATCACTTAAGTGATGCATAAAATTGCCAAAATAGGCAGTAATTAAATGAGCAAAGTAGACCACTAAATACGTAGCGGGAATTCAAAGACATGTTTTATAAAGCAGGCCATAACAACATCAATCAATATTAAATTAATTCTCTGGGGTCTTTCCTTTCAAGCATCCCCTTTTAGCAAATGCATAGAATAAGACACAGTGCTCTTGCTGTGTAATTGATTGATTCCATGGGCGTAAATTGTGTTAGACCTGTTATCAATTCATACAATGAGTCTATAAATGTAGATAGCTCTTGCATAATTAATTTTGAGAGTGTATTGAAAACAAATGTTAGCCAGAATATGATTTCATTTTTTATTGGAAAGATATTTTTGTAGTCATTTGTGCTTTTAAAGTCATTTCACACTAATGTTTACCTTCTGATACAGTATGTAGAGTATGCTGCTTGAGTGACACAGCCCAGACTATTTAAGACATGCAGAACACATCCTGTTCTGTAACTGGTTGTTCAGCTTTGATTGCACTCACTTGATTTGATACATGATTATTAATGTTATATACTACCTTTTCATAGTGAGAACAACCTCAGTGTGGTTGGCAAAGCAAAGAACATGAATGTACTATCCCAGCACTTTGTAAGAGTGTACTCAGAAATTGTTGCGTACTGTACTTAATAGTTCAGCATTCAACATTTCTAAAAACCCTTTAAAAAAGAGCTATGCGTAAACATAATACCACAAAAAAGTTTATGAAATATATATGAAATAGATTCATATTTCAATTTAAAAGAAAATTGAAAAATGAAACTGAGATAAAATTAGTATTTATATTTGTATATTACCAACACAACCATTTAGTTTTACTTGTCCATCAAAAAGTTCTAAATAATGCCATACAGTATAATATTTTAAACGATTTCTCGCATTAAATCTGAGGCTGATGCTTGTAAATTGCCACAAATGTACTGTAGGATGCAGACGAAAAGAGATGTTAAAAGCAAGACATACCATTCTTCTTTTTACATTTTCACTATAACAATCACAATTAACCTTTTATTGTTTTATTTGCAGTATGAAAAAAACAGTACAAAATAGGTTGAAAAATATTTTTGAGAACTTTGAGGAATGTTTTGCCTTTTTCATGCTGAGATATGTAGGAATTTGAGGCACATGTCAGACTGAAGCCGAAAGGAGAGCAGAAAATGTTATTCTCAGTGACAGTGACTACAGCTTTGATTCTATGGTTTTAGACAACCATGAGGTGGATGAAGGTAGTGGTAAACTAAAGCTTTCAATGCCTCTGCCTTCTGGCAGTGAATTGTTTTTTTCTTGCTTTTGACTTGCAAAGTAATCAACTGAACTGGTAGTTCAATGGGAAAGATCACTAACAATATTTCTTCTACAATATTTGTTCTACATTTAATCACCTTTCTTCTACGTTTCAAGAGCTCGGATATGATAATGTATTGTATTTAAAGTGTACAGATGAATCTGCAGAGCTCAATCAACTACAACATCTAACTTTGCATTTTCTTAATTCTTTGTTTTACAGTAAAGCCAACTGTCATAGATGTTGACATATATGTTAACAGCATTGGGCCTGTATCCTCCATAAACATGGTAAGTGATGACATTTAATCATTAATGTGATATAGATGTGGACACTAGGACATTATAAGAGAACATGTCATTGTGGGGTTTTGTGCAGTTACAAAATGAGAGAGGAACTCCATCGGTATGGTTCTAAAGCCCGAGATGAAATGTTTTTATGCAAGTTTGCAGATCAGATAAAATAGTCTAATTTAGGTTTTTCATTATACGAACAAAAATCTGATCAATATGGAATCACGTTATATTAAATAAGTATAAAACTGAGTCAGATATCTGCTTTGGGAATGGCCAAATGAGGGTTCTAATAAATGTATTTTGTAGATTTATTATAGCATTGCACAGTAACCTTGTCATTATTTCAGGGTTTGTGACAAACTTTATTTAGACTATTGTATGTCTTGAATTCTTGATTTGACATTGTGATCATTGGATATATTAAACTTGTATTTTTTAAATGTTTATATAAATATTCTTAAAACATACTGTAACGCAACGGGGGTTCCGGTGGGCGCCCTTGCCGCATTAGGTCAGCCCCCCCACCGTCAGGGGCTCGAACCCGGGACTCCCGCTTCATTCAACAGGGACGCAGCCCGGTGAGCTAAAGAGAGATCTCTCCACAGCCCAGTAGCTGTAGTCCTGCTATCACAGGGAAGGGCAGTGACATCACCGCTCTCGTAAGCCGGCTCTTACACACCCTGATTGCCGTAAGCGTTACACTCTCCCCAGCTTAACTCGCCGTCCCTGGCGAGGGGGTATCCCACCCCGCTTCTGACATCAATGTAACACTACAGGGTTTCAGGCGGGCACCCTTGCCACATTGGGTCAGCCCTGCACTGTCAGGGGCTTGAACCTGGGATTCCCACATCACTCAACAGGGACGCAGCCCGGTGAGCCAAAGAGAGATCTCTCCACAGCCCAGTAGCTGTAGTCCTGCTATCACAGGGAAGGGCGGCGACGTCACCGCTCTGGTAAGCTGGCTCTTACACACCCTGATGGCCTTATGCGTTTCAATACTTAAACAAAAGGCTAGAGTATTAACCTCTTTATAAGAACAGTATCACATTCCAACATATTGTCTGTGCTGGAATAGTGCCACTTCCAGTGGCTGAAGGCAAAGCGTACAGTATCACTTAACTACTGCATGTTCAGTTATTCCAGCATAAATTTGTCTTCTTTGAATCTTGCTGCATAAATTGCTTCATAATCCCTCCGTAACAGCTACTGAAGATGTAATAATCACATACAGTTAATTAGAGGGACATGTTCAAATGACATAATGTAAAAAAATGTTTTAGCATCATTTCTAGCACTTGTTACAATGCAATGCTAAAACATATGTCATGACCTCTTGTGCATGTTATGGTATTTGAGCATGTCCCTATAAAGAATTCTGATTATGAAGTCAGCTATTGTCTTGTGCTTTATTCTGACATATAAATAAGGTTCCAGTAGTTTGGTTAGATCCTAATGAATTTAATAGAGAGACAAATGCTGTATGTATAAAGTATTTGGCATGACTTTCTAACTGTGGAAATGGTAACCTACAGTTTGTCCAAACCCACCTCCCCCACTACTTTAGCGAGGACTGATTGGGTGAGTTTACTGCAAGAGTCCTGAGTGCCGGACCTATATACTGTACTGTACAGTATGTAGGTGAACAGAAGTGTGCAAGATTAGGATTTAACTTCTGTCCTGAATTTCTGATATAAACACCATTTGCTCTCATTTACACAGACTGAAAGTAATCACTAAAAAGACTAATATCAGTAAATTAATTTTACCTACATAGAAATGTCTCTAGCATGGCAGTATAATTTTGTCAGTGTGCTCATACTGTGTGATGTGTAAAGAAACGCCTCTTGTTTTTTTTGTCCCATATAATCCCAAATGTATTTTTAATTGTGTGCTGAGGATACTGTAGTGTTGCTGATCTTTAAATAGTCTCCTGGGTTAATGTGATCCGTGCATTTAAGGATTCTGATCCATGTCTGCAATCTGGGCATGATGTTCTCCTCAAACGTGGAATAAATGGAGGTACACATTTAAGAGAGTGCTACCTAGAATAGGGTTGGGATTAGTCTGCAAGGCCTGTTTAGACTTTTGGCAAGAAAATGACTCCTGCTTGCAATGTCGTCAGTCAGTGGTGTCGCTCTCCAATCAGTGCTAACTCTCCTGTTAGGAATTGTGGAACTTCCAGTGTGTCATGAGATGAATGGCTTAATGTTCGGACAGGTTGGAGGAGTTTGTCTGTGTCCTCATTCTCTCCCTGCGGTATTGAATTTGTTGCTGTGAGCCAAAATGTAATCATTTGCATACTATTGGCTTAATGTTACTTTTAGTGTTTCAGTACAATGCGTCTGTCAATGTATTTGTGCTAACGGTAGTTTTATGAATGGATAACAAAACAATGTTTAAATTTCCTCTATATTATACAATATATATTATAAATACAGAGAATGGTCAGTTTTCTCCAAATAAATCTTTTTTGAATGATTATGACTGAACTGTAAAATAAAACAATCTAGAAATAATTACATTTAAAATATGATTTGATTAGCAGAACTTACAGTACCATGAAAAAACAAAACACTTGATTATTAAGTAAAAACATTACATGGTTTACTTTCAAACAAATGCATTTAAGATCTAAGATAGTAAAAATAGAAAAAAAACTTTTGTTTCAGCCTTGAAAATTCTTTGCATTCAGAATTTAAATCCATCCTACAACGCCTCTTTAAACACTTATCTTGTCTCTTCATTCTTTTCAATTTGCATTTTATGCACTCATACAGTATTATATTAGTTTGCAAACTATCATTGAAAAAGCTTTATCTGAGTGATGGTGAAGGAGAATTTTTTTTTATTTGAATTTCTAAATGATTTCTAAAAGTACTATATAGCCTCTATTTAATCTTAGCATCTGTGAAAAACAATTTTATACATATTTTCTGACATTTCTTTGAGAATGTCATAAATTTAATATTCCAGGGAACAGAATTTATTGCTTTGAAGAATTGTAATGGATGTCTGGGTCTCTTTTTCCCAAAACAAGGATTTTTATTGTTCTGGCTAAGGATAATTGTGTCATTTCTTGATGCTCATTTATTAGATTTTTTATATAGATCAAACTCATATTTTTTAGAAATACAAATATAAATTAAAACATAACTGGAGACGTCAGATTTTTCCAAGAATGACTGTAATGTTTAAATGGCTTAATATGAAAAATAATTGATAGATTCTATTTAGAAATATTTAATCACCTTTTCATTGTAAGAACTGCTATTGAAGGGGATAAGACTATGTGTTCTCTTGCATGATGCAAGTTTAATTTATTTTTCACCTTGTAAGATAGGACATTGGGTTCTTTTCTGATAGCTACAGTAAGTACTCCTCTTGTTGTTTTTATTTCAAATGCTTTCCTAAGTATGCTGAATAAGCCATCTTTGACTCTTTTCAAATAAAAGATACAGCTGTAGCTACTCTCTGCACATCTGCTTTCACAATACATCAGAAGAAATCTCAGATTAGCAGCTATGCATTGCCTCTCTTTGTAAACCATTAACCGAGCTAAGACATAATTAGTTTTAATACGGTGTGTCTATGACAGTGGGTTGAGTGAGAAGTTGATTATATGACTCATGTACCGTAGGTAAGCTCAGAGGTGAAAAAGAGTTACTGTATGTTTCTGAATTCAGGAATATTCTTGTGAAGGCTGATAGCTAATCTGTTGGTATTTCTTTCCAATATTAGATCTGGTGGAAGGTCTGGGACAGAAGTACTGTATGTACAAAATGCCTCTGTAATCTATTGTATCCTTGTGCTTACAGGTCAGGGTATAAAAGAAATCATCAAAAAGCCATTTCCATATGTTCAGCTATTCAAAGTCTTCTTTTGTTACAATGTAATGTATCTAATAATAATAATAGGAGTAAAATAATTAGTAATTTTACATACTGTAAATACCAACAACAGCATTTTATTTCCACCAAGACTACAACATACTGTACTAATTTATTAATTTTGTAAGACACAGATTTGTTCTTTGTCATTGCCTTGGTTTTGTTTATTTTTATTCTGAAATTCTAATGTGCTGTATAATTAAGCTGCTTTATGATGTCTTGCAGTGACAAATGAAGATAAATTATTAGGGCTGACTGAATGTGGGTGTATTAAGATGCTGACCTGTAATTATTTTACAATTTTTTTAAAATGTCAAAATTTTCAATTGTAGTTTAAACAATGTACTGAGGAGATGTGCTTTCAAAATAGGATAAAAATCATTTTCCCTTCTCGATTTGTGATTATTCATTTAAATTGCTTTAAAAGAAGTGCATTTTTGTTCATGTGTATTTTGGGTAGATTGTTTTTTTTCTGCATAGATTAAAATAAAATTTGAATGAGTAAAACACTAAAAAATCCAAAAATGTGATTTTATAATAAGAAAAACAAACAGTATGAGTTTTTCCTCAGTATAATGATTTGTTGCTTTATTTGCCTTTCTTTGAAGTATTCAAATATTTCAAATATTGAATCATTATTATTTTAAATATATTTTTGTAATTCTAGTCTATTACTCCTATACTTTACTATACAGTATTACACAAAACCAGATTTCAGTAGGTGACATGAAATCAGTGCATTATTACATTGATCAGTAGAAAAGTACTATAATTTGTTTCAATGTTCCAGACAGTTTACAGGTGAAAACGTAACTAATTAATGTCAATATTTTTATATAATTATCATATCCTTTATTTTTAGTACAGACAACTTTCTAAGAACCTTTTGTAAAGAAGGTATTGTAAAAAAAAACTATTATATTGTAGATTTTCAGACACAGAATGAAAATAGTCCACAGTTACCATAGTTCTGTAAAGCTAAAGAAATTTTGCTACTTAAAATAATTTCTAGTTAAAACTACTGCTCAAACATGATAGTCTGAAAAAAGAGTACATGATTGTAAAAAATGCCCACTCCTTTCTTAGACCTTCCTGTGAGCTATTGTACTATCTTAATGTATTACAATTCTCTCTGCGATCAATGTAATGATCGGTTGCACAATTTGCAGTATTTGGATAACAACTTTGGATTTTCATAAGGATAGCTTCCCTTTTTTAACCCCCACTGCCTTGACAATGTTTCTATTGTGTGCTGTTCAGAAATGTCTTTATTATTTACTTTTGTGCTATACCACTAACATGGTTATATAACAGCTAACAGCTTTTCTTTATGCATTTTTTACTTTGTATTGTGAAGAGAATAGACATCCCTTGAAACCTGTTATGCACCAAAGCAATTAATCCATGTCCTGAACCAGTTGACCGCTGATTATGGATATGTATATGCCACTACTTTAATTAAAATGTTATATTTGATGAGCTGTTTCAGAGGCACATACAGTATTGCACAATAAATATATAGACAATTTATATATTTGTGTCATTGTGATTTTTCTGGAGAAAAAGCAAACATATCATAAATAATACATATTTTGTAAAACATTGTAAAGAACTAGTCATGCCCAAGATTCAATATCAAAGCTAGAAATCTGAACTCCAGCAACAATTCAAATGCCACATCATTATTTTATGAGGGAACGATAGAAGCTTTATTCTTAATATGAACAGAACACATAACAGAAATCCTTACTCTTATTTGATTAATCTTATAAACCTGGTTTGCTGAAAGTGAAGAGCATCCAATAGCAAATGGGATATTGCCACCTGCAAGACAGAGGAGAATTGAACTTTATATCACCAGTGCTGCCAATTGGCTGGTAGAGAGCATATTGACCTATCCTGCCTCCTCTTTAGGGGAGGGGGTGGGGTATAGGACTAACACAGCTCTTTCTCTTCCTGTTTTATTGACAAACCCCTCAAAGGGGTTGTCATGTAGCCTGAGGAGCTTGGATGCTACTTTTCATTGTCAGAAAACCAGGATTATTGGTGTAGCCAAATATTCTCTTTCATTTTAAAGAGTTATCACCAGCCAGTGGAACAGAAAACCATTGGCATTGAATGGTAGATGCTTGTTAAACTCCTCCTATGAACATCCTAGGAACACACAACTGTGCTGTTGAGGTCCTGCTGTAATGGGATGAGAAATTCTAGCCTCCAGCTCCAAAGGGATATCAGGGAAAGCTTGAGTCTGCTCCTGGTTCCTGCAGTGAAAAAGCAGCAGATCCTGCTGCTGACCTTCAGGTACCTCGGTGAGCTTGGTCATAGTGAGCAAGGCATCAGGTAAGCGCCTGCTACTTTGTGCACATGACCATATTGGGAGAAAGACTGGGAGTGTGAACAAAAACAAGGGTGCTGTGATTTAGGAGTTGCAAGAAGCAACAGCAATTGTGTTAGCTGTACAGTAGGTGCGGCTTTGAGACAAATGAATTAGAATTGAAGGGATGCCAGTGTTTTTCTTCAACACTAGTCCCATGGTTATTAGCAAGCCTTAGGCAGACCAGCAGCTTCTCCTTAGCTTTGAGTGTGTAATGTTCTCCCATCTTCCTAAATGGATGTATTTATTAACCTCTTTTTGAGTACCTACAATACCATAACAAAATCAATTTGGAATGTATTACACAGCAACCAGTGGACTTTCAAGTATGGAGGTAAAAAACTGTCTACCTTTACAACAGGTAACAATAAAATAATAGGAAGTATATTAGGCAGTAGTGGGACGTCAAGGAAGAAGAGTGCAAGATTATAGCTATAAATAAGGTACAGAGGTCTCTGTTACTATATTAACCAGATCAGAGTACAAAGAGCATCGAGGAAATGAATGGATACAAGGAACCCACCACACCTGTACCTCTCTGCCTTGTTATCCTACTTGGTGACATGGGCAGCTCCTACTACTGCTACCACAGTAGAGTTACGCACAAGAGCAAAAAGAAAGATATGCTGGGAGAGGGGTTGGTAGATAGCAGAAATGTCTAGGTGGTTAAAAAATCCTTGGATGGGCTCTAGGGAGGGGGTGTGAACGGGAAGAAGGGGTAGAAACAGCTGTTTGGCCATTTGTCTGATCTCAGGAAACACAATTGATTGTGTTGAGTGTGTACAGTAGATCAATCTGGAGATTGGAGTCAGGCCAGCTTCCTTCTGGACCACTCATTGTGTGAAGCAATGAAAGAGGAAGGGAAGGAGTCATGCTACATCTATTGTACATGCCCTCAGGAGACGAGACAGAGATTTTCCACAGGTCTCCCACACCTTGTGGGCAGCTATTTCCCATTGGTTGGTGGCTACTTCATTAAATAATAGGGAAATAAATTAGGCTCATGCGCACACACATGGATTTAGTGTTTCTAAGAATGAAGAACACAAAATGCTGAAAGTGTGAATCAGCCTGAGTTCAGCAAATGCAGAGATAGTTATGTGTATATCCCCGTGCATCAGAACTCAACAAGAGAAAAAATGTGAATGGACTTGACTGTCGGCACACATTCACTGCTGGTGTTGCAGATTCTCACCGTGTCTGGAGTTACATGTCTCATTAGAGTTTGTGAAGAGAAAATAATTCTGCCTATAGGGAGAGCTGTAATCGCCTCACTGAAGATGGCTGTCACAGTAAAGAGAAAGACTACATTTTATGGCAGCGCAACAGGCTTTGGGAAAAGCATTTGGTTGCAGGATTGTGTTCTACTAAACCGAGGGCAAATAGAAGAGGCCATATGTCTTCATACATTATTTATTTTATCAAAATTCCACATGGAATTGTATTTTTTTCTATTACAAAGTAGTAAATAGACAACAGGAAAAATATCAAGCTGTGTACTGTCATCGTATGTCTGAGGCAAGTGAGCATTAAAGAAACTTTTACAAAACCATGAAGCTGTTCTACAGTACTAGAAACTGCAATGCAGCATAACATTTATTTCCCCGAAACTAATTTTCAGCTTCTTTAATGGTTACTTGAACAAATGACCGAATTAATCTAGACTATTATGAATCTATCTTTCAATCTCGCCTGTTTGAAAAACGTACTGTACAACTGACCTCTTGACAAACTGACAAGGCAACTTGACCAAATTTAAAGCACTATTGTAAGATTTTGATTAAAATGTATTACAACCTTTTAGCCTCTTCTTAAAACTTCCCTGTGAAGACTGAAATAACTTTTTTTAGCTCTATTTTAGTTTAATTTGTAAGAAATTGCTTTCCTTGATTTCTGAGAACTTTGTAAATCTTCTACGTGTGGAAGGTGTAATGGATTGTAGCTTTTGCTTTCATTTGTATTTTCTTCCCCTTTTCTTAATTTACAAGGCTCCAAAAAACAGGTGTTACTATTGCACACATTTTTTAAACTGTTAGTTATAAGACTTTTCTTTGTTCATTTTTGTAAAGTGAAATCAACAGGCAACATTGCCTGGTAGGAAAAATAAAAGATTGAACTCAATACAAATTAGGTAAGAATTTGCATCTCAGACCTGAATTGTATTTGAAATTATCAGCTAGATATATAGAATATCAGCAGAAAGTCCTCAGACACAAAGAAAATAGTTTAAATTGGTTCTTAAACAGTATCTGCCACCATTGTCTGCACAAGATAATGCTTTTTTAATTAAGCTTGGTGGTGTAAAAAGGCAAGAAAAGAGAAGAAGAAAAACAGTTTCACTTTAACATTTACTGTACAACCTCTACAATGAAAATTGGAATATTGTGAATTGATAGAGGACTTCCACTTATTATCCACTGTACCTGTCATGTTAGCACTAGAAATGTTCTTCAGGAATGCAGAAAACAGTTCCATTTAAAAATAAAATGTTTTCAAATGGTTTTTTTTGTAAGTCTGAGAAACACTACAAATTTAAACAAAAACACCAACAATGTCCGTTCTAATCTCTTTTGAAAATGTGAACATTGCACGACAGGTTTTGCCCCTACAGTAAGTCATATAGTCATTCCAAAAATGAGATGCAATATTTATGATTTAGTGCAAAAAAATTGTAATGATGGATGTCTCCTTAAAAAAGTGAAAATAGCAATAGACATTAGGCCACAACAGCTGTTGCTTGGATTTTTCAATTATAAAAGGCATGTTGTTTTATTGTTTAACTCTCTATGTGTTTCTGAACCTTAAAAATGTGAAGCTCACACATCCATGATTTTTACACATAGCACTGGGAGTCATCTAACCCGCTCTTTTATAAATGAGTCACTAAGGCACATGTTCTGACCCTGCTAAACAATGGATTCTCCTCATTAATAAAGCCAAGTTTGAAAGACAGCTTTAATGTGCCTGCATGAAGAATGCTATTTTTAAATGTCTGGGTCATTCTGTGTCCTAGGCAACGGTGTGTAGCAGAGGAAATCCTAGCTTTAAAGAAGTAAGTCCTGTGCTTGTGGGAGCCCATCTGCAGTATAATCCCTTTAGGGGTCCACCCACTCATGAGTGGAAATGGTAGAGCAAAAAACACAATATGTAGATCAATTAATTTCTCCTGATGTATACAGTATATGGATGTACAGGGCCTTGAAAAAGTATTCAGACACTTACATAGTTTGCTGTATTCAAGCTTGCAGTCATGACATTTTGAAGTAGCAATTAATTTTTGTTGCTGTATATACACTACCTACTCCACATATTTAAAGCAAAAAAATGTCAATGGATAATTAATATAAAATCCTTTTGTTGTGGCAAAACTCAATTAGATGTGAAAAATTACTTTGACGAGCCACGCAGTAGAGTGTGTGCACAGCAGTGGCTTACTGTATGTGATTTAGAATAAATACTGTGCGCTGTATGCCTGTCTCTCTATGCTCCCTCAGACAGGTAGAGATCTTCAACCCAAGATTCAATTACGGCGACCAAGGGACCTTTGAAAATAACTTAGGGGTGACGTTTTGTAAAAGAAACTTCATGTGCCTGTGTCAACAACATCCCATACACTCCACAAAAGAAAAACATCTCGGGGCCCGCTAGGGAACAAGGTGGTGGCAGTATTACTGTATCTTATACAGCTGTTCTGCTTGTCCTCAGCATTGACTGGGAAGCTTAACGGGAATGATGGAAACATGCATGGAGCAAAGTACTGACAAATCTTTGAAGTAAACCTGGGACAAAAAATAACCTTTCAGCAGACCAATGATCCAAAACACAAAGCCATACTGTATCTACAGTACACTGGAGTGGCTTTACAATAAGAAGGAGTTAAACCCCTTAAGTGGTCCTCTCAAAGTCATGGCTATTAAGAATCTGTGGAAAGACTTGAAAAACTGCTGTCCATGAGCAATGCCCAAACAACCTGAGACAGCTTGAGCACATTTTTCAAAATGAGTAAGAAACAATTTCACAAAGCCAGTGTGCAAAACTATTAGAGACTTACTGTACTGTTCCTAAAATGTCATGTGGCTATAATTGCTGCCAAAGGAAGTTCACCAAATGTTGGGTATTTACAGTATACTTCAGAATGCAATCAGCATATTTTATATTTCTTTTTTCTCTTTGTTTTTACTTAGTTACTGTCACTTATTACCTTTAAAAGTCTTTTGAGTATTTACTGTAGGTTTTCATTAATATAATTAAGTGTAATTTCACAGAATGGGAAACCATAGGTTGGGTCTGAATACTTTTGCTAGGTACTATATGCATACAATAAACCATACAATAGTTTATTTACTACAATAGCATATAGAAAACTTGATTCTTTTAAATAGATGTATATTGTTTATGCACATATTGTATTTAGGGTTTTCAAAACCAAAATAAAAACCGATAAATTTGTCACTGTTATAGTGGTAAGAAGTTAACACCTGAAGAAGGCTCCACAGCTGAAACATGGTTTCCTTTCTTCTCTTTTCAGCATGGAATAAACCTTTACTTGTTCCTTTGCAGCCTATGCATGCTGACGCAGCTATCTACTTGAACTACAATGTCATAATGCGTTCATTTAGTAAGAAATTGGATTAACAATAGTTTTTAATAAAATGTGTACATATTTTCTAACAATATTATTATAGCAATAGTAAAATGTATGGTTCTACATTTTTTGGTGGATCAAAACATAAATCCATAAGGATTAACATATGGATCTGATTGCAGTACAAGGGTAAAATCATCTTTGCTAGAAATAGTTACACAGTATATCTCTGTTTGGGTTCTGTTTTATCTCTAGCTGTTTAATGTCTGTATTAATCTGTTTTTTTTCTATGTTTAGGTTGGCACTGCAGGATGTTCTAGTATTTAATCTAAAAGCCATGGGAGAAAAGTAGTGCTTTCAGCTTTCTTGTACAATGAAATATTGATGGGACTGAGCATGGTCTTTCAGTACTCCATTAAATAAGTCTTACGTGCAAGTACATTATTCAATCATATTTATAATATCAAAGAGACACCATCACATGATCATCATCTATACAATATTTTATTTGTACAGCAACTAAAGTAAATCCACCGTCTACATTATACAAGAACACATTTCTGGTTATGATCAGTTAGTGCGTGTTCTAAATATAAGTATTATTTGACACAGTCAATACTATGACTCCATGGGTTGTAGGAGTATTGAACAACCTACCCAGCCACATTGTTTAACTCAATATCCTGGATGAGATCCTTGGATCAATTAGCTGCTACTGTAACTATCAAAAGGGTTCGATGGGCCTCATCTCAGTTGAAACCTCCTACAGTATATTCTTATTTACAGTATGTTCCAGACATTCTGACATCTGACTGGTAAACAGAAAATGCTTAATTGAAATAAATTTTTAAAGTAGAATATTATAATGCTTTTTCTTCAGGGAAATATTTAATACGTAATATTACAGATAAAAGGAAGTTTCAGTAGTTTCAGTATATACTGTAAAAATATACTGTATATCAGGGAAGTTAGAAAACTGTAAGTGTAAGACAACAGATATTTAGAAACCTACTGCAACATTTAAGTGTGTATTGTACAGCCTTTAGTAACTAGGAGGATGTACAGTAGGTGTTGGTTCTTTTTCTTCTGACTGTGGTGTTTGGTATGCCTCATTAACTAAATACAAATGAATTTCCACTACACATTGATGTGGCCTTTGAAGATTTTCCTTTAGCCACATGCTACTAATGAACCAGATGAATATGATTTAATTGTTGCATACAGAATGGATGGTATTTACATTCTCATATCTTTATGATTTTCCTTTGGGCATTGGAAGACATTTTTTTTCTTGGTTCAATTATAAGCTAGGTTCCTTGGTAAATTGAGATGAATTGGTATGTTAAGCATAATGAAAAAATATAACTTAGTTTAAACCTCTTTGTTTCACCACTGACTCCTGCAAAATTATCCATTCTTTCTTAGGGGGAAAATGTGGGATGACAAGGTTGAAATGTTTAGTTACAAGCTAACATCTCCAAAGCTGTTTAACAATTTTGGAATTGCTTATTGATTTCCTTTTGCTCTGTCTTCTGATAATCCCCACAGGCTTCCACAATCTTCTCTATTGTCATACGTCTTTGTTTTTTGGCCTTCTCTGTAAATCATAACATTTTTATCTTCAAAGGAATAGGAGCATCTGCGGGTGGTGTCTTAATGCCAAGCTCAATAGAATGAGCCCAAAGACAGCAGAGGTAATCCTCTGCTCTGTGAAGTACAAAGTGGCACTGTAGCCAAGATCCATACCACACCATGGGGAATATAAACTAATTGCAATAAATTCAATTTTAGAAATGACATTATCAAGATAGAGAGCTGTACATCCAAAACTTTTAGCTTTTTTTCCTAGTAATATAAAGAAAAATAATTATCACTGATTAAAAGAACCCCTCAGTTTTCCTTTAAGTCTTTATCTACAGTATATATCTATGGATAGACTTTCCCCAGTTTCCCTTCGGAATCAGTAAAGTCCTATCGATCTATCAATTAATCTGACTAGCTAGTGACTAGAGTACTGCAAGATTCAAATTCTGGTGGATATATCTCCAAAAATATTAAAAAAATCCTACGTGGTCTTTAACATTAATTATAAACCTTGAATGCTGCCATGTTTTGCCAATGCTTGAATCCTCCCATATAAAACATGTACCTTGCCAATGTTACATAATTGAATGATTGTTTTTCACTGTGCTTAATAAGGGATGCCATGATACTTTAAATAATTGTGAGCCTCTTCGCACATTTGGATTTATTTATTTACCATAGACATAATTGTCATTGATAATTGAAACGGCTTAACAGCATTTTTGCATTGAATTAATATTGGAATCATGGTTCATTAAGTCTGAATCTCTGCTTTGAGACTGCATGGAGGTATGTGTAATTTTCCAAATGTGTGTGGTGATATGAACACTGTTTGTCACCACTGTTATAGTTTAGATGTAAAAAAGCATTCTTTTTTTATTGATTTGTGGGCTGATCATTTGTGAGGTAGCAATACCTCCAAAGCCAAGTACTTATGGTACTTATTTTACCAGACAGTGTTCATTATTATGGTTATTGTATTGAGCAACATAGCACAAACTTCAGATTACAGAAGAGAACAGTAAAACAATATGGACTCAAAAAGTTACAAGGTGAAAAAGTGATAAAATAATAAGCTCTGCTCAATGTTCATCCCAACCAGGCAGACAGAACAACAGATATAGATTTTGCACCACATGATAAAGTAGCTGAAAGAATCAATGAAGTTTGTTGCTGTGGTTACAGAAAAAAGAAATACAGAACTTTTGGTGCTAAGGACATAGATTCTAATAGGAACTGCTTTCCCACAGATATCTTGAAGTGGTGTTTGAAAGTAAAAAGCAATTTATAGTTCTACATTTGAAACAGAATAAACTAAACAGATTCATTTTAATAAATAGAGCCATTTTTAATCCTAATTTGTAAAGTAAAACTGTCAGAAGGCTTACAGCAAAACAAAACAAAAAAGGTTCCATAAACTGAATTGATTTATGCTATGTTGAAAATCATGCATGAATGATCAAGATAACATTTTATGAAGTGTGACCACATAAACATCTACACTGAGTTGTCACTTTATTAGGAACATCTACTTAATTGTCATTTGCCTTCAGAACAGCCTGGATTCATCAGGGCATGGACTCCACAAGGTGTCAGAAGTGTGGCACAGGGATGCTGGCCCATGTTGACTCCAATGTGTCCTAGAGCTGGTTCAAATTAGCTGGTGATGTATCTTTATTCCGAATAGTTCATTCCATCTCATCCTACAGATTCTTTATTGGATTGAGATCTGGTGACTGGGGAGGCCACTGCATTAAGCTGAATTCACTGTCAAGTTCCCGGAAGCATCCCAGGACTTTCCTAGCCTTGTGCCATGGAGCATTGTCCCACTGAAAAAACCCATCCGCAGATGGGTACACTGCTGCCATGAAGGGATGCACCTGATCGGCAATGATGTTCAGATGTCATGTGGCATTTAAGCATTGCTTGACCCAACGTGTGCCATGAAAACACATCCCACACCTTTACACCTCCACCACCAGCCTGCATTGTTGACACTTGGCAGCATGGATCCATGGAATCGTGCAGTTTTTTCCATATCCTGGTCCTCCCATCAGCATGAAACAGCAATGGGATTCAGCAGACAAGGCAATGTTTTTCCAGTCCTCCAGGATCTTGCGTTTGTGTTCCTTAGGCCACTGCAACCACACCTTAATGTTTTACGCTGCAAAACCCCATCCATAACAAGGTACAAGGTACAAGTGAGAAATAATACAAAGCTGTACTTTTGTAAATGGGGAAATAATTTGATTAATGTAATAAGAAGTTCGACTATAAAGCCAGAAGGCACTGCAGCCCTCCAGGTTTAAGTTTAAGTTTAAGATCCCTGGTCTATTGAATTCTTATATGAAATTGATAACATTTCTCACACAAAATACAACCGGATCAACACATTGCATAGCAATAGCAGATGGTAATAGCGTGCCATATGCTCTAGAATCCAGTCTAGCAGTACTGAATAATTGTTTCATAACTGACACATACTGTAGGTTTCTATGGTCCAATAGTATTTTCTCTGTCACACTTGAATGAGAGCTGTTATTCCTAAAACCCTAGTTAACCTATTTCATCTCTCACTTAGCATGTACAGTAACCCAAAGGTGGGTGAATTGCCCCAAAGAGGGTGTGAATTTCTGTATAACTGTAACACCAGTACTTAAAAAGTGGGACAAAACAAAACAAGGAAAAAACTCTTAGGAAAATTCCTAATTTTAAATGGAAGACAATGAGGATTTAGAAAGGGAAGGTTTAGTTTCATTTGCTTGCTAGATATCTTTGAATAAGAAACAAAAAAATTTGATATTGTTTGAACTTGGAGGCATAAAATAACAAATATAATAATAAGCTCCTGACACCAGTTTGCTTTGCAAGCAAATTCATACAGGTACAGTATATAAATCTACAATGTTTTGATCATTTGCACCTTAGGCTCTGTTTACTTGTTTCATATCCCAAAGATAAGAATACGAAACTCACTTTTTCAAACTTTCAAAATAGGGTGATCAAGCTAAGAACTGCAAACAAGCTAATCCCAGCTACTGTAGAACTCTGATGCATCACCCTCAATAGTACTTAATTTCCAGAACTATATTGATAAGGTTCCTCATAAAAGGATTTAAAATTGAAAGTAATAAGGAACTGAGGTAATGCGTGCGTATGGATTGAAATAAGAATGAAAAATGTTCATTTTAAAAAGTTTTGTGCTGCGAAGGTCCATTTTAGACCAGGTGCTCTTCTTGACCAATCAGTAATCTTAATTCTGATATAAACTAGACACAGAAACAATGAATAACAAATTAAAAACTTACTGTAGAAATGTAACATTAGTAAGTACAAAGCAATCCACACAGGTAGGAGTAACAAAGACTAGACATACTGTATAGTATTTCAAGTGTTATTCTGAGCTGCAGGAAGATGCACTTGAAAGGAATCTGTTTTTGTATGTAGGTTCATTCCTGTTTAAATCCAGATAATGTGAAGAAGCAATAAAAAAGCAAACAATGCATGGATATATAATAAAAACATGAAATGGAGATATAGTGTAGACAGAATCATGTGAGATTGCTTTACACTCAGTAGTCACATGAAGACATGGGGGTCATAAGAAGAAATAGGAAGGGAATTAATGTGGGAAGGAGATGAAGAAATGCTATTTGGGTGTCTGGAACAGGCCTCCCAGTCAAGTGGTGGAGCTCCAGACTCAAGGCTTTTTAAGAGTTCCCTGAAAGATCTTTTAGTTTTATTTAACTACAAATGTACTATCTGATTTAGCTACTAGATGACCAAATGAGTCAGAGTGCTGAATGCTCTCCCATTATTTGCATCGGTTCTTATGTTCTTGCCACCATATCATCCTGCAACTCACAACTGGCAACCCACTGAAGCTCAACAGGTGTGAGCCTGGTCAGTACCTGGATGGGAGACCATCTGGGAAGAAAACTGAGGTTACTGCAGGAAGTAGAGTTACAGTAGTGGGGTCAGTAGGGGGCATTCACCCTGCAGTCTGTGTGGGTCCTAATGCCCTAGTATAGTGACTATACTGTAAAAAGACACCATCCTTCAGATGAGACATAAAACCGATGTCCTCACTCTGTGATCATTATAAATCCCAGGACATTTCTTGAAAAGAGTAGGGGTGTTACTTCTGCATAATGGCCAAATTTCCCATTGGTCTTTACCAACCATGGCCTCCTATGAATCCCCATCTATGAACTGGCTTCATTACTCTGTTCTCATCATGCCTGATACAAGATGATGATACATGATGTGTGGTGAGTATACTGGTGCACTATGGCTGTCACATCATCCAGGTGGATGCTGCACGTGGTGGTGGTGGTGGACAGGATCTCCATTACCTGTAAGGAGCTTTGAGTGGATAGTCCAGAAATGGTATTATTATTAAATGATTATAAGAAAATTGAAAATAACAAAACAGTAAAAAGTCAAATGTATATTGCAAAAATACATTTCCCCAGATCTCTATATTGTGATTTTTGTGCGTATTGTACAGTACTTTTTTCCCAAATCTGTCTTGTCCCTTTTCACCCTTAATAGAAAATGTCCATGGTGATACCATGTAAATGAACATATTGTTCATTGCACATGGACAGAATTAAATATATAAATCTGAAGAGAAGGGGGAGGAGGGGGTGAAGTAATCAGTAAACCAAACAAAATCATGAGAGGTAATAAACTTTATTAAAATTATATCCAACTGCTATTTGCTGTCATATTCATTTAAATTACCACTTAGACTGTGGGGTGTGAATTTCTGTATAATTGCTTTCCTCCAAAATTATTCTTGGATTCTTCTATTACATGTTAAGTACTGTGTCATTGCAAATATCCTTGTAAGCATTTTGTATGTTAAACAATTTTTTAGGCAATAAAAACCATTCTGTCTAAAGAAGAATTTACAGTAGTACTCTATCTGGGAACTGATCACGTTAAGTAACTATCAGTGAAGTGCGATACAAAAAGCTTGCAGTATTCACTGTATTTTACATTTTCCATGTCCTAGATTATATCAATATCCCAAAATGTTTGGTCTCTGTTTTCTTCTCAAGCAACATAGTACTGTACATGCCAAACATTCACAGCTCCCATACAGAAACTCAAGAGGCAGTGGTATATATTATTTTATTAAACAAAGCTCCCCTCCTGGTCGTTTTTTTATTGCATATAAATGACTGGGGATTCCAAAGGCTAATCTGTAATTTCAAAATATGTTTTAGGAGTGCATGAAAAGCAGAGGAATCTGCCGTTCTAGGTAACGAGGCTGCTAAGTATCAGATGGCTTTGTGCTTGAGAATGTCATGAGAGAATGAATGACTTAATTGACAAATTTCTTTACATTTAAATTTCCCCTTTAAACAACTTTTTTCAAGAACATCTGTTCACCATGAAGTCATTACTTTACAACTGTCTGGGATTAGTACCTGTTAACTTGGTATTTTTTTCTTGAATGCTATCTACACTATAGTTGTAAGTGTATCTGAAAAACACATTGATCGTGGGTGCTAATGTACAGTATGTGAACCTAATACAAGCCTAAATATTTTATTCTGTGTGTTACAGCAGCTTTTGCCCAGTTTAATTATACATTTCTATGTTTGAATAGAATGTCTTGACTAACAAAAATATGACCAGGTTTTTCCAGAAGGAATCGATATACTGTAGCATTCCATATAGAGAGATGCTTTCTATAAATCTGATATCAGTGGGACTTTACAGATTTTGTATCATCTTTTGTCTGCATTAACTAACATCAGGTGCTACATAAAGTTGCAATTCCAGACACAAACAGGTAGTTAGTGGAGAAACTAGTTGGGGAATCTTAATCAAATACAGCAAAAAAAGTTAATTAGGGAATGCAAGATTTGTGTGCCTTAAATGATACTTTTTAAGTACTTACTTGGACAAAAAAAAATGTTATATACGAATTATGATGATGTATGCATTTCCACTTCATTTAAACTTGGTAGGAATATGGAAATTATAAGTGCTTTATGTGGAGAGCTTCAGTGCAGCTTTTTTTCCTAACTTGCTATTTGTGTGACTGTTTAATATAAGGTTCTGAAACAGAAAATGTACATAATCTGCGTTGTATAAATGCAGAACAAATGAGAGACTAAAAAGCCAAGTAACACATACCGTATTAAATACAGGCTATACATCATCTGAAAAGTTGACCTATTTGCAAACCATTGTACGTCACGCCCTGAATTTCAGAAAAAGCTAAGTACATTTTATAGGCTGTATAACACATGGAAAAACTTATAACTTTAAAAGTGCTCATTTTGCAAAATAAGAATAAAAGAGAATATTTGCTGGTTTTGTGAGATTAAAAAAAATAAATGTGGAAATTACTGGTATTTTCTAGTGACAAATAAAGCAGATTCTGCAAAACATGAACAGTCTTGAAACTTATAAATGTCATATTATTTGTAAAGCCCTCCCAATGGACGTACAGTATGTGGTTGAGATCTCTAAAGGTAGTGAATGTGCTCTATGGCTCATTAATCAAATGCTTGAGTCCAGGCTTTCTCACTGACTGTGCTTGAAAGTTTCCATTTGGGCTAAGTAGGCCAGAAAGGGTCTTCCTCAGCAAGACACACAGCAGGAGCCCTGTCACTGACTGGGATCTTGTGAGACTTCATGATATCGGCAAGATCTGTCTCTGTTAGTATAAAATGAAGGGGCAAGCATTAGTCAGAAGAGTTGTATTCTAGTATAGATCCAAAAATTAAGGAAAGTGACATGTCTTACCAGTTACAAAGTTACAGTATGAGTGGATTTTGATTGTATGGTTGTAATGCCTTATTTTATAACTAAAGCAGCCCATTTCACCATGATAACTTCATGGACTTTTCTGAATGGTCTAAATCAATTATTGTTGTTTCTAAAAAACATGTACAGGTGTATTTAAATATACTGTATAAGCACTGGCATCAAGTTGCAGTTACAAACAGTGAAATATCCATAATGTGAGTGAAAAATTGATCAAGGTATGATTTGAGATGCCACTTTTCATTTTTCTCATACAGCCCGACTTCAGGTTTCAAGCTTCAGCTACTATAGCATAGCACAGTACCTTGTATGATCTGCTCTATGGGCAATCCAATAAAGTCAATTGAATATTATGTCAACCAGAGAATGGTACAACTAATTCTTTTTATTTCATTTACTTTCCATCTGAAAGATCTGTTGCTATCAAGAACTCCTAGTCACTGGTAGGGTCCTGTGTATTTGAAGGATTATTTGACCCTGTGTGTGTTTGTCTTTGTATGCCCCGATATGGACTAGTGTCCCAGTCCAGGGTTTGTCATACCTTGTGCACGTTGATTATCAGCTCTCCACCAACCCTGTATTGGATAAAGTGATTAGTAAACGGATGGAGGGATTTTAAACATGAATAATCTGTAGATTGACATAGTAGTTCCGAATGGCTGTCCAGATGTGCCTATTAAACTGATAAACAGAATAAATACATACTTATTGTTTTAAAACAAAACAATACTACTCCCTCCCATTAGCAAATTGAATTGTCTTCAGAGAGATCTGGCTTTAATTCCTCCAACCATCAGAATAAAATTAGATTTTTCTGGTAAGGGTTGCAGCAACTCATATAAGAATCATGCTATCCCTGAAGCACAGGGAAAAAGGCATGATAGAGATCACTTGAGACATTGATGGTGTCTTTCCCCCTATAGTATAACCTAGGGGAAGGGATAATTTAGAAAAGCCCAGCAGGTGTTTGTTTTTACCGTTTGAGGAAAACCCACAAGAACATAGGGAGAATGGGTAAACTACAAAAAGAAGGTGCCTAAACCCAGAATCAAACCCGAGGCCCAGGAGGCAGCAGTGTTATTTAAATATCAATACTGTATAATCTAAACCATTACTTAAAAAAAATCTTAAATTTGATCTATAAAAGATAAGTTAGTAACAAAAATGTTTCCTATAAACAAAATGCATTATAATAGATATAAATGTCATTAGCTGCCCGCAGCACTGTCTTGCTTTATATTATGTTCTGTGTAGTAATGGAATGATTAATTAACAAAATGCTAACAATAAAGTTATGTTGTTTTATGTCTGTTAATTACTTGGATAAAAAAAACTCAAGACACAAGTCATTAGTCTTATCAACGACATACAGGAAGTAAGACAGTCTAAATCAAATGAAACCCTTAAGAAATTAAATTTTTAAAGCATGTAAATAATAATAGTGAAATGTAAATAATGTATAATTAAATAGTAATCCCATTATTCCTTGTGAACAGCATCGGGCAACTTAAAATCATGCACAGTTGAGGTGGGGTAGGGAGCAGAGAGTTTATCATTCTTCATGGCAATTTCTATATTTCGGAGCAACTGATGATAGTGAAGTACAGCAAATCAACAAAACCTTATTTCACTGGTTACACTGTTGGCAGACAGTCTGATACCTGAGTATGTGCTTTTAAATTATATTCTATGCTCTGATTAGTTTCTTCCTTCTTCAAATTATTGGAAAGATTCGAATACAACATACAGTATATAGAGAAGCCAAATAGTGCTGGTGGTGTTTCTTTTCCCCACTGATGCCTTCATTACTAATACATATGCACCTCTGTGCAACTAATTGTACTTTAAAATGTGGGGATGTAGAGTAGGAATTATAATGAAGATACATTAACAGTATTGTTTTCTCCACAAGCCTTTTTTTATGTGGGGTTTCCAGTCATTTCAGTTTTATCAGCATACAGTATACATATTTTATATATAAAAAATAATTCAGTTACTTTGACAGAGAAAAGAACTTTTGAGCTTTGATCTAAAAAAGCACCAATATTTTGTGTTCTCAATCTATGAAATCTAGTGATATATTTAATAATGTTACACTTGAGGGATCTTGGCAATAAAGAAAGAGAATGCTAGCATTTTCAGATTTCCTGTCACAGAACACATTAATTTCCTTTGATACTGTAGCAGACATTAGCCAAGGTTTGTTTTTATTACTGTCTGTTAAGATCTGACTTTTTTTTTAATTTGACAGCCTAAATCACTTTACATTTAAAATGAAGTATTTTTATGCACAATCTGAATCATTGGTTTTTGCATGACTATGACGCTTCGCTTCGCTCTTGGTTTTGCTTCGGCTTTGTTGGTTTGTTGTTTTTGCTGTTTGTGTGTGTTTTCGTATAGCTTTGGCTTTGTTGTTTTGTTGTTTTTGCTGTTTGTGTGTGTTTTCGTATAGCTTTGGCTTTGTTGTTTTGTTGGTTTCTGTTTGTTTCTTTGTACTTTCGTTTGTTAGTGTTTATCCTCGTTTCGCCATTACCTTGCCCAAACTTGTTATTGTGTCAACCTCTGTGTTCTTTTGTACCCTGTTACTTGTCTACTCTCGTTTGTATTCATAGTTCATTTATTTATTTGTGTGAACTTTTGTGTATAGAGTTAGTATAGGTTGTTGGGTACATTTTGCACACACGTAGTTGATTTTTGTATTAGTCACACTAGTTGGTATGGGTGAGTGCCGTTTGTCTTGTATGGTTTTGGGTAGTCAGTGGAGGTTAGCTAGGGTGTTGAAAACGCTGAAGACCGTGTGTTTCTTGTTTTCTTTTGCAGTCAGGTTAGCTTTCCCTCACTTTCCTAGCCAGCTCCATTTTGTTTGTTATTTTCTTTTCTTTGGCACCACTCTAGTTCCTTACCCCTGTGTGTTCTTGTGTCCTATTTTGAACCAGTCACTTAGTCACCTTAAAATTATCACTTTTTGCACCAACCTTATCACGCTTCCTAGTCCCTCACCAGAACCCACCTGCATCCAGAAATGATCCTAAATGTTACACCCCTTTACCCCTAGACACTTGGGGTAGTAACAACACACAACGTTACCTTTTCAAGCCCAAAATGCATTCAATGTAGTTAATAGTGTGTTGTGCCCTGTGCTTGACAGGTACAAGAAAATACAGTACATCTGCATTCATAACTGTGTAGATGTACCACAGAGCCAGAAAAATTATCACTGTACTGTATGTGGAAAGACATTAACATGTTTGCTCCTATGGTGAGAGATGAAAGCAGAAAAAAATATATATATACAACCTTAAGTTATGCATGTGTCTGATATCAAACATTAGTGTATATACAGGCATTGAATATTTAATGCAAATACCAAATATTAAACAATAGAACACATTTTTAAATATTAATATTGATTTTATTGAGTGAAAATTAGTTATATGGGTCTGACACCTCAACAGGTTTTTGATAACATTTAGTTTTTTTGTGATCGACATTTTCTTTTAAACAAACAAAAATGAACACACAAAGGAAAATGAAATTCCCCCCAAACATACTGTACAAAAAGAAAAAAGGAGACCCCCAGCAAAAAAACGGAGAAAGAAGCTTCTTAAATTCTAAGGACTAGAAAAAACATCTGATCATGCTATAAGTTAGCAAACTGTAGCCTAACTGCAATTCTTTCCACAAGAACAAGATTACAATAACAAGAGGTTATTTAATGAGGGACCTGATGTGGAATATATAAGAGATGCCATATGTTATTGGAAGCAAATCGGGACTTCAGGAAGCCTGTCTGGTTCAAATGTATTATGTGACACGTCTCCATCTGCTTGGCAAATTGTCTGTTTGGTTGTCTATGGTTAGCATTCTAATGAATCTTTTGAGTGCAATTAGAGCTGATTTAGATCTCTAAGAAAAGAGATACAGTAATTTGCCATGAAAAAATTGTATTATTTAGTAAAAAAGAGTCAACGTGATCCCACCGTAGTAGCAGCATCTCAGGTAGAATGCCATGTCAGCTATTGTAGGAGGTTCACTTGTTTTGCATAATGTAGATTGAGCAGCTGTCTTTAACTCCTCCAATATTACAGTGACATTCAAAAAGGCAGTTTGTTCATGAGTTAACTGAGACAACTGAGTTTAAGAATGGTTTGATCTTGGCCATCAAATGGCTAAAAATGATGAGAACAAAATGAGATGAGAACAAATGTCTTGGGTTTTGAGTTTCTCACATTCTAGGATTGAACATTTATTTTAAATGCTATTTTAAAGGCTCTGATTTTACTAAAAGTTGGAATATGTTTACAGAAATAAAACAATGAATAGCTTTGTTTCAAAACTGTGGTTTCATAGACTAGGTAACACAATTTTGTCCTGATTACCTTGATTGGCTGAAAAGTTTAATGCCAGTATAAACACCAATGTCCATGTAAGAGAAAATCTGCAGTACTGGAAATAATTATTTGAGGAAAAACAGAGATAATGCAGACTTTTGTTTTACAAAAATTAAATAGGCAGTAATACCATTTTGGAGTTTTAATTAGGTAAAGAAAACAATATGACTCCTGGGAAAGAAATGTCACATGAGAAATTAGAAATGTTTAGCTATGTTACAAGGGGGAAAACGAGTAATCAACAGGAGCAGGGTACAAAAGAACACAAAAGTTGAACATGTAACACTGGGGCAAAGTAATGGCAAAACAAGGATGAACACACAAACAAACGAAAGTACAAAGAAACTAACAAAAAACCAACAAAACAACAAAGCCGAAGCTATACGAAAATACACACACACAAAGCAAAACAAACCGACAAACGAACGAAGCCGAAGCAATAACCAGAAGCGAAGTGAAGCAAAGCGATAACCAAAACCAAACGGGACCGAAGTCAAACAAAAGGCCTCTCCTTGCTGAAAACCTCCATGATATATGCTGAATAAGATGTGTTCTGATTGGCTGAGAGCTAATTGATGATGACCTCATACTGAAAGTGTGGTGTAATGGTGGGCCAATGGGGAAGGGAGAACAATCAAGGGTCAGCAGTGTGGGCATAACAGAAAAAACACACACAGAACACACACTGGGACGTAACAAGCAAATAAAGGATAATCCTATCAATGGATAACAGCCTAACTTTACATGTCACCCACTGTTGTACAGTATGTAAAGCTCTAAGGGAACTCTTGAGACAGTAGAAGAGGTAAAGGAAGAAACTACTGAAGGTTGATGTCTGGTTCCTCAGATTAAGTTGTCTACATGCAGGTGATGCTACAGTAAAACTTTGAAAATAGCTTTTGAAGCAAGTAAAAATTAAAGGTTTTTTGAGGACTGTAAGATACATGATAGCTAAAGTGATCTCAGTCAACATGAAACTGCTGCTGATTTGCTGAGGAGAGGACACTAAACCAAAAGGTTGAAGCAAATGTTCCCAAGCAGATACAACAATCATAATACTGTATGTACAGTAGAGTACTCCTCACTTACAATAGTACTAAAAAAGTTTATCATTTACATTTGTTGTGCTTCAGATATTTTTTATTTTACATTTTATTTTTCTGTGAATACCTAAACATGAATCTGCACTGGAAGTACATTCATACTCAATTAAAGTTTTATACAGTATATAATCAAACATCATATTTATATTTTAATTGAAATACACATGAAAATAAAGGACCAGTAGTCTTGTTTTAGAACACCCCACAGGGAATCAGATATACTGTAGTCTGGTACAGTACATATATAAATAAAGTTTGAATCAGGTGTGCTTTTTTTGCTTAAGTTTCCTGGACACTTTTTTTTGCCTCTGCAAGACCATACAACCCTCTAGCTAGGAACAGAATTACATAAAGTCTTCAAGGCTTTACCTAACTAAGAATGAATTTGACACACACGCAACCTTAGTTTTAGTCACTAGTAGACATTTACTGGAATCACGAATATTTTCGTGAAAAAGCAGTGTGCAATGTAAAAATCTTCACAATCTATCAGAATTACATTTCCTTAACAAATTAAAAAGGAAATCATTAAGCATTTATGTTTATTAATTTGCCAATGATAGATATTTTTGTGTGAAAAATTAAGGATAAATCTTGCTGAGAAAAAGAAAGTTGATGTTAGTGCACAACTGACACAAATTGCATTATTTTAAATATCTTCATTCAACGCTTTTTAAGATCGACATGGAAAAAAATAAAATACTGTAAATGCTTGGAATATTGTTATAAGACCACAATTGATTTTTAATTCTTTTGTTGTGATACTGATAGATACTGTAGGTAGAGAAGGGGATTTGGGTTATGTGCTGAATAATGGAAAAAACTCGGATTTCAAAACATACAGTATTAGATTTTACCTCTAAACTGAACTAATGCTCACCGCCATCACTTTTATGGCTCGCACAGCAAAAATAACCAAAAAAATCAATCAGAAGTGTAGTCCATGATTCACAAACAAAGAGTTACAAGCATAACTGTTTCCTAACATTTTTAACTAAGTGTAGTTTTATATTAAGTGCATTTTGCTGAGAGGCTAAGGCTCCCACACAAAGAACTGCACAAAATGACACAAAACATTGCTCGTGATCATGGCTGTTTTACCTTACATGATGAGGGTTTAGCATGACGTGGAACCTTCTTCATTTACATGAAGGAAAATAGCACAAAGTACAAGCCTGGCTTTTCTTAGAAGTTGACATGCCATGCAAAGGTAAGCTATCTTCTGGAGTCACTTTGAAGAGCAAAGCATTTATTTTGACAACTCCTGTGGGGCTTATATTAAATCTGCCATCTTGAGCCATCTATATTGTTTCTTTCAGCCTCTCGGTACTCTTAAGATATTTGCTGTCTACTCTGTTTGCCTCACATGAAAACTGAAAGCCTTGAAAATCAGACGGGCATTTTTTTAATATACAGTATCTGTTATTCGTAGCTTGCACCATGGATCTTATGGAAATGAGAAAAATACAAAATACTAAGTAAATTAATATGACGTAAACTTAATAAGAAAAAATCCTTTAACACAGTAGATAGTGAATACCACTGACAGTGGTGTATGAACTGGACCAGTGTGCTGCTAATGGAATAGCTGATGCTCTTACCTTATAAGATTAATGTAATTGTAGGGAACTTGTGTCACGATATTAGTTCCTCCTCCTTAAGGGTGCTCCAGCCCTTTCACTTAAGACTTTATTCTATGCACCTGTTTCCCATTCCCTGCCCACCTTAAAAGCCAGGCGCTGACGCTCATCCGGGCTCTGCATCTGATTTCCATATCGTGCGAGTCCGGGACCTGGAAGCGCCTGGTCCTGTTAAGGTTTTGACCTCGGTTCCCGTTCCCGTTCCCGTTCCCTCTCCGCCGGTTCCAACCCGGCCTTCGTGTTTTTAATTCCTTCTTCTGATGGATCTCCTGGTTTTGGACTTACCCTTGCGTTTTGGATTTTCCCTAAGGACTACTCTCTCGGATTGTTCGCCTCGGCCACACCTCCCCCGTGCACCAGCGCACCTTGGACACGCCCCCCTGTCTTCAGCCCCATATTCCTGCATGACGTTTCCCCAGTGTTCCCCCACTTCGTCGGACTGTGTCGTCCGCATAGGGTCCGGAAAGAACTGTTCGTTACACTTGTCTGTCAATGTCCCTAAATACGCTGCATAAAGCCTGCAAACCATATGGTCTTGTAAGCAACATAAGTTTATCAGCAGCTGATTATTATTGAGGAAAGCTGCCAATGCTAATACCTTAGTACAGTATGTTGATTTTGCAGAAGCCTGGCAGAGCAATAGCAGGTAACTGAACCCACAGTGGGCTCTTTTTATCTGCGAGCAGTAAATCGTTACGTTTTCTTTTTGTATGTTAGCTTTGGGGGTGGTGCAGTGGCTAGCGTTGCCGCCTTACAGTGCTTGGACCCTGAGCTCAACTCCGAACCTGGGCTGCCACTGTATGTAAATAGAGTTTGTATATTCTCTCCTTGTTCATGTGGGCTTCCTCTCTGTGCTCTGGCTTCCTTCACAGTCCAAAGGCATACTGGTAGGTTAATTGGCCTCCGAGAGAAGTGGTCCTTGTGTAAGTGTGTGTGTTTGTGTCTGTGTATGCCCTGCGATGGAGTAGTGTTCTATCCAGGGTGTATCCTGGCTTGAGCTTGTTACTTGCTGGGATAGTCTCCAACTCCCTTTCATCCGTGGATAACACGATTAGAAAATGGATTACTAGATGGACGATTGTTATTTTGCAATTGTTTAAATAGCTGTTAAGGGATTGAGATCAATTTATTTCTAATTGGTGTTGTACAGTACATTTAATTGTACAGTCTATGTTATCTGTACATGGATTCCTGATTGGAAATGATAAAGTCATTTCTGATCTTCAGCAATAGCAGTGCATGGGGAACATAGAAAGAGCAACAGCAGTGAAAGTAATTTCAAGAGTATTTAGGCAAAAACCTACTTTGCTTAAGTGGGGGTGCCAGGAGAGTGAATCCAAGCAGGACTGAAAGCAAACTGGTTCGAGGGTAGGAAAGAACTACACTGGGCTCAAGACAGCAGCCTCCATCCCAACAGGGAGAAGGACAACTGGTCACAGTCATAACATAACATGAATCTACTGGTAACAGTATAACAGAGAACAGATACATTGGATTAATACATTATAAAATGATTATTTTCAAGGTTGAAGTAAGTATAGAAAGCACTGTAGAAGATGATGGCATGCCTTATGGAGTTAATGCTGAGGGGGTATTGATTCTGCTTTGAAGGCATTTGGTAACATCACATAGGAAAACTTTAATCTTCATTGTCATATTTCCCCAGCTGTATTTTGACAGTAGATGAAGCTTTTTATTCAACTTGCCTGCAAGACCCAAGTTTATTTTCAAAGGAAATGCTAATAAAAAAGCTTCAGGAGTATGTCATAGAGATTAAAACCACACCACATACAACAATGTGCTTGAAATAAGCCAACTTGCATAGGTATTTCTAGCAGGACCTTAGTTCTATGTCAACATTTGTAAACTGTTACTACTGTATATAACATCACTTTGTTAGCCATATACAATTTCTTGCATTAGGAATTCGTCTTTTCACATACCCCAGCTCGCTCTTCATGAGACACACAGACAGGGAGAGAAGCTTGGGGTCAGAGCGCAGTGTCAGACATTGTACAGCGCCCCTGGAGCAGTTGGGGTTAAGGGCCTTGCTTAGGGGCCCAGCGGAGTAGGATTCCTCTGCCGGCTGCAGGATTTGAACCGGCAACCTTCCAGCCACAGGCACAGATCCTTAGCCACAGAGCCACTGCTCCGCCCCTCATAGTGGTAACAGTGCATAGCGGTAATATTTGGGCATTAGTTCATAAACTATAGTGGATTATAGTAAAATGAAATTGATTGTGACAAACCCCTGTACAGAATCAAGCTGTTGGGAATCTTTGATATAGTGCTTTTGGTGCAGGTATGCCAGAGGAGCAGAAGGGAAAATCAGAACTGTGAATATATCATGCACCACCCCCTCAACAGATCTCTCATCTCAACATGTGTTTTTCTTTCATTTTTGCTGTACATCCTTCAAAATTAAAGTAATTCTCACATCTATACTTCTGGCACAGGGGAAACCTATACGGTTTTCAAAAGGAAAGGGGGGGGGGGGAGAGAATGAAACAGAAAATCAGGGAAGACTGAAATGTAATTTAGAGTGATTCCAGATCCAGTTCATGCTCCACACAGATCCAGGCTACAGGGCAGCCATGACTCGGATGAGGGCTGCTAACAGTTTTGTTTCATTTTTTAAAAAAACGATTCAAAGACTTTGCTTTTTCTCTGTTCTTAACAGATTTTGCAGTTTTCCTTTGGCAAACTGCTTTTTCTACTGAATTTTTACGAACAGTATGGAGTACCTTGGAATTTTGACCACGGCCTCGTCCTTTTCGTAAAAATGAAGAATCACTTACTTATCACTTCCTGTCAAAAGACAAAAAGCTGTTTTAGGCACACAGGTACTGGACAAAGAATGGAAGCACCAGTGTAAAGTCACAATACAAATAACTGGGCACCAGATCTGGTGACTGGGAAAGCCACGACACATGGATAAAATCACTGTCATTCTCATCAACAACTGGGTGACCACACCTACTGGAAGACAAAACCACATGGGTGGCAGGAAGGAAATGCTACATGGGGTGAAGTTTGGACTATCTGCCCCTCTTGGTTGGATTGGCAGTATACTGTAGTTAGTGACATTGTCATGCTGCTCCTAAAGAAGTGACCTACAGTATACTGTAAGTATCGAAACATCTTCTGCATAAGCAGACAATGTTTTTTTACATTATGGTATGAATGAAATACAAATAACACCATGCTGCCCTATTTTGATGATAATCTTTCATAATACTCTCCCACCTAGTCCCATATGAGACGACTAACTCTTCCTGTTTATAATTAAATAAACTGGTTCTTCCCTTACAGTCATTTGGGAGCCCTACTAATCTTGATAAGGGAATACCCATGACTAAATCACTCACTATGTTGGGCTTATACACTAATAAAAAAAAATTCAGGGAGACAAATGTGAATGCCTGCAATTGAAAAAGTCAGAATCGCAGCATTTTTAGAAATGTCCTGAATAAAACTCCCATAGTTTTATTAGAACCATTTCATTTTTTCTTCAAAACCAACACATACTGTACAGTATGATAGTTTATCATTGCATGGAAGCTTAGAAAAGCCACAATAGCCATTTAATTATATGTACTGTACAATTCTACAGAACAATTGCAATTGATCAGATACGGCAAAGTCAATCAGGTATAATATACAGTACAGACACACAAGAAAACATTCAGGACTAATGGATTTAAAATATATTTCAAATAGATATTAAACACAATGGCGGATAATGACATTGTGATAAGTTTTCAACATGGCACCTAATGTCAAACTTAAAACAGTTCAAAGCACATACCTGTATCAGATATAACCTTCTTATGTATTAACATAATGCTACAGTAGCAGCATTGCCACAGTTAAAGAACTTCTAAATAGATGTGTTGTGAAATGTGCCACCACTCTTCTTGTGTTGATGCAACAGAGCTACTGTAGAAATGACAACATCTGGACCTTTTGTTTTCATGAAGCCTTACTATTGTAATCACCATATTGTTTTGCATTGTTCTATAAATGTCTTGTAGGAACAGGTAAATAGTTGGCTAAGGACTTCAACAATGTATGACTGAGAAATGAGATTGACCTTGATTTGCACAGAATTTTTGTGCTACAGATGATTCCTCTCCACACCATCACATTTCTACTGGCTAACATGAATAAAGTCAGTACAACACTTGTCAGGAAGTTTAAATGACGTCTCTATGAACACATATTCATACAGATTCTTAATTAACAGATTCTACTCAAATACCAAACAGGTCAACTAGCACTTTGATTACATCACATGAATCTATGATATAACTATTCAGTGTTTTATTATTGTTTATTATGATCAATACAATTAAAGTAAACCTCTGTGTTATTTACAATGGACATTATATTCTGTTACAAACCATTAGAAATTAGCTACCGATGTCAAACCTAGGCTGTTGTATTTTCACTGTTTATCAGCTTAATTATACTTGAGTTACCTTTCAAGTAGTGGAGGAGTGAAACACATGTAGCAGATCTGTACACTGTACGATTTGGTTTCCATGTATAGAAAATGATGAATTACAATGACAGAACACGTATTTAATTCTGATAATATGCACTTCGTAACAGGTCTTCCGTAAAGTAGTCAGTGAAGTAGATGTTGTGTTGCTGTCATTAAAGCTTGATGTATTATTATTAAGAATGCATACACTGGTCTAACTCTATCTCCAGTTTTACACATTTTAAAAACAGTAAAGAATAAATGTTACGTCCCCGTGTGTGTCCGTATGTTTTGTTTTTCCACTTCCTGTATTCAGGTACACCATCGGTCGGTCGGGTATTTTTTTCGGTATTACCCGTCTTCCCATAATCGTGCAATTGGTTCACTTGTGTCGTCTTATTGTTAACTGTGAACTTGTACACCGGAGGAAAACATAGGTAAGGTCGTCGGGTTACATTGTGCACACGTAGGTTTGTTTTGTCTACACACGTTAGGTTAGGGGCGTGTGTCAATCGTGTATTTTGGTTCTGGTTAGTCGTGCAAGGGACGTTAGGGTGCGTTAAGACGCCGAAGACCCTTTTATTTTTGTTTGTTTGGGTTAGGTTAGTCCTCACTGTATTACCTAGATCTGTTTGGTTTTGTTACGTACCCGTCACGTACAGTATTAACATTTTAAAAAATAAATCCCTTTTGCACCACACTTTTGTTGTCATGCTTTTTAAATCCGTCAGAAACTCACCTGCATCTAAACCCATCCTAAATGTTACACCCCTTTACGCCTAGGCTCTTGGGGTCGTAACAGTAAAGGAAGGTGTACTGTACTGTATGTGGAAACACCATTTTTTCCCATTGAATTGAAGGTACTTAAAATAATGTAAATAGCATGAAACCTTCATGTAAGACTGCATTAGGATTGGAATCATGCTCTGCTGTTAGGCATTCAGCTGTATTTTTTAAAATTTATTTTGTTCATCACATTCACAAGTCTATTTCTAGCCTTCTTTTTTTCTAAACTGACAAAATTGTAGTGCTTTAAAAGAAACAAAAAAATCAATCTGTGGTTACCAAGAGTGAGAACAGATATCTTTGCTGTTGATAGTCACCTGTGAAATGCACATACAGTACACACTGTTCATTTCTGAAATACTCATCTCTTTTTGATTGATATTGACTTGTACACTGTATGATAAATGTAGCATTTCAGTGCCTCCCCCAAGCTTGTGTGCATCTATATCTGCTAATATCACAGCTAACATAACAATAACTTTTCCCCCAACCCTCTCTATCTCACTCAGACTACTGAACACATTTGTTGCAGACCCTCTGGATTAGGACCAATGGCTGAATTTATCTGTTTACTGCAAAAGCAGCACCATAATGGCATTGTCAAGCTCAAAATGTGTACTAGTATTAAGCCTGTGGCATTTTTTAGTTTGTATTTGTGGTGTATCTCTGGGACATTATTTATTGAATAAAGCAAGCTTGTCATCTTTGAAATATCACAAAGAATCTCCTGCATGAACTCTGAAATGGTTCAGAATTGTTTACACACATGACAGAAACACTACAGCTCTATTTGCAGTTAATACAAATTGGTAAAGCTTAAAACAGAAAAGGTTATCCCTGCATAATATCTGTCCTGTCAGGAAAATGTCCTTTCAAGTCATGTACTTTTAGCACCATTGCCACTGAAGTTTTGTACTGTTGCATTTGTACTACAGCAGAACCTGGGTGGAAAACCTCCAGGGAAAAACTAAGGTTGCTGCTGGAAGAGGTATTAGAGGGGTCAGAATGGGGTGCTCACTCTGTGGTCTGTTAGGTTCCTATTGCTATGGTATAGTGATGGGGACACTATATGGTAGAAGGGCACCATCCTTTGGGTGAGATGTAAAACCGAGGTCCTGACTCTCTTTGGCCATTAAAAATCCCAGGGTATTTCTCAAAAACAGTAGGGGTGTTACCCTGGCATCCTGGCTAGATTTCCCATTGGCCTGTACCATTCACGGCCTCCTAATAATCCTCATTTATGTCCTTCATTACTGTGTTCTTCTCCCCACTGATGGCTGATGTGTGGTGAGCGGTCTGGCGCACTATGGCTGATGTTGCATCATTCAGGTGGATGCTGCACATTGGCGGTGGTGGAGGGGAGTCCCCATACAGGTGTAAAGCGCTTTGAGTGGAGTGTCCAGAAAAGCGCTATATAAATGCAAGAAATTAATATTATTATTATTATTATTATCCGTCTTTCGAATGAGACGTTAAACCGAGGTCCCGACTCTAAGTGGTCATTAAAGATCCCCTGGCATTTCTCAATAAGAGCAGGGAGTCATCCAGGTGTCTGGGCCACATTTCCTCCCTCAGCCTTTACCATGGCCTCCAGATTGTCCCCATGTATGATTGGCTTGCACTTGCCCTGCGATGGACTAGCCCCCCCGTCCAGGGTGTACCCTGCCTTGCAATGTTCACGCGACATTGTATAGTGACATGACATTATTATTGTTATTTATTACTTATTACTTATTCTGTTGAGAACAGGCCAGATAATCATGCAAGCATTGAAAGACATTAGCTTTGAAAAGATCATTGCAGACTGATGTCATTAAAGGCATTTCAGAGACTCTATATTTTATGTTGTTTTGTCCAGAGGTCTGATGATTTTTAAACTATAAGGACCGATATAATCAGAAACAAGAGGCAATTATTTTCACATTAAAGAGTACATAATCCAGGTACTATCACAGCTTTAAATTTTAAGAAATGTTTAAATATTTGTTTAAATTGAAATATTTAAGTTTCTTCATATACTGTAAAAGCAATTCTGGAAGAAAAGATTGTGGGCTTTTCTTGTACTTATTTGTACTGCTTGCTGCTTTTTCTAAGAAATCAAACAGATTTGAGAAACAGATCCTTGTGGGTCTAAAATCATGCTGTCTACCTTAGATAGGATTAGTGCCATGTGTACTAGACATTTTTCTAATATATTTTTTTTTCTGCAAGTCATAGGTATGACATTTGTCACCATTACTGTCTTAATGCCTCTTGAAAGAACCTAGTTAATGGTAGATTTATGAGGTCATCTCCTCACAAGAGAGCTCGCATGGATTGCAAGAGATGTGCATCGCACTCTGATGTCACTGCAAACCTGTAGGCACACAGAAAGTCACAGAAGTTGCTCTTTCACCCAAAGATCCCTGGCTAACTTATTTTGATCCTACCCTGTTAGTACTAGCCATGGTAGCTCAGACGGTAACTTGCTCTTATTCCTTCCAGACAGCTCCCAGGTCCAATCACCCTGCTTTCCAAATGAGTACCGGGGGTTGTAATAGGCCAGCTGGAGTGTGATGCTGACCACATCATCTCCACCTCCAGTGTCAGATGGTCAAGACAAATGGTGGCCCTTGCCCCCAATTTCCGATGGACCTTGATGGCCTGAAAAGGGACCTCGTACTGTACCTGTTGGTACTAAATTCATTACATGCCACGTCTTGGGAAATTCCAGTCAAAGTTGGCCAGTGAGAAGAACCAGACTCAATATAGTGTCCAATTTGGTGAATCTCTGTATGAAACATTCAGTTAATGTCCCATTCCCTTTCATATTTTCTATTGTTGACCTATTGCTATCTTATATACACATGGCATCTGCCATGATCGTTATGTGGTTTAAGATTTACAGTAAGTATACACTGTAAGTCAGGTACAGTGGAATGTTCATTAATGTTGCCTCACAACTTCAGGATCCTGGGTATAATTTGGATTTAGAAAGATTACAAAAGAGAGGAGGCTGTTTGGTACCCAGCCTATTTGGTACAGTAGTTAGTTTCTCTAACACAGAGTTTACATGTTCTCTATTGCATGATTTGATTTGTTCCAGGTGCTCCTTAAGATGGATAATGGTTGAATAAATATCAAGAGCAATGTAAAATTCTTGAATCAATACAGATAAATGCTAGTGACAGCTATTACTCAAATGCTGTTACCTATTATCTTTAATGTGTTTTTAAGTTGTTGACATTTATTTATGAATGTCTGCACATATATTATGTACACTCATTAATGAAAAAATAAGCAATACAGCCTGCACTCCTATTCCCACTGATCAGTGCAGAGGAAGAATGCACTTTCATAGAAGTATGCAGTGATATAACAAGAAGACACACACTTTGTACTATATATTTGAGATTTACTTTGCAGCAGCACTCCTTTAATATAGGACATATCTTAAGGTGTGTTAGCTGTTATTTAAACATGAATACTGTAACATACCGAAGTTGGTATCCCATTGCGTCTGCTTGCTGGAAAAAACTGATCGCAAAAGCAAAACTGCCTGCCTGCTCCAAAAAATTCTTAGCTGTGACTAATCAGGTACTGTATGTTTCTGGTGCCTGATCAAGCATGATTGTGGTGCAGAACAGTGCTCCTAACACATGATGCTGACATTAGTGCATTAGTGCAGAGGCTTTGCCCCGCAGTCTGACCGAAAAGGCACATTATTGCTTCACATTTTGTAAGAAAGGGATTTGGAGTACATCATCTTCATTTTTTTGTATTTTCTGAATACAGTAAATGCTAAAGTGCTATATACACCCTGGTTGACACCTTTAACTCATAATCAAACTAACTGTGGTCAGTTCAACTATTTCAACGAAGCCCAGCATTTCCTCTTGTCTAAGATCATCATCATGAACAATCAGGCAGCTTCAGTTCACTATGCAGTACTGTGTGTTATTGAAACATTTGTCTTCAGTATCATGGTAATTGCGTATTCCATTATCTGAATTGAGGCTGAACTCTGTATATCTGAATATCTGTAATTTCTACACATTCACAAATTTACTTTGTCCTCAAAATATGACAGCATCTATAAAAAAAATCCCTGGCAGTTTTTCAGCTCTACATAAGGGCAAACTATCATATACTACATAAACTTAGTGAGTTAGCCTTTAGAGGTCTGTTCAGAAGCTACAAATAATGGCATACAGTATGTAATTTTATGAAATACGCCTTTTGTCAAGGAGGATCAAGAACAGCTAATGATGCAGAACATTTATAAAAGGAGATGCACAAACTTATGAGAAAAGTAGGAAAATGCCTGTGGTTCTTTCACTAGTTGTAGCTTGAAAACAATCTGCTGAAAAAAACAAGTTTCAATATAAATTGAATAATATATTCACATACTGTACAAGCCTACAAGTAGTAGTACAAAACTGCAATGTAATTTGTTTATGAAACAGTTTTTTTATTATTTTAATAGCAATAGTAATGCTTCTCCCAAACTTGCTACATTGAGCTATGCATTTGTGTAGGTATTAGGTACTGTATGTATTTTAGTTTATGTGACCTCTAAGTGTAGTAACTCCTAAAGCCAATAAAACTGTTCATGCAACTGTGTAATGTGCAACGGAAAGGACAAATTAATCCAACATACCTGCAAGGCTGGGACAGGGGATGAGCATGAACAGAAGTGGAAGAATGCCTTTATGTGCTGAAATGAATCACAGTACCTGAAGCTCACTGCAACTGTGGAGCTGCTGAAAATGTTTTAAATATACCGAAAGTAAGGAAAGGCAATCATAAGAACATAAGAAAGATAACAAGCAAGAGGAGGCTATTTGGCTTGTCTAGTGCATTTGGTAGTTAGTAACTAATTGAACCGAGGATCTCATCCAGTCATTTCTTGATGGAAGCCAGGGTATCTGCTTCCTTCTATCTAATCACCAGGCTGCTGAGCTACCCACTTATTTTGATCCAATTATTTTGATCCAATTTGCAGTATTTTCAAAAATAAGCCAGAGCTCAAATTTTACTCTGCTATACACACACCAAGCCGATTGAATACATAAAATATAGGACAATTATGCTGTAGGTATATTAGTGTATAACAGGCGCATTGTGTAAAATACTGTAATGCTGATTCATTAAAATGCTTAACTGTGCAGATCCAGCCCATAAGTAAGTCTGCTCCACTGAAATGTCTTATCCATGATTGTACTGTCTTTGAATTTTTGTGTGGGTGTGCTCAAGAGCACAACCACATCACCAAATATGACAAGCATCTCATTCACAAAATGCATTTATTAGAGCATCAGTGCATAAACTAAAATATCTTTGTACTATTCAGAGTGAGATTTTGCTGGGTAAACCATTCTGACCTTCCTCGAAAGATATTCCGAATGTCCCGTTTAAAATTTCAGTGGCTGGATTATGCTCCGTAATAATGGTTTTATCTAGATGATTATGCTTCGCTCATTAACTAACACATGATGCTATCAATATTGTTTTCTGTTTGTGTAAGCTAGCTCATTGATATAAATGGAGTGATTAGGCAAGATGACTTGAGTTATCAAATATTGCACTGTTTGAACCACTGTTCCAGTAGATCCTACTATGATCTCTTCTCTTCATTGTTTTAAGACAGCTGTGCACAACTCTTATGTATTAGAACAGATATTGGCTTCTTCTTTTCCTTGATTACTATAGTACTGCAATAAATTGCTTGAACAGTTTTAAAATTACATGGGGTTTTGGGGAGCTAATGTGAATTGCAAGCTCTTGCAAATTGTGATGTTAGTTTAATTGGTCAGATGAAAGCTGATTTTTTATTGCAATCTGTTATTATATTGTCTTATTTACTCCCTCCTTATTCTCTTCTTTCTTAGTTGAAACGTTTTGACATCCAAATTGGGGACATCACAATGCAGGTTAAAAAGTTGGGATTGCTTTTTTATTGATCACACACCTAATCTATCTTATCATCATAGATAGAATCATAGCAAATACCACTTCTAAGAAAATTGGAATCATAATTTCCATTTTTTTCTCTGAAATACTGGATCTGGATGACAATATCTACAAATATATATATACAATATATTTTAGAAATCTGTTATTTATAAAAAAAGTTAATGTATAGTTCTCACACATATTATTTGTAAGATCTTTAATTGCTTATATTTTATTTTTAAAGATAATATACAGTATGTCTGATGTGGTCCATATTTACCATTTGAAGTACCTCAAGAACAGAGCTTTCAAGTCAAGAACTATCTTCCAAGTATATTCCAGCTATCTTCGATAACATTAAACAAATTTCCTTATCAGTTTTATCATTCCTGAAAATGTAGGTCATATTACAGTTATATCTGATAAACATTGAAAAAACGTCATCATGTCAGTAGCCATTGATATTTTACTTCATGGTGACTGTTTAAGCCTTCAGCAATATGTTAAGCTGACCACAGCTCAGAAGCCAAGGGATGGACCATTTGCGGGTTACAAGGTCACAAGAAAGTCCAGGGCCGGAGTCTAAAGGCGAGAAAAAGTCCCAAAAAACAGGAGATAGATTCAGTATTCTCCAGCAGCCATATCACTCTGCAACTCACAACTGGCAACCCACTGAAGCTACTGTAAGCAGGTGTGAGCCTGATCAGTACCTGGATGGGAGACCTTCTGGGAAAAACTAAGGTTGCTGCTGGAAGAGGTGTTAGTGGGGCCAGCAGGGAGTGCTCATCATGCGGTCCATGTGCGTCCTAATGACCCAGTATAATGACGGGGACACTATACTGTAAAAAGGTGCCGTCCTTCAGATGAGACGTAAAATCGAGGTCCTGACTCTCTGTGGTCATTAAAAATCCCAGGGCGTTTCTTAAAAAGAGTAAGGGTGTAACGCCGGTGTCCTGGCCAAATTTCCCATTGGCCTTTACTAATCATGGCCTCCTAATAACCCCCATCTATGAATTGGCTTCATGACTCTGCTCTCATCCCCACTGATAGCTGATGTATGGTGAGCATTTTGGCGCACTATGGCTGCTGTCGCATTATCCAGGTGGATGCTGCACATTGGTGGTGATGGAGGGGAGTCCCCATTACCTGTAAAGCGCTTTGAGTGCAGTGTCCAGAAGGGCGCTGTATAAGTGTCAGCAATTATTAATCTGGTATAAAGCACGAAAGACGCAATCCTAAAATCAAGGTCAAGGGACAGGCCAAAATCCAGAAAACAAGTCCAGAGCGAACACAGCAGTCAACAAGAAGGAGAGCTCAAGTTGTTGAAAACAATACTGAGAAAAGTTTGGACCAAGAGCAGGGTTTAAGTAGGCTTGAGGAGGGGAGGTGTAATGACGTAAAGACACTAGGCAAACAGGGATTGGCTAATGCTGTCTGCTTGATCTACGCCTCTTCTGAATGGATGAAGTAGGCACCAGAGGTTGAGGTGCCCTCTGGTGGTGGGATGCTAGGGCTGGAACACAATATTACACTTTTGAAAAAAAATACAATTGGAAATTAGAAATAAGAACAGACAATGTCTTGGAAAAGTTTTCACTCCTTTCCAACAATTATATTTTGCTGAAATTCAAATGTTGTGTAGACATTTTAAAAGTGAATATTTTAAATAAAGCTTTATTTTCCTTTGAAGGTTCTGCTGACATTTAACTTCTTTCACCCATAAAAGTGTTCAGCTTGAAGATTCAAGTTCTGACGGAAAACATTCAGTTGTGGTGCTCTTTATTTTTTATCTTGCACAGAGATTAAATCTAAGGAGATCTGGTACTATATGTCCTTGTTGCATTAAAGTGAAGCATAAGAGTGTGTGTCAGAAATTGTAGCGATGATATTGCAGAAGTTACGACAGGGGAAAGGTTTTCTTTAAAACCGAATTCCAGGGGTTCTAGTTAAATTCACCTGCATTATCTGACTAGGTTCCCAGCCGTCCAGTAAATGTTATACATTCCTGAAAAGACAAGGTTCCAGTTCCTACTCATGGGTATAAAATTAAGATTTACCCATGTTGCTTGTGGTTGTGGGAGAAAAAAAAGAGTCCGCAGTGTAGGGAATACAGAATTTCCAGAATGCCTCACACTTGAGAATAGACAGCACACAAGTATGTAGTCATCTTATTAAACACCTGCATCACATTTTACATCTTCTTAGTTTAGAATTCCACTGTTTTGAACTCAGAGGTGCATACATAATAAATGCACGTGCCAGTCAGTTTCTCACGCAGAGTTGACTAGTTAACCTTATAAGCACTCAATTTGTTTTTCAATTAAATGCACCACATCTTGTGGTCAGTCTTTAGTGACAACTAATTGTTTTTAATTTCCTATCTGAAAATTCAAAGTACGGAGGAACATGCTTATTTACATCTGCTGCTAAAATTAATCAATGCATTGCTTGAAAAGCAGAAAATGACATAAAAGAGCTCTTTTTAATGTTAATGGCTTCAGTTGTGTATGCATCTCTGTGTGAATCCTCTCTGTTTGAATCCTTGCAATCAAGTATAGTTGTATCATTCTCGGAATAAGCATTGGATTAAAAACAGTGTGATTTTTTGCCTTGCAAACTCCTATGGAGAAACATTAAGCAATAGCTTTAGTAATAAAACCATTCATCACCTCTCAGCTGTATTAATTTATTGCCTCAATCTTTAAACAGGTTACCCCAAGGTTTAGATCTTATTTCTAGTTACTTACACTGTTGCAGGATTTATAGTGAAATCAACATGAAAACAATTAGAATACATTTATATCCATTGTGAAAGTGTTTGTTTTTTTTTAAATGGCAAGTAGAAGATTTGTTGAAAATAGTAGGTTTCCAAAATATAGAAAACCATTTACAGTATGAAGTATCCCCGTGCCTGTGTCTCTTGAATGTTGTGTGTTTATTAATGGATGCACATTTTCTCGCCATATTTGTCTGGGTTTTCTTTTTGTGCTCTGCTTTCCTCCCACAGAACAAAGGCATACAAGTAGGTTAATTGGCTTCTGGAAAGTTTGGCCCCAGAGTGAGTGTGTGTTTCTGTAACTTTGCGCTGCAATGGACTGGTGTTATGTCCAGGGTGTACTCTGCCTTGCATCTGTTTCTTATTGGGATACGCTCTGGCTCATCCTGTGACCCTGAATTGGAAGAAACGGTTAGAAAATAGATGGATAGTTGTGAATGTATGTATATGGTGGTGCTGAAGGGGAGATACAGTGTGTATTTAGACATTATATTTACTAACAATGTACTGCACATACAAATTGATTCTCTTTGAGACAGAAAATTGGCTAACATAAGTTGTGACAGCCAAATCAGTCCTTTAAGTAACAATTTATTATGATGTTGTCAGTTATGGTTGGGCATGAAGTGTATTATATACTGTATAATACTCTATCCATCCATCCTCTAACGATGATCTAATACTGTACAGTGAAGAATTGGAAACTATCCCAGCAAGCAACAGGCACAGGGCAGGATACATGCTGAAAGGAAGGACCAGACCATCACAGTGTACACACAGGCACACACACACTCACACCAGCGCCAATATTTCATAGAAGCCAATTAACCTACTGGTACTGTTGGTCTTTGGACTGTGGGAGGAAAGCAGAGCACCTGGAGGAAACCCACACGAACATTTGGAGGACATCCTAACTCCATGTACCCCAGGAATTCAACCCATGACACCAGCGCCGTGAGGCAGCAATGCCAACCACTGCGCCACTGTGCCACCCCTAAATATCATTATAATGTATAAATATATAAATATGTATTGAGAAATAAAGATTCCTTTGACGTTTTACTTGCAAATAAGCAAGACATCTGGTGGCATGGTGCTGTAGATGTAACTGTATTCTTTAGAAAAGGTGCTTGCATTTTTTTAATAATGATGCTGTACTCTGAGGCAGTGGAGGTGAGCCTGTGGGTCTGTTTAACTTCTCTCACTGACACACGAATGGCCTGCTTTATTTCATGCCTCTTAGAGCCAAATTCATAAAACAGTCACCTCGTCAGTCTATTTTAAAATTCCAACAGCAGAGAGGAAATGTGGGGCAAAATGTTTATTAAAATATTTCAGAATACTAAAAATGTTCTTTAGATGATCCATGTTTTGTGAAGATACAAAAATAGCACTAGAGTTATAAATTATGGATTGTACTGTATCTGTACTGTACTGTATAAGTTTTTCAATTTTGTAGTATTTAAAGAAACCATTTTTTGATGCAGCGCTAAAACATACCTGCTTCTGATATACTATGAAATGTTGAGCTAAGATAGTTGAATCATTCTAGATGTGTTACTACTGCTTCTGCTTCAGTTTTTAGAGGGAAAAGGTATATACAGTACATTATAGTACTGTATACAGTATGTATGTATACACGTCATCCCAAAAAGTGAAGAGAAAATCTCTTTAATTAAGACATATATTCCTGGAGGGTACCTTAAATTAAACTCAATGCATTCTTCAGTACATAAATTCTCTGAATCACTTGGCAGTTTAGTGTGTTAGCAGGATCAGTTGGCAGCGATGACTGCAGCTGGAACGTGGTCAGCCATGCAGGACCTGGTGTGCACACCTACCATCATACATTTGTTTTATTTCTCAGCCAGCTTTGTCACTGGCCCAATGCCCAGACAGATGAGAAAAACAGTTCCTTTTCTGAGACATAATGATGCTTTCCCCCACTGCATTTGACAGGCCTGTGATGGGTCTCTCTTTTCCCTTTCCCACATTCCCCTGAGTTTTCATCATTCAACTTGCATCCCTTTCCAGCCAGTTCATTTAGAGCAATATCTCTCTTAGATTTCTGACACTACACAGTTTTCAAGTGAAAAAATATCTATATATAGAAATCTGAGGGATATCTCAAAATCATGCAAGATTGTTTGATAAATAGTGAGTACAGTACTGTAGATGTTGGTGGGTATTTTGGCAGGAGTGATGGACACTCTGTGGATCCTGTCAGCTCACTAGCTTCTCCTACATAGATTTGCAGTCTCCTTCAGTTTTAATACATAAGCACTTTATTTATGACCATTATCTGTTGATAAAAATCCAAGTAAGATAAAGCTTTCACCTGTTTATTTTCTAAACAGAACATTTTTCAAAACATGTAATACACATTTGATCTCTTCATCTGAAACATACGTATATTACGTTTTTAATTAATAATTATTTTTTATTAGTCTGTTTAAAGGAAAGTTAACAATGTCCACAGTGATGGTGAAACCAGTAAAATTAACTGGTTACACTTTTATCAAGAAACTGCTGGATGAGATTTTCAGAATACTATATACTGTACCAAACTAGCTAGTAGATGGGTTAGATGGCCTCTATTCATTTATGAAGCTTATTTTCAGTCGGCGTTACAACATTCATGCCACATTGCAATAAATCATTCAATAAATCAATCTTTTGTTTGCAATAATGCCCTTTGTAAGTTTGTTACGGAGTACTTGACAGAATTGTATAGCAGCTGCTGAAGACTATTCTCGGAAAGCTGTTCACAAAAAATAAAAATGTAACACACTGTACATATTAGTTTAATGTTTATTGTGGAATTAGAGCTCTTAATTAATGTGTTTACTATACATGCTTTAATAAGGTAACAAAAGCTCCAACATGAATGCATTAATTCAAATATTATATATTGTAGTTAAATATACATACTGAATAACCTCTTCACATAGTCTCCAAAGATATTAAAGCTTATCCCTCAATAAGACATGAACAACATAATAGAAATTCTAGTCAAGTCCCTGAGCCAAGTTGTTTGCTGCACTGCACTGTTTATTGTAAACCCTCTGCTGGTGTGTGTGGAAGGGACTGGAGAGATGGAAATTAAGCTTCAGATTAGGGCTATGGGGTGAGAGATCCAGCATCCCCCATCCATAACATTGTAAACACTCTTATGTGTTACTGTTAGTATGTGGTCTGGAGTTACACACATACTGTAGCAGAATGTCAGAGGCAGAAGGGCGTGGATTTGTAAAATATGTACCAGTGGCACCAGTTGCAGCAGACGGTACTTGGGGCAATGTTATGTTTATGTCCAATGACATCAATGTACTGTACTGTAACAATCTGATTCATACTGTAGATCAGATTGTTAGACACCAGATGCTGGTCATCTTGAAGTCTGAATTTCCATTATCAAAAACATTGCATCACAACCACACTTGTCCTTGCCTTTGTACATACAGTACACTGAATGAGGTGAAATACTGCACCTCAGTCTTGCATGACATTTGTACAGTATAAAGTATTTTTAACTGATATTTTGATTTACTAGAGAGACATCATCAGATTCAAGGGGCTTCAGATTCAATAAATAAAAGAATTACAGTACATTGCTCTTCCTAATAACACCTGTTGAAGTACCTTGTGTTCAACCTTTTGACCTTAGTTTATAATAAAATCCGTAGACTTTAGGTGTTAATGTGTTTGCAAAACTGAGGGTTTATCTTCAAATAATAATAATAATAATAATAATAAACTTTATTTTATATAGCGCCTTTAAAGGTGGCTTCTCAAAGCGCTTTACAGGATGACAATAACAATAAATAAGAAGACTACAACAATAAATAAGAAAATTTCACAAGACAGGACACAATTATAATTACAACAATACAACAATAACAATAGAGGAGACCGTGGAAGATGGTATTAAGAAGAGCAGAGGGGTGAAGAATGGAAGCAGTTAAGTAAAGGCTTTTCTGAAAAGGAGGGTTTTGAGTCTGGATTTGAAGGAGTTTAGAGAAGGTGACTCTCTAATATCCTTGGGCAAGGAGTTCCAGAGCTTGGGGGCATAGCAGGAGAAGGCCCTGTCGCCCATACAATGTAGACGGGCTTGGGGGACAGTAAGGAGGGCAGAATTTGAAGAGCGGAGGTTGCGAGGTGGGGAGTAGGGCGATAAAAGTTCAGACAGGTATTGAGGTGCCAAGCCATGTAAAGCCTTGTAGGTGAGCATGAGGATTTTAAAGTCTACGCGGAATTTGACCGGAAGCCAGTGCAAGGACTCCAGGATAGGAGTAATGTGAACACTTGCACTAGATCTGGTCAGGATTCTGGCTGCTGAATTTTGGACATACTGCAGCTTGTTCAGAGTAGATTTAGATACCCCAGGGAGCAGAGCATTGCAGTAGTCAATTCGAGAGAATACAAATATGTTGATCAGCTTTTCAGCCACAGTTAATGATAGCATAGGGCGTAGTCTTGCGATATTTCTAAGGTGAAAAAAAGATGTTTTGACAGTATGCTGTACATGTGGGTCGAATGTTAAGCCAGAATCGAATATAACCCCAAGGTTTTTCAATTTTGATTGGAGCTCAAGTACAGAGCCATCTACAAATCAAGTTAAGCAGGCTCCAATTAAGTGGAACAACTTTTGAATGCTGGAGAATTTCCAGATGGTGACCAGCAGTTCTTGTAACCATGTAGTACACATAGAGAGGGAGATCCAAATCAAAAGTAATAACTGGAGAGGTAGAGGAAGATATAGAGACTGAAAAGAATGAGCTTTCAAGTGCCATAAACCATCTTTGCCACTTCTTGCTGGATCCCTCACTACTAACTACTTACATTATTATCACACTCCACATCTTACTGTTTATATACTGTACAGTATGTGCATGTGTATGATCTATTTTCAGCATTTCATTGACAACAACTACGTTAAGCCTATTAATGTTAACACCAAAGGGTCCCCAGATACCTTTCAGAATTGCTGTATTTTATACTCATTAAGTGATGTTTTTTTAAATGATAAATGAGGCTTATCACAGAATGCGCAATTCAGATATCTAATTGCTCGCTAACAAGACAGAGCTGCTCTGTATCTTTAAATTCCCCTGACGGACTGACCACAGCAGAAAGTAACTACAGTATGTCAAAATGTGAAGTCCCAACAGAAAAAACACCAACTGTGAACAATTTTACTTCTGTGCCTTCTTCAAACTTAAACTTTTATTGACTGCTTCTTTAGAACACGAAAATCACTCCACAGCACTTTATCAACAACCTCACTACAAAGATTAATTGTATTCTTTTTACAAGGGTATGTGATATATTACTCTGATAAAGAAGCAGGAAGTTTTTGTTTGTTTTTAACAACTTAGTTCACTGGAATCTAAATTGTAACAGATATAACTACATATATAAGGTATAATAATACATTTAGAAATTTTGAACATCCTTGTGACTATTTAAATGGCTAATCATTTTTTATAAATTTTTTATATACTAGGTAAACATTTGCAATAAAAAAACACTAGTTAGTTGACTTCGTTTTTGATGAGGGTCTCAAGGGATAGTAAAGGTTCCTGTTCAGAGTGCAGATTGGTCATGTCATTAACCCACTATCACTGAGAATCCTTAAACAGTAACGCATCTCATCAATGTCTCAGATTTCCACAAGAGTTGAGTGAGATGGAGATGTGTAGGCCCCTGTGTATCTTGCCCATCAGCTTGCAGTTAAATATGTTGAGAGCTATATGCCTATCTTCTGATGTTTGTGTTGCACTCCCGTCAGGACTTTACTGTGTAAAGTAAGCAGATGTCATGATAAGTGCATGTTTCAAAGTGTGGGTCTACAGTACCTTCATGCATTGTTTGCATAGTGATTTCAACGGTGAGCCAAACTAATTTATTGGAATTTGAGATTCAAAGACTTCTGCTGGGTCCCATCTACGATGGCTACTGTACATTAATGTTTTCATGTTAAGCACCCATTTTTATTATAAATTAAATTAAAATACATCTTTGGATAGCATTCCTGTTTGCATTGTTCAGGCCTTGAAGGTACGTGGCTAATCTGCCTTAGAGCTGAGGCTGTGCCTGTGCCTTAAAGCCATGAGGAATCATGTCAGAAAAAGTCAGAAGTAAGAAAAAAAGTTTCGTTTCTTGTAGGCTATGGATACTTCTTCCCTGCAAAGCCCAGACTAGACTAGTCTTTGTCTAGTTGAAAAAGACGTAGACTTCTTAATTTATTTTAAAGCTGTCTCCAATACAGTCCTGTGGAAAATCCAGCCTCACTTTCCAGCAGGCTTGCAGATCCACCCTTGCAGAGGGTGGAGGAAATAGAAAGATAAGACACAGGTGAAGAAGTGTGCCAGGTGAGAGGATCTTGTTCAAAAGACAAGATTCTAGCTAAATCTAACAGAGTTTGTTATTCTTATTAAACCTGTTCTTTTATTTTAGGAAACTCGTTTTTTTCTTTATAAGGAATCCCCAGGCTAAAAATGTTCTCTCCTGGTTAGTGGGCGTATTATAGAATATGGATTCCCATCACTTTGGAGCATCCTGATTTTTTAGGGTAGGAGTTGTATTCTGTTTTATTAAGGATGCAGGTTTATCTCTCTTGTGGGCCTGTTTAGGTATTATACAGGGTTTCTTATTACTGAGTTAGCAGAGTGGATTTTTCTGGTTGGTGAGGACATCGGCCTTTGAGAAGCCTTGTTTGTAAAGAGGGCAACATATACAGTATGTTATGTTGTGTGTTGTTGTCATTGTTAATGTGAATGTTAAAAATTATTTAATTGCATTAGCTTGCTTCTCATTTTTTTCTCTTTCACCAGAGAACAAATAAATTAGGTTCCTCTAACCCTACCAACCGCTTGGGTATATTTCTATGGGTTATGGTTAATTATTATTAATCCCAGTGTAATTTGTGTTTTTAACCACATACTGTATTTGTAACAATAGCTTGAATGAAATATATAATTCCACTTGAATTCACCTATCAGCAGTGCTTAATGTATTTACACCATTGTAAAGTTCAAAACACTTTGCTTCAGGTGACTCATCTCATGTCAGCTGATGTTCACAGATAAATATTGAACAGTCATTGCTCATTCCTATACACGGATAAAACAAATGGGGTTCCTTGTAGCTGCTGATAGGAAGATAAACATTTTCTTCAAGGGTGTTGGAGATGATACTGAAGGTAGTTTGTCAAATGATAGTATTGCATAATAATATGTAATTTGTTGTACTTATCATCACACCTCATACTCAATTTTTATGATTCAGGACATTGTAAAGTATAAACTCAGAATATCAGGATTTTGCCCTTGTTATAAGGGGGTATGTAACAGTCTGTACTTTGATTTATAATCCATCATTAGAGATCTCTTCAACAAATACAACTTTTACTTTTGTCTGCCTCCAAAGACCTTGACATGTATGTGCAAGATTGAAATATATATATAATGCTTGGGAGAAATAATGTAATTAAAAGATTTTGCTTTTTCATATAGTCACAAACCAAAATTTTGTATTAACTACTGTATATTTTCTTTCTACATATCTTCTGATTATCTCTAGAGATATATTACTAGTCCTCATATTTGATCAGGTTCTATATATGTTTTGAATGAGTCCAGATATCACATGCTTTCTACAGTACATATTGTAGAACATTACATTTAGACATTTACTTAAGAATGAGACATCTTGTTAGGATTTGAAAGATGTTTAATAAATTAATATTAATACTGAAATAAATATATATATTTAATTAGAGGTTATTGAGTTCTTTAGTAGGGTCTCTTGCATTGTTTTTGCTTTAAAGCTTAACCAAAACCACAACCTTGCAGTTGGAAACAAAACAAAAATGTAACTTAGTACAGTATATCTCGAAAGCTGGCCACTATGAAAAGTCCATTTAAAAAAATAGAGCAGAATTCATAATACACAAGACAAGATGAACATGTCAACCACTCTAGTAAGTTCAATATATAATTCAATAAAGTGTATAATCAATATACAGTATAACCAAAATGAAATTTGTTTAGCTTCTATTAAGGCAATAATGTTGTATTCTCTAATCCCTGAGCATGTAACGGACATTCTCCAAAACATCTATTTACATCATCAACTTGTGAAGTGACTACTGACTTGGCTATGATCAGAAAATGATGTGACCTAATGAAACTGCCTCAGTTGTTCCCTAAACAGGCTAAGCTTTTAAATGGCAGCCACTCAATCCATATAGAAATCTCCAGGCTCAGATCACATTCCATTTGGACTGGCAGTAATGGATAAAGTCAACCTTTAAGTCATAAATTGTGCAAGTTTTTCTAGAGACAAAGAATCTTAATTCTGGGTAATTCTAGACATGGACCATGGATCAGTGTTAAACTCAGACAAACTCGGACATATAATTATTTACAAACATTAATTATCAGTGAATGGACACACAGATTTGTCATCTTTAACAGGAAAGCTTTTCCTGAAGGGCTGATTAGCTTCTGATGACATGGTCACTCATCCATATTATACTAAATCCTGATCAAATATCCTTTTTCTTTGCAGTGAGAGTTTTTAGTCACTTGGAATAGAAAATAGAAAAACCTGTGGACTGTTCTAGAATTTTTTGCCATTGGTCATTCATTTAACATTAAGATCTGTACTCTGAAGGTCAGTCCTTCCACTTCTGTGTAGACGAGGTGAGTAATATCTCATCAGGTCACACAGCATATTACTATTATTATTGCTTCTTATATTTAAGCAGATCAGCCATATCACCCTGCAGCTCTCACTTCACTAATGCTACCAGCTGAAGCTAAGCAGGGTTGCGCCTGGTCAATACCTGGATGTGAGACCTCCTGGGAAGCTATGGTTACTGCTGGAAGTGGTATTATTGGGACCAATGGGTGTTGCCCACCCTGCGGTCTGTGTGGGTCCTAATGACCCAATATAGTGGCAGGGACACTATACTGTAGTGGGCGCCGTCTTTTGGATGAGACGTTAAACCAAGGTCCTGCCTCTGGTCATTAAAGATCCCCGGGAATTTCTCGATAATTTCTCCACTCGGCCTTTACTCTGGCCTCCAAATTGTCCCCATGTAGGATTGGCTTACACTTGCCCTGCAATGGACTGGTGCCTTGTCCGGGGTGTAACCTGCCCTGCGCTCGCCTGCTGGGTAGGCTCCAGCTTCCCGTGAAACCGTAACGGTAAAAATGGGTTTGGTAAATGACATAACATGTTTAAGCAGCTGCTACCAATTTTTAAACAAAGTGTAATGCTCATATTAACATACAGGGGTCCAAACATTATGTGCTCCTATGACAAACTCTTGTTTCTTTCTGATATTTCTAGCATTTTACAGTACCTTATGTACAGTAATACCTTTAGTAGTATTTATGGACAAACAACAGTCAAAATCATTCCCTGTACTTTTTTCTTCCACTGCTTGGAAAACCTCTCTTCCATATTATATCTCAGTGTATATAGCAGTGTTCATATTATGCCTATCTGGATATTATTATCTCTGCTAATATCCAAGAGATTCTTTCACCCACAACTGCTAGTCCCCCTAGGTGATATCCAACTTACTGTAACTTTAGGCACAACATCTTTTGCTGGTGTGCCTGATTGCAGCACAAATGTGTTTTATATGGTTGGGTTGAGACTATGGTACACTTAACCACACTTGAATGTTGTGACCACTTTGATTATATAAAGGCACATGACTTGATTCCATTTTGCTTCTGCAAAACGGCACCAATATGGTCAGATTCATTTTGTTATCTTCTGGACTTGTTAAATTAGCCCTCTTTTCCCACTTTCAACTTTCTTACATGTGAGCTCCCATTTTTATGTGTAATGTGTGTTTGCTGGTTTGCTGTTTATTTGTTTTTTTAATGAATAAAATGTGTTACTTCATTTTTGTTTCTTTAAACAATTTTTGCATAACATTTAACATATGTGCCCTCAGACTATCTTAAAAGTATCCTTAAAAACATTAAAAGTATATAAGTTTTGTTTTTATCAGCAAATCTACACCTCATGACTCAAAACACAAGGACAGAATCTGATAAGAAATTAAATTACTTTTTGATGCTTAGACTGAACTCATTATAAATAAATATGTAATTTGGAACCTTAATAGGATTTATACAGTTTATGATTTTAATAAAAACGCTAAAAAACAGATGAATGCTCATGTTGCAGCTGCATTTTGTTACTAAAGCTGAAATATTTCTAAATAAAATCAATTAAAGGTTATTTTGTATAAGTGAAGTAAAAGGATAAAGTGCAAGGATGTCACAATGGCACTTTTATACTATTTAGTGGACTACCAAGTATTTTTATGTCTTGAAATGTTTCTTGTAATAATGGATTTTTTAGCTGTGTGCCTGTCATAGAGTCCTCCTTATGGTTAGTGTTCAAAAACAGAGAATTGTTTATAAATTTAAACTGGACAAAATGTCATGGCTGAAAATCCCCAGAATGCTCTGAAGGATTTGTGAGTACAAGTCAAAATGTCAGCTTTGCTGTCCAATGACAAAAGCAGTTTCTTGTTAAAATGCAGGAAAGTGTTATAATGCTGTAGCTTTTTCTGTCCTTGAGGTTTCATTCATGACACGAATCTCATTGTACTCTTCTGATTAATACAAGTATCATTCGATTTGATCGAAGTGCAAAACAAATTAATTAATTGGTAAGTAATGAATTATGTACTGTGTAAGAAAAGACTACTTTTTTGCACAGAATTGTAGTATTCATGTTTCATTGCTGACTGCCTGTCAGATTCATTTTGACTTTATCAACAAGAATTAAAGTAAATTACAAATACTGTAGATGGTCCAGTTATGTCCTTACATCACCTGCATAACAGTTTGACTATTTTTTACAGTTTATCACTTATTCAGTTATTCATGGCATGACACTTACTGTATAACTGTATTAATGAACAGAATAACCTATCATTAAAGGCAAACATAATTAATTTATTTTATTCTAGCACACCAACTGAGGCTTTCAATAAATTATTCTAAGAAGTAATGTGTATATATTTAATTTTTGTCAGTGTCAGTGAAAAAAAAATATTCATCAAGTCTCAGACACTTTAATGTATTTTTCAGTGCTCAAGAAACTGATCTTTAATCATAGAATTTGTATGAAAAACAAAAAATAAAGATGCTGAAAACAGGATATGGATTAGATTTTGCGCATTAAGATAAATAAACACTACATAACATGCAGCAACACTCTAAGATAAAAGACTATAAAAAGTATAGGAAGTCCTACACAGCTTGACAATCTGCCATCCATGCTGGGTAAAGTATTATAAAGTATACAGTGCCTATAGAAAGTCTACTAACTTTCCAAAGTAATATATTACTTATTTTAAGTGTAACATTTACAAGAGTAAAGGAACAAGTACTGTACTGTATCTTCAGGCTGCAGAAAAAGGCTCCACAGCCAAAACGTTGTGTCTCTTGTCTTTTCTTTTCTTCATGGAATATACCTTTACTTGTTTCTTTGCATCATACGCATGCTGATGTAGCTACCTACAGTACTTGAACTTATTACTTATATACTATAGTACTGTAGATGTGTAGACTATCCAACCCTTTTTTTAGGTTTTCAAATGTACTGTATTTACTTTTGATTGTTAGCATTTCTTTTTCACTTGGAGGATTTGTGTATAAATACAAGTTAAATAAATTCTGACATAATGTGTGTTAATTATAGGCTGGTAGGCCACAAAATGTTTTACTTCGGAAAGGGTGTCTAGAGATTCTATATGCACTTTATGTCTCTGTCTCTCATGCTGAGTTCAAGGAAAGAAGACAGCATGACCTAGCTTTTAAAAGTCTTTTGGTATGATTTTTTTTGACATTCAAATCTGGCCACTCATTTGTGGAATGAACATTAACAGCTAAGCCAACATACCAGCAGTGCTTCATGCTCTGCACTGCTGTGCTAAAGCTAATGAAAATGCAGACAGGTATTTGTCATCAGGAACACTCACGGTATTTTATCCATATAAATCTGTGGTTCCTTTTCAAGTGTGGAACTATTACCTGTGAGCTGCTGGCCTTGAGGTGATAGTTACAGTATGTTGCTATTTCAGGGAACCAGGGTTGTGATAACAGTCTACTTCATCTGTGTTTCCTTTTGTATTGTAATGTTTTTTTTTCTTACATGTTCTATATACGGTATTTTGTAAGCTGGTGCACAATCTGAAACATTGCACTCGTTAAAAAAATATTGCTGAGGTCATACACCTGAGATAAATTATTGAGCTCCCTAATTTCTAAATAAAAGCAAAACATATTTATTTTTGTCTGGAGCCATTGCTATACCATATGTAGGTTAGTGCTAATACACAAATTTGATCTTCAACTAGTGCTCACCAAGTCCAGATAGTAGATGAAACTAACCTGATTTGACAAATAATACAAACAATTATACTTTGTTATTATAAAAAAATAACCCACATTCAATATTTTTGTGTGAAAAGGAAAAGGAAATGCTCCATTAGTATTACTATCTCGAGATCTCGTCTTAAGAGGGTGTATAAAATCAGGTGAATCAAAACATGTGCAAATGGTTAGTTGATCATAAGGAAATTATTCCACATGTATACAGTATAAAAGCTGAAACTTTGTCAATTTCTGTCACATACTATATGTGTGAGGTAGCACATCATGCCCAGATCAAAAGAAATCTTTGACAGTCTTAGAGAATGAATTGTTGCTGCTTATCAGTCTGGGAAGAGTTTCAAAGCAATTTCCAAGCAAGAAGTAACAATAAGTCCAAAAAATTCCATGGTAAGAAAGACAAACAAATGGAGAAAATTCAAGACTGTTGCCAATTTACCCAGTCTCAAAAAATCCAGCGGTCTACGGGCCTCTCTCTCTGTGGTAAATGTTAGATTTCATGAGTATATCCTCAGGAAAAGATTGAATAAGAATGGTTTTCATTGACAACTTCCAAATTCACATTCTAGTTTTGCTGGGTCTTCTCTTTGAAGTTTCACTCTTTCACGTTTTTCTCAACTTGACACTGCGTCCTGCAACTAGTAAGCTGGTATCGTGTATGAAATGCACCACGTTTATTATATTCCATTCTTACAGTTATATTTCAGTCCTGCTTTTCGGCCCTCAGCCCTGTCATCCTTAACATAATAAATGTGCACTAGATTGGTACCAACGACCTTTAAACTGGCAGCAGTTATCCTGTGACCCTGGATAATCTAAACAATTTCTGTTCTATATCCAACCTACCTTGTCTTGCAAAAAGTTTAGGATATCCTTTTGCAGTTCAATAAAAAAAAACATTTCATTGCAAACAACCTCTTCGAACCCTTTCAATCTGGTTTCTGACAACTACAGTACATAGCACAGAAACTGTCCTTGTTAAAGTTACTTACAATCTTCTTAGAGCTGATGATTCCAGTTCTCTATCTATCCCTATTCTCCTTGACCTCAGTGATGCTTTTGACACTGTTAATCGTGGCATTTTACTTTCTCGTCTTGAGACTTTGAAGTTTCTGACATTGCTCTTAAAATTGTTCAGCACTTATCTTATTGAATGCTGACAGTTTGTGTCTCTTGGGGTTTCAGTTCTAAAGTTGAGTTTGTTAAGTCTGGTGTTCTTCAGGGCTCTATTCTGGGTCTCCTACTATACAGCGTTTATGTGTTCCCACGTGGTCAGACATTAATATCACATGGTCTGACTTATCATTTCTGTGCCGATAGTGCTCAAATCTACCCCCGTACTAAACCCGACACTGAAGTATCTGTTCCTGCACTCTCTAATTACATCACTGACATTAAATCCTGGATGACTCAAAATTTCCTTTATTTAAACTGCAACAAGACTCCCAGGTGCAAACTACTGTATGTTAGAAGTTCATTTAAAAGGTAGACATTGGTCATACTTGGTTATCTCACACTCTACTATTCTGTGAATTTCACATGAGATGTGCTGTTGACCACAGTGTTGATGACAAATGGTAATCAGCACAGTTGATCTACTTACAGTATGTCATGTAAAAAAATGTCAGTGCAGCTGCTATACAAATACAGTATAATTTTTCCTGTTAGTAAATTTGTTATAAGAATACATTTCTCTTGATGTTCTTTCTATACGCACACTGGACATTTTCCTTACTTTTCAACCAAATCCTGCCGGCAAAAACTTCCTCATGTGTCTCTGTATGAAATGGTGATATTTTGTCAAATGTAACTACATCAAAAAGCAGAGAACACAATGACAAATGTATGAGGAATGACATTTCCCTATTGACCTTCCCCACTGAACATCTGGTACCATCCACTTCCATTTAATAGTGATGACTCAGAATAAATAGCTATGGGAACAAATCTGATATCTGCCTCTCAAACAACACGCCGTTCTATTTTTATTGGATCCTATACGTATATAAAACTAATAACATAATATTCTTAGAACAGTCTGACCTGTTTTCTGAAGATTCTGCCATGTGGATAATTATTTTTTTTAACTTTATAGGCGTGTACTGTAGTATAGCAGCTATGATTTCTTTCAACTTCTATAATAAATTTGGATGTAATAACGCTATAGACATATGGGATAGGTTCTGAATTGTCCCTCCTGGAATTGATCCTTGATCGCTATTTAGACTTACAGTATTGTCACACCTCCCAACTCTTTATTAGTTCTTTTGAAGAATGGCTTAGTTCTTTCCTGTATAGACCTTCACATTGTATTTAATCAGGAGTGTCAAATTAATTTATTATGGTGAGCTTGATTTGATTTAAATTTGCTTAAATTGGATCATACAGTAGGTACAGTACATATTATAAACTACGATTCACTATTGTAGTCTATAACATCTACTAATGATCAAACTACTTGGTCAATCATGATATAGTATTACATATATTATTTCACAATTTTGAATGTGTTTTTCAATGACAAAATATTAGTTATTGTTTATTTCCTAGGTCTCAATTAAACAAAACCTACTCATTGTCCTCTAAGTGTGTCTTGGGTGTTTTTTTTACCAGTGTTAGCCACAGCTAAAATATAGTTGTGACCAGCGCACATTATGTAAATTTATGTTCTTTTGAAAATAATATTATGATGATCACCAGCTGTTGAACACATGCAACCATAGGTCTGAATACTTGCAATGCTTACTATGCAATTAATATATTTCATTTTTTTCTATTTAGTTTTTGCTGACATTTACTGTAACTTAGCTTGCCCTTAGAAGTCTTGAGTTTGTGCATTCGGGTTTTGAATAAATTATTAATTTTAAAAACTTTTTTCAAGAATGGGATACCATAGGTGGTGTAGTGGCCAGCATCGCTGGCCTGGCTCACAGCACTGGGGCCCTGGGTTCAATTCCTGGGGCACACTCTGTGTGGTGTTTGTTCTCCCAGTGTTTGTGTGGGCTTTCTCTGGGTGCTCCAATTTCCTCGCACAGTCCAGAGACACGATGGTATGTACTTTAATTGGCTTCTGGGAAAGTTGGCCCTGGTGTGAGTGTGTGTATGTTCACACTGAGATGGACTGGTTTTCTGTCCAGGCTATGTACTACCTCGCACCTATTCCTTGCCACGATATGGTCTAGGCCACCATGAACCTGAATTGGATAAACAGTTATTGAAATTATGTGATGGTGAGGGGACACCAGAGGATGCGTCTGTATAATTTTGCAAGGCACTTTATATCAACTGGTAAACTGCAAGAATGGAATCAAAGCTACAGTATAAACTCTGTTTGAGTGACAGACTAATAATGTTAGACTCACAGTGCCTGATGATTAATGAAAACCTGCTTGTATTATTTTGTCATTAAAGGTTTGTGTTTTAACTAGAAACAGAATTGATTAAATGCAAGGTCAAAAGGATGGTGGGTAACAAAAAATAAACTCAAAATATGGACCCTTATTTGTTAGAATTATAAAAACAATAATTTACCTCTACAGCTTTTTATACTGCTCCTTGGCAACAGTTAGCCAGTTACCAGAAAAACAAATCACATATGTTGCAAACTAACAGATGTTTCTCATTCATTTCAACAACTACTGTAAGTAGAACATTTCTTCACTTCTATTAAATCTGGACTTTCTTTATTTTCCTTGACCTGTTTACATAATTACTCTTACTGTATAAATGTGTTCAAAAATATATTTTTGAGGTTGTAGAAAAACACAAGGTATAGTGAGACCAGTGGTGGTTCAGTATCTCAGACTGCTCCAAAATTTGGAGCAGGAGTTTAGAGGACAAGTCTCACACTGTCAATTTTTTCCCACCATTTTTGTGCAAAAAACTAGTGACTGTCAAACAAGATATCTGATTCTGTAACAGGCTATACATGGGACATTTCTGGGCACTCAACATAGCTGCTGTTCAGAGTGTGAAAACACTTATTTTATGCAGAGAGAGTCCTTTAACAGGTTCATAGCCCTTTGAAAGAAGTAATCAAAAATGAAAGACACCCACATCTTCTTCCAAGACTTGTAAGAGAGTTAGAGAGAGGACAGAAATAACTAACATGACAAACTAATATAATGAGAAAACTCAAGAGCAGCCAGCCTAGCTTTAGACTCTGCATCTCTGTCAGCTTCTGTTTCTCTTTCCCTGTATGATTCTCTCCTCCTGTGCTCTTACTTTCCATCATCCTCTCTCCCACTTTTCCATCTATCTGAGAGAGATGGATCAGTAACAGAAAGATTCCCAGTAGAAGCTCATACGGTCTTAATCTACCAGAGCTGTGATTGCCCCGGGTGGCTGGCATTCCATAACAACATCAAATAACGGCACTGTGATTGGATGGAGGTAGTTTGGTATTTTTTTGGTAACATTACCAAGGCTTATTGCTTGGTCTGTGGGCTGTGCAGGCTCAGACAAAGTACAAATAGAATACTGGCCAAGGCTCTTACCACACCTCCCACATGAGCTAAACAAATGAGATTGGCAGGTCTGATCTGGCATACGAGCAGTATGTGTGCTGTAGACATTAAATAACAAAGACAGTTTTTCGTATTAATTTACATATAAGTTGGCCTCCTTTTATGTATTAATTAGTTTAAAATAAAGTTAGTGATTAAACGGAGTTTAAAATGGAAGTTCAGGAGGGGTGACAACAGCCAGGTTCAATCAGTCTCAGCTGTTAGTAATTTCTCAATCACCCCTGACATTATATCCTCACCTAAAAATTTATAAATATTATATGTTATCCCTGCTCTCTATACGATACATCTTTTTGCATTCACCCCCACCCCATCTCCACATTTGCAGGTACTCCTCACTTTGCATAGGGGTCCTAGCTTCCTTTTCTTTGACCAGGGGGAGTTAGCTCTCAGCCAAGCAGGTTAAGCCAAATTTTGACTGAACACTCCATAATTCTTTTAGTACACTTAATTCTTGGAAGTTGTTATTCCTAGTGAAATAGTATTATATATAATAGAATAAATACTAAGTTACTTTATATAGTGCAATTCTAATTACAGTGCCCAACAAATTTGCAGCATGCAGCATAAACCTAAGGCAGTGATTTACACAGTCTATGAAAAATAAAGTGCTGTTCACAGTATGTGCAAACACCTAAATAAATTTAACTTTAACAATACAGTAACTTTAAAAAAAACATGAAATGTGCAAGAGAACAAAGACCTTGATGATGTTTATAGATTTGTAAGTGAAGTACTGTATTAAGGAAGATTGTAATATCTATAGCTTTGGAGAACTGGTGAGTTCATAGGAGGTGCTGGATAGTCAAAATGGTGTAGAGATGATGCTTTGCAAGTAGCTACAGTATTTCACACATTGGAGTGGGGGGAGACTCATTGAAGAGGATGTGACGAGTTAGAGAATGAGTGGAATACACAAGTACTGTAAATGGTAAGCAGGAGATGCAGAGAACTAGCAGTGGTCCTAAAAAATAAGGAACTGGAGGAAGAATGTAGTGAAGAGGCGGTGATCAATCAGAACATTCTGTAGTAAAAACTGCAGTAAAACGATTCTTTAATGATAAAGATCAGTGTACATCAGTGATCAAAACGTAAACCTTTTTATAAAAAATTCCAGCCTGCTGAAAAAACAATAAACATAAGCAATGTGCATAACATACAGTTTTCCTTCTCTGTATTGTTTACGGACATTCATATTTTAAGTGGGTAAGAGGTATGGACAATGGCTAGTTCGTCGCAAGCCTCTTAAAGGTACAAACAGAAAAGAAATGTCAGAAGGTAATGTGTAATTGTAAACAGAATAATGCACATTTATTTTAATAAAATGTGACTAAGAGGAAATAAATTAAGATATCTTCAATGACTGATTGACAATATTTAAAAAAGAAAAGAAGTGATTATACGGATCCTGAATTGAAGTCTGAACACTCTGATACTTATCGTAGAAAATCAAAACAAAACAGCTTCTCCGTGCATAATTACTATATTTCAGGTGCTGACAGGAGGGAGGATAATAGAAAAAAAAACTGGAGAGCTTATATTTAATTACCAGATTATTTAACCACAGCGTGCAAAACAAGTATTGATGTGCAAAGTAACAGTGTTTGATCATTTATTCATAGAATATATTGCGGATAATATTTATTAGTTCTGTTTATATTGCAAACATTTCTAATATAAGGAATAAGTGGAGATATTCCCACACTGAAAAATGGAAAGAAAAATATTGTTACAGTTTTGGGGGTTCTTCAGACAACTGGACCATGAACTGCTGAATCTGTGTGTATTTTCTTTCATATTTATTATTATGTCAAGTTAATATTGATATTATTTCCATATTATTGCTTTATTTAGGAGTACAGTGTATCTTGTTGCAACTCCACAATATGCATGTGGCTGCAGACATTCCCTTCCCCTATATCATTCTTTCATTAGAATACTAGAAGACCTTTAATCATGTTTGTTTGGAATGTTTTCTATAATCATTTTACAGGTAATTGCACTTTCCCTTCCATACTTTCACTGGTAGACATTTTAATGAGGGTGAATTTTGCTTATATCATGGCTTGTAAGTTTCCAATTACAAGTTTCCTGGCTCTTCTTTCTTTTTTTACTTACTGTACTGTACAGTATATCTCTGTTCTGCAGTGTGTGTCTATGGTATTCCTTGGGGTGTGAAGTGTGAGGATACACATCATCCAATACATGATCTGCTGTATATCAGGGGCAAAACAGAGGGGATGGTTTTATTTGTTTACAATGTTTGTTAATTTTGTTACAATTCTGAAGCTGTCACTGCTTGAAATAGAGGTTTTCTATAATGTAGATGAAGACATTTCCAATCTTTCAGATAACATATTTCAGTTCCCAAAATGCTAATCACTGAGTGTTCTCCTTACATTCTTCATGCATGACCCTTTGTACTGTAAATACTATCATATGTGCTTATCCCTACTTCTTTTTGTAACTTCTGTCCACAGGGGTTAATATGTACCATTTTATACACTGTCCAGATTTAAGCAGGTTAAGTGATACTGTGACAATTTAGAGTCTGTCATCTTATAGGATCCAGTGAAGCTAATCAGGTGTGAGCCTGGCCAATACTTGAATGGGAGACTTCCTTGGAAAGTTAAGGTGGCTGCTGGAAGAGGTGTTAGTGGGACCAGTAGGGAGCACTCACCCTGCGGTCTGTGTAGGTCCTAATGCCACAGCAAAGAAATGTTGACACTATAATGTAAAAGAAGGTGCCTTCCTTTGGAAAGATGTAAAACCAAACCATGACTCTCCATGGTCATTAAAAATCCCAGTGCATTTCTCAAAATGTGTAGGGGTATTACCCCAGTGTCCTGGCCAGATTTCTCCTTTGGTCTTTCCCAATCATGGCCTTCTAATAATCCCCATCTATGAACTGACTTCGTCAGTTCTCAGTTGTTGTTTTCTTGTCACAGTTAAGATTAAGGAAATTTTGAGTCATACAAGTTTTTATGATAGACATGCAATTTCTGTAGATAGAATAGAGCCACATCAGTGTCAGATTTGGTGTGGATGTATATTTGAGTATCATCATCTTAGAAATGATAGTTGAGGCCATGTGATCTGAAAAGCTGACCAAGTGGAAACATGTAAATGCTGAGAAGTAGGGGATCCAGTATCGAGCCCTGAGGAACACTAGACTTAATGAGACCAATTTCAGACCTAAACCCGCCAAGACAGACAAAGTGACAGCAATCAGTGAGGTACTGTAAGACTCTGGTGTGGAAATCAGATTTGTCGATTCACAAACTTCTCATGTACAAAAATAAATAACTGAATCTACACCGTTTTGCAGTCCTAGAGGACAGACTTTATTGTTGTGTTTCTTTAAAGTTTTTCTTTAATTCATTTTTAGAATTAAATATAGATGAGCCATAAAAAACTTTGTGCTCAGGGAAGAATTTGACATTGGTTGAAACAACTGGTTGTAACGAACAGTTCTTTCCGGACCCTATGCAGACGACACAATCCGACGGAGTGGGGAAACACTAGGGAAACGTCATGCAGGAATACGGGGCTGAAGACAGGGGGGGCGTGTCCAAGGTGCGCTGGTGCACGGGGGAGGAGTGGCCGAGGCGAACAATCCCAAAGAGTAATCCATAGAGTATCCAAAAACACACGAGAAAGTCCAAAACCAGGAGATCCATCAAAACACGACGTTAAAACCACGAAGGCCGGGTCGGAACCGGCGGACAGGGGACAAGGAACAGGAACAGGGGTTAAAACCTTAACGGGACCAGGCGCTTCCAGGTCCCGGACTCACACGATATGGAAATCAGATGCAGAGCCCAGATGAGCGTCAGCGCCTGGCTTTTAAGGTGGGCTGGGAATAGGGAACAGGTGCAGAGAAATGTCTTAAGTAAAAGGGCTGGAGCACCCTTAAGGAGGGGGAACTAATATTGTGACACTGGTATGCTGTAATCTCAGATTTTGTAGACCCTATATTCTCAAACTAAAAAAAAAATATTTTAATTTTTGGAGATACCTGTAAATGATCCGAAACATACATTAACATATAAAATGTTTGTTGCTTCAAGTCTGTATATTCCTCAAATTTAAATTTAAATTTCTATACAGTGTACAAATATTGTTTATTCCATTTTTTAAAAATACATATTAGTTTTAATATCTATTACATATATTGTAATACTATATATTTATATACATGCTTATTTCATATCTATTTAAGAACTTAACTTTTTATCCAATTAATAGTGTAAATCGATTTTAAGAAATTTAGTTGACCCCTTCCTGAAAAAAAATTGAAAGGGTCTATCCAAACAGAATATAAAATCCTGGACTAAAAGAAAAAAAAAGCATTACTGTAAGTGCTAGCGGATCCAGGAATGACAATGGAATGCACTGTGTTATGAAAACAGCCTGGGGTAGGATCATTTTGCAAATCATTTTTACAATTAAGGAAATAAGAAGGTTTCTATATTAGTACTTTTTTTTAATTTACTGAGAATCAAGATTTGAGAAATCATCACTATAGAGTAGTGGTTTGGACTATGAACTCTTAGGCCCACTGGGTTAGTAGGTTGAGAGTTGAGATCCCATGTGGGATGCTGCAGTTGTACCAGTCAGCACAATAATTCACTGAAACTACTCCAGCAAATGCTCTGGTATACAGCTGGGTTTACAAGATGATGCTACAAATGAGCATTTATCCTCAATTGGCTTCATTGGTAAAATAAAGGAATAAAATAAAGAATGCTCTCAGGAATACAATGCCAATGTGAGCCCTGATAAATTCACCTTGTAACTTCATCATAACCTCAACACGATATCAGCTTCAATCTACATGATACAAGTCACAGAACCACTGTATGTCATCTGACCCTGGAAAGTAAGAGGCAGTGCATTTAAAACAGAATATACCTTTGCAGACAAAGCAGTGGGAGAACGTGGTAGAAGCCATCCAGTCATAATGTTTAAATTAAAATAAGACTTTGCCTAGTGACAATGCGCCAAGTGACCACCTTTAGCTTGTAGTCTTTATTTTGTTCTTATCTCTATGTGGGTTATCTCATATTCCAAAACCTCCTAAACAAGATCAAACACACTTCAGCACATGATCAGTTTACATATAACTGGGATTTTCTCTCACTTGGGGGTATAATGGAGTGGCCTCAACGTAACATACCTCATTTTACACTAAGAGTTCAATTACACTACAACATTTCAAATAATGGATGATAAACTACATCCCATGCAGTCCCAGCAGATTGCCCAGCAGTATGTACCCATGCAGTCCCAGCAGATTGTGGGCTCCAGAGAGGATGGTAATAGGGGATCTTCCCCCAGTGAAGATTCCCTGTGAAGAGGATCAGAACCCTCTTTGAAACTGACAGGACCAACTACTTTTGAACGCATAGGAATAGAGCTGTTTCCTTTCAGTGAAAATGCGGCGAGGTGTTGATGCCAAAGTGAATCAGTGAACAGAAGCTTTACACTGAAACCTGTTAGATGTTTCAGCAGATTGTGTACAGCCCAGAAATGGAAAATCAATTCAGTAAAATTTGTCTGTAAAAAAAGTTATAACTTATGAAATGTGAAAGCAAGTTGTTCTATTTGAGTATCGCCTTCTGTTTTTTATGTATTTGGTGTACCCTACTGAATTTTAAATACTTGTAGCCATTTTCCTTCTTATTTGTCCCTTTTATCATCAAGTAAATATGCAGCATCTTTTATTTAAATAGAAGCACAAAAATCTGTGATGATCTTCATTCTTATTGAAGCAACCTTCATACAGGTACTGTATATCAGTCCCAGTGGGCCCTAACCTAAAAATGTGTATTGATATTCAGGATTAATGGATGAATCAATTCAAACCTCAACTCTAGAAAAAATAGTCTGAACTCTGCTTTTTTTCTCTCCCTACACTTAATTTGTCCTAATGCTACAAGTCAGTTTCACAATCTAGAGTTTTATACTGTAACGCTTACGGCCGACAGGCACTGTGTAAGAGCCGGCTTACCAGAGCAGGTGACGTCACCGCCCTTCCCTGTGATAGCAGGACCACAGCTACTGGGCCGAAGAGAGATCTCTCTTTAGCTCATCGGGCTGGGTCCCTGTTGAGTGACGTGGGAGTCCCGGGTTTGAGCCCCCAACGGTGGGGGGCTGACCTAATGCAGCAAGGGCGCCTGCCTGAGCCCCCGTTGCGTTACAATACTAACACTTGTTTCAAATTTGAATTAAGCTGACCCAGGACTGAATGTTTGCCAAAGCATTCTATGGTTTCAAAACAGCTCTCCTCACATCTAATTCTTTTGGGATTTGACATTTCACATCATCTTGGCATTTATTATGGTGGGATCAACATCTGAGTCAAATTAGCAGAGACTACATTCTTTGGCAGGGGATTATTTGTATATAGTTTAGAAAATGCCATATATTTTTAAGAATTAAACTGAAATATTTTAAAAGCATGTATGTAACACCTCATTTTCAATTAGAACATTTTTCTTATTAGCCTTTGACTTTTATTTTATGATAATTCAATACAGTACATACAGTATAATAATTGGACCAAGTTTATCCACTACTGAAGTTTGCCCTTTCTACTTCATCCATTGGGTCAGGTCATCCATCTCTGTGTTCCGGTTTCCTCCCAGGTTAATTGGCCTCTGGGAAAATTGGTTCTGATATGAGTGTGAGCGTGTACTGTATGTCTCTGTGTTTGCCCTGGAATGGACTGCCATCTGGCTCCCCTGTGACCCTGAATTAGATAAAGCGGTTACAAAATGGATGGATGGAAGATGTTCAGCAACTTCTTCAGCCAAAAATTGCTATTCTTTTTTTTTATTGTTGCGATATTGTTGTAGTGAATTCAGTTGCCATAGGAACAGTTTGTTGCTCTTCCTTTTCCCCTTTGTCTACTGTATGTGAAAAATAGGACTCAATTCAGTGGAGATAATTCAGTGGTTGTGTGAACTTGGCTGAATTGAGCAAACATTATAAATATACTGATAATAAAAAGAAACATCTATTCATACAGGAATGTTTTTCTATTAAATTAATTAAATATTGATATTGATTAGGATATTGATTAAATATTTTTGCCATCATTTGAGTATTTGGCCATTCATGACTAACCATGTTACACCTGAGTGACTTTGTTGTATAAGCACTTCATTAGTGCAAGAACTGATTGAGCACAGGTAATGTGATGATTGAATCTGTTGAATTTCAAGCCAGTTAAAAATCAATTAAGTAAAACAAAGAAGGAAACCAATATGCCCTGCGTTCAAGAGAACAACACCTTTATGCTATATTGTAGCTATGTTATAGGAGTAAGACTATGAACATGTTGAGTCTGGGGTGTTCATAGCCTGCAGTTTCTAACCTGTCTGCCAAACTGTCAATGATAGGCCACAGTCTGAGAAATCAAGAGTCACACTATCTCAGTAAGATCAAAAAGGAGATCCAAGTAGTATGCATTGTGATTTTTTTGCAGTGAGATGGTACTCCTGACGTTGTGTACATACAGTACTGTAAAGCATAAAACTAAAAAAGGTGTGACAGAAGACTCTGTCACTAGGCCTGTGTAGCACAGGAAAATAATTTGAGGCATAGTGGCATCCAGATACCTACTCATATAACCATACAGTATACTGTATGTTGATTGTATTGTCCGTTTTTATTTTGCAGTCGTGTGAATAGTGGCTCCAAAGATCCAAACCTAACACTTACTTCTAAAGGCATATTTATAGCGTGTAAAGGAAGAAACACATGCAGGTTTCAATGGGAAGATTCCATTTTTACTTTTACTTGGGGAAAGGGTAAAAAAGGAAGCGGTTAAATGTTATTTTTGGATACACCTGTTTTTTTTCTTTCTTTATTTCTTCTTTTGTTTTGGGAATTATGATGACCAGACTGAATGAATTGTGAAACATTTTGTGTGTAAAATCAAACATAACTAGGACAATGGTTGATTCCGGGGCGGGGGGAGGGGCTTACAAACGATATAATCTCCTCCTCAGCCTAGAAGGTTAGTTGAATTGGGCGTTTGGGAGTAAAGGATGAAGAATGTTAGAGTATTTATATACAGTAGAGTTCTAGCTCGCTCTTTTTTGTGATTTCTTTATGTCTCTGAGCTTTTTTTTTGTAAATCTTTTTGTATTTTTCTTGATGGGAAGACGAGCACTGTGAATAAATTGCACTTTGATATACAGTTACTGAGTGCTTTATGGTGGTGCCATAATTCGGGGAAAAGGACCTGCTTTGGCCACCACTCGGCCATTTTGTGACAAAAGGCAAGCACTACTTCTAGTAGCAATTAATTAGAACAGTAGCAATAAAATAGTATCTTTTACTGTACATCAGTGTGTATCTATGCTGTAAGTGCACAACAAATATACCATTACATAAATATATAATGTTATACTGTATATTAATGTCGATGCAGTACATTCTGTAAGTGAATACAGATTCTGTTAACTTTTG